>NC_071401.1:54289320-55539320 GCF_017976375.1 Cuculus canorus
TTGTTATTGTGTTATTTCTACCAATGAAATCCGTTTTCCTCAGAGTGCTAATGGCAGAGATTCTGATATTTGAACTGTTGTTTTTTATTCTTTATTAAATATTCATCTTTTTTTGTTGGTCTCAGACCTATAGACCAAGGCTATGGTAGCTTAGTTCGCTAGCAGCTTGATCTCACTCATATACAAAATCTCTTAGACCTTTGATCTTTTCCTAAAGACAACGTCTTCACTTTAATTTTACAAGGACAAGGCTGCATAATCTACCTTTACTTTTAAAACTAACATTTCTCCAGAGTTTTGACCCTTCATTCAGGGAAATATTCCCCTGCCACACATGAGATATAAATTGTCTAAATGAACTTTCTAATAACTTCTTACACAGTATCTAATTGTGGACTAGCTTAGCAGGCAGCCACAGCAGGTGCATTTCTATCAAAAATAATTTCACTGCATCTTCAATATAATTGAATTGACTAAGTTCTGCTGCATCATGGTGTTTTCTCTCATTATAATGACAGCTGTGATATATTGCAAGTTAGTTGCTTGAGTAGAAGAAAAAAGTAAGAAGAAATAGATATACATTTCAACCGTAATTTTTCAAAGCAATCATCTGAGGGGGAAGAAACCCAAACAACCAATCATTAACACCAAGATAAGTGGCAAATAATCTGGAATGTTAAATGCTTTTGATCAAGAAGTACCTCGACTGTTTTTGGAATATTCACCATTTTAGGAGTCAAAACATTATTTTAATGTTACTACTGGCCCTCTTTCACTTTTCTCACTAAGAACACCCATTTCAAAACATTCAGTTAATATAAGAAGAAAGTATCTTATGAGTCGAGTGTCATATTGTAAATCAGTTTGCAGCCATTTAGAAAGTGCCCTAAGAATAATTTACTAACAAAAAAACCCAACAAAACAGAGAAAAATAACCATACGCCTACTTATTTTCTTTTGAAAAAGTATAAGGAGTGGTTTCTTCTCAGAAACAGAAAGAATGATGAGGTTAGATACCTAAGGAAAAAAATGTCACCTTTCAACAAGGTGAGCCTAAAGAAGAAGAAATTAAATTAGTATCATAGAAAAATCAGTGAATCATAGAATATTTAGGGTTAGAAGGGGCCTTGAAGATCATGTAGTTCCAACCCCCTGCCATGGGCAGGGACATCCCACTAGATCAGGCTGCCCAAGGCCCCATCCAACCTGGCCTTGAACACCTCCAGGGATGGGGCATCCGCAACTTCCCTGGGCAACCTGTGCCAGCATCTCACCACTCTCATGGTGAAGAAATTCTTCCTTATGTCTACTCTAAATCTGTCCCTATCCAGTTTATATCCATTGCCCCCCCGTCCTATCACTACAAGCCTTTATTGAAAGTCCCTCCCCAGCTTTCTTGTAGCCCCTTCAGGTACTGGAAGGTCACTACAAGGTCTCCTCTGAGCCTTCTCTTCTCCAGGCTGAAGAAGTCCAACTCTCTCAGCCTGTCCTCATATGTGAGGTGCTCCAGCCCTCCGATAATCTTTGTAGCCCTCCTCTGGACCCATTCCAACAGCTCCATATCCTTCTTATGTTGAGGATTCCAGAACTGGACACAGTATTCCAGATGAAGTCTCACAAGAGAGGAATATAGTGGAATGGTAGTATGCATCCTGTGTGAGACTCTTTGCATACATATGGCAGTGCATGGGGAGGGCTTCTTCATAGACCTTTGCAGGAATTACATACAGTTTACTTGAATAGTTCAGTGCTCAAGGTTTTGCTCCCAGCTGCCAAGTGCTTCTCTTTGCCTCAATGCCAGCTAAAAGTTTAAGCATTTGATGGTGGGATACTAGAGAAAACTCTCAGGAAATAAAAATGCATGCTTGTAGGGAAGTTGTTACCCCAAGGATAATTCAAGAAATTTATTACATATTCACTGCACAGACTGTTTTGGTTTTTTTTTAGAAAAGATGACAAGCAAGGATAGACTTCAAATTTTGGGCTGTTACACTGGCTTTAGAGGCACAGCCCAGTCCAAGCTGGTGAGTGGACTAAGCCATTGTTACAAACCTTAATATTATATGTAAAATGAGGATTTATGGAGCTGAAAAATTTACTGCTAAATAGGAATTACGCTTTACATGAAAATATGACTTCACTTAAGAGCTGAACTTTTACCTGTCCTGAAACTCACTTAAAACCTAAGAAAGTCAAAGGATTATGGGAACTGATTAGGCTCTAAGAGACCTAATATAATATTAAATTGGAAATGAGTTTAGGCAAAATTTCAATATAGTAGAGTCCAAGAGTTCACCTTCACCTAACCTCTCTGGCAATGAACATATGGTTCATCTGATCTACAACAAAGGTGTCTACATATGCTTCTATATGTTGTACTGAGGAGGCTCTTATACGCTCTACTGGGGAGCTTTTGGATGAGCAAGACAAAGAAGTCATTGTGGGAACAGAAACAAAACCTTGTTTTTCCTTCTTCCATGGAAACACTTCCTTTATATAGATAAACTATCGGGACTTCTTTTTCTTGATTTCAGCTTTGCTCCTTCTGCCTAACACTGCTGTCTGTGCAGTGGCATTGCTTTAACAGAAAGACACCATGTTCCTGTGTAGTCTGTAGCTTGTGAACTCCCAGACTCTCATGAGGACACAAGCTTAAACTGCCTGGGGACAGGACAAAAAAGTTTGAGATACTCTGGTTCGGAAGCTCTATTCCACCACTCAGATAAGAACTGTTTGTTGAGAAAAATTTGGCACGTCAGCACACATTATGATGCCTCCTAAAATGCAAATCGTGTCATAAAAAATAAGCTGCTGATGAAACTCCCCGAGTGGAGATAGGAACAAGCTGATATATGTGACCCTATCAACCCATCTTAAAAGCTGATGTGCCATTTCTTTTCACATTTTGCCACAGACCAGATGTGCTTTGATATATAGCATGTTTGAACAGCTAATTAATATTTAAAAGTGTCATTCTGGCATATTCTGTGTAAAAATAAATTTGGAATACACAAAATCTTGTCAAACAATTTAAAAAAATGCAGCTAACTGGCTCGTGTTCAGTAAAATGACTATGAAGGCCTATATGGTTACATATGATGCGAATACTTTTGGCTTTATTGAAGACGACACAAAATTTCTCTTGTCATTTTTGCTGTCTGCTTCCTTAGAAAGTTAGATCCGCCTTTAAGCATTTAAATACAGTGAAAATATATTTCCAGTTCACAGTCTTTGGAAAAATAGTGGTTACACCTTACATACTAGGACAGGCTGAGAGAGTTGGGGCCATTCAGCCTGGAGAAGAGAAGGCTCAGAGGAGACCTTATAGCGACCTTCCAGTACCTGAAGGGGGTGTACAAAAAGCTGAGGAGGGGCTTTCTACAAAGGGGTGTAGTAATAGGACTAGAGGCAATAGGTGTAAACTGGAGAGGGACAGATTTAGACTAGACATCAGGAAGAATTTCTTCACCATGAGAGTGGTGAGACACTGGCACAGGTTGCCCAGGGAAGCTGTGGATGCTCCATCCCTGAAGGTGCCCAAGGCCAGGTTGGATGGGGCCTTGGGTAGCCTGATCTAGTGAGGGGTGTCCATGCCCATGGCAGTGGGGTTGGAACAAGATGATCTTTAAGGTCCCTTCCAACTCAAACCATTCTATGATTCTATGATTTTTCTATCGTCTTTGTCAGAAGTGTTCCATCTAACATTTTTATTCATACCTATTCTGAAATTAATTTAAATGTTGCTTTATCTTAGTATCACCACAAAATCTGGGCCATCTGCAATGGAGTCTTTCAAGTATCAGTTACAGACAAAATTTACAAAACAGACCCTTTTAGCTGCCATAGAATTACAAAAGAGCATCCTGTAGTCATAGCTGCAGCTTTGATTACAGAAGCATAGAGTATCAAGGAACTACACAAGATCTTCTCTGAAGCTGATATTGTCCTTATCTGAAATGGCATAAGAGTACACAATGCCAGTTATTTGCCTTTCTGTCTTTACCAGTTCTTTGAGTTTTAACAGTTCACTGAGTGGAAGAGTGGTGTTGTTTAATAACTTCTTAACTTTTGTAGCGAACATATTCAGGAGCTTTTCTGCAAGACTGGATACAAGACAGCTACAACTGAAGAAGATCAACCATAACATTCCCTTTTTTTATTAATTAGCTAACCTAGAATACAATAAACCATTTCCTCCCTTGTAACTCTTCAAAATTTCAGAATACATAATAAAGGCATACATCCTATATCTATAACCATAAACACAAATAACATTGTGAGCAGTATCTAAGTTCAGAAAATATTTTTTTATCCAGATGTATCAATTAATAATAAGAGTAAATTACAAAATCTGAAAGATAAGGCACATAGTAGCTTTTTATTTAATTAGGAGAGTTTGTGGAGCTGCACATGTGCAAATATACTTTATAATGAACAGATCAGTGGTGTGGGGAATAGGGATTGGTCTGACTATTTTAATTATGAATTGATCTCTCATATTCTGGTCATGCCTCCGTGTAGATGAATGGAGGCATAGCTGAAAAAATTTTAAGCTAAATATTTTCTACAAAAGACTATACAAAAAGCATGGCCAAAGTAGGGTTAACGGAAAATAAATATAAATAAAAAAAACAAAAAAACAAATAGTTTTATTTTAAGGACTTATCCTAGTAACAAACCTATACTTTGTAGAGTATTTAATGGTACAGTAGTAATACATAGCACATTTTACAGATACACTAAATGGCAAGTAGTGATGTATGCTGTATTTTGCAGGCAAAAACCTAAGTACAAGTAATTCGCCTCATACCACAAAATATGTAGTAATTTTAGCTCTTTATTTCAATGTATCATCCTAAAACCTTGTCTTTCTCTTAAGATGTTAAATAGGTCAGTTCAATCATTCTCTGAATTGCTTATTTATGTCTATAGATTACACTATAGTCTAGTTTATCTAAAATATAGATGTTCTATATTGTGGGCAATAGCTTAGAGAAAAAAACTACAATCAATTTTCTTAGGTAGTGAGTCTTATTTAGTCAAAGCTTCACAACTTATTTTGTTGGAGCTGGATAGCAATTAGATATTCCCTAAAAAGATCTTGAAATCAAACATGTACCCTCCGTGGCTTAATTTCGATACTTTCAAAAGCCCTGATTGAAGTTGGTCGTCTGGTTTATAGTTCTGTAAAGGTACTGAAAGCTATGCTGCTAAGTCTTCTTCCAAATGTATTTCAAAACTACTTTTTTTTTCTACCCAAATTATTTTGTATCCAAGTAGCTTTGGGTGACTTCTGTACTTAATAAAGAAACAGTTATGTATAGCACACAATTCTCAGCAGTGAAGTGTTGATTCATTAGGAATCACACAGTATTTCTCGCTTTTAGAGATACATTCAATTTTATTATCAATCATTAAATATTTGACAAAGTCTGTACCACAGACATTTCATTACTTATCTAGATACAATTTAAAATAGATTTTTAGGGATACAGTAGAGACCCTGCTAATTTCAAGCTAATGTTTTTTTATTGTCTTTTAAAATGTATAGATTATTTTTGTAAAAATAAGCTTCATATCTCAGATTACTGATTGCTTGTTCTTAGGAGCTTCATATTCTGCAACTTGTATCTATTTTTTTTTTTTTTGAGTAAGGAAAGGAAGAGGGGCAGCAGCTGGTATACATCAGCCTAGGTTTTGGGGATTTTTTTTTCCCCCTATGTATTAGTTGGAAAACTTCCAACAAAAAATAAGGACAACATTTTTCCCCACATAAAGAGAAAATTATATATTTTCAGTGCATAGGGACAAGTGGATACATCCAGTCAGAATGACCTATATGTGTAAGGGTGAAGCAAATAGAACCAGTAAACAAAATTCCGTTAAGCAACACAAGTCTGTTTTCTTACTGGTTCCAGGAACTCCAAGTACAAAATAGCTCTGAACTATAAATAAAATAATGTTGAAATACATTTTTTGTAGAAAATACTTGATAAAGGAAGAAGCGTTGACATTCAATAGACCCTTTCCTCTCTGAATCTGCTGTTACAGCAACGTAAAGTATCGCATTAGATCACAAATTATTTCAATAGCAGTTTTTCAAAGGAGATAACTTGTGTTTATTAAGGACATTGACACTGTTCTCAAAATATGGTTTGGTCTACCAAATTATGATTTAAGTAGTTCTGTCATTGAAATAACTGTGTTTTCAGTAGTAAACAGTTATGTATGGCTGGGTTGCTGTGTTGAAAAGTTTATACCTTTTATCTTTGATGCACTTGCCTTTCATAGAGATGTGAACCTTATTGTATAAAGTTTCTAAAGCCCTTCCCTGTGGAAGACAGGTTGTACACAAACATCAGATGCTGTATCATAAATCAAGACAATGTTTCCTTTATTCATATTCAGCTCATATTTCTAGGGAAATCCTGACTCCAGTGGGGATACTGACATTGACTTTGTTAGACCTGGAATTTGACTCCTCAAATTTGTCTTCTCTTACCAAGAATCTCAAAAGATTCTTGTGCCTTTTTCTAAAATCCCTACTTTACCCATTGCTTATTGCCCTTCCTTTACAAATCACCCTTCAGGTAGAAAGAATGCAATGTATCTGCAAACTTGTTTTGCATTTTCATTAAATATTAGACCACAAAGGCACCTGGTAATGTCACTGGTTGTCTGCATCACATGCAGTTTTCCAGTTCCTGCCCTCAATAACTTACAGCCCCTAAGCAGGGTTAGAGTTACAAACTTTTCTTTGATTTTATGTCTGATTTGCTCCTTTCGGGACTAGTCTGATTAAAAATAGGTGAAAGAGCATTCTCAATTGTTTCCGTCATCGCTTTGAAAATGCTTCATCTGAGTAACTGTGGTTGTATCTGCATAACATTGAAGACATTTCTGTAACAGACCCCTGTAAAGTCTATGAACAGAAGCAGATATTGATAGAGTCCAATTCATTTGTCAACAGATGTCTAAACTGGGTCGCAAGAGTTGAGGAGTCTTTATCAGACTGAATATTAAAGTCTATAAAGCACATATATAAACTTTTAAATACAGCTCGTAATCCTGACATTTCAATGACCTACTTTATTCCTCTAGCACGCTCCTCTGTGCCTAAATAACCATTGGCATCTGGTAAACAAGTCACCCTGAGCTGAAAATTACATGAAATCATAGTAGTGAAAACATCATTTAATGCTGGCATATGCACCGAGTCTTATCTGTAGGTTTAGCTTGTTCTTTAAACAAAATCATCACCATATCACAGGTGGATGGAAATATGTACCAAGGCTTTTGTCACATTTAATCTCAGCAGCCTCTTTTTCTTTTCTAGCTTTTACTAATCTAGCTTCTATTTTCCAGTACTTCAAGTGCTAATATACTTCACTCTTTTAAATGAAATGTGCAAAAAGATTTAGTGTGATGGAAAATAAATTCTTCTAATTTCAACTTGCACAGCACATCTGTTTTATTAATAAGTGAGCAGTTGTTAGAAGATAGATACTCGTTTATTCAGGAACATATAAACGCATATGAATCATGAAGGCAGGAAGGGATATAGTTCCCGTTTCTACATTTTCAATACAGATAATACTTTATCAGATTTTATAAATCTAAGCTATTCCAAGTTTTATTTCTGCTAAACCATTCATATTTTTCCTGGAATTAAGTTTTTATTTATATATGAGCCTTACAGCAAGTTTTGTTAACTTTAAATGATACAGGTTGCCATATGCCTTCATAAACAGAACTAGTCACACTTTTATTTGCTTTTATTAGTTTGCTGCATTGACACGGAGCAGATTATTTTTGAAAGGTACAGTTTCATACTGCCAAAGAAGCTCCAAAGAAGATATAATTTCAAAACTTAAGTCCATTTTATGGGGAGATATTCTTTGAATGAAGTTCAATTATATAGGGCTAACTGCAAAGTCAAGACTGCAGTATAGATAATGCTGAGGCTCTTTTATTGCCCTTTTAAATATTTTTTCAAAAAAAAAAAGTATAACCAGAAAAAGATGCATGTAGCACAGTAATACATAAATCGAAAATTATAGTAACAAGCATACTGCAGTATCTTCCCTTTACCTATTTCCTTCCCTCTTGCTGTAAATTTTTGTTTGCAATATATTAAACAATGTACTCAAGTTCTCTATATTCTGGAATTCACAGGAAGTTAGTCAATATAGTAACAAAGTAGATAAAAGCACATGCATTTTAAATGGATATTTCTAACAATGAGATTAGATTTTCAATGATCTTGCCTGCATGTAACTATCTATTCAGAATGCAACAATTGTGGGTGTGTTATAAACCCTTCAGGAAGGACAGGAAAGGTAGGAGTGGTGGTGGGGTAGGCATTTATGTTAGAGAGTGCTCTAATACCCTCGAGCTAGATTATGGTGATGATAGGATTGAGTGTCTGTGGGTTAAAATCAGAGGAGCCCACAAGAAGGCAGATATTGTGATGGAAGTCTGTTATAGACCACCCAGCCAAGAAGAAGCAGCCGATGAGCTCTTCCATAAACAACTCAGAGAAGTCTCAAGATCGCTAGCTCTTGTCCTCATGGGAGACTTTAATCTTTCAGATGTACAACACAGCAGAGAGGAAGCAGTCTAGGAGATTCCTGGAGTGTGTGGATGACAACTTCCTCACACAACTGGTGAATGAGCTAACAACAGAAGGCGCCCTCCTGGACAGAGGAGGCCTTGTGAGGGATGTGATGGTTGGAGGACACCTGGGCAAAGCAATCGTGTGATGGTAGGATTCTCAGTTCTAGGAGAGGTGAGGAGGGGGGTTAGCAGAACGGCCACCTTAAACTTCCAGAGGGCAGACTTTGGACTTTTAAGAGAGCTGGTTGATAAAGTCCCATGGGAGACAGTTGTTAAAGGCAAGGGAGCCCAAGAGGGCTGGGTGCTCTTCAAGGAGGAAATCCTGGTAGCGCAGAAGCAAGCTGTCCGCATGTGCTGGAAAATGAGCTGGCAGGAGAAAAAACCAGCTTGGTTGAGCAGGGAGATATGGGTGGACATCAAAAAGAAGAGGAATGTCTATGAACTTTGGAAGAAGGGACAGGCATCTTGAGCGGACTACAGGGAGGAAGTGAGATCACACAGAGGAAGTATCAGGAGGGCTAAAGCCCAACTAGAGCTCAGATTGGCCAAATAGGTGAAAGATAATAGAAAATCTTTCTATAAATACATTAATAGCCAAAGGAGGATCAGGGAGAATATTAAATCTTTATTGGATCCAAAGGGAACAACTGTGACAAAGGATGAGGACAACGCAAAGGTACTTAATGCCTTCTTTGCCTCAGTTTTTAGTAGTAAGGAAAGTTGTTCCAGGTGTGTACATACCCAGGAGTTAGAAGAGCAGAACAAAGTCCCCATGATCCAGGAGGAAGTGGTTAGAGACTTGCTTGGCCAATTAGACTCTCACAAGTCTATGGGGCTGGATGGGATCCACCCAAGAGTATTGAGGGAGCTGACAGACATGCTTGCCAACCCCCTTTCCATCATCTTCCAGCAGTCCTGGCTGACTCGGGACGTTCCACTTGACTGGAGGCTGGCTGGTGACCCTACAAGAAGGGTCAGAGGGAGGATCCAGGGAACTACAGGCCTGTCAGTCTGACCTCAGTGCTGGGGAAAGTCATGGAATAGGTGATCTTGAGTGCTATCATGAAGCATATGCAAGAGAACTGGGTGATCAGGCCCAGTCAACAGGGGTTTACGAAAGGCAGGTCTTGCCAAACTAACCTGATCACCTTCTATGACAAAGTGACTCAACTACTGGATGAGGGAAAGGCTGTGGATGTAGTCTTCTTGGACTCCAGTAAAGACTTTGACACAGTTTCTCACAGCATTCTGCTTTGGAAACTGTCTGCCTCTGGCCTGGACAGGCGCACACTCTCCTGGGTAGAAAACTGGTTGGATGTCTGGACCCAGAGAGTGGTGGCAAATGGAGTTAACTCCATCTGGAGGCCAGTCACAAGTGGTGTCCCCCAGGGCTGGGTCCAGTCCTGTTCAATGTCTTTATCAATGACCTGGATGAGAGAATCAATGCACCCTAAGTAAGTTTGAGAATGACACTAAACTGGGTGAAAGTGTCGATCTGCTGAAAGGTAGGGAGGCTCTTCAAAGGGATCTGAACTGGCTTGACCAATGGTATGAGGTTTAACAAGGCCAAATGCTGGGTCCTGCACTTGGGGCACAACAACCCTATGCAGTGCTATAGACTGGGGGAAGAGTGGCTAGAAAGCTGCCTGGAGGAGAAGGACCTGGGGGTGTTGAATGACAGCAACTGAACATGAGACAGCAGTGTGCCCAGTTGGCCAAGAAGGCCAATGGCATCTTGGCTTGTATCAGAAAGGGCTTGACCAGCGGGTCCAGGGAGATTATTCTGCCCCTGTACTCGGCACTGGTGAGGCCACAGCTTGAATACTGTGTTCATTTCTGGGCCCCTCACCACAAGAAATGTTGAGGCTCTGGAGCATGACTGGAGAAGAATGACGAAGCTGGTGAGGGGGTTGGAGAACAAGTCTTACGAGGAGCGGCCGAGAGAGCTGGGGTTGTTTAGCCTTGAGAAGAGGAGGCTGAAGGGAGACCTTATTGGTCTCTACAACTACCTGAAATGAGGTTGTGGAGAGGAGGGTGCTGGCCTCTTCCAAGTGACAGGGGACAGAACAAGAGGGAATGACCTCAAGCTGTGCCAGGGGATGTTCAGGCTGGACATTAGAAAAAAAAATTTAACAGAAAGGGTCATTGGACACTGGCAGATGCTGCCCAGGGAGGGGATTGAGTCACCCTCTCTGGAGGTATTTAAAAGATGGGTACATGAGTTGCTCGGGGCATGGTTTAGTGTTTGATACAAATGGCTGGACTCGATGATCCAGTGGGTCTTTTCCAACCTAGTGATTCTATTATTCTAATGCACAAAATGAAACACATCTTCATTGATCTTTGGATTGATAAATATTCTAACCTCTTTCTTGCAGGTAAATAGTGATAAACATAAACAGTTAAAACTGTTTGACATTCTGAATTGTTAACTTCAATTTCTTTTCCAGTACATACAATCGTATTTTCTTTATTATTTTTGCTTCTTCAAATAGTACAATTTTGATTAATAACACAAAATAGTTCAAAACAAAATAATACTTTATTGTTTACATAAATTTCTTAGTTGCTTAAAACAGTCATTAAAGCATTACGCTTTTCTATTTTTTTAAGTAATCATAAAATTAGAGTAGAGAAATTAGAATGTTCAAACCTCAGAGACAATTATATTTCTCATGCTGGTTTCATTGGTTTAAAAGTACCATAAAACCCCACAAGTCATAGTTTTAAACATTCTCCATACTTAAGAATTTAACTGAAGCAAGAAAATTTAATAGACTATTCAGTAAAATATCCTTACAGAAAAGGAATATTCATATCAAACCATTATCACAGAGAATAATCTATACACTGGAAGCTGAAAATTTTAGTATTACTAGTTAATAAAAATAGAAGAATTAGTGTACCAAATCTTCTACAATTAAGATGAATTAATTTAAAAATCATGATGAAAACTAATGTAATAAACTTCAAATGTAGTGGAAATTAGTCTTTTCTAACCAGAGATTTTTATAAATTAGCATTTTCTGAACAATTAACAAAAGACTCTTAGAGATTTTAAAGATATATATTTGTAACACTAAACAAAATGTTGATCTTAAGAAGCCATATGATGAATTTTTGATTTCTGAAATGAAATTTTAGGCATTATGCCATATTGGGTGTTAGTGAAAATACAAATAATTCAAAAATTTTATGTGTAAATAAAATATTAAAAGCACTTTGTACTGAGCCTGTAGAAGAGATATCAAGAACAATGGAGTATACAGTAAGTGAGTGCTGATAACAGATATTTATCATTATATTATTAACTTTACAAATCTAGGAATTCAGAATTCTCTAGAGGTATCCTAGGTGCTCTGATGAACTGTCCCTTACTCTTATCTATTTGGGTAAAGTGCCCTGAGTTCACCTGAGAAGCTGTTTGTGTGACTGCATAGAAAGAGGCTTTTTTCATGGTTTTCATTTCAGACAAGTCAGTTTCTGAATCCAGATATTTGCACAGCTACACAAATGCCTGTGCTAGCACAGACCTGATGCAAACTGCAGAAGAGGAAGCTGGAATGGGACAGGGATTCAGGGGATGAGAGAGACACCAAAATAAATAAATTATGGGCTACAGCTGGAATCACCTGAAAACCCCATCAATACTGCAAGAAATTAGGATTGTGAATTAACCTATGTAAGTTATACACCTATAGAAATATATCGTCAGCTTTCCTACCCTTTGTTTCCCAAAGTATGCATTTAATGTAGGTAAGTCAGGTAAAAGTAAAAAAAAAAAAAGAATCTAAAAGTCTCATAATTTGTATGAACTAAGAATTTTACTTCTAAGAAGCACTCTAGAGAAATCAATAGAATGTGTTCATGTATACCTACCAGCAGGAATAAGAATAGAAGTTTCTTTTTATTTAGTACAATAAGAGAGGCTGTGCCCATTTTCATTTCTCTTCTTCAGCCTAATAACAGAGCTCATTTTGCTGTTCCTTTCTAGAATATAGAAAAAAGAACAGTTATATTTTCCTCAGTTTACTGCATTGTTGCTTGGGGAACTAACCATGAGCCTTCTATTTGGACCTGCATCTCCCATATCTGCAATGAAAGACTTCTAGATTGTGAATGAACATCTTCTGTTACGGAGATGTCTTTTCCTCCATGATATTATGAGCTTCTACTAAGACACAAGTATTTAAATTGCCATCTTTTTTTCCTGGTCCCTGTACTAACAGAAAAAGCTACCTATATGCCAAACAATGCAAAATATATCACGGTTTGGGGATTCGATTAGCAATACCTAATAAAATAGAAAGTGAGATTGAGGGCAGCAAGGTGCAAAAGGAACATTATATTCTTACTAGATGTCAAAAGTCCCAGTCAGTTTGCTGGATTTTGGGAAAGTAGAACTCACCCAAATCTTAGATCAGAGAAAAAAAAAACAATAGGGAAGATAGATTGAAACTTTTTCCTAACTATCTTGCTTCTATTGCTAGGATAGCATGTTGGTTCAGCTACTCAAAATATAGATGTTATACTACTGTTATGCATGTAAAAAGTAATTTAGTGTGGAGGGCAAGGGGAGCCTTAAATTACACTTAAGAAATGTTTACTTTTTTCCCTGAAATAATAAATGTTAAGAAATTGCCCTTAAAGTCTACATTATAAAAACTATACAGCATGAGGTAGCAAGTTTCCATGTTATGAGCAGTTCCACAGGATCCCAGCACATTCAATCACATAGGACAAAAACTAACATTCATCTCTATTATTTTCTAACTTCCAGGTGCTTGGCTTTGCAAATCTATATTAATTTTTTTTTAATTTCTTTTTTATATGCAATATTTTATAAAGGAAGTAATTGGATCAGAAAGCAGTTAATAACTACATCACTACAACCTGTTTGCTCCTAGGCACTCTTTGCATGTAAAAATGGAAGTAATTTAATTTATTTTTATTTTCATTACAGCAGCAGGGATAGCTTACCCTACTACTGAATGAAACCCACTATCACTGAGCAGTTTAATTGATCAAATTAGCATGCAAGAATTCAAAATTGACAATTTTGACTGACATAATGTTTTCTTTTCTAGTTGTCTTTTATTTTGGATACTAAAAGTTTGGGTTTGTTTTTATTCACTTTCTCCCGATAATAGTTAGAAGCTTTATTTCCTGTACTTTTCACTTCAAATAAAAACCGATTTACTCATGTATCCTCAGTATAGAAAGACTAAGAAAACACCCAGGCTATGAGAGATTTGAAATAATATCAACCAAAGCAATGATTGGTCTTTTTCAGTGGTAGACTGGTTCCCTGACAGAAAATGCAATAATCACATGACTTCTGGATGGTCACTGATCCCCACCTTTCTATCCCTCCATCACCTCAACCTGATCAAGTAAGAGTTAGGTTACTTTTATTCCTTTCTATGTGTGGGGGAAAGGTGCAGGATCTGCTTGAAGTCTGGATATCTTGGGAGAGAAAGTTAACTACATCTATTGACAAACATATGCTTCAATGCCAGTTATTCCTCTAGAAAATAGGATACAAGTCATCTGTATAATGAACATACATGAATGTAATTAAATCAAAGATCTTCTAGAGAACATGTGATTTAATGTGAATTTATTTACTTTAATTAAAACAAGTTTTGTAGGTCCTATGACTGGAAATGATAAAATAGAAGGAAAAAGAACACAGGTAAAGCCAGTATTGCAGTGCTTTATCACTCTTTGGAACTGCAGGTGCAGAACTGCCTTAAACTTACCTCTTTCAGTTCTGCAGCCATAAGTTCTCACCAAGCTCTCTTAATTCTGGGAAATGAGAAGTCCAGACTGTGAGCTCCATTATGATAATTTGTTACAAACAGTTATGCTGGTTTTGCATGGTTATTTTTAACCTTCTAAATTGTTGGGCTTCTAGTCTTTCTCTTCATTCTGCTGCTCTCTCTCCTACTAATGACTTGAGTTGTTATTTGTGTGAAGAAATAATATAAGATTTGATTGTGGATATTAAGGGTTTAACAAGAAATCCTCTGAAATGATAAATTAAAGTATAATGGTCTAGAAATTCAGGTACTGAAAATGAGAATAGCTGTTGTTTCTGATCAAGTTTCGTATTTAAGAAAAACAATCTCTGCTCTGTGTTTAAAACTGACAGAGACATAAATTCTATGGGAGTATCTGGGGAAACTTCTCACATTGGTGTAGTGCAACACAGGGATGCATATATAGGTAAAGTGTAATTCTGTGCACATTTCTATAGAGACAGACAAAATGAAGTACAGTCCACATGACATTCTTAAGGGAAATCATGGTAGTCATTTAAAAGTAATTAGATACTGTACTGAGGGAAACTAGAAGCAAGAGGTGAAGCCTGAGAGAAGAAAGTAGGCTGTATGGCTTTTGGATCCAAAGTGACAGCTGAATTAAACTGACGTTTAACATGGTCATTTCCTAAAGGTATCCCACAGAACTTCATGATAACCAATAAAGATAAATACTTAAAAAATAATGGTTCTTGGTTTTTTGTCTCTTTTGCTTTTTTTTTGTCTCCTTTTTGTTGTGTCGGGCATTTATGAGATGGAGTTTTGTACTTTAACTGGTGAATTAGAGTCATTACTCAATGATATATTCCTTTCAATACATCATATGCAAAATTATTGATGTACTTAAACTAGAAACTTTGTCATAAAGCAGAATTTTGTAAAGGAGGTTTATTTAGCTCTAAAATGGAATATAATCAACAGACACTCCAGCAGGTCCTGGAAAAGTATCTTCCTGTTAAAGGTACTGTGGCTAAAAAAATGAGAAATGCCTGTACTACATTGGAAATAGAGTTCTATTCCTATACCACCAAAAATTTGTAAAATACAAGATTGCTACTTGCCCTCATCCTCAACTAAAAGAGGATGAGCTCTTCACGAGTAGTAAAGGGAGAAATGCAAATATGATTTCTTTTATCTTGTATTCTGTCCCAGTCTCCTGCTTCTGATTCAACAGGTATTCCCCTAGATAAGTATTTCGCTTCAAGTTGCGCCATGCTCTCTGTCGAGAGTTAGTTTTGCACCTACATGCGTACTAACACCACACCACCAGGAAACTCCTACCTGTGTCTAACAGGTTTTAAGTGTTTAAGGTTTCAAATACATCTGATATAGGTGGGTTGACAAATAAAATCAACTGGTAATCAACACATGAACTGCTCCAGATTCTGGAGATTATTCAAAGATATATTTAAGGAATAAAGGAAGGAAACAAAAATTCTCTTATTTTTTTCACTGTCTGGGAAACGAGTGAGATATTCCTTTTTCATTCAAATTTCCACACACAGAAAAAGTAAAGCTTAATCAGAGAAGTAAAATGTTTGGCAAAGCTATAAGCAGCTGAGAGCAATGATTTATAACAGAAATTACTACATAGCCATGATTACCTACAATATGTCACATAGCCATGATTGCCTACAATATGTCAAAGTGAAAACTATGGAGATTTGTAAATAATTGAGGCTAATAAACTCTCTTCCTCCTCTTCCTCCAACATATTCTGAATTAAGAGTATACATTAGAAGCAATAATTTTTTTAAAAACTTAAAAATAGCAATCATAACTTGTTTGTATGTGACAACTTTTTCATTTTGAGTAACACCTTCCTCTGCAAACTCTTAAAATGATTTCCATGGGATTATGGCGGATTAAGTGGCTGTTCAGAGTAAAACTGGCAGAATTAGGTTTTAAGAGATTTATTGTGCTATACTGTGTTCCCCAGAGAGAGGGAGTTGGAATTACACTACTAAAATTATTGAAGCTAAACAGGATTTATCATTTAATATATACTTTAAGAAACATTCCTATATTGGCATTGGGGCAGACAATGTGACTTAGAACTGCACATTTTTCTCATGTCTAATTCATTTGGTACTTTCAACACTAATCTTGTCAAAAATATTGCTGTTTAAATTTATTTTAAAATAAAAAAAAAGTGCAGTTATTTCCAATACTAGAATATAGTAAAATTATCAGCTCATACAGTAAATCCATTTACAAATGAACTGGGGTTTTTTGATTGCTGGATTTCATTTGGTTTTGGAGGGGAAGAATTGTTGTTGGAGTCAGAGGGGAGATGGCAGAGTATGAAACCACAGATCATGTCATGGGAAAAAGTAGAAACTGGAGAATTATACCTTGATTTATTTCATGAAAAGAAAATAAAGCTACTCATCATAAACTGAAAATTAGACATTTGAGACAATGAAGAAAGTGAATTTGCTTTATACCTTACATCAACAGAGAAATGTAAAATGAAGTAACTTGATATCTCCTCCACTGTAAATATTTGCAGTCTTCAGTAACTTTCACTTCCTTTTATCTTATCTGCTTCTGCAGTACTCAATTTCTTACCAAAAGATTACAGTACTCAAAAATTATTCAAAATGTTTCCTGAAAGATTTTTTAAAACAAGTAAAGCATTGTAAGTGTGCATCAAAAGCACTGTAGGGACTTCTGAAACTATAAATATCCTACTATAAATTGTGGTCCTGACTTCATTCGTATTTATTTGTGATTATATGTAAAGGACGGATCGAAATATACCTTGCAAACTGAGATATCTGCAAGCAGTAAGTCTATAAATTTAGGTGACGTAAAATTAATTTGTTTGAGGGAGGGTGTGTGGTTGTTGTCATCATTTAAATTAGCCTATTTGTATTTGGGACAGTTTTATGTTATTTTGTCTCTGGTTACACCTGATTTAATCTATAAGAACATGAGTAATTTATAACAACATATCAAACCACATTTTAAAGTGAAATTGTGTTGAAGGGCAGCATTTCTGCAACCAGTGCAAACTGAAGGACATAGTGCTGAGTACAGGTGTGACGGAGGAAGTGGAAAAAACATTATAAGCAGGATATGTTTGAGGAAGGGACCTGAGTGGCCTTGCTCAACCCATCCCTCTCTGAGATGGTGACAACAAGAAGACCTTTGATTCATCATTGGCCAAATGCATATAACAAGTATCACCCATGCACATCCAAATGAAGATTGTTGAGTACATGCTGGTTACAACATCCCATATAGAGGTATACCCCTCTCATATGACCTCATTTTGCACACTTGCAGCCCAGGACAACCATATCCTGGGTTGCATCAAAAGAAGCGTGGCCAGCAGGTCAAGGGAAGTGATTCTGCTCCTCTGTTCCTCTCTTGTGAGACCTCACCTGGAGTACTGTTTCCAGTTCTGGAATCCTCAACAGAAGAAGGATATGGAGTTATTGGAATGGGTCCAGAGGAGGCCTACAAAGATGATCAGAGAGCTGGAGCACCTCTCATATGAGGACAGGCTGAGAAAGTTGGGCTTGTTCAACCTGGAGAAGAGAAGGCTCAGAGGAGATCTTATAGTGATTTTCTGGTACCTGAAAGGGGCCTACAAGAAAGCTGGGGAGGGACTGTTCACAAAGGCTTGTAGTGATAGGACGAGGGGGAACAGGTATAAACTGGAGAGGGGCAGATTTAGGCTTGACATAAGGAAGAATTTCTTCACCATGAGAGTGGTGAGACGGTGGAACAGGTTGGCCAGGGAAGCTGTGCATGCCCCATCCGTGGAGGTGTTCAGGGCCAGGTTGGATGGGGCCTTGGGTAGCCTGATCTAGTGAATAGGGTCCCTGCCCACAGCAGGGGGGTTGGAACTACATGATCTTTAAGGTCCCATCCAACCCTAACTATTCTATGATCCTATGATTCAGAGGCATATCCTTCCCTTGTGTCATTGACTGGGCAGGGAAAGGGTACAGATGCATAAAATGAACCTCACCATGGAGTCAAGCACACATTTGCCATCCTGTGATCCTAGAAAGTGTGAGAAAACATTGGACAATGGCAGAATCTAGTGTGGTGATATCTTATTCTTTTTTTTTTTTTCTCTTTCCCCCCATTTCTCTCTCTTTTCTTCTTTGCTTTATTTCTCTTTTCCTAACTACAAGTAGAGATTTAACAATGCCTATCTTATTCCTAAGACCTTGCCTGTGTAAATAAATTAATGTTTTTCAGTCAATCACCTGGTGTCATTTTACTGTTATTTGGCCCAAGAAAATCCACTAACTTTCAGCAGCCCCTGGGTTCCAACATGCCCAGTCGATGATACTGATATTTTTCAGTTCCATTTCCCAGTGCAGAGCTACTCAAATGATGTAAACACAGAGGTAAATTCTTGGTTCAAGCTGTTCAACTAAAGTAGATAAGAAGTAAGAATATATGGGTTAAATAGCTGGTAGGAGTATTCTTGAAAGCCCTACAAGGCTGAGAAACTGTGATCGTAGTAGCATCAACAAGTCAGCAATCCTCCTATATATTTACCTGCTTATGTAGAATGTGTATGCCTTTTTCTTTTTTAACCACAAGTGCTTTATCCTGCTTCCCTTGGAAAAAGTCATCAAAATAGTTGCAGGATTATGTTCACTTAATCTAGATCGATCGTGTCCCTATAAGTATGAGCACATTATGCCTGTATATGTGGTGGCCCTACCTGTGCTGGTAAAGGTTTGCCACAGAAGTAAAAGACAGAAAGGAGGGGGGATTAAGTTTAATTATTTTGTTTCTGAGTAAGTAATACAAAGAAGAAAAACTGATTGTTATTTCACTGATATATGTGTATTTACCCAGGAAAAAAGCTGTTATCCTTACTGCAATCAATTATTATGCTGTTTCTTTGGAAATTAGGTTAGACTATAGCTAAAATACTTCTCAACAGGTTAACAAAGTACAAACTAGTGCAAAGTAGCTTGTTGGACTTTAACTTATTAATATTTCAGTAAAAAAATTCAAAACCTTGGCAAGGGGTAGGGTGATTAAATGAAAAAATTATCTTTGGAAAAATTATGATGAAACTGGGGAAAAAAGACAATTTTAAAACCTATGTAGAGAGCCACTAAACACATGGGAATTGCCTACATACCTGTATCTTTGTATCATTGTGATCATCATCAGACCTTGTACTGTACCTTGAAATATGTAGACAGAAACAGTAATGAAGGATTACCGAGAGGAATGCTTTGTACCAGTCCCATGAGTGATCATATATACCACAACAAGCTCAAATCATCTGCCAAGAATGAGGTTTCCCAGATCCAATGCTTTCGATATCAGACAGATTTGCATCTTTATGGCTCATTTCCCCTCATCTGTCTTTCGTTCTTTCACTCAAAGACCTTACTGAGCACATAGGTCCCTCCAGAACTATTCTGGCACTGTTCTAATTTTTCTTTTCTTTCTAATTTTAGTTTATTTGCCTTTAGAGCGCCTATTTTCAATCAGTACAGATTGATTAATATAATAATGTGCCTTCCAGAAACCAGAAGAAAACCAGCAAAAGTAGATAGGACAAAATTAGAATTGGAAATAACTGGCCATGTATAATTACCGTGTACTACATTCTAGAATCCAAACGTGTTACTAACTCTGTAACTTAATAAAGTGACTAATACACTTCTGAATTACTAAGCATGAGTAGTGATGGGATAAGATAAGCCTTCTGTATTTAGGCATTGAGACTACAAACCACTGCTCCTTGTCATGTACCTTCACCCTTGTCCAAATTAAAAAATCAGTCAGCATATCTCATGTTAAAATAGTCTTCCCTACCATGACAACATGCCTTAAGATAGCCAATTTACCATCTATAATTTTTTTTTCTTACATCCCTTAAATGCAAGAACTACAGATATACGTGTTGTAGTAGTCTGACCAAGCAAGCAGATGCAAAATCTTCTAAGAAATCTCACTATATAGGATAACAGTTTACTTATGGTCAAACCATAATAGAAGGTTAATGATTAGGAAAAATAATTATCAGGAAATCATATGAGGAACGTCATCATTTAAGCAAAGGTGTTGCTGCAGTTTGCAAGAGCATTAATTTCATAGCCTTGGACCGCAGCCCTTGGTCTACTACCTTTACAAATGTCTCAGGAATTCCTTTAAAGGATTTTCATCATGAATAAAATTATAATAAAGTTGTATTTTTATTACACACTGCTGTAGTTAACATTGCATCAGTGGTTTTACTGTAACCCTTGATTTCATGAGTTCATAACTCTGTGGCAAACATGTGCTTCATACTGAAGCTTAGAATACCAAAAAGCAATCATGAAAACTGCAATTCAAATATCAAGAAGAATGTGTTCATTCAGTTTCAGTTTTTGAAAGGTAAAGTGTTCAGATAAGTATGGTAGTCTAAAAATTATTTTACTCTTTGAAAACTAATAAGCATGTTAAGCTTTAGTGTGCCTTTTTATGGTTGCCCTGGTCATGGCGGAGTGATGGTATTTTGAAATTTTTAGAGGTCTTTTAAGTTGTCCATAGTCCTTTACACATGGCCACAGCTTTGTGTCAACAAATATTCTGCAGTAATTTTTAGCATATTAATAAGTTCCCATGTGTGCAAAGGATATTTTATCAAGGTTGATCATAGGAGCTGTAAGTGTCTATTGTATCTATTGTTCAGTTATCCATAAAATACAGAAAATAACACTAAGTAAATGTAGAGATAAAGATGTAATGCCTTTTAGAAGGAATAATGGCTTTTCGAAATTAATACTGTTGTTTTGCTCTATTGATCCTCATAGAGTTGCTAAAGCTTCATAGTAGAATAACTGTACCATATACCAAAACCACAGATGAGAACTCAACATAAATTAAGTCAATAACTCCTTTAAAATGAGTTAGAGGTAGCCTTGAACACTCACTGAGTCCAAGGAGTGGATGCCTCGACTGCACTAGAAGGCATTCACTAAGGTGAAAATTAAGGATCTGGTCCTATTCCATACTCTCTGACAACTATTAAAGGACATTTTCTGTGGCAAAGAACACAATTTACCAAAGTGAAATGCACAGTAACATCTCTGTTGTGGTCAGTAGCTCTGGGGAGCTTCTTTCAGAGTAGTGCACCTCTGTCCTTCTGTTAAAGTGAATGCCCAGTGAGTCTTATTTAAGCACTTGCTACCACAGACCTATTTCTGCTGTGGGACTTTATATGACTTCCAAGCTTTTTTTTTTTTGCCTACAGTTCAAAGTCCCATATTCTGTATGGAGGACAGTCTTATTTCTGTTGAGGTGCCATATTACAATACACAAGTTAATGCACCCTCAACTGTTCTTACATTGCACTGTTCCAAAGAAATAAGTGGCTTCACAATTGCAAACCAGATACTTATAGTTTATTTATTCATTGTATGGGAGCAAAGAATAGTTTAAGCACCTCACAAGTGTTGAAGAAGGAACATTGCTTAGAGAAATTCTTAATTTACAAGTTCCATTTGAACTATTACATTCAAATAACTCATCAAAAATCACTGAAAAGAAAGGCCACAAGGCTTTCTTTCCACTAGCAATACCTACAAAAAGAAGTTGTAATATACAAAATTAAAAGGACACTGGCAGGATAAATGTCATATTTTTAAAATGGATGTTATTTCCTTTGCTGCTAATAACATTAGATTTATAAGACATAAAAAGGAAAAGGTAATTTAATTTTCACTGTTTGTGTTGTCCATTGGCAAAGGTCAGTCTCTTCACAGCACAATCTCTACCTGCATTTGACAGTATGTGAATCAGCTCACAATCAATTGCACCAAAAGAAAAAAAGAAAAATACAGTTAAAAAAAAAAAAATCTAGTGACATAATTTATAATAGACAGGAGAGATGCAGTTTTGTGACGCACTGAGCTTTGGAGTGATGCTAAGCAAGTATACTGATTACAGGACATGTATTCACAATGCACCAGCAGTTACGTGTTTAGTAATAACAAAATAAGGCAATTTGACAAATTCTACATCTCTGCAGTGCTACTACAGTGAAAGATCTACTACAGCAGAACACTTCCTTTTTCCCAGAGCAGCTGTAGGTGTCCAGAAAGGATTTAGAAATCATGGATTGATGTTTACTAATTCATCCTAGTGTATCTTCTCTAGTTACAACAAATGCTGGAGGAAATCTTGTTGCTATCTAGATACTTTTCTGTTATTAGTGTTACAGTATGTACATGATACTAACTTAATACAAATAAAACAATTCACTTTGTTATTCAGAGCTTAAGTAGTAACCCTGAAGAGAGCAACTAAAATCTATTATAGCAACCAGTAAATGTGTATTGTGCCTCAGATCACTGTCCAGAACATTAAATATGGCTTTCTCCACTGAAGGGTTCAAGCAGTCACTTTGAGTACCAGGAAAGATGACAGCACAAAGAGACTGTTGTGGGAGCTCTTGGCAGCAGATGCACTCAGCTACGAAATTGAAAGAATGAATGCAAAGAGACCAATGCTGCTGGCGTGTAGTGAGAGTAGGTGAGCAAGATGCAGACACATCAAAGTTATTTACAAATTCATTCCAAAGCATAGCTGGCTCCAGCCAAACAGAAAGCACCAGAACAGAGCAAGTCTGAATGCGAGGATACAGAAGACAAGCACTGCACTAAGCAGGTGACAGGCTGAGTCTTGTGCTCCAAATAGTTTCTAGACTTTTTTTACAGAGCACTAATGCTTCTGTTAATAAATATGTCTATTATAGGACAGTAATGGAGAGCACAGGCACTACAGTTCTCTTGAACAAACCCTTAGATAGAATGTTATCAGATTTTCAGAACTTTAATAAATGTTATCAGACTTCTTCTTGCAATAATACACAAAAAAGCTGATGAGCTAGAAAATGTTTTGAGGACACATATAGACTCAAGTCAACAAGCCTGAACAGTGCTTCATGAAGAAACACTGAATTTCCAAAGGAAAAAAATGTGTACTTAAGTTGATGAGATTTTTTTTCATACAGGTGATTAGAAAATTATTAAGATATAGAAACAAGATTCCTAAGTTAATCGTTGGCTAGTGGTAAAAATGACAGTGCTTCACTCCACAGTAGACTGAACAAAACTATAGTTTCCACTCTCTGCTTGTTCATCACACAAAAAATAGTCAGCTTCCTGTGATTTACAGTTCACTGAAGTTGTTCTGTCCCATAAAATGCTATACACTTGTTGAGAAGGGATTAGGGGTGTCATGCTTTTATTATTTTGATAGAATCATTGAGAAATTCTGTGACCAGTCCCGAGGAACTGGGGCTGGCAATCTTCTGTTAAGTGCTTGGGTGTTAAAGAACAGCTTAGTCAATACCTCATTTTAAAATAGAACACTCAGGGAAGGTGCCAAGACTTAGACTTAGAACAAAATGCTCAGAGCAATGGTTAATGAAAGAGTAAGTTGCATCCATCCAGAACATGGCACCATAGCAAACCTTACAAATACAATAAAGTTAAAGATTCTATCCAGAAAATCACTCTGGTTTCAAACACTGACTCCTATTGCTGGTTACAGAGAAACAGAAAAAAATATTACCACAGTGTAAATGATACCTGAAAATGCTCTTTGTCTCCTAGTCACTTAGCATGAAAGTATTGACTGGGATTTACTTTTAGGTAGACATTTCAACAGGAAATATGTTTCTAAGTAGAAGAAGAGTATATTGCTGCTTTGTAAAAAATACAAAATTTTTTTGAGATGGTGGAAGTTCATATCTATGCAAACAGAAAGATAATTTCACTACAGATTGTTTTGAATGCAATAAAACCTAAATTCAAAAATGCATAAAAGCAAATTAAGTCCTATGGCAAAATAAGCACATTTTAAAAGATTATTTATTTCACAGTTCAATTAATTCATGTTACTCACAGAAGGCATGTTTCTTTTCACTGTCTCCATTGGGCATTCTAACTCTTAAGTAGAGACAGATGTTTTCTTTGAGGAACTGTTTTAGACAGTAAATTGTCTGCAGGTAATTCAGAGGTCAAGTCTGTAGGAGCCCCTTAGAGGTTGATGACATTTTTCTACCTTTGTGATATTAAAGTCTAGTTTATCCTTGCAAAGGAGCACAGACTATTTTTCCTGTTTAAGTTTAAGAAATCCCCTTTTTAATCACTTATGTGAGCACTTTGAGCTCTAAGCACAGACTGGCACCATCCAGGATAAGAAATGGAACAGACTGGATTTGATTTATTAGGTTCTTGTAATAGATACCCTTTCTGGAAGAGAGAGAAATGTGCATCTTTACACTGTGAAACCAATCATGAAAAATTGAACTAGAAGTATGAAGAAAAGGACATGCAGTAATTATTATACTACATGAAACGTTATTGATGTATTCATAATTTTCCATCTGTTTATGTTCTTAGAATTTTACTTCTGAATGTAGTAGAGATTCAGCTCTCCAGTGTTTCTAAGAAAATTTACTTGAACAGTGAGTTCTCAAAAGACTCGTTTAAACTCACTTTATTATTGTTACCAAATAAATTTTCCAGAGGATCTTGTGAAAACATTATCTTCATATTTTTTAAGTATCTAACACTACAAACAGGTAAAACAGTGTTATATATTTACTTTCCAAAAATTACAGAAACCAAATCCTGATAGTGAAGTTCACCATATATTTCTTTAAGGGTGTTATAATACAGTTTATCTGATCATATTCTTTGAAAAGATAGGAAATTTTTTTAGCCATGGTTCCATTCCTTTAGATGTTACTTCTGATTAATCTATAAAGGCTTCCTTCTTTCCCAGGATTTTCTGACTAGCCCATGCTTTAGCAAAACAAAAATAGTAGAATGCCAAGAGCACACCAGTCACCATGAATCCAAGATAAAACAAATGATAACTTAGCTTCGAGAGAACTCCTTCAAGTGGATCTAAGAATAAGGGCTGTTTTGTGAAGAGTAAGTTGGGACATAGAAAAGGAGGTTATTGACAAGGAAGATAGATAAGGAGAAGTCTGGAAAACAGAGAGTAATTTATTAAGAATAAGGCAGAGTAAGATAATACAAACAATGCAGGGTTTTTAAACATTAGGTGATTCACAGGAGTTTGAAGTAGAAAATATGATTCGATGATATGAGACTACTACTACTACTATTTTCACTGATTAGTTGTACTTGAAATAAGACGACTGGGTAACAGAGAAGTAAGTACATTTATTTCGTTTTCAATTTGAACATATTCATGTCTACGTGCACAACAGTCTCTGAAAGACTAGTATGAATATATTCACAGATACTGAGATTACAGATGAGATAGTAAGATCCATATAGTGATTTCTTAGCAGCAATAGCCTATATTCTGACTAATAAGTTGTTTCACGACATTGAAATACATTACCTTACTTGCACAAGTTCCTTTTGCAAATCCTGTGTTAAATAAAGGGACTGAAAAATAGCCCAAACAAATAAAACTTCCTTTTATGTAAGAAAAAAAATGAAAAGAAAAGATAAGACACTTGATTGACTGACTTCTGAAGACATTTTCTTACAGGGGACGACTCAGAAAAGTTATTACATTCTCTAGAAAAAGCAAAGAGTCCTGCTGAAAAAAACCAGAATTTCTGGTCTTTGGGACCATTCCTTAGTGTCATTAGATTCATATGGAAGATTTTTTTCTTGACTTAAAAAAGACGATGTACCGGAGGAAGGACATTTCTGAAACTAGTCTAGGTCCAAAGGCAGTTGTAATAACTTGTAATTGGGACGGGCTTAAAACCTACACTGATAAATACTTGCTGAGACTTAGTAGGGAAGTGGTAATGTGTCAAGCTCCTAAAACTCTACTGTGGTTTATAAATTCCACTAAAGGAAAACGTCTACAGTGATTTGATTAAAACAATCTCCATTTAATTTAACCACTTCTGTTTCTGCATCTTCCTTCATAGGCATTTTATATCAATTATTCACCAAGGAAAGATCAAATCTTAATTTTATAGGTAATGAACATTAACAACTGCGCAAGTGAAGATTCGAAAATCTCTCCAGATCTGCACAGAAAATATAAAAATAAATCTCAAATATATTATTCAAGACTGTATTTCCTTAATTATGTAACTTGGACAAGTACATACCACACTCATTTGAGGGTTTGGTTTTGAACAGAAAACTCACTGTTAGGAACAGTTCTTTCACTGAAATAAAAAAATTGTGTGGCTTTAGTATTTCCTCATATTCATATTTATCTCTAATGATCTCATCTGAATGTCATTTTTTTCTCTAGTATGCAGATGACACCAAGATGAGAGGTGTGGTTGACACGCCTGAAATATGGGATGCCATCCAGAGAGATCTGGATATTGTCGAGAAGTCGACCTATGTGAGTGAACATCAGGTTCAAAAAGGCCGAGTGCAAGGTCCTGCACAGGGGTCAGGGCAAGTCCTGGTATCAATACAGGTGGGAGAATGAAGAGATTGAGAGCAGCCTTGCCAAGAATTATTTGAGGGTACTGGTGGATGAACGCTGGACACGAGCCAGCAATGTGTGCTCACAACCCAGAAGGCCACTGTATCCTGGGAAGCAGCAGCAGTAGTATGGTCAAATAGTCAAGAGAGGTACTCTGCTCTGGAGTAGAGGGCATCAGAGCTGGACACGCTGCCTGATTGTGTAGGGGTGAAGTTAGGAAGGCACAGCTGGAGCTGAACTTGGCAAGGGAAGTAAAGACCAACAAGAAGGGCTTTTACAGGTACATCAGTCAAAAGAGGACGATCAAAGAGAACGTACCCCCACTGATGACTGGAAATGGGGATCACGTATCAACAAATGAGGAAAAGTCTAAGGTACTCAACAACTTTTTTGCCTCAGTCTTCACCTATAACTGCTCTGATCACCCCTCCTGGGTCATGGGACAGCAAGATGGTGACCAGAGGGGTAGACCCGCTCCCACAATAGAGGAGGATCAGATTTGCGAACACCTGAATGTATATAAGTTTGTGGGACCTGATTAGATGCATCCCAGAGTCCTGAGGGAATTGACAGATGTGGTTGCCAAGACACTCTCCGTGATATTTGAAAAGTCATGGCAACGAGGAGAAGTCCCTGGTGACTGGAAGAAGGGTAACATTGTGCCCATTTTTAAAAAGGGTGTAAAAGGTGACCCTGAGAACTACCGACCTGTCAGCCTCACCTCTGTGCCTGGGAAGATCGTGGAACAGATCCTCCTAGAAGCTATGCTAAAGCACATGGAGGACAGGGAGGTGATTAATGGCAGCCAGCATGGCTTCACCAGGGGCAAGTCCTGTATGACCAGCTTGGTGGCTTTCTGTGGTGGGGTAACTGCAGTAGTGGGTATGGGTAAACTGGTGGATGTGATCTATCTAGACTTCTGTAAAGCCTTTGACACGGTTCCCCACTACATCTTTCTCTCTAAATTGGAGAGACATGGATTTGATGGGTGGACGGTACAGTGGATAAGAAACTGGTTGGATGGTCGTATTCAGAGGGTAGTGGTCAATGGCTCAATGTCCAGGTGGAGATCTGTGACAAGTGGTGTCCCTCAGGGGTCCATACTGGGATTGGTGCTGTTTAATATCTTTATCAATGATATTGACAGTGAGATTGAGTGCACCCTCAGCAAATCTGCGGATGACACCAAGCTGAGTGGTGTAGTTGCCACACAGGAAGTATGAGATGTCATCCAGAGGGACCTGGACAAGCTGGAGAAATGGGCCTGTGTGAATCTCATGAGGTTCAACAAGGCTAAGTGCAAGGTCCTGCACCTGGGTTAGGGCAATCCCCATTTTCAGTACGCTGTGGGGGACAACATGCTTGAGAACAGCCCTGCAGAGAAGGACTTGGAGGTGCTGGTC
The DNA here is from genome assembly GCF_017976375.1 of Cuculus canorus. Taxonomy (NCBI): domain Eukaryota; kingdom Metazoa; phylum Chordata; class Aves; order Cuculiformes; family Cuculidae; genus Cuculus; species Cuculus canorus. The sequence goes on from NC_071401.1 coordinate 54,317,591, forward strand.
AATGAGAAGCTCGACAAGAGCCGGCAATGTGTGCTCGCAGCCCAGAAGGCCAATCATATTCTGGGCTACATCAAAAGAAGTGTGGCCAGCAGGTGCAGGAAAGTGATTTTGCCCCTCTATTCCCCTCTTGTGAGACCTCATCTGGAATACTGTGTCCAGTTCTGGAATCTTCAACGTAAGAAGGATATGGAGCTGTTGGAACAAGCCCAGAGGAGGGTTACAAAGATGATCGAAGGGCTGGAGCACCTTCCCTATCGCGACAGGTTGAGAGAGTTGAGCTTGTTCAGCCTGGAGAAGAGAAGGCTCTGAGGAGATCTTATAGCGACCTTCCAGTATCTGAAGGGGGCCTACAGGAAGGCTGGAGAGGGGCTATTCGTAAAGGCTTGTGGGGATAGGACCAGGGGGAATGAGTATAAATTGGAGAAGGGCAAATTTAGACTGGACATTAGGGGGAATTTCTTCATCATGGGAGTGGTGAGCTACTGGAACAGGTTGCCCAGGGAAGTTGTGGATGTTCCATTCCTGGAGGTGTTCAAGGCCAGGTTGGATGGGGCCTTGGACAGCCTGCTTTAGTGGCAGGCTGCCTATGGCAGGGAGGTTGGAACTACATGATCTTTAAGGTCCCTTCCAACCTTAACTTTACTATGATACTAAAAGAGGATTTAGACTAATTATAAGTAAGATACTTTTTACAATGAGGGCTGTGAATCACTGAAACAGGTTGTCCAGAGAGGTGGTACATGCCCCATCCCTGGAAACATTCAAGGCCAGGCTGGACAGGACTCTGAGCAACTTCTTCTAATTGAAGATGTTCCTGCTTACTGCAGGAGTGTTGGACTAGATGGCTTTTAATGGTCCCTTCCAATCTAGACTCTTCTATGATCCTATATTTGCTGCCTGTTAAAAGCATAGCTCCATGAGTAATGAGATTACATGAAAATATCTTTTAATATCTTTTTAGCATTGCTTATAGTTGTTGAGAAAGTCTGGAAAATTTTGCAGCTTAATGAAATAAAAGTGGAGTAAAAAAGAAATAAAATGAATTAAAATACTCAGGAGGAAATTCAAACGTATTAGAAATTTGATTTTTGAGATGTTAATTTTTGCAATGGATATTCAGTGAAACCTTGTTAAAGCAGCATGAGGGACTTCTTGTTCAAAACATGAACAGTGAGATTATATCCATAGCAAAGGAGAGCAGTAGCTGGCTTCAGATAGATGAGTGAAACTGAAATATTCAGTGCTGAGTCAAAGAGTGCAGTAGAAAGGCAAACTATATAGTGAATAAAAACACTGCTGACACTCCAGAAAAAGAGTCAAGGAACGGAGTATTTTTAAGACGGATATTCTGAATTATGAATAAGACAAACAAAAATCTGTTATTTACTTCTTCTTATTATCAGGAAAACAATGAGACACATACTTCCATTAATAAAATAAAATCCATTTATTTCAATATCAGTTTATCTGCCTTGTGAAAATGAACACAAACCTGAAGACTCACTGAATACTCAGGTCACAGTGAGAAATGAAGCAGAGATAATGTAATGAAAATTGACATGTTAAAGATTGCGAGACAAATTTTCCAGTTTTCCATGGTAAGAAAAAAAAAATATTTTCATTACAAGCAAGAATAGCATTTGGGGATTTTGGTGATGATAAGCTAAATATGAGTCCACAATGTGCTCTAGCAGCTAAACGGGCCAACTGTACCGTAGGGTGCATTAAGTGCAGTGTAACTAATCATTCTAAAGAAGTGTCTGTCCCACTGTATTCAGCTTTGGTGCAGCCTCACCTTAAATACAGTGTGCAGTTTTTAGCTACTGAATGTGAGAAGGATATAGAAATATTAGAATGTGTCCAGAGGATGGCAACAAAGATAGTGAAAGGACCAGAGAGCAGAACTTAAGACCAGCAGCTGAGGATATAAGAATAGATCTATTCAGTCTAGAAAAGAGGAGGTTGAGGTGTGACCCCATTGTTGTCTGCATCAGGGGAACCAGAAAGGGAGATGCTGATCTCTTGTCTCTGGTGTCTATCAAAACGACGCAAGGAATAGCTTAGAGCTACATCAGTGAAAGTTCAGATTGGATATTAGGAAAAAGCTATTTACTGAGAGGATGTTCAAGCACTCTAACAAGCTCCCCAGTGAAGCAGTGATGACCTTAAGACTGTCAGTGTTCAAGAAGCATTTGGACAACACTCTTGTATATACGATTTAAATTTGAAGTTGCCCTGTGTGGAGTCAGGAGGTGAACTTGATGACTTATAGGCCCCTAGACCCCTTCCAACTCTGGATATGACTGAAAAGATCCTTCCTCCTTCCCCCAACACCACACAGAGATAAATTGGGCCTGCTTCTAATCAGACGGAAGTTTCAGAAACTCTAAACTTTATCTGATAAACCTACTTGACCTCAAGACATGAAATTTGTATGTAATATCTGAAAGAATATTTTACCTAACAATAAATGGCATAAAATTTGCATTTTACATTTCTTAGTATTATTAGCATTTTTTTTTTCACATTTCATTACAGTAAACCCTGCACAGCTTAGCTTTCAAGAATTCATTCCATTTGTGCATTTGGTGACACTCACCTTTGACAGTGCATTGCAGTGTCCCACTGGAAAACGTACATGCACACATACTTTGAATATATTTACTTGCTTTCTTATGTAGACACCACCCTGTCTTCGAGGACAAGCAATTAATAGTGAGCTTGTTCAGAAGAAGTGCTTATAAAGTGATTCCTCCTATTGTATTTCTTTATAGATTATCAATTTGAGCTTTTTGATCATCAGTGGGAGTCCACAGTAACCTTCCTCTTTCTTCTCCCCAGTCATCAGCAAGTAGTACAGCTGTCACCAACTAAAATGGTAAAATTGTTCAAAAGATAAAACAAAATAAAGCATCACTTTAGATAAACTTATGGGAATTATTTTTTGGCTGCCCTGTTTCTTTAGTGTCTGGGGAAAAGCCTAGTTTCTAAAGCTAGTGATGGACTGCTCGTTACCAGTATTTTTTTAAAGAAGAAAGAGAAAGAAAAGAACCACGACACTGCAGTAGATAGATGATACCAAACGTCTCTGCGATTAACTGGATGTAGAAGAAAATGAAATAGTAACCTGAGGAGACTATTTTTTTATGTGATTTATACAGTATATTAAACAGTGGGGAAATCCTTTCTAGAAAAACCCTTTGGAGAGGAACATGTACTCATATTGATGTTTTTTACAGGGTTGTAGCACATAAATATCCAAGCTGGCAAATACTGTACTAGGATTTCTGTTAATAAAATTATGCCATAAAATAACTATTTCCTTTAATTTTCAATATCTAGATGCTTTTGTTTCTCTTTTGTAAAAATAAAATTGTTGCAGAATCTCATTCTCTGATCAAATTAAGACCTGTACTTTTGAGATATTCATAGTAATACCTGCTCAGAAGAAATCAATCAGATACTGTACGTGATAATATTCATACCCTGCTCCCTCGTTATCATCAGTCATAGCTGTTTGTCAGCGAGTGCTACAGTGGCATCTTCTGGCATACAGAAGAATTAATTACCTTCTCACTGCAAAAGAACGTTGCTATTAAAGGGCTAAGTTAAGAAAGAAGCTTGAAGAACTGAAATAAAAAGCATCTGCTGTTCTTCAATTATTTTATACAGATCAGTCAAAACAATAGTGAATGATGAGAAATTAAAATCCAGCTCTTTTGTAACTGGCCATTTGGGCATGAGAGTTTATGTGTGAGGCAACTTCTTCTAGGGCTATTAGTATCCTAAATAATGACTTATAATTGTATCAACTGCCATGAGATGACAAATGGTAATTAATTAGAAAAAGGCAGAGCAATAAAAAAGGAGGAAAAAGGCAACAGGTAAGACTGACTAGAAGAAAAAGAATCTGATTATTCTCTTTTTTAATACACCTCTCTAAACACTTTTATATTTTAGGATTCATAGAAATCAATTTCATAGAAATTGCTGCACAGTAAAATAAATTGATATTTATGGATTTGAGGATAATGACAGTTATTAATTAACTGAATTCTATATTTGATATTTTGTAGAAAACTATTTTATAGCTTCATTAAATGTTGCTGAGTTCACAGACTTTATCACAATCTCTTTGTGTATTATATTTTCCTTTTTTCTATTATATATGCTGTGACGCTATACATGACATGTCTTGCTCAGCACATTCAAAGAAGTGAATCTTGATAGTCCACTGACAAGAACATTAAAGTGTGATCACTAGTGGCTTAGTCCTGTTCCATTGTTGATCAGCACCGATCACGAGAAGTTACCATTTATTTCTAGCATTTATTGAATTTTTCCCTTCTCTGTGGAAGATATTAATAAAGGTCTCAGCCACGAGACCATTTATCACAATGTAAAGCTACTGGGATTTTGGTAATTGGTGATTGTCTTTAAATAACTGGCCTCGAATCAATCAAAAATACGTGGCACAGGAATGGGAATAGCTGAAGTCCTAACCGTACATAAGCAGACCTACAAGCAGAATGTTCTCTCTGATTTTCGTTTTCTAAATATCTGATAAAGTTAAAGGTAAATTAAAATAAAAATTCATGGAGCAATACATGTTAAATTACTGCAGACAGAGCTGTAAAAAAACTACAGTTTTTGCCATCTGACAGGCCAAAACTTCCAAATTTTGCCCTTTCTGTAGTGCTGAATATAGCGGTAGACTCATAGTTGAGCCCACAGGGCTGTCCAGAGATCTGGTTCATTGTGAGAGCTGGATTAAGCAGCTAGTGATTAAACTGAGCTGATTACTGCTTCAACCTGTCCTCTTGGCCCCACTTCCAATTAGCTCCAGTCAGATCCAGAGGATGCAACACAGGACACGGCTGAGCCCTACCAGTAAAGATAGTTGTGCTTCGAGGAAAATGTATTTAAGATGAAAGATGGTGGAGAGCGAGGAGGTGTTTGAGATGCTCCAGGTGCCAGAGAAGAAACTCCTTATCAAAACACACAGAGCACCACGCTGGAGCCAATAACCACACTGTAGCCTGTGGAAGACCTCATGCTGAAGCAGGTGGACGTGCCTTGATGGAAGCTGCAGCCTGTGGAGAGGAGCCTATGCTAGAGCAATCTTTTCCTGAAGGACTGCAGCCCATGGAAAGGACCCATGCTGGAGCAGGGAAGAAAACGTGAGGGGGAAGGAGCAGCAGAGAGGAGGTGTTATGAACTGCCTGCAACCCTTATTCCCTGTCATCCCTGCACCACACGGTTGCAGAGGAGCTGGGAATGAAGCACTGAAGTTGAGTGAAAAAGGGTGGGTGGTGGTGGGAAGGTGTGTTTATTTTTCTGGTTTTTTCTTACTAGTTTCTTACCATCCAACTCTATTTTAATTGGCAAGGAACTCAATTAATTTTTCCCAAGTTGAGCCTTTTTTCATTTATTGTGGTAATTATTAAGTGACCTCCCTGTCTTTATCTCTACATACAAAATTTTCCAACTTACTTTTTTTTTTTAACATTTGTTGAGGAGAGAGAGTGAGAGATCAGCTGAGTGGGTATCTGGCAGCCACCTAAATCAACCCACAAGATCTTTATTAACACATAGCAGAAGCACCTTCGGTTTACCTTGAAGTGTTGATCTCTAATCAGTTATGTCGGAGGTCCAGCACCATGTGTGGTTCAAGTAAATTGGCTAGAGAATGTATAGCTCCAGAGAACAGGCAAGGTGGGCAGCAGAGGCCACCTTCTCAGCAAAATCAATTTGCAAACAGTAGTTAGTGCTTCTAGTTTGCCTATACTTACGATGTTCCTAAGTTTTTAGATCTACCAGAGATGTAACACATTGTAAAACAGAGACCTATTCAAATTCTTGTTGTCTTCATTTAAATATATGAGCATACATGTTTAAATTATTGAATGTAAAATCCCTGATATGTACTTTTAACTAGCCAGCATTTAATGAACAAACGTTTTAATAAATTTCAAGCACTTCTGCAAGTCACAATATATGATCAATACTTTTATCTATGACTCGTTTTGGCTGAAAATTTCATCACCTTAATAGTTCCTCCTTTTTTTTTTTTTTTTTCTGCTAATGACTAAATTTGTATATGTAAGGTAAAAAACATGTACTAAGTGATTATTTTGCAGCTATTTATCTCATATGTAGCTTTTTCCTTTAAGAACAACTGCCATATTCTGAGTTTGCTCCTTGGTATTTCAGAAATAGTATTTTTTAACAGCCAGCTGTCTCCACTCTGTCTAGCAACTGACATATTTTCCAAATGTCACTGTTGCAATCTGTAAGACACTCTTAAGGGTGTTATACTTTCTATATGTCTAACACCTGTGTAAGTGTCCTCAACTGTGTTTCTCGCATCTTAAAGCTGATCACAAGATCTCTATTCTTTGACCCTGGAGCTGGAGTCTAACACACATCTGCATAACTGTTTAAGCCTCTAAATATTGAAGAAAACTGAAAACTTGTAGAACAGATGTAATAAAGGTAGCGAACAGGAACATTTCTACCTATTTCTCATACATAATTCTCTACCCAGATTAGTTCTCATTCAGCCATCTCTGACTTCTTCAGAATTATTTTCTTATCCTTAGCTATTTTATTTCAGTCTACCACCTTCTATCAAGGCTACATTTTTGCTCCTCCAGGTTGAGTTTCAGAGACATTTTGGCCCTGAATTAAAATGGCATTTATTGACTCTTATCCACAACGCTTAGGGCATTATTGATAGAATAGAAATGGGGGTCCGTGCCCTTCTCTGAAACCTGGCACACCTTTCCATATGATCTATCCATGCTCACAATGTTCATAACAAATCCATGTTGTATATCTGAATGAGAAATGTACTAGCTACTCAAGAGCCCTTGATTTAACCTTGTGCTATAAAAGCTGTTACTTGGGGATGACTGCATGCAACACACACTTGGGAAAGAAAGCTAAATGGGAGAAAATGATATGTTTCATAGACTAATGGATTTGACATAAAAATATTAGTAACTATAAGGTGCCACAAAGAAGGCCTTTGATATAGTATGTGTCTATTGAGCTATAGCATAATCCTCTGTTTCTGAAACTGGGTTAATCACAATGAAGCAGGAGATTTTCCCTTCCTTAAGCATGTTTACCGGCTCTGAGCAGGGTCTGCTTCATGGGGCTCCAAGTGAGAACAATTACTCATGTTTAGTATGTCCAATCTTCCTACTACTGGCCAACATCTGGTGGAGATTTCTTCTAGTTAGCCAGCCTTCGAAAACACAGAAACTGGAATTTATCTCCAGTTTCACTTGTCTAAATGTAAGTATCTACAATACAAGGTCTAATATGGTCTAGCTCCTGCTATAGTCACATACAGTCAAAAGAAACTAGTGAGCAGGTACTGAAAAACACTCCTGAAATGGTCTGCTGAAATGAAAGCATATCTAGGCAACTGAGTCCCACCTCCACAGTCAGGCATCTGAACTAGAGGGGAATAGAGGATCAGGACACAAATAACTCTTTTTCCCTTTCTAACAGTACTTTTGCTTACTAGTAGACTAATTCTAGAAGAGAGGCATCACATTTGTAAGCCAGCTTGAAATTAAACATCTAACCACTTCTGTTTAGAAGAATATAAGAAAAAGGAAAATCAATTGCTGCCCCGCAGATACATTGCTTCAGAGAATACAAGTCATAGTGGAGTGGTTTAGAATAGAATCACCTTTCTTTGTGAAACATTTGCTGATTTTTTTTTTTTATTTTCACATGCTTTTTGCAGATTTTAAGAACTAGGTTTTGAATAGTCTCTATATATCTTTGGTATATATTATTTCTAGGGATAAAATAATGCTATGTTTCTGTAGCAAAAAGAAATTAATTTATTCTCTTTTATTTAAAAGTCAGAAAATCATCTGAACATGAATTACTGAGAAGCAAATTATTCAAGGCATTGGAGTTATAATCATTAATATTGGTGGATGCAAATATGAAATTAATCTAAGTCTCTGCACAGGTTGTAAAGGGAACTCTCAGGAGATCACACAATGATCTTTTTAAAGAATATAATAAAGACTGGAGAGAAGACAGGCAGAGGAACTAACTTTGATTATAACCTGCCTTTAAGTTTACAGAATTGTGACATTCATCCCAGTTACAATCCACTTAAAAATGTATCAAAACATAAAGTTCTGATATGATCCACAACTTTGACAAAAAAGCAGATTCTTTCATTAGCAGATTAAAAAAGTAGTTTACAGTTCCTTTTCAGTTTAATGTAGTAATTTCTTTTTAATATAATTCTCGTGAAAGTTTTGGGTTGTTGTAGTTTTAACATTTATTTTTCTGCGTTCCAGATGTAGAAAGTGAAACAGATAAAACGGATACCAAGACAGTCTGATTATTAAGTTCATCAAGGGATTCACAGCCATTCCCACATCGTTTTGCACCAATAACAGTTTTCCCCATCATAGATGGTGGAAGAAAGAATGATTTCTGCTCATAACAAATCAGGCTTTTCAGACAATTAAATTCAATTTTACAGACCTTGTTGGCTATATATGCAAGCAGCCCCTCTATTTTATGTTGTAAGAAATCTTTAGTGATCCAGACATTAAGACTGTAAAGTGCACTGAAAAATATTCAACTCTTACCTAAATATACACAAAATGAAACCAAAACCAGAGAAAAAGCTAAAGAACTTCACTTATGGAAGGACTTGACAAACTAATTTTAGATACCTGTACTTGAGCTACTGGGGGATGAGTCCTTTTAAAATCCATTGGAGAGAGAAGGATTGTAGGGCACAATTATTGTCATCCTAACGGAGGTGTTTAATATAGACAAAATTAATTGTGCATTCATTTGTTTGTTCATTTCCAGTGATGCATATTTATCTGTTTACAGAGACAATAAAAGGAATCAATAATTCTTAGTTCAAGCACAGGTATTTATATTACAAATAGCTAACATGAGGAAAAATCCTTTCTCTATATCTATTGTTATTAAAGTCAGATTGCATTCTGAGGAAAATAAAGAGATGAAAAGTAGTGCATTGCTGTCTTCCAACATTCCTATTTACATTTTGGGTGTTAAAAAGGTAAGGTTTTTACTGCGACATTAAAGTAGCTAACCTGATCATTTTAAGGAATTATTACTAGAATATGACAATCCTTTCAAACTTCATAGAGTTTAGCTTTTTATTTTGTTTCCCTCAGAGCAATAAGAGTCAATTTTTATCAAAAAAAACCCTCTTACATTTTCTTTGAGTCTTTATGTCAATGGAGTAGAAATATACTTGAAGAGTAAAAGAATCATCAAAAGTGGATTATAAAAGCTATCACAGACAGTATGATAAATGAGACATCTATCTTTTTTTCCTTCCTCAAAATAAAATTATATTAAAATATGGAATAAAAGTATAGAGCAGGCCAAATTCCCAAAGCAGATATTCAGATCTTTGCTAATTTTTTCTTCAATCCTAGCCTCTCCAAAACATGAACAAGAGTTTAAAGATCAATACACTTGTGACAGATTTAAAAAGTGAAATTCAAAATTGTGAGTTAAAGAAAGATCTTTTGGAGATAATAAAATCACACATGAGGCAAACTGGAGATGAAAGTGACTCTTCAGAAGCTCTGTTTTTCAAAAATAACTTGACTTTTGCATACTGACTTGAAAGAGAAAACTCATATTTTTGAGGATTGGACGTCACCACTTAGAGAAAGGGACTGATTTAAACAAAATTGCTTGAAAGGAATACATTTTTGTGGGAAAACTCATTCTTATTTTTATTTTGAATGAAGAAAAACAATATAAATTCTAATCCACTGAATTCGCAGGATAATTTCATAGAACAGTAAAGATGGTTTGAACACAGTGATCGCAACAGTTCTAATGAAAAATCTTATTTTCATCTCCTCAATGCATTGTTATAAAGCACATTTCAAACAACACATTAAATTAATAAAAATATTGATTGATCGATTGATTGATTATAATCAATGAATAATTAGAAATTATTAGGAATATAGTTATACTATTAGACATTGGTTCCAAAAAATAATACGTATAGTAAAATGCTCAAATTTTCTGGTAACTTCAGAATTAGTGGTGCTTCCTTTTCTGGAAATATTAGTAGTAATTCCTTTAAAATATAATTAGAGATTTGTAACTGTTCCTAAAGACATTATGCAGTCTCTCTGGAAAACAGAAGCTCCTATGAAGTCAGCAAAATGACCTTAGGAAGAACTTGATCGTAACTAATTTAAAATGTAACATATATTAACCTCATTATTTTCCAATTAGCCAGACTCTGCAAAACCAAGTAATCTAAGATGCACATTCAAAAATAAATAGTACATAACTTAATCTAGAGTAGATAAGGAATTTTAATGTTTTGTATGAAAAGAATGTATCAATGAGCACTTTTTTTTCCAGGAGTTCGACACAATATCGTCTTCTCCTTTTATGAAAGTTTTGGAGTTCTTATCTGTAAATGGCAGGAAATACAAACCTTTTAAAAGTGTTTGGGGTTTTTTTTGAAAAACAAAGGCCTAAATTCAGGTCAGAAACTAGTGAAGTGGTTATTCTGCTTTTCTCCCCATGTGCTACCTGAATGGATTTAACAACAGCTCTAGAGACAGCCGGATTGTTGTCTCCCTCTAGTTTTTCCCATTCTATCCAAATATCTAAAGAGTCTTTGGACCAAAGAGAGGCAGGTTTATAATAAGTAAAGGCAGGAGACTAAGTACTTGGGCAAAATCTGCTGCTTTTTGAAGGGTTAATTTTAACCAATTTTCCACTGACTCTTTTGAGAGGACTGGATTAGTAAATCACACAGCTTTGATGATATCACGTAGAAAAGGTTCTCATAGGCTAATATTAATTGGGAGGCTGAAGGTATCTCACCCTTCCTTCTCACAGGAGTACTGTCATAATCTGAGCTCTTCTCTCTCTTTTCCTCGTCTTTCAGAGAACTGAAAATCTTTTGAAGAGAAAGATTCATCATAAACAATACATTCCTTTGGAAAAATTTACATTTCAATAAAAAAGTATTTTTTTTTAGCAAGATGGTACATATTGTCAACACTTAAGAAGTTCAAAGACTTTTCTGTATGCATGATCAAGTGTTTGCACAGAAATACATAATGATATAAATTATTGATGTATAAACAAAGCGACAGTGAAACACAAGATTTCCACAAAAATAAAACTTCACCTCTGGGCTCCTATACATAGGCCTTCATCAGCCTATGAAGTCTGTGCAGGTAAAGTTGCTGGATGTATAATGACATGAAGCAGTATGAGAAAAAACAAAGCAATTCCATTTGAAATTCCATGTAAAAGCTGAGAAAAAATGCAAGAAAACTTCCTTGTATATTATTTTGAAAAAGGTGTGACCTGCATGTTCACATTATGAGCTTGAAAAAACAAGTTATGGCATTTCAGTTCTCAGTTGTTTCCTATTAAAAGAGTATCAGCTCTCTCTCTTGAACAGTCTGGTTTTAGGAGTTAAAATTTGTACTTCTTGAGTCATGAATTAGACATTAGGAATGAATTAAAGCTGTACTGTCAGGTTGGATCATTAATTCAGAAACAAATAAGGGGAAGAGTTACACACAATTTGCTAAGGGAATTCACACAAAGGCAGAAATAAAGCCATCTAATATAAAATTTTGTACTTTTCAATAGTGCGTTGCCTGGTATTAACATGTTACCCTCAACAGGAAGATTGTTATGACAGAGCGTACCACAAAGACAAATGAAGAAGCACAATCACTCTTCAAAGATTTTAAGTTATCAAAAAGCATTTAACTCACTGATCTAAAACACAGAACATCAGAACAGTGGTAATTATTACAAATTACCTGCATTAAAAACATGAGGTTATATTTTGATGGGAATTACCTTGTAATAATACCATTAATTCTAAAATTACCAGAAAATTGGAACCTTTTACTGCATGTGTTATTTAATTGAACCAATGAATATATATTTATATAAATATTAAATATTTATGTTGTGTAGGTATGATGAATAAATATTGACACTCACAGTTACCAGTAAAGAGACAAATTTTCCAGCAGAGTATCAAAGTATATTGCTTTCTCATTTATACTTCCTGAGGAAAAGGTATAAGATATTAGATGTCATAAATATTTATCTGGATACAGAATGGCCTAAATGCTTTCTCATTTCCACAGCATTAGAAGGAGAGTATCCAGTGCCACTCTTACAAAAGTGTCAGTGTACAGCATAGTATCATAGAATGGTTTGGGTTGGAAGGGACCTTAAAGATCACCTAGTTCCAATCCCCCTGTCACAGGCAGAGACACCTCCCACTAGATCAGGCTGCCCAAGGCTTCATCCAACCTGGCCTTGAGCACCTCCAGGGATGGGGCATCCACAACCTCCCTGGGCAACATGTTCCAGTGTCTCACCACCCTCATGGTGAAGAAATTCCCCCTAATGTCCAGCCTAAATCTGCCCCTCTACAGTTCATACCTGCTCCCTTTGGCCCTATCCCCACAAAACTTTACAAATAGCCCCTCTCCAGCTTTCCTGTAGGCCACCTTCAGGTACTGGGAGGTCCCTAAAAGATCTCCTCTGAGCCTTTTCTTCTCCAGGCTGAACAGGCCAAACTCTCTCAGCCTGTCCAACATTTTCCTGTTGAACAAATTGTGGATCAGTACGTCTCAGTTTTCAGAGAGGATGTACTCTGGTATGTCCTTCTCTGATCTGAATTCTACTGTGAAGGTTACAGCTCTTCAGGAGCTCCTTTCTGGAATAACCATAAAAACACAAAATATGGTATCGTGGTGTTAAGGTATGCTGCAGCTTGTGTGTCACCTGAACTACTTTTAATCAAATTGGCTACACATAAATAAAAAAAGGAATAAAGTTGGTATCCTGGAGCAGATAGTCACTTTATGTGGTACCGAAATAAAAAACAGGTGATTTATCAGCCCAGAGAAGGAAAGCTCGCTCATCTCACTGCATTCATTAACTTCCTTCTAACTTTTCTTTCTTACCAGCAGGGTCGTCCTGCAAGATGTTTCCTTGGATAGAGAGGGGAAGAAAAACAAGATTCTTCTGATTGACCTTCCAGATATGTAGACACTTTTGAGCTGTTTGAACCAACAATAAAGAATATGCCATGTGCTTGTTTCACCTAATTTTAGCAATTACAGAGCAACAGAAAGCCAATTATGTATAGAGTCCGCCCTCAAACAGACCTGACAGTGTGTATGTCAATTTGCCAGCTGTGGACTGCAAATTAATTCGGAATGGTACTCATATGAATTTGGGGCAGGGGGGCAGGACAAAAAAACCTTCTGTATGAAAGTATGTTTTTGCCTGGAATTACTGTAGAAGTCACAGTAGGTGCGGCAGTGGAGCAATATACTCTCTTCTTGCATTTCATAATGGGACGGATTGCCCTGTGAGACCTCTAATTTCCTGCTTCTCCTCCATAATCATCTTTGAAACAAGTTCTTCCAAAGACAAACCACTAAATACAAACAGAATAAGATGGACAACACACATGGTTTATTTCTGGAGAATTTTGAAGCTGAAATCCTACTCAGACATAAGGGATCGCTTCCTTTACTGAGATAATACACAATGAAGATGAGAATTAAAAATAATATGAGAGACAGCAAACACCATAAAGGAGATTTTATTGCTTTCACTATCCAGCATATTCCACTAATCTTCTTAATTCTGAATCCTGAGACACTCACAGACAGCCTAAATCTAATGAGAAACCCTTCACATTACTTCCACCATGGTTTGAACCCCAGCACTCTACTTTTGCAGCTGAGGATGGTAAACAGTGTAGAAGTAGTGGATGGGGTTGCCTAGAGCATACAGAAACAGATTAACTCTGTTACTTGATATCACGTTGACAATATCTAAGATTGAAAGTATAATTCTCTGAGTTGTCTACTTATTAATCTTAATCTTCTTGATTTAATTAGAAATAAATGCTTAAGGAAAAGGGCAGTGAACTGTGCAACATACTCTAATTTTTGGACCATATTTCTATAACTTTAATATGATTTATCTTCTGAGACAAAGGTATTGTCCTTCCATTACAGCTGGCATACGTGTGGACTCAAAGACACTGGCAATAACGAGCCTATTGTTAAACAGTTGTCATAGAAGCATTGAAATATTTCGAAGTAGATCAGCAGATGCAGACTAGTTCAAATGCAAAATCCTAAAATATGCCCTGGAGAATTTTCAGGACATTAAAGGAATTATTTTTCATCTGAATATTTGAATTGTTTTATTTGTGTATACATTTATATTTAAGTTTGCTTCCTCATGAATTAAAATAGAGATTAAGACTGTTTCAAGATTAAATACTATATTTTTTTAAGATGTTTAAAAGTAATGCAGAGGCTCTTCATTTAGCATTTGACAGTCTGTGTGGATGTATATAAATTCCACTTCAAGCTGTGAATCCTCATTCTTCATATTCAACTCCATTTTTCATATTCAGCTCCCTTAGTGAGTTTATTTCAATGAAGCCTTGTGATGATCCATTTAAGTCCTATGTGCCTATTGGTAGATGGATTTTTGTAATGAACACAGTTCAAGGTAAATGCAGTAATTTTGTCACATCTGGCTTGACTGCCTAAAGTAGTCTTTTCCTCTTCTTGTATCCAAGTCCTTTGAATGAACATCACTTTAGTGAAATCATGTGTTAGAGCATAGCTAAGATTTTTAGTCAGACTAGTTTTGTTCAGTGAACAGTAACTGTTCAATTCCAGTATATCTAGGATGGGAATAGGTGATGAATCAATTGAGAAGCAGCTGTACAAATGAGTAATACAATCATCACTCTTGCCATCACACTTTCTTCCAATTCCACCTGTTCTCATGAATTGGTATTACTGAATTGATATTATTCTTCTTATTCTAAATCAGAAAAAGACTGTGTCCTGCTCTGGATAGGTGTGCCACTGGTGAGAACCAAGATAGGAAAGCCTCTATGGAATGTGCACATTTCCAGGTATCCTAGTTAGTGTTGCCTGCTCTCCTTGAACAGGAGAGGCTACATGAAGTTTCACACATGTATCAAGTTTAAGTAGCTTTGGTTGCAGAAGATGCCATCAGAATCAGATTTTAAAATAAAGAAAAAGTAAATACACTGAAGTGGGTGAAGGAGCAGAAAGAGGGGAAATTATATTTGAGACTTAAGAATGCACTATAACATCAAGTAAGGGACACAGACTGGTTTATTTGAATAATAGCACCCTCTTTTTATATGGACATCACAACATAAAGGTTTTTCTAAATTGTTTTCCCTCTATCACAGAGTCTGAACAAGAAAATAATAATTTAAAGATTAAGCAGTCCTAGAAACAAAATGTTTTGGAGACTTTTTCCTCTGACGGGATGAACATCAGGTGAGAGAAAAATCAAAAATGTGAGAGAAAAGGTTTGCCTGTAAGTACCTTAAACACAAAGATACCCTTGATGTTTCTAGACATATGAGCCCTGAACTAGGAGATCTCTAGCTGTAGTAAGCAAACACTGGTTCTGCATTTTAAAATGTGAAAAGAAAGACAAAGGAGTGGCAGAATATTCTTCAGAAAATTGATGGTCTTGCTAAAAATTTGATAGATGGTGTGGAGTACCTGAGAGGAGTGACATCAGGATTAGCCTGTCTTCAGAGAGCTAGTTGAAAACAGATACAAATCAATATATAGATGATAGATATTTGTTGTTATTGCTTCTTGCATTCTGCAGGGTTTTTTGAGAAGGCAATTCATCGTGACGCATGAAATAGTCCTATGGGAGCTCCTTGGTTAGAGTAGACTAAAACTAGCAAATGAAGTGTCAAGACTTTATACTGCTGTTTATTTTATACATTTAAAGTATGCTATCCTTTCTAGTACCATTCCTTCAAATATCTGCATCAATTTTCTATATTTAAAAAGTCCTTATGAAGAGCAAAACAGTCAGCACAATTGTAAGGCTTTGAAACACTGAATGTAGTGTAAGCATTGACAGTTTGATATGAAAACCAGAAGTTTTCAAAGTGCAACGTATTTTAAGCAACAGTGTAATGCTAGGGCTATCACTTCTGGCTCATAAATATCAAATGTCTTCACAGGCCTTCCAAAGCCTAAAGCCTGTCACCACACATTTGTCAGTCTCCAAGACTAAGCGAAAACAGTTCTTGCATATTTAACACTGAGTCTAGGAATAAGTAACCTTCAGCTTCAGAGGCTACACCTTCACATAAAATTACTAGATGTTTATCTTGGCATAAGCATCTCTTCTCTCTTCCTCTCTGTTCCTCCCAAGTCTAAGAATTATACACATATTTAGAAAACAATGACATGGCCTCAGAAAAGAGGAGGTAACTTCACGCTTCTTACTTTTTAAAAAAAGCAATGTACTTAAAAGGGCCACTTCTGTGTCATAGTTTATCGGCTTATTTAGCTTATGAATTTGTTGCAGACAAGATCATTTCCTTGGTGAAAATGTCTGGAACAGCTAACAAAAGGGAGCCCTGAGTTTGACTAGGACCTCTAGAATCTAGTATAATACAAAATACTTGGTAATTGTCCTTTCTTTCTTGGCTAATTAAGAGACAACACAATGTCCACCTTGAGCACTGGGGGCCGTTCTGGGGCCACAGGATAAACAAGATCTCAAGCTCCAGGAGAGCTTCCAGAGGAAGGCACAAAACTGGTGAATGGTCTAGAGGGGAAGTGTGTGTGGAGCAGCTGAAGTTCTTTGGTCTGTTCAGCCTGGAGAAGAGGAGATTAAGAGGAGAAATCATTGAGCTCTGCTTCCTCGCAAGGGAAGGAGGAGGAGGAGCAGGTGCTGAGCTCCTCTCTCTGGTGACCAATGACAGGACGAAGGGAATGGCAGGAGGATGGGCCAGGAAAGGGTTAGGTTGGGTATTAGGAGAAGGTTCTTCCCCCAGAAGGTGGTGGAGCACTCCAACTGCTCCCAGGGAAGCAGTCACAGTACCAAGCTCTACAGTTATCCAGCAGCATTTGGCCAAGGCCGTCAGCCCCATGGTGTGAATGTTGGGGTGTCCTGTGCAGGGACAGGAGTTTGCCTCGATAATCTTTGTGGGTCCCTTCCAACTCAGGACATTCTATCATCCTAAGGATCAGGTTCATGACCACCTGAGGAACTTGAACTTATATAAGTCTATAGGACCTGATGAGATGCATCCCAGAGTCCTGAGGGAATTGGCTGATGTGGTGACCAAGCCATTCTCTCTATGATATTTGAAAAGTCATGGCAGTCAGGAGAAGTCCCTGGTGACTGGAAGAAGGGCAACATTGTCCCCATTTTTTAAAAGGGTAGAAAAGACAACCCTGGGAACTACTGATCTGCCAGCCTCGCCTCTGTGCCTGGGAAGATCATGGAACAGATCCTCCTAGAAGATATGCTAAAGCAAATGGAGGATGGGGAAGTGATTAGTGGCAGCCAGCATGGCTTCACTAGGGGCAAGTCCTGTCTAACCAACCTAGTGGCTTTCTATGGCGGGGTAGCCACAGCAGTGGACATGGAAAAACCAATGGATGTGATCTATCTGGACTTCTGTAAAGGCTTTGACATGGTCTCTCTACAACATCCTTCTCTCTAAATTAGAGAGATGTGGATTTAATGTGTGAACTGTTTGATGGATGAGAAATCAGGTGGAAGGTTGTATTCAGAGGGTAGTGGTCAACGGCTCGATGTCCAGATGCAGGTCCGTGACAAGTGGTGTCCCTCAGGGGTCTGTATTGGGACCAGTGTTATTTAAGATCTTCATCAATGATATAGACAGCAAGATCGAGTGCACCCTCAGCAAGTTCGCAGATGACACCAAGCTGAGTGCTGCAGTTGCCACACCAGAAGGACGGGATGTCATCCAGAGGGACCTGGACAAATTGGAGAAATGGGCCTGTGTAAATCTCATGAGGTTCAATGAGGCCAAGTGCAAGGTCCTACACCTGGGCTGGGGCAATCTGCAGTTTCAATTCAAGATGGGGAATGATGTGACTGAGAGCAGCCCTGCACAGAAGGACTTGGGGGTGCTGATTGATGAGAAGCTCGACATGAGCTGGCAATGTGCGTCCACAGCCCAGAAGACCAACTATATCCTAGGCTGCATCAAAAGAAGAGTAGCCAGCAGGTAGAGGGAGGTAAATCTGCTGCACTGTTCTGCTCTTGTGAGACCTCATCTAGAGTACTGTGTCTAGTTATGGAATCCCCAACATAAGAAGGATATGGAACTGTTGGAACAGGTCCAGAGGAGGGCTACAACTGTGATCAGAGGGCTGGAGCATCCCCCATATGAGGACAGACTGAGAGTTGGGGAAGTTCAGCCTGGAGAAGAGAAGGCTCAGAGGAGATCTCATAGCAACGTTCCGGTACCTGAAGGGGGCCTACAGGAAAGCTGGAGAGGGACTTTTTACAAAGGCTTGTAGTGATAAGACCAGGTGCAATGGGTATAAACTGAAGAGGGGCAGATTTAGACTAGACATAAGGAGGAAATACTTCACAGTGAGGGTGGGGAGGCACTGGAAGAGGTTTTCCAGGAAGTTGTGGATGCCCTATCCCTGGAGGTGTTCAAGGCCAGCTTGGATGCGGCCTTGGGCAGCCTGATCTAGTAGGAGGTGTCCCTGCCCACTACCGGGGGTTGAAATTGGGTGATATTTAAGGTCCCTTCTGACCCAAACCATTCCATGATTCTATGATTTAGCTTAAATATACAGATTAGTTATTTCTGAAGAAAAATATTTTCCTGATGCATGTTGTAACAACATTCTTACTAATTGGAATGTTTTAATAGTTCTATTGAACAGAAAGTCCATGCCGGTAAGCTCGTGTGATAGTCCAGAACAAAACAGTGTTCCTGTTATACAGTGTTCCTGGTATACACTCAAAACACCTTTTAAAGTGTATTCTAAATTTTAAATGCCAGCATAAATCCATAAAATCACAACAGCTCATTGAAGGTACTAGTAACTGAAGATATGTGCACAAGTGATAATATTGAACAGTATGGACTCACATTTTTATTACATAATATTTTTAGAAAAGGTTCAAATGAAACAGCCTTATATGCAAACTTCAGTATGCCTAATATATAGTTAATAACTATGGAGATTTATCATACAAGTAGTACAAAAAGAATATGAAGGCTAATTATATTTTTGACATTTTGAAAAGATTACACTAAATATATCAATATGAAGGAAATTTTAATGCTGTAGAAGAGGGTAAAAGAAAGTGTACTATTCTCAGAATTCTTTTGTCATTTAATATTTGCTTAATAGCCATAGTCACATTCCAAGACTATTTTACAGTTTCTAGATGATCTTTACCATCCCTTCCATTCCACACCATTCTAGGATTCTATGATTAGTAAATAGATATGATATATCCAGTATTCCAAATGACATCTGGTTTTAAATACTTGATCTCTAACTGTTTTTTCAAAGTCAAATCTTCAAAATTACTCTGAGGAAGTTAAATATCCAAATCTTTTCACAGCTCTCTCAAAATACCACCTAGAGAAGCTATAGTAAGACTTGAAAATGTATAGACTAGCTATCAGTGCAACAGCACCTTAAGCTGAATCCAAACTGGCCTGCCAAGGCATGCCCTAAGATGACCAGTCTCATTTCTCCAGTTGTTCAGGATTGGGCAAGCATACACTACAGTTTCTCTATGGCCACATTTCTAAGTTGCCTTTTCATTATCAAATCAAGTCTTACCTAAGCTTGGAAACTTGGAGTATAGTCAAATTCAGTAAATATAGATAAATTCAAGGACTGACACCAACCTTGACTTCTTATCTAATAGTGCTGTATTTTACAATGTAAAGTACAGAAATTCGCTTTTAATGTTACCAGGCATCTATTCCCATCATAATAACATCCTGATTCAGAGAAGTAGTTAACTTATTTGTACTTCAATTGAATTGCTTGTGGTCACAGTTTCATGCTGCTGAGGTGCACAAACAAACGATTTTTTGAAGAAAATTGTTACAAATGTGATTCAGAAAAGGTAAAACTCCCAAAACGTGAAAACTCCATAGCAATAAGAAAAATAGAAAGAAGTGTAAGACATCATAATGGCATTGGTGTTGAGTGGGCTACAGAACATTGTTTCCAAAAGAGCTCCATGAAATTCAGGTACTGCAACTAAACCTTATATTTTCCAATAGTTCCATGAAAAAATAGAACAGTTTATCTGCTTAACTGCCAAATCTTTAAGTAGTAACTTACAGGGACATGCCATTGTAGCACCTTTTATTTGACTATAATACAGTGTTGAGGTCAGTCTGTGCTATGCCAAATATGCATTATCATGTGTTACAATGAAACATACTTACATTCATACCATGCTCATAGAAATCTTATAATTGCAGTCCTGTTACTGCAAATCTTGGAACATTATACATACAACGTTTCCATACCTTTTCCAAGATAATTCAGTGGTATTACATAGTGAAAAATATGCCAATTCATAATTTAAATGCAGAAAGGAAACATAATCATGGACTTACAGTCTATTGATTTCAGGACTCTCTTAACTTCTCCACTTCCTGATCCTTCACAACCATCTTCATCATCACAGTCTCCACTGATTTCCTCATGCACACCTCCACCACTGCCTATCTGTTGGAGATCCCATTTGTGATATTTAGGAAATGATTTGCCCTGTAACAGCTGAAGACAAGATACAGTATGCAAGTTAGCAGTACAAATGGGGAACTTCATTGAGTACCCAAAATTTCATATATGTCTCTTGTAATTTTCTAATTTAAAACTGAAACTTCAGGATCCACAGAATGATAAATCAGATTTTTTTATTATTTTTTTTTTCTGGCTTAGAGCAAGATTACATATATCTGGTGATATATGCTTCATTTTCAATTTAAAAAATGATAACTTTTCTGTGTCTTTAGTGCTAGATAAAAGAAGATCAGGAACCAATTCCTGACCCACAGGCCAAGAGGATAGAGATATCCTCGCTCCTTCAGCCTAATCTCCTTTAAAGAAGACAGACAATATTCAACGGCCCTGGATCTTTTCAAGACCTATGTAGTGCCCACATGACCGTAGGACGTAATACTTATTTTGTGTGAATTTTTCAACTTCAAATATCTGGAATAGTAGAAAAGCTCTGCTGCAGCTCTATGTTGGTCAATCCAAAACATACATGTTGTGTGCTCTGAGTGTGCCACATGAGGATCTGGTAGAAGCTGAAGGGAAAAATAATGTGTTGAGACAATATCAGATGCCTGACCAGAGAGCAACAGACCAAGCTACTACAGTTTAAGTCAGTGCTAGTCTGCAGAGAACTATTTTGCAAATCACATACAGCATTTCTTTGGAAGAACTAAGAAGGCTGACCCAAAACAAAGCAAAGGGATAGCTGATACTGGTATAAGAAGTGTAGATGACCTGGGTCCAATACACAAGCTTGTTCTCTGGCTCATTTTTATTCATCACTATAGATGTGGCCAATGATACCACCACGGTCTACAAGACAACAGGTAGAGATGTCAAAGTTTAATCCGTTTCTCCATTCCGTTGAGCAGAACTCTGCAATCACCTGAATAATGTACATCTTCCTCATTTATCAAATGTACAAATGCTGTCATTCACAAAGTAAGTGGGAAGACTCAGATACATACATACACAATGTGCCTTCTGAAGCATCCAGATTCAGGTCCGTTTACATGTCAGATACAGATAAATTTCCTAATATCTAACGAAACAAGTACTTACAAATGTTAAGAATTCTTACAACTTTATCTAGCCCAAAATATCAGCTGGTGCAGGCTCATGAATTGCACTTGTTTCAATCTAGCAAGACTTCTTTAGACTGGCCAAAACTTCACTGGCTCAGATTCTTTAATTTAATAATCTGATGGGTTGTTTTCCCCTGAAAGTAGCTACTAATTAGTCTGAAACAGACTAAATTGTTTTATACCTTCGAAATGTTTTTGGTTTGTTCTTCAAACAAGATACTGTGTTCATATTTTGGAACTATATACTCAGTTTATGAACTATGGAGTCACTTCCTAGATTACTTGATCTGTTAAGTGCTATTCAGTGCCCAAAATCACTACTACAAAGACATGTCTCAGAAAAATCTCAGTAGCTTTACAAAAGACACTTGCAACACCATATAGAAACAAGAGAATATATTTCAACACTGAATCAGCAGAACCAATTTATGCAGCACATTTGATTTAGAAGTTTTGTTAGAAGGTTATACACTAACTTCAATACAAACTACTTAGCTAAGAGAAAAATGTTCATTTGTATAGCTGCCCTGTTCATTGTGTAATCCATGACATACTTCTGTCAGCATAGTATTTATGGAAAAAAAAACCCACAGCCAGTTTAATGAACCACATTGAGCCAAACAGGATGCTTTTCTTATTCTTTTCACTTGGTTCAAATCCGGATGCAGGTCCTAAGTCATGATAGGGTACTCTTTATCCCTGACTTCTGTAGCATAAATATGGGAATGAAGCTCCAGAAAGACAAATTTTCAAATAGGAGTTACTGCCAAAGTTTTCATAGTATAGAGTCATTTATACATACATTGTTTTTCAGCTTGAGAATATGTATGTTCCTCTATATTCTGTATCTCTGTCTCAGTCTTTTGGCATAATAAGATTTTATATTTTGTTCCTTCTCTAAATTCTAGCACAAAGTAGTTATGTTCTCTTTCTTCTTTTTTTCCCTTTTTACTTATTGTGCATTATTAACATGAGACTAGAAATCTGAAAGCGCAATCCCTGTAAATCGCTTTAAATGTAGGTTTAACATTGAAAAAATGTTCAATTTTTTAGACTTTTCACTGTACTTGAAAGAGTAGAGATTAAGAAATGAACATGATTGTAACCTGTGTTTGTATCTCTTCAGTCTCCTTAACAGTATAACAATAAATACTGTTTCCATATAAGGTCACAAATCTCTGTTCTGGTTCTCTACTAAGCATGGCTTCTTTATTCAATTTATCTAAGCACTTTTTTGGAACTAGCTTGATTCACATTAGAAATAAAGATAAAAGGCATTTAAAAGGGTTAATCTGTTGTACTGGAACTTTTATAGAGGTATTATTTAAAAGGGAAAGAAACACAGGTTATAACAGGAGAATTTTGTTCTATATGCTTACTGGGTCTTCCAGCTGAATTAGGAGGTTTACTGGCTGTATACTCTGTGCCCCCAAAAACTACTACAATAAATGTTTTTCTCTTTGTATTACAGGCTAAAATAATATCTTTTTCTTTCAGGTGTTCAAAAAAATGTATTCCATTGTATTAAATATCTGTCTTTAAAATACCAACCAAAAACCTACTGTGGGTTTAATCATACTTCATTGTCTTACAATTTCAATGAAAATATCAGCAAATGTTATTGACAATCATGTTAATTTGACTGAATTATGACAGGGGTTAGGAAACCAGTGTTGTGAGAATGCAGAAGGCACACCAATATTCCAGGCTAGATTTGCTAGATCTTTCCTTTCATTTCTGTAAAAGTTTGTTGAACTAAGAATTTATATCAAAAACACATTTACTGCAGGTGACACTTTATTTTCACAAAAAAAAAAAAAAATCTCTTTTCTTATAACTACTATGGTACATCTGCACAGATGAATGATTTGGGCTTAAATAAACTGAAAGGTCCTTGGGAAGCACCCTTCACACATTGCTTATGTAGCTTTGAGAAGCTGAGCCTCCAGATTATATGTCTCACTACCCAATCTCCTAAAAGCCCCTTAGGATTTTCACTGATGTCTCAGTGGAATGCTTTCTTTGCTAAAACAAGCGATTCTGAAAAAAGTGGTAATACCAAAAAGTAACCTTATTAAATATTATGAAATTTCATCTTTTAGAACAAATATACAGGTTTGCGTGAGGGGGCTGGAGAACAAGTCTTATGAGGAGCGGCTGAGAGAGCTGGGGTTGTTTAGCCTGGAGAAGAGGAGGCTGAGGGGAGACCTTATGGCTCTCTACAACTACCTGAAAGGAGGTTGTGGAGAGGAGGGAGCTGGCCTCTTCTCCCAAGTGACAGGGGACAGGACAAGGGAGAATGTCCTGAAGCTCCGCCAGGGGAGGTTCAGGTTGGATATCAGAAAAAAATTCTTCACAGTGAGAGTCATCAGGCACTGGAACAGGCTGCCCAGGGAGGTGGTCGAGTCACCTTCCCTGGAGGTGTTTAAGGAACGGGTGGATGAAGTTCTTAGGGACATGGTTTAAGGGAGTGTTAGGAATGGTTGGACTCGATGATCCAGTGGGTCCTTTCCAACCTGGTGATTATATGATTCTATGGTTCTATGGCAGAAGTTACGTTGTAATAAAGTATTTACAGTGTTCTGTACATATATGACTTGGTACTATTTAATATTTCAGTAAGAAAAAAGAATGGCTTACAGAGCCAGAGAGGCATCTACAAGGATATTTGAAGCTTCCTGACAAATCTCAGAGTGTAAGCATAAATTCAAAAATCAGTGTGTGGCTGGTTTACACTCTTGCAGGATCTGGTAATTTTTCCAGATTATTTAAGATTTTTATCAATGATCTGAAAAGTAGTATAAAACACAAAATGGTAATGATAAACCTTTCAGTGCTACAAGAACTGGACAACTACTAAATAACAAAGAGAAGTGACAAATTGACTAAGAATAAACCTCATCTGGTAAGCCAGGCAATAGAATGAATTTTTAAACACATACTATAATAAAATAAAGACAAATGTAAATTTGCAAGTCTAAATATTGTATTACATGCATATTAGAAGATAAAAAATTCTGTTCTGTAAAATAATTGTGGATGTCCTGGATAGCAAGCAGACCATAAATTTTCAAGAGTAGTGTTCTAGCCAAATCTTTTAATGGGTGTCTTTGGGGACAGAAATAGGACTACTAAGTCAGATTAGGGATGTTATATTTACTCCTAAATCCAGTTCTATTTCCTCTGCTCAGAAAGGATGGAACAGAAGTGAATTCTATTGCAGTGGTTAAAGACAACAAAATACTATGGTTTTTAACCAAGTAGTTCATCCTTTAGCATACAAAAATATCCTACCTCAAGAATTTATCTAACCAGTCTTGTAAGCATCTACATGGTGAAAACAGATTTGACAGCTTTGTGTAGCAGACCAAAGCACATTAAAACAGTAAATTAATCAAAAAGTTTTATTTGCACAGTCAAAGCCATCCAAAATATCTATACTATCAATATCATATGTTTAAAAATATCACAAGGGTTGTTCCATGTCAAAATAATTTATTAACAGTTCTGGTCGGGTTCTTAAGAATATATTATATATAATACACATACTTGGATAGAGCAGGTTTTGGTCTTTATGAATTAATTTGGAGGTTCACGAATAGGGTATGCAGGAGTTTAGGGTAAATAACCAAAATGATCCCTTCTGGCTCTCAAAAATCTATTAATTCCTGTAAGTAAATCTGGTTTAAATGGAAAGACTAGATTTTTTTCACTTTCCAGTGCTTGCAGGAAATTACAAATGATTGTATCTTTCATGAGTGATGAACACTGGAAGGCAAGGGAACATATGTTTACACTGTTGAAACCGATGTGGTATTGGTTCTCTTTCAACAAAAACCTAGTACCCTTTTACTTATCTTACACATCACATACTTCTGGGGAAAGTGATTTTCTATGAATTTTATTTTATTCTTTTTCAGTAAAAATACAGTGATACTCTGTTGCCGTCAATGTGAACCAAGCTCAGTCATAATATTTTGTCTCTTTCATTTATGTGCTTACCATGAGTATTTTGGGAGGGAATCCCAAAGGAGCCCAATAGTGAATCTAGTTTACCTAATCGAAGCAAGCCTAGAAGAATTAGTTCTAAAAGTGTGAATATTTTGCACTCTTTCAAATGAGAGGAATAAACTATGCTAAAGTTTATTCTTTTACTTGTCATTACATACATGAATACTTGAAAATACTGCACTTCTCTCTAGTCATCTCATTTACAAACAACTCATGCCTCTCTAGACCACGATCTCCTACAGGGTTTCATTTGCAATAATGGAAAAGATCCTTAACAAAAATGTATACTATAAATTAGAAGTCCAGCTTATATTGGAGACTGGTATTTAGATACCTAGTATTACAATTCTTTCAGTCCCTCCTGATAGCCTTTACACCCCTGAGATGATGTAGAAAGTATAAGCAATGCACACACTGCTATGTCCAACCCACTGCTTTCTGCCCAAGACCCACAGCTACAACTTTGTTTCAAGCCTGCAGACTCTTTCCACTCCATGAAATCACCTTCCAAACAGCAGCCTGAAATTCATTCTGATGGAAATAACACATTTCTCACCAGTTAAAGCCAACTAATCTGAACACAGAGAGAAATAGATATTTATTTTTCTCACTGCACACAAGCAAGAATCACAGTCTCACTGAACACAAGCAAGAACCTGTGTGACTGTGTTCTAGTGCTGCTCTACACTGATCTAAATTATACTTTGTGGTTTCTTGTTATACCTCTGCTGCCTGAGGATCAAAACAGCTGCCGCTTGAATAGTAGAAATCAGAATTACACCAGTTTATTATTATTCCACTGCTTCAAATTCAGACATTCCTTCTCAGTAGTTATTTATGTAGCATTCAAAACCACTTGGTAAACAAACAAAATTTTCACAGAAAGCTAACTACTAAATTAGATAGAAATTACTAATAATTCTCATTGAAGGTAAAGTTCAACAAAGCCAAATTTTGGGCCCAAGCATGAGCATATACTGTCCATTTTGTTCCTTCATTAGGATGCTTCCTGGTCATCACAGATTTCAAGTGACCTAACTAGCACTCTCCACAAAAAATGCTTGACCACTGTTTGAGTCTTAGTGTAGTCTAGGGACTATTCCCAATGGGCACTCTGCATATAGTTATTCTGCTCTGGGAAGCAGGACACTTGCAGTCCCTGACTGACTGTATTTAATACAACAGATACAACTTTTCAGGCTGTCTTAGTGCAGAATAAAAGAGAACTGGGGAGTGATATAGAGCAATAGATACTGAAAGTTGGGATTTCTCAATCTTTGTAATTTACATTTGGTTTGGGTTATTCCAACCAGTTCTCCCTGAGGTAAATCTCTTATTAAAGTAGTTAATTGTAAGCATTGGGGACATGAAGCGATGTGTGCTCTAATCTTTATCCTATTGTTATTTAGCAATATAGACACAGCTCCTGCAATCTAATTGCATTTCAACAAATATCCTTTTCCTAATTTATTACATTATTAAAGACAAAGTCTCTAGTAAAAATCTTGCTTTATATCTAGGAGTGCATTTTAAAGTTAACACCCCTTAGCTCAGGTTCTCATATGAGTTCTGTCATGAGCGATTTTTTTTCTTTCCAGTTATTACTGGTTCCAAGCGAATAGTGGAGCAAAAGCTTGATTCCTGTTGCTTGGTGCAATCCTTGCTAGCAGTTATACACATTATCAGCTTGGTTTGTTCAGAAAATGATTAGGGGTTTTGGCCTTAAAAAATGCATGTCTTGCTAACATCTCACTGTAGATTTAAATCATCCTTAGAAAATTAAGTAAACAAGTCAAGTATTTCTAAGATAACAAACCAGAGCAAAATTAAACCCTAGAATTATAGCTTGTACTCTTCTTTCTGTCTAGGTAGTTGAAATAACAGAACAAAGTCACATTATATATGATTAATGTTTAGAGACTAATGTTCTTTGCTCATTTCACCCATCCATGAAGACAGCATAACTACAAGCAGAAAAAGATTATAATAATGAAAAAGAAACATGCAAATTTTTTAAAAAAACCCACATCACCAGCCAAAGTTTACTTTTTTTTTTTTCCAAATTTATAGTATGAAGATCTTCAATATCTGCTCTTTAGAGTGATGGATTTGCCTGGATTTTTTTATTCATTGTTCTTTTCTGTTCACCTGTTCCATTGTATTCCTTTGAAGGTTAATGGTATAACATTCCTCCATTAGATATTACAAAACATTTTTTCAGATAAGTTGTAAATAATTTTATCCTCATGCGCATCCTTGTCCCTTGGCAAGGATGGACACTGGTAGATATCACATATATTGGACCATTTTCTTCTGTCATGAAAGGACTGAAATAATTCTTCATCAGAAACTGAAATTCTGTCTTTCCAGAAAAGACTGTGACAAGCTAGATAGCTCAATATCAAGTGGTTTAATGAACAGTTGAGATGTAACAAGAATAAATAAAAGGTTTAATTTAAATAACATGACACATTTGAACAAGCTTACCCAGGCTTTTGGATGACCTTTGGCTCCAGAGTCGTACAATGCAGTGTAGATGTCAAAAAAATTAGTTGTTTTTCTGTAAGCGAGGTGTCTAACGTCCTCAGTAGTACTTTGCATAGAATCATAGCATTGTAGAATCATAGAATGGTTGGGTTGGAAGGGACCTTAAAGACCATCTAGTTCCAACCCTCCTGTCATAGGCAGAGATACCTCCCACTAGATCAGGCTGTCCAAGGCCCCATCCAGCCTGGCTTTGAACACGTGCAGGAATGGGGCATCCACAACTTCCTTGGGCAACCTCTTCAAGTGCCTCACTACCCTCATCATGAAGAATTTCTTCCTAATTTCATATCTAAATCTTCCCCTCTCCATTTTATAGACATTCCCCCTCTTCCTACCACTACATGGCCTTGTAAAAAGTCCTTCCCCAGCTTTCTTGAATGCCCCTTTCAGGTATTGCAAGGCTGCTACAAGGTTTCCTCAGAGCCTTCTCTTCTCAAGCATATTAGAGGCTTGATTCATTTTTCTGTTTATGGTTGTCTTGTGTCATTTGAGATGGCCTAGAGTACCTGGAGCACTACACAGGCACAGCTCTAGCACAGCTAGGCCAAGTAAACAGAAATAGAATGGAACCCCAACCATCAAGTAGATGCTGTAGGTATAAAATGGAAAATTTTATTATCTCTTTGTATGTTCTGTCTATATAAATATGCTACTAGCAAGAATAAAGATCAAATTCTTTGAGTGAAAAAATGCTGATTACCACTTAAGAATTAAATTTTCTGGAAAAAAATGAAACCAAGCAGTTTCAGTGCTAGCAACTAGAACTTATGAAACCACATGCAGAACTAATCACAATTACATGTATTGAACATAGCTGGTTTCAGTCAATCTGATGACTGTAATTACATGTGACAGTTTTTCGAATAAGAGAAGAAACCAATATATTCCAAGGAAGCTGTAGGATGGAAGAAAATTCACCAGTCTGCAATAATTCTTGTATATGGACATGAATATACTAACGTTAGCTCATTATTGTGATAGCTCATCACTGGTTCGTACTGATAACAGTTTCAACCAGTGATTAGTTTGTCTGTTTCTTAGAAAAAGAATCATGACAGTAATGATAAAAAATGTTTATTTTATTCTTTTAAGAATAAAACATATATTTAATGATTCAACAGGCATGCTTATATAAATTTGCTACTGAAAAATATGCTAGGATTGGGTTCTATAGCAAATTAATTATATTACATCACTTGTCCATCTGTGTATTCCAGTCTCTGGCAATTCTGAGCTTATATCTACAAAAGCAGATGTTCCCTCACTTTTATGACATAGATTGTTACTTAGGAAAAGTTAATGGTCTGTAAAACATAGTTTCACCTCAGTATCAGGGAAAACATAAGACTAAAGTTACAGTTTTAGTGAATTAAATTTCATGAGAGAGAATGAAAACTGTAGACAAACTATTTCAGCGTTTGACTTCGCCTTATAGTTCACAGATCTGCAGGTGAAAGGGTATGATATTAAGCCAGTTAAAGGAAGAACTCTAAAAATATCAACTTTCTGGAATGCTTTTCACTTTATAATGTCACTTGAAATTTCATCTGGAGGGCAATTCAGAAGGTAGAAAAAACTGTATTACAGTAACCAGCGGTGCCATCATGAGCAAAATTATTTCCGGATTAGTAGAGGTGCATTACATTCCTATTGCTACCCTATTGTGAGTGGATAAATTGGTGATTTATCCACAGAAATTTTTCAGTGAATGGAATTCAGCGGATGGTCAGTGAAGGTGCCTCGCCAGCAATGCTGACTCAGACACTGCTTTCTCCATCCACAAGCAGCATGATAAAACTACCTTCTTCTCTCCCTTGTTGACATTCCCAGCCCTCATGAAAGTGCACTCTGGAGTGAGCGAGGAAAAGCAATAGCTGCTGTGTAAAATCCATGAAATCTAAGTGGACAACAGGACTGATAGTCTTTAAGGAAATGTTCAAATGTTAATAACCATTAAGAGTTATTAACAGTTAATAACTAACAGAGTTATTAACAGTTTCGGCTACATAATTTGTAAAGCCTGACTTTGCCTTAAACTTTTTTGTCTGATGGCTGTGCATTTGTGCCCTTGTTTTGTGGTGCGGGCAATGAATAATAGAGGTGATGCATCAGCAGGTGTCCCCAAGATCTTGGAACCCCAAGGATCTTGGCATACCACCTGAGGGCCTGGTCTGTGGCCCCAGGTTCAATGGGAAGGGAGGTGCAGAAGCAAGCACAGCTCCCCCTCACGTGGCTGAGCTTTTGGTCCTGAGCCTGCTGCCGTGGGGGAAGGAAATGCAGCAGCAGGGGGCTAGACCCTCCCGAAGGAGTTTCTGCACACACACAGGAAGACCACCCTCACATGTGCTGATGGGGCACAGAGTGCCCTTATAAATGAACTGGCAAGGAGCCACGCCGTGTCCTCTCTCGCTCACCACTTCAGTGGGACCAGCCTGGACCACACAGCCTGGAAGAAGCTGCTGCAGTGACCAAGTGTTCTGGAAGAACTGCTGTTTTCCATCAATACGGTGATTTCTTTCTTTTTCCCTTCTCTTTCTCTTTCTTTGTCTCTCTCTCTCTCCCCTCCATTACCTTACTCTTTTCCTGATCTGGTATCAGTGGGCATGTCGGACAGAATCTGAGTGACTTTGGCTGTGTTCAGAGATCAGGCTCTCATCTGGCCAGGTTGAAATCTGTTTTCTGCAGCTTTGGTAAGTTGCACCCCCATATCTTGGCTGTGTACCTGAGTATGTTGGTCTGTTTACTTTGGTCAGAGCCAGAATAAATTTTGGTTCTGATTTTCACACTGAGAGTGACTTTGTCAGCCTCCACATTGCCACACAGATAAATGAGCCCCCATCTTTTGACTGTGCACATCGAAAGAAGCCAAGGAGTAAGTTGTTAGCTTGTGGATCTGGGAAATCTCCATCTTTTGACTGAGTAGGTCGAAAGAAGCCCGGTTGCAAGTGTGTGGTCCATGGATCCAGGGCATGACACCATTCAAACACAAATTCAGGAACATAACGGCAGAATTTCCTGATAGTTGGACAGGATTCATATCAACAAACTATAGGTACTTACATGTAAGCCTCTCATCCCAATATCTTCTGTTCAGCAGAAAGAAAAGGGAATCTTTAAAGGCCCTCCTCTGACTTGCTTTAGGCTTATCTATAGGATGAGGTGGACTGCATCCTAGAACCACTTATTTCTCTCTGTTGGTGTGAAAGGCCTGTTCAGATATGTGTGGAGATATGCTAGATGAATACTAAAATTTAAGAGTGTTGGGAAGTGGTGCACAGCAATTCAGGTATCTCATAAGGAATGCAGTTTTATTGTAAAATTATGCCATAAGCTAGCCACAGCAGATTCAGCTGGAAATCAGTTCTGGTCATTTGACCTAAGGAGTCAAAGACATCCAAATCCGCTGCTAAGATATCATTCTTTTACTCCTAGCCCTCAAAATTCCATGTGAACTAACTAGGCTTTCAAAAAGTCTTTCCTCATTGCAGCACACAGTACAGACCATTGCCTTAACTTAAATAAACCCTTGCACAGCTTCTACCTGTACCATTACTTGGTTATAGGAAAAATTAACAAATAAATTCAGGGGCATAGAATTATTCAGTCCATCTTAGACAAAGAACTGACTGAATTTTGGTCAGTGTGAGGTATTTGTACATTAATTTAGGCTATTAGCTAACTTTAAAAAATCTTTTAAATTATTGTGTACAGCTTGAGGAAGAAATTATTTTCTATCTATTTTGACATTGTAATGAACCTCATATACACCATTTTATAAATTGAATAAGCAGCTGTGGCAGATCAAAGGCATGTTCCACTCAGCTGAGGCACTGTTTGTTTAACACACCACAGTGATGAAGCTTAGAGCTTCTAAAATACAAATATAGTCATGAAGAGAAAATAGATATATTAAGGAGGCAGTTACAGAATTAATTTTTGTCACCTTTTGAAGCTGAAGGTCTGTCTATGATTCTATGACACTTTTGGACATGTCACTTTCCTAGAGTTTCGTGAAGAAATTGGAAATCAGGAGAAATAAAGGAGATCACTCATCTAAAATGTTGATGTTAGAATTTGGACAAAGTCAGAAAGATATGCTCCCCATAACACGATCACCTCCACAAGGAAGAAAAGAGGCACTATAGTTGTAGGTGAATCCCTTCTGAGGGGAACAGAGGGTCCGATATACTGGACAGATATTCCTCTTAGAGGAGCCTGCTACCTCCTGGCACTTGGGTTAAGGACACCACTAGGAAACTTCCTAGACTGGCACAGCCCTTGGACTATTACTCATTACTCCTCCATATGTGTTGTGATGAAACCACAGTGCATAGTCAAAGAGAGATCAAAAGAGAATTCATGGCCTTGGGATGCCTAGTAAAAGAATCTGGAGCACAGGTTACTTTAGCCTTTCTCTTTCAACTTGTGGGCAACAGCATTAGAAGAAACAGACAAATTCAGTCTATTAATACATGGCTCCATAGCTAGTGTCACCAACACAGTTTTGGGATTTTCAGTAGTGGGATGGCCTGTGCGGCACCAGGCTTGCTGGAGTCAGATGGGATTCACCTTTCTCAAAGGAGGAAAAGGGTTGTTGCACACAAGCTAGTGAACCTCATTGACAGAGCTTTAAACTAGACTTGAAGGGAGAGGAGAATAATAGCATGCTCACCTGCGACAAGGTGTAGGTGAGGTGCTAATGAAGGCCTTCAGCCTGTAGCTCTGAGATCTGCTGGCTACTCTGCAGTACACTTAAATTCTTACAGTGATGAACCAGGAGTTCCTAAGGTAATAGGAGCCAACAGGGAGATACAGGTGAAATATCTCAAATAAATGAAAAGGTGTTCCTCCAAGAAAGTAACACGGACGACAGCTCAGCTGAAATAATATGAAAGCTGCAGATATGAGGAGTGGTATTTTCTCTTAAAACACACTGTAAGGAAGGACTCCATAGTTCTGTCTCAGATATGAGGATGTCACAAGGTAGTCATGTCCACTTCGTATCTCTCTAACTATTTTTTTCTGAAAAGAACAAGGATAAAAAATATTGCAGCAGGAAATAAGAAAGTCAGAATGAAGTAAGCAAGTCTCTTTTCAGATATCATGCCCATCTAAAATCCTAACAATTTGCAGTCTCTGTGTAGCTGAATTATTCTGACCGGGATTCTGTGTGATGTGGTTCAGTTATATCAATAAGCCGTGAAGCTAATAAATGGTTATAAAGCTTTTTATCTGACAGCTGATGATGGCATTGTGGAATAATTCACCCGTGGTTTATTGGTACAATCAGTGAGAGATGATAGGAACCATTATCATTCGTTCTTAGTACATAACAGGGAATAATCAACAAATTATTGACAAACAGGACATAGTAAGTCATTTAATTATTTGAGAAGACAAAACGATCTTGCTTTTAGCCCTGGGTAATGCATACTTGAAATAACTTTCAACAGCAAGTGTCATATGAAAGATAAACTTGATATGCACACACACCACTGATCTCCACAGCAGAGGAGTGGAGGTGAACAGACCACACTAACAGTCAGCTGGGCCAGGAGATATGTTTTAGGGGTCTCAGCATTTCAGAAACCTTGCAGAAAGGACAGCGTATTCTTCTAAGACACTTATGTCCACCAACTGATAACTGTTCTGGGGCAGTAGGTCCACAAAAGAGTTGGAGTCTGTATTAACCAAGAATACAGATATTTTTGTAGTCTATCTACATGTGAAACATTGATCCTTATAGACTCTAGGTCTAGAAGAGAGATTACAAAGTAATACTTTAAGTAGACTTCTACTATGTCCAATCTAACCTATTATACAGATAGATAACAAAAGGTGCTACCAGAAGTGATTTATGCATTCAGAGATCTGAGAGGCTCCTACATACAGTTATAATTAAATTAATAACAACATGCTATGACGTCACACCCCATTATGAGAGAACTTTAGAGATTTCTAAACAAATGCTAAGTCCCTCAGCAAGAAAAGAAAATGTATTTCAAACTTAGCATATCTTTATTAAACTGGTACATTACCAGAAGTATTTAAACCCAGGTTAGATAAAAGAAGAAAATAGAAGGGAATCATTATTTTTGTATTAGCCATTGACCTCTAGATAATACATCTTAAAATTGCCTCTCATTAATAAAATGTAAACACTAAAAATACGTTTTGCTCTTTTGCAGCTGCAAAAGTACTTTTTCCTTATATCAGAGTATTTTAAACTGATCTAGAAGATCATGTGGGAATAAATACCCTAAAGTTTATTATAGTGCTCAGTTACTATGAAACAAAACCCTTCAGTATTCATTTATCTCACAATGAACCATAGGAACGCTGTCTATAGTACAGTTTTTGTTGGGAGGGATTCTCTACACAGAAATAATTTCCCCTTGAGTACAAAAGAAATCAAACAGGATCTCAAAATAATTAATAAGCAGAAATCTCCTTAGGTTAATGGAATCATATATCAATTACAAAAACATACCACCAGTCCTTATGCGTGACTTCATCTGGCTTGATCTTATAATAAGAGTTTGCCACGCAACATGCAACAGTAAAAACATACAGCATTTTCTGCATTACCTACCAAATTTTCTTAAGGTACTATATATCTTTTATTCATTTCCAGTATATATTGTTCAGTCAGAAAGCTAATACAAACTCTAGTACATCATTTATGCCCTACTTAAGCCTTACACTGAACATATTCCAGTTGCTTATATTGTGTGCTGGTGTTCTTCAAGTGAATATTCAGTGAGGTTAAAACAAGGCCTTTCTGCCACACAATTTACCTCCCATCATCATTCTTGAGTTGTCATTTATTTTCATGGCTTCTACATAACTACATTGCTCTGATTATGCTCATTGTGTAGTAGGGCTGCTTTGCATAAATTAAGACTTATCACGTATTAAGTGCTGTATTTTTAAATCCTCTTTGCCACTGAACTGTTCTTAAAATAGTTGCTATTGCCTAGTCTTGTCAAAATGCACTATGCCTGTTTTTCAAAATTTTCAAGAGAATTAAGGTATCCTTGAAGTATGGAAGTCGTGAAGATGGGGCCACTATATTAGTTGAGAACAGCTTTCTCGGCATGTAAAGAAGAGGACCATTTACAATCAGAGCTTTCTCAGAAAGGTTTGATAGAACTATTCTTCAGATCACACAGTGCTTTGTATGTGTGATAAGGGTATAACTTTTCTCAGAAAAGCTAGCTTCAAGTTCAAGTAGCTGCCTCTCCTGTCTCTCTGTATATTACTTATTCAGATGCAATCAAATACCATGCAGAATATTATCAAATAGAAGAAGCCTTTTTGGAAATCCCTCAGAAAGCATGGCTCATCCATTTTGCAGCTGTAATATGTGCGCAATGCTCTAATTATAGTAATCCTAATCTATGCAGACTATGTTATTAAGCATGACATATACTTTAATTGTTGACAGATGGCTTTGAATTCTGCATAAATATTTATAAGGTCACATGTACTCCTACAGCTAGCACACACAAAAATTACAGGTATATTAGTCTGTCTTTTCTGAATCCTTTTTATACGTACATGCAAACTCAGTATTTCTATGATCTTAACTATTTTATTATTTAGGTTATCTGAAGACTGAAGAGGATCATTTTCTTTTTGAAGTTAAGTTAATAGTGCAGAGATTACGGACAGTTTTGATTACTGTTGAAGTCAGAGGACTTTTTAAGCAGAAGATTTTAGTGTCTTAGCCCATGAACTCCCAGTTATTAAATATTGTCATTGTGCTGTTTAATTAGCCATCTTTTGTGATCACCTACATAGGAGGCATCAATAGAAACTTTCAAATTTCTAAGAACAGTTTAGAAAAACAAGATCAATCTATCAACACCATTCATTGACTCGTTAATCTAGTAGGTGTTCTTCTTTCATAAATCTTAGAAATCATAGAATCATTGAATCATAGATTTATTAGGGTTGGAAGGGACCGTAAAGATCAGCTAGTTCCAATCCCCCTGCGATAGGCAGAGGATGTCCCACTAAACCAGACTGCCCAAGGCCCCATCCAACCTGGCCTTGAACACCTCCAGGGATGGAGCATCCACAACCTCCCTTGGCAATCTGTTTCAGTGTCTCACTACTCTCATGGTGAAGAAATTCTTCCTAATGTCCAGTCTAAATCTGCCCCTCTCCAGTTTATACCCGTTCCCCCTCGTCCTATCCCCACAAGCCTTTACATTACAAATAGCCCCTCTCCAGCTTTCCTGTAGGCCCCCTTCAGGTACTGGAAGGTCGCTATAAGATCGCCTCAGAGCCTTCTCTTCTCCAGGCTGAACAAGCTCAACTCTCTCAACCTGTCGTCATAGGGAAGGTGCTCCAGCCCTTCAATCATGTTTGTAGCCCTCCTCTGGACTTGTTCCAACAGCTCCATATCCTTCTTACATTGAGGATTGCAGAACTGGACAGAGTATTCCAGATGAGGTCTCACAAGAGAGGAATAGAGGGGCAAAATCACTTTCCTCCACCTGCTGGCCATGCTTCTTTTGATACAGCCCAGGAAACAGTTGGCCTTCTGGGCTGCGAGCACACATTGCCGGCTCTTGTCAAACTTCTCATCGACCAGCTCCCCCAAGTTCTTCTCTGCTGGGCTGCTCTCAAGCACATCAACCCCCACCGTGTACTTAAAACAGGGATTGCCCCAACCCAGGTGTAGGACCTTTCACTTGACCTTGTTGAACCTCATGAGGTTCTCACAGGCCCACTTCTCCAGTCTGTCCAGGTCCCTCTGGATCACATCCTGTCCTTCCAGTGTGGCAACTACACCACTCAGCTTGGTGTCATCTGCAAACTTGCTGAGGGTGCACTCAATCTCACTGTCAATATCATTGATAAAGATATTTAACAACACCAGTCCCAGTACAGACCCCTGAGGGACACCACTCATCACGGAAATCCTTGTTTAAATCACATATAATGAGAAACTTGCTTACTTTATATGGGTATTATATTTAAAAAACAAAATAACACCCTGCCCCCTCAAAATAAAACAAAACAAAGAAAAAACAAAACAAAAAGTCACACTGAAAACACCTAGAGAGTAGGTAACATCTAGAAAAAATACCATATAGAAAATTTCTTTGATTACCTGAGTTTTTCAAAGATGTCCTAGGGTAGGCTTAAACTAAAAGTTACGGTGAATAATGAGGAGTCACACAAGTCACAAAAACTTCTTATGTATCCTTTCAGCTGTTAGGATAGGAGTCGCTTCATGTAGCTTTAGCAATCTAAACTTAGGGATCTGTCTCTACAGAATGACAGGCATGTCCAGTGAGTAATTTGTCTCAGCCTAAAGTTAACTAGAAGTTGTTTATTGAAGTAAAAAATCAGCTTCCTGCTCTGTTCTCAGTTTTGAACAAAACAAACATCTGTGCATGGATGAGTTTTAATTTTTTTTTTTTACTGTAGAATTTTTCTGCTCAATTTAGACATCTGTAGGCTAGCTAAGTGGTAATAGTCACCTTTTAGAGTAACTAGACCTTTTATAGTCCATGGAAATAAACAAGCATCTTACATCATCCTGAAACAAGCCATGTAAGAACGGATGGACATGTGCATTCGGATTTTGGAAGAGTATTATGTGGCACTAGATATTATAAAAAGAGTTCATTTTTTTCCCCTTATATTCTTGCACTAAAGACTCATTTTGGCAAA
This sequence comes from Cuculus canorus, assembly GCF_017976375.1. NCBI lineage: Eukaryota > Metazoa > Chordata > Aves > Cuculiformes > Cuculidae > Cuculus > Cuculus canorus. The sequence goes on from NC_071401.1 coordinate 54,355,608, forward strand.
AATTACTTTCCTTCAGAAAATGAAGAAAGGGGGTGACTATTTAAAAGAACAAAGTGAAAATTACAAAACTTGTCATTTAACTGGAAAAACTACAACTGTGAAGTGATAAAATATTAAGCTCTTTCAGGAGGTGTGTGATAATTTCTTTCTTGAAAGTCTAGTGAAGGGATCAATCAGAAAGGAAGGAAAGAAAGTAAAACCAACTGTTTGATGGCCGTCTTCCTACTGTCTCAAAGAGAGAGAAAAAATATTTTAGAAGTTCTAATAGGAAGAAAATTGTAGAAGAATTTGTTTTCTTCATTTTCCTTACAATTAAGATAGTTTTTTATGACAAGTTTTATGCATTTCTTTAGCACAGCAACAGTAAACTTTGAATAGGTTTTCCTTGTATCAGAAATATTTACTATAAAGCACACCAAAAACTAAACATCAGAAATAGATGAGTCAATATTCTAAAGCTTTTATGAAATGTCAGAAATCTTGGATTCTTTTTAGATGACTCATGTTTATTGTTTTATGGTTTCTCTCACATAGAGCATATAATTGAGAAAATACTAGAAACACCTACTCAATGCTGTTATATATTTTTCATTTTATTGGAAGTATGAATTTCTAGCATTAAAGACTTTAATACAAAATTAAGAAATTGTTGTTAAAGCCTAGAAGAAACAGCATAAGACTTTTTGTAATGCGCTTTGGGTGTTCTTCAATTTATCATAATCCAATTACATATGTGCATGTCCTAGCTGCTCTGGGGATAATACGCAACAGATGGAGTTTGAATTCTGCTTCAAATGCTAGTAGAATTTTTATGCTGCACTTACTTAACCTGAGAAGGATTTCATTATTTCAATGCATTCATTTCTGCATGGTTCTGTAGAGTAAATTTATGTAGCAATGAGAATCATTAAGAGATCAAGTAATAACATAGAAAAACACAGAATACCTTTGATAAAATATGAGTCAAAATACATAAGAATGTTAAGTCTGAGGTTTAGTTTCTAGAGTTCGGTGTTTTCCTTTCTATATATATCTTCTAAAAATTGAATGTTTAATGAGTTATAATCCTAGAAGATGTTCAATCAGAAGTTTTACATACAAGCACTTCAATAATACAGTACCCAGGTAAACATAGTATAGATAATAATAAAATACAGTTGCATTTTATAAACTAATACTAACAGCTCTCTTATCTATCAGATGTAACAACATTTGATCTTTTTTTTTTATTGTAATATTCTTTTACATTCAGAACTGTACTATACTGATTTACAAATTGCAAAGTAAATAAAATGGTTCCAATGTAAGATGTAAGCTGGCACAGTACCCTGCAGCACTGCACACTAACAGTAGTAGCACCCCACCTTGAGACAAAAATAACCCTCATAGTGTCCCAGAAGGCAAAGACTATTCATACAAGCACCAAGTTGGCAAAGAAGACGTGGTCCAGAAATAAAGAATTTACATGTCTTATCCTTCCTTAACATTGTGTTAATATAACAGATATTGCTCATTTTCTTCCATATAATACCTTAGTTATTAGGGTTTTGATTAAAAAAGTTAGAGATTCAGTCTGATTCAGTGAGACATTCAGACTGAAATCTTTCCCTCTCCACAGTGGTTCATACTCACAGTGGTTCATACTCACAGTTATTCATACTCACTGTGATGGGTTGACCCTGGCCGGATGCTGGATGCCCACCAAGCTGCTCTATCACTCTCCCTGCTCAGCTGGACAGGGGTGAGAAAACACAACACAAAGCTCTTGGGTCAAGGTAAGGACAGGAAGACATCATTCACCAGCTATGGCCACTGGGAAAATGGGCTCAGCTTGGAGAAAATTAATTTAATTTATTACTAAACAACTCAGAGTAAGATAATAAGACCTAAAACCAAATCTTAAATCAGCTTCCCACCACCCCTCCCTTCGTCCTGGTTTCAACTTTACTCCTGAATTCTCTACGCCCTTCACCCCAGTGAAGCAGGGGGATAGGGAATGGAGGTTGTGGTCACTTAATCACATGTTGTTGACGTTACTCCTTCTTCCTCAGAGGGTGGACTCCTCACCCTCTTCCCCTGCTCTAGTGTGGGGTCCCTCTCACAGGAGACAGTTCTCCACTAACTTCTGTAATGCGAGTTCTTCCCATGGGCTACAGTTCTTCCTCAACTGTTCCAACACAGGTCCCTTCCACAGACTGCAGTCCTTCAGGAATGGATTCCTCCAGTGTGGGTCCCCTACAGGGTCACAAGTCCTACTGCAAATCTGCTCCACCATGGGTTCCTCTTTCCAAAAGCCCACAGGTCCTGCCAGGAGCCTGCTCCTGTACAGGCTTACAACAGGATAACAGTTTCCTTTGGGTACAACCACCTGCTCTGAGGTCCTCCATGACCTGCAGGTGGATATTTGCTTAACCATGGGCCTCCATGGACTGCAGGAGGACAATCTACTTCACTATGGTCTTCGTCACAGGCTGCAGGAAAATCTTTTTTCTGGTGCCTGGAGCACATCTTTTCCCCTCCGTTTTCACTGACTTTTGTGTCTGCAGAGTTGTCTCACGTATTCTCACTCTTCTTCTATGGCTGCTGCTGCACAGGGTTTTTTTCCACCCTTCTTAAATATATTATTACAGAGGTGTCATCACCATCATTGATTGGCTCGGCCTTGGCCAGCAGCAAGTCTGTCTGGTAGATGTCTGGCATCGGTTCTATCAGATATGGGGGAGGCTTCAAACAGCTGCTAACAGAAGCCACCTTTGAAGGCCCCTCTCCATCAAAAAACTTGCCATGTAAACCAAATAAACCCTACATTTTCTTATATTGTCCAAACTCTTATGCTGTAATGTGGTTTCACTAAGAAAAAGGAAGGTGTGCTCTCAAGGTGTTCTTACAAAAATGCATCAGTTAAGAATGAATTCTTAATATTTTTATAGGCCCAAAGTTGAAGAGAAATTTCAGGTTTATAACCTCATATTTAAAGATCTGGAAATTATACTCATTGAAGAATAAATAAATTTCCTCCTCAAAGATCCTTTGACGTAGTGGCACTCTCACTGTGAGAATTGAACTAGGAATTCTCACCTTGCAGGGCTGTACTCTAATCATTATACTGTTATTTGAGGGGAAAGAGTAGCATCTTCTTTTCTCAGATTGATATCAATCTGACTTTAACATTGATATTAATCTAACTTTTAATATTAAAAGTCTGTACTTTGGAATATGTGATACAAATTTTCACCTCCAGCAATATGAAGGAGCACACAGACACAACAGCTGGAAGGAAGGGAACACAAATAAGCTAGTTAGAGTCCCTGTTGTAGCCCTTCCATAAAAGCCACAGCCCCAGGGAGTGTGGGGACTACTGTCACCCTGACGCAGGGTAGGGGATCTTGGTGGATCGCTTCATAGTGAAGGGATTCATTCCTAGAAGATATAGGACACATAATGATATGCAGGGAAAGAATATTTGGAGATTGTACAAGATTTAATATGAGATGCTTTGGATGAATCAAAGATGGGGAGAGATCAAGAGGATCTGGGAAAGAACAAGCAGGAGAAAATAAAAGGATAAAGCAATGAAAAGGGACAGTAATTTGTAAACAGGGTTTCATCTGTACACTTATTTCGCCATGCCCTACATGTGACCTCCACAGCCTGCCCTGTCTTCTTGATCAATTCCATCTCTAACTACTGTTTCGGGTAAGAGACTCTATAGTCAGTGTATACATGTGTGTATGAAGGTGTGTCAGCTGCTGATGTGGGGACCATCAGTCAAATAGATCCATGTGTCCATGACGCTAGCAACTGGAGGGGCTGGAGTGCATGGATACAGGGTATGTCTGTATGTTAGTGTGTAATCACTGGACTGGACTAGTTTAAGAGTCAGATAAGAGCCCTGGGAGCCAGGTATTGAAGCAGATATAAATCTGGATTGGACATCAAGATGAGAGGGTCTGTGAGTTGGCTAGTGGAGGGGCCGGGAAGTCATTTGAATGTTCATGTTGGTGTGCGGGGCCACTAGAGAATAGAGGATACGAGGCTGAGGTAGATGATGAGTGTCTAAGGGTAATTACTAAAGCGTTCCCTAGTGTGTGTGTTTGGAGATATAGGTGGGCAAAAGACATCTGTAGCAGCAGCAGGAGTGGGTTTGTGAGCCTCAAGGTGCAGTAGCATGCCCAAGTGCTGCAGCCAGTGAGACCAAATATCCAGGGTCAGTGGACAGGCTAGGTGTCCGAAGAGCAGTTGTTGGAGGGATATTGTATTATAAGTGTGTGTGTGTGTATATATATATATGTATACACAGACACACATATGCATGTATTTTCCACTAATAGGTTTTCATTATGACCGCTCAGAGAAGTGAACAGCATCAAGCAGTTGGTGCCGTTCGCGTTTACACGAGCACTGTGGTTTTCATCCATATTGATATGTTGCATATATTCCTGTTGTGTGTAAATGTACATGCGGTATTTGGAATACATTCTTAGGCTGTGTGGACCAGGGGACATGACAGATTTGACAACCCCTAACACAAGGCAGTTGTATTCACATTTTGCGGGACATTTCATTCTCAGTCTTTGAGAATACTTGCTAAAATAAGCTTTCCAGGACAGTTGTGCAGAGAGAAATGTTATTTCTGTAACCACGGCAGCAAATCTTTGTGGTAGCCACATAATTCTTCAGAGTAAGGCAAATTCAGAAAGTCACAAAACTTCATCTTGGAAATCTGAGAAGTCTGAAGTGTTGAGGCAACCTAGGTGCTTCTGAGGGAAAATAAAGTTTTATTTAGACTATCACTGTCTGTTTAACTTTTTTTCAGGGTAAGGGGAAATCTACCCCTGAAGGAATATGAACTTCAGGACCTTGAATAATGAGTCTGATCACAGCAGATACCTGTATCTGATCAGCAGGCTGTGCCAGTGTTATAATTCTCTTAGATTCCTGTGTACACCAGTGAATATACGGTGACAGTACCAAGTCAACATCAGAAAAATGGCCATTCTTTGTGAGGCACGTCACTTTACCCCCGTCTTGGCCTCTAGAGATTTTGTCAGACTTCATTCCACAGAGCAATTACTTTCCAGAATTGATGCTGAGATTCAAATTCAGAAGTTTTTTCCACAGCTAATATAAACAAACAAAGCAAGGGCTCAAGGCCTGAATCTCAAGATGAAATACGTATACAAAACTGTATTTCTGAATAGTTCATACAAACTGTAAGCAAGTCTGTCATATGTTAATGGCTGCATGTTAGCTAGCCCCTCATATGTTTCTATATCTATCTGATATTTTAAGCCAGTTTTGATATAAACCATCCTGGATGAGAGTCTGAGGGTCATGGCTTAGGGAGTGTTAGGAATGGTTGGACTCAATGACCCAGTGGGTCCCTTCCAACCTAGTGATTCTATGATTTTATGTTTGTTCTGTTATCTCTTAGTGTAAGGGGAATAAATATCCTTCATTTGCATGAAGAACAGTTAAACGCATAGCACAAGTTAGAGCTAGAGTTCTAAAAGCTTCCCTTTCCCTCCAGAAGATTCTCTTGTTATCTTCCTACTTGCCAAGCAAAATCTAGACTAAGCACTGTTTGGTACAGATCACTAAGTCAACAAAAATTAGGGTTGCTATCTGGCCAATTAAAACTTAGAATTAATAATTTATTTGCTATATCATTTTGAGAAGATCCATTACCTTACTAATTAAAAGGTAAATATTGGCAGAGTAGATTATACTTACTACACAGGTCTCAAGGACACATTTGTGTTTAAGCCTACGTTTCAGCATTGTTATATGCAATTAAAATTTTCATAGCTCTTTTTAATGAGAAATAAAATAGTATACTGTGTGGTTTATAAGTAATATCCTTATTTTTTTGTCTGTGTTCTATACTATATAGCATCCAGATAACCTGTTCTTCACTAAAAATGAGTTGTTGATGACGGGAAAAAATAAAATCTCTGTAGTCAGATTGAAATTAAACTTTGACCTATGAATTTTACACAGGACCATTCCAAATAAGAATTCTAGGTCTTATTTCTAGCAAAGATGTTATATTATTACCCAAAGATATAGCATTGCTGTCAGTTATCACCTATGCATAGATTTGGACCAACTTCACAACTCATTTAACCATATGCTTTAATGTAAAATCTCTGTGTATAACTCAATTAATCACAACAACACATAGTTGACATATGCATAAAGACATTAAATTCAGAAGATCTTTCCCTAGTGCTGATTAAGGAAGCTTATAGAATCACAAAATTGTTTAGAACCATAAACATGCCAAATTTACCCCTAAACCATGACCCTGGTATCTAGTAAATACCTCCAGAGGTTGATGGTGAATCAACCACTTCCCTGAGCAGCCTGTTCCAATGCTTGACCACCCTTTCTATGGAAAAGTTTGCCTAATACCTAGTTAAACCTCCCCGGCACAACTTGAGGCCATTTCCTCTCGTCCTATCACTTGTTACTTGGGAGAAGAGACCAACACCCACCTCACTACACCCTGCTTTTAGGTAGTTGTAGAGAGCGATAAGGTCTCCTGTCAGCCTCCTTTTCTGCAGAGTAAACAACTCTAATTCCCTGAGCCATTTCTCATAAGACTTGTGCTACATGCTCCAAACCCTTCGCCAGCGTTTTTTCTCTGTTTTATAATATTGCTGATGATTCAAGGCTGTAAAATAAGTAAACATGCAAGCTCATTTTCCTTAGTAAGGTAGCTTGAGAGATTCTTCCATATGTGGACCATAAAAACTGTGTGACTCCACGTAATAAAATAGAAAAGAAGGGAAGATATGGCATGTTGAACATAATTTTCTGTTGTTCCTAATACTCTTTCAATAAAGTTTACTAGATAGAGTCTTATAAAAACAAATTTAAGAAGTATATACCTACAGGTATTCAGCATAAATTCCTTCAAACATTTCAGAGGATCACAAAACATCTTGAAATATTTCCTTAGCTGTACTTTCCAGAAATAAAGAAAACCAGTTACTTATTCTTGAAATATATCATAATTGTGTTTCTGGGTCTGCAGAGCAAGCTATAGCTGTCAAAGGTAGGCATTTAATGGCTTAATTGTTTCAACTCTCTTTTCTCTGGTTGTTGGCAAAATATTCTTGGCATATGCAGCCTGGCAGAATTCTCTCTTACCTGAGAAAAAATAATACTTTAAACTTAGCTTTGTTTATACAAAATTTTCTATGAGGGCGTGACTGCATTAAAAACCCGGCTGTTTTGTTTTTGTAGTAGTATTTCATTATCAAATACCCTCCACTAAGGAAATCGACCTCTCATTATCGAAAGTAGAGGATCGTAGAATTGTAGAATCATAGAATGCTTTAGAACGGAAGGGACCTTTACAGGTCATCTAGCGGATGGTATGGTTCAAATGATGGAGATCAGTCTACTCAATATCTAGCTCTTCACTTTCCTTGTGGAAATACAAAGATAGTTCCAGAACTAGCACACTCTTGGATTAAAAGCAAAATATCTCAAGAATTACTTATTCCTAAAAGTCTAGGGTTTGCCCTTCCAGATGTTTACACTAGATCCTCTATTTCCCTGTTTGGAGGTTCATAATTCCAATGCTATCAGCATTTGGAAGAAGGATTCTGTAATCTTTACTTTTCACTTTTCTTTGTGTTAATTACAGTTGGAGGACATCTTTTAGGTGGAACATTTATGGCAGAAGTTGCAAAATAAGGTGGACTTAAGTCTTTGTTCAGGACAGACCACTTTCTCTTTGTTGCTCTAGGAATATAACCTTTTCCTCAAGTGTATTATACTGGTCTCTGGAAAACGTATGTGAGAGGGTACTTGATTCCTAGTCTAAGCAATTTCTTTGAGTACCAAAATGCACTAAGACAATTTTAAAGATATAATAATATACAAGAAAGTCTACTCCTCATTCTACTTCTGTTCCCAGTGGTTATACATTTATTCTTCCATTTACAGATTGGACTATTTGCCTTACTGCTGTGTTTCTAGCATTTACTACAGATTCCTTCCCTCCTACACAGTGATTAAACAGATGTAGTGTAAGGTAAATGTTTCCTAAATTTCTGGTATGCTCACATCAGTTCCTAAAAGCTTTCACAATGAATGAACTGTAAGTTTTATAGTTCTCTAAGTATTTTTCATATGTTTGATGATTAAGCTGTGAGTTAACAACAGAGAAAATTAAATGCAGTTTAAATGTATTGTTAGTTCTTCTGTATTTAATGGCACATATATTAAAAAAAAGTCATTAAATAATATTTACTGGTGTGATCAAACAAAGTCCTGGTTGGATAAAATTTAGAGATCATGTAGGCAAATATACAAATAGACTTCATTACCCATAACTGAAATACTTATTCAGTACTACTTCATGAAAATTAAGAACAAAATAATTACATGGGGCTCCCAATGCTTTTCATTTAGACTTGCTGTACAGTTAATTATAAAAGAATATACGAAGATGTGAAGCTGTGTTTTTCAGCACAATTTTTCTAGTCCTATAGTTTTGCCAGTGTCCACAATTCAGTTCAGGCACTCATCTATATTACTGAGCGTCTAGACTAATTTAATATATGAATAATTTGGCATTCTTTCCACTTTGGAGAGGCCTTTCAGTACAAATATATGAAGAAAAAAACAGTTTGAATACTGATATAGAAATAATGATTCCTCCATATAAAGGTGATGTCTACAATGGGAAGAAGCCTAAACTTTTTATCAGCCATTCAAATAGCATGCTTCTTAATCATACTTCTACTTCATTCACCACTTACATAAATAACCAGACTATGTTTCTTGAACAAATAAATGACAAATAAACTACAAATAAACAATATCAATGTTACAGTAATATGTAATACAGTAATACTGCATACAGTAATACTGTAATACAGTATTTACATATGATCTGGGAATTGTTTTTTTATAGAACAATAGAAGGCATAGTACTTTCCCTTACATGCAGTAAGGTGTTAAAAAAATGTAGATGCCTATAGTGTACATGCCTCTACACGCCTATAAATATACATGGCATGTTTTCAGATGTATAGATGTGTGAAGAAAATATATTTCACATAGCAGACCTGACAAAACATGATTTATTTTCCCCTCTGGATATTTGTTCCATTTTAAATAACATAACGTCTTTCATGTTTGCTAGTTATTATCGCCTCATTTATTGGAAGGATATCATATAGTAAGAAATAAATATTAAGCAAACATGTAACAATGGTCATAGTAACTTTAAAAAAATATGAAAGCACATTGTCACCACACAACGAATTATAATAAATAACTATACTTTATAAACTGTCACAAGCACTGAAAGATACTCATCTAAACCAGGGCTTTAATTTCAATAGCTTTTTCTAAGATGAAGGGAAGGTGTATTGCATGGTGCAGTCCACAGTCCTGGTAGCCTCGCTGTCCCATATCTAGCAGAAGCAAACAATGGACCTGTAAGGTTACATTTGTGCTGGTACTAATCCATAGCATCTTTAACCACCCAGGAGACAATCTTGGGCATTGGAATTTAACTGTCTGTACATTGCAGTTGTTAATATTGTTTCTGTTCCTGACAGTCACCAGATATCCTCTTTGGTAAGAAGCTGAATCAACACTGGGGTTCACTCAGATGTGAGGACACCCAGAAACCAAATCCCAGTTGCCAGTTTGGGCATTGTTTCCTTGTTTTAGGGAAAGCAAGAACATCTGTATGAAACCAAGCTGTTCCATGGTAGTTAGCCTAAGCACTAGAGAACAAGCTCAGACATATTATAATTTTGCTAGAGTACATATAACCAGAGTGTCTTTCCTGTCAACTTTGTATCTTCAGAACCCTTCCTAAATATTTTTTTAGATTTAAAACCTACAATCCAAGTCCTCATCTTTCTATTGTAGAATCATAGAATGGTTTGAGTTGGAAGAGACCTTAAAGACCATACAGTTCAACCCCCTGCCTTGGGCAAGGTCACCTCCCACTAGATCAGGCTGCTCAAGGTCCCATCCAACCTGGCCTTGAACACTTCCAGAAATGGGGCATCCACAACCTCCCTGGGCAACCTGTGCCAGCGTCTCACCACCCTCATTGTGAAGAATTTCCTCCTTATGTCTAGTCTAAATCTTCCCCTCTCCCATTTATAGTCATTCCCCCTCGTCCTATCACTACATGGCCCTGTAAAAGGTCCCTCCCCAGCTCTCTTGTACGCCCCCTTCAGGTACTGGAAGGCTGCTATAAGGTCTCCATTGAGTTTCTCTTCTCCAGGCTGAACAACCCCAACTTTCTCAGCCTCTCTTCATATGGGAGGTACTCTAGCACCTTCTATACTAACACAAGACCTCTTTAAAAGGTGCATGAGCTTCTTTCAGTTTAAGTGCATCAATACAGCAAAAAGAAGCAAAATGGAGTTCCGTTTTCAATATGTAGAGTTATTGTCAGCTAATTTCCTGATAAATAAGAATATAAATAAAACAAGATTATCCTTATTACCACAGACATAATAAGAGAGAAGAAAAAAGGAAAACCAAACCAAAATCTACTGTGAGTAATTATCATACTCAGATTAACAAAGTGATAATGCCCAAATGCTTTAGATTTGTAATCCCATTACAAACATTACAGCAGTAGAAAGACCATGAACTGCATGAACTGCAAATGAAGGGATTACATTTGTTTCTCTTAAATGGCAATTGCTGCTGTAATCAAGACCTCCATCTCACAACAACTGGAATATGGCAAATTGAGATTAATCTCACCCTAAATATCTGCTATCTGTGTTAAGTATCTGTGTGAATGATTTTAACTAATACAATATAACTTGAATTATGTTAGCTTTCTATTACTAGAGGCTATGCTACTAGCATGTTACCTCACTCTTGGCAAGGATTAAGAATATGTATGCTGATAATCACTATGTCCAGTAAGAGGTTTGGTTAGCATGCAGCTATTCAATAATGTGTTTGACCCTGACATCCCCAGCTTTGATTCTATTTGCTGCTGTAAGGCTGCATCTACAATAGTAAGTTCTGTGGATCCACAGAAACAGACCTCAACAGCCAAGCAATTGGTACTGATGACCCACTTGTCATTCTTCATCCATCTGACTTTCTACTTTTGAGAAACTCCAGTGTAGTCCCTTGGACTGGATACCCCTTGTGGCTGTATTGCATTAGATTTACACCAGGAGCACATCTTCCAGTTAAATTTCATCTAGGAGGAATCAAGTTTGTATGTTCTAAGACTCCTCTGCACGTTGAGTGCTAACAACCAAGTGGACTGCTGGTATGCTCTTAAACATTAGTGCAGATGCACTTTTAAAAGACTTAGAATAACATGGAGTGTACACCTATTTGTAATAACCGCATGGTTAGCCATGAAATAGATATCTATAGACTTTTACTAAAAGCCATCAATGTTGGTAGAGAGAGTGGTCTTAAAATACTGAATTTAGGAGGAGAAAGCAACAGAAGTGAGGAGAATCATACGATAATACTGTTATTAAAGGCTTTCCTGTCTTCCAAAACACAGATACAACCTGGAAAGAATTAATATTTATTTTGCCATCTTTTACTATGTTTAAACAAAAAGTCTTCACTCTCCAATTTGTTGTTACAGAAGATTATAAGAATACATATGGTAAAATATGCATAAAAATTGTTTGGGGCAGTTTCAAATACTCAGCTCCAACAAAGTAATCAGAAATGTGGCAAAAAATGTAGATTGCAGTCGCTCACCAGATATTGAGTTACCATTTATACTGGAATAATGAATAACGCTAGCTTTCACATTATTACTATTTCTGTTATACAACTGAGTCACTACCTTGTTTTCTGTTGCTAGGTCACTTTTCTCTCATTCACAAATTGCAAGTAGCATGTCAGGAACATCGAAATGGAGGCCACATATTACTGCAAACATATTTTCTATCAAAACCCCTCAAAGCAATAAATGATCTAGGATAACATGACTTCACCTTAGCTTAGACACCAAGGCCTCATATTAAGATTTGAGTTTTTCTGTTAAGCTATTTCAGTTTAAAGTGTTTTGTGGTAATCAGCAGAAACTAATTAGACATAAAACTATAAGATATTAATTTTCAAACACTTTATCATAATTACATTGTAAGTGCTGATATTAACAGATTACACAGCAGTTTGTTTGGCTGCTTCATTAAATGATTGTTAAAGAGTGCTTTATAAGCAGTAATAATACCCTCAGGGTCTGCAGTGGATGTGGACAATTGAGGACAGGACACAGAAATTACGTGCATTTATTTTCAAGTGCAAAAGACAAAGTACTGTTACTTATATCCCCAAAGCTGCAGAGTCACATCAGAGCCAACTTTCATCAGTAAGGACAACAAAACTTTCCGAGACATGATGGATTAACAGAAATGTGTCTATCATATTAGTTCTGAATTGCTAATCCTTATAGTTCAACACAAAACTACAGAAAAACTTAAGCAAACAGAAAAAAATATCAAAATAGTGGTCAAATACATCAGTGGAATAATTCTTGCAAAGGTGATAGCACTCCTTCAAGACCAAATGCAGCCTAAAACCTGAGAGAACATATAATTTAATTTTATTCAATTGTTTCTAATTAATTATCTAGCTTTAAAATGCTATCAATTTGCTTTAGTAATAACTCTGTGGCATATTACTATCATGCTATTCAGATTTTTCTTACTGCAACATGAAGATTATAAAAATGAAGCCAAACATACCAGTGTGGCATGCTATTAGAACAACACATACAGAGAGCCCTGGCTTAACCCTTGCAAATACCTCCTTGGGATACTATGTTTATTCCAGGAGTCTGATTTAACAACAGAATAAACTCTTGGCAAACAAAACAGAAGACAGAACAGCTGGTTGCATTCCTGCCAGGCAGTTTCATAGTTCATAAACCCTCAAAAACAAATGAAATATATAAACATAAAACAATTCTTAGATTTTACAAAAAATCTTTAACTTCACATGTGACTACTATAGAATAACCTCATTTTTCCCCCACATTGACCCTCACTTAAAATATTTCTGCAAAACAATCAACGTGCTGATAGATTCAGCAAAAACAGTAGTATAAGACTAATATTACTCTTTCAGGAAATAATTGGAAACCATTAAAGACTGCAGCCAAATTCAGAGCAACTTTGCTTTCTCCACTTTGGATGAGGCACACGAAAGTAAACTATCACATTTTTGTATGAGACAAAATTAGGAAGTATAGACAGTGACAGCATGTATAGCATCCTATGAAAAGTTAGTGTTTGATCACTGATACTGAGCAACTATACTATTTGTTGTTCTAAACACAAATGAAAACTCACTACACATTGACAAAACTGAATTTTAGCTGTATCAATGGTATATTGAATAGGCTACATTCTGAAGACTCATTTTAGTGCTGGCAGGGATACTAAGCAGAACACTTTCAAAGACTGCCATGGAATCTATGAACTGGATTTTACTGAAACCAACAAAATGAGAATAATTTCTGTGATTTAACAGAAAGGATTTTGAAGAATGGGCAATAGGTTTTGTCTTGACACTTATCTCACTTCTGGGTATAGGAATTTTCTCCCAAGACAGTATCTTGCAAGCATTTACTTGTGCATTTTATGGTATTGTGGAAACTTCATTCAAGGATGTCCACATCTCTTAATGAATGAGCTGTGGCCACTGCTCAGTTCTTAGCTGTATTCCTCCTCTCTTCCTCTAGAGTGCCGCTTTATTGGTTAGTCCTTCTGCTTCGTTATCCCCCAGACTGTAACAGCCGGCAAGGACCATAACTTCAAGAGATCAACGCTCTAGTTGATAACACAGGAGTGCTTAAGTTGTCCCTGTGCAATTTCCTAGTATAGACACAGCTATCCAGTCCAGAACAGTGATATTTAATGTGTCAACATGAATCCCACATTACAAAAAGAATATCAACAAACAGATAACTAAGATAGTAAGAAATTATCACAGCTTTTGATACCCAGGATTAGTCTGCCTAAAATTTTGAACCTCAAACTCATACAAAAAGAGATTTGGTAAAATTGATTAGCAAAGTCTATCCCTTTAAGTTTTGACACTCCTTATTGAAATACTTATTGTCATCGAGGATCTATTCCTAAAAAACTAAAAGCAAAAAGCTTGATAAAAAGCTTGTTGAAATCAGTCAAAAGGCTTTATCTGATTACAGAGGCTTGTGACTCAAACTCCAAAAGTGTGAAATAGGAGCACTATTGCACAGTGAAAGTTTTAAGTAGAAAATCATAATATTTTTAAATCTATTTTCTGGAAAAGCAAATGAGTGATTTAGTATGCAGAACTCAGACTAGGAGTAATTGTCAGAAATAAAAATCAATAAACACAGGAGAAATCACGGGAAGGCAGATATTACATGAAAAATGTGCAACAGCCTCCTTGGAGAAAGAGTTGAAAATTGAGCTATGTGAAACTTGTTTATGCAAACCAGAAGGAAACACCAGTGAAAGCTGATATTTGCTTTTTCATTTCCAAATTCATTGTTTGAGCTCTAAGGAAGCCACAAAACAACTGAGTTTGGAATCCGTGATTCATATTTTTCTCAGTGAAATAATTCCTAATCAGCCATTATTGCCCATAGGCATGAAGCCAAAGATATTAGCAGAGTAGAATGTATTTATTTATTAATTTTAATCAGTGCAGCCAGGACCTTTAAACCATCTGCTTCAGTTAAGGAGAAAGTATGGACCACTGATGATGTTACTACTGAAAAAAACATTTGGAGGAAAAACATATGTTCCAATGGCAATTTGCCTTCTGAGTGCAGAGTGAGAGAGACAAACACTTATAACATAAGAGCACGCTCAATGGTTACTGTTCCAGAGTTCTGCACATTCTGAATTGCCTTTTAAGATATTAAGGCTTTTTTTTCTAGATGCCTGATAGTGTTCAAGGGGCTAGGACGATGGGAAAAAATATAAAGCACAATAACGTAAGCATCCAAAAAAATCTCATACTGACCTGTCGATTGTCATTATGGTTTAATGCAGATACAAATTTCTAACTTAGCTTCTGTCACTGTGACTTTTAGTATCCCCTGGTTTATCCACAGATTAGGAATCCCCAGTTAAAGTGATTGTATAAAGCCAGAGGTATGAATAGAGAGAACAGGCTGTGTGTTAAGGTGGACAAAATTACTTTCTCGACCCATTCTGCACTGACCTGGTTTTGGGAACCTTGTGGTGCCAACAGTGCAGTATAAAGCGTGCAGCTGGCTTGAAATAACTTGCCTTGCCAGAATCATAGCTGCAACTTTCTCCCTTTCTACCCTATTTTACTGTGATTTACAGAACTGAGAGGACTTTTTCACTTGAGATTACTCTGAGGCATGTCTTTCTGCAGAACACTTGAAAAGCCAAACAGAAAAGGAACGTCCCATAGAAAGGGAAGTGATTAAAAAATCATCTGAAAAAGATGATACATCTATGACATTGACAATGCTGATTAAATGAGGAAAAAGAACCAGTCCCTCCTTGGAGCTTCAATTTCCTTTAAGCAATCTCTGGCCCTAAAATGCAACAATTTTTTTGTGGGAATTTTTTTACTTTACTGTTCAGAATAACATGAGGGAGCTGTGCTAACCAATCAGATTCTTGTATTTTATGCATAAAAGAGCAAATATGTGTGACAACCCTAGTTTTGGGTATGACTACCTTGTGCCTAATGGCACAAAGCCTGCTGAGGCACTGCTGGGTACACGGAGACCCAAGGAGCCAGACTTACATGAACAGCAGAACTACCTAAACGAAGCACTCCCTAGAGTGAAGTAATCTTAGACTATGTCTTGGAGAAAGACTGCTTTTTACACATGAAAAAAATCACATTCATGCTAATGGCACATACACATGTATTTGTTATGTTTAACTGACCTCACAGACAGCCTTCATAATAAATTAGGACAGTGCAATAGAGAGCTGAGTACAAGTCATCAAGACGCCATTCATTTGAACTGAAAAGAGTTTGGTCTTCACTAGGCAGCACACTGTTAAATGGTATACACATGACATATTGTGGTATATATTATTTGTAGTAAGAAAGACAGCTTCTACAGATCATGAATGGTTTCTGTGAAGAACACAGCTGACATCCATTCTTTAAGAAAACTGACCTGAGATGACTGTACAACCTGTTAGGATCCTGTTAGGATCTACTTTGCTTTATATTTATTGTTCCAAACAGACATAATATGAAGTGACTAAGAAAATAATCTTTAGGAAGAATTTCTGAAGTAAAACATAGTCAGAATCCTAGCTGCAATAACTTTTGTCAAAACTGCTAAAGAATATGGTCCTTTCAAAATTAAAATCCTAAGTGCAATGAAAATTCATTGGGAGTGTATAGTCATGTCTGAAATATAATGCTAGAAACATATAGGTGAGATCTGCTAACATGTAAAACTAAACATTCAGTATTTATGTATTTCAGAATCATATTGCTCCATCAAAGCACAAGACTTCGCAGGTATCATCTTAATGTAGAAAACCTGGCAAATTTTTGTTTTCTTTCATTCAGTCAATTCCAAGAAAAACAAATAATGGAACAGCTACTTAATTTTCTGTACATAATAATAAGCTTTTTCTGGCATTCTAATGCAGTGTCAAAGTTAAGACATTTCAGAAAGACTTCAGAAGACTGAGGGAATGGAACATATGATTTAATGTATGTTAAAGAAAGTAAAGTCACTAGAGAAAAATAATCTAAATTGTGCCAACATGATACTCATAACTTGCAGTTATAATTCAAGAAGAGGTTGAAGTTAATTTTGACAGTTCTTGAAAACTTGATGTCTAAAAAAAATCAGCAAAATTCTAATATTATTTCAAGTACCATCAGAAAGGATCTTGAGGTCAAAATGCCATTCTGTTGCCATGTCAAACTTTGGCACTCTGGCACCTTGCTTGCAGTTCTAGTCTCTGTATCTTTAGGAAAAAAAGTAGAGGTAGAGGATAGTACAGGTAAGGGTAAATAAGGAATAAAAAAAGGGTGGAGAAAATACCCTATCAAGATATTGCTTGAATAAGCAAGTACTGTATAATTTGCAAGCAGGGCAAGTGAGCAAAAGAACAGAGGTGTGATTGAGATGCATCAAAGTGACAGAGATGTGACTGAGGTGATAGAAGCATAAGGACAGTGGATATGATATATATAAAGATCTTATGCAGTTGAAGGAATTAATAATAGATAATTTAAGGCAGAGAAGAGAAAGCACTTTGCATAGAGCGGGAAGTTAATTTGCGGAAAATTTTACCACAGGAGATTGTGAAGGTGAACAATATAAAAAGCCTCCTAGAGGAATTCAACAAATTCATGGGTGACCAGAAGTGAGCAACGTGTCCATATTAAAAGGGACAGGCAGGAATGTACCGTCTAACCATTCTAGTTCAACTATTGTAAATGCTGGCAGAGTGTAACAGGAATGGTGCACAGATGGTGACCAGGTTCTCATTCTCCCTAACAACATCTTATGTTGCTACTGTTAAGAGATAGACTCAATGGACTACTGGTCTAAACGGAAAGGACATTTCTGGTGTTCTTAATCATTTGGCACTGAAGCCATTTTGGGAGAAATAACAGAACAGAAGATGTTATATGTAAGATTAATTAATATTAGTTTGTGGTGAAGAAAACAAAAGTAGAAGAAAGAATCTTTGAAAGGCAGAAGAACTGCTCTCATTTAGGTCTAGAATAAAGATGATGCTGTGTTTCCAAGTATTTTAATATTTTAAAGTTGTCAGTGTCATTTGCATCTTTCTGACATCACAATCCGGTATCCAGTCTGGGGATATAAACAGGCTTGCTACACTGTGTTTCTCCAAATGCATGCAGCATCTGATGACATAGACATCATTGTGTATAAGCACTTTAATGAGAATCAGACCTTTGAATTATAAGCATATAGGGACACAAATACAGGGCAAACATTTGCATAGCAGTGCCTCATTAAGAGCATTTTTATTTGAAATTGCTTTTGAGCGTTTGGATTAAGAACCAGAGCTGAGTGGGAGGGATGAAGACAGATTAGACCAGAGGCAGTTGTCTTTCAGCAATATGCCTTGAGATGCATAGCCATAACAATTGTGAATTCTAGGAATAATTTACACTGGAGAATACTTCTTGAGAAAACTGAAAGAAAAGATCAGCTCTTAGTATTCCATTGTTTGAATCCTCCGTATTTTTCCTCATATTACTTTATCCATCTCCAGTTTTTAAACTGGTTTAAGAAAAACAATAAATCTTGTTAATGCACAACAGTGACAACTGTATTAATTAGCAGAAATGCTTTTAAGAAGGCATTATTCATTTATCTCTTTGGACAACAACAAATTACACAAACAGTCTGATTTAAGGGCTGGAAGAAATAATAGGATAAAGGTCAAATTTATTGCAATTTTTAAACAAAGACTCAGTGGTATTATTGTAATAAATTTCTCAGTAGTCATAACTAAAAAATAATCACATTTTATTTTCCCACATACATGTCATCATTTAACATAATACTGCAACGACAAAAAAAAAATCCCTACAAGAATTCATTCTCCCATCTAGAAATAATTTTCATGAAACAATAATCAGGAATTAACAATTCCTGCCTTTCCCTTCTCTGGGAATGATGTAGGTTCACACACTCCTTTCTGTAGGCTCCTCATTCTGGATCATTAAAACATTTGTTAAAAAGGCCAAGTACACCACAGCTGATCCACCAGCAGACATTCTAAGATTTACTCTTCCTAAGCACAATGCAAATGTGTTTCAACTAGATGAAAAGCCAGTGTTATGGATGGAAATATTCAAATGCTGATTTTGGCATCCTTTGGTTTGCAGTTGGAAACTATCTTCACAGATAGTATATATCACACATAGTAACCACCAACAAAAAACGTTTCAGTGTAAAAACAAAGCCTTTGAAATCTAAGGCTTACATCAACTGTGGTTGTATCTGTAATAGCTGACTAAAGATCTTTTAGAGGTAGAGGATAACCTCTGAAATTCATAGTAATACTAAAAATGCAGATAGAACATGCTGTTACTATTCATGATAAAGTAGTGTTTTAAGTTTCAAAGAGATCTGCTGCTGTATGGCAGTACCTCACATCCAAGAGAGGAAATATGGTAATGCTTTTGATAGAGCATGGGGGGCACTTATAAGTATAATTTATATTTAGTTTTTATATAATTTTATTGCATAATAGCTTTTTGTGAAAAAAAAAAGCAAAACATAGACATAACTTCATTTTCATAGAAACCACAAAGTGAATTGGCCATCTGAGGTAAAATATTTCTATTAAAATTCATTTGTGATGTGAGCTTTAATTCCTAAGTACAGCTTGGTCCATACAGCACTTAGGTACAAATACAGCAGCTAATAGCTCATGCAGAAGTCATAGCCAGAGTGCTTAACTTAAAGAAAGAAATTGTCTACTGTGATATTTTGCTGTAGTTAAAATACAACTGAAAGGCAAATACCTACTTTCCTTCCAGATAGAAAAGGGAACAAGTGCAGAAGAAACAACTGCCTGGTAGTTCTTTTAAGAGGGCTTGATTTTAAATGGCCCGAATACACATCCTACTATAGCAAAACAGCTATCTGCATGCTTAGGTTTTTTAATAATTCCATCAAAGTCAGTGAAATAATTCTAATGGTTTCATAATGAAATAACTGTGTTGAACATTTTCTACCTCTGAATCAGTTAGAGCAATAAATAGCCCAAACATTTTGAACTTGATTCTCGGTATGTGTTAATTGTGATTATCTCCTGAATTTATTGTAACTATATAAATTTACAGCCCCTGAAGAAATACATGACTAAATTTTTTTCAAATGCAACATGTAGAAGAAGTGTAATCATTTAACCATTATTATTCTAAGAAAGTAGAAAGATAATTTAGAAAGTTATTAATAAGGCCATGGTTACACATGATTTGTAATAATCCATTTATTCATATCATATAAGGTAAATATCCTATCAAAAATGAGATAACAGATTCTGTAAATATCATAATACAGTAAGATCACGAAAAACATTCCAGTTATTAACAAATAAATAGTCATCTTATAATTTTTCTCAGAGATTTGAAAACATTAAAGAACCTAACAAGGTATGAAAATCACATAAAAGGGCCTTGAAAATGACATTGTTTAAGCATTGAAATAAATTGTGTGCAGAACCACACTAGAAAATATAATCTATTCTGAATTTCTTTCTTATTTTCTGATTAAATGAAATGGCCTCTACTGACATTTTAAAATGCTACTTTTAGAGCCATGCCATGCTTTAAATTATTCCAGTTTGAAAGAATTGATTCATGAGCGGTTTATCTGATTTACTTCACTGCCAGATGAGTACGAAGAGACAGAAAGTTTCTGTTTCACCAGCTGTGCAATTGGGTCTTGGTAAAACACTGGATTATTTTATGTACAGCACCTGTGGTGTCTTTCAGTAATGAATGCTCTGTAAATAAGCTTAATAAAAAAATAACATTTAGCTTGCAATAGTTACTGATTTTTAGATTGCAGCAAAAGAAAAATGTTTCTGGATTTGTTAGCAGTTGTGCTGTAACAGGTTCCCTCCTAGATATGATGAATATACACTTCGAACAGTGTCTTATTTAGTGTAAACAAATACAGGAATGCAAACAAAACTGTAAACAATGGTTTCCCACATGGGATATGTAAACTTAGAAAAGTCTAGAAGATTATGGTTTAACGCAAAACTATACCTGGCTTAAATTCTGCATTTCAGCATTCAATTTGAAAGAAAATCTAATCTGACGTAAGTTTTTGGACCAGCACAAAGTGCCATATGAAACTTTCCTTATCAAAATTAACTCCCACCAAACAAAGCAATGCTCTAAAACAACATATTCATCAAAAAAATGTGAATATCAAAACTTCATATATTTAAACTTAGATTTAAATTTGTTCTCTTTTTCTGTTTTCATCACATATTGCTTCATACAAATTTATAAAATGAGTAGAGGAAAAACAGAATAAAGAACTGCAACTCACAGAAAACATTTCAAGATTTTTCCTCCATCACTATGTATACAAGAATTCTTTACAATATTCAGAATTACCTATACTCATACTTGTATTAAATAATTAATTCATTCCTACTATTTATCATATCTCACTACTTATATCTCACTATGAAGCATTGGGTCAGTGAGCAGGTGATGCATTCAGATTGTTTCCATCATCACTATTTTAATAATGAATTTCTGCTCCTTAATTAATACATTAATTATGTGTCTTACTCATACCTGTAGATTTGAAATTATTGCCTATTTTTTACAATTAGAAATAACGCAGTAAAAATCTCAGATCAACTTCTGTATATGTAATATTATTCTTCTTAATTGGAATCTTCAGTTTTATTCTCTTTCAGTTTTGGGGAGTTTGAGGATCTACTCTGTTCTTTTTCTAAACAAGGTACTTTCTTATGTAGAAACAATAACGAAAATTAGATCAATTCAATGAAAAATCTATGTTGATAAGGAGAAGAGATAGAAAGAACATGTAGAGGACTTTGAACAAACTAAACCTTCCTGTCATTGATTTAGATGTTTCAGTCCACAAGCCCCGGAGAAAGAAACGCTAGTTAGACACATTAGAATACTTTATCCATTCAAAATATTAATGAGACTGGGTTTTCTCTACAGCCACACATAGCTGAACATCTTGTTGGCATCAAAGTAACGGCTATGATTATGCAACCAGTTACCTAACAAGGAGAAGCAGGCTGCACCAGCAGAAGTCTTCTGGAAAAGTTAAAGAACAAACTCATTTGCAAAGTTCATA
Organism: Cuculus canorus; assembly: GCF_017976375.1. Classification (NCBI taxonomy): domain Eukaryota; kingdom Metazoa; phylum Chordata; class Aves; order Cuculiformes; family Cuculidae; genus Cuculus; species Cuculus canorus. The sequence continues at coordinate 54,377,446 of NC_071401.1, forward strand.
GAATCATAGAATCATAGAATTGCTCGGCTGGAAATTACCATTGAGATCATCGAGTCCGGTCATATCTATCCCCTAATAAACCATATCCCTGAGCACTTCATCTACTCGTCTTTTAAATTCCTCCAGGGATGATGACTCAATCACCTCCCTGGGCAGCCTGTGCCAGTGCCTGATAAACCTTTTGGTGAAGAATATTTTTCTGATGTCTAATTTAAAGCTCCCCAGGTGGAGGCCATTCTCTCTCATCCTATCACCTATCACTTGGGAGAAGAGACCAACATCCATCCCTCCACAATCTCCTTTCAGACAGTGATAAGGTCTTCCCTCAGTCTCTTTTTCTCTAGGCTAAACAACCCCAGTTCCTTCAGCTGCTCCACATAATGCTTGTTCTCCAGATCCTACAGCTTCGTTGCTCTTCTCTGGATGTACTCCAGCACCACAACATATTATTTGTAGTGAGGAGCCCAAAACTGAACACAGTATTCAAGGAGCCACCTCACCAATGCTGAACACAGGGGCACAATCAATTCCCTGATCCTTCTGGCCACACTGTGTATGATATAGGAGAAGATACTATTGGCCTTCTTGACCGCTCGGGCACATTGCTGACTCATATTCAGCTGGCTGTCAACCCACACCCCCAGGTTCTTCTCTGCCAGGCAGGTCTCCAGACACTTTTCCACAAGCCTGTAGAGCTACATGGGTTTGTTTTGTTCCAAGTGCAGGATTCTGCACTTGGCCTTGTTGAACTTCATCCTGTTGGCCTCAGCCCATCAATCCAGCCTGTTCAGATCCCTCTATATGTCCCTACCCTCAAGCAGATCAACACTTCCTCCCAGTTCAGTGTCATACTCAGACTTACCAAGGGTACATTCAATGCCCTCATCCAGACCATTGATAAAGATACTGACAAGAACTGGATCCATCACTGAGCCCTGGGAACACCACTTGTGACCAGCCTCCAGATGGATTTAACTCCATTAACCAGCAATCTTTGGGCCCAGCCATCCAGCTAGCTTTTACCCAGCAGAGGGTACAGCTGTCCAGGCCAATGGCAGCCAGTTTCTCCAGCAGAATACTGTGAGAAACAGTGTCAAAACCTTTACTAAGTCCATGTATACTGTATCCACAGCCTTTCCCTCTTCCATTAAGTGGGTAACCTTGTCACAGAAGGAAATGAGGTTAGTTTGGCAGGACCTGCCTTTCATAAACTCATGTTGACTGGGCCTGATCACCTGGTTATCTTGTGTGTGCTGTGTGATATGTTTCACAGACTTGGCCAATTTAAGTTCTGGTTGGGCTTTAGCCTTTCTGATTTTCTCTCTGCATGAGAAAATCTCTCTGCTTTATTAAAAGTCTTTGTTGGCATTTGCCTTAATGGAACTACAGCAGCCTTTAAAGACAAAATCTCTCACCCATGTAGTGACAGAAAAAAAAGGACAAAGTGTCTTTACACCCAGTGTTGTCATTAGAGTTCAGAAAGTATTATCTTCTTTAAAAATACAGTGCTATGAATGGTTTTAAATGATCTGAGAGAAGATGTAAAAGTTTTTAAGTAGATTCATTACTATTAAACTGAATTACATAACCTTCATACATATTATGTTGATCAAGTGTGATTTGCATGCTGAGCTAATGGTTTTAAATGATTTGGCTTTAATAAGGGGGAGCAGCAACAGGGAAGAAAACTCCCTTATTACAGGCTGAAAGCAGTGGAGTAGGTAACAAACTAAGGCCAGGGATGAATACAAACAGTACAGATATGGCAACATATCACTATATCCTCTTCCCAAAAGAGGAATTGAGTAGCAAGCAGGAGCTGGAGATGAAGAAAGCAACAGGTGGAGGTTAATCAGAGAGGAACCACCTCGCAAAATCCATATCAAGCATCAAGGTTTCTTACTATACCTGTGAGGTTTGGAAATATTGGTACTTCTCTCCCAAATTGTGCAGAAGAATTTCCCCTAAGGGGACGTCTCCAGTGATACTAAGTGACCAGATGATGTAGAAATGGCATGGGATAGGCTGAACTGCAAATCTTGTCAGATTCCCTGCTAGACAACTTGCTGAGAATGAACCCTGGATGGCTGCAGGGATGAGAACATCTGGCAGTATTATTTTGAATAGATGGTTGAGAGGCTTCTCAGGCGGGATTAAGGAAAGCTGAGGGACTGCCACTCATCCTTACACTATTGATGAAAACCACACACTTCTGATATCAAAGAACTGAGAACTAATCTCTGTGAAATGGAAGTGTTAAGTATTGGAGTATTCTCTAAGGTGTGTTCTCCTATTGAAACTACTGAAGCAAGAACTGGCAAGAATAAATAGTGATAGAAATCACTGACAAAGTTATGATTATAGAATGACAGCTACTTAAGAAACTTTCACAGGTATTCCAACTAGGTGTTTTGGATGCTTGTTTATACTCAAAGATTAAAGCACATCTACACATGAGGTATAATCATCTTTAAGAAGTGGCACACTGTGCTACTTTAACAGTTGAAAACTGTAACTCTTTTTTTTTTTCAATTGCTTGGGGAATTTTGACTTATACTTTTATCAGATAAGCAGGTTGAAGAGCACAAAACTGTTTATTTATGTTATCTTATCTCCTCAACACAGCCCACAGACATTTAGGCTATATCAAGACTAAGTAATGTGGGACCACTTCTGATTTCCTGGATTTAAGCATGAAGACTGGCCATAATGCTTCCATCCTTGGGAATGAAAAGGGGTAATATCTGATGTTAAGAACATGCTACAGAGGAAGGAAAACATTTTCACAGAAAATAAATTTATTTTGAATAATCTGTGACAAAGCTCTGTCCTGGCTCTGCCAGTTCCAGCATATAAACATGGTCATAACCTTAATATTATCTTGGTTTTAGACACAAAACTCTGACTTAACATGGCTGATACTGCTGCCATTTGTGCACAGTAACAATAAACTCAGGGTTGGTTTCAGTGAAGCACATTTGTGCTTATAGTCTAGTACATACCAATACTCTAGCAAGGTATATTCAGAAATTATGTCGAACATACATTCACTCAACCTAACTACTTCTTCCAGTTATCCTACTTGAAACTGCATATATATTCATTTTCAGGAGAGAATATTTTCCATATTTCATTGGTAGTTTACATATCTTCATGATATGTGAATTTTATTCAGGGATCTGCTAAACAACCATACATCAGGATTTTCTTTTCGTATATTATAGCTCATCTTAAACTTCAGATAATCTGTATGATTAAAAGACCAAACTTCCAACAATGTCTTTGGTTGTATTTGTTTCACGGGGGTTCTTCAAAACTGTAAAGTATAGCTCAATAAAAATCTTAATATAATCATGTGTTGCTCATGGTTTAGAAGACTGGTAAGTCTAACATTTTAAGAAATGTAAAATTATCTGTTAACTAGTTCTATAACATTTTGTGTATCAAATTAATCAGATGATGATGATTATTATTATTATTATTTCACTACTAGTGTCTCCAAAGACATGGAAGAGAAGATGTGATCTGTTAATTCAATTTAAGTAGAAAACAAGATAGCAGTCTTGTGAATTTTAATTGATTTAGTCTGCTGTACTACCAGAAGACTAACACCATTACACAGATACTTTGAAGATCAGTCCATCAGCCGCTGCTCCATGTGAGCAGGAGCTGAGCTCTGGAACCTTTCCCCAGCAGCTTCACAGCTTCTATGTTTCTAGATGAAAGAAGGATTCTTACTGTTCTCTTGAACAAAATGATAAAAAAAAATATAAAATATAAAATGCAAAGTAAAATCCATTCCAGCCGGAGGAAAGAAAGGAGAAAAAGTCAGCAGATTATTCAGTGAGGTTCTCCTGCTTACATCTTTTAGCTCTAAGCATTGTACTCAATCTCTGCATTATCATATTCACTTTACATTTTTCCATTTGACTGATTTTCAAATGGAATCACTATCACAGAAGGGCACTAGACAGAATTACTATACCTTTTCTGCTAGCTACCGCATTACATTTATAATACAGTATCTGGTGTTCTTTTTTTTCCCCCTTTTATATCCTTATTTTAGCTCATCTCTGACAGTGTCACTACTATTCCTAATTGCACTCAATGCACTTGAAGATGGATTTTCATTATTTAACAGTAATTTTTGTCCTAAGTGTTCATAATTTGCAAAGTAGCTGCACAGCACACTGTGTACAAGAATATGCATATGGGAGTATGATAACACTCTTTGAAGTCTTTTCTTCATGTTGTATTCCAAATCTTACTCCCTGTGACATCTTTGCTGCATTAGTCTTGATTCAGGACAAGAAATAGGTAGGTCTACTATTACCACAGTTTTTGAGAACTTCCTCTTATTCCATGAATAACAGTTGAAATAGTTGATTTCAGAATAGCTTTCATAAAGTACCAGGCAGTTTTAACGATTATTTGGTAATGGTAAAATAAATTTGTCTTATTCTGCTTTGTTAGCAAAACTGAAAACTGAAAGGATTAAATTTCAGTTAGCCAAAAACTAAAAACTTCTATGACAAACCATGAAGTAATCAGAAAAGTAATAAAAAAAAAATGGTTGTTGGATTAAATAATTTCAATGCATGTTTCCAAGTTTTCCTCTAAGTAAAACCCAGAGTATAAAGCCACAGTAAATTCTACAGTCTTCCTAGGTAACACTGGTACTCACAGCTTTTGGCACTGGGAGATAGGGAGCACATGGGTCTCCGATTAGTTCCTTCTCCTGTACCAGAGGAAACCTTAACCTTCATACCCTATGGTCTCCAGTTCCCGCAACAGGACTCTAACAATGCCTCCAATTTACAGGATCCAAGGAGGGTTTTCACCTCATGTCATCAGTTTTTTCCTACCACTCTTTCAAACTTGTACCCTCTCCATCCATTTAACTTCCTGCCTACAGCCTTGTCACTGATATCGGTATTCATCTGTTGGAAGGTACATAACCCCACAGCCAGAAGTCAGAACCTCCAGACAGTCAGCTACTGCTCTGAGATTGTTGAGTCTCAGAGATTTAGATTTAGGACCTCCAGGAACTGTTAATCATTGATCTCTCTATTTTCTACCTTGTAACTAAGGTGAGCTTCTTCACGTAGGCAGTGGGAGCATGTGGATAATTTTCCTGTAATACCATTAGCTTCTGTAAGGTATTTATGAATCTGTGGTGCCATATATTCCTCTAATTTCACAGAATTTCAAAATCTATTCAGGATACTGGTTCCTGAAAATCATGCCTGAAGCAAGCCAGTCCAGGCCAGAATACTGAAAATAACAATTTGCAAGTGGTTTTGGGGGCAACTGTGTTTGCATATTTCAACTTTTCCCCAAGGGTGGGAGAACTAGGAATCTGTTGTCCAAGAAGGAAAAAAGAGGATGGTGTTGTTTCATTGCCTGTCTGCAGTACACTACTCACAATTAGTGAATTCCAGACTAATTTGAGAAAAAGGACTAGAGTCCATCATTTCTGTACAAGTATTTGGAAATCAATGACTAACAGCCATTCCCAAAAGCAGAAGGGAAATTTTAGTTGTGTTTGGCCATGGTGAACTAATCAGCTAGGGAAGCAGAAACCTGAGAGCACAGATGATTAATGAAGGAGTGGGATAGTTCAGGGGGCATACGCTCTATACACTAGTAATATGCATATGATGGTCATGAATTAGAACTTTGCCTATATAATTCATAAGAAGTTCTTAGGAAATGAATTAAATATGTAGAAATAACCAGAAACTTTAGCCAGCTTAATGAACTAATGCATTTTTTCCTTCCATAGCTCTAATTTCAAATTAGAAATCACAAATGTTTACCTCTTTTGATTGTTTTCCCTTTTCCACTAAATTTAGGCTGTAGTACCTGCATAACACCTTGAAATTGTGAAGTGAAAGCAAAAGTATCCTTTAAGAATGGGAGATCTGGTTTTACAAACCCAGAATAATTACAAGATTTTCTTCAAGTGATTTTTTTGTTCAAAAATCTGTCAGAGTCTAGCAGGAAAAGAAATAAAAAATAAGTTGAGAAATTGTAGTTCAAGTAAAATAGTTTAAATTTTTTAGTTAGTAATCTGGATTGATACTGAAATATCATTTTCTCCTGAATGAAATACAAAACAACTCCGACTAGAAAAGTTTCACTGACCTTTATTAGGCATGCATGCCACCTACTGGAAATCAATCACAGAAGAATAATTAAATCTGATCAATGCTTAAATACTCACAAGAAAATAAATTAATTACTAGCACATATAATGTCTAAATGCATAATCCTGGGGTCAAAAAGAGGGCAAGCTCATGACAAAATTAAAACCATAATACTGAAGTCAGTTAACTAAGAGACCAATAGAAATTGCACATACTAAAGCAATGAAATCTGTCGATTTGCAACTTTAAACTCTAAACTAAAAACATTATCATCTGTAAGTACACAATTCTGAAGGGTAGTGATTTTTCATACAAGGGACAATCTTACAAAAAATGTCACCATAGAAGATATTTCCTTATAGTTTTAGGCCAGGAGCAAAGATATTTCCTTTGGTGAGAGTTGAAATAGGCCTTCCAATAACAATCGGTCAACAATATATCAGAACACATACCAATGTCTTTCTGTAATAACTTAAAAAAGCACGGAGCTGCAGACTGTAAAATGAAGTCACAATATTATATTAAGACCAGTCTTATCCTTTATCAGCAATTAGACCAAAAATGTATTTCCTTGAATACTGTTAATTGATCTGAATGGCAGCTAGTATAGCCACTTAATCAATTATCTATGTACCAAAGCACAAAGAGTAACACTCCTGCTCAGGCAATTAACATCTTATGCTTTTTTTTCCTCTCACAGATAAGTTTTATTCATAGCCAGAGAGAGCATTACAGACATATATACCTTGTGGCAGTTCAAAGGTTTTGGGAAATCAAGACTCCCCAGGCACCCTAATGTTACAGCCCAGTTACTAATGCTACTCACATTCCGCCTGGCGAACTGTAGTTTTAGTTTCCAACCTGCAAGTCTTTTTTCTCTCATTTCCCTTTCCCCAGGGGTGGTGGGCAGGAGGAAGGGAACTGGGAGTCAAACTGCTCAATTTTAGCTGCCGAAATTCGTCAGGCCAGGGCTAAACCATGACAGTTTTTAAATATGCAGTTAACTTTCAGAAAATGAAGTTACTTAGATGAGACTTAGCTGAAGTTAGAAACCGATCCTACTTTGACTCAGACCATAACAAATGTGAAGTAAAATTGTGAAAGTACAGATTATAATGGAATAGAATTATCTTGGGTATCCTTAAAGGAAATCAACTTGTAGTCATAGCTGCTTCTGAAATAATTTTTTCTGGTTTGTGTATTACAATCTTTTTTAAAAAAAGTAAAACTTAAAGGTCAGGCTTGGTTCTTAGTGTCTCAACAGTTCTAGTCTCCCCAGACTGTTACTGATAACATATAGAAATGCAATATTAGAGACAGAAATGGTAAGAATCAAGAAAGGATTTATATGGTTGAAACTTGCTATGATAGCTCAACTAAATTATAAAAAGCAAATGAAGTAAGACAAGACAAATAGAAATCCCATAACATCTGTTTAGTCAATTAAGAGTTAAATTCAGTTTAATATTGCCATACAACTCAAAATTAAATAAGAAAGTACATTCACTGTATTTCAATTACTTACTAGCCTCATTAAGCATATTCTTGTCAGACAAGACTTTCTTAATTTGATACAACATATATTTCAAGAAATAAAAAAAAAAACTATTCTAAAAGTAACTTTTGGTCCCTTAGTGTCATAAAATTTCAGCATTTTTGCAGTGCCATTGGCAAAGGTAGCAGTAAAAGGCAAAGGAATGGTTTGAAAAGTGATAGGATCCTGCTAAGCTGTAAGCACATTATAGTGGTTATCACACAAGAAAAAGCCTTGTGAAAGGCTGCATGAGACACGTATACTGAACAGAAAGTGTAAAAATCAGTAAGTCTGGTCCTAAAACTATGCAGAATATATTTTAAAGTTACTAACTGATCTCATATGTGCAGTGACAGTGCATTCTTGCCAGCATAGGAGAACATGTATCTGCTTTCCATAATCTTAGCATAGTTATGGCAACAGTGAAACAGTTTTAAAGCAAGTGCAGAATGAAAGTCCTTTTCTTTCCGAGGCTGCATTCTCTGTGCATCAGTTCTCTCTGATCTCAGAAAGAATTTTAGAAACAAGTACAGCAAAGTCAAATCCCATGTCTTCTTATATAATGTTTTCAAGCACTACGGATGAGTAGAACAGGCTCAGTGACAAAGCACATGCACCACTGAATACAGGGGATTTTCTGAGACATTAAGTAAGGCCATATAATTCAGGAGATCCAAGCTAACAAATACATCTGCAAAAGGAAAAAGAGAAAGGAAAATTTCTGGAAAAAAAAAATGCTGCTGTTGGACCAGAAGAAAAATTCAAAGCTCCCTGCCCCCCAGCCTGATACACTTCACACAAATCTTATATTTCCCCCATCACCCACTACTTTCATATCTTTGAATTTTAGTAAGACTTTATCGAAAAACAAATAGAGACAGCTACTGGGGCAAAACCACTGCTAAACTAATGCAACCTGATCTTCTAGAGAACTTCATAGAACTGTACTGCTCCTTGCCTTCTTCTCCATCTTAATTAGCATTACAGGTTGTGATCACAGCTAGCATCACAGTTTGCGACCACATTGTAAGTCTCCAGTAGTTACTAAATCTTTGTTTACTTACACAAGAAAAAATCTGAATACATAAACTATTTTGTCCTTACTGCTTAGTTACTGTCATACTTACTCTTGCTCTCAGCCTGCAAAATGGTGTATATATACACTTCATTCAGACATCAAAATTATTTTTCTTCTCTATTTCTTTTGTACTCCTCTCTCAAAGCACTAGCCAGAAAGCTTCAGCTGTCCCAAACAGCTCAGACTAATTGTATGTATTTTAAGTCGGTGGTATCTTATGGTTTTTTTTTGTTTCTTTTTCCTGTCATCTATGTTTTACTACTTTTATTATTATTTTTACCCTAAACATGGCTTGTTTCCTTCCTTCCTTCCTTCCTTCCTTCCTTCCTTCCTTCCTTCCTTCCTTCCTTCCTTCCTTCCTTCCTTCCTTCCTTCCTTCCTTCCTCCCTTTTCTCCTTCAGCTTTCTTTTATTTCCTATCCATCCTTTCCCTCCCCTTTAATATACTTTAAGCATATCTCTATTTAATATCAATGTTTGCAGACCTGTAGCTGTTATCACTCTTCCTAAAAATTCCAAACAGTTTTCCTCAGGTGCCTTAGAGAGAAAGTTTATAGTCACAGACATCATTCACTGTAAAAGATACATGTGTTTATTAAGAATTTATAACATTGTTGATATGTTGCACTTGATATTAGCTATCTTTAAAATAAACAGTATGAACTTTCAGTAAAAAAATCATGCAAAACAAACACAAGTTGGAGCTGGCTTTCAGTGGCCACACACCTGCTTCAGGCCCTCACTGCACATACTCATCTGCATAAGTTAGCCTGGGGGCTGGAGAACAGCAATTTTCCTCACCAGACATTTCAACAGATCGCTATGGCCAGCTTGCTCTAAACTTTCAGTAATGCAGTGAAGGGTTTTGATTGCATTTCAATGCAGAATGAGAAAATGTTTTAATGTTGAAAATTTACCTGAGTTACTTTTTACTGAAGAGTATATTAACTGACATCTTGGACACTATCATTCACTATTTCAGCTTCAGTAGTTTATTAAAAAGTCTATGTTTGCCATAGGACCAAAATATTCTGAAAAATGATGTCATGTTCTCAACCCCCAACACTGACAGAGGATTTTGTCACACAGCTCTGCAGTGATGTTACACGTACCTTTTTTTCACTGAACTATGCTGTTCAGACAGTTAGCATTCAGTTTCTAGATTTAGTCTGCTGTCTCTCTTTAATCTTCCAGCTCCCAAGAACCAGATATATGCTCAGTTATATTTAGAGCATAATTCAACAAACTATTTAAGTGACTGTTTAAATTTATTGCTATGCGTTATGTATTTTAAAAACTTAGAAGACATAGATTTTAAAGTATTTCTCTGGTTTTATACAGAAGTATTCTTCAACTTTTACACAAAATATATGTTTTTTTAAACAAATGCATTTATCAAAATCTTGTCCTTTCTGTTAGCACTGTTGAAAAGAAAGTGTGAAGAGTAAATACTAGCTGACACACTGTCAAATCGCGGTCACAAGCTAGATCTTTTTAATCTCAAAGAAGTCTTCACACAAATGCCAAATCTCAATCTTACGTAAAAAAAATAAAAATAAAAAAGAAAGTATAATAACTCTGGACAACTATTGATTGCATTGTACTTACATCTATAAGCAACGTGAATTATCTTTCATTTTGATACATATAAGGAGGAAGAAGTTGTCTTTGGTTTCATAAGCTTAACAGTCTAAACAATTTACTGTAAAAAGTAATTGGAAGCATTTGTGGATTTATAGAAAAGGCATACAGGAACAAATCTAGTAAAGATCTCTATGCCTCCAGCAGAATCAACACTGAGTTTGGTAATGGCTCTGCATAGAGCTCGTGATAGCGATTAGGTATCTGTGACACTAAGCATGGAGATGCCCATTGGCAGAGAGCACAGCTCACAGAGGAAATGTGCAGAGAAAAATAGAAAAGTGTAAAATTCTATCACTTTTTTCAGAGTTAAGTAACCACAGTGGATACCATCACCAGGAATCACAATCATTCTTTCAGATAAATAATGAAAGCACACACTCCCTCTTAGGTTGCAACTGTGACATGACATCCTATGTGTACAGTGCTCTTCATTCTCCTCTTGGAACTGCTTTTACTGCTCAGCAAAGAATTTAGGGAATAGGGTGAGTAAACAGGTGATAGGTAAACTTTGGTGTCCTACTAGTTACAGCTGAGAAGATACTTTATATGACTCCTTGCTGCAAGGGCTGCACATACATTTTTTGCTGTGATTTTTAAAATAAGGACTAATCATTCCTGAGATAAAACGTCAAGTTCAGTTATTTATTTTATGATCCTTATGAACTGCTCATGATTCTTAGATTTGACATGTGTATTACAACAAAATTCATGATATAGGAGAGAAAATAATTTTATTTATATCTTAATGATGGAAATTTTACTGCTATTGATGTTGCTGCTATCATTGTTATCACTATCTTATGAATGAGAAACTTCTGAATTGTGCCACTAATTATAAAACTATGGTTAAATCTAGTTTGCCATGGACTTATGTCCACCTTCCCATATGTTCCCTCTGCCTATTTTCACTGAAATAAAAGAGATTTCACCTCCACCCTATTTTTCCAGCAACCCTACTGCAATTCTTCTCCTCTAGCAGTTCGCCATCCAATAACAGTAATGTCAGGTTCTCCCTACATACATGTTCCCTGCTTGTCATAGTGTAGCAGACTTTCATCACCAAATCCTCCCTGCAACACTCTCAATTTCTCCTAGCAGTAGTTCTTATGGCTTCAGTAATGCTACCTCCTCCTCTTTTTGGTACATGAATAAAGTTAGTCAAAATGTCCTATTGCTGAGTGACATTTAATCCTTTGTTAAATGTGGCTGAAGAAGACTACAAGGTCCAGAAGTTATTGGGCGAATTGGTAAATGTAGTGTCACTGCATAGGCTCCAGTTTCTTGGGGGGGCTGCAAAAACATTCATGACTGATTAATAAATCCATGTTACTGGAGGTATCAATGTTTGTATATTCATGTTTCTCTTGGCAAAATCTGTTATCTGTTTCAAAGGTACACTCTATTCATGGTACAAATGGATTAACTCAAAATATTTTGATGCAGTGCTGCTGGGAAACTCTTCATCACATCATGTTTAATTATGTCTATGATAGGCACGTATATGTACCGTACCTGGTCTTTTCCCTTTTTCTTTGTTATTCTAGCAATAATCATTTGTATCTTATACATACACATCTGCATGTTGGTGATGCATATTCAGTTTCCATCCTGTAGAGATGCGTGCTTCAGGCATATCAGTTTCAAAGAAAAACAATTAACAGATTGGCTCTGTCTTGAATCCAAAGTAGTGCTCAAGACTTAATTAGTCCAGTTGGTAACACTGTCTGCTCTTCAGGTTCAGTTTGCAATGTAATTCTGTGGAATTTTAAACCACATCTTTCTCTCTTTTGAAAAAGCCAATTTCCTTATCTGAAAATAAATTACTTTTGGAGATATTTTGGTGAGAGAAGAAAGTTTCCAAGCATTTCTCATACATAAAATGTATCAAGACCACGTGAAACGCCTCAAAGAGAACACTCAGCTTGTAGCAGGAGCTTTCAATTTTACCTTTTATTCTCTGTAATAGTTACAAGCAGTTTTTCCCATCTTTTCTGTATTTGAATGGCATATTTCATTTCACACATCCATTGCTTTCTGCCCAGCACTGTAATGCAGCTAAAGGAAAAAGCTTAATATTTGAAAATGTCAGCTGCCCAGAAGATATTTGGAAGTCTGTGAATGTTAACCTTTCTAACATTTGCTTAAAGCCATCTGAAATTAATTTTCCTCTCTGCCTTCCTGTATCTAAATAAGGAGAAAGCATTATTCTAAGATGCCTATTTAAGCAGAAACTGATACAAAGTGTATGATCACTTTGGAGAAAACAGGCCTCCTAATACATGTAAATAACTCCCATTGGAATTACCAGAACTGCAGAGGAACAGATTTTATCTCAAGATTTGTATTCAGTAAATTAACACCTTGGTTGCCTCTCTCAGTTCCTCTTACTCATTCCCATAAAAAGTATTTTTTTTGTGATGTCTTTGCACACATTTCTTATCAGTGCATTGTAATTAAATTAATAGATAGAGATATATAAATAGCTTTAAATAATCTTAGAGCTCAGGATATTTTTTTAACCTCAATTCATCAAGTCAAGATTAATGGCAAAGGCATAAATCCCAAAGAAAGCTTTGAAATTATTATAATTTCAAATAAGGCTTTAGAGTTTAACCACAAAACCCATTTGAACAACAGAGTAAAATGTCTTAATTTGCTGGATCATTATTAACATGAATCTGAGACTGTGTATTGTATGTCTGATTGCATCCTCTCAAAAAGATGTGAAATTAAACTGCAGGTCTGATTGAAAAAACCCACCATATAATCATTACAAAGAAATAAAACAGAGCTACAATTCTTTATAAAGAACAAATAATGATCTTAAGTTGATTTATGCTTGAAGCAAGAAAGTTTTATTATTGGTATAGTGTGTTCTCTCCATCACAACAGGGTTTTTTAAACTCTGCTCCCAAAAATAAATAGCATTTTCTTGATATAAAAAGGTCCCATTCGGACAAAATTATATGAGTCTATGGAGGCAAATCTGAATTTTTTATTTTTTTTTCTCCTCTGTGGCTTTGAGAAAGGGAAAAGTTTCATTCTTTGCAGCTGATATACAATCATCGCCTCCTGCAGAAAACTGCTCTGGGCCACATAACTGGAAGAATGGCCACAGTAATCAGGGCAAACATTAGACAATGTGAAGCCACAACCAAGACTCTCATAGAGCTTTTCTTTTTCTTTCTGAAATACTGAGCTTCCTTTCAAAATCATATCTGAGCTCCATCTAGAACTCCACATTGTCCATCCCATTTTCACATATCATTATCTTCCCAAAACTTGCTAGAGATTGAAGACTAGCCTCCTACCTCCACTGTCTTATCACACACCCATTTCCTCAAGCCATGATGGGTACCCAAAACTTCCCCAAGAGAGACCAGAATTTCCCTTTTGCACAGCTGAGTACTACCCTCCCTGCCAGGAATTGCCTCTGTTCTTCACAGGAGATTTGGGACTAGGAATATCTGTACCTAATTGTAGGAGTTTATCCTGTGCTGTTATTCTGAGAACAGTAACAATCGCTAGACTTTAAATTCGGAATGGCAACATTCAAGGTCCTTTTCTAGAAGCCAATACACACTCTCCAGCATCAACATCCACTTCCTAAGGAACTCTGCCTATTGAGAAAATGCATCGCCGTGTGGATGAAATCAAACTGTCGAGCTCAGCTTTATAAAGCTTGGGGCAAAAGCTGCCCGCTCCCTGGTACTCAGGAAAGCAGACAAATGACACCATGAAACATTTGCAGTGCTACAGACTGGGGGAAGAGTGGCTGGAGAGCTACACGGAGGAGAAGGACCTGGGGGTAATGGTTGACAGCCGACTGAATATGAGCCAGCAGTGTGCCCAGGTGGCCAAGTAGGCCAATGGTATCTTGGCTCGTATCAGAAATGGTGTGACCAGCAGATCCAGGGAGTTTTTTCTCCTTCTGTACTCGGCACTGGTGAGACCGCACCTTGAGTACTGTGTTCAGTTCTGGGCCCCTCACCACAAGAAGGATGTTGAGGCTCTGGAGTGTGTCCAGAGAAGAGCAGCTAAGAGAGCTGGGGTTGTTTAGCCTGGAGAAGAGGAGGGTGAGGGGAGACCTTATTGCTCTCTACAACTACCTGAAAGGAGGTTGTGGAGAGGAGGGAGCTGGCCTCTTCTCCCAAGTGACAGGGGACAGGATAAGGGAGAATGTCCTGAAGCTCTGCCAGGGGATGTTCAAGCTGGATACCAGAAAAAAATTTTTCAAGGAGAGTGTCATCGGGCACTGGAACAGGCTGCCCAGGGAGGTGGTCGAGTCACCTTCCCTGGAGGTGTTTAAGGAACGGGTGGATGAAGTCCTCAGGGACATGGTTTAAGGGAGTGTTAAGAATGCTTGGACTTGATGATCCAGTGGGTCCTTTCCAACCTGGTGATTCTATGATTCTATATGAACGTGCATAGGTAGTCTGGAAGTAGCACTACTGCAGCTGACATCAATGGCCCTGAGAATTTATACTCTGCTGTTCTTCTCCCGAACAGAGTCCACTCTGCTTTTCTCATCCACACAAAATATCCCCCAAAAAGCAGGCAACAAAGCCAGGTTAATAGAACAGGGCCCTACGCCTGCTAAATAAAAGGCTTTTTTTTTTTTCTTTAATCCATGCACACAGATAGAGAACGTGAGGTCACTGAAATCCCCTCCCATATGCAATGCTAGATGGGATCTCCCCCAAATCCTCCAAAACTCTCAAGAGGATAAGATCAATAGCATTTTGGCCTCCCCATCGCTCCCAGAAGATGACCCAACCAGACTCTAGGGGAATTTCAGACAAGTCTGATGCGACAAATGCTGGTCAAATGGCAACATGCCAAATTGGATGATCAAAGAGCCTATATATTGCAGTCTACTCTGCTTTCTATACCTGTTATTTATCACCCATTTCTCAGAGAAATGACATACCCAAAGCAGAAGGTTCTCTTCACCAGAATCCTGTATGTAACCTGTATGTATGGTTTCAATACAATAAAAAATTCAAATAAAAATTCAATAAAAATCTTAAAAAGACACAGTAATTAAAATTTGTTCTGTTAAAATCTCTGAAGATGTCGATAGCAAGGAACTAAAAAATTAATTACTGTTTCTTTACAAAGCTGATGAAATTTCTGCACTGGAATTTAATCATAGATGATTTGTTTGTTTTCATATTTTGTCAGAACAATTAGAGAAC
Source organism: Cuculus canorus (assembly GCF_017976375.1). Lineage (NCBI taxonomy): Eukaryota > Metazoa > Chordata > Aves > Cuculiformes > Cuculidae > Cuculus > Cuculus canorus. Next base: position 54,393,048 of record NC_071401.1, read on the forward strand.
AAGAATTACATTCACTTTTAACAGTCTGTTATATGAATGTATTTAATACCCAATGTTACAAGGTACAAATTACAACCTGGTACACCCCAATAATCCCTGAACAAAATAATTTCAGTAAAATTGACATGTAAAATGTTAGTGTGAATTGTGCACAAAATGATGAACCATTTTACATAACAAAAAGTGAATAAGTTTTTCTTTATAAAGCACATAGTTATACCGAGTAAGGCAACAGACTGGAGACAGAAAACTAAACAGAGAATGACCTTATACAGATTGTGTTTTCATTTTAGGCATTTTCAGATAGGCTTATCTAAAATTAAGGGCAATATTTTGAAATTCTTCTTCATTTGTATCTGAGGAAGATAATAATAAAATACTACATAACATAAACAAAAGACATGATTTTTCTCTTTTATGAAGTGTCCTTTCAGAGGATTCAATATGTTAGTAATGTATTTAACAACAAATTCAATCACCTAACCTCCGATAAGTTGTCAAGCAAAGAAAAAAATAATAAATGAAAGAAGTTCCCAGTTGTTTAAACTTCAGAGCACAGTACTAAACATACTGCATATTTTGAATAGTATAAAACTTTGCAGCAAATCTATGCACTCACATACTTAGAAACACTGGAAACTGGAAAATTTTCCTAAGCTTTTATTAAATTCCTTACTGACAATGAAGAAAAAAAAACCCAACAAACAAAACCAAAACCACACACAATTTAAAAAAAGAAATAAGGCATTCCATGTGTTCATGCATATATTTGTGCACACATCGTTTTTTTATATTTGAACCCATGTGGATAAAAACTAAAGTAAAACAATCAGAGCTTTCTCAAATTAGGATTGCTCAGTTAAAGATTTTCCCTAGACTGTGCAGAGCTGCAAGGCAGGCTTCATTCTGTTAAAGAAACCTATTTGTACTCTTGGATAAATTTGCACTAACACTTCCACTATAACTTAAAGCCATATGATTTGTGTTATTCAGTTAATTATATGGAAGTCAAGTATGAGAAAACCTAAAAAGTATGCTTCTAGAAAAGACAGAAACTTTCAGTCCGTCATAAGAAATCCAGTCCAATTCCAGCTGTTGAGGAACAGATTTTTGTTTATAATGATTTCATAGTGTTTCTCTCCTCAGAGTTTTAGGGAAGAAAACTTTCACTTCTGATATGTTATTGGGGTCCTGTGGAGAGCAGAATAAATGCTCTGTGAGATTCTTCTGACCAAAGCATCTGTTGTATGGTTGTGAACTGTGATCCACATGACATCTTACTAGCCAATATTTTCATAAAGAAACAATAATTGCAGTTGTATGGTCAAAGATAGAGCAAATATCTTGTAAGTAACAGTACTAAAGTTTCCGTTAATAGCAAAAGATATAACTTTCCGTGAATTTGGCTATCAACAGGGAATGAAGTAGAGTTCACATATGAAAGGCCCATAAGACCCATAAGTTTTACGTAGGTACATATGTGAGAGATTAATTTGCAAATAAAGTTCTAAATCTGTTCTGGCTTTCAGTCTTTATGTAATATGTAATGAAACACAAATTTTAGAACTTTGTCAAAAAAATTAAATCAGTCATCTCACAACAGATTATTTCCATCAATTTCTCACATTTAACTGACCATTTACCACCACAAAGTCTTAGTGTAAAAGTTTATAAAACACATTTTTTGCATTATGGCTTTTGGAACACTGAAAATGAGATTAGAAGAAAGTGATGCTGAATTATTTAAGTAGAAATCCAGTTTTAATCTACATTCGTGTACAAAAATTATTTCTACAAGAGACACATGCATAATGAAAAAAAATGGTACATATATTTCAGTGTCAATGGACACAGCAATTAAAATATTCTACCAGTGTTATTGGTACTGTTATATCACAGTCCTTCTGATAAAGTAATTGGAAGTATTCCTATCAGATAAGCTTTATTTGGAAAACGCTGTAATTTGATTGTAATATATGAAAGCAGGTTACAGAGGTTAACTCATACATTTGCTTACAATGCTCTTAGTTAAACCCTGCCAATTTAATAGGCAGATTCTGCTGATTTCATTGAGTCTAGACAAGGGGAATTCATGTGATATATTTGGCATTTACAGGCGTGGTTACACACTAACAGTTAACAACAGGAAAATTAGACTAAATTGCTAAATGTTACAAAGCACTTATTTGATTACTAGCCATTAATAATGACTTTTTAAATTTTAAGTAAGTTTTATTTTTGTATTGCCAAACTTCAGACCAATATTACGACTCTCATTTCTAAAAGCAGGAAAAAAAAAGAAAAACCTAAGGAATTACCTAATAATTGAGTATGTGACTTTCAAGGATGAAAGCTAGTTACTTACAGCATAATTCAAACTGACCTCCTATAACCCATATCTTTCAAACCTGTTCCATGATATCAGCCTATACATATGAAAAATGTAAAATTCCTTAATCACAAAGAAGCTGAAAACCAGATGACATTATAGAACAGCAATTGGTTTGCTGGGGGCCAGAGAGAAATGTCACAGTTAAACTTCTGAATCCTCATTCTTGTCTCCTTGCTAATTATTTTCTAACTTCACTACAGTTCTGTGCTTTACACTTTACTCAGGTTTCCTAGTTGCTTAAAGTTCAGTTTAGATTGTTATACACTGGTACTCATAATCACCATGGTCTTCACATCTTGTGCTAAGACAGAAAATAGTCAGACCATCATGTAGAAAGCAGCGGAGGTAACAGCTAGCCTGTAGAATGCTTCCTAGGCCAAATAGGATTTACATTTCAGCTGTATATTAAAGGATAAACTGACATTTCTTTCCACTGCAGGATTCTCTTGTCTGGTGTCATGATTAAAGTCTCTATTTGGAAAATAAGAACAGCACCATAGAAAATAAAAAACCCACTGCAGAAATCTCGGTTTGCTCATTAAGCCAGAAAATGTTTTTTTCTCTCTTTAAATGATAGTTAACAACTAATAAAGTCTAATAAAACATTTCCCTTAAAAACAGTTTGTGCAGTGAAGCAGTTAGCTGCAACCCCTTAGCTACAGGCAGCTGGGACTTACACTCCACAGTTTTAATTAGTAAACTAGCAAATTCTGCTTGAGAAACTGGCTGCCATTGGCCTAGACAGGTTATAAATTAATGTAAAATATAATAAAATTTATATTTTGCTGGGTTAAATTAATGTAAAATATAATAAAATATGTATTTTGAAAAGATATTTCACAGTTGGAAGCAATTGCATTTACTCAGTGGCAAAAGGGAGATTTTTCCAAGTTAGTTTGTTGAAGAGTTTATCAAAAGCTAACAGTGTTAGTGTGAAAAACAATGTGTCCCATTCACTTGCAGGAACTTTTTGCACGAATGAGATCTGGATAAAAGGAAGACATAAACTTAGCATATAGGAGCTCTTAAAATGATTATGAAAAGAGATCCTTAAGTACTCTTACCAAATTTTCAAGTACAAGTCTCTCCAGAATTAGTACTTAAAGATATTTAGTTATATGTATATTGAAGAAATAAATAGCTAGTCTTCAAAAACAACCTCTCCTTTTTCACTGGTGGGAAAACAAAATGTATTGAGCAAAAGGCCACATCATAGTTTCATTGGGAATAAAGAGCATTTAACACTAATGTTCAACATGAAGATGTTGAGAACCACTAACTGGTTTTGCTGTTTTTCTCTAAAAGTAATAATTTTTTCAAACTTACAAAAAGCATATATTAGATGGACTTTTCAAAATCAGAAAATAGAAGTTTAATTCCCATTGAATGTCAGTGGGGCTTGTGCTCCTCAAACACTTAGATTTCAGTGAGAACCTTCCCTTAGTACAAAAGTTTTTCTCCTGTCATACCTATACTTTTCTGCAATTGCAGAAAATTGGTAGGTCAAACAGACAAATGGAAAAGTATGTTTACATACTAATACAATGTATGTACTCTAGACCACAGCAAAATTCAGTCGTGAGCTGTACTTTTGCCATTTTCATTCACACCGCTTACATACCAAATCCCAAACTCCACAGCTGTTCAAAATGAAACTTCATCTATTACATAATCTTTGAATCTCTTTAATCTGGGAAAGTTTATATTCAAATTATATTCAACATTATCACTCCAAAGAGACCAAACTCAGTCTAGTTCAACTTTTCTCTTAAAGAAGTTCTGTATACCAAAAAATGGAAGTCCTTTAGAATTTTAATTTACATCTGAAAGAAACGGCAAAATTAGGTAAAATATTTTAATTTATCAAATTAAATGTTTTTAAATTTTTGGGTTTGAAACTCAGTGATGAAAAATCTTTCCAGCCCTTCTCCAGTACTTTCCATCAAGAAGCATATTTTTACGCTAACAAAACAGAAAGAAATACAGATAATATCTTCAGAGAGTTAGAAGAATTTTTATTCAGCACGTGTTTTGATTTTGTACTCAGAAGTGAATATGTGTGATTTTGTAAGTGGATAATACATTTTCACAGAATACGTGTTGCTTCCCCAGTTCCAACTGTATCTAGAGGAGGCTTCTAACAACAGCTTTTTTTTTTCATTGACTTCTGTATAACAAAAAAATGTGGGCTCTTAATCCTGTGCAATACACGTATCACTTGTTGTTACAGCTTGTGAAACTGAACATTAAAGGAGTTTTTGCCATCATCGCCACTATTCAATACACTGCATTTATAGATCAACAGCCAAATTGCACTTATCTGCATATCCCTAAAGTAAAATTAAACCTTGAGTTTATCAGTAAAAGGCAGAATTCTACTTTTATTTTGGATTTTCAAATTTAAAATTTATTGAAATAACCTGAAGGGAAACTGAGGCAGAGAAATCCACAAGCTTCATAAATATAAAATATATATTTTAAGGATTTGAGTGGTAGTGTCTGCAAATGTTCTCAAGGCATGTCACTACAAACAGACAAACAGAGCCGAAAACACTGTTATAAATTCCTAAAGATGAATAAGGCTGGGAAAGGAACTATTCCTCCCTTCTTCATGACCAGAGAAAATAAAGAGTCCATTTTTTTAAAAGGATATTTATACAATGTGCGAGGTCTCTGTTTTGCACTCAAGATTGTCAACTTTATGCTTTTTTTGATGTGCTTTTTTCACTGTGAATTGAAGTAGTCCCTGTAAACTCCAAGACAAAATGATACGCCTATAAATCTATCTGATAGAAATGTCAATGAATCATACCATATCTTCTAATGATACATGTTTCAACCTTGGGATATTTCAAGTTTCTGCAGACACCTATTCTACACAGCACGCTTCTATTAGAGACCTCAACATAGAAGTAGAATTTGTAGCAGAAGCTCATTTTTTAACTCTTAAAGACTATGATATAGTGAAAGAAAAAATACAGTAAGTAAGACATTTCAGACTTAAGCATAACTGAGTGCTATGGGATCTTGTTTTAAAGTCCAGTCTAATATTAAAGAAAAATAATCCACTTCTAAAGGAAATAAGTTCCTAATAGATTAAAAAGAAAAAGAAAAAAGGCTTGGTACTTAAGACTTACACAAGAAGGATAACAGTGCATTGTTTAAACAGTCAGAATTACAATTCTTGGTCACCAGATGAGACAGAGTCAGTTATTCATTAACAGCAACATAGGACACACTCTGAAGAATGCAAGTATGCTCTTGCAATAATATAGTAATTTTCTGTTTGTTTTTACACTCCGAAAAAGAAAACTGTTCCTATTAAAAACACACACAGTAAGCAAGCTGTTTCTAAAGCATACTCTGAACTCCTATTAGTGTTATTAAACCTGATAGAATTCCACTGAGAAGAAAAACATACCTCACTGCAGAAAGTGGCCTAGCTACCTGTGAAACATTACCGAAAGTGTCACAGAGCAGTTGATAAGAAGCACTGTGAAACACAGACTTTAATTTTCACCTTTGGAATGCACTGTGTTCACTGCTCAGTGATATTTTAATTGCATCTGTGCACCTTTCAACTGGTGGTATCAAAAAGGTTTATTCTACAGCATCCCACAGGTTATAATAGGTATTCTTAAAAGGATACCTTTTTTTATGTATTTTTTATGATAAGTTTGATTACATTTCCAGCTCCCTTTAATCACGAATACAGCTGCAAGTAAAATGCAGAAACTTCAACCAACTACTTAGCACCCATAGTCATTGCAATAAATACCAAAGTTACAAAGAGATGAAACAAGGTAAGTCAGGTTTTAAACAAAATTTCTTTCTTCCAAAGGTGGACCTCAAATGTCAAAAATGGAATATTATTGTTACAGAAATAAAAATAACATACATACTCTGTAAAGTTCTTGCATAAAAAAGCATAAAATATATGTATGTAACAACGGAAAAGAACAGGAAGAAAGAACAACTACACAGATTTCAGGAATCCTAAATCTAGATCCAGTGAGATTCTGTAACCCACTAAACATTTTCTAGAATAGGAAAATAACAGTGGACTACTCATGTCAGGAAGTACAAATGAAAAATCAGTTATCCTGGCCTAGATGTCACATCCATAAAGTCTTAAGCACTGGTGTGCTAAATTCCATGACTTCTACCTCATCGTGTATTAGACTCTCAGCTTATTGTAAAGGCTGGAAATCACCAAAGACATTCTGTCCCACAAGAATCAACCACGGAGAAATGCTGAAGAAAGGTCTAGCTAAAGTGATATCCTTTTGTGAGGCCTAGGTTCTTAGACATGAATGTTTAAAATATTGCTATTAGAGTAGCATATATTGCCCATTGCCTCTAGTCCTGTCACTGGGCACTGATAAAAGGAGCCTGGCTCCTTCTTTGTGCCCTCCCTTCAGATATTTTTACACATTGATAAGATTCCTCCCAGGCTTTCTCTTCTCCAGGCTGAACAGCCTCAGCTTTTTCAGCCTTTCCTCACAGGACTGATGCTCCAGTACCTTCGTTGTCATCTTCATGGTTCTTCACTGGGCTGCCTCCCATATGTCCATGTCTCTTTCGTACTGGAAAGCCCAGAACTGGACACAGAACTCCACACGTAACCTCACCAGTACTGAGTAGAGGGGAAGGATTATCTCCCTCGACATGATGGCAACACTCCTCCTAATGCATCCCAGAATACCATTAACTTTCTCTGTCACTAGCGCATATTGCTGGCACACTTTCAACTTGGTCAAACCAGCCAAAGTAGAAACTTATTTTTATATTATTTTTTTAGGTATTCACAAAACCTAAGCAAGACAGTCTACATTACAGGACAATTAGATTCTCTGCTGCATGCTCTTCTCAGAAGTTTTATTCCCAAAGGTAATGCTTCAGAAGACACTGGACTACAAAGATTTCTTCTATGCATCTAGGTTTCCTATGGAACGAAGATTTGGATGATGTCGAAATCCAGGACTCTAAGGAGCACCAGTAATTCTATAGGGCAAACTAAGCTCAAGAAATATCTCAATCTTTCTTCTACGGAAACACAAGGAAAAAAAAAAGAGGTTTGTAATTATTATTAAATTTGTCTCTTAATCTTGCAGTTAGCCATAGCCTTAAATAGTTAAATAAAGAATAGGACATACAATTTTAAGTGCTTCCCAATGACTTCAAAGAACATCTTATTTTTTAGTAGTAGGAAGGTTTCTTACTCTTGTGATGCTTAATCTTGGAATTTTCAAAAGCAGTTATTTTTTAAGACTTTACCAGAAGTCACACAATGACTAGTGCAAAATAACCTGTTTTGATCCTTATACTTCCTAAAACCTTAAGATAAAATTGATTTAAACTGTTAAACCAGGAAAAAATACCATCATATGAAACTGTAGTTAGATGGGATTGAAATCCCTTAGTTTCAGATTCTGTAGTTGTTCCATAATACCGACATTTTAACTGACATAGTTATCTAGCTAAGGATTTATATCTTAAATAACTTAGTTTTATGATAAATATTTCATATTAGCCCCACACAGAATCTGTTTTGGTAGCAATTTCTTTTTCACCAATACTGTTTTTCAACTACAATCAAATGGTTATTAAATGGCTGACCACTTTAACGGCTGGTGAACTCAGTAGGCATTACTATAAGGCTATAAGACTATATTTAATTTTTCTGGTTGAAAAGAAAGCTTTGAGAGAGCAAAATAATCTTCTGAGCTGATAATTTTTTACTGTAAAATTAAAACTGATATTAAGCAAAATTCAGGTTTTTATGAGTTCTTTCTTACCTACTTAATATGCAATGAGTAAACTATGAATATTTTGCTTGTCTGCTGGAAGTATAATACAGCAGAAAGGAAAGAGTCCAAGAGGTTTCTGGAGCATGTGGAAGACAACTTCCTAACACAATTGGTAAGCGAGCCAACTAGAGAAGGTGCACTGCTGGACCTGCTGTTCCTGAACAGAGAAGTACTTGTGGGAGGTTTGACAGTCGGAGGATGCCTGGGGCACAGTGATCATAAGATGATAGAATTCTCAGTTCTAGGAGAAGTAAGGGGAAGGTCAGGAGCAGGGTCACTAGAATGGCCACTTTGGACTTCCAGAGGGCAGACTTTGGTCTGTTCAGAAGGCTGGTCGATAGAGTTCAATGGGAGACAGTCCTCAACGGCAAAGCAGCCAATGAGGGCTGGATGCTCTTTAAGAAGGAATTCCTGGCAGCACAAGAGCAAGCTGTCCCCATGTGCTGAAAAATGAGCTGACAGAGAAGAAAACCAGCCTGGCTGAGCAGAGAGCTCTGGGTGGAAATCAGGAAAAAGAGGAAAATATCTGAACTTTGGAAGAAGAAGCAGGCACCTTGGGAGGAGTACAGAGATTGAGATCTTCTAGAGATAAAATCAGAAGGGCTAAAGACCAACTAGAACCTAGATTGGCCAATTCTGTGAAAGATAATAAAAAATCCTTCTACAAATATATCAATAACAGAAGAAAGGCCAAAGAGAATCGATATTGTCAATGTAAATAATAAAAAATAGCCATGTTCAATCTCTGGCTGTAATAAGTCTTAGAAACCATGAGGTATTTCAAAAGTTTAAATCATGAATACTTAACTATCTTCTAATTTTCAATTAAGTGTACTTGTACTACATCAGAATGAATAACGTAGTATTTTCTTCTGCGCTTCCCTATCAATTTATTTCTCAACCCCTTCATTGATATGTAAAATGTTACATTTTGCACCTTGTCGTGGCCTTTTTTTGTTCTTGCCTTCTTTTCCACAGCAGTGGATGTCCTCATTCTCCTGTAGTATAAATAACAGCTTGATATTAAAGACAGAGAAAGGAAGTTGGTCAGTGAGGAATAGCAAGTATCTGAATAATTTTTTAAAAGATGGAGAAGAAATAGAACCTTACTTCTCCATTGAGACTTTGCTGTTGCTTCTCTTCCTAGAAAAAAAATAGTTTACAGGCATTTTGCCTGCATATAACTTTGCCAAAAAAAACCTGCTTCATTCCTAAAGAATGAGTTTCACTCTACAAGATGTCTGTTCTTTTCTGTGAGGTCAGGTAAGTAAAAAGTGTGATTCCAAGCTCTTGACAGCCTAAAGAATGTCTTCAAAATTCTAAGATCTGCTGTAATTTGGCTAATAGAACCATCCAAGGCTCTAATCGCTCTCTAATCACTTCTAGGTACAGTCTGCCCTGGCTAAAACCAGAGCTAGAACATCTGTAGCCTTTGCTGTAGGCATCACCTGGTACTGTTCCTCTACTGGGCCACTCACTCATTGACTGAAATCAATAAGCAATGCTTAAATCTTAAAAGTATGCAGAGAAGAGGATAGACTACTGTCTATTGCTGTCAGTTATGTAGTTCGCTGCATGAGGTGCTATATGTAGATGCAGAAAATCCTACATTGTTATTCTGAGGTGATTTCTGAGGAGATGGCAAGTTGAGTTGTTGCTGTTTTCTTTTAAAAAATAACTGTGCCACAAAGCAACTTTGTCAAGAACTGAAAAGGCAAGAGAACTCAGACTTAAGATTAGTGCTTTAGCTGCAAATAACAGAGCCTGCCTAAGTGCCATAGTAAAAACTGGTGTCTGCAAATATGGTATCTAATATGCTAATTTGTTTGGATGCAGATGTCCTGCTCCTTTATCCCCTGGTAAAAGTGAGTTGTCTATTCTCTAGATAACATCCCATGATCCTGATTCTGTGACTATGCAGACCTCCATCTACATTCTGGATAAATCTTGCTTTACTTCGAGGTGTATATCTATTATAAATCACATGGTATAGAATGCAATTTTTGATAACTTTTTTTTCTGTTAAAGAGTATTTATTATCCATTCAAAACTGAATTGTTGTCTGTGGGGCTTTTGTCTTTTTTATTTTTTCTTTCAAAGAGAAAGGCATATAAGCAGGTGAATTTGTGCCACTGAGTTTATTGAGGACAAACATAATTTATATGATGTTGTGTTTGTCAGATACAAACAGATCATGCTTTGGAGATACATCTAATGCTGACTGCTGACATGCACTTCTGCTAGCAAGGATGATTATGATGTCTAAAAAAGAGGAAGTTTTCAGGGACATTGTTAACGAGGAAAGAACACAATACTGAAGGTCGCTCACACTGAGGTCAGAGATACAGTTAATGCTTGAGTTGATCACATCACTGTCTGAAATGTCCTAATGGGTTGCTGTAGAAAAGATCACAGAAAAAGCTGAAAAAGGTTTGGCATGAGATCCTTTTATCCTTTGAGCATGAGGTGAAGAAAGAGATGAAGTGTCTCTGAAGTCAGTGGTGATTTGCAAACGTGAGGACAAATGTTCAGTGATACATACAAATGTCAAGTAAAACTGGTAGGGAGGCAAAATTACTTAGCATTGGATTATCTGTCTCTGCAGGGATACAGCAAACCAAAAAAAAGTGATGCTAAGATTTTTCAAAACACTTATTTACTGGCAAATAAAAAAGCAGAGAGACTTGGCAACTTTTCCTCTTCTTTTAAACCAAATAAGAATTTGATTGGTATTATGACACCCAAAAGAAAACCAGCTGTGTCTAAGGAAGGATTGAGGACAATAAGACATTGTGAAGTATCTATTAAACAATGACAGATCAATCAGCAGAATGAAAAACTGAAAATTTGCTCTTAGCCTTTGATTTGTGTTATTTTGCCTCTCTATACATTGGATACCATGTCATCTCTGAGAATCTGGGAAACAATCTTTGTTCGAGTCACCTCTCTGATGACTTTTTTGAAGGCAAATACTGCCACTATATCCTAGCACCTAAATGCAGGGTATGACATATGTAACACAATAAATTTCTCCAGCAGTGATATTAATCTCCAAAAGTATGCCAAGATACTTCTGAAGACCTCCTCTTACTCAAACCCTCCTTATTCTTATAAATAATTAAAATCAAGGGGGGTTGTATTCTTATTATTGTGATTGTTGTTATTTCTATGTTTGTCATCATTCTTTCAAGTTTTTGTCCAGCCTCAGCATGAAGACAGTTGCCTACAGTACCTAGTTTATGTTTTGAAAAATACTGGTGCAGCATTATCAATGTGTGATCTTCTTTCAGTACAAAAATACACTCTCGATATAATTATCTTTTTCCACTCACTGTTTCAGCTTTCCCACCCCTCATGACACTGACTACATAATTCTGAAGGTTGTCTTTAACCTCATTAATGACATTCTTTGACTTATGATTTACATTAATATCTCCCTTCTGTGTCTGTTTTTATACGCACATACTTTTGCTCCTGTACATATATATAGAGCTTTTGAGCTCAAACTTCAAAATGCTGGATGTGACAGTAATACCACTGGAGGACAAAACAGTCAGAATACTAAGAAATTCTCTATCATTTTGTGGTGTGGGTGATTACCAGTACTACATGACATACCAGTTCATATTTTTAATCATCTTACAAATTTTATTTTTATTTCCTATTGGCTGAATCAGATTATTTTTTAACTGAAGAAGAATTCTTGCCTGCAAAAGTGTATTTTGCTTTTATATGCCACAGGTAACGTAATTTAATAGTAAATATAACTCTTCTGGCTCCGTTTTCATCATAATTTTTGATACTGTGAAAACACATCTGCTTTTGTGGCATATATTTTTTGTCTTCCTTTTTCATTGCTTGTCACAACAACTTCCATTTTTGTCTCAACATCTGAGGACAGAAAAGGCTAATCTATGAATGTATTGTACTTTCAAGCTGAAAATGTTTGCAAGTTTTTCCACTGATTAAGGAAGCAGCTGACAAATATGAAAAAAATATATGGCCATGACCTTCCAATACACAAAGAAAGATTTAGCTGTTTTAATCAAGTGAAATATGTTGGTTTAGATGATTCAATGGTTGAAAGTAAATAGAGAAGATTTATTTTCACTGAAGGAAAGGGTGAGGAACGACAGCTTGGCTACCCACTTGCATATATATCCACCTAACTGACATGTACCTGTCTAATTCAAATGCAGGTCCTTTTTCTATTAGTATATTTGCTTTGTTTTTGCAGGTGAAGGAAACCATAGGGGAGATGTGTAATTGAACTCTGGTGTGGAGGACAGACACAGGGAAAGTAGAATGGCTTCCAGCTTTCACTTACAAATTAAACAAAATCCTCAGGGATCTTTAACTAGCAGACATTTGGAGGAAATTAAATGCTAATGTGTGCAGTTGTACTTTTTACACCCACAGACATCAAATATATAAAGACATTAACTTCTCTTCTGTTGCAGCAAATTCATAATATATGCACAAGGTATAAGGTTAAATCTTATGAAGCAAGGTAAGAATTCAATAGCAAATCATGCACTTGCAATATAACGTGAGTGCAGACATTTTCAGCCTTAAAATGTTTAAATAAATGACTAACACTTTTTTATGTGCAAAAAATATGACACTACTGCAGCATTAGAGAAGGTCCTTGTTCAATACTACAATGTGAATTATGCCCAGGAGAGTACAGTAAATGAGGTTCTGGGACAGCATGAAAGCTCTTAAGCATAAGGTTTAAATAGTTCCATCCGGAGAAGAAAAACGGTTTAAATATTTCTCACTGAAGAGCTTCAAAAAAGACTTCAGAGACTCAGGAAAAAGAAACATTAATGGCACAGAGTGTTGGTCACAGCGATTAGAAAGCTCACACTCTTCATCTAAGTTTTCGTTTCTGTAGGCTACAATGAATGTGTGCCTGTGCATAAATAAAAAATTATGGTATTAGTATGTACTTTTTTTTACTATCCTAAATTGTCAGTAGGCTAGTATATTTAGGGGAGAGCAGCATGTAAAAGTTGACTTATGAACTAGTTGTGTGGCAAACGATTTAGGAAGCCTTGAATGACTACATGGAGGCACTTCTAGAAACTGATTAACCGTAGACTATGAAGAGGTAATGAATTGTATAACACACATGCTTTAAAACAGGATGGAAAACAATGGAATTTAAAAGAAAAATGTTAATTCCATGTTTCTGATTTTCTACAAAGAATAAAAACAATTTGTTTCTTTAGAAAACTAATATTGGATAATAACTGAAAACCTCAATAAGTCCTCCCTTAATCTTACAAGATACCTGAAGATAGGATTTGTATGACCTAAGTGTTATATATACCTGAACAAGGTTGATTTTGTGGTCAGTAAAGAGAAATAGCTATTGAAAAGACAACTTAGATGACTAATCTTCAGGTTAACACTAAGATGAATTCCATCCGAAGTTCTTAACTACACTAATGTTTGACATTCTTGAATTGCTTGGTATGTAAACCTGTAGAAGTTAGCATAACTTTGGACTAGTTGAAAGCAGTCTTAAAATATGTGGATAAGCTTTAATGGATCTTATAAGAAAACAGAGTAGATAAGCAGATAAGTAACTTCAACATAAATGTGTGAAACCGTATAAAAGATATGACTGCTGAGATCCCATGAGACAGGATGACTGAACACTAGTCATTTTTTGGGTATCCACTGGATCCAAATGGACCAGTCAAATTTGGGGCGTTCTCTACCCCATCCTAACATGGAGAGTGTCCGGAGTTGCTCAGAGAGAAAACCTCAGGGACCCTAAAGTCCTGAAACAGGATAAGGACTATCTCTTTGACTTCCAGAGATGCCTGAGAGAAAAGCTCTTGAAGCTGAAGGAAGAAATATGGCATATCCAGAACCCCCTTGCTGACCTATCAGTCTCTACTGGACTTCACATTCTCTCACTGAGAACAGGAAAGTCATGCAATTTGTGTATCTATGATGAAAGTGTTTAGGTATATGAATCCACTCTGTCTCCACACCACCACTTGGTCTGAAAACACAACAAAATCACAGCATGTTTCCTAAAATCCTATCTGCCTTGCACATGGCTGGGATATAAAATACAGACAGGCTATACGTTTGAGCCTTGTAGAGAAGATGAACAGAGATAGGATTTGTTTTATAGCACATATAAGTGCTACAATAAATTTATTACAATTTGAATTATGAAATCTTGAACAGATTCTCAGACAGTTAGCTGTAAGTTGGTGTACACAGCTACTTGTCTTCACCTATAGACTTGTTTCAGCAGATCTCATTCCTAGGCACAAATCTTTCCTACTTATATTTTCCATATTTTGTAAGCTTGCAAATTTTTAAAAAGTGGAGTAATTTTGCTAAAAAATCTGAAATTAATGTGTTTAATTTTGAAAATATTACAGGAATTTTAATTTTAATTTGTTATATCACTAGTATTTTTAAAATTATTACATTGTAGTTTCCTTAAAAAAATGATGAAATACGTTGCCCAGATGAAATTATAAAATTGTTTTCATGGCAGTAAACCCTTCAACCTAGAACACATAGAAATGCCTAGTGCATTCAAAGAGTATTGCTCTCAGCCTTGGGTGTATCTTATCAATGTATATAAATACCTGATGAGGGAGGGTAAAGGAGAAAGTACCAGACATTTCTTGGTAACACCTAGTGACACATGAGAGGCAACAAGCACAAACTGAAATTCAGTAAATTCCATTTAAGTATAAGAAAAAGCATTTTACAGTGATGGTGATCAAAGTCTGGATCAGGTTACCCTGAGATGTTTGGAGTCCCCATCCTTGTAAATAGTCTAAATCCAACTAAAGTTCTGAGCAATCTGATATAATTGACTTTGCTTTGAGCAGGGTTCTTAGACTAGATGATTCCAATGGCTCCTTCCAACCTCAGCTACCTGTCGCTCTTTGAATAAAAGATATAAAATATGCAGATATTTAAATGAAACAAACAGAAAAAAAACCAAAATCTCATATCATCAGATTACAATAGAGACATATCTTCCAGCTAAAAAGGTTTTTATCATAGATGATCAGACAAATACTTATGTCAGTGAAACACTTTTCTTTGAATTAAAGCAGAACGAAGTAAGGTCCTAATTTTCAATTTCGGCACTTAATTTGGTCTTCAAAATGAAGGTTCTATATGCATTGGAAGAAATACATTCTGACACCTGCAAAATAGATCTATGGACTTTGTAGTTTGTGAAAGCAGTTGGGAAATAGCAGGCCAGAGTGAGAGCTGTACTGACAGTGATACGAAGAGGGAGAGATAATTACAACTCTGAAAACAATTTGATTGACTGACCAAAAATTATCTTTGCCTTACTCATAGCACATCTTTTAATCTATCCTCCCACTCCTGCTGCTGCCAGGCTTGGTTTCTTGCAATGTCTGGAAACAAAACCCTCAAGGCGGTCATTGTTCCTTTTGGTCTTGTCTGGCAATAAAGCATTCAGTTGCTGGAAGTGGACTTTTATTAGAATAAATTCAGACTTTAAGGTTGACATGCACTAGAAAGGCATTTTTTAGCACTTTAGAAAGGCTAGAATTGTATGTTACCAAAAACAAAGCAAAAAGGATTTTTCTTTTTTTACATACTTTAGACAGAAAGTATGCAAAACCAAAGTACACCAACTAAGAAAGCAAACTGCAGACTGCACTTTTTTCCTTCAGCTTGTGTCAATATCAAGAATCATTTTTGTTAGCAACCAGGATACTGAATGGCACTGCTTCTTCACTGTATTTCAAGTTAATAATTCTCAGAAAGGTTTTATCAGAGTTAGCAGCAAGACTGAATGTGTTTGTTGCTTTTAAGAATACCCTTGATTTTCTCTGAAAATTAAATGCCCCACCACAGTGAGCTAAGCTCTAGCTTATGCCGTGAGGTAGGTTTTAAAATACCAGACCAGTATAATAAAACTAGAAGATAGTTGTTACTTTAGAATTTAAACCTAGTAGGTAATGAGAATTTTGTTGACTACCATATGTAATTAGCTCTTCCACAATTAGGAACTTGGAAAAAGAAGTCTTCACTTGAAGATGATTTGGATTCCACAGAAGAAAACAGAAAAGTTTGATTTGTTTCTTTGATACCAAATTATCTTCTAGCTTACAGAAAGATATTTGCTTTACTAAAATTTTCCAAACTCCCCACCTCCTCCAGTAGTCGAAACCTTTACTACTTTAATCCTTGAGTGCTTTAATTCTCCCACAATCATGCTGAATTGTCCCTTCATTGAAGCAGAGATGCTAGCCAGATGGCTTGAAGCTATCCAATGGCTACTTAGCAGAATCCAGCCAAGATTGATGAAAAACTATTGCTCATAGGACAAAGTTCATTCTTGTGAAATGTCAGTGAGTTAACTGGCTGATATCAGAGAAGTGAAATTCACATTGCAAGTCATAACATATTTCAGATTTAGTTACAGCCATATACTGACATCTATTTTTATTCATTTTCGGGTCAGGCATCCATGCTTTGACTTTACTCTTGTTTAGGAAATTTATACAAAAATTACTGAGGAAGTCTCCTGAGTTTTTAAGTAGTTCATGTACAGTTTAATTACTTCTCAGGAACTTACAATAGCAATTTATTGAAAATCTAGTCATGTACAGGACAAAGAATACTTGTACACTACAGAATTTTCCTGAAATTCTGGAAAAATTCTAGTACTCAAGATACAAAGGAGTTTTGACTATTATGTATTAACTGCCAGCTCTGAAGAGAATATGCCTTCCTCTGAACAGAAGAATTAATATTTATGACTTCAGAAGCATAGTCACATATTGGAGTCTGCATGTCAGATTATGCAAAGACGAGTAATTCTATTGAAATGCATATGATTAAAATGCGGATAGGCTAAATGTACGTTTTAATCTCTGCAGATTCAAAGAATCATAGAATCATAGAATCATAGAATAGTTCAGGTTTGAAGGGACCTTAAAGATCATATAATTCCAACCCCTCTGCCATGGGTAGGGACATCCCACTAAATCAAGCTGCCAGACAATTACAGATTGTGATGTATTTACAATCAGATTGTAATGTATTTTTGTGATCCAGAGGATTATATAACAACTTTGGCTACAGAAACTCGCATGAGATGTCTACAGAGGTTCAGTTGTCTTTTAAAAGAAAGAAAGAACCATTTCTCTTTCTTCAGTTGAAAGACCGAATAAGTGCTATCTCCAGGGCAGACTTTCAACCCATTATTGTTCCCCAGGCAGTGAGAAAGAGTAGACTGAAACCACAGTACTGTCAGCCCACATATTCTGCTCTAGGTAGTTCAAGGTATTTCTTTGTGCTGCATATCAGAGCTTATCCTGAGGCACCTAAGTATCCACAGGCTATAGACTTTGCTTGAGGCCCAATGATGTAAAATTTAGAAGTTGCAGTATCAGCTCAGGATTCCCCTCCCAAACCATAAGAAAATGAATCTTTTCTTTCAGAATCCCTGTTTTGATATAGGCTGTTTTATTTGAATCAAGGACCAGTATTTTCAGTCTTCAGAAAAATATCCAATAATCCATATGATTATTAAGTCATTTAGCTGTCTTTCCTTTCTGTTTGATGTTCCCTGCCTCCTCTGTAAAAGGGAGCTGTAGTTGATTTCCATGTTGGCTAGGTATATGATCTAACTTCTTGTTGGTAGAATCTTTTTCTCCTTCTCCGACCTAATGCATGCATTTGGGATCAACACACAGATACATAATTTCTAGCCATTCCTTGTTTCAAAATTCTTGCTGGAATAAGCCTCAATACAAAGAAATCTAAATAAATTTAGAGAATAAAAATGCCACTCTGGGTTTACCTTTTCTTTTATTTTTTTTTTATTTTTTTTTTTAATATCAGCTTTTGCTGACTCGAGTTGTTTGGCATGTTGTTTGCTGTCAATATTTGTACTCTGATTTGTGGACTTAAACAAGTATTTCTATGGCACTCTGCACAGTCCTGTGCTACGCAGATTTGCCAGCTAGCTCAGAGATCTTGGAACAACACTGCATAGATGTTATTGGTCACTTTTTTCCCTCAGTGCAAGAAGAACTGGCCCCAACACACGGAGATTAGCTATGCCTGAAGAAATGACAGGGCTGGGGTTTGGAGCTCCAGGGATAAGGGGAAAAAACTTTGAGAAGAATCTGCCTATGCTGCTGACTGGGCTTAAGTATCACAAAATAAACTTTACATCCAGACTGACCCTGTATAGTAGCTATGTGTCTGGGGTTAATGATTTAATTTCATTGATATAGTTGCAGTAACTGTGGATTCAACAAAATGTACGGCCATGGCAAAAAAACAGTCTCAGCTTATATACAAAAAAAATTTAATTCCTTTGACTTAAAGTATTGTTTTCCATTTATCTAGATTATTGCAATTTCACTAGAAAGATTGTAAAGAATAAAATATATACTTTAAGGAAAAAGTATTTTTTACTATATCAGCCAAATTAGCCTTCCACCACTATAAAGAAGAATGTGTTGTTTTCTTAAGCACCTAACTAGTTTAGAAGCATAACACCTGTAGAATTTGAAGCATTTGGCAATCATACTTTCCTAAACACATAATTCTTTCTCAAGTTATGGGACTGGATAAAAAACATGCAAGTTGTAATAGATGTGGTTGAATATGGTACTAGAAAGTATAATGAAAGAAGTTCACAGACCATTAGTAAGATAGAATCAATGTTGGAATAAAGAAAGCATACTTTATAACTGCATAGAACAAACTGTTTTTAAGAAGGAAAGATCTCAAGTTTCAGGATCAAGTGAGTGTTGCTATGGAGTACCCTCTTGCTATTGGATAAACTGATAGCAAAAAAAAAATATCAGAAGTTCAGGTTTCAATTCATAACGCTGAAAGTCATCATTTTCATAGAATCACAGAATGTTTGAGTTTGGGAGAAATCTCTGGACAACTTTTACAATAAAACCTTTTAAATAATTTCACATACCTATACAAAATAGTGAGAGGGAGAAAGATAATATGATTTTTGTTAAAACACAGTGTTGAAGGCTTAATTAATCAGCATTCAGCTGTCAAAATTTTCTGAGCCCAAGAATAACAACAATGATCAATACTGTTTTGATAGAATATGATGGTTCATGTCCTTCAGTATTTTTTTTAATCCTGTTTGAATATAATTTCATAAAACATGTATTAAAAGATATAAAAAACTAGTGTTGTTAAACCTGGTAATTTTCACTTAGCTATGCAAACTAAGTGTCCAGTACTATTTGAGAAGTCCCAAGGTATCCAAGAGATATACCTTGGGCTGGTAGATATGACACAGAAGGAAAATTGACTTGCAACTTATTGTAGAAACACCTAGAAGCCAGAAGAAGATCCCATTGGACATTGCACGTTTTATTCTAAGGCATCCAGATTAAACCTAGTGGAAAACACCACCATGCGGAACATTTAATTTGCAAAAAAAAATACATTAAAAGCTATCGCCTCTTTATTTTATACCCGCTGCCATTTCTATGTTTTTTTTTTCCTTTTTTGCTCTTCCTCACATTGTCTAAAATACATTTGATAATATTTCAGAAATATTTGAAAACCTTTACTTGTCCTGTCCATTTCCCATTCTGTTTGCTAATCTACTTTAAACTGCTTTGTTCTCAATCACTTATGGAACAATTGTGATTTCAATCAGAAAGAACAATAACAACCTAATTCTTGCATTTCACAGTGCTCTCTGGCTATTGAACTAATAATATAAAAAATATGTCTAGTCCATCACTTGTTAAAAATAATCCAGTTAGCCAAATTCCAGGAATCTCTCACTAATCAAAGGATGAATTTTCAAATAAGTAACAAAAGTGTATGCTATTCTTAACAGTTAGAGCTTCTGCTGATTTTTAGAACTCTCATGCTAGGCTTTCCTACAATAGTATTTTAAAGTTGTTTCTTTCATACAAATGAGCAAATAAAAACAGAATGCAAGACTGTAATATGTGTGATCACAACTGAGTAACAATATTCTGTATGCTTTTGTCCCTCTGTTTCAGTGGAACTTCTTCCAGAGTCAGGTGTTTTCTGGAAGCAGTATCTGATCTTATCACCTCCCATGAGAACTGCGTGCAGACTGTTACTTGGTCATATACACATTTGTTTATATTGGAAATAGAATTTATCATTGGTTTTGAGATTATGATTAATTTTTGTTTATAGTTTACTATTGATTGCATACACTTTCCACAACCACAACAGCTTTAAATGTAATAAATAATAATAAAAATGATTGATTTTATCTTACCTGTTTCTACAAAAGTAATGAGGTCGTCGCAACTGAAAAGAAACTACGGAAATGAGGAATAGTGACAACTTATTAGACTAGGGAAGATGAATTGCTACAGTGCTCTTTAAACAACTGATTTTTAACATTGACCCTACATCTGACTATTCTCTAGACTCCTATGCAAATTACCCATGCATTCAAATACTTTGCTTTTGTGGAAGGCTAGTAAGACTTTCCAAAATATTGAGAGGAACAGCTATTTGCTCTTCAGGATTTCTGGAGGGAAAATGTGCCCAGTGAATTATGTTATAAACACTTTCCCAGAGGCTGCATTCAGTTTTGACTTAATGACAAGGAAGAAGCAGCTGATGATCTCTTCCATAAACAACTGGGTGAAGTCTCAAGATCACTAGCTCTTGTTCTTGTGGGAGACTTTAATCTTTCTGATGGATGTCTTCTGGAGGTACAATACAGTGGAGAGGAAGCAGTCTGGGAGGTTCCTGGAGTGTGTGGATGACAACTTCCTCACACAGCTGGTGGATGAGCCAACAAGGGAAGGCTCCCTCCTGCACCTGCTGTTTGTGAACAGAGAAGGCCTTGAGGAGGTTATGACAGATGGACGGATGGAGGATGCTGGGGCAAAGAGAACATGAGATGGTAGAATTCTCACTTCTAGGTGAGGTGAGGAGAGGGGTTAGCAGAACGGCCACCTTAAAATTCCAGAGGGCAGATTTTGGACTGTTCAGAAGGCTGATTGATGAAGTCCCGTAGGAGGCAGTCCTTAAGGGTAAGGGAGCCCAAGAGGGCTGGGTGATCTTCAAGAAGGAAATCCTGGCAGCGCAGGAGCAAACTGTCCCCGTGTGCCAGAAAATGAGTTGGCAGGGAGAAAAAAACATCTTGGTTGAGCAAGGACATATGGGTGGACATCAAAAAGAAGAGGAATATCTATGAAATTCGGAAGAAGGGACAGGTGTCTTGGGTGGACTCTGGGCAGTTAGATTATGCAGAGGAAAAATCAGGAGGGCTAAAGCCCAAGTAGAGCTCAGATCGGCCAAGTCAGTGAAAGATAATAAAAAATCTTTCTATAAATACATTAGTAGTAAAAGAAGGAGCAGGGAGAATATTCAATCCTTATTGGATGCAAAGGGAACAACTGTGACAAAGGATGAAGAGGTACGTAATGCCTTCTTTGCCTCAGTCTTTAACAGTAAGGAAAGTTGTTCCCTGTGTGTACATCCCCAGAAGCTAGAGGAGCAGAACAAACCTCCCGTGTTCCAAGAGGTGGTTAGAGACTTGCTTGGACAACTAAACACTCACAAGTCTATGGGGCCGGATGGGATCCACCCGAGAGTATTGAGGGAGCTGGCGGACGTGCTTGCCAAACCCCTTTCCATCATTTTCCACCAGTCCTGGCTAACTGGGGAAGTTCCACTTGACTGGAGGCTGGCTGATGTGATGCCTATCTACAAGAAGGTTCAGAGGGAGAATCCAAGAAATTACAGGCCTGTCAGTCTGACCTCAGTGCCGGGGAAAGTCATGGAACAGGTGATCTTGAGTGCTATCATGAAGCACATGAAAGAGAACCGGGTGATCAGGCCCAGTCAACATAGGTTTACAAAGGGCAGATCTTGCCAAACTAACCTGATCACCTTCTATGACAAAGGGACCCACCTACTGGATGAGGGAAAGGCTGTGGATGTAGTCTTCTTGGACGTCAGTAAAGCCTTTGACAGAGTTTCTCACAGCATTCTGCTTAGGAAACTGTCAGTCTCTGGCCTGGACAGGCACACTCTCTCCTGGGTTGAAAACTGGTTGGATGGCCGGGCCCAGAGAGTGGTGGTAAATGGAGTTAACTCCAGCTGGAGGCCAGTTACAAGTGGGGTTCCTCAGGGCTCAGTACTGGGTCCAGCCCTGTTCAATATCTTTATCGGTGACCTGGATGAAGGCATTGAGTGCCCCCTTAGCAAGTGTGCGGATGACACTAAGATGGGTGGAATTATGGATCTGCTGGAGGGTAGGGAGGCTCTGCAAAGGGATCTGAACAGGCTGGACCACTGGCCTGAGACCAATGGGATGAGGTTTAACAAGGCCAGATACTGGGTCCTGCACTTGGGGCACAACAACCCCATGCAGTGCTAGAGACGGGGGGAAGAGTGGCTGGAAATCTGCCCAGAGGAGAAGGACCTGGGGGTGTTGATTGACTGCCGACTGAACATGAGCCAGCAGTGTGCCCAGGTGGCCAAGAAGGCCAATGGCATCTTGGCTTGTATCAGAAACGGTGTGACCAGCAGGTCCAGGGAGTTTATTCTGCCCCTGTACTCGGCACTGGTGAGACCTCACCTCAAATACAGTGTTCAGTTCTGGGCCCCTCACGACAAGAAGGATGTTGAGGCTCTGGAGCGTGTCCAGAGAAGAGCAATGAAGCTGGTGAAGGGGCTGGAGAACAAGTCTTATGAGTAGCGGCTGAGGGAGTTCGGGTTGTTCAGCCTCAAGAAAAGGAGGCTGAGGGGGCACATTATTGCTCTTTACAACTACCTGAAAGGAGGTTGTAGAGAGAAGGGAGCTGGCCTCTTCTCCCAAGTGACAGGGGACAGGACAAGAGGGAATGTCCTCAAGCTCCATGAGGGGAGGTTCAGGCTGGACATCAGAAAAAAATTTTTCACAGAAAGCATCATCAGGCACTGGAACAGGCTGCCCAGGGAGGTGGTTGAGTCACCATCCCTGGAGGTATTTAAAGGACAGGTAGACAAGGTGCTCAGAGACATGGTTTAGTGGTTGATAGGAATGGTTGGACTCAATGATCCTAGAGGTCCTTTCCAACATAGTGACTCTCTGATTCTGTGTGATTCTCTGATTCTGTGAACTGTCGAAGATATATATCACCAATGGAAAAATGGAGAAGCTGATAACCATTTGTAGACATCGACAACTGGAAAATACCAGAAATTGCTAAAGGAAACTGAAAGTATCTATGAAAATTCTAAGGCAAATATTAAGGCCAATAAGGACTATATCATATTGGGAATAAAAATTATTCTAAACCTAAAGTTCACAGAGACATCCAGTACATCATCTTTGGTAATAATACAGCATGTCAAAACAGTTTAAGAATATTTATGTGTTTGGAACAAAGCCAGGTGAAATATTCCACCTTAAGTGATGAGAAAATACTTTTGACTCCATCACTAAATAAAATTATGTTAAATGACATCTATTAAATATTTGAAATCTATTTTATATCTTATTTTAAAATTAGAAAATATGAGCATTGAATTTCACCATAGTGAAAGACTTTAGTAGATAAGGCAAAATACATATACAAGTTAATCAGACTAACCTTCTGGGAAGAACATTAAAATAATATATAAAGGAGCAGTTTGGATGACTGATGGCAATTCTTTAATAAATTTCAGACTACAGTGTAAGTTCTGGAGAATTTGGACAAAACATTGTTCTCCCCAACATTTTAAAAGGAAAATTGGTTGATTAGGGCACCTATAGATCTGTTGGTTTCACATCACTCAATGTTAGTTTCACATGTTTATCAATGATGTTGATGAGGGGATTGAGTTCTCCCTCAGTAAGTTTGACATAAAAGTGGGCAGGAGTGTGGATCTGCTTGAGGACAGGAAGGTTCTGCAGAGAGACCTGGATAGACTGGGAGAACTGGCCAAGGCCAGTTGTATGTGATTCAACAAGGCCAACTGTAAGGTCCTGCACTTTAAATCACAACAATACCATGCAGGTCTACAGGCTTGAGGAAGAGTGGCTTGAAATCTGCCTGGCAGAGAAGGATCTGGGGATGCTGGTCAACAGCTGGCTGAATGTGAGCCAGCAGTGCACCTGTGTGGCCAAGAAAGCCAACAGCATTCTGAGTTGTATCAAAAATGGTGTGGTCACCAGGAGTAGGGAAATTATTGTGCCTGTGTACTTGGCACTGGTGAGGCCATACCGTGAATATTGTGTTTGGTTTTGGACCCCAGCACAAGAAAGAGACTGAGGTGCTGGAGATTGTCCAGAAGAGGACAATGAAGCTGTTGAAGGGTGTGGAGCACAAGAATTATGAGGAGTGGTCGAGGGAACTGACATTGTTTAGCCTTAAGAAGAACAGGCTGAGGGGAGCTCTAACTGCTCTATCTGAAAGGAGGTTGAAGTGAGGTGGGTGCTAATCTCTTTTCCCAAGTAACAAGTGTCAGGATGAGAAGAAATGGACTCAAGTTGCACCAGGGGAGGTTTAGATTGGGCATTAGAGAAATTTTCTTTACTGAGAGTGGTCAAGCATCAGAACAGGCTGCCCAGGGATGTGGTGGAGTCTCCCTCCCTGAAGGTGTTCAAAACGCATGTAGACATGGCATCTCAGGACATGGTTTAGTAGGCATGGTGGTGTTGGTCTGAGACTTGGACTGGATGATCTTAGAGGCCTTTTCCAACCATAATGATTCCATAAATCACTCCTAACTCACCACATTTATTTATATATGCCTTCTCAAACAAGTCTTGTAAGCATGTGTATTCTGATATACACACTTATTTACATGAGCATTTATATGGGTGCATATATTTATATGCATAACCATCATTCAAGACAAATAAGACTGATAAAATAAGATTTGCACAGAATAAACCCCTCAGATTTTAAAAGTATTTAGTAACTTCATTTCAGCCTCACATGACATAATATTAAGCGGCTGATATTAAATGATTCTTTCATCATTTTAAAATCTACTAATCTTCTATTCAAATAAACCAATATTCCATTAAAAGCTCTTATATAGTTATCTCAGGAAGGAAATTGGTTTGGCTGTCTATTGAGACTCAGGAAAAAGAAATCCTGTATGATAGTTACATGGAGCAGTGTTTGCTTTCTTAGGAAGGACAGGTGTTAAGGGCTTCTGTCTCCTTCTTTTGCCTATACACTCTAATAAAGCATAAACATGACAATTTTGTACTTTTAGCCATTTGCTGCTAGAAAAAGCAAAAATTCAATATAGTTTTGTAGTGGTCAGATATTATTTACTTGCTAAAGAGTTTACACTGCTGTTGTTTTGGTAATTTCCTGCCCTGGACCAGGGGAGGTAAGAATCAGGAATGAAGGTTGTCTGTGCAGGTGAAAATGAAAACTTTCCTGATATTGAAGTGTCTAGGTAACCTAGGTTTTGGCTAGAATGAAGGGGAATGTAGACAACAAGGTGTGCAGAACTTATCACAAGATAAGGAAAAGGTTTATCTACTCAAGAGTAATAAATAATACGCTGACTGATGAAGCAGTGATTCTCTGCAGCAAAGTCAGTACAGAAGGAAGGAAAGTTCTAATTTCCTTCTTTTTAGGGTTCCTCTAAATACTAAAGTAGGTCTAAATTCTCATTTAGAGGAACGTTGAGCTTGCCTGTTTCTCACCTTCACTAAATGCCTCACACAGATCCAAGCCATAGTCCCATTAAAGTACATACCAAATTTTTATTCCATTTAGAACAAGGTTTGACCAAGTTTTGGGGAAACAAATTAAGCCCGAGTAAGAAATTTACATAGAGACCTGCTAAGTGATTTTTTGCTGTTACATGCTTTCCTTCCTATTAAGTTTTTGTTTCTATTCAATTTTTTTAAAAGTCAATATTTAGAAATCATAGATCATTAGTTCATATTTAAAATCTGTGAATTGCATAAAAATAAATGTACTGACATAAACCTGCAAAAACTTCTAGCCACGTACATTACAAGGTTCATTTTATGCCTGAAAATCCCATGTAGAATGCTGTAGTTTTTCACCTCTGAACAAGTGGTGAAGTGTCTTGCATAATGGATTGGTCTGCCTCAAAAGGTAATTTAAACTTCTTTTAATAGAGTTGAGAAACTGATCTGTGAAGGTCTTTAATGAGAGTACACTTACTCATAATAGCAGGCGGACAGATAATCTTTTCCAATTTTCCCTTTAAAGCCAACAGATATTTATATTAAAAAGCAGAAAGGCTTGCTCATATTTTGCATATGCAGGTTTTGGGGGGGGGGGGCTGTTGTTGGGTTTGTTTTTAGATAAATTGTAGCTATTACTTTTACAACCTTTCACTAAAGAACTGGCAAAACATGTCTACTGAACACTATATAAAGTTGTGGCATAGTGTAATGCCCCCTCCTCCCACCCCAAAATCCCACAACTGGGATTTGCTTTAAAAATTTTTGGAAGAAAAAACCCAAGAGGTAACGGTGTGACAGATTCACAAATTTGTTTGCAGTCAAATGTTGAAGATTAATCTCCTGTGGCACACCTCTCACGATTTTGTATTGCTACTAAATAAAAACAAAACCAAAAACCAAAAAAACCAACCAGTCTAGTTCTTCAACTCACTCTATAATAAAGAACAGTATTTACATTTACAGGATAGAACCATGTGGTCTTGTACACTCACTTCAGGTTTGCCCATTACGTAATATGTGAGAAACAGATCCCTCCTTTTTAATGATCCCCTTGTGTCTTTGAAAGTAATTTGAAACCCCTGAAGTATTAGGTTTAGCAGAACATCAGATCTTTATTAAATCCACTAGCTTAAATAAATTCCAATTTTGATTTTTGTTTCAACTCATTTTTAGCTGCTTTGGCTCCATGTGTATTTTCCTTAAAATCATTTGTAGAAAGGGTCTCCTTTTTGCAGTTCATTTAGTACAGACTGCTTCCATACTAATCGTTGCTAGACTCCTCCATAGCAGACTAGCTTCACCTCACTCCAGGACTAGGAATTATCCTTGCTTGATACCTTGCTCACCCTATAGACCTACTCATCTACAAGCTCTTCATTGCTTCTCACAATACTTTCCTGTTCCACAAATGAAACAAAATGTGTCAATTCTTATATTCTTAATTCTTTATTTCCACGAGCATAGCCTGCTTTATGCTTACATAAGTCAACATCAAATTCTGCGGATGTAAAAGAAAATTTTACTGTGAGTTGTCGATTAGGTATGAGAAACTTTGATACCCTTTCTAGGCTTGAAACATCTTAAGATTTTTTTTTTAAGCTGTTTTTATTATTCAACAATACATCAAGAAGAATGACTTACAATCATGGGATATTACACCACTAAGCATTGGGATAATGCTTATATTCAAGGTTGGACAAAGGATCTTGGTCAGGATGTTTCACTTTCCTTCATGAAATTTGTTATTTCCCCTTCAGATTCATTATAGTGCATACATAATTTGGAGCTAGATATAAATGCCACCATCTAAGAGTTACATGCTTATTTTTCAAAATACCAGATTACATTGATGATGGAGTCATTATATTATCAAAAGAATTCTTCTAAAATAAATGACAATTAAATTGGGACAGGAACCAAGCCTTATGCTGTTTCTAGGTGCAAACACTAGGACAGAGAAAGATGCTGTCTTTAGCTTACTTAGTAATTTGATATTACGGCTACTCCTAGAACAGTAAGACACTTCAAACAGCATAGTCAAAGATCTCTCTCAATCCTTACCACAATAGCTTATCTAAATCTGTCAATTAAAGGGACACATGGGTTGGAACTTCTTCAGGTAGAGAAGGGAACCGATGATCTCCCTTTTCATTGGTCTGTGAAGGCCTTTTATAGTTACATGGGCAATTCCCTTTATCTTTAAAAGTAAGTGATGGAAAAATATGTTGATTTTTTTCTTCTGTCTGCTATGTGTATTTTTAGCATTCCTACTAGATCAAGCTCTCAGGAAAAAAGGAAAGAGATACCACTAACTGGCCCAAGTTTCACCTCAGTACCTCATAAGGTACTGCATGTGTTTTCTGATGCTTGCCATTTCTGTGGTCTGCAGGTTAATTTGCCAAACCTCTTATCTCTTTTTTATCTCTCTACTATGTCTATATTTCTTTAGCATGAAGACAGACTATGCTTTTTCCATGTGATATGTTACCTTCTACCTTAAAATTAAGACCAAGAGACACAAGACCAAGAGATGCATATTAAACATAACCCATTTTTAACTCTGTAACTTTTAGTTTTTCATTCAGATTCTTTAAGAACCTATTAATTTCTTCTCTTTCCCAAGCTTCTTTTTTTCCTTATCTTTTCCCCTTTCTTTTCTCTTTCTCTCTTTTCACTCCAAGCTTTTGTCAGAAAAACAGGAATTCCTGCTTTTGGCAGACAGGAACTAGATTAAATCACCTCCAAGCCTATCTATTCATCCTTGGGAGTAGTCAGAATCTCTTGCTAAGGCAAGCTGCTTTCACTCAGCAAGCACGTGGCTCTAAAACTAAAACTAAATAAATGAATAAAAATTTGATATAAGATGTAAGTAACGACTGTTTCATCACAACAAATCCTTTCAATTCCATCCACTTAATCACTTTTCTGGTTTATGTCATCTTATTTGCTCCTGAAGTTACCAAAGTTTTTTTAAAAAAATGAATCATCACAAGTGGATAACAATGTTTTCATTCATCTGGACTTACATAACTCTCTCTTTCTACTTTCATTCGCAGTCTTTGTAGGCCATGGAAAGAAATATGAATCTCCAGGGGGTAATTCACTTCTTTAAAACAAATGTTCCACCCCTATTAGAACATAGTCTTCTATTTCTCATTTCTTCCATCTGTTATAGAAGTGAGGGGCTGCCTCAAGTATTTGACTTTTAGATATTTTAAGTTATAGCATTTAAATCCCCCCCAAAATATATTTTTCATTAGTTTGTATTCTGTGTAATTCATAACATATACCATGACATGCTATGAGTAAAGACATTTACCAATGCAGTTAATTTTTTTTTATGTAAGAAGTGTTATAGATTTACTTTAAACAAGGTTCAATTATTTTGTTCATGTTTGCAATTTTAAAAAGCATTCCCACTGACAAGATATTTATTTAACCAGTAAAAAAAAACCCAACTACTTATCACAATTAATAGCAAAAAAGAAAGGAAATCTTAATTCTATGTGAAAACTATACCTCCGGTTATCACTTTATATGGTTATGTTGACAGTATGTTTTTTTATTTATTACCATACTTACTAAAGTGCAGATTGAAATAATGTTTGAAATGCTGATCTTTTCAGTATTATGTTCATTGGAAATCCAGGTCAGAAGGTAGTGAACAAAAGTCTATTCTTAAGAATATCGTATTTTTAGGAAACAGTTAGATGGCTTATTAAGATATCCTTTTATGTCAAATCTATAAAGGGTTAATTAAAATACAAGTCGATCAATGTATTCTGATGTTTTGGAATCTAGTTTTACATGCAGAGCTACTTGGACAATTTGACCTGATAGGCATTATTGTAAAAAGCGATTTACAACCACTTTCGGCAATGTCAGTTCAGCCTTTGCGTATTATGAAGGTTACCAAAGACTTAAAATACAATGATACAGTTTGATGCAAAATTTCTGGTTTAAAAATATTGTCATTATTATAAGAAGTTCACATAGCAGTTTCTCCAAAACTGTGTCAGAAAAAGGGCTATAAAAATAACACATACATACAAAATAGTTATATTACAGTACCCTATCATCATTAAAATATCAGACAAGAACAGAAACATTTACGTTTTGCTCAAAATATTATTAGGACTTGTTTGAAAAAAATCAAACTTTTGACTCTGTATTCAAAACAAATTGAAAGATTCAAAATGAAGGCATACTTTTTATTATTCATGTATAAAAAAACATAAAAACTTTCTTGTCTGCCCCCCCCCCCTTTTTTTTTTGTTCTTTTGCAGACGCATGAGGGAAAGTTTGGTAGCAATGATAGGAAGACAAAATATCACAGATCCATAAAAATTGTAAATTTTGTCAATAATCCATACTTGGACACAATTTCTGTATTGTATTGGCTGCGGACAGAGACTAAGAAGTGGTCATGCAATAATAAATATATATTCTCAAAGGAAGTCTCTTTGCCATTAAGTAAAAGGTCAAGATCATTATGCTACAAGAACAAACAAGTGTTCAACACCAGCACGGTAAGTGATAAAATAAGTTTACTGGAAAAGGGAGTGTGCACTTTTCAATAGACAGAATGTAAAAGAATTTGTAAAACCACTAAAACACTGTACTTTTTCAGGGCTGCGTTTAACCTTTGTGTTTTGTTTTGTTTTATAAACAATGACTGAAAATTAGTTGTAGTATTGTAGACTATGAATTTAACAGTTCTTTTTACTGATAAAAGTGAAAAAATAGCCCAATTAAGCAGTGTAATATTTATGCTAAATAATGTAATGTTTTATTCAGTACACATTGCATTCAACCACTTCATCCAGTGATTATTCTCTTTTAATTTTCAATGAATATGGTATTTCTTAATTCACCTAAAAAAATATGAAGATAAGAAATATGTATGGAAACTTAAGCTCATTGTTTCTCTGTAGGCCAAAGAACACCACCTTTTAATGAAGATGCTACCTAATCATGTCTTTTCCTTCCAAATTTAGGGCCACCTGACCAAGGACAAAAAATACACTGTGGCTCGCATCAAATGTTAAGATAGGAACGTCTTAATTTAGGCAAATCAAGACTGATATTTTGAAGTATCACCCTTTTCATCCATATAGGAAAAAAATAACTTCAGTGGGCCCTAATCAGACCATGGGTAAGAACTGCAAGATCACTTTTTTCCCCCTAAAATGTTATTTCTTAATTCAACAATAATTAAAATTTTGGTAAAAATATAATAAAAGCATAGGACTATGACAAAAAAAAAATTTTCTTTTAAAATTCTTACAGAAAAAAATGCAGACTTTTTTAGATAGCCTTTCTATTGCCATTTCATTCTCACCACCTGATTTCAACATATCACACTTTGCAAATAAGCAGCTAGATCTTTTTCCCTGTTATAGTAAATCAATGGAAAATGCATCATTGGTTTCAGGTAGAAGTGAAGGATAGTAGGGTATCGAGGCATAAAAGGGCAAAAAAAGAGACTTAGACACATTTGTTTTATTGATTACTGTTGACTATAACTTCAAAAGCATTAACAGCTTGATTATAGGAGAAGGTGCCTCGGTTTCCTCCTTTTGTTGGACAGAAAAGCAGAAAGTGTGCACAAAAAAAATGACACAGTTACAGAAATGAAGCAGTATTGCAGAAATTATATTTAATAAGTGATAGAAAGATTTAAACAGAAATTCTATATATGTACATTTCCTTAAATTATTCAAGTTTTTAAAGTAAAATTATACCTTAATACATTGATATCCTTCAGAAGAAGGTTAATAAGCTGAATTGTTAGCACTTCATCAAACAGCACGATTCCATTCCTCTTTGTAAAACAAAATTGTTGTAACTTAATCCACACAAATTTATACTTTAGTTATATTTGATATGATACAGTTACCTAATCCAAAATTTATGAAAAGCCTAGTAAATTAGTAGAACAAGGTATACGTGCACACTTTTTTTTATTTCAGAAGTCAAGATATCATAGTAGACTAGATACTCAGAAATCGGATTTAAAATCTCGAAAGTAAGATTTTTATTGGGATGGAAGGGAACAGAAAAAAACCCCTTTTTTCTGGAAAGCAATTTTTAGGTGTTAGTCAAAATGTGGCAACTGATAGATCACATTAAAGTGAGATGAAGTGTTCGTAAAACTTACAGGTGCAGTTAAGAGATGACTGTCAGTAAGTTAAGAGAAATAACTCAAGAGAAGGTATATTTCCTTTATCAGCATTGCCTAACGTACATTTGTTCTGCATGAAGAATTATTAATATTATTGGATTTTAGTAGTTTCAGTAGTTTAACTGTTAAATAACACAGCCAACTTTTCTACACCTAATTGGATCTCTATGGGCCAGCAGAAATAAAATGTTCAAGAAACACATTGTTCCAGAGTACTGCTTATACCTAACCTGATGTCAGTAACTAAAAACACAGGATTCTGTGTAACAAAATGAGCAGCTGGACTTATTGGAGGAGAATCCTGCTCTGCTTTTGCTTAGAGAAGTAAGACAGGAAGGGGTTAAATACAACCTTCCTGGCAAAAGTTCATCAGCACTTCTTGTCCTGGAGTTCAAACATCACATCCTACACACGGCCACACAGTGGTACAGTTGCACTCACATCCTAGCTGAGCAAATGCCCCCAATTCTCTGAAACTGAGAATGCAGGAGAGAGAAATCCAGAAGATGCTGTAAGAGGATCTGCTCTTTCCCTGTGCTCCACAAAAGACATAGAAAAACTCTACGTAGAAAAGACTGGAACTTCCCAGCTACGTGCACAGGGAGATGCTACCAACAACCGAGGCCAATGTCAAATATCCTAGACTATTCTCCTCAATGACTGAGAGAGACAACATACAGTATCCCCTCCTTTCCTTACTCCAACCTGGATTCTACTGTGCCACAATATGGAGAATGATATGGTGGGTACCAGAAAAGCAAGACTGACTCACTCCATTTGGCATGGCAGAGGCAATAAATAGGTATGAGTTAGGTTTACGTTCCCATAAATTCTGAGGCTACCTTAAGGCAGCTCAGACCTTGAGCAGCTAAAAGTCTTCAGGTTTACTGCACACAAGAATAATTCTCTACGTAATGTTGTGGTAACTAAGAATTCCTGAAGCACATTCAGTTATTACCTTTATATCTTCCTTTTCTGAGAAAACCAGAGAGAAGGCAATACAGGGACAGACTGATATGAAACAGCATGACCAAATCACTATCTTGGCCCTACACTCGAACAAACATATTATCATTTCAGCAGTATCTTCCAGTCACTGTGTTATTCCAAATTAATTTTGCATTTAAAAAAGTTTCATCAGTCTACCTTAATGCAA
Source organism: Cuculus canorus (assembly GCF_017976375.1). Lineage (NCBI taxonomy): Eukaryota > Metazoa > Chordata > Aves > Cuculiformes > Cuculidae > Cuculus > Cuculus canorus. The sequence goes on from NC_071401.1 coordinate 54,426,267, forward strand.
TATGTTTAATACCAGAAGAGCTGCAACAGTTCCAGCACGGAAATATATGCAATGTTATATGACAAAGGAAAGAACGAAGCACCAATGTACTGTGCACACATGATAGTCACAGAAGTAACTATGGTGGTTGATTAGCATAATCTCGTGCCATAGGTCAAGCAGTGAGGTAATTACAGCAACCATCCTGCATTTCACAATCACCATTTCAGAAAAGATTTTGTACACGCAGACAGTCATGCTGTTTGGAAGAGCTTACTCTCAGGAGAAACAAAAGCTCATTGAATGAAGTCCTTACTGACAGTATCTTAACAAAGCATGTTTTATTATGGCTTACAGCACTTTAGTTTGTGTTCATGAACATGCTGAGCAGAACATTCCTTGAAAGAAAAGGATGATGTCTCTTTCTGACATGAACATTTAGAAAAATTAAACTTTTTGAATCATATTCAATTCAGATGCACCTCCAATGGTTTCACTAATCAAGGAGACAAAACACAGTGTTCTGCAATCTAGTGTGATATTAGTCCAAAAGTAAGTAAAAAACATCAAAAAGGGATGTTTTCTGCTGCTGAAATCAGTGATGGCAAATCATCCTATTTGTAAAATATAACTTGAATTAAAGTTATCTTAATCATCAAATTCTCTTAAAGTTAATTATACTTTAAATCCACTTAATACTCTGTAATAAATATTATACTTGTAATAGATGGGCTCAGCCCATTGAAACAATAACTTTTATGAGTGAGATGAGGCCAATTTAATATAAAATTAATCTATGGATGGAACAAGGATTGAATTCCAATAGTCTAATATCTCAGGCACAATACACACTTGCCAAGGGCACCTCAATCATTCTAGAGTACAAAGTACACCGAATGGAAGGGTCTTTTTATCCCATTACTACGGCATCTAAACACTAGTTTTGTCTTTCTATAGAATAAGAATTTTTCTAAATCAAGTGGTATTTTATCATAAAAAAAAAAAAAAAAAAAAAAAAAGAAAACAAAACCCAAAATCTCAAACTGGAAAGTTCATTTTGGAAATGGTTATTTTTAATTCAAAAAATTCAGTGAAAAATGACAACCAGTTCTGGGCCTCCATAATATTTATCTCAACAACTTCAATTGAAGCTTTTGTTTTCAAATACTTTTGCAGACACTTTTGAGCATAGTGAAGCTGCTGTTCCAATATACATAAGCAAAGACATTCTCAGGCAATTTTTCTATAGGAATTAATAGTTGCCATTGCATTTTCCTGACAAATTTCCAGACTCTTGGGAAAATGCTAAAATAATTCAATACATCACTCTTGCCAATTCATCATTTTTTTAAAGACTGGCTCTATTGCAGAGTTTAATAAATATTTCACATTTAAAAATTAGCATTTTTACTACCTAGCTCTTCCCTGCAGTTCAGTAACATACTGCTCTGACAGCCAGCATTGTATATAACATTACAGGTTAGTAACCTTATTTAATTGTTACTGTTGCAATGTCAAACAGAATTAGGACTGCAGTATTGATTTAATTCAGTTTCTTGCTACATATGTACTGTAAAAATCTTCCAGAAATTAAAATGAGAGTTCATAATATGGCCAAGAAGGCACTTCCATAATATTGGAGTCTTGTTCTACACTTTCAACTCTAAAACCATAACTTTTTTTATCTTTAACCCCCCTGGCCCACTCATTTTAACTTCTTGCTCATCTTTAGTCCTCTCTTTGAATAAAGGAATATTCCCCAAGGCTCCCAGAAGGCATTATTTTCCTATTTGAAAAGTTCAGCCCAAAATCCTTAGCTGGATTTTGGGTAAGCTTTTTATTTCACAAAATGTAAGGAAACATTACTTTCATTCAGACCAAATTGGTAGCACGGGATAATTACTTGTACAAAACTCCATTGCCCATTTTTATCTTAAAATCCAGAAGGTTGAAGAACTCCTACAACCTTTTGAAAATGTTGATTCAGGACTTTTTTCACCTTATGGCTTTAAATATACATTTCTCCTGACAAAGCTGTGATGTTCAGGTGTAAGTATTGGGCGTGGGAGGGAAGATATTGCATACTTCTGTAGCTGAAGCTCATACTCCACGCATCAACATACACACACAAATATTTATTATGCTAGAACAAGCATGACTCTTGTTTCTTACTAATTCACATACTCGAGGGAGAAGTTGTACAGCAGTCATTTCTGAATCTCCTGTTTAAATGAGCTAAAATTAACCATGATTTTATGATTTCAAATGCTAATTAAATTAATGTCAAAGGCTGCATTATTGCTTGTTATATGCACATAAAATACTGACCAATTTCATTTTAGTAATTCTCTTTCCTTTTCCATTCTTCTTCCTCTTTTGATCTTACTTACAGGTAAAGACATTAGATAGCATGCACAATGAAATATGTTTACACATCATAAATAGAAGTTTTATATCACATATTTTGTTTCCAATGCAAGTACAAAGGAGAGGAAATTAAGACTCATTTTGAGTTCTCCTCCCAGATATATAGCCAGTAAAAAAGCTTAGTTAATAAAACACTTCTATTATTAAGGCATTGGACAACTATTTTATTATTTATAAATACTATAAATAAAAATTATTTATAAGTACTGGAATTTTGAGTAGACTCCTAGAGTGTCTGTCATCACTTCCATGACTGCTGCACAAACATTCAAAACAAACCTACCCCTGCCATCCTGCCAATCATGTCCATAGGGGCCTGACCATAACAGAATTCATTTTGAAAAACATTAAAAACGTGGTGATTCAGAGCAGCCAGCAAGTTTACCAAGAGGAAATCATGCCTGACCAATGTCAATGCTTTCAGTGACAAGGTAACTGCAACTATTGACAATGGAAATGCAGTAAGCATTTTATACTTTGTGATTATTAAGACCTTCAGCCAGTCTCCCATAGCCTCCTTATCACCAAATGGCTGAAATGCTGTTTGGATAATTGAACAGTAAGTGGGCATAGTAGACTGCCAGTCTGCAAGATTTGTAACCAGTGTTGCAAAGTCCAGCTGGTGGCCAATAACCACTGGAGTCCTGCAGGGCTTAATACCGGGACCATTAATGTTTATGTATCTATCAACATCTCAGATGACAGAATAGAGGGCATTCTCAGCTGACACCAAACTGTGGACAGCAATCAATAGGTTGGAGGGCAGAGCTGCTATTCAGAAAGGCCTGAATAGGCTAGAGAAATGGGTTGATAGGAGCCTTGTGGAGATCAACAAGAGCAAGTGCAAGTACTTGCAAATGGAGTGGAACAACCTCATGTAAAAATACCAACTGGTAGTAGCCTCTAGGAGGCAGCTTTGCTGAAAAGGACGTAGATGTCTGTCCTGGTGGTCAAGCTGAACAGTGCACTCATGCAACAAAGAAGGCCAAAAGCATCCTGGCCTGCATTAGTAAGAATGTCAGTAGGTCCAGGAAAATAATACCTCATATTTATTTGGCACTTGTAACACTACATGTAGAGTGCTGCGCCCAGTTTTAGACTCCTCAGATCAAGAAGGAGACGGATGTACTGGATCAGCATGGGTCATAACACAGTCGAAGAGCTGGATAACATGAGACTTCATTTCAGAGAAAAGAAGGCTCAGGGAAGACCTTACTGTTGGTTTCAACTACATGATCAGAGGATACAGATGTAACAGAACTGGACTTTCCTCAGAGTTGCATGGTGATAGATCAAGTGGTTATGGACAAAAGTTGTAACATATGAGGTTCTGATTACATACAAAGGAAAAAAAGGTGCTGTGAGGATGGTTAAATACTGCCACAGATTGCCTGGAAAGGTTGTGCTGTCTCCATCCCTGTAGATATTCAAGACTCCATTGGATGTTACCCTGAGCAAGCTATCTAATTAAACCTGCTTTGAGCAGGCAGTTGAATGAGTTGACCTCTAGAGGACCCTGCCAACATAAATTATGGTTATATTTTTCAACCTCCTCATGAATATATACCTTGAAAAGGGTATGAGCAGTGAAGGATGAAAGATTGCTCATGTTACAAAGTTACTCAGAATAATAAGGTCAAGGCTCAACTGTGGTATCCTGCAGAAGTATCTTATGAATGGATTGCCAATAAAATAATGGCAGAATTTAATGTAGACAAATGGAAATCAGTTCATTTGTGGAAAAAATAATTCTAACTTAATATCTAGGATGACAGGTTTTGATACAATCATTACCAATTCAGGATATAATGCTTACTGACAGCTAGTTCCATCAAAATATCAGATCAAAAAGTATTAAGAGTATAAATCAAACCCACATATCAAATGCTATAAATTATTAGGAAGGAATGAAAAAATGACACAGAGAGCCTTAGAGAATACTGTTCGACACTTCAAAATTTAAGAGCCACACCTTTATTTATTCCTGTGAGCAGTTTTCATCAGAAGTGTAAAAAGATTTTTGTACTATGAACAATTGCTTAAGCAGGCATTTTAAATAAGGGAAAGACATCCTGTCAGGGAAAGTGATACCATATAGATTTAAAAAATTACTGGTGTAGACATGGCAGCTGGAAACTGATTATTCATCATCATTTCCATAGCAAGAATCAGGAAAAGCAAATGAACTTAGCTGCGGTTTCATGACAAGCAAAATTGTCACTTTGTGGAATGAAGCACAGAACTGTAGACGTACTTGATACACAGTGCCATGAATGCTAAAAGTTGCATGGATTTAGAGGGGAAACTTGACCAATTAATGGAATATAGCAGTTATTGGACATGTAAAAGCCACATTGCAGTTGAATGTGTGTTAAGGAAATGTATTTTCCTTTTTCCACTCTTCTTTAGGAATTCGTTTTAGCTTATTTTGGATATGGCATATGGAACTTCACAGATCTTTCAGTCTGACTCAGAGAAGCTGTATTGAGTTTTATGATACGGTCCACCTGAATGCCATAATAAAGCTGAAACCTTCTCCAAGGATTGTTTGATATCTATGCCACAAACCACCCTATCAGACAAGGTACAAAAAATGAAAGTACATTGATCAGAAGCAATTACTGTGTGTACTTTTGGTTTTATATTGCATCACAATGAATAACAATGAAAATTTTCAGATATGTATTTTATGCTGGATCACCAAGGGATGTTTATTAAATCACTGTAATTTAAAATAAAGCACTATGATATTTTTGATTCAATTTATTTTTAAAAAATCGTACTTATTTTACAACTATAAATTCTCCATGGTTATAATGTGGAAGGGAATAATTTCCCTGTAATACTTGCTTGGATAAATAAGAACTGACAGATGGTATAATACACAATAAAACTTTCTATTACGTTCAGAACACATATTACACAAACACAGTATTCATGTTTATATATTCCCAGTGGCCCTGGTCTATATATTAGTGAAATCAACAAGACTATTTCCATTTAATCTGCTGTATTGCATAAGAAAATTAATTGTTTTCCAGTCATTTCATACTTTTAACCAAAAGTAACAAAAAATGATTGCTTGTATGGAACATTAGGATGCATTGATTTTAACGATTTATGGTCTCTCTCACTATGTTTTTGTAGTGCAGGCTGAAGCCACCTGATTAAGCTAATTAAGTACATAGTTAGGACAGCAAGAATGCATAAAATATATGTGGTAATATCCAAGGAAAGTGGTGTGCCCCTTTTACTATTACTTTTTAGGCATGCATTCACGCTGTGATGCCTGAAGGAAATTCAAAACTGCAGATCAATCAAACAACATAAAATAATGGGTAAAGTCTAATGACTAAAATGATAAAGAAGACAGAAAAGATGGTAGAATTTTAGTTGCTGATAAATGTCCTAGCTCTATGAATATCAATTGCCTAGAGAATATAATCTATTAGTACTCCAGATTCTATTCTTCTGGGGCTCTTTTGTGGCTACTTAACTTAAGCTTAATCTGATTAACGAGAATTTGGAAGATTTTGCCTTTTATGCATGACAGAAAAGGGATATCGTCAGAAAAGGTTCTTCGTCTTTGTATGTGGAAAGTGACTTGATGTCTGTAATAGAAAAAGGAAGACTTCCTTGGGAAATCTTTTCTTTCATTTCCCAGAAAATTGTTTCTTTTTTAAAAAAACAAGGAAAAAAACATAATTTATAATTGCAAAGGTCTGTACACCTCATTTATATTAAACCTAATCATTTCTTATACTGGATGAATGAGAACTCACCAGAAAGATTTCACAAAGTCTTTCAAAAGCTGACAGACACCACAAAGCTGGAATTTCCCTCTTTTATTTATCTCCTTCCTAAATTCTTTTCAAAAAAAGGAGAACCTTTAAAAAACTGAAATGGTTGAATGTCACAAGTTTAACAAAATGAAACTGCGAGCTATGTGTCAGAGCTCAGTGACTCAGTTTTTATTGTAGTGTGCAGTTAGCTGTGGAAATGTTAACTTTAAAGCAAACACTGTTCCCTGTTAGCCAAATAGAGTGAACTCCCAAGGGCATCCCCCATGTGTCATCTTCATTATGTTTTTTTATGTGATCACAGGGAATCTTTCACACTCACTGAGTACGCAGGTGGTGTCTTGTACAGTTGCCTACTTTTTGGGTTTTCCATAGATACGTCTCAGATTTATGGTTTCATATGTCTCCAGTACCTCCTGAGGGAAACATAGCTCCATCCACTTTAAATTATTTTTGCAAGCATTTTTATCATGTACTCATACAATTTTTCTGAGCTTCTATTTTTGCAATAATTTTCAAGTTAGAATTCTTGTGCGTTTTGCAGACTTGCGAGAAGTTAAGAGGCCAGTAGTTTTGAAAGACATTCATTCTGGCCCACCTATTTCAGTATCAAGTACGAACTCATGCATTACATAGAAGAGAAACTGTGAGTATGTGACAAAATTGCAATGCCGGAGGGAAGGGAATGCTAGAAGGGTGGGATTTGTCAACAACTCTGTTTGAGAGAAGTACTTTTTTTCATGGTGTTCTGTGAAGAAAATAAGTGAACCATTACAAAACAAAACCAAAAATACCTTACTAGTTTTAAAAAGATTACTTGAAAGAGAAAGTGGAAAAGACAGATGTTGAAAAATGTACATATTATGGTAATTATAGGCAAAAAAAAATCCCTGAACTTGGAAATTACCAGAAAGGGAACTGATAACAATTTTTAAGGGGTACTCCTGCCGCTAACTTCATTTCATAAAGTGCTACCTATGACCTTTTTTTTGGGTTTAGTTTTTGTTTGGTTTTGGTTTTGGTTTTTTTTTTTTTGGGGGGGTGGCAGGGGGAAGCAGAATGTGGCGTGTATTTTAAATTAAGAAGAATAAAGAGTTTCCAAAAGAAGAAAAAGCTTGTTAAAATATTTTGTAAAAAAAAGTAACACCAACTTAGATCTCAGATAGCTCTTTACTGATCCCGTTTGCCTGGTGTTTTAGATTAACCTTTCACATCCTACATTCCTGCACTACATGTAGAAATCTATGTAGGTGAGCTCCCGCTCAAGGACCACTGATGTCAAAATTAACCAAACCACTTAAAACTTAAGAAATCTGAATGATTTATTGGTATAACAATGAAAATTCTTGGACAGTGAGCCAGAACTGCAAAGAGAATTAAAGTGTAAGGAAAGGAAACTCTAGTAAAACTAATATGAGTATGTCTATTTGGAGAAGTTATTTCACATTGCCATTTCTGCAGTTTTGGCAACCAATAGTTATAGCGTCATAATGCATAGGTTTGTAGTTAAAAACTTTATTTCACTAGGCTTTTAATATTCAAATATTTGAGCTTGGAATAAATCCATTAACTTTTACATGACTGAAGAATACAATGCTGAAAGGAATTTACTCATGAATTCCTGATCTCACAGGATGAAGAACTAGTCTTCATTTTATTGCATTGGTCAACCGCCTTAACTAGTAAACATTATTTTCCCTTTAAAAGTGTCTGGCATCTTTCTCCCATTATTATTTTCCATAAATTCCAGATTAAAGTGAAATGTCCAAATTTTCCTTCTGAAAATTATTATAAACCAGGAAAAAAATTGTTTAAACAACATGTTGTGATTGAGGGTTATCTTTTCTAAACTTAATAACTCTTTCTGTATTCTTCTGTACTTATCTACACTTCTTTCAAATGTTGTCTTCAGCTCTACACTGTAATAATCATCTCCTTAATAACAATTAAATTAAAAAGACTTTCCTGTCTCTACAGTACATACTTTGTTTACTCTTCCAAGGATGACATTAAATCTGCCTGCACTTATTTTAATCTAAGACCACTAAGCATTTTCCAGGAGTACCACCTGCAAAGGTGCAGTCACCTGTTCTGTGGGTATGGCCTGCTTCCCAAGAGTGTATGCATATCTACATTTTCTTACAATAATTATGCAATATAAAAGTGAGACACTGGCTTAAATTAATTGTTTATTTAAAATTACTGAAACCAAGATACACTAGGGCATGGTTTGTGGGGTTTCTTCCCATTAGCAATAAACAGAACAGCAGTAGCAATTCATTTTCATTCACAGATTACTTGTAGCATCAACACATAAAGGCATGCGTTTTAAGGCTAATGACCTAATAACTCACCTTTTGCAGCTTCTTAAAATGAATTAAATGCTTTGTTTTTATGTGGTGGTGGTAGTTGGATAAATTATTGCTTAAGTCATTAGTCATTTAGAAAAAACAAAAAAGCAAATAAAAATGCAAACAAAATCCTTTGCCGCAAACTAATGCCCAGCAATGCACTGTTTTGTTTTGTTTTGTTTTTTTTCCATAAACAAAGTGCAAGGAAGCAGGGAATCAAAGGAAATATTTATATGCATCTCCCAGTTCCTTGCCACAGAACCAGGTAAAAAATGAAAACTTTTCAGGATGCGGAACTTAATCTAAAATATTTTGGGTGTCAATGATAATTTCTAAAGCTTTGTTTTACAAAGCTTGCTCTACACCGTGGAGCAAAAGATGGAGACTGATATGAGAAGCCAAGACATTCCCTGGCTAGAGCAATATTCTTCACTCCATTCTCCACATGAGGAAATTCACTCATGCAAGCATTCAGGTCTAGCTAAAAATGTGTGTGTCACAAGCAAGTGTTTATCTTTAAGCTTGGAACTTAAACTATCATTACAGTCAATGAAGAGCCAGTAAATACAATCAATAGAGTATACAGAGCTATTTGTGTCACTGTAAAACCAGACACTGACATTTGATCAACTGGTTCCCTAGGCATTTGGTGTGCTGACAAGAGGCTCAAGTTGCTTGACCGCAGATATTGATTAAGTGTCATCTGACATGGCAAATTCTATCCCGAATGGTCTCCAGCTGCTGCTTCTGTATGACACCTGTAGGTCCCAAGTCTGCCATCTGGCAGCCACAAGCAGGTGTCTAGGATATCCTAAGACATTTCAGAAGTCTGTGTGTGAGCAGCAGAATTGGTGCTTCATTGTTTATTTGAATCGCAAAGGTGGTAAATTCCATGGCATACCCTAATTTCCCCTCACACTCTTCCTCTCCTCTCCTCTCCTCTCCTCTCCTCTCCTCTCCTCTCCTCTCCTCTCCTCTCCTCTCCTCTCCTCTCCTCTCCTCTCCTCTCCTCTCCTCTCCTCTCCTCTCCTCTCCTCTCCTCTCCTCGTCATCTAGACCAAAAGATTTGGGGGCACAATGAAGGTCTTTCATTCTCAAGTACTGTCATTGAATCAGAGTTTAGGAGGTAAGGTGAAAAGCTTTGCTACAGTCAGAGATATACTCTCTTGTATGAAACTGAGACACTGTCTAACTACAACTATTTAAAAATAGCCTTAGAAAGCAAGGTCAGTGATACAATTCACTTAGTCTGAGCATTCTTTGAACACAAGTAATAATGTATTTGACATGCAGAAATATTCACTATAGGTAATTAGTCACAACCATAGACAAGACTGACTTCAAATCTTTACAAAAATTACGTATTTTTATTCCATTATGTGGATTGGTTATTTCTACTAGTTTTACTCTAATTATTTGCAGCACGATTTGGAACACATGCAAGTCAGGGTTTAGTTATTTATATGTGGGAACTGTATTGTACATACTGCAAGAGGCAGCCATTAATGTCTTACAGCAGGGAAGCTTGCGTAAGTTAAGGGCAAAATTATTCTACCTGACAGGTATAAATTGATGTGACAGAAATTTTTTCTTTGGTGGATTTTAAAAAGGTGGGCTTTAATTTTCAATGTTATAACCTCAAATATCTAAGCTTTAGGGGTGTTTTGACTATTTATTTAAAAACAGCAAAACAAGATTAAGTTAATCTGTTTGCCCAAACATTCACTTAAAAAACTGTCATTATTAGATTTTATAAAATATAACATAAAAAATGCAGTATAATAAGCAGTTTAGATTATTAAAACTTAATTTTGCAAATCTTGTTCATTTTTTTCAGTATTAATGCAAACTGAGATTCACTTATTTATGACAATGAAAATAAACTAAGCAGTCGATTTTATTTCTGGTTATATATATTTGAGTCTTTTCATTGCTAGATCTGTGGCTCACTTGCAGCTGCAAAATGGAGTTAGAATAAATCATTGAAGTATTTTGACCTTTGGTTTAAAACTGCACTTTTTTATTCAAGGGATAGATTTATGTATAAATTGTACTAACAATTAGAGTTCAATATGTGTTTTCTAATCCAATATTTGATCATACGAAAATAGAAGCAGAGTCTACAAAGGACTTGGAAACCCCTTTCTTAAAATTTAAAGAAATCTTCCTACTGATACCAAGAAAATGACCTATTTTTTTTATTCATTCTAAATAGTTGATCAACGTGTGTTTAGATTAGCTAGCAATGCTCAGCATTACTGAGATAATAGAATTAATCATATGTTTAAGATTATGTTGGAGAAAACAGAAGTTTAACATAAAGTCCGTGTTTACCTTAGCTTCCAAAGAAGCAAGCTGTAATAATTCATGTGTTGATTTATTTATTTACTGTTAATTTGTGCACTGTTGCAGTGCAAGTTACTGAAAAAGCATCTGAAATTTTTACATACTTTAGGATAGGCAAGGGTGTCCTAAGATAGCCAAAATACCTATGTAAGCCTGGCAAACATGCTGCAGGATGTGACCTATCCATGAACAGTTGCGTTAGCTAGTGGCCAGGCATTTCAGGTGGCACAAGGCACATATATGCAGTAAAATGAATTGAACTCTAGGGACGTAGAGCTCAACTTACCCTCATATTAAAACCTGAACTTAAATGTTTACTGCCCTCTTAGGTGCTATAGGTTATCCAGGCACTAGCTGCCCCTGCATTTGCAAGCTGTCTGAGCTCCATGCAGATACCACTTAAAGACGGCATCCGAAATATCACTAGATAGGTAAAATCCCGCCCATTGTAGTTGACAAAGATTCTTTCACTGAGTATATGTGAGTACGTGTAGGAGCCAGCAGTGTAGATACCGTAGATACCCACGTTTATAGTATTTAAACCTGGAGGTGAATCTCATTGTTGGTTACAGGCAATCTAAATGGCTTGTGAAAATACTACCTTTGCTTAGAATATACTTGAGGTTTGCTAAGCAAGTCATTAATTCAAATCATTAGTCAAAACTCAGGGGCAATTTTTACTTTGTCTACAGCTGTTTAAAATATCCAGATTTCATGTTGAAAAGTTAAAGCTTCAACATGACGTGTTTTTTAATTTTTGGAGAGTAAAACTTCCTTGGTCCTTCTTTATGTCGAAAAAAAAAGGGTGATAAAATTTGTGATGCTTTAATTTCTTTTTGCAGCGTAACTACTGAAATTACATATATTTCAGCCAGTGGTATTTTGCACATTCAAAATTTTTGTACTAAAAATAAAAAGTTTGATCAAAAGAAGAGGTCTGAAACTTATTCTGCAAGCACCAATGTTGCCCCTTTGGCTTCCCTTCTCGTTTATTTTTGTTTGTTTGTTTGGGTTTTAGTTTGGGAGGGTTTTTTACAGTATGAAAGGAACTGTCATTAAACTCTGTTAACTGAGCAGAACTTGTACTTGCAAGGATCTTGTTTCTTGTGTAATTCCTTTTAAAATATCAACTGAATTGCTGAATTTTCAGTCCACTGAATTGCGTATCTTCATACTTGGATTAATGCGTACTTCCTCTGTTTCACAAATTAGGTGCATTGCTTTTCTTTATTACAGTCTGGAGCAATATAAGTTGCTTCAGAAACTTCTTCTATATTGAACTTAGATCAGTATCTATAACATCCTTGGGCATTAGTTTCCATGTTCTTCACTCATTCCCGCTTCTTTGCTGTTTCAGTGTGCAATCAAATGTTTACAGCACTCTTGATATTCTTTTGCTTGTCTTAAGATGAATATCCAAACTGAATTACTGGTCTAAAGCTACTGGGTCTGCATTAGTTTCTGGCTATATCAGAAATTCAGGTCTCTCAATTAAGGATTATTTGTTTTCTGCCATTTTTCTACTAGTCTTCAGTGAGTTAGGCAACTTGGACTGATGGCTAGCTCCAAATCATGGATCAAGAACATGTATGTAGACAAGATAGCTCAGTCTGTTTTCTTAAGGTAAAATCCAAAATTAAAACCTTGCTTCATGAAACACAAACCCTTCATTTTATCAGGTTTGGTTTTTACCAATGTAATTTACTTTGAAGATTTTATACTCTTTTTCTCAAAAGTTATGAGGTTTGGCCAAGCTCTACTTTTTTTGACACTATGAGGATAAAAAAAAAAAAAATTGCTGTAAACACTATATCTTACCCATGTATTTTATCTGGCTCAGTTTCCCATCCTGAAACTGACTTCCAGTTTGACCTTTGCCTCTAAGATTTCTTCTCTCAGTGATTTCTCAGTTCCGCAAGTCCCTGCTACAGATTTCCTCATAGACATTCTTGCAGCTAGAGTTTCCTTAAGTGACTAGAATTTTATAACTGCTGGTTCAACAAATATTTCACCTCAGACTGTAAGTTACCTACTAGAATGCTCCAGGGCAAGCTTTGGTTTGACATATTGGAATATCTTCTCCCTCAGGCTTCATCTTTTCTTGTGCAAAAGATTACCATTCCTGACTTACTGACAATCAAAGAGCATGTGCCGGTTGCTGAGGCATTCAAGTTCATAGCCTGGCACATTCATTTCCTTTGTCATTGATTTTACTTTAAATAAATCATTTCCTATGTCATTGATTTTACTTTAAATAAACATAGCAGGCCACAAATTGGGAGTAGCTGGCATGTACTTGCTTCTAGTTTCATTTGGGCAACTTCTGAAGAAAAATACAGCAGAAGAGATGGGAGAAATGACCTTTTGAAATTGTGTAAAAAACAAATTTGTCTCAAGCTCTTGTTGCCTTCTTGAAAAATATCCAGACCTTGTTTAAATTTGTTTTTGCAGTCTTCAGCTAAATTTATTTTAAATTTTCTGAGACTCGTTTGAATTCTTCATCCTCCATTTTCTGTTTCATTTTGGTTCAGCAATGCACAAGCCCATGCATTGTTTCCAGGGAAATGGAATCCTACAGTTGTCATCAGTATTGGGCTTTTTGACCTACCTTGTTACCCAAATGCAGGGGCTGTGTGGAGTCAAAAAATCCCTATGCAAACCTGTTTATTTACAAATAATGTACATACCTCTCTTCCCCTGACACAGAAGAACTCAAAGGAGATGTTTTCTATGTTTCATGTCAAATCTCTTTCAGTAACACTTGGTCCAATATCTTTCTTTCCTAACTTTCTCCATACTGCAGTCCTATTGCCTTTCCTTCCTGTTTTTTCAGTCATCGTTTTCTTTCCTGGAAAATATTGAGCTCTGCAAAAAAGTGGTCAAAGAAGATTTTGTTCTATGAGCGTCAACATATGTCTTTGTTCTTTAAAGTGACAATGTCCTAGGTTTGAGGGAAGGGTTGCTACTGTTTCAGTCAGCCACCCATACAGAAGGTCTTCTTACAGCTTCCATCAAGCTGGGGAAAAGGTTTATATTGACTCAGTGAAGCTGACTCTGACCCATAATAGCTCCAGTAGTCGTAGAATCATATTGATTTCTAAGGTTGTTTACATGATGGCATTGCAGAGGTTAAACAAAGCAAATTTTCTTTCATCTACCATCAAATTTCTACCTTTCTTCTGACACAGCTAGTATGAGCAATTCTTATTAATTTATGCCACAGTAATAAAAACTCCAGTGAATAGAAACTTGAAAATAGTCTTGTTCTGGTATAGCTAATAATCTTTCTTTCCTTTCAATTATGTATTTAGAGGAGGAGATATGAATAGTCATGAGGAAACCCTACAGTCTTTTGCTAGGTGCGATGAAGACTAAGATGATCACTAGCAAATTTCATTCTTTTAGTGGTTGACTTTCTGTTACTGAAGCTTGTAATATTTATTAAAATTCTCTTCAGATGTGCAGAGATGTTTCAAGGAGTTTATTCCTTCACAGTAATGTCTAGATGCCTCATGATTGGTTCATTTTGTTTTCCAAGGATTCATTTATTTTTTTAAGACAGTTTAATTTTTCTGCAAGCCTGTTATATCATTTGCTTGAAAAGTGACAACTAATTCCTGATATATAGCCTCTACTGTACAGCTCTTGTCAGTTACACAATGAAATGTACAGACACTGAACTTGAAGTCTGTAGGAAAATATACTAAAACCTGTGTAATTTTTGATTTTTTGTTTGATTTGGAGTTATTTATACAAATAAATTGATGTTGATACATAAGCTTGCATATTATCCCCTCCAAGGCAGTTTTTATGAATTGTATTCACAACTACATTACTCTGCATCTGATTCTGCTGTTATTTAGTTTTCTTTTGGAATTTTCCCGAAGAATGATATTCTAGTCAGAAAGTTCCTCTGTGCACTTCTTTAAGATGCTTGCTCTACAAATTAGCTGTCTAATGTGACCATTTACTTGAGAGCTATTTGAGTTAGCAAATTACTTTCAACCAGAAAACTATGTTAAAAATCTTTAAAAATTTAGAGGGAAATTTCCCCAACCACTTAATTACTCATTAGCACAATTATTTAGAATAGAGTGTTCTATGACTGAGGTTAATTGGAATTTTGCCTTTGACATCAGTGAAAAATGTTTTCAGAGGAATCTCGAGCTAGGAGAAAATCAGTTAACACAGCAGATGTTTTTAACTAGATTGTGTTACCGATAAACTTTATGGACTGGAGCATGGTGAAGGGTGTAAAACCTGAGTATCGTTTTTAACTGAGGAAGAATTCCCTTCAAAAACATATTGAGGCAAGCAGCTAAAGACAGCCTAAGGAACCTACACAGAATGTAGGAAAAAAAATAATGTGTAAACGAGAGTAACACTGGCTTTTGTGAAACTCACACTTTTGCATGTAGTCAAAATTGTCTAGATTTGAAAAGACAAGGGGAACAGAGGAATGGACATAACATTGTTCTGCAACTCTGATTCTTCCCATCCCCAAACCTACCTAGGCTTTTCTCCTGATGTTTATGCTGTAGAATGAGTTTCTTCTTCCTCTAAATTAGAATGAAGCAACCTGCTAAATATATGTCCTTTTAAAAATATTTTTCTGTTACAGTAAATAATGTCTTCATAACAATAGTATAAGGTGCCCTATCCTACTTCTGCTGAATGTAGCAGTAAAATCCAAAGTGGTTTTAATGAATGTTGTCAGCACTAATGAATGTTTAACCAATGTAATGCATCTATCCCCTTATCTACAATAATGGATTCTAGCAGCAAAAAGACAAGGAAGAAAAAATATACAGTATTAGAAGATAAGACAAGAATAAATCCAGAGCTAACATTTATTATTGACCAGACCAGGCTCCATCCTAAAACCCAGAGGAATAAACAGGAAAGTTTGTGTTGATATTGCTGAGCTTAGCACGATTACCACAATGACCTCACTAATCTACAATTTCAGAAAAAAATTCCTTTTGATACTGTCTAAATTTTGGTTTTTTTTTTTTTTTTAAAAAAAAACCCTTGTAATCGGTCCTATTAATTACAAAGGTAGTTTCTTATTGAAAATATTTCTTTACATACATATCTTAACTTGGAATTATACTTGATGATTACTAATATACAAATGCCAGGGAAAATAACTTGATTTGTCAAAACATTTGGCAGAAATAATTTATCTTTGAGCTTTATCAGATGATTGCATGAGGATATGAAATATTTAAACTATTTACAGTCATAGCTGGCATCAGGAAGTGACATGCACATGTATATATCCACAGTCTGCATTTTACTAGAAAATATCTCATCTTTGCAGGCATGCACACACACTAAGATTAACTATTACTTTCTTTTTTCCCTTACCTCTCTTATTCAGTTTCTTTTTTCAACACCCTCCCTCCCTCCTTTTTTCTTTCCACCCTCCCCCTTTTTCTTTTTTCTTTTTTCTTCTTTTTTCTTTTTCTTTTTTCTTCTCCTTCCTTCCTTCCTTCCTTCCTTCCTTCCTTCCTTCCTTCCTTCCTTCCTTCCTTCCTTCCTTCCTTCCTTCCTTCCTTCCTTCCTCTCTCCCTTCCTTCCTCTCTCCCTTCCTTTCTCCCTTCCTTCCTTCCTCCTCTCCTTCCCACCTTCTCTCCTTTTTTTATTTTCTTCCTTTCTTTTAGGAGCATATGTTGTCTTCCACTTCTTTGTAGTGTTTTTCTTCTTGTTTGTCTTGTATTACTAAATGTTTACCCATTTACCTCATATTTCCCTTTTTACCTTAGATCTTCTGTTGAGTCTTGTAATGCTTTTTACCTGCATTTCAGTGAGTCTTTTATTCTTTTCCAGACTCCATGATCCTTTTTTTTTTTTCCCTCCAGTTTTCCCCCATTCAGTTATTTATCTATGAGTATTCACCTTTCCATCTGTAATATTTATCTTTAGGTCAGACTCTTTTGGGTTGTCATGTAGTTCCTGCTGTGTAATTGTAAACTGCATACAGCACACACATCTAAGCATCACATGATAATTTTACAATGAGTTTCTCTGCAAAGCTGAAGTTACACTTTAATTCATTTAGATATGACAGCAATCGATGTCACTAGGCAGAAAAATATCTACTTCAGCATATTTAGGAGTTATAGTAAGGAGATATGTTACTTTAATATATGATCTATTTCATTCAGTTTCAAGCTTGTTTCGAAACATGCCCCATCCTCATCTGTTAGTACTCTGCCCAATGTAGCACCTCCTGTTGCTCTCAAAGACTATTAATAAGAACTACTGCAGCATGGCATAGACCTTCTCTGTCTTCTGTTTCCTGCAGAGATATCAATTTGTTAAACAATCTGAATCTTTGACGACTTACACAACAGTTCAGCTAATGGTCCATGCTTTAATGCATCTTATCAGCTGCAAACATCTGCCTAAAAATGGCTTTGCTTTCATGACTGTCAGTCTCCAAGGGAGATGTGAAGTTCGATGTCATTTTGTTGATCAGGTTTAAAACACAGACTTGAAAGATAAAAGATTTCTGGGTATAAGCACCAATGCTCTGTAAATAATTTATGGTTCAAAAATAATGTGCTATTCAACGCTCGGAGGAAGGAGTCTTCTTTCTGTGTCTGTTTTACAACTGTTCTTTTAGAATGATTCCAATTAATATTCAAAGATTACCAACATCCTATCTATAAATGAGTTGCTTATTAATATTACATAAGCTGTTCTCCTTTCTTCTGATAAGACAGAGCAAAAAATGCTGTAAACAGTATTGAGAGGAAAATACGTGGTCTGGAACTGCAGTGAAGCTATTTGCCATTCATGAAGTAACTTACTAATAATAGTCACCTTCTTATGGAATTCTCAGTCTGGTACTAAAAGAAAGCTCTAATGTTAAGATTTTAACAGGGCACTGAGATTTAAAAAAAAAAAAGGAATATCAATAAATGACCTAAACTGAGTTCTTTTTCATACAGCTGCATAGAATGAAGTGTTCAGTTTGAGTTGCATATGCACATGTAAGACATACTTCTAGTTGGTTGGAAAATTCAGCAAAGTAATATGGCTTTATGGCAAGCAAATGCAAAGCTCAGAAAAACTGGTTGCAAATTCCTTATCTAGTGGTAATAGCTATTAATAAGTAACAAAAGGGCATCTTTCCATCAGTGTGCCTTTCAGGAAGCAGGGGAACTATTCAAACCGAACAGATGTAAAACAGTTAACATTACCCTAGCTCAGTGAACAAATGCTAAGTAAAGGTTGCCTTCTATGATGACTATACAAGTAAAGACAGAAAAAAGAAAAACAAAAAAACCCAAACCTTACATCAATTTATCTAAAGTATGTAAAAACCAAACACAATAGCAATAACTGTAAAGCAGTGATGTACTGAATGCAACTTCATAACTACATGCTGATTATTTTGACAAGTTCAGTGTTTAATATCATGCCTGAATGCTCCTTTATGGCTCATGGTTTTCTTTTGTTCAATATGACAAGCCTAAATGAATTTGAACCCAAGTGAATTAAAACTGATTCATTTACTTTGGCTAAAATCCCCTATGCACAAACCAAAAGTGTGTTTTTTACCTTCTGCTAATTCATTGGTAGAAATATATAACTAAGAATACATCTAGTTGTGGCACATGCCATAGTTCTTCTGCACAGGCTTAGAGCCAAGAGATTAGGACACTATTCTTCATAGAGTGACCAAAGCTATTTTGTGGCTAAAACTCATTTTTTTTTAATTAAATTAAGACTGTCCAAGACTTTGCTGACTCTTAACATAAGGTCAAATCTGGTTTATAGATAGTAAATGTGATAGAACATTGATAACACAAACCAGTACCTTATTATAGTTAGATAATGCTTCCTAAATGACATAGAAGTATTGCAAATGAATGAGCAATCTCTGCTCAGGCAGCATTACTAAAACATACAAACATCTAGTATTATAAAAATTAAATATCTAATATTTTAAAAATTAAACCATACCAGGATCTAGTATTTTAAAAAATAAATTTTAAAAATTAAACTTAAACACACACTGTTGCAAGGGGAAGGAAAACATACATGACAGTGTTTCCTCTACTTAAAAAAAATAAACCTCAATGACTCCTGAATTCCTGTTAGGAGGACCTTTACTACAGTGTTGTCTTTCATTAGAACCCCAGAATGAAAATGAATTTAATACAGTCTATGCCTATTTTTTTTTCCTAGATTAAGGCATTTCACAGTAATAATCACACACACAAACAAGAAAACAACTTTGTTCTCTAAAGCACTCCTAACTTTTTTTCCCAGTTCTCCTTATTTAGGTAATATAAGTGCTTAGCACTGTATAATGCCATTGTATCACTTTTTATTCTCCCTCTATGTGTTACAAAATGCTGACTGATAAAGTGTAGTGGGAGGTATAACAGAGTCATAGTAAACAAGAAACTGGGAAAGACGAAAGAACTAGAGGTACAAAAAAATGTATGAGGTAGACCTTGAGAAAAATAAATAAGGAAAAGTATACTTTCCTGAGTGGGAATTATTACAAAGTTTTCAAACCTATATAAAGAGGGGATGAGGGGGATAAAGCCCCTCTCACTGTAGGGGAAGATCAGGTTTGTCACCACCTGAGGAACACAAACATATATGTCTATAGGACCTAATGAGATGCATCTCAGAGTCCTGAGGAAATTGGCTGATGTGGTTGCCAAGCCATTGTCCATGATGTTTGAAAAGTTGAGGCAGTCAGGAGAAGTCTCTGGTGACTGGAAGAAGGGTAACATGCCGCACATTTTTAAAAAGGGTAGTAAAGATGACCCTGGGAACTACGGATACATCACCCTCACATTGGTGCCTGGGAAGATCGTGGAACAGATTCTCCTAGAAGCTATGCTAAAGCACATGGAAGACAGGGAAATGACTCAAAACAGCCAGCACAGCTTCACCAAGGCCAAGTCCTGCCTTACCAACCTAATGGCTTTCTATAATGGGGTGACCACATCAGTGGACATGGGAAAAGCAAAGGATGTAATCCGGATTTCTGTAAAGCCTTTGACATACTCCCCCACAACATCTTTTCTAAATCGGAGAAATAGGTTTCGATGGGTGGACTGTTCAGTGGATAAGGAACTGGTTGGATGGTTGCATTCAGATAGTAGTGGTAAACAGGCTCAGTGTCCAGATGGAGATCTGTGACAAGTGGTGCCTTGGGGATCCGTCCTGGGACTAATGCTGTTTAATATTTTCATTGATGATATAGACAGTGAAATCAAGTGCATCCTCAGCAAGTCTGCAGATGACACCAAGCTGAGCGGTGCAGTTGTCACACCGGAATGATGGGATGTCATCCAGAGGGACCTGGACAAGCTGAAGAAGCGGACGTGTGTCAACATCATGAGGTTCAACAGGGCCAAGTGCAAGGGCCTATACCTGGATTGGGGCAATCTGTGGTCTCTATACAAGCTGGAGTGTGATATGATTGAGAACGGCCCTGCAGAGAAGGACTTGGGGATATTCATTGATGAGAAGACCAACATGGGCTGGCAATGTGCACTTGCAGCCTAAGTCCAACCGTATCCTGGGCTGAATCAAAAGAAGCATTGCCAGCAGGTTGAGGGAGGTGGTTATCCCCCTCTTCTCTTGTGAGACCTCACCTGAAGCACTGTGTCCAGTTCTGGAATTCCCAAGTTTAGAAGGATAAGCAAACTGTTGGAGTGGGTCTAGAGGAGGACCACAAGAGGGCTAGAGCACCTCTGGTGTGTGAACAGGCCTGGAGAAAAGAAGGCTCCAGACAGGCAATATAGAGGCCTTCCAGCACCTGAAGGAGGCCTACAAGAAAACTGGGGGTGGACTTTTTACAAAGGGATGTAGTAATAGGATGAGGGGTGATGGCTTTAAATTGGAAGGGGGATGATTTAGATTAGATGTTAGGAAGAAATTCTTCATGGTGAGGGTGGTGAGACACTGGCACAGGTTGCCCATGTTGTGGATGCATCTATCTAAGTGTTCCAGGCCAGATTTGGTGGGGCCTTGAGCAGCCTGATCTAATGGGATGTGTCCCTTCTCATGGCAGGGGGTTGGAAGTAGATGATCTTTAAGGTCCCGGCCAACCTTCCAAACCAGACCATTCTATGATTCTATAAGTATTTGTGTTAAGCCCGTCGACTCCTAAACAAAAGAAAAAGAGTTCCACAAAGAAAAGCATGTATAAATTTATCATATTTCAATTTACCAAAGAGCATTGTTGTCTTCTAAAACATCCAGAAGCATTCTTGACATTAATTATAAATGGGACTTTGCTTAGCCAAACAAATTAAGCCATAAATCTCTTAGAAATCCTTACCTCTCTATTTTCACTTTTCCATCCTCCATCTAGGCCAGTCAGAGTTTGTCAAAACTAATTCAGAATGAAATCGAATATCTGATAAGAAGTCTTCAAGGAAGCTTCGAAGGATATTATCATTTGAGTTTAAAAGACAGCTTTCCTAAACGTCCATTAATAACTCCACTAAATTCTACAATTTCAACTTGAAAAATATTTTTTTTAAAACTCTTCAAGATAAGGGTCAAGTGCTGCATATGTTTCTGTTACCTTACTTAGGAATGCACATGTAAACAAAGATGCCCCAAATGCACAGGCAAACCTAGAGTGAATGCTATGCCGAGTGCTACTCAATGAACTTTAGAATAAATGCAGAAGTGAGGCTTCCAGTCTCCTTCCTCTTAGGTACATAATATCTTGTGGACAGGGAAGAAAAACTGCTGTCCTTACTGGAGCAACACCATTAGAGATAGACAGCTGCAAATCTAGAAATTTAAATTAATTTCTGAACACCTGCAGCAGCAGCAGCCTTGAACAAAAACCATATAGTAGGAGAAGACATTGATGTATGCCAATGATGAGACAAGGGATGACAGCGCTAATAAATCCATTCCTGATGAGCTTGAAATTCAGATTCTGCAAGTGTTTGCTTTACTGCAAAACTCTAGTCACAAGAATTTATTTCACGTATCCTACAAGTGATTCTTTCAGAGTAAGAGAGATATTGCTCACTCATAGTCGCTCTTCACAAATAGATATGATCTTAAATATTCAATGTAGCGTGATTGAGTATATGCTATATTCAATATGATGCTATTCAATACAACGTTATCAAGTGCACTCTCAGTAAGTTTGCAGGCAACACTAAGCTGTATGCAAATATTAATCTGCTTGAGGGCAGGAAGGCACTCTTACTGATCTGGACAGGATTAATCAATAGACCAACCGTATGGGGTTCAACAAGGCTAAGTGTTGTGTTGGGTCCTGCACTTCGGTAACAACAACCCCATACAATGCTATAGGCTTGGGAATGAACGACTGGAAAGCTGTCTGGCAGAAAAGGACCTGGAGGTCTTCATCAATAGGCAGCTGAATATGAGCCAGCAGTGTGCCCAAGATGGCAAATAGCATCCTGACTTGTATCAGGAACAGTGTGGCCAGCAGGACGAGGTAAGTAATCATTCCCCTGTACTTGACACTGGTGAGGCTACACCTTGAATACAGTGTTTAGTTATGGGTCGTTCACTACAAAAAAGACATTGAGGTGCTGGAGTGTGCCCAAAGAAGGGCAATGAAGCTGGTGAGCAAGACTGGAGAACAAGTCTTATGAGGAGAAGCTGTGGGAGCTGGGTCTATTTTGTCTGGAGAAGAAGAAGGAAGACCTTCTCGCTCTTTACAACTACCTGAAAGGAGGTTACAGCGAAGTGGACATTGGTCTCTTCTCCCAAGTAACAAGCAATAGGATGAAACAAAATGGCCTCACATTGCACTAGGGGAGATTTAAACTAAGTATTAGGAAATATAATTTCTTCAAAAGAGTTGTCAAGCACTGGAAGAAGCTGTCCAAGGAAGTGGTTGAGTCACTTTCCCTGGAGGTATTTAAAAGATATGTAGACACAGTGCTTAGGGACATGGTTTAGGGTGAACTTGACACTGTTAGGTTTATGGTTGGACTTGATGATCTCAAAAGTGTTTTCCAACCTAAACAGTTCTATGAGTCCGTGATTGTATTACATTGGATACATAATATACATGGATGCTGGATGTATATTTACATCTATTTAAAACCAGAAAACAGGTTTTGTATGTTGGAAGGAACTCCATTGCTTAAGATAAAAAGAACTCTGTTAGTTGAAAGCTGTTGGGCGATTCATAAGCTTGTTCAAACATGCATACATAAAAGACTAATACTCCTATTGGTTTCTCAGGGAATAGTTATATTTATTCCCTAAACGTACTACTTACATTCCTCAATAATTCTAGCCAACACTAGTCAGAGCAGGAGTCTCTTTTTACCTGTTTCATGAAGGCTATATGTCCCCAAATGCTTTTACTTTGGTTATATGAAAAAAAAAAAATTTCCATTTTCACTCACATATTATATTAGGAAACCTGTGGAAAACAATTTCTCAAGTAGTTTTCTGCTAATATGTTGTTGTTTGTTCGGGTTTTTTTAAGGATCACTTAGACTAGGGAATTCTGTTTGGGGATTTAAATCATTGTCCTTTTGGAGATCTGTGACTTATAGAGTCTGGCTTAAAGATAAGTTACAGAAAACTGAAGGAGGACTGAAAAAAAATATTTCTCAGAGAAAAATGTTCTCCTGGAAGAAAAATTTCTCATGGAGAGACTTTGCAGTGAATCATTTGGAGATATTTTCTCTTAAAAGCATAGCAAATGATTGCAACGTCTGTACTAACCAAACTGTGTGAGGGATCACATTGTTTACATATGCCTATAGTAACATTGAATGGTACTGCATCACAGATCAGCTCCAGCAATGCATTTCTAAAATAATATTTGACTCAAATGTTGATGTTCCAAAGAAAGGTTATAAATTCTACCATCTGACAGTGGCTGTTGCTGGAAACTTAAGTAAACCAGAGTGTGTAGAGGTAATTACACTTCACAAATCTTACTGAGCTAAAGTATTAAAAAAAAAAAAAAAAACAAAAAACAAAGAAAAACTCTTCAAATATTTTAATTTTTTTGAAAGTGTGGTAAGGTACCTCCTGCTTTGCTTTCCCATTATTAAAGGCAGAATTTTTATTCTTTGTTCCCTCTCCTCATTTCTGAGGGACCGAAGAGGACTTTTAAATGCTTAAAATACTTTTATTACTCAAAATACTCTTGAGGGGGGACTGTGTATTACCCACAACACCTCATTTCCAGTATCCCATAAATATTCTGCTATTCACATTCCCCCTTAAAGCTTCTTGTGGAAGACTTCTCCCTAAATTACCTCTAATAAAGCATTACTCCATGCCTAGCACCGTCAGGCCACAAAATATTATTCTCTTTTTTACAATGTGAAAAGAAAAGGTACATTTTTTCTTCTTTTCTTCTTCACTTTTTTTTTAATTCTGACATGAAAATTGCAAAAGCAGTAACAATACTGGTAACTTTTCAAATCTACCATACCACTGCAGAAAAGGATCTATTCAGTAAAAATTATACAGATGTCTGAGCACAGCTGAGTAAAACATTGGTCTTCTGAGCTGCCTGGAGTTAGGAAATCAGACATACTTTTCACTCAGTATAAGGAATAGATAGTTTTGTTTACTTGAGCAGCAGTTTCCTAAAGTGTTTCAAAAACCTAAAATGTATGGTCTTGCTTATCAGTTGTATTCAGGAGTGTAGCGACATGGCAGAATAATTGCTGCAACATGGGATACATTTGTGCCCTCATATAGGGAAGGAACATCTAGAGTTTATTTCTGTCACTTCCTCCTTTAACAACACAATGAGCTCTATCATGAGTATCATGTATGCTTGTTCCTGTGTTACAGCTTTGTTTCTCCCCTACATAGTTTCTTTATTCCATAAGCTATCTAAAGTTATTTGGATGCATAACACAGCAGATCATGTATAATATTGCTATTGCTCCTGGGATTTATCTATATTTGAACATAACATATTGACTAAGAAAGATAAAAGCATTTTATTTTTAATTACAATTACAGCCGAGAATACAAAATGAAAGTGAAATTTAAAATCATAAGAGGCAAAAGCAAACAAAAATTCTTTCTTACCTACCTTCATTTCACTAGCCAATAAATAAAAAATTGACTTTGCATCTATTTGCACAAAGCTCTGATCGTGAAAATACTCCTGGCACGAGTAAAAAAATTCTTAAATTCTTATCACTTTGTAATGGGCAGACCCCTAGTGATTTATCACTAGTGGTTTTAGTCAATAAAGTTTTATTGACTGATAATTAAGTAAGCCTTCACATTTCATCGTTATAGGATTACAGTTCTGGATAAAGGCTGGGTGTAGAAGGAGGTCTACAGGACATTGATGATGTTGATAATGCCATAATTTCTGTGATTTAGCACTTTAACATGATAGAGACATAAGCAATTGCTATTTAAAATAAGGAAAAACAGTTTTGATGAAGTAGTTAGAGATGCGAGTATATTCAAGTGTATGTATACTTATGTGGACACATATACATATTTATGTATAAAGAAGTACATAGTACTGTTAAAGAATATATAAGGAAGAATGTGATGAGCTTAAGTTTGAAATTACAGGTTTCTTCCCTAGCCTTAAAGCTAGTCCTAGTTTTCAGATATGTTTTGAGATAATCTGGTTTGAGAATATCTGAATGCTCAAGGAAGATACGCTGTTTCTTCCCCCTCCCCCACATAACTCTTCTGTGTAAAAGGTAGTAAACCTTAGCTATTAAGAACCCATTTTATCACACCGGGTTTTTTCAGACATTCCAAATAAACCAGTAGGACAGATCAAGGATAGTGTGTCCCGAGTACTAGATAAAAGCTATTGTCTTTTAAGAGCCTTAAGATTCCATTTGGGTAGAGATTGGAAAAATACAATCCAGTTCCTATCTAAGGAGAAAAGGCAACGGTAGTAACTATAGTTTCATAGTATGCTTTTGCTCACTTTTGTGCAAAGAAAGAAAAATAAAATGAAGACACAAAGTCCATATAATTACACAAAGTGATTTCTGAAGCTTTGGTAAGGCTATATCATTAGAATTCCAGCTAAAAAAGCTACTAACAATCAGCTAAAAAAAAGTAGTACTGTCATTAAGTGAAAAGGCTTCAAAATCTTTTCTTTTCTAATTGGTCAAAGCATACTGAATTTCAGGTTTCTAGGCTTTTTGGTTTAAGTCTTTGTGAAAATTTCATTTGGTACATTAATGTAAAAGAAGCAGAAATCATTAGGGATTCTATCATAGAATCATAGAATCGTTTGGCTGGGAAACCTTTGAGATTATCGAGTCCAACTACACCTGTCCACTACTAAACCATATCCCAGAGCACCTTGTCTACCTGTCTTTGAAATACCTCCAGTGGTGGTGACTCAACCACCTCCCTGGACAGCCCATGCAAGTGCCTCATAAACTTTTCAGTGAAGAAATTTTTGCTGATACTTAATCTGAACCTTCCGTTGTGCAACTTGAGGCCATTTCCTCTCATCCTACTGCTCAGTACTTAGGAGAAGAGACCAACACCCACCTCACTATAACTTTCTCTTGGGTAAGTGTAGACAGTGATAAGATTTCCCCTCAGCCTCCTTTACTCCAGGCTAAAAAACACCAGTTTGCTCAGCCACTTTGCATAGAGCTTGTTCTCCAGCCTGCTCACCAGCTTTGGTGCCATTCTCCAGACACATTCCAGCACCTCAATGTCCTTCTCATAGTGAGGGGCCCAAAACTGAACAGAGGATTTGAAGTGCAGCCTCACCAATGCTGAGTGCAGGGGAAGGATGACTTCCCTGGTCCTCACAGCCACACTGTTTCTGATATAGGCCAGGATGTCATTGGCCTCTTTGGCCACCTGGGCACACTACTGGCTCATGTTCAGCCAGCTGTCAACCAACACCCCTAGGTCCTTCTCTGCCAGCAAGCATTCCAGTCACTCTTCCTCAAGAGTTCTATGCTGTTCCTTGCTCTTGAGACCCAAGAAAGTTAGCACACCCTTAAAGCATCCTACGCATCTTTTAATTTTATTTGAGAGGCAATGAGACAGATAAAAATTAGTGTCCTCTTTCTCAAAAGCATCTTCAGTTCCTCACTCGAGAAGTTGCAGCCTTTAATCAAATAAAATTAAAAATACTATAGTTTACAACACTTTAGCTTTTTTTATTTTAAATATGTACCGAAAAAACTCACCACAGTCACCAACTTTTTTTCTGAAATGTATAGGATCTATTAATTGTGCTTTCTTTTCATAGTGCACTGCTGGAAAACTAATTCTGGATGCTTGACTGTATTTCTTGTTCCTCAAACTAGGAAGTCCTGAGAGCGCAGCATAAATGATCCATTTACATCCCAGGGAGCAGAATTTCATTTGATTTGAAACTAAAATTTTGTGTCCATTTGTGAGCTGCCTGATTAAAGAACTTACATGCTCACAGTGGGCAAAAAGAAAAATGTATATACATTCCCTGAAACAGCTAAAGATTATCTTTACCCTAAATAAATTATTAACACAACATAACACAGAAAATAGCTTTCTTAAATGGCAACATAATGAGGCCAGCATAGGCTAGAGTATTCTGATTTCAAGTCTAATATAGACCTATGAGGACAGACAGAGAGGTCTTGCTTTGTCCCTTCAGTGAGTTCAACCACAGCCTATTAGAATATTTCAAAAATGAGACACTGTATTGCAGATGTCTGTGTCCTAAATTCATGCATATATGTGGCACAGTTTATTATTTATTTATTACAGGCCATGCATGTCAGATCATGTAATATGCTCTAATACACCGTGATTGAATTCACTGGAGGGACAAACCAAGACATCTCTAGGACTGACATCTTTTTTTCTCAAATCAATCAAACCCTTGTCTTAAAAGATATTCTATTGCCGTTGAGCTATCAATTTATTTTCTGTTTCTTCTGCTGTTTTCTGTGGAGAAAATATAAATGGCCAGAATAGAATCATAGAATGGTTTGGATTGGAAGGTACCTTTAAAAGATAATTTTGTCCAACATCCCTGCCATGGACAGGGTCATCTTGCAGCAAGGTTTTTCAAAACCATGTCCAGCCTGTGACGGGGCATCCATAACTTCTCTGTAATCTGTTCCTCTGTCTCACCACCTCCTTGTAAAGTATATCTTCCTTAGACCAATCTAAACCTACTTTTTTTTAAAGCCATTACCCCTTACACTGTTATTACAGGCCTTGATAAAATGTCTTTCTCTGTCTTTCATATAAGAACTTTCTTAAAGCATTCTTGGTTGCAACCTATAGGGTCCCAAGGACACATATGGAGAAATTTCTTCTTTGCAGCTGTCTCTGTTTCTATCCTTGATATGCTGTCTTCCTGCATCAGAGCTCTCATGAGTTCCCAGTTTATCCAAGCCAGTCTCATGATGTAACTCCCTGTTTTCCTTAGTACGATGGGCAGTTTTTGTAATAGAAATGTCCTGCCCTTAAAAAGCTAGTATCTTTCCAGATCTCCTTTGCTCCTGACATTACCTTCCATGGGATCCCACCTAACAGTTTCCTGAATAACCCAAAATCTACTAAACTAAAGTCCAAGGTTTGTAATCTGCTAAAGTCCTTCCTTACTAGCTTCAGAATACTGAACTCCACTATTTCATGATCAGTACAACCAAAGCTACCACTGACTGCCATATCCCTGGGTGCCACGGATAGCCAGACCTCTTCCCGGTCTCTGTTCTCCATTGCCTCTCCGGTGAGAGAGACAACAACCTGACCTCTGTTTAGGTGCTGCTCTAACTCTGAGCTCCTCCCTGCAGAGCCCTAACTTTCTCACCTTCTCCCACTGCTCTCTCTTTGAGTGCTCTCTCTTACTCTGACCTCCTCCTTTGAGTGGTCTTCCTAACTGCTCTGCCATGCCAGGCTTTACACACCCTTATCACCTCATTAGCAGCTATCCTGGTGATTGGCCACTTACTAAATCAGCTGGCCGTAATTATCTCTTATCTAGCTACACTTGGGAAGTTCTTATTACTGAATATCAGTTCCAGCTGTGAGTCATCCCCTACATCATCCCCTTGGTACCTGTACCGAGAAGCTAGTCCTGACACACCCTCTGGAATTTTTGCTTGCCTTTTGCTGTGTTGCACTTCCAGTAGCTGTAAGAGAGTTCAGACTCTCCTGTAAGAGACAGAGCCTGTGATACAGACACTTTCTCTAGTTATTTAAAGAAGAAATTTTCAGCTTCTTAACTCTGATTGGGTGATCCGGGACAATTTCCAACCACAATGTCATGGTCACTGACATGTCCTCTAATTTGAGGTTGCCGCAAGCTGTCAAGCAGCCTGTTTTCTGCTGTACATAAGGCCTACATACCTTGAAGCTGCTCCTTAACATAAAGGGCAACTTCTCCTTCTCTTTTTCACTGCCTGCCCTTCTTAAATAGACTGTGTTATCCCATTGCAGTACACAACTCATACAAACTATCCCACCACAGCTCAGTTATGCCACAATTCAGGATCTGCATGTGGAGTCTCAGTTCCTCCTGCTTGATTCCATGGCTGTAGATATTAGCGTATGTTTCAGGATGGTTTCTTTTTGCCCTGTTTTATTGTTCCTGGATCATTTCTGGTTCTTGTCACCTTGCACCTTTTGCTCTGCAATCCTGCGCACTGCTTCCATGCTTAACTGGGTGTCAGGTTTGTCAGCTTGTTGTCAAAGATGCTTTTGCTCTGCTTTTCTTGGTAGGTCCTGTCTTTACCCACCAGTCCTCAAATATAGACTACTTTTACTGTGGCCTTATTAAAAAAACAGAATGAAAGCATGGTATATAGGGCAGAAAAGAATTCTGTTAAATCATAAACAAAACTCTTTAATGTGCAGAATCAGAAAAAACATATTCACCAAAAAAAACCCCAAAAACTATTCCAGCTACTGAAGTAAATGAAACTGAAAAAAAATGGGCAAAGTTAAAAATTACAAGACACTAAAAAAATATACAAGGCCAATGAACAGGATTTTACTAACTACAACAGTTTTTGATAAACCTCTAGCCCAAGTAAATGGAAACTTTTATTTTGGTAATATATTGTATCTTAAAAATTAACTCAGTTTTTATTGATTTTGAAAGTAACACTTGCAAGTATGAAGGTAATAGCTTTTTGATTGATTCAGTCAGGATGAGTTAGGCTTTGTGAATAAAGGGGGAATTAATCAGTAGAGGTTGATTTAGGACCTCTTTCATAATATGGATTTCCATTTTTTGTGTCATTGTTCTGTTGTTAAAGACCTGATTGCATGTTTGCACTGAGGTGAATGATTGAATGACTGTAACTAGCAGTCACTGAAAAGTGAGGCTATCTCACAAGAATTAAAGCCTTCCTGAAATTAAATGTAAAAATAAAAGTTAATCTAAGAAAGTCTGCAAGAGGCTATGTTGTAAACAAGCAGAAATGGAAACATTTTCCATTCCAGGCAGAGAGGCTCAGAAAAGAGACAGACCTATTTTAGGAACCAGCCTTCAGAGAGTGAAACAATTGTTTAGGAGGCAATACATAAAGACATATATTGAGGTATTTGTGACAAACATTCTAGTGCCGTGTTTCCAGTGTATGTAGTACTGATTTGTCAAGAGTCACCATGTAAAGCTGGTAAGGTGCAAAATATTACTCAGCTTGCTAAATAAAGTTCTGGTTCAAACTGAGGTATCGTATACTGAGCTGAACAAATAGTAAAAGAGTTTTTTTCTTGTTTTTTTCTCATTAGAAATAACTAATCAGGAAAAAGCTGAACTCTAGGAAGTGGATACCATTTTTTTCCAAAATTCCTGAAAACAAATTTACTATTGTATTGTACTACAAGAAAGAAGCTCACATAAAATTCCAAATAAATATGATTTCTTTTCTCTGAGGGAAAAGCCATAAGAGGCCCTTGTTCTCTGCTACCTTTAAGCAGAGGATGATTTAAGCATAGCTATATATGTCTAGTCACAGAAG
This sequence comes from Cuculus canorus, assembly GCF_017976375.1. Lineage (NCBI taxonomy): Eukaryota > Metazoa > Chordata > Aves > Cuculiformes > Cuculidae > Cuculus > Cuculus canorus. The sequence goes on from NC_071401.1 coordinate 54,457,104, forward strand.
TAGACAGATTGTATAGTATATATGACTGCATATGTATAAATATTTTTATGTATGCATGTATGTAAGTTTATATGTATACATAACTTGATAAAAATATAAAAAGAATCAACTTCATAAGAAGCCAACTGTTACAGAAACAGATATTAACTAGAGTTTATTTTTCATATGTATGTATATGCTACAATGTGTTTTCTCCCTTAAATATCTGTGAGGCAACCAGTTTAAATGAAAAAGAATATAACAATCATTGAGTAGTTTTGTATCATGAGACTTTGATAATAATACCATATATTGTAATAATTCATTAACTCATGCCTTTCACATTGATATTTCATCTGTTTCCTGGGACTGACTTGATAGCTGATCAACAGATAGTGCCTTTCAGAAATTAGTCTTTAAAACTACATGCATTAACAAAAACACTAAAATATTACTTCAAGATCTTGAGCTGTGATACTGCGACATCAGAGCATCTGAACAAAAAACTTGATCATGGCAAAAAGCCTATAAGACACACAGAAAACAGTAATATGTCTGTATTGTAATGGAGAAGAGACAGACAGCCAAACAAGAAAGGTGGATGAGTGTAAGTATTCAGTTATTGTGATGAATGCAGCAACTATGTCTTTGGGGGCGGGGGGGAAGACAGACGTGATAGGGGCAGGGAAAGGTTGATTTGTTTTTCCAGATTTCACTACATTTGCTAAAAGATTTATTTGCTACATTCTATTAAAAAGGTCACGGTTAGGCTGTTAGGAAGTCAACTTGTTTACGTTGGTTGCTGGCTGGATGCATATCAGCTGGATATATAATTGTACAATGAGACAAGATATGTATACATTCAAATTCATAAGCAAGGACAAAGAAACATTGATACCAGACTTTTCTGAATGACTAAGTACTGTTTAGTATGCTTCAAAGTGGGTAAAGTCATGAATGGCACTCTCACCAATGTACTATAAGAAAACTATAGGAAGAGACAGGGAACTCTGTGTCATTCTTTGCACCCTAAAAGAACGCGTTACTGTAGGCAATCACACATGCAAAAGTGAAAATGTTTCATTTTCTCCTTTAACATGTCAGATAATTGCCAAATTTATTATCACTTCTATTTAGCACCATAGCTGACCTACTTAGAACAGGTTCAGGGTTAAAACAAAAGAATCATTTGTGGATGATTAGAGAAGAAAAGGAACAGATTGTTAGAGAGTTGTCTTAAAATATGATATATTTCAAGAAAGTATTAATTATTACAAAACACTAGAATAAATTATAGAATGTTCTTTGTTTCTAAATTCCCTGGAACACAGATGTATGTCCAGCAATAAAATTATTGCAACCTTTTTCCCCAAAAAGACAAGAACTATATCATGATCATGGTGTGCTTTATTCTACTGTCAGTGTACTTTATAGAACTTGTTCCAGTAAGCAAAGCTAGTTAGAAAAAAAGGTGTATAGACTGCATTGCAAGTGGCAATACAAAAGATATATAGAGCTGGTGGGTGAGACAGAGGAGTCAGCTTCGGGTCCAACAGATTTCATGTCGAGTACTCTGCTGTTCTGTAAAGTTATATTATTAGAGCAGCTGAGAAACTGCCTTTCAAAGTCTAGAGGATCTTCCAGACCCTAGATCAGAGAGTACTGCTGGTAAACTGCCAAGTATACAGTTTAGACAGGCATCCTTCTTCCCACCTCTCAATACTATGTCACCTCTGTTCCCCATGACTTTATGCTGTGCAACGTTCTAGAGAAGGTAGGCTGTACTGGGAACATCATGACCTTATCCTTTCAGATTGCACTGCAAACTGCCACTGACGATGATATCTTGGTTAGCTTGGATACCACCTCAGTATTCACTATAACACTATAGGAGGAGTGTTACCAGCAGGTCAAGAGAGGTGATCCCCTCTGTTCAACAACATATGCAAAATGATATCTACATTTTGGGTGCTTTCAGGTGTATTATCAAAAACTTATGAAAAACAGTGTTAAAAACAATAGAGAAAAATGGCATGACAAGAATCCAATTTCTTTTTTTTCCTGAAGCAGATATACATTTTATAAAAATTTGAGTGTATATTGAATTAATGATTTTTCAGTTTGAATATTTTCAAAGATCTTTTAATAGTAGCTTCAAAACCTTTTTTTTTCTTGTACTGTTCATTTTATTCTAGCTAACAATACAGTAATAGATTTTTCTGTGACCACCATCATAAAGTTCTTTTTAAGAAAACAATTTCCTTTTATCTGGATATTTCTATCAGAGAACTGTGCTATAAACACTTGGACATGCATATTTTTCCCCATTCATGTTGAATGATGTATTGCAAAGACAACTGTTTTACTAAACACTTCTTGAGGATATTTCCCAGTATTTTCTATTACATACAGAAGTGCAATGGACTGGAGAGTTGGAAGTGCATTTCCACAACACTTTTATATACATTTAAAATAAGTTACATTTAGTGTTCAAGTACATGTTATTTATTGTCTAAGTATGTGGATGCATTCCTAGCAATACAGTGCAATTAAGCTGCCAAGACGTGACTATATGAACCTATGAACTCACAGCAATACCCTGTGTGAAAGTTACGGTCAAAAAAAGAAGAAAAAACAAAAACCAAAACAAACCTAAGAACAGCAAGAGTAAAATGTAATGATTTTTTATAAAAACATTTTACACTTAAACAGAAGAACTTTGTTATGATAACAGGACAAAAACACTGTCAGGGGACTATAAAATTAATGACGATTGTGGAGTATTGAAAATTGGGTGAACAGGCAGGTGCAAAGGGCAGGGAGCAGTGACACAAAGTCTAGTTGGAGGCCAGTGACTAGTGATGCACCCCAGAGATCAAGATGAGATCCAGTCATGCTTAACATCCTCATTAATTGTTTGGATGATGGGGCAGTGTGTACCCTGAAGAAGTTTGCTAATGGCACAAAACTGGGAGGATTGGCCAATACAGCAGAATGTTTTGCTGCCATCCAGAGGGACCTTGATAGGTTAGAGAAATGGGTTGACAGGAACCTTATGAAGTTCAGCAAATGGAAGTGTAAAGTCCTTTAGCTGGGGAGGAACAACTCCTGGTACTAGTATAGGGTGGTACAGAAAAGGACCTCAGTGTCCTGGTGGACACCAAGTTGAACATGGGCCAGAGATGTATCCCTGTGGCAAAGACCAGCTGTCTCCCTGGCTGCTCAAAAGGGTTACTAGCAGGTCAAGAGAGGTGATCTCCTCTATTCAACATCCAGAAGGTAACACGTGGAGAACTGGGTCCAGTTCTGGGTACCACAGCACAAAATAGAGAGGGAGCTACTGGAGACAATCCAGCAAAAGGCCACCGAGGTAATTAAGTGATCAGGCCATCTTTCATAGATAGAGAGACTAAGAGAACTGAGATTGTTTAACCTAGAGAAGGCTCAGGGGATCTCATATATGTGTACAAATATCTGAAGGGAAGATAGAAAGATTAGGAAGCTAGGCTCTTTTTGATGGTGCCTAGTGGCAGGACCAGAGGCAATGGACATGAACTGAAGCAGAGGAAGTTCCCTATGAATGTCAGGAACCTTCTTTTACTATGAGGGTGTCCACACACTGGCATAGGTTTGGACATGTTCCTGGGCTAGGAACATGCTCTAGGTGATCTTGCTTGAGAATGGGTGTTGGGCCGTATGACCTCCAGAGGTCCCTTTCAGCCTCAGCCACTCTGTGATTCTGTGCAATTTGCCTTCAGGCTCCAGTGTTTTTAGTCTGAGTTCTACTTGGGTAGTGCATATTGTTGTGCTATTGCAATACGGTTTAAAGGATGCTTGTGATAGGTGAAAGCACATTTTTAACTGTTGACTTGTGAATTTTCTCTCTCGTAATATTTCTGAGTTCAGTCTAATGCTATTCATCAGTGTGTACAGGATCACCATATATATATCAGGAAAGGACAATCAAAGCTTTTATTTTTCTAATCAACATTGTCATCATTTTCTTTATTTCTGTGTTAATGGAGAAACTGTTTTCCAAATTATTATACTATACATATCAAAACCCCAACAGAAATTCAAGTTGCAGAAAGACATTATTCGCAATGCAAGGGGAATTAATATGAAAAATAGTATCTCAGAACAACAAACAAACCGAAGGAAAGACAAAGAAATGTTAATATAAATTACTATAGTAAACACCATACACATGTAAGCTGAAGGATGGTGCTTACCAAACTAAGCTTAAATGGAAATATATGGCTGTTGTGGTTTGAGCTGAATTAGAGTCAGTTTTGTGACTAACTCAGTCGCTGTGAGTAACTTAATTCTCAGAAAGTTAGCTCCTTGTGTTCTTCTCTAGAAGTGATAACACAGGGCATTGGTATGCAAAAAGACCAATGCTTACATTTAACCATGTCCATCCTTGAACTGGCAGAAGGGGACCACGCCTGTGAGGAGATGCTAAACTGACCAACAGAGTATTCCATCTCATATACACCATACTCGGTATAAAACTGAGAGATCATGAGGGTCTCACACTCTTCTGCGATAGCCAACATCAAGTGAGGACCTCGTCTGTCTCGTTGTTCCTGATGTCAGATTTGTGAGTTCCTGAATCCAGCTCCTGAGTCCAGTTCCCTCCTAGCTATGGACCCATTCCCTTGTGTCTGTTCTACAGTATTTGTGATGAGGTATAGCCATCGAGGGGTGGGGTAGGGGAGTGTTTGCATATATTCGTATATATGCTATTACTTTCTAATTACACCATCATCATCACCACCGCCACCATTTCATTACAGTTGTAGTTTTAGTTTCCAACTGGCAGGCCTTTTTCCTCTCATTTCCCCCTCCCCTTTCCCTGCAGGGTGGAGGGAACGGATTTGGGAGTCCAACTGCATGGTTTAACTGCCAACATTTAGCCATGTGGGGCTAAGCCATGACATCATCAAAAGAGATCAGAGCTTTACAGGCAGACAAGAAACCAAATTCCACAAATCATAAGGAATGCATAGTTTCCCATCTTCCAGATCATGTTAAGAATACTGCCCTTTATTACATCTTTTTATCACAAACACATTATGTTGTCTTACTGAATACACTTTAATTCAAACTTCCATTGAAATCAGAAATTAAAGAGAAACAGCGAGTCTGTTCTTGAGAGCAGACAATTAATTTTGATGAAGAAGCAAGGAACTACACGCCTTTTCATAAATAATTTGTTCATATTCTCATTAAAAAGATAAAAATTATAATTGTATTAACTTAATTTTCTACTAATAACTGACATGTTAAAATGAAGTATCAAATCAAATACTATTTCTCAAGGAAAAAAAGTATGATAATGGACTGTGATTATACAGATCCATTGGAGTAATTTTCATTCCAACACAGATCATAATACGTAAATTCATAATTAGTTGATTTATACAAACTTTTAAAAAAAATAATTGAAATCTAGATTTACCTTAAGAATAATCCATTGAAAAATAAAACAATCATTGAATGCCATAACTAAAGGAAGGAGATAATGTAAGTAATTGTTTTCATTGTTATTAAGCTTTGTACTTAATAAGGGGAGAGAAAGACAAACCATTTATCAAGTCTGATATGAATACAAAAGACATTAGAGGTAAATACTTAAATATCTTATTCAAAGACTGTTTGCATCTCTTTTCCATCTCAAAACTGCTTAAATAAATGATTAAATGTTGGACAGTACCTTGGGAGTTTAAAAGTTGGGTTTTTTTTTCCTTAGGTGATCATTATATTGATCAAAAGAAAGAAAAAACAGGATATTTATTTTGAAGCATTTAGACAGTGCTCAGCTAGAGTGTTCAGCTAGGAAAAAAAGATATATTGGCCTACCAAGACATGGCAAAAAGGTGAGATGGATTTTTTTATTTTTTCTTTTTCATTTCACAAATCTCACATCACTTGCAAGACCTTTACAAGAAATATCACTCTAATTTCATCACTCCTACAGTTTAAAATGTTCATGGACATTAGGATAGCTAAAGGGATTAATGTTCACAAAATGCTTTCATGAGACTTTTCTGATTGTAGTTCCTTCGTATGAAAAGTTCAATGGAAGGAGAAGTTCCTTATGGTTCAATTCTACATTTTTTACCTATGCTATTGTGAAATTGCATATAGAAATATTAGTAGAGCAGAAAACGTTTAAATTAAATCTACACAGCTATTCAAGAGTTAACAGAGACTCAATTTTAATAAAGAACTTTTTATATACTTTTGAGGAGGTAAGTGGAGTATGGGGAACAGCTTGAGCCTTTTAGTTTACCAGTAGTAGGGTTATTGATTCTCTCAAGGGAATAAACTTTGAAATAAAATCAGTTCATGAACAGCATCTCAAAAACATTCAATAGAATGTGGAAGATACTATTACAGTCATTTTTAAAGTAGTATTGATTTTTCTCTAAGTCCAAGCCATTACTATCTTCTTAGTTTCATGAAAAGATCCTCAAAATAACACAACCATCATTTCCTGAGTTTCAAAAAAATTAACATGAATATTTTTTTCATTGTTAATACTGGAAAAGCAGATGCAAGATTTTTAATCTCCTGTTTTCAGGAAGAAGGCTATCATAACCAGATTTAGAATAAAACAAAACAGTTTAATATTTATGTACAGATTGGAAATATTTAAATAATTAAATGAAGCAGAAATAAGTGAAAATGTAAATTTGCACTACCCCTTCTTCCTTGTAATAATATGAAAGGCTAAAATCAAACATAGTATCTGAAAAGTAATAAAGAAATGCTGAAAGCAATTCTGTAGTGCAACTGAGTTTGTGAAATAATCAGTATATGCTTTTACCCAAAGGTTCACCAATCACACCAAAATATACTACATTACTACTAATACTACTATTCAATCTTTTACGAACTTATTTGTATCAGGTACACAAATAAAAAGGTATAAATTTTAGCATATAGAATTCACAGAGAAAAAATTGCAAATTTTATTTTATATGTTTTGCAATTCTAAAAGAATATTTAAACTTGAACTAGCTTTAAAAAAAGCAGCAAAACCCCACACTTTCCTGAATGTATCATATGTCATCATATTTGAATGTTATATGGACAGCAACTGGGAAGAAGATGAATGGATGATAACCAAATGTGTCTGGATCTACATTTGTGCCAAGAATAGTAAGACTTCTATGAATTCAAATTTCTATTGAATATAGGTAGCTGAAAAATCATCTTTTCATTAATTACCAGACCAAGGTCTTTCTTTCCTCAGTTGCCTTCGGCTGATGTGCTTCAATCTCATAGAATTTCTTAATTCTAATTGGAAGGTTGTCCCTTATTCACAAGCTCTGCAAAGGACCGCTGGGCTGAGACCAATGGCATGAGGTTTAACAAGGCCAAATGCCGGGCCCTGCACTTGGGGCATAACAACCCTGTGCAGTGCTACAGGCTAGGAGAAGTCTGGCTAGAAAGCTGCCTGGAGGAGAAGGACCTGGGGGTGTTGGTTGACAGCTGACTGAACATGAGCCAGCAGTGTGCCCAGGTGGCCAAGAAGGCCAATGGCAACTTGGCTTGTATCAGAAATGGTGTGGCCAGCAGGTCCAGGGAGGTTATTCTCCCTCTGTACTTGGCACTGGTGAGACCGCACCTTGAATACTGTGTTCAGTTCTGGGCCCCTCACCACAAGAAGGATGTTGAGGCTCTGGAGCGTGTCCAGAGAAGAGCAACGAAGCTGGTGAGGGGGCTGGAGAACAAGTCTTACGAGGAGCGGCTGAGAGAGCTGGGGTTGTTTAGCCTTGAGAAGAGGAGGCTGAGGAGTGACCTTATTACTCTCTACAACTACCTGACAGGAGGTTGTGGAGAGGAGGGAGTTGGCCTCTTCTCCCAAGTGACAGGGACAGGACAAGGGGGAATGGCCTCAAGCTCTGCCAGGGGAGGTTAGGCTGGACTTCAGGAAAAAAAATTTCATGAAAAGGGTCATTGGGCACTGGAACAGGCTGCCCAGGGAGGTGATTGAGTCACCTTCCCTGGAGGCGTTTAAGGGACAGGTGGATGGGGTGCTGAGGGGCATGGTTTAGGGAGTGCTGGGAATGGTTTGACTCAATGACCCAGTGGGTCCCTTCCAACCTGGTGATTCTATGATTGTATGATTCTCTCATTTCGCATTTTTACATTTCATACTGTTTCTGTTATTGTGGCCCTTAATTATTTCTCTATGATCTGGCTTTTTTCTGAGTGTCAAATCATGACATTTCCAAATTTGTAAAACACCACCTTTTTAAGCCAGGATCATTTAATCCTGGCTGCAGTATCACCCTCTGAGGAACTTCCCTTGTAATCTTCCCGCAGCCTAATAACTGCTCTTTAAACAGAGATAGCAGAATTCTTTTCTCTCTTTTTTTCTTTTCATTTTCAGTTAATTTTTCATCTATAAACTCTATATTCTTTAACTTTCCAACTACACCAAACTTAATTAATATCACATTTTAGCAATCATCATACTTACATCCAGAAATTATTCTACAACATTCCTTAAAGCAAAGATTCTACAACACATTTGTATGGAATATTGACAAGATATCCTATTACTTTATCACAATAGGCTCTGTAAATTCATGTGACCTCTTAGCACATTTTCTGGTTTTCCCCTTCCTCTTCCTTTTTCCCTAAGTTGATTCATGGTAGTGTGGTCCATATTTTAAGTATATAGAAGCCTGAACTGAAGCGTAAAATATTTTTTTTATCTTGATCGCATAACTTTTATTTCCATTACCTCATTCCCATCATCCACTCATCTTTATGTTCCTTATTCAACATCACCTTTTCAGTGGAAAAGAATGTACTGAAGCTTAGTTCTCTCATACTGGCTTTTTCCTAATCTTGCTGAATATTTTTGTTACTATTTGTTTTACTATTCTCCACACGTTTAAGACAGCTTGACTTTTGACATTTCAATGTAATCCCTGCACTTTCTAACAGTCCTCCATCAGGTCCCTTATTTCCAATAGGCTTTTGAAATTTTATCTATCTATTTTATCCCCACTTTGCTATTTTATTTTTTCCTCTTTTTGTTTGACATTTAAATAAGGGATGGTTGTTACAATTGAGGCACATATTGTATTCAAAATCATTAAATCAGTCTCAGCAGACTTGCTTTTGTATCCTTAGTTTTTTCAGTTTGTTTTTTTTTTAAAAAATAAAATGTTAGCTACAGCTTTTGTGTATGAATAACTTCTGTCTTTTTTTTGGCAGTATGTTAATTTAAAATGTCTAAAAGCTTCTTAAGGTGACTAAAGCATTTCAGTAACATGGGAAATGATCACCTGATGTCACTGCCAGCAAAATACACAGGATCACATTTAGATTCCTTCTGGTAAAAAAGAGCCCATTGTGTCCCACCTTTTTGGGTGGAGTTTAGACTACAAAAACCTTACTAGAGTGATACACTTTCTCTTTCCTTACTCTTTGTACATAGTTAAAAAAGATGACACATCCAACATACATCTGAGGCTAAATAAATAAATACATTACTGTATTGCTACTGCCAACTTTTGTTATAAATATTATGTTTGGGGTTTTTTTTATAGCTCAGTCATTCCATCAGTTCTATTTGGGAGTTATAGAATCCCAGGCTCTTTATAGAATGACTTTGGGGTTCATTTTTTCTCAGCTTTACAACCACCTAGAACTGAGGTTTTACATTTCCTTGGCAAGCACCGTGACAAACAACTTATTAGTAAAAGTTATCTAATGTAATCTCTATCCTGTTCTGTCTCCTCTTTGTAATTAATTCCCTGCAATCACAAGATGTAGTATGCAACGTTATCAGTTTAAAAAAAAATAGTTTTCTTATCTCAGCAGTCCTGACATAACAGGGACCCCATAGTGCATAGCAAATCAGACTTGGGTAAAAGCATCCTCTCCCACCTACTCATCCTTCCAAATCAGCCCAAACAAGATATACAAAACACTGCAAACAAGAATGAGAAAAAGAGCAGCGAGATGTCTGGCAGATTGGAATCCTGCAGACTGATGTTCCTACTAAAGCTTTGGGTCATGAAAATATATCCTGACTTAATTGAGTACAAAAATTATTCCCAAGAAATCAGCTCATCAGAGTTTTTTAATTAAGTTTACATGCCTAGAGATCTGCTAATAGGTTTTAAGAACCTACAGGATTTTTGTGGTGCTGCAAAGTAAGTGGTCAACCTGTTTTTGAAAGATAGGTGCCTGTCATCATTAACAGATGCAAACGGAATGTGGTACTGCCCACAGTGAATGACATTCTGTGATTTTCTCCAAATGTACATAAAAAAGATATCTCAGTTTAGACTGTGGTCATTCTAGATGCCAAAAATAGAAAAATTACATGTTCTAGAGTATGACTCTTATGTCTGAATTGCCTCTAGAAGTGTTTCTTTCTCAGGGAAAGTCTCAGCAATCTTTTTAAATGACTCAAAAATTGTTTGAGCACAGGCTACAACTCTGCTTTCAGTATTGAAGTAATGATAACTATTCATGTCTTTATTTTTTTCTTTTAAAAATACACATAACATCATTGTACTATTTTCCTATCCTGAAGAATCTTGCATATTTCACACCCTGAATAATGGAACTGTCATACAAGTTAGAAAGCAATAAAGGTAGGACTCAAAAATAATTACTGTAGTGCTTGAAGCTTGTTATTATTTTAAATGCAATGGCAAAAAAAAAAAAAAAGAGAGGGAGAGAGAGAGAAGAAAGAAAGGGAAAAGAGAGAAGAAGTTGAGCAGCATTAAAAAGAATTCTATAAAATTAAGCCTTTCACCTAAGCAACCTATTCCTGTAGAGTACAGAAGTACAGAGATAAAGAATAAAATCTCAGGGTCTAGAGATGACATTCCATGTTGATCTATAATATCAAAATGTATAATAGAGTTGAAAGTAATCAAATGAGGTTTTGGTTATAAAATCCAGAAATAAAATACAGTCGTGAAAACATTTTCCTGTAATTTGTGATGCTGGCCTCTGCAAACAGACTCAATTTTTTAAGATCAGGAAAAAATATCTAAAATATTTTTATTAAATTATTACAAAGCACACCCTCTAAATTTCACTACTGCAATCAAAACGCAAACAGTTTTACAGTCCCACGATTTCTGCTCCTAAAAGAGGTCTCTTCCATTTTCTCAGAAAATGTTCAGGCTTAATTAGATAAAGGAGGGAAAATTAACTATTCTATTAGCAAAAACAGCAGCGAAACTGAATAAGATCTTTTTTTTTAGCATGACATGAATCATAAGTGTTTTAAAAAGATAAAACATTTTCTAAAAATTGTTTGAGGGTTTTTATGATAAATAACATCTAAGACCACTAAAGACAAAACCCAATATATTCTATTTGTTCCACTTTTTAAAATTAATTACTTTAGGGACATTTCTGCCCAGACAGGTACTTAAGAAACAACTCTTTCCCCTTACTTCTCTGTTGCCCACAATTTCAAAGTTATCTGAGCCAGTGGAGTGCTCCGTAGCAACTGCCCATTAGTGCCATGGGGAAGACTGCATTTCATCCCACTGATGATGCTTTTCCAACAAAAGCCTATTTGTAGTGGGGAAGAATGAAGACTAATGGGATTTAGTGGGAAGAAGAGAACCTGGTGGTGCATGGACTGCAGGGAATGTGGGACTGATTATTCTGGAATGGCATTTCCAGGAGACAGGGAAGAAGTACCACTGGGGGCAATGCTATCAATTCTCACATTAGGCCAAGGTAAAGCTTAAGGTGTAAATCTCTATAACTGGGGCATAAGGGACCTACACAGTATGTTTAAGAGTCTGACATACAGTCCGGGCAGTTCAGAAAAATTTTAATATGAAGTGAGTAGACAGACAAATTGGCAGAACACAGGACAGAGCATTGAGCCATGAACAAACTGAAAAGATTAATAATTCACTGCATATGAAAGAAAACTAGAAATCAGAATTTCAAAAGCACAGTAAGATATTCTGACAGCACATGCTGTGAATTTCATACACAACATTAGTGAAGTCTCAGTATCAAATAAAATATCCCAATAGGGAGCAATAGGATATTTCTTGTGAATACTGTTTAAAAAGAATAATGAGAAGAAGAAGAAGAAGAAGAAGAAGAAGAAGAAGAAGAAGAAGAAGAAGAAGAAGAAGAAGAAGAAGAAAAAGAAGAAGAAGAAGACTGATCTGAAGATCTGAAACCTTACCCAGAAAAGTCATAGAAAGCTTTATATTTTATTTTTTTTTGTCACACGGCCTTCAACTGAAAATTGTGGAATATTCAAGAAAATGTAGGCTACTGCTATTTTGAAAACAATAACCAAAACACAGGGGAAAAAAAAGGAATTATATTGACATGCAATTCCCTATAAGATGAATTGAAAATATTTTTAAAACTGAATGCAGAATCAAAAATAAAAAAGAATAACTGAGGGGAAAAGTTTTTAAGTGAAACTATTATACAAATATCAAATAAAAATAAAATAGAATTTAAATATTCACAGCTTCTTATTTGTTCATTTTTTTCAACAATTAACATTTTAGCTTACGTTTCTCAAGAAAAGTATTAAATATATTTTTGTTTGTTCAATAATTTATTTCTAGTGGGATGGTTTTCTTCATGTTGAAAAACAGTCAAAAATAGAAGTTGAATTAAATAGGAAGCAGAAGGGTTATGATGACATCTAACTGTTCAAAACCAGTGAGTCTTACTTGGAAAACACATGTGACAAGCATGTTAAATCAGGGAATGAAGAAGTAAATAAAGTAATGATGGCTAATGTTATGAACAGTAGCCTTACCAGTCTGGTACAGAATACAGGTCTGATATGTAATTTTGTGTATGCTCTCTAAAAATTGATATCATTATTCTTATTGACATATCGTACTACAATTTTTGTTTGCACAGATCTGTGTGCTTTGACAGTAAGGCTTAAACGAACAAATTTAGCATAGACCTGAGTAAACAGTACTGTTTCATGGTAGTCAGAGCAAAACAGCCAAGAAGGAAATTACAATTTAAGGTAAGAGAATTTGAACTTTTTAACCTCTTTTAACCTTATCACTGTGGTTTTATTACAGTCATTAATTATTTGCACTGTAAAATTTTTTTCACCACAAACGAGGCAAAAGTTTTCACAAAGCCTATAATACACTTTCTTTCCTACTTTTCTGTGTGAATAGCTACTAGCTAAAACTAAGACCTTAATTCAGACATTTAAAACTAGTTCTTTCTATTATAATCATGACTAAGAAGAAACATTTCTGTATTCAAGCTGGCTGTCGCTGTCCCAGACCTGCATACCAATGGGAAACGCAGAAGGACAGAAATCCATTTAAAGAAATGCTGGGCACAACAGTGAAATATTTTATGGAATTAGGTGAAAACCACGAGCTTCTTCAAGAAAACAGGAAGAGGAACAAGCGAGTGTCAGGAAACAAAACCAAGAAACTGATAAGGGGAGACCTGAGGAACTGTTAGAATTTTAAGGAATATGGAAGAAGGGTAGAACACTTCTCTCTTCACTGCAAGTATATATCCCATCAACAGGTAGAAAATAAAGGATGGAAATATATTTATCTAAATATAACTTACAGTATTTCTATCAGTAAAAGCCTTAAGTGCCCACAAATTTTCTTTTATGATTTACACAGCCATTTATGATGGGCCATTTACCTATGCACAGGTTTATATGGTAATCAGATGTCAGGTAACACTAAATATGGATAATGATTACTTTTCATGATTTTACTCAATTGAAGTGACAAGCAAGTTACAAGAAGAGAAGCTTCTAATCATTATCACACATGAAAAAATGGGGTCCATATATTATGTTTAAGAAATATATAAAAGGATTGGTTTAGGGCTCTCTTTACAAATCCAGTTCATTGTCTGCTGTTTGGGTTTTTTTTTTTCTTCTACAGCTGTTTAATTCAGTGCAGTGAAGCAGTCCATAGATCAAGCTATGAAATAGTTCCTGAGACAAAAAAAAGCCCAAAGAAGTGGAAGCAGAGATGCCTCATCAGTGCCACACTATCAGTACAGCACTTCCTGCAATTATCACTAGCTTCAGGGTAGGAAGGAGAAAGGAGTATCTTCATTTTCTCTACAAAGTATGACCTATGGGGACGGAGATAATGAAGCTTTCGAATAACCTAGGGTGTGTCCTTGACAGCAGAACGTCTAGATCTTCCCCAAAACTGTCATCTGTCTGCTTTTAAAGATAAGGCCCATCAGAAACAGAGAAGGACAGAAAAATTCATGAGCTTTAAGGAATTGGCAAGCATGCTGGTTTTAAAACAACAAATAAGTAATATTACTTTTAGTATGTAAGGTCATAGAAAGTCATTTAAAGAAATGAATGCATTAAAATAAATTTAAATGAGACTGCACTATCTGTTTCATAAAGTATATGAAGATTGGTCTGGTTATATATTTTAAAGGCAAAATTTGAAAAAGATTTTTCAAAAGTAGTAACTAACCTGTCTTGTAAAGAGATATATAGATGTCTATTTATTCACATTACTATCAAAGTTATGATTTGTTATATGGGTAATGAATCTAGACAAGTTTTCTTCTATAATTTACATTTCATTATTATGTGCTTATTTTAGAAGGAATTTAGTGTCAGGATTATCAAGCTTTTTGTTGTTGTTCCATTTGGGTTTTTTTAACATGTATCAGTCAGTCAGATGCAGGGCAGTGTAGTATATCTCTTTCTAGAGAGAAACTAACAAACCCAACAAATCTAACCACAAACGTAATGAATAACCAAACCCTGCAAGGACATATTTGTGTTCACTTGTTATCATCTCTTGAAACAAAACTAAAGTAGAAACAGCATAGTGCAGCTTGTTTCTGACACCTCTGTTTAATCTATATTACTGAACAGTTTTGCTGAGACTTTATGCAAATTATATACTTCTCTGGTTCTGATTCTTAGCCACTTGCTGGTTGACTTTCTCAAGACAACATCAGGCTTTTGCTGAGCAATACTTGTGCACTTAAAATATATGGCATAATTTCAAATATGAATTGCGTTGTTCACATAGATTCCACATGCACACTTCTGGAGTTAAAAAGCAGCTTAATGTGCCATAATATGCTGCTGGTTTCTACAATTTCTACGCTCATAGAGAGCAAGAGACTAGGCATATGAGGTCCTTAGGCAACAAAGCACCCTTACAAATAACATGGAATTACTGTTTATAAGATTTCAGAGCAACAGGTTTTTTCCCAGACTGATAGCTCTTGTGCTTCCAGAATGAATTGCTTATTTTACAGATATACAAGAAGAACAAATTATGATGATGCCTGCAGCAAATTACTTGCTTTGTATTGCTGTCAACAGGCCACTGACTCAGAGGATTTCCCAGGACTGAGACTAAAAGGAAACAGCCTGTCTCAAATAGGAAACATTCAATGTGCTCAGAAAAGATCTATCAGTTTTCAAGCCAGAAACTCTGTGGACATAAACTCTTTCTCTCAGTAGCTAACTGCATACCACTGAAATACTGCTGCATTTCCTTTTCGCAGTGCTTTGTGCTATTGTGGTACCCGTTTTGTTTTAAACTTCATGGTTTTGCACAGTGACTGTTGCACATATTCTAAGAAATGGCGTTACTATCACTGATGATAAGCCTGTTTCCTAATGCTTTTTGTTTTGTAGTTGATGACAACCTGCTTTCATGGCCATAGCATCAACAGTAACTGTTCTCATGTATATTACCTGGTATTAATAAAATATGAGTTTACACAGCAGTGTTTTCCTCAGCTTGACACTTGGACTGACAAGAGTAAATGCATTTCCATTTTATTGACACATAAATGTAATTATCTTTTAATTGATCTCTGCTGCTGCACAGAATCTACACCCAGTAAACTAACATGAGGAATGCACAGGTCAGCCAACACTAACATACACATGTAGGTACAGTAGAGTCGTCTTGCTTATACCCTTAATATATCAGCTTAGCAGACTACTTAGTAATTTCCACAGTACTGGAGAGATCAGTACTATGAGACCAATTAAATGCCACATAGATCCTAATGGTAACTCCAGTTACTGCTCCGCTCCATTTTTTCCCCCTCTTTAATGAATTTGTTTGCATAGGAAGTATTTTGTTTATGTTTTTATTATATTGACAGATTATAGCTGTCATTAATTAGTACTAACAGGAACAGTAAGCTGCTTCTCACTTTTGTCTTGGTACTTTCCATCTTGATGTGATATTTACTTGCAGATTCTACTCAGAATAGGCTATCAATAAAGATAAATATGGGATTGTTTTGTGATATGTTTCAGATTTCATAAGTTAGAACCACTAATTTGATTTTCACTTCTGACTAGAGAGGTATTTCTTGCTTTACTTAAGCATTCCTCTTCAAGGAATTACTTGGTAGGACCCCCTGAGATATGGTCCTCCCAAACAAGGGAGCGGAACAGAGATGGAAAATATTTAAGGAAGCTTTCCACAAAGCATAGGAGCACTCAGTCCCTGTATGTAGAAAATCAGGCAGGAAGGAGAATAGACCGGCATGGCTCAGTCAAGGCCTGCTGGTTAAACTAAAAAAGAAAAAGGAACTGCACAGGCAGTGCAAGCAAGGAGAGGGAGCCTGGGACGTGTATAGAGATGCTGCCCGGTTGTGTAGGGATGAATTCAGGAAGGCCAAGGCGCAGCTGGAGCTGAACATGGCAAGGGAAGTAAAGACCAACAAGAAGGGCTTTTACAGGTACATCAAACAAAAGAGGAAGATCAAAGAGAACGTACCCCCACTGATGACTAGAAATGGGGATCATGCATCAACAGATGAGGAGAAGCCTAAGGTACTTAACAAATTTTTTGTCTCAGTCTTCACCAATAACTGCTCTCCTCACCTCTCCTGGGTCATGGGACAGCAAGATGGTGACCAGAGGGGTAGACCTGCTCCCACAGTAGAGGAAGATCGTCTGTGACCACCTGAGGAACTTGAACACATATAAGTCCATGGGACTTGATGAGATGCACCCCAGAGTCCTGAGGAAATTGGCAGATGTGGTTACCAAGCCACTCTCCATGACATTTTAAAAGTCATGGCAGTCAGGACAAGTCCCTGGTGACTGGAAGAAGGGTAATGTTGTGCAGATTTTTAAAAAGGATGGAAAAGACGACCCTGAGAACTACCAACCTCTCAGCCTCACCTCTGTGCCTGGGAAGATCATGGAACAGATCCTCCTAGAAGCTATGCTAAAGCACATGGAGGATGGGGAGGTGATTAATGGCAGCCAGCATGGCTTCACCAGGGGCAAACCCTGTATGGGCAACTTGGTGGCTTTCTGTGGTGGGGTAACTGCAGCAGTGGACACAGGTAAACCGACTGATGTGATTTATCTAGACTTCTTTAAAGCCTTTGAAACAGTCCCCCACAACATCCTTCTCTCTACATTGGAGAGATATGGATTTGATGGGTGGATGGTACAGTGGATAAGAAACTGGTTGGATGGTTGTATTCAAAGAGCAGTGGTCAATGGCTCAAAGTCCAGATGGAGATCTGTGATGAGTAGTGTCCTTCAAGGACTGGGACCGGTGCTGTTTAATATCTTTATCAATGATATAGACAGCAAGATTGAGTGCACCCTCAGTAAGTCTGCAGATGACACCAAGCTGAGTGGTGTAGTTGCCACACCAGAAGGATGGGATGTCTTCCAGAAGGACCTGGACAGGCTGGAGAAGTGGGGCTGAGAACATCATGAGGTTCAACAGGCCAAGTGTAAGGTCCTACACTCAGGTCAGGGCAATCCCCGTTTTCAGTACACGATGGGAAATGATGGGATTGAGAGAAGCCCTGCAAAGAAGACCTTGGGGGTGCTGGTTGATGAGAAGCTTGACATGAGCCGGCAATGTGCACTCACAGCCCAGAAGGCCAACCGTATCCTGGGCTGCATCAAGAGACATGTAGCCAGCAGGTCGAGGGAAGTGATTCTGCCCCTCTATTCCTCTCTTGTGAGACCTCATCTGGAATACTGTGTCCAGTTCTGGAATCCTCAACATAAGAAGGATATGGAGCAGTTGGAAGAGGTCCAGAGGAGGGCTACAACTGTGATCAGAGGGCTTGGAGCAGCTCCCATATGAGGACAGGCTGAGAGAGTTGGGCTTGTTCAGCCAGGAGAAGAGAAGGCTCCGAGGAGATCTTATAGTGACCTTCCAGTACCTGAAGGGGGCCTACAGGAAAGCTGGAGAGGGGTATATGTAAAGGCTTGTGGGGATAGAACGAAGGGGGATGGGTATAAACAGCAGAAGGGCAGATTTAGACTAGACATTAGGAAGAATTTCTTCACCATGAGAGTAGTGAGACACTGAAAGAGGTTGCCAAGGGAAGTTGTGGATGCTCCATCCCTAGAGGTGTTCAAGGGCACATTGTATGGGGCCTTGGGCAGCCTGATTCAGTGGGATGTCCTTGCCCATGGCAGGGGGGTTGGAACTAGATGATCTTTAAGGTGTCCTCGAACCCTAACTATTCTATGGTTCTATGATTTTAAAGTCCTACATGATACCAAAGGCTACATTTCCTTTGTAGGAAGAGAATACGTTGTCCACAGTGTACCAGTTTGGGAATATTCCTCTATCTTTTATTAATGTAATAGAATCATAGAATATCTCAAGTTGGAAGAGATCCATAAGGCGTGAGGGCAAAGGAGCAGCAGAGACGAAGTGTTATGAACTGACCTTCCCCCTGCCCTGCTCAAGGTGAGAATGTAGAAGAGTCAACAGTGACAGAGTGAAGTTGGGTCTGGGAAAAAAAGGTGGGGAAAGGGGATGTGAAGGGACAGTGTTTCTAATTTGTTCTTTGTTTCTCACCATCTTAGTCTACTTTTAATTGGCAAGAAACCAAACGATTTTTCTCCAATTTGACTTTGCTTTTCCCACGACAATAACCGGTGAATGATCTCCCTGTCTTTATCTTAGCCAATGGGTTTTTTCATCTTATTTTCTCCTCCTGTCCTGTTGGGGAAGTAGAGTGATAGAGCAGCTTGATAGGCATCTGGCAGCCAGCCAACGTCAACCCACCACAAATGGTATTTGCTTCGTCACAAATAACAGCTTCAATTAATGTAGCTTCCTCCAGAATCACTTCTGTTAAAGGAATTTACAGTTTAAATCTGGGAAAAGAGTTCAAATGTAAAGACTGATTGAATACTTACACTGTTTTCATACAATTAAGCCAACCTTTTTAATAGTAATCAAGTGTATACAAAGTTGCATATAAAATATTTGCAAAACAAACTAGCTTAATATTTCAGAAGACATTTAGGATAAAAATATTATTTATTACAAACTGCAACCTACTGCTAAATACAAAGTAATGAAACTAACTAAAGAGTATTTCTGCTGGTGTCCAAGAACAGCACAAGCCTGTATGGCTACAGTTTGATACTCAGTTATTCATCTTTCACAATACTGAACATATATGTATTCCAGTGTAGTTAGCAGATTGTAGCTAAATGAGCTAGCGTATTCCCAAAACTTATTAGTTTAAGTAAGATTCACTGTACTATACTAAAGCTTAGTGAGAATAGCGTTATTTCTATAATTTCTAATACAATAAATAGCTGTGAATACTAATATAATTTAAAAAGAATCTATTATTAGGATGTGTCCTTCCTGTATTATTTTCCATTATAGACATATTACTTCAATTTTGGGTCATTGTCACCCTAACCTGTGAATGTAAAAGACTGAATATGCTGTTTGTATCTCCAGTAGCTGAAGCTTGTATGCATATCTGCAAAGTCCAATTTTTGTTCCACAAGAGAAAAAGAATATGGTTTTTCAATCACGCAAAGAAAACCTCTCTATACAGATCCAGATCCCATTAGGCAGAACACTTGGAAGCTGAATTCCTAGACTGATTTCTAGTTGATTACATGCTGAGTGGCATGGTTGCCGTTGCACAACAATTGATTCTTTAAACAACAGTGCAAACAGCAAAAGTAACCCACAATACAGCTCCCTAAAACAATTTTTTATTTCAAAGCATTCAGAGACAAGCCAATTGTTAGGCTGCTGTTCACTCAAAATTAAGTGCATTCCCTATACCAGTTTTCTTCTTCCTCCTCACAAGACATCATAGGGCTTAAATTTTGTCCAAATAAAACATTAAATTAGGTATTGGCAGCTTCCTCTCCCTTTAATACAATTTTAATAGGGTCTAAATTTAAGAAGGATTTTGCCTTTTTTTTATAACAATGAAAAAGCACATATGTCCCCCTAAATTTGCAAGCCATTTTGTATGAGATTCTCCCAAACCAGATAGCTAGTTAAAAATCTGGCAATGTACCCACCGCCATACATTACTCCAGTATGTACATCCGTATATATAACTAATGAGTTACTACCTCACCACAAATATAAGGAATTTGCTATTCTCTGATGAAATCATAGAAGAAAGAAAAAATGTCCAGCCTTCACAGATCGACCCCTACACTTCTACACCCCTAAACAATACCATTGTGACTGGGGCCTGAAGACCTCCTTAACTCTCTAGCTTGTCTCTACTATTTATCAGCGTGTATATTCCCTTCCTTTTCTTAATTGGGATTAGGTATTAAGGACATCAGAAGTTCCTTTTCATTTGCAGAATTGCTACTCTTGCATGCGGGGGGGGGGGGGGAAGAAACCACCTGTTTTATTTGAGAACTATAGCCAATGTTATGAGAAGACTGAAAGAAAATATTTAAGAATAAAATCTCTTCTTAAGAGATAAGGAGCATAAATGACAAATTATAAATACGAAAAAGTAATTTGCTTTCCATAGTTTTGCCAATAGCAAAGTAGGTCAGATTTTCAAAAAGTAAGCATCACAAGATTTGTGCCCAAGATCATATTGTTTTTCACAGCTATAATTCTTCCAAAAATTTCAGAACTCTCTTTCACTTAATACTATAAGATGAGAAGATAGAATAATGTTCCTGTTTTGCTTAGAAAACCTAACACAAGCAGTTTTTAGCAGCTTATAGCAGCAAGCAATTTAGGTGCAAAATAGGCTTTTGTAGAGAACATCTGCACCATAATGAATACTGTGGTTAGTGTCACTATCCACCTAACTAGCTAGAAAACGCTGTGTTGTTTTCTGTGCTACTGTTGTGTGTACTAAATGGATGAGAATTGATAGTATGTCTTGGTTCCATCAATGTGTATGTTTTCCCAGTATGTACTGTGCGGTGCTTCATAAGCAACTGAGGGAGAGAAAATACAAACGTAGGTATATTAATTTTTGTTAATTATTTCATCATTTAGTTTTATGCAAATATGAACCTTAGATTTAGTTCCAGAAAGCTCTGTACAATGTATAGTCTTTTCCTTTTGCTATTCACATTAGGAGGAATCAAAAGCTTTTCATTTAAGCACAAAGCCTATTTTAAAATGAGAATCATATGTGTTAAATGAATGGGACTCTGATTAGCCTTTAATAACTTTTTTAAGCTAGTTAGTGAAAACTAAAACAAGACAGGAAACAGGTTTTTATTTGAATGGTTGACAAAAATGACTATGTGACTGGTGACCTGTTCCTCTTAATTTACTTCCTCAGCATCCCAACACTGACACATGGGCTTAGCTTCATGCCTTCCTAATCACTTTTTCCTTCCACCTATGAACCATGTGTAGGTTTGAGTTTACACATCATTTTTCAGGACATACTGTCATCTTAACATGTTCATACAATTTTTAGTGTTTGGACTTACAAATACAGAAGGACCACCTTTGTGAGCCACAAAAAGGACATATACCTTCATTGTCATCACAGAACGGTGAATAAAACATTTTCACTCTCAAGAGACAGAAAAGCATCAGTGATCCTGCGCTGTACTATGTATTTTTTAAGTTGGAAGTTGAAGTGCATTTTAAAAAGAGGAGGGTAAAACTCAGAAAATAATTTACCATCTCATTTCTAGCTGTTTAGTATTTTTGCAGAAATTATGTCAGTATCTTACATGCAAAGGAAATACTGAAATATTTAAAATATCTTTGGCACTTTCTGGCAGTTAGAGGGTGCTCAAGACAATACAGTGTGATAACCCACATCTCACACAACAAATATGAAATAAGCTTTCCTGTCAAGTAGGAAAGTAGGAATATCTCAGTACAACATATCAGTCTAATACTCTGCTATAATGCCTTGCCAAAAATGGAATTCATCCAAGGGATTGATTTAAAAAAGACAGTAACATTGTATTCATTCCAGAAATAAAGCAAAAGAAATACGGAACACATCAAATATGAAAGAGAGAGACAAGAAATCACTAGAGAAAAAATTAACATGATCAAAATACTGAGCTGTTCTGTATCTGCAGGGTTGTTCTACATTTGGAAGGAACTAAATAGTTACAAAGGCAGTAAAAAACAAATCTACAGCAAAGTTAACATTTAGATATGCATTTTTAATACAAAAACCAAACCAAAACAGAACTTTTGAGGCAATCTCTCCTATCGCAAGAAAAACAATAAATAATAGGGAGTTTAGGAACAAACACAGCTGAAAGCAATTCTAAAACCAATGAATGTTGAATAGCAGTTGCACAAAGTGCACTGAAATTTTACTTCCCAATTACCTCTATGGGGTACCTGTTACTGAATGGTGCAAAGTGCAGGATACAATATATCAACAAAAAGACATTTCAGAAGTGAAAGGCAAAAAAAAATCTTCTGAAAGTGAATCTCCAAAAACATGCTACTGAAAGAGTGTATCAAAATAAGGCTCTAAGTGTCTGAGACTGTTAAATGCTGTACTCTTGCAAATTTACTCATTCCACGAGATGGAATTTCATGTCAGTCATCAACAGAGTAATCAGAATGTGCAATTCATTAAATTTATACAGCAATTTGAACTGCTTTAAGAGACAGAGGGATTTTAACTTCTAGATGATTATCATAACACTAAAGAAGGCACAAACTGAATGTCAGTGATCAAAGAGAAACACAGCTGCAAGTGCCACGTCTTGCACGTGAATAATTTTAAAATATTTATCTTTGAACCTGCAAATGATGACTCAGGTAATGTAGTACATCACCATTTCCAATATGTACTCGAACATTTCATACCAAAAAAAACATGTATTATTTTGCTTATGCTGTGGTACATCGATAAGAACTTTAAAAAAAAACACAGATGGAAAGTTTAGTCATTAGTATCATAAATCAGCATCAAAACCAAATCTTACCTCACTATTTTTGCAACTTTTTGAACTACGTAAATGGGTAAATGATAGCACAGTGAAACACAGTGCTTATCATGCCACAATAATGACCAGTAGCAAAGGAAAAATTAGATTAGCACCTGCACTTAATGTCTTATGAAGTAGTGGCCTCTTTCACTTAAAAGACGTGGGTGTCACTTCCATTCGTGATAGTTTTAGCCCTTTGAAATATTATTCCATGTATATCAGCTAGCAGTCCAGTGGTATTGCAGTATGAGATGGAGTCCTTTCCAGATAAGTTCAAGCTTATCTTTTACTGCACCTAGAAATAGGAAATAATTTTCCTAATTGAAGCATTTAAATTAGCAGTACAGTCAATAGAGTGACAGCTGCCCCTTAAGATCTCCAGAGGGAGATTTCGTCTGCTAGAATTAGACAGACAAAGATAAGGTCATTTTCTACTATGCCAGGATTCCCTAGCATTAGGAAGTCATTATTTCACCTGTAAATACAATCTTCTAGTATTATCTTCAAAAGCAGTATCTTTTCAAGATTGTCTTCTAAAAACAGAAATACATTGAAACGGCCGAGATCCAATTGCCTGTAATCACAGCATCAAAATATCATACTTACTTCCTAATCTTAGCGTTTGCACTTGCAGGAAAGACAAATGAATCATGGTTTTTAAATTATAGCACAAGAAATAAAAATAATTACCATTATTATTGGTGCCATATGCAACTGACTTTTCTTATCATGATTACCTATTAGAGTGATAGTTGCAGATTGCAGTACATAAGACTTGAAACCATTATTTTCTTACCATAAAGACGAATGAAGAAGAGCCCATCAGTTAAAGCTCTCCAAAACCAGTCTGTACAAGTAAGGATTTTTTTACAAAAGAAGGTGACTTTGTCAAGCCATTTTCAGCTCTGACTGGTTCAGCAGCTACTCTTAGTTCATCTAATTGCACTTTGTTGCTGTGAATATGAACCTGGGGAGTCCAGAGCACAGATTATAGCAGTCAGGGTCCAATGGAATCAAAAAGTGTTATTGATTTTTGGTAAATCCACTATTTACAGAAAAAGAAGGAGGATTACTGTGAGACTCTCACAAAGGAGAAGTTCCCGGAAACCATAGCCTGCTAGAAAGAGATAGTGTCTCCCTTATGCTACAAGTTTGGTTTTAATGGTTTGAAGTTTTTAATAGAATAGGACCTAGAAAACAGAGTATGTTAAAGTGTTGTATGTTTACATATTTTAAAACCAATTCTTTGCTTTGGATTTTTCTGTATATTTACCTTGCAAGAAAAGAGGAGATGCTAGGAGACATCTTTTCATGCCAGTCAGAATGTTTTTTTTCAACTATTTTCTTATGTACATGTTAAGGATAAGTAGGAAGGAATCTTTAAGACATTGGTTCTTCTTGTGCTACTTGATAATATTCAGTAATTTGTATAATACATAAGCACAGTCTGATTTTCTGAGAGCTCACTTGGCCCTCCCTCTACATCACAGAATATTCACTTCCTTCTTGCCCTTATTTTGTAATTCCTGAAAGTCAGAAAGGAAATTTAGAGAAAAGGGTTTATCTGCTTTGATGACAAAGAGGAAAGGTTTCAGGAAACACTGAAGCTTTCCAAAAGAGTTTTGCTTCCCTGGTTTTACTAGAATTACTTTGTCTGGTCTGGCAGGACAAATTGTAATCAGGATATACTTCTCCATCTGGTTTAAACTACACGTTCTAAACGCAAAACCAGTCATCCCCTTCAAATTATAGTCCTATAGTTCAATCACCTTTTTTCAACCTTTAGAAAAGAATATATAATCATAACGTGAGATTTTTTTTCTTAAGATCTCCCCAAATATTTACATGGATTTTCATAAGTTTCTGTGTGTTTGAACTGTATCTAAGACTTTGGAAATAAAACCAGTAATTTCAGACAAAGTAAAAGCCAACCAAACAAAAAAAATATCCTAAGTACTTAAGCCCAGTTCAGAAACCATCAAAAGCAAAAGGTTTCCTTATCAAGTAGACTTTAAGCTTTTCTCTGCTTTAATGTGGTCCAAAGAAGTGTTTGCAAAATAAGGAGGTGGCAGTATAAGAAGATCCAGTGTATATACTGCGTATTTCTCCTTAGAAAATGATGTCTTTCTAGTTTGTGTGTTTAAACTGACAACCTCTTGGAAAGGGCTCAGAAATACGACACTACTGAAATCCTTCAGACCAGACACCTGACTGCAGGTGGCTACAATGTAGATGACAACATCTGGGCAATCTACCCAAACTCCTTTTATATTGTGCAGGGCCAAAAGAGTTATCGTTCCTATCCCAAAGCATATATTTACATACCTCCAAATGAAAAGTTCTCTAAGCTCCATGACTAGATATACATACAACATAAGATAAAACATCTCCAGGCAGGTGGTCTGGTTAAAGAACGGAATTCCACCTCTGCTGCAAACAAATGCCACAGGCTATCACTGATTAAATTCTGTTACAGTGCATTTCACCATTTTCACTGTGAGAAGTACCAGAAGCAAAGCTTCTAATTTTCGGTATTTACAAAGTTGTAGAGACTATTCAGTCCTGAAGGCTTTGGTACCATGGCAGGCTGTACAAACAAAAGAAAACCAGGCTTTGACTTACCACTGATATACAGAGCTCTGATTGTGATTGAGAAAGAAGGATTATATCCTATCATGACATCAGGACACAGAGAGAAATAATACTTCAATATCCTGCATCTTGAAATGTTTAAAAGCTGATTTGAAAAACTATGTAAGCCTGAATTATCACTAATTTCCTTTCCCCTAATATAGAAAGTACCACACACAAGTAAATACAAAAATATACTTGTTTAGCAAGCAAGGTTACAGCAGCATCAAATTTATAAAAAATACATATATAGTTGCTTACACGAATAGCAAGCTATATATTACCCTGCCAATCTCTGTCACCTTAAAGATAAATTAAAATATATAAACTTCTACAGATTTCAGGAATTATTAGTTCTGAAAAAAACAGGACAAATTAAATTTCTGTAGTGCAGTAATTCTGCTTGGATAGAGCGCTAGACTTCTGTCTATCTCTGAGGCAGCAGCAACATTAAGTTCCCTTAATTTAATTTGTCCATCACAAGCTTAATATGTGATTCAGACTTTTCATATCAAAAAGGACAAAAAGATGATCTTTTACATATGAATCTCTAATTTACACTCTCCATCTTCCTTTCCCAATCAGTAAATGTTAGAGAAGAAAGCTTTTTCTTCAATTTCTTCAGTCCTTTTATCTAAGGAAAAGCAGTTATGTGTCAGGTCTCTAAGGAATTTGATGGTCTCTTTATCCCATAACCCTATTTCCATACTCTGAGCTGCAAGAAAAGCAACCATCCCACAGAAAGATAACAGATTTGGAGGTTAGTAAGATTTGTGGTATGTAAATTATATGTCCTCTCCACAAGACCCACTCTAGGCTTTTGAGAGAAGGGCAAATGAGCTCTCAAAATTAAATAACTTATAGTGGAATTGTTTTATTCCACTCTTAGATACTCACTCGGGGAGGAAACAACACAACTCCTAGGCTATAGAGGAAAACAACACAATAAACTATACAGTGCGGATTTAATATCAAAGGAAAAGTGCATTCCTGATAGGTGAAAGACCTTGAGACTTACTGAGTAAGACCTGCAGTGGTTTTCTTTGCACAGTAATTTGTAGTTTGTAATTCAGTCATAGCATCTCTTTGGAGGGAAAATCACATTCATTTTCTCACTATTGTAGTCACCATTTTAATAGAGAAAGATAGACAAAAGCATGCTGGATCTGGAGGGCTACAAAATATTATTTTTTTTAAGGAGGAAGGAATAAGGATTGCCTTTGAGCTTCAATCTGGATCCTACTTCTACAAAACAACTCTACTGATAGAAAAGACATTTTTCTGGGCTTTTTTTTCCTATTTCACCAGTCTTTCCTTTCTTATCAGAGAAGGGTTATTTTTCACAAATAGAAAAATAAGAACCAAGAGAGTTTTTCATGAAGCTATCAGTAATGTTAGAATGGCTTGCTTATTTCAACTCCAGAAACCATTTGGGAAACTGTATTTAAAAGCTGCCAAGAAGATGGAAAAACAAAATTAAAGGTAGTCCTTAGATGGAGCTAAATGCCACAGGCAATGAAGAGCAGTCTAATATCTCTTAATTCTCATGTCTAAGGAACGAGACAGAGAAGGGGACTGGAGACCATAACAGTGTCAAGCTTACATGTCGTCCCTAAACAGCCTCTCCTTTTACCAGTGCAGATGAGAGGATGCTGGGTTAGAAGGGTCACTGGCAAGAAATGCCAGTAGAACATTTCTTATCACTGAGCCTTCAAATCAGAGTGGAAACTTGTATTTTTAAACTGAAGTACAGTGTTGTCAGGAAAATAACTTAGTTTCAATAGAATCAGTTCTTACTCCTGTAGTCTGGCTATCTATGCACACAGGCATTGTATGTAAACAAGATACCTGTAATCCTTTTAATGTATTACAATACTATGATTGCGCAGAACTGTATTAGAATTGTCTGCCTTGTAAGCCTTAAAATTAGTAACTCACGGATATGCACATAAGGTAATGAACACTAACTCCTTTCACAAGCACATTATTCTTGTTCAAACCTCCTAGTTTTTCTGTCTGGCATCTAAACAAAAAAACTCACAGCAACACTACTTAAGAAAGATCTTTGATTTAGTAAAGAGGAAAGAGGGAATTTATGTTTTATTGTTTTTAAAACATATGCAGCCAGTTAATATCCCTATACTATACTATTTGTACTTCTGTATGTTTACTGCAACATTGAGCTGTGGTGCTCACGGGTAGAGAGGGCTCAGCTGCCAGAGTCCTACTTCCTACATTCATCTAACCTATGCAGACCTTTTAACTAAATTATTTTTAATAATTGAAGTGAGACAGGGTACTGTTTTGGTGTTGACATGCATTGAGAGGTAGCCTGAATTAACAGTTAACCTTTAATGTACAGTAAATTGATAGTTTCACTACTAGAGTGGTCTTTAGCACTATGCTAAATCGATAGATAAAAGCAGCTTACCTGAATAATATGTTTCAGCTTGTCAATTATTTGATTTATTACAGGATCTGTTCCCTTCACTTTTACTTCTGGATTTGCAGACTGAGCTTTGATTCCACTGCCAACCACGCGATGAGTATAGCTAGTTTAATACATAAACACACACATAAAAGTGGCTTAGTAAGTTATGCTACACTCACAGTCATTTTGTAGTTTAACTCTTATGACACCAACATTCCACTCTAATGAGATGCTTTAGTTTCATGCACATATTTTTCACAGAAAAGAAATACAACATAATATAATTATTACATTCCACAAAGCCATATTATTTATTATAGCTTTAATTTTACCAGAAATTTTAATTAAAAAAGAGTTATCTACATATTAAAGCAAGATACATTCAGCCCTATGCATGTCTTTTGTGTATGCGAAGACTCTCTTTGATTTTGGTTTTGTTAAATACAGAGTAGCTGATTGCCTAAATGTTAGATACTTCAGGATTTCAAAGTTTTTTAGTGTTTTGTGAGAGCACATACAGGTATAATATTTATTGCTAAAAAACAGACAAATTGCGCATAAATTATTTAGCATTATATAACTGATACTTGATAGATAGATAGATAGATAGATAGGTATGTAAAAAAGAAGCAACAGAAACCAGATGTACAAAGATTGACACACACAAAAAATGAGATCGTGCCTGTAACTCCTTTTTATTTAAAAAATTGAGAAATTCCACTATGATCACCTTCAAAATAGGTACCTTCTGAGGTGAAACAGCTGCATACAGTGCTGCCAATATTCAAACAAATTCCACAGACCATTTTCTGAAAGACTTTTAAGGATCTCTGTCAGTTTTGCTTTCACATCTTCTACCAACAAAAAATGGGTTCCTTTGAACACTGACTTGATCTTTGGGAAGAGGTAGAAATCTCAGGGAGCCAGGTCTGGTAAATAGGGACGGTGCTCAAACACAATGGTGTTTTTATAAGCCAAAAACTGCTTCACAGACAAAGCATTGTGAGCTGGAGCATGCCATCGTTTTCCAACCAAGAGTAAGAAAACATTTATATTTGAACATGCATCCACTCATTGAGTGAAGCAATCAAGTTAAGCCTTGTTGCATTGTGACAGGTTAGAACATGTTCTAAACCATCTCTTTGTCTCTCCCCTCCTACTCTTGGTTCCCAAACTTATAGGGTTAATCTTGCCCTTTTTTTTTTTTTTGTGTCAGATCTCGTATGCTCGTTCAAGAAAGAACTGCTATAGTAAGCAGAACATTGTTTCAAGTACACCAAAACTCAAAATACAGAGACTGAAATTAACCACCTAGCGAAATTCTATGGCTTATTAAGATGCAATTGTTCATTCAACTTTCCGTGTTGTATGTAATACTCAAGTTATGCAAGAAAAACTGAATATTATCCTTCTCATAACAGACACTGTACATTATGCAAAACCACTCCATATGTTCGGTTTTGTCAGAATACTCTACTGTAGGATAGCTCTATATATCTCTGTCTCAAAAATATTTTGCCAGCTGTTATGCTATAAGAAAAAGAAAGGAAAGAACCCTATCAGGAATGGAGTAAAGGATTGCTTAATTCCTACCTATTAGATCTGCATATGAGCACAGAAAACACAGCATATTTAAATTTTGAAAATCTGTTTTACAAAATCTGTTTACAAAAAAACATTGCAGATCCTCCTACCTCCACAGAAAACCTTTCATGTATGCTAGACAAAAAAACACGGTTCATTAAAGCAAGGTTGCCACATAACAACAGTATTTTGTCTTTGATCATTACTAAAATACCACCTTCGGTGACACTGAGGATATTCAGAAGGAAGTATACAAGGACCCAGATACCACACCTAAAATGACATTTGCCACATTCATAGGTAGAAATTAATCCTATCGCACAAAATTACTCTAAATTTACCTTAGGCCCCAGGGAGTACAATTTGCCTTCTATATCTGTGACAAAATTAGTAGCTCCTTTGGCATTGCAGGAAGATAATTTTTGGGCAACCTGTTCTGCAAAATGTTTCAGATGTGAACTAATTCTATGGTTTGGCAAAATTTTCTCTGACTTCTAAGGTATCAAAATCCAGCAGTCTTTTGTCACTTAAATCCTTTAAAGCAATCAGTTTCACACATTAAATACTAAAATTCAAGGCCTTCTATATACAGCTCTGCATGTGCTATTTAAGGCAAATGTACCCTCTATTTCTTCTCTATTTCTTCTGCGTGCAATCAATTTCACTGGAAGCAGATATAATGTAATATTTGAATTCAATTGCGTATCAAGGTACAGTAGCAATGATCTCCTAGGATTACCCACAAGTTAAAGATTTCATTTTTATTCATTCTTCATTTGAGAAAATAGTCAGCTGTATCCAATATTCAGGACACACTGTATCAGCTAAAGGTAAATATTAAAAATAATAAGCTCATTACTAAAAGCCATTATGGAACCCTTTACTGATTCACTAGCCATACTATTACTTGGAATGGATGTTTATGCTGCACAATCAGGACAGCAAGGATTAATATACTTATTGTAGTTCACTGGAACATCGTAGTTGAGCTGAGTTTAAAAAAATCTTCATGGCGTTGTTGATACACTGAAAATATGAATGGCTCATATTCTTCAAAGTGGTATTTTGGTTTACAGCAGACAGCTTTTTGTGCTGTCTTGTAGTGATGGGATAAAGTTTTTTATAGGCATCTGCAGCCTGCCTACTAGAATTAGGGAATGTTTAACACAGCATTTTGAGCAGGGTCAACGTATCTTCTGGTAGCATCTATGGATAAAATAAATAAATAAATAATCTTCTTCAAGGTTTTCCTTAAAGATCCCGCTTTCCCAGTCATTTTTTTAAATCAAAATAGATAATTCACTATGGAACTCCTTCCTTACTTCCCCTTCCTAGTTGAACAACACTGCACTCACCAGACAGACAATAGCTTTAACTCAACACACTAGCTTAATTGAACACAACAATTTCTCTTCATATTATAACCTATAAAAAGAATCTTAAAGCTTATGGCTATCTTTTCTATTCAGCACTCCCCTTTTCTGCTTAACAGCATGCAGAACCTGCGTTCTCACTTTCGGTCACTCAAATTCTTCAATTAACACATTTTTTCAAGTGCCGCAAATCCATCTATTATACATTTACCTGTGAATTCCATAACTATGTGAAATATCTTTTTTAATTTTTTTAATTCAATTGACAATACTCATTTGTTTTCCATGCTGGGAGACATAAACCACACAGATTTTGAGACTTGCCTAGGCTACAATTTTATTAATCTAGCTCATCTGGGAATTATCTGGCACCGACTCATTCAAGGCTGGCCATCATTTCATTTTCAGCTGTTTCCACCACAAAATCCCTACCCTTGTACATCTTGTGTTTACTGTAGGACTATCTCCCTTCTTTCTCATGAGGGAAAGTTGCTGGGAAAGTTATACTGTCTTGTGAGTGGACCACGTATTAGGAGTTTCAGTCATGTTCCCCAGCCTCTTTAGAGCTGTCATCCTCTACATTTCTCTTCAGGAAACCTATGGTTTATAAGGAATAACTGGATATGCTTACCAGTAAAAAAGTGTTAACAATTAATTTGATTCCCTCTCTCCCACTGCTACTCATTTTGTTACGGTCATTCTTTTAATATTCTCCCAAAGGCAAAATACATTTTGGCTCCCCAGACAGAGGAGCTCCATTATCTAATATTTAAATTTCTTTCCAGGAAATGATTGCTTCTCCTTTTTCAGCTAAAAAATACACCCTATTCTGATTTACGCATTTTGAATGTTATCAGCCCTGTGTGTCCCAAAGGCTCTTTGCCATTTTGGGTTGGAAGCTCCGAGTTATCCCAAAAGGCAGTCCAAAATCCATTTACATATTCTCTCAGTTCTAATAACTAAGGTAATTCCTATACAAAGTCCAGATATTTTTACCCAGTAACACTGCCTGTAGCAAATCTCCCTTAACCTTCATCACTTTTGCCCAGTTTGGTGAGAAAAAAATTCCCTATACAGAAAGCAGATGTAGAGGATGAGTAGGCATGGTCTAGTTTGGAAATATCCCTGTTCATTTTTCTGCCTACCTTCACAGCTTTGTAGAGAAACTGAAAATTTGGTCAGTGAAGAGGAAGAGGGAAGAGGTCCTCCAGGCGTTAGAGCAGAGATTCCCCTGTAGCCTTGTTCTTATCTTGATCCACAAGCCCCTTGTTGTATTTTTCTCCCTCTGTCCAGTTGAGGAGAGGGAGTGATAGAATGGCTTGGTTGGAAATGGGATCCAGCCAGGGTCGACCCACCATTCCAAATTGTCTTTGCATGCCAGTTCTTAACATAAATGTTGAAAAACATTTTTCATATGATGTTGCATTGCTAAATGATGGTGGTCTCAGTATAGAAATCCCAAATGTGAATACATATATTCAACATACTGAAGTGAACGAATGCATATGTTCACATTTTGTTCTGTTATTTGAAATCCTAGCCCATATTAAACTTCTTTTCACCACTACGTGATCTGGCTTTGATCAATTGACATTAAAAAACTATCATTTAACTTTGAGTCTAGTAATTACAGGCTCAGACAAGTCACAAGAGAGGTTGAAAACCCTTATTCTTTTTTCAGGTATATAATGAGGCATCGACAAAGCCTTGTGAAGTATTGCTTTATTGATTCTTATCATAAAAATAAGATTTCCAAGTCAACCTTTTTTTTTAATCTACTCTTTTGCTGCTTGAAATGATGTCTTTTGCATACAAAAATTATAACCCTACTTATATGCTGTTGGTTTGTTTTCCACATATTATTGTGTTTAATTAAAAAATGTCTATAAATCTAACATCTTCAAACATTCTAATGTGGACTAAATGATATGTCACAGCTAAATGAGCTATTGGGAATCTGAGTATGGTACACAAAACTTCATCCCTGTAGACTTGCATTTACATATAAAATATGATTCCCTTTAGTTGAGGGAAAAACATAAAAATCTCAGACTCTTGGTATGAGAAACTTCATTCATTATAAAGTTTTAATACGGTATTAATCAATTCCTCTTTCTTTTAATCTTAATGTACAAGTAATGCAAAAAACATTTTAAGGATACCCACAGAGGTAGCCTAACTTGAGCAAGTGTTGCTCAGATTTGAATCCTGGGGAAAAAAATGACAAATTTCTTGCTAGAGAAGTAATAGACCCACCATCTGTGCTCATTTCTGTGCAAACATGGTAATGTATCACATCAGTTTAATAGGCAGACTTGGTCCCAAAGTACTATTCATTTTCATCAACACTAGGAAAAAAAAACAAGAACTAATATATTTGTATTCTATAAACATGTTTTAAAGTGATGAATAACAAGTTGCCTGAGTTCAATATATGAATATTCACATAAATTTCCTGTTACTTTCTATTGTATCTATGAATAAAGCTGGTGGGGTTTGCATACTGTTTTATCAACATATCTGTCAAAAGACCAGATCATGGCCTATGGCTATCACTGATTTCTTGGTAT
Organism: Cuculus canorus; assembly: GCF_017976375.1. Lineage (NCBI taxonomy): Eukaryota > Metazoa > Chordata > Aves > Cuculiformes > Cuculidae > Cuculus > Cuculus canorus. The sequence goes on from NC_071401.1 coordinate 54,490,875, forward strand.
ATGCAGCTGGAAAAGCTATTAGAAGTAATGAATATATTAAGTCTTCTAGGAATTAAACATTTTGGACCTGATGCTCAGCTTCAACAGGAGAAAGAGAATGCCCCACGTTTTTTAGGAAAACCTTCTGCTAAGCAAATATTATTGGCAGAAATGCCATCAATAACAGGTTTGCAGGGGAACTACACATCACCAAACACTATAGTTTTTTATCTTCTTTTTTGAGAAAATTATTCTTTAAGTGAAAACAAATTTACTCAGGGCTACTACAGATTTGATGTTTCTTTTTATCACAGATCAGACTGTCAGAAATCTTAGGAAGTTTCTATGTTCATTTCTAGAAAATTATGTTTCTTGCATTCCCTCACAGACCTGGGAACTTCTGCAAAGTAAAACTGTAGTCACAGGTCAAGACTTCTCTGGTTACTGGCAAAAAAAACTCCAAAAAACCCCCCCATCAATAATGTTTTATAATAATAATTTTATAATTATAATTAAATTATATTATAATTAAAGTTTATAATAATAAAATTCATTTTTTATATATGTGAATTTGAAACACTGCACAGACAGGCAGGTTAAAATTGAACTTGTCCTGAAGATGCTGAAGAAAAGAAGCAAAAGACAAAGGGACTAAGTTTGCCTTTAATGTTTTTAGGTTCACGAGGATATCAAGCAAGCAAATTCAGAAAAAGAACTGGAGGGTGCTGAGTGAGATCCAAATTTGCTGCTTCTTTCTTGCTTGGAAGAAGTGATGATGAGCTTCTTTTAGGCGCTTGGACCATGTTCCAAATGGGAGATTAAAGTAATGAAAGTTGTATTATTGCAGTGAAGCCTATTTTCCAGCACAACCGAAAGCGTCTTGGCAGTCAGTGCTCTCCCATGAAACATGATGGTGTCCTGCACTTTAGCAAGTTCAGCTGTTTACCTCATTCTGATGTCTCTCTGCCAGCTGTTGCCATCACCTTCTACCATCACCTTCTTGGGCTTTTCAGTGCTTGGCCCCATTGTATTTATCAGAAGCTATTCAGGAATCTCTACATTAAGTCGCCAGTTTACAGGAGCGTGATATTGAAGCACGTGCTTAATCACTGGGGTGCATTGCCTTACCTCTGAAATACCCATGTGTACAAGGTAATCACACTGCTGTAGAAGGTTCAGGTGGGTCATAGCTGCTGCAGCTGTACAGAGACACTGCTTGACAAAGCTTATTCTTTTCATTATTTTGTGGCAAAAGGATTCTCACCTCCACTTGCAACGTTTCATCTGAAAGTGAAACCTTAACTAACAGTATTACAGTAATCGCCATGAGAGCAAGAAGATAATAATCTCGAACTCCTCATCTGATAACAATGGAGAATTCTTTTCATTGACTTTATTTTCTGCATTTGAAACTACTTTGATATAAATAAAGCACTGCTGATCTTCATCAGCTGACCTTTTGAAGTGAGCATTGAAATTCCAAGGAAATAGGTTAAATGTAGGTGCTTCTTTTCTGTGAGTTCTTTGGGAAGTTCCATCCAGAGATAATATTATATACAGAGACCAAATAATCTTTATACTAATCTATTTATTTACTGTATTTGTTCTACTGTATTAATTTCCTTTAACCGTCATTGATACAGTAACCAAGATGCAACTTTTGTAATATACTCCTCCTTCGCCAACTGGATTTTCTTGTTTTCATGTTCCAGTTTGGAGAAGTAGGCATTCGTGTACTGGCATTGCTAAGGGATTTGTTTTGCTCAGCTTCTCACATTAATTGAATTCCAAATTACTTCACAGCTTAGGCTGCTGGCACTTACAAGTTACAAGAAAACACCTGTATTTATATAGTCTCACTCTGTTTAAGAAAGGTAAGATAGCACAGTGTGCCTACTTTTATTTCAAACTTGGGATACATTTTTCTCACAACTCTTTCTCAACTTGCTTGCTTTATGATTGCTGATAATTGCTACTTTACACGTTATTCCTAGCGTCTTCTTCACTGCTGGACATTACAAAACTCTGGGTAACAGTTAACTGAGAAATTAACAATTACCTGAATACTAGTAAAAAGTAAACATGCAGCAACAAAAAAGTAAGAGTGTTTAGCGATAAAAATTTTAATCAATAAGGCTGAACAAATCCATGAATCACTACCATCATAAAAAACTCTTGGAACTTGGACAGGTGCATTGTCTGCTTTTGTACAGTCTTATATAGTTTTTTTAGGAGTAGATATTGGGAAGTTAGCCTCAGAAAACTCAATAAAAATATTTCACACCTGTTTATCAGTGACAGTATTTGTAGGAATTCTAGAATAGATTACATTTCTCCTAGACATTTTGAATACTTTTTAATTGATCATTTATTTTAAAAGAAAATAAAATGTCTTTGATTTTTTCAAGGGAAATTTATTTTTAGATCTGTAATTTGTAATATATACTTGAAAAAACTGCATACAAATTTGTTAAATTTACAGAAAATATTAAGTGTTGAAAAGAACAGAGTAAAAGTTGTGTTATTTGTGTGTCAGATAAAAATATGTTCCTTGTTAAAGGAAGAAATAGAAAGTCAGCCTTTGGTCTTTTCCACAGTTGAAAACTAAGTGGCACGACTTTGGAACAATTTTTAAACAGATATTTCATTAAAAACTTTCTCATGTGGAGCTAGGTTCATGGGAATAAGACAAATCACACTGAAGTAGGTAATAAAGTAACTATTACAAAGCCTTCCAGAGTATTTCTTTTAATTAATTTCTAAGTGTGACCTAGAACTTTGCTATTTTGCACAGCACAAAATCTCTCATCTCAATAATTTCCATTATCTCCTAATCCTATAACTGCCCTTCTAAAGCTTACTAGAAACCAAGAAACTTCATGGTCTTGATTTGAAAACCCAAATTTTTTAGAGGATTTTATATATATATAGTGGTTGGAAGCCAGTTCTTCTTAGTTTCAGTCTCAGCCATTTCCAAAAGTGTGTTCTTGATAAGCAATAAGAAGTGTTAAGGGAATAACTAGATATCCCAAAGGCTCCATTCAGCAGACAAGTCTCCCTCTGGAGACTTCCAGGTTCACCAGCTTCTCTCCAGTTGCTATATATGGAACACGTATTTAGAAGGATTGTTTTACTAAACATCTGAAATTCGGTAAAAGATGTGTGTCTGTTAAGACAGATTATCCTTTTTCAAAGAATGCAACTTCTACTAAAGTTAAAATTGCTAAAGCTGAATTTTCATGTTCAGAAGACATTGTATAATCTATACACTGAAAATTCATGTTTTGAATCTTTCTTCTAGCACAGTAAATGAATTTTTATCTTACATAAAATGATCAGCACCACAGTTATGACAGTTTGTAATGCATCAAATTTGTCTCAATCTGCATTAAATCATTAAGGTAATCTATGTCAAGCTAAGGTTATATAAAATATTTTTTAAATACTGTCTTTTCCTGCTGATTTTCCTTCTTTATTTTCTCAGATATCAGCTATATGAAGCAGTCCACATTAACTCCAAATACTCTAGAACAATTCTGCCCAAATGTTATAAAATATCAAACCCATTTCCCTACAATTGCTGTTATTTCCTGCTGTAAAGAAAATGTCATCATCCTTTTATCAACATCAGGGAATTTTGTTTTGCTTTTAAATTTAATCTTTAGACTGCTTCAAAGTTTATAGAGTCATAGAATCATAGAATTACTAGATTGGGAAAGACCTTTGAGATCATCTACTCCAACCATATCTGTCCACTACTAAACCATATCCCTAAGAACATAATCTACCCATTTTTTAAATACTTCCAGGGATGGTGACTCAACCACTTCCCTGGGCAGCCTGTTCCAGTGCCCAGTAACCCTTTTGGTGAAGAATTTTTTCCTCATATCTAATCTGAACCTTCCCTGGTGCATTTTAAGGCCATTTCCTCTCATCCTATTGCCTGTAACTTGGGACAAGAAGCCAACACCCACCTTGCTGCGACCTCTTTCCAGGTAGTTGTAGATAATGATAAGGTCTCCCCTTGGCCTCCTTTCCTCCAGGCTAAACAAACCCAGTTCCCTCAGCCACTCCTCATAAGACTTGCTCTCCAGCACCTTCACCAGCTTTGTTGCCCTTCTCTGGATGTGCTCCAGAGCCCCAATGCCTTTCCTGTAGTGAGGGTCTCCAAGCTGAACACAATACTCCAGGTGTGGCCTCACTAATCCTGTGTACAGAATTACTTCCCTGATTCTGCTGGCCATGCTGTCTCTGACACAGGCCACAAAGCTGTTGGCCTCCTTGGCCACTTAGGCACACTGATGACTCATATTCAGTCAGCTGTCAACCAACACCCCCAGAGCCTTCTCCTCCAGGCAGCTTTCTAGCCACGCTTCCCCAAGTCTATAGCACTGCACCGGGTCGTTCTCTCTCAAGTGCAGGACTCAGCACGTGGCCTTGCTGAACCTCATATCGTTGGTCTCAGCTCATTGATCCAGCTTGTTCAGATCCCTCTGTAGAGCCTCCCTACCTTCCAGCAGATCCACACTTCCTCCCAGCTTATTGTCATCCACAAACTTACTAAAGGTACAGTTCAAGAACTTTTGAAGAATTCTCACTTGAAAGAAACCACGGAAATTAGTCTTCTTATCAGTTAATGGTAACTACTGTAATAGTTATCCATGTGTACATATCTCAGCAGTAAGTCGCTAAATTCCAGGCAGAGACGTTATTCTTTGTGATGCAAAATAATGCCATGAAGAGCAAAACAAAACATCCCAGACAACAGTTCTGTTCTGCCAAACAGAAAGTTAAACTCTGTTGAGCATCATGTACTAGTGGAGGGAATTCCTCACTCCCATGATGTCCAAATTCTCCACAGCGGTAGAAGAAAAAGCATCTAAGAAGGAGCTACTATCAATCTGTAATGCATCTTAACAAATAAATGTGTTCTAGTAATTGCAAGCTCCACTGAAGAGAAAAGAACTGAAGAGGAGCTATGAGACAGATATTTCATTTAAAGTAGGTGCCCTGGGTAAGTCACATGTTTAAAATTGAGAAAATAAATTCTTATTACGTTAGAAAATAACTAAACAGCAGACATATGCAAGCACACTAAATCTAGATAAATAAAGGCAATAACATCCTCTTCATCTTGTAGTATTCTTGAAATCTTACAGCCTTAATAATTCTACTGTACCTTCATTTAATGGAGCAATGAAATGAAAGATATTAATTATCATAAACAAGCACATAAATGTTTATAGCAGATAGCTGGCAAAACAAACAGAATTATCTTGGAAAAACAATTCAAACAACTTGGAAACACAAAGCTGTCAAGCCTAATTACCCTAAAATTGAGAAAGCTGCTTTCTCTATATAAGACTAAAATATCTCTACTTGGAAATGGCAAAAGGTTCATGCAACTGTGGCATTGTGTAGAACATCAAACCTTGGAGACAGAAGTCTTACATTTCATATTTTTTCCAACACAATGTTTCAATACACAAACCAAAGTGTCCTCAAGGGACTTGGATTGTACATGATAATTTTGGGACTGATAACTGACACAAAGCTGGCATGGTCAACATTTATCTCACCACCATATGGGGACTACACCGCTACAAATCATGTCAAAGGTGCACTCAAACAATCCATTCTTTGTTATCGAATGGTTTGTTTTTTCTAATTTATGGAAAATTAGCACAAATTGACAGTTAAGTTATGGTGAAGGACTGTCAAGCAGATAATAAACCTGAATATCATTATTGACAAAAGAGAAGAAAATCATTCAGCAAATAAAAGTCAAATGAAGGAATCAACTTAAGTTGCTCTGTGATGCCAAGAGAGAAACACTATTCCAGCAAATTCACTGACATGAGCCATTCGATAGATCTTTTCCTGTTTGTTCTAAACACAGAAAATCCCTAAAGCCACAAAGCTACCTTTTATTTGCCCCTCTCTGTTGCCAGAGTACACGCAGAGTTAGCTAAAGGTTGGTGGATTAATTAATGTAAGTGGCCAATCCATCTCTGTGGCTTTGGATTCATTGTATCATCCTCATTTGTCTAAATGTGCATGAATGATGATTGCTGCAAACCAGGAATTGATGACACCTATCAAACAAATGATGCTTTAAAAATTAAATATTTTATGAATCCTATGTACTTATTATTAATTTTGTGAGGTGGTGTTTGATTTGGGGTTATTTTTCACAAATAAAATGCTTTCACCCAATCTTCTTCTGTTTTCAATACTGTAATATCCTAGAGAGTATAACGTTACCTCGAGGAGATATAGGCTGTAATTCTGTCTTCATCCAAACAAGTTTTACACTTACCCAAGTGTGTTTACTTTATATAAATCTGTGTGGGAGGAAAAGCAGTCCCCAGCAACATCACTATACAATTTGGATTGGTTTCATTTTTTATACAAAAAACAACAGTTATTTTACTGAAAAGGGGTTTTCTTAGCAACTAGAAGTTTGTTGAGCTACTAACCTGTAACTGTTTTCTTATTTCACAGCATTATTATTCACAGCAACTTTGCTGGATGCTTGTGTATTACCTGATTTACAAAATATCTTCATTGCCTCTTCTCACTGTGCAGTGAATATCTCAAGTGAAGAACAAATAGAAAGTTATGGATCAGCAGCTCTACTGTATGTTGTATTCTATTAAACAGAAACAAGCTTTACAGTATAATGCCAATTATCTGCTAGTGTTCCTCATTCTTTATGGGAAATTAAGAACTTTCTAGAATGCTGTATTTTACCAATTAGAGTTGAGTAGAGGTCTCATTCTTTACTGGTCCTTAACTAGCCTTACATCAAAGATAAACATCATTGCCTTAATTTTGGATGCTTTTCACGCTTCGTGATAGGCATGGTGGGCAATTTTTAAAGTATTTCAAGACAAATCACACAAGGTATGGGCTTTTCATATTCAAAGATAGTGGCATATGCATGAAAAGCTCCAATTTCAGAAGCCACTCATATCAGGATAATCAACTGAAGTGTCTGGGTAAGACTGAAGAGTTGTCTGTAAAGCGGCTGGGAAGGTATTTGAACTGACCTATTAATACATGCATTCTTCATCTCAAATTTTGTTTGATGAAATCATATCAGTCCCACAAAAATATATTTCAGATGATATATTCTTAATATCAGAGAGAACAGGAATAATGTAACCGCTATACACAAAGCACATCATCATACACGAGACGTAAGAAAGGATAGAAATGCATCCAAGAATGTTTAAGTGTTATGCACAATATTTCACCCTAATGATTCTTGCATGTATGTGTGATGTATCACTATCCTTTAATGTTTCTTTAAAAAGATGAACTCATTCTTTACTCTTTACGGGTGCAAAAAGTAAATGTTAGAGCTAAGAAAGCCTTCATAGTTGATATTGCCTAAGTACCTACAGCTTAAGCTTCCCCTGCAATCAGAGTAGAGAAAGAGAAAGAAGATCCTCTCAAGGAAAATACAGCACCTACTGTGGGATGAAACAATGACTTGTCATCTCAGTCAGACGTGCCTCCGAGACAACTAGCCTGAACACCATACTGATTAAATAACTAAACTGAAATGAGATTGTGTTAGCCTTGGGGTACTCGCTGCTGTAGTCATAAGCTTCCTGTAGCAAGCCTATAATTCCCCCTGGTTTTCAGTTTTCCTTTTGTAAAGTCATCGTAATTCTTACTTATCTGTATCATGATAGGTAATGTAAAAAGACAAGAGTTAAATATTTCAATGCATCTATGTATTATATTAATGGGAACCATATAGCTGAGCACCAGTAAGATGTCAAAGAACTTTGCATTTTTTTCTGGAACACGCAGTTCAATGCATTCTAGAAAGCAGCATAGATAATGACAAGCAAGCTTTTATCTTTCCTTTTTTGTTCATAAAGAAGCTCAAAGTATTTCAGCTCCTGAAATACTTAGTAGATCCTGACAAATTGAAGTACAAAACTTATGAGAACTTTATAGAGATTGTAATAGGCTGCCGAAAGCTAAAGCTCTTCCTAGAAAAGAAGAGCTTACTTTCTAAAGCTCTTCCTAGAAAAGAAGGATTTTCTTTCCTCCTTTGAGATCGAAAGGAGAGGAAGTCTCCTGTCTGTTTGGAAGATTTCTGTGGCTGCTTAGTATGCAGTCTGAAGTAAGAATCAACCTAGACAAGGCTATTCTCAGAGATGTGATTTTTAGCTTCACTTGTGATATTGCCTTGGTTACAGAAATTAAAGTCAAGTAACAAGGGGTTCAAGGATAATGTAAGTCAAACGGGCTATCTTCCCTACGGGAAAAGCTGTCAAAAGAAGACAAGAAAATAGGGTCAAAGTGTTGTCAAAACTGTTCTCAGGGAAAACAGCACTCTGCATCAAGGATTACATATTGGAAAATACTAAATGAATCTTGTATTGCAAAAATCTATCTAATTCCTGTGTATAGTTATATACTTGTATGCATATGTATGTACATATATATATATGTAGAGATGTACATTGTTGTTATGATGTGCATCCTGAGCCAAGCTTAAATATCTCTATCCTGTATCGTAGACACTAGTGGAATGACGAGAATACTTATGAACAATGCCTGGATTTTAGTAACATTGTAATAATGAGGACTTCCACCGAGAGAAAAAAACTGTGCTACGAGACTTAGGAAAGTAAGGTTTCACTCGCGTCTCTACGTATTCCTGATTTAACATTAAAGAAGTAGCTGGAAACTAGGTCTTCAACTCTGAGAGAGTTTTTCAGTGACATTTTAGTCATAAGTTTTAAGTCATTGGTTGATGTCAAGATAACTGCAACCTATTTTCTTATGCAAAATCTCTGGAGAAAGAGCTGTTTAAGAAAGAGATTCACAATGAAGAGCACAGTCAGTTTTGGTAAAGAGGAATTAATAAAATTCTTGAGCTAAGCATATTTTTACTTTTATCAATACATGTAAATTTCAAACTGCCTAAAATAATTAATGTTCACTGGGCTGTTTTATATGAATTCTATTGATTCTGGGGAATTTACTTCATTGTCAACTGAGATGATTAAATATCCTGATTTAGGTGGCTGATGTGCCTCAGATTTATTCCATGCCATAACACAAGAAAGAGCTGGGTACAGGAACTCTGCTTTCTGTTGACAGCATGTTAGTGTCGGAAACAAGGCTGAATGCGAGAATAAGAGCTAAGTATGGAAATGGGGCTGAATGTGGGGAGAAATGGGACTACGTGCTTCCACATTTTTAGCCCCCACCACTCTTCTTTTCCCCTCCTTCAAGACAAGGTCTTCAACAGAAAGGAGCGCACAAAGGGCATCAGAAGTGGGGGTGACAAGTCTGAGAACAGGCACAGTCAACTCCTGCTACTGACAAGGCTCTGCCAAGGACAAGAGTCTAATTATTTTCTAAGTAGATAGATTGCAGCTGCTGCTCTGACAACTCAGTCTACAGATGACCTGTGCTCATCATTATAATATAATTATAATACTAAAACACATCGAAAGTTACCGGTCTCGTCCCCGCCTCTGAGGCAAACCAATCCCATGGCCATACCTACTGGGCTTGCACAGTTAAGTTTTGGCACATGAAGCAAGAATCTTTTCTCCACCAATCATCAATTAATACAGTGACCACATTCACTCAAGCTTCTCCATCCCCAGGTGTAAGCCTATTATAAATAGTAAACAAAGGAAAAGTTTTGGCAGGTGGGCAGGCGAGAAGAAAAGGAAAATGTCACCATAAGCTCTAGGGATCAGCAAACAGGCTGAACCCCATCTCCACCCCCACACAGGATTTCATCGGGGTAAGAGAGTGGAGGGGAAAATGTGATTGAAACTTTTAGGATCAGCTGACAGGCTGGATCCCATCCTCCTTCCTCCCCCCTGAGATTCGACTGGGGCAAGCACTAAGTAACTTTCTCTGTATTCTAACCTCGTCTGTTATCTTTACTTACATCTGATTGTCATTCCTCCAGGAATATCACTGTCCATCGTGTGCTTGTCGCATTTTGGTGCTGGGCCATAAATAGGGTTAATCAATGTAATTTTGCAAACAGTACCTTCTCTGCAGCTATTAAAGAACTATATTAAGTAATGAGCTGTTATTCTTAATAAAATTGATTTGGTTTTACAAGTCTCTGCTGTCTAAATGTTTAGAGGGATTAAAAAAAGGAGTCTCTAAAGGTAGAGAGCAAACAGGATAATATATTATTAATTATCTTTGTGTTATCTCTTTCATTATTTACTGCATATGTAGCAAGCTGGGTATTATTATTATTTATTCTTGTGTCATTGCTATGTTACTTATTGTGTATTTAGCACTTTAATTACTCTGATAGTCTAGAATTCTTGCTCTTGCTACACTGTCAGACTCTGGCTAGCAGGCTGGGTGATATTTATATATATTTTTTCACCCTTGTGACACTGTTAGGCAAAAAGAATCAAACAGATTGATAAACTCTCCTCTTGAAGTCTCTCCTATATTTTCAAGTTTACCCGCTTGTGACATTAATCACATTGTCTCTCTCAACACATGACAGTTAGTGAGTCACATCAGTACATCATTAATTTATAGACTAATTTGCCCAGAGGAAAAAAAACAATGGTAGTTTGTTGTTAATAGTTGGGGAGGAAAAAGAGAAAGACAAACATTCCCACACCTTTATAAAAAGATCTTTATGACAAGTCTTTGTTTTACAGTTACTGGATAAAACAATGCAATATTCAAGACAGCAGAAACTGTGATCTTGGCACCTAGTTCCTAGCAAACCATCCTTATCATTAGGATAGAGGCCCATGGTCATTCTTGCAATGTTTTTTCAACACATGAAACTCAAATTACTCCATACAGACTGAAGAAACATCAGTGAGACAGACCAAGAACAGTTCTTCCGATGACTGCAGTGGCCTATATTCCTGCAGACTTTGAGACAAGCAGTGGCCCTAAACCCACAGGTAATAGAAATGACCCATATCCCCTGCCCTGGTGTCATCCTTCTAACTGCTTAATTAAAAGAAGCAGGAAACTACCTTTTTAATAGCGCCAAATCCTCCTCATTTTTTTGTTGGATTTGGTTTCTTTATTTTAATGGACCTTAATCAGTTCCATGTGCTCTGATAACACTTAACAGATTGCATATTGCATATAAACCAGGCAAATCTTATAACTGTGAAGCTCAAAGAGGTTGGTGCTTGAGCTAGAATTCAGCTGTTCCACATGCTTATCCCTGAAATAGGTTTTCTATAGCCAAAGATGAAACAGAATTTGGCAAATGGTTTAAAGAGGAAGTGCCATATACAAGCAAGGAATAAATAGATGGATGAACACGAAGAGCTATGCAAAACTCCAATGTATGGAGAGCTGGGTTTGAAACTGAGAAAGAAAACAGAATAGCTCTGAATGATCAAGCTTCATCAAAGTAGCAAGACAAAATAGAGATTTTTGAAAAACAGTACAGTTTTGAATTTCATCATGTCAATTTCAAATTCATAATTACCAATTTGGATTTAAAGAGTAAAAATGAAATGAAAAGTAGAATTATGAGTCCTTAATATAAGATATTCAGGTTATCAGAGCACAAATATAACCACATTCCTGGCAAATATCCTTTCCTGTCCTCCAAGTTTCTAGCTCATACAATGAGATAAGTAGTTCCATATGTTTGCTCGCTTGGAGGACAACATATGGGTCAGCAGTAATACATGGCTCAGAAGTGACTGTTTTGATATGAAAAATGAGATTGCTAAAGGATATGGCCTTATTACTCTAGAATTTTGATATGTGCCAATTTAGATCCATTATAAATAATACATATGAAGCCCTAATTTGAAATGTAATATTCAAATTATTTTCATAGTACTTAAAATTAACATATCACTTGTCTCAGATTCTAAATGATACTAATCTCAAGGAGAACTCCATTTTACTGAAAGCGTGGTGTGACTAAAACAGCTGTACACAGAATCCACTGAGATGACAATAAATTGTAAAGTAGTTATTCAGTACCTTGTAATAAACTGAATAGACCATCAGCGTTTTCAGTAGCACTCCAGAATTTGTCTAAAATACAATCATTTAGGAATATGCTCCTTTTTGTTAGCAAGTCTTTCTTAACAGAAGTTAATGTATCTGCATCTTCCCTGAAGAGGCCTTAAGGGCTGACGCCAAGGTAACATGAGACAAAAAGGTACCCTCGCCACAAAGTAGACTACATTAGGTGTGTTGCAGCAGGTCAAGGGGTCATCCTTTCCTTCCACTCAGCACTGGTGAAGCCACACCAGAAGTACCTTGTCCACTTCTGGGCTCCTCAATACAAGAGAGAGAGGGAGCTACTGGAGAGAGTCCATAGAAGGGCACAAAGACAATGAAGGGGCTGGAGCATCCTCATCTCTCCTGTGACGAAAGGCTGAAAGTGTTTGGATGGTTTAATCTTGCGGAGAGAAGGCTCAGAGGGAATCTTATCAATGTATGTAAATGCCTGAAGAGAGGGTACCTAGAGGAAGGAGCCAGAGTCTTTTAAGTGGTGCTCAGTGACTGGTCAAGAGGCAGTGGGTATAAACTGAAACACAGGTTGTTCTCACTGAACTTCAGGAAACACTTTTTTTACTGCAAGGGTTACCAAGCATTGGCACAGGCTGTCTAGGGAGGCTGTGGAGTCTCCATTTTTAGAGACATTAAAAAGCTCTCTGGACATGGTCCTGGGCAACTGGGTCTAGGTAGCCCTGCTTGAGCAGGAGAGTTGGACCAGATGACTTTTAGAAACCCCTTCCAATCTCTACCCTTCTGTGATTATGTGAATGTATAATTACTGATTTTTCACTTCTCCATCTTGAATTGCATATTAAATTATTCACAGTATTCCTCATATACGCAGTTCTTCATTATTGATCAGGAATCTTCAGCTCAATCACTGCAACCATGAGATAATTTGGATTTCCTCAGCAGACTTTTTTTATTTTTTTTAAATGCATACATCCTATTTGAGGTTAGAAGACTACAAAATTTCAATTTTTTTTCTGAAATTTCTAGGCCTGTTACCAAATCTTTGGCTACTTTGTTATCAATTGATTAGTGTCAGAATGTTGAATGGCTCCTTTACAGAGTAGATCATTTTACACTTTATGCTGCTCAGTGGACCTGAGCAGAAAATAATTTTCTTAAATAATAGAACGGGATGCTAATCAGCCTAGGAACATTGCTTTCTTGTAAACTGCCAGGCAAGTTCCAGGAGATGAGGTCCTACTTACAACTGGATGATTTGTTTTGTTGAGTGGCATCCTTGCCAGAGTAGAGTGACTGCCTTTTTGTAACTGGGAGGTCAACAGCATAGAAAAAATGGCCTGTCAAACCACACAGCTTTTAAGAACAACTCAGAGCCCCAAAAATCAGAAAAGAGAGCATAAAGCAGATCGGAGCAACAGAGTTTCACTTGTTCATACTTACCTATTGCTAATAACAAACACGTACTAACATATCAACTACTTTGTAATTCTATGACTGTGAACAGTAGAGATGCCCGAAGATCTTGACGAACAGACTGCACAGATCAGAAAGTTGTAGTGCCAGCTCTCCAGTACAGGTTCAGTGTTGGCCATCAAGTGGGCCAGACTGCGGATGAATTAAGAATTCATTCTTTGGCTGCATTTCAGCCAGACACTCGAATACTTGAAGCTTAGTGTTAAGCATAACTCTTAAATTCTCCTGAAATTATCTTAAACTCTCCTATATGCTGGCAAATACTACCTTAAGCCCTCAAGCAAAGCAGACATGAGTTTTGATTCAATCCATCCAACCTGAAAGCAGTTTTGTGAATATACTGGTGATCTAACCAGAGAGCAATTTCACAGAGCGAATTAGAATAAATTCATTTTTAAAAAAAATCACATTCAAATCATATTTATTCTCAGAATCTCTGAAATCCCTTAATCTCATGATTTTTCTCAGAAATGCAGGGTCTATATTTTTGGAAAAATACCTACTTTGGTGTGCTAGTAGCATGGTCCCTGTCTCAAGATTCTAAATACATTTTTCAAGAAAATAAGTTAACAGTGCATATTTTCTGCTTGTATTTAAGGTTCTCATTGTGAATAAACCTATCAAATAACTTTAAGAGTAACAGATCTTTAAAAAACTTCATAACACTGATGAGGTAATTTTCAGAAGGCAAATATGAGATAAGGAAGTCTCAGTTCTGATTAATCTCTGAAAGAATGATTCCAGAACTTCCTCATAAGGAAAACTTGTCCCTCAGAAAAACATTGCTTTGAATTATACAGTTCATCCTCCAGAAGTTCCCCAAAACTTCTTGTTGTTGGTTTTTATAGTTTAGAATATGCTTCATGAAGATCTGAATTGTAACTTCTAGTGCTGTTCAGTCTTTTGTTTATTTTTCCCACATGGCTAATTCTGCTTTTCTGAAAACATGCTCTCCTTATTCCTATTCATAAGTTTGTTCTGAATTTTGCACCTGGAAATAAATATTTTTTGTTTATTTAAGGCCACCTGTTCTTCTTTCAGTATATGCATGTTTACTGCACAGTCTCACTGGCATAGCCTTGAAATTTTTCTGTGAGATATATTCTCATTTTGTTTGAATAGCACAGTAATGCCTAAACACCTTCTTCAGACCCCTCCCTTCTTCCCAGACTCAACTTCACTCCAGATTTCCTCTACCTACTTCCCCACCATGGCACAAAGGAGTGGGGAATGGGGGTTTTGGGCAGTTCATCACATATTTTCTCTGCTGCTCCTTCCTCCTCAGGGGGAGGACTCTTCACCTTCTTCCCCTGCTCCAGCATGGGGTCCCTCCCACAGGAAAAAGTCCTTCATGAACTCATCAAACATGAGTCCTTCCCATAGGCTGCAGTTCTTCAGGAACAGCTCCAGCATGGGTCCTTTTCACAGGGTACAGTCTTTCAAGAAGAGATTGCTTCAGTGTGTGTCCCCCATGAGGTCACAAGCCCTGCCACGAAACCTGCTGTGGTGTGGGCTCCTCTCTTCATGGGTCCACAAGTCAGGAGGCTGCTCCAGCAGGTTCTTTCTATGGGCACGTCCACATGCATTGGTGTATGGTGCTTGGCAGGCTGCGGGTGGATATCTGCGCCATAGCTAACCATCATGGGCTGCAGGGGGACAGCCTGCCTCACTGTGGTCTTCCCCACAGTCTCCTGGGGAATCTCCGCTCCAGCACTTGAGGCACCTCCTTCCCCACCTTCTTCACTGACTTTGGTGTATGTAGGGCTCTTTCTCTCGCGTGTTCTCGCTCCTGTCTTCAGCTGCAGTTGCACAGGAACATTTCCCCTTCTCAAATATGTTATCCCAGTGGCACTACTGCCATCACTGATGGGCTCAGCCTTGGTCATCAGCAGGTCCAACTGGGAGCCAGCTAGCATTGGCACTATTGGATATGTGGGAAACCTCTAGCAGCTTCTAAGGGAAGCCAGCCCCTGTAGCCCCACTACCACTACCAAAACTTTGCCATGTAAACTCTATACAATACAATACAATACAGAAAGAATACTTAGATTAAAGTATTCAGGACGCATCTCAGAAATACTCATTATTCAGGTCATTGATTTTGCTACTTTTTTTCTCAATATAGCACTGAATATTTTTTTTCAGCTTGTAGCATTCACAGAGAGTAGTGTTAATACAATTTATATTTTCTGACATAACCAAGATCCAATCTTATGCTCTTTGTTCAAAGGAATTTTCAATTTAAAGTCCTGCTCTTTCAATGAGTCTATTCAAAGAGGCTTCTTTCCAGGCAGGTAGTGGAAAATGAGGACCTTGATTGCAAATAAGATTATTTTTGTAACATCATTGTTTTGGAAATGTTAGACAAATACTGAAATAAAGAGGTGTCAATGCATCCTGATTTTTTTTATTTATTTGTGGAGTGTTTTTAAATATAGCAATAACATTACAAAACAGAAGATATAACAGAGACTTCCTAAACAACCTCTGATATTATTAAATGAATGTTACTCACCAAAACAGGAATATGCATACCTTGCCCTGGGACCCAACTTTCTTTTGCCTTAGGTGAATTTTGAGAGGTATCACCCAAGCTCATGAAATCAAAACCATTGTTCAGGTGGTGAGAAGTAGTTTCAGGCACTTTTAGACATCCTGCTTTAAATCTTCCACATCAACTATGTTTCTTAGAGCTTTACCAATTCTCAGCAAAGGCAGGCAGGGAGGGTGCCATCAGGGGTCTTTGAATACTATGCACTTTGGTGATGTTTCAGAAAGAAGCATACACAGAAAGAAATATTTCGAAGAAAGAGGTTGAAACGAAGTCTGAACAAAGCAATGAATTGAAATCAGACTTCTCACTTCTCAAGTTATGACCTAAATATTGGACAATTATTCCTTTCTTCATTTGCGATTTCACTAGGTTAGGAAAAAAAAAAAGAAAGAGATCAAAACTACTGACTAGTGCACCAAGGGAATCGATTTTTTTTTTTCCTCTGGAGGAAAGTGGGTTTGAAATTTCAAAAATCATATGAGAGGACAGAAATCTGAATATCAACAGAAACATCTTTTGTTCCCAGGCAAAAAAGAAAACTAATTCCATCATTTTTTTACCTAATAAGCAGATAAAATTAGACTTTCAATAAAATGAATTATTTTCATCCTAGGTATGCTTATACTAAATTTACTTTTTCACTAGGTTTTATTTTATTTTTGTAGATGGAAACAGAATCTATTACCAAGTAAGTGAGGTGTCCTAGTTTTCTTTTTTAAATTTTCTTTGGGGAATTTTGTCTTTTCTTTTATTTCTAACCTGGATGTAGTATAATTGAGAGCTGAGAAAATAAGAGCAGAGCTGCGAAAATAAGCAGAGCTGCGAGAGGAAGTAGAGTGGCTGAGGAGCTTCAGAATCGTATTGAAATCAGGGATTACCCTGACCCAGGCGCAGGACTTTGCACTTGGCCTTGTTGAACCTCATAAGGTTCACACAGGCCCACTTCTCCAGCTTGTCTAGGTCCCTCTGGATGACATCCCATCCTTCCACTGTGACAACTGCACCACTCAGCTTGGTGTCATCTGCAAACTTGCTGAGGGTGCACTCAATCTCACTGCTTATATCATTGATGAAGATATTAAACAGCACCAGTCGCAGTACGAACCCCTGAGGGACACCACTTGTCACAGATCTCCATCTGGACTTTGAGCCATTGACTCTGAATATGACCGACGAACCCACCGGTTTCTTACCCACCAAACAGTCAACCCATCAAATCCATATTTCTCCAATTTAGAGAGAAGGATGTTGTGTAGGACCATCTCAAAGGCTTTACAGAACTCACATAGATAGATCACATCTGTTGGTTTACCCGTGTCCACTGCTGTGGTTACCCCATCATAGAAAGCCATTACGTCAGTCATACAGTACTTGCCCCTGGTGAAACCAAGCTGGCTGCCATTAATGACTTCCCTGATTTCAATACAGGATGGGGGATCCTGTGATTGAGAGAAGCCCTGCAGAGAAGGACTTGGGGGTTCAGGTTCTTGAGAAGCTTGACATGAGCTGGCAATGTGTACTCACAGCCCAGAAGGCCAACCGTATCCTGGGCTGCATCAAGAGAAGCAGGTGGCCAGCAGGTCGAGGAAGGTGATTTGACCCCTCTATTCTTCTCTTGTGAGACCTAATCTGGAATATTGTGTCCAGTTCTGTAATCTGGACAACAGAAGGATATGGAGCTGTTGGAACATGTCCAGAGGAGGGCTACAAAGTTGATCAGAGGGCTGGAGCACCTCCCATACGAGGACAGGCTGAGAGAGTTGGGCTTGTTCAGCCTATAGAAGAGAAGGCTCCGATGAGATCTTGTAGCAACCTTCCAGTACCTGAAGGGGGCCAACAGGAAAGCTGGGGAGGTACTTGTAGGCTTGTAGCGATAGGACTAAGGGGCAATGGGTATAAACTGGAGAGGGGCAGATTTAGGCTAGACATAATTTCTTCTCCATGAGAGTGGTGAGGCACTGGAACAGGTTGCCCAGGAAAGTTGTGGATGCCCCATCCCTGGAGATGTTCAAGGCCAGGTTGGATGGGGCCTTGGGCAGCTTGGTGTAGTGTGAGGTGTTGTTGGGGTTGGAACTGGATGATCTCTAAGGTCCCTTCCAACCCAAACTACTCTATGATTCTATATATGTGGACAACCTAGGGTGACTTAGTTCAGCTGCAGACTTCTAGGCTGAAGTTCAAAATCCTACACACAAGTGCCTAGAGTCATTTCAAAAGCCTAAGAAGCCTTAGGTAGACTAGATTTCAGATCTGACAGAGATTCTAAAGGAGAATTGCTTTCTCCTGGCATGGTAAATGGATGCAGGGTACCCAGAGTGCCTCAAACAAAGCAAGGCGTGGGTGTTTAGGTACCTCAAGCAAAACCTGTGTGAGAGTCATGTAGATCTCCTCAGTATAGGTAACAGACTGCTGAAAGGATGCCAAAAAGACACCAGGCACTTTAGTTTGATAGGCTTTGTGTTATGCAAGCTTGCATGTCTGAACTGAGCTCCTACCCTATAGATATTTCAAGTGTCTGAAGCAGAGCTGACATGACACATGACAGAGCCTCAAAGAAACCAGTTCATTAAACGGTATTCAAGTTAATCCAGAATGCTCTTCAATTTAATCCATTTAGTTAAGCTTTTGAACTAGGACTAATGACTCTGCACTGGAAACAGAAGCCATAACATAAATGATCTCTGAACACTGTATACTGATCAAAATGCAGTTTTAAAACATTTTGATGGAAATCACCCCCTAAATTAGACCTTCAAATTTAGGTATGAAGACTAACTTCCAGCTACTGCCTCAAGTATATAGAACTACCTTACAGGCCCAGCACCATACCTGGCAGCGTGTACCTGCCTCCAGCATCATACTGCTAAATGACAGTCTCAGTGGAATTAATAAAGCAACACATGTCAAAGGTACATTTCATGAGCTGAACCACTTTGTAACTATCATTAATTGTATTGATTAGGCACTTGTTTGAATTCTCTAAAAATAGGTGTTTAGTGCTGTTTGAATTGCTGACGGGTATCACACCCGGACAACAGCTGCTGTGCATAACTCCTATGCTATACCTATTTACTCTGTCTGTGTCATTCCGGTTATTTTGGGTGTTGCAAAGAGCACGCATCAAGCACCATGCATTGCTAATGAAAAACTCAGTATTAAAAATCCCTGGACTATGATGGGAAAACCTGACACGTTTAACTATATTTGTAAACTAACAGTAACATTAATATATTCAGCAATTTCTAACATCTATACTGAACTAGATAGTTGATTTTTACTTATTATTTAAATAATGTTTGCTCTTATAATATTTTGACATAAATTTAACCCCTGGGTGTTGTGATGTTTTGTTTCATTTTGCTTTGCTTTAGTTTGTTTTAAGTATCTGTGGATCCTTCACATGTGAACTTCTCTAATTTTCAAGTGTTACATTCTGGGTCTTGCACACTTCTTTTGCCTGTGGTCCAAAGCTGGATGGATGCCAGCTAGCCCTGATCTGACGGTTGTGAGCTCAAGCTAATATTAATCCTAATGAGAGTGCAGCACCGTGCTAACAAAGATGCACAGCGTTCAGATTGAAGATCACTGGACATTAGCCGGCTTTAAAGCACAAGTAAAATGAGTGTAGAATTGTCTGCAAAAGGCCAGGAAGATATGCTGTGCCTTGCAATAAGACAGATTCCTAGCACCTCATGAAATGACCGAATAATTGCATAGTCAGGTTTTGAAGGGCAAAATGTCTGAAAGCATCTGTGGTTAATGTTTGAATAAATATGGCACATACCAATAGATTTTTATTGACATAAAAGGGCTTCTAACTTTAAGGAAAAAATAAGTCCCAGTGAGATCTAGGAAACTGCAAAGTACCTGTTTAGTATAAGAGTTACGCATACAGGGGGTTTTTTTACAAAAAGAGACTATAATAACTGGGGATGCTTACTCAATAGAATGTGTGGACCAGCTAACTGGACTGTTTCACAAGTGGGTATTTTGGAAGCCACTTAAATTAATAAAATAATATACTTTGATTAGACAACATTTTATATAGTTTGGATAAAAAATATAGTTTAATGACTTGTGTAACTAAGGAGAATGTAATTCCCTTATTTCATACTTATATGATTCACAATTGTTTGTAAAATGAAAAATTTTCAATATATAAAATATCACATAGGTAGATACTAGAAATTATATTTATGCCATCATGACAACACATTTTGTCAAGCCACATTACAGGAGAAAACAAGATTTGGTATATAAGCATAAATAACAGGGCTTGAGAAGGTTTCCTCTGTTGCTGTGCATTGTTTTTTTGATGGAAGATAACAGCTTGACACTCAAAATAGTATTAATTCATGAGTTTTTATTTCCTTAGTAAGAAAACTGTGACACCTTACAAAAATTTCAGTAAGATGAATGCAGCAAAAGTTTTTAGTTCTATCTAACCTACCCAGAATAAGTTAGCAACTTCATCAAAAATAATTATTTAATTGATGCTGCCCCTTCCATTACACACAAAGAGGCAGCTTTCCTATGCTCTGTTGATTTGTAGCTGTATTTGTTTGGGTAGTGGGACTAAATGGCACAAGATTTTTTTGCCCTTATATAAGCATGAAGTCAAAAAGTCAAAATACAAAAGTTTCCTAAAATGTAATATGAAAGAACATAATCAAAAATCAATTGTGTTCATTTTCTACCAATTCTTCTAAGCATCAACTTGATCTTTGGGAAGAGGGAGCCAAGTCCGGCAAGACGGATGGATGCTCAAGCACAGTGATGTAGTTATTAGCAAAAATCCACTTAGGATTTAGCCTGTGGGCTGGCACACATTGACATTATCCAACCAAGGGTAAGAAAATGTCCACTTGTACTAGGTGAAGTGATTGAAGTTGAGCCTTGTCTCACTGGGAGAAGTTAGAGCATGTTCTATAACCACCTCTTTCTCTCTCCTCTCCCTCTTGGTTTCTGAGCTACAGAGTTAGTCTCAGGGGGGGTTGTGTCAGACCTTGTACGTCTAACACACCAAAAACATGGCAAATGATCAAATACCCAAGGTGCGATTTTGCACATCATTTCCTGGGTTAGTTTGCGATAATGTATTGTTAACAGAACAAAGTGTAGAATAAAGCAGTCAAACAGCGATTATGATATAAAGTAAAAAGAAGACTTTTGATCTGCTTATAAAACTGGCATTAGACAGCTCTCCAGTGGGGAGTCTCTATCTGGAGGCACATAGGCCTGTGTTAATTCCTCCTTCCTCAGTAACTGTTAAAAAGTGCTAATGCTACATGCCCAGTCTTCTAACAGTCCCTCTGTAGTCAGTGAAGAGATAGAGGTGGCTTTGAAGGGAAAATGATTCCATGTAAACCCGATTCAGCCTTTAAAACTATCTCTATCTCTTCACTTGTTATGACCAACACACCCACACAATGGAATAAAGCTAAGAGGAAACAGGCTATTAAGATGAGCGCAGGGAAGAAGGTGAGAAATGACTGTGAGTCACTGCAGAAAAAGCTGAACTTATTTCAACACACAGGGAACTGGAGGATAACATTTGCTGCAGATATATAGCAGTACCAGTGGGTCTGAGGGTAGTATAATCACATTTTGAGCAGCATTTTTCCAAATGGGTGTCTTCCTATATACAAGGTACACCTGGCATTATTGGGGAGCTTATGGCATTATGTGGATGATTATTTCTTACTAAACAGTAAAAAAAAAAAAGTGAGGGAATAAGTCTCTTTTTCTCACCTAGGGCTTTCTCTTACCAAGTAATAGACATTTTCCTGATAGTTCTGTGAGCAAATGGTGGCCAATATACACATTCTAGAATATGTAACTATATTAATCACCTTAAAGAAAATGCAAGTGTTCTGCATGTTATGATAAAAAAAGAAAGACATTACTATCAGTACAGTAGTTGCACTTCAGCCATCATTTCTGGCTGTCAAAACAACTTGTTCTAGTAGAAAGATTCAAGGGAGGAGAGAAAGTGCAACCATATACTATGCAAGGCAAAAATTCATCACGGTATGTAATTTACAGACCAATGAATCAATTGCCCTAGATTCCTGAATTTTTAATTTTATCTACTGTCAGTGCAACCACTGTTGTTCATAGCAGCATCATATGTTATCTGGAATATATGTCACTCTGCTACTATGCACTTTCATATAATGAAGATCTAACAGAACTCTCTACTTTCTTGGCTAAATCAGGTATAAGTTTTAAAGGAACTCGGCCCTGTGAGTTGATTTGTTTCTAAAGATCGCACTAGGTCTTTGAGCAGGCTATGAATATGAGGTAAGAAAACAGGTACATATAAATGATACATCCTCAGTTTTTTCAATCTTGAAAAAAGGTTGAAAGAGGAAGAAATAGATGTAAAACCTTTTCTAGGTAGATCAGTGTTTTCAATTAAAAACAGTCTTAAAAAACGTTTGAGCTGAAAAGTGAATAATTTAGCTAAAATACTTATGACAATAAAGATGCAATAATAAGTTTATGTCCCATGGTATGATGAGCTCTAAAATTTATGTAGGATTTATGAATGTGGTTAGCAAAAAAAAAAGTTAAAAAAATAGACAATTTTACCTTTAAAATTTTTATTTTAAAATAAACTCTCAAATACAAACTTTAATAGTAATGGAAGCCAAGCTGGTCTTTATGAGAACTTAAAAGCCAAAGGCAAAAATGAAAATGAGAACAGCTGTAATTTGTACTGGAAAATGATTAGAAGGCTTGAAATAACATCTCATCAATGAAGAAAATGTTAAATTTCTCTTCTCTGAAAGCTACTGAAAGAGATATTTATCTGTGTCATTATCTCAAGCTTCTATTTACAGAAAATTTAAAATTTGTTACCTATATATTACATTCCCTTAAGGCTTTTTAATGTTCAGCCAAAGAAACTATCTGTCTATTCATCGATATATATGTCTATATAGGCTTATGCATATATGATGCCTTATACATCTTACAGCAAGTACTTTTCAGACTGAGCATTACTGTCATAATATTTTTCAGCAAATCATTTAGAGCACCTTAAATAATTTAGTGCAAACTGAGTCTTTGTTCTCTTATACACAGCATAATGCAAAAATAGAGCAAGATTGCCCTTTGCCTAAAGATGTTATAAGCTATAACACTAAATGGGGAAAATACCATAAGTTTTATTTCCAAACTAGAAATAGGATTTCATTACACTATTGAGCTATGGAAAAATTACTTAAGAGAATTAACAGAGCAATTGGCAGTTTTTATTTTTAAAAAAGGTTGTGTTGTGTTATATTTTATTGTATTGTATGATTTATTAATTATTTTTAAAGCTGTCTATCACTATAAATTAGGTGCAGACATCATCCAGAAAGTGTTTGATAGGTGTGTTGAGCACATGTCTTCAGACAGGGGCCATAGGGGATTTATTGAGAATAAAACCTGATTTAACGGTCGTTGTTCAGATTTCACATGGGATAATCACATAACTGCTCAGCCTGAAATTGCCTAAGATAATTTTGCCTATGTGCAGAAGTAGAACTTCTGTTTCTGTTACATTTTCTGATGACTATTGGTGCCAAAGTAGGTATTTTGATGATCACAGTTTCTTACATGTGCACATAAATCCTTCTGTGGATAAAAGCCAAATTTATTAAGTGACTTGTGATGCAGAAAATCTCTAGCAGAAGCAGGGACTAACTGAATACTGGGAAGCAAAGGCAGCTCATGATTACAGACCTAATCTGAAACTAAGGGAACGGCTGGTTTAATTCCTGGCTTTGTCACAAACTTTCTGTGACCTTCACCAAGTCTTGCTGGACACATTTATGGATACATGTACTTATCTCCAGCTTTCCTTTAAATGAATCGGCATGAATATCTGGAATGCTGCTGCATACGCACAGACAGACCCTTGAAGCCCAGAGTTCTCTGAAAGCTAATTTGCTCAATTTCTCTTCCAGTATTTCCTTATCAGACAGATTCTAGAACAGAAAATACCTAAAATACAATAATTTTTGGTAGCTTTGAAATCTTTTGTAATGAAAAATATAAGCAATTAAGTTAGATCCTTTTCTTCCCAAGATGGACCAAATATTTGTTTGAAGATATTTCTATTCTGATTTTGGCACACTCCAAATGGTATTTCTGGTTAAATTTTACTCCTTAAGCAGCTGCTACTTCAGTATTGCAAGAATGTCTAGTAAATGGGATCTTGGAAGTTAGCTTCACTGAGTCCTGCACATCAAAACAATGAATTGTTCATTCCCATAGTAGATAGCCATGGTTTCCTTGGTCTTGGGCACTATTGACTAGGATTGAGCTGTCAAGCTGAAATTTGCTCTTCAAATAACTTTAATAAAAACAATGCAGTAGGATGACTAGAAATTTGGACACTTCTTCAGTTTAAAGTACTAAAAACATTAAATATTTCAAAAAAAGGCTGAACAGGTTTAATGTGATATTACATGTTTCCAGAAGTCAGATGCATAGATACCTATATATATAGATACCTAGATGTACTAACGAAAGGACTTGAAATCAAAAAATGTTTACCATTGCATTTCTATTCCTATTGTAGCACTTACTTCTGTTTCAGGTTGTGGAATTGTTGAACAACACAGCAACTGCATAAATAAGCCTGTCATTCTTTTCAGCTATGTTTTCAGAAAAAAAATCATGATAGTGAATCTGGAAGATGTAAGGAAGGCCATTCATGCTACCCAGGAGAATATAAATCAATAAAAGTTCATGGCTCAGAGGTTCTCATTGATTGGAACATACTGGTAGCACAGTAATTTCAAAAACCAATGCAGGGTTTGCCAACCACACCACATTTTGTGATTGTACGCAATAAAACATTATGACCTAGAAACAGCTCTCTACAGTACAGGCCTTTGAATGTCTTAATGTGTTTGACTCCGACATAGATCAGCTGAATACTGACTATTTGAAATTTATTTCAGAAAATTATAAAACTCAAATAACATAAAATATTTAATATAAAATATGCATAAAATAATGTAGGATGAAGAGTATAGATATTATAAAGATCAAAAAGAAAATTAGTATCTCAAGGAAAATTATGTTTTGCAAAAAAGTACTTGAATGTCATGTAAGACCTCTTAAAAACATACCCAAGTAAACTCTTCTGTTCATTCATTAGCTATTGAAGACATTATTGGTTGTCACAGTGAATTCATGCATATTGCCATGCCAGTAATTAACTTCAAGCCAGCAAGAGAGAAAAAAAACCAAATCCACTCCTATTGGTCAGAGACATATCTCAGTTAAATTCTCAAGCAAAAATAGTCTTTCATAGTTTTTGCTGTGAAAAAGCAGATTATATCTGAGCTTTATTGTTGCTTATTCTGACTCGTGGAACACAATGTGGATGCAGCTTCCACATTTTCAAGCCATAGAAGAAAGTTCTATATGGTGCCTTCATTTTGCTGAGCAAACTATAATATTTAATTGAAGTATAAGAAAATAATATATAATTTTATCCATTTAAATTTACTACAAGCCTTTTTATTTTTGAATCATGATAAAATACACTGTGTGGTAAAGAAATACATTAAAGAGAAAAGGTAGAAACATTAAAGTGATTTAAAAAGTACAATACAGTATCTTAAGTAACATCCAATCTTATTTCAAATTCAGACTAAATGAGAAGATCATTAATTTTCAAACACATAGTTGGTCTTAGCTATAACTAATGGGTTCAGTGCAGGTCTCCAGCACTACGGCAAGGCTGAACACCAAGACTGTTCTGGTAAATCCAAGAATGCAATTTATCTTGTTTTTTCTTTCATTTACGCTTTCACCACTAAGGACAAAATAAAACTTTTTGAAGTCAGGAGTACCTTTTAATTGGCTAAAACTTGTTTTGATAATATTACGTGCAAAGCAGCATATCTAATATGGAACAGAATAAAACTGATTTTAGAGTACAATTGTCATTAAAAATGATACAATTAAATCATATATTTCAGTCCGCCCCGGAAAAGACAACCCTAAGTTAGTCAGTCAGTGGTTTGCAAATTACCCATCTGCCTTTTTCTTTTCATATTTATGCCAGATGGGCCCTTTATATACTCAGGGAGGTTTCATATGACAATCAGGACAAGGAAGACATGCGCAGGGTATTTGTATAGACCGGTTAAACAGGTGAAGAAGAAATCCTAGATCTCAGGTGGGTTATCTGTTAGTCTGTTTGATAAAGTGCTATACGGTGGTCAGGCATCCAGGACCCCTCACTTCCTGAGTGAAAAAAACTGAACAACTGCAGTGCAACAACCCTACAACTATTATTTTTTCTTCTTTTCTATGTGCTTTGGGTTCAAACTCAAGAGCAGGTTTGCATGGGTGGAACATAGTCATAATCCATCTGAAGCTATTATTCAGTTTAGCCTTAATCCTGTCTAATTTTCACAGTCAAAACCTGCATATTTCTTCACTTTCCTCCATTACTTCTGCCATGCCCACAACCTATTTCTACAGAAACCACTCTGTTCTGCAGTTAGTGAAGAATGATTCCTCTTTCAGCCCAGTCTACATAAAAGACTTTGTACACTACTTCTTCAGTGTCTAGGAAAAAAACTTGACAGTGACTGGGTTTTGTTTCTTCTAATTTTCTTCTTTTATTCTTTTTTTTTTTTTTAATATGTCTACCAAATTGCTCAAGATAGTTCATACTCCACCTCTGTCTCTGAAGCCATGTAGCAAGTGGAAGAAATTGCTAGTGTCCCAGCATTGCTGAGTGAATCTGATTCATTTCTCACCTGCTGCCTCTGCATCCCTTGTAAGAAGCACTGACTGCCAAGAAAGGCAGGTACTCCTATACCTTTCTGGCCTAATTTGGTTATTTTATTCTTTATTAATTTCAGATAAGCATTCCAGACTAGAAAAACCAACATTTTTTTCTGTTTGTGTATTTTTCCTTTGCACTTTTCTTTCATTTCTTTATGTTTGCATTACATTACATTTCCATGTTATCTAAAGGCCCATTAAATCTTATCCTTCAGCAGTGTGCCAGAAAATTATTTGACTTCGGGCCATGTGACAAAATATTTTGTCAGTATTTTATGATTAGCTAAGCTGGCTACTCGCTATGGTATTTTTCTCTCAAACACCTGACATGCTTTCGGCACCATATATAGAGCATATATAGAGCACCATACACAGATTCCAAACAGTCTTCCTATCTTTCATCTTCTCACCCTTTCTCCCCTTCTCCTCCTAGCAGTCTCCCCGCTTAGCACCTTATATACTCTGGAAGTGGAAGCTTGTATGATACAACCTAACGCATAAGTGTAGCTGACTGTTTCTTAGTCATATCACAGAGCACTCAAGGACCAGCAGAGTCTGAGAAGCTCAAACATCTGTATTATTATGGTGTACCCCTGTGGCTGCTCTGAGTATTATGGTTCGGTTAGACATCGAGGTGAATATTAAATGGGGTGGAAAGGAGTGCAGAAGGGACAGACAGTGTCTTTCATAAAGAAGTAAAGCAAAAGCTAGAAGAAAATCTTCTGTTAGAGTCCAGAAGACAGGACATACATACACCAGATTTCTTCTTAAAGGCAGGAATGAGGAGTATCGAAAAAAAGAGGGTAGTCATAAGGTGTTTACCTCACACTCAGACGTTAGAGATATTTTAGGCTGAAATACAGCACAATTTATTATTTACAGTATAGGTCTCCTGTGGGCTGTTGAGGTGGTAGCATTATGAAGAAACTATTCTTTTTGTATGTCTCATCAACTCTTCCTGACAGTCTATGAATTTTGCCTCTTCAGCAAATTTACCTCATTGTCCATTCAGCCTCATATTATTATTTATTAATTATCTATTATTATCATCTTGATCATAGTTAATATCCCCATGCAGGTACAGACTAGCATTATAGATTTTTGCAGGATCCTGGCCGTTGCAGTTAGGCTGACTTTATGGTCTGAGCAGTAAAATATTGACATAAATGTCAAAGATAAGGTTCTTTGGTGTTACACACACCGAAACCAAGCTCATGTAAAGCCTATATATACTGGATGACCTTAAAATTAAGCCAATAGTTTTTTAGTGCAGGTTTTTCTGTGAGGATGGCAGACTTGATCAGAAGGGGGTAGTGCTAGAGCCACCTAGACACAACCTTCCAGGTGTATGCATCTCTAAAAGCAAACACTGGCTTAGAAATTGTATCTTCATTTTATTTCAGCATATTCCATCAAGGTAGAAAGGCCTTACTCTAATCTCACTCTTGTAATACATTATATGTTTAAGTACAACTGAATTAAAAGAGAGGTTAGGTTAGAAAAAGTACCTTCACATGCAAAAGCAATCCCATCACCTGGAAATCACTACTTTTTGTTTTTAAGCCAAAGGAAGAGCACATCCTACTGCAAGAAAAACTCAATTTCCAGACTTAATAGGCTACAAATTAAATACAGATTCCCTATGTTCCAAATTGAAACATGAATTGTTGAGATTTCCTTTCCCTAAATAATTACGTTTTCTAAATAACGAAGTTTCATGTATGTATATCCCAGCCTTGCCAGTTAAGGTATATTGCAAAAAGACATGTCTAAGAATAGGCACCCAAGAGGACTGTTATAAAAATATGTTTCTGTATCACAAAACACTTCTGCTTATGGTCATGGCTTAACGTTTCTCACTGCTCATCTCGTGCTCGTCTTCTACTTTCAAGTCTCCTCTGCAATTACTAGTAGGTTGGAGCCAGTGAGCAGGATATAAATCACCCTCAAACTGGTGCTTTTATGATCCCTCCTGCTGTTGTTCTTCCTCTTCCAGCTGCTTCTCCTTCTGTTATTTTGCCATTTTACAGAAT
This sequence comes from Cuculus canorus, assembly GCF_017976375.1. Classification (NCBI taxonomy): domain Eukaryota; kingdom Metazoa; phylum Chordata; class Aves; order Cuculiformes; family Cuculidae; genus Cuculus; species Cuculus canorus. The sequence goes on from NC_071401.1 coordinate 54,519,705, forward strand.
AAGGGTGATAATCTGTATTTTGCAGGTTCATCAGTTAACAAATATTTTTGAAAAAGAGTGCTAGCCTTCAAGAATTCCAGTTTTCATAGCACTTGTTTGGTTTTCCATAATTTCCATAATAATTTCCAATCTGGTAGCCAATTTAGTACTGAACACTATATGGGGACTACTTTGGCATCAGTTTTGTCACTCAAAAGTCATACAAGTTGCCAAGAAGAGCTTGACAACATTATCTGTAGTTGAATTTTATTCAGGAACCATGGCAGAACAGACATATGACTGGTACAGAAGTTTAAATATTTTATTGAAAAATCTTGATTTTTTTTTTTTGTCTAGTATAGTGTCATCCAGTATAATTCAAAAAAGCCCACGTTATCCTCTCTACTGTGCAAAAGTCATAGCAATTGAATACTCCTTTAGACCCAAATTAAGGTTTGGGAGACTCATTTGGGAAAAGATAAGTTGTCCCAGTGTGCCATTTTTTCCTCATAAAGCAACAGCTTCAACAGAACAGCCATCAAGTATTCGTGCTATTATTTCAACTAATAGAGCTATTTAAAGCAGCAGATAATTTGGCACATCATGGATAGATTTACTCTTCGTTTCCAGTACTGGGAAAATTAACAAAATTAATCCAACTGGCAATAAAATCTTTAAAAGATGAAACAACTATCTGGAATATTGCCAAAACCAAAGGCAGTATCTATATCTTAAAATGCCTCATTTGCAAAGTAGCTCTTTAGTATCTCTTTACCCAAATCACATTTATCACATGCTTTGCCTTTAGATACTCATAAGAAATCATGTGTGCATAAAAGAGACCATCCTCTATCAGTTATGCCAGTATCTGCTTTTTTGTCTTATTGTTTATTCTACATTCAGTGCCCCAGGAGAAATCTGACTGGCCACCTGTTTCAAAGCCATAATAACGAATTATACCAGGTCTGTCTTGATAAATGTTATTTGAAAGAATTTTCCTGGGTTTACCTAAATTGAAATAAATTATTTTTTAAAGACAAATCACAAAATTATGTTTAAAAGGAAAAACAGAATGGAAGATAATGTAATAGGATAGGCCTGTCATAAATTTAGTGTATTTCCCACTTACTGCAATACTCTTCTTACAGAGTTTCTTCTACCACTTTGACCTTAGTTAACAGTATCCTGATAAAATACTTCTATTTTGTTATAAATTATAACAAGGTATCTGTCTCAATAGGAATATATTTCATTTCCTACCTTTATCACCTTTTTATTCCTTGCAATACATTGAAAAAAAAAAAAGGCTCTTTTATCTTTCAATACGAAAGTTTGTTATCAAATCCAATTAGACAAAACTAAATTGAATTTTCTGTATACTGGTCATATCTTTCTGATGCTGGGGTATTGAAAAATGAACACAATATCACTAGGTTATACAAATACAGATACAGTCTCCCAGCTTCGTGTTCATATTCTCTTCATATGCATTTTAGAAAATCACAATAGATTTTTTCCTCCTACCATGTTAAACTGCAAAGTAATACATAATTTGCTAGGTAGGAAATGTAATAGAAAAGAGAATATTTATATCCTGCATGGTCAAATCATACTTTGAACTATTCCTTAGCAAAGACTTTGAGTTTGCAACCTCCACTTTAGCAGATTTACAATTTCCCCCAGTTCTATTCATTTGAAATGCCTGCAGAGACCTTTTTCAGTCTTTAGAGAACAATTGAAACTTTCCATCTTTCATCAGGAATCTTTGATGATGCACTGACTACAATGAGGTGCAGAATTGTAAAGGCTTCTTCTGTCTTTTTCTGACCTATTCATTACATGGGATATCCCATGAGCAGCCTTTGGAACTCCTTCTGAATTTCTGATGACCACATGGGAAAGAAATATGGCCATAGAGCACAACAGTTACTTCCTACCTAGACGATCCATTTTCAACCCACTCCCCTCAGGGTTTCTTTACATTCCTATTGTATGTAGTTGAATGTTCTCCCTGAACTTAGTTTTTCTCAGTTATATTCCTAAACCTTAGGATTGCACATTCTGCTATGAACCTTTGCTTTGCAAACCTTTGGTATTACTCTGCCCATAAAAAAAAATATACATCACAACTTTTATATGCATAAAAATACCTTCTACCTAACATATCATTCTCATCATCCATGCAAAAACCAGTAAAAAAATGATAAACATAGAATTACATCTTTCTGTTTATCTTTTCTCTCCTCATATTCTACCTAGACTTTAAAAAGGGCGCTCATTATATATCATATGGCTTTAAAACAGAAGTTTGTAGAAATGTTATTGTGTCTTCTGTTTTCTGCGTATACTAGAACACAACTGTAAGTCCTGCACAATAACATACATAAAACTAACGTAAGATTTGTGTTCTACAGATATGTTATTAAGTGCAGCAGTGTTTATAATACTCTGGTCTGCAAATAACACCATCACAATGTTTGAACAGCCAACTGAAAACTAGGATGCTACAGATAATGAAATGAATGTAAGGCCATTATATGCTTTGTTCCATTTTGCCCCATTTGATTTGTAAGAATTAATGTGAAATTGTTTTCAAATTCCAAATAAGAAGTCAAATAAAATTAGAACTACTTATTTCCTTAAAAAATAAAATATCATCTTTTTAATATTTATAAAAACATCTTTTCAAATTTTAATTGAATTTTGGAAAAATTGGTGGTTTCCTCAACAGGGTTGCAATTTTTGATAAAAGATTGGTATTTTGAAATAAAAAAAAATGAAGTATTTTTGACTTAGTAATTATCTATTGCATAGTACTTCGCATAAGCCATAATATGCATATTTATTGAGATTAAATATACATGAATTAATTATAGCTCCTTACAATGCAAACGTATTACAAATGATGTGTTCCTTGTTTTATATTCAGAACTGAAAGCTTTTCTGTGATTGTATAGAGTGATATACTAAATTGTTCTGTTTATAAAATCTACACAGCCACATTGGTCTTGGCATATTTTCCCACGGCCAAAACCAACCTTTTCTCCATCACAAATATAATTCTTGTAACCAAATGTAATATTGTGTTTATCACTTTACTGTCCTGTAAAACTTCTGGTCATCAAAACCCAACAGAGTTGGAAAAAAAATCCATTAATTTAACTTCCAGCTGTATATTTACGATGTGGATAAAAATTAATTTATAAAATAAATACATCATTATATTTTTAATACAGATGTAACTCTTACTCTTTAAATATAATCACCTTCAATTCAATGTAAAGGTAGGACAGTCTTACTCAAGAGCAAGATGTCCCCTTAAAGAAAGCAGAATTATGCTGTCAGTAGCCAGAGAACTGAGGCATTAAATACCCTTGCTTGAAATCAATATAAATAAATAAAATTTACTAGTTAGGAAAACAGCCTTTTGTAAGACAGTTCTGTCATCATTAAATTCTCATGGAATTCTTCATAGCTAAAACTTGAAATCTTACGTGACCACCAATGTTTCAATTTTCTTTTTTTTTAGATGAAAAGCTTCCTAAGGGTATTTTTATGTTGTTTTTTCTGAAAAAATGAAAGTAAATTACTGTATTATAAGTATTTCTCTGAGGGATAATTGATTGTATTTAACAATACCATTTGCTGAATTGATAATAAAACTTAAAATCCAAGGCGCAGATTTTTCCAGCTTTGTAAGGGTTGCAAGAAGCTATTAGCTTTACAGACTCCAGAGTCAGTCCCATGTTTGTACTCCAGGATATGCTTGTTTATTCTTTGTGCATGCTGTCTGCTCCACTGTACATGTATAATCCCACCTCTTCTAGGGACCAAACTCAGCTTGAAACATAACTAATTTGTCACAAGGCTGGGATTCAGTCTGAGATCAGGATACCTAAAATTTATTTTCTATATGCAGGCTATGTTACAGACAATGGGATCTTCATTCACTTTTGTAAATGGAAGCGTTGGGCATTATCTGAGACCTAGTGTATTTAACACATCTACATGGGGCTGGCAAACATGACCAAGAACCTAACCTGAACCCATGGGGGTACAGCATTATGAACTGCAGCTAATGGCTTGGCAGGAAGAACTACAGTGCCTTCAATAGTGCTAACCACCTCTCTTTAGACAACACAATAGAGCCTCTGGTGTCTGACCAGGTGGATCATTTTCTTGATACCACTGACTAGGATGATGCTTCACTCATTGGCTCCAACAGTTCAGGTATCAAACTTGTATGACATGTATGTAGACAGCTAAATTAACTGTAATATCAAATAACATGCCACTTAGAAGTTTCCTTATTGAGGGCCATGTGGACGATAGCGAACATATCAATGTTCTGAAAAATGAAGAGTAGATGACAGGAAACCTCAAGCCAATTGACCTAATATACAGACATTATTCTTTATATATATGTGTATGTATTTATATATACATTTAATCAGTTAAAAAAAGGATTCTATAGACTATTATGCTAATGTGAAAACTCTCATTTTCAAATTGATTAATTAATTTTTCCCAATAGTATAAACATCCCATAGCTTTGAGTAGTAATACTGTATGAGCAGTTCATGCTGTTTATCCTGATGTGCCATAGTTAAACATCTCCTACTTACACATCCTTCTTCATAAAGTACCTTAGGTATCCAGTGACTGCCTTTGTTAATTTTTTTGATGAAATATACACAGCTTGTTCAATAGCTCAGGGTTAAATGCATAGCTGTCTTAAGCTCATTATTACTACTGCTCTGTCAAGTCTACAGCCACTTGGTTCCTCACTGAAAAGAGGAAGCCTTGAATTATCCCACAGATCCCAGGCTCCCTTACACACAATCAGTAAAAGAATGCTCCCACCTTGTGTTCTCTCAATTACTTTTTAAAGGCTCTCAGGGTCAACTCACTTTCTAGTTCTTTCTGGTTAAAAAAGAAAAAAAAAAGAAAAAGATAAGAATAGGCTTCTAATTTAGACAGCATTAACCGCATTACTCTAGTGTCAAATCTGCTTTTTAAATGCAGGATCCAGAAGTCTGGGCAGCATTAATGAAGTAAATTCCACAATAAATAAAGCAGAGTATAACATACATGTTGAATTTCCACATTAATTTCAAAGTCTTCTCTGTTGAATATAACACATTTTTCTTTACCTGCTATGCTTATTGTTGCAGAACCTATCTACACTTCAGCTATCACAAGGCATGGTTAGACGTGGTTTGCATTCAATTTATGACAAGATTCATTGAATTCTACACCCTAATCTGTGATTTCAAAAAACATGTATTTTCCAGCCCTGCACTAAAAATTTGGTTTTATTATCAGAAGTGTAGCAAAACCCCTGTCATAGAGTATCTTAGTTCCTGTGTTGCCTTGAGAAGCCCCATCCATACGTTGTTGCAGACTACCTTAATGGCTAATTATGCATAACGACATTCTAAAAACCTATTGTTCATCATACACTGAAAATTTAAAATATTTTGCAGTTCTTCCACTGGCAGATGATGAATTCCTTGTTGCTAATTTTTCTTAGAAAATTAGCTATGATGAAAAAAAAAGACTTGAAATTCAAGTCTAATGTCTGCATCTACTTTAAATTTCTGCAGTATTTAACACAAAGCTGTGGCATTCGTCTCTAAATGTTTAAATCCATTCCCACAAGACCAAAAAATGAAACAAAAAAGTCCTCATAATAATGGACAGAAGAAAGATTTTTATTCTGAGAACTAGAAAGACCACAATATGGACAGAATTTTTAATTAAAATATGCTATAAACCTAAACGGAACCCCACGGAAAAATGTTACTGGAATGGTTCTTCAGTTTTTATTTTTTAATAATAGATAAGTGATAAATACATAGATTTGGTAAATATCCACTATATAATGAATTTCCTTGACATTTCAGAAAGTTCATACTCCAGGTTCCTAATACAGGCTATAAAATATGTTTTTTTAACACTGACTACTTCATTTTGTCTATCTAATAATAATTTGGAGAATGTTTCCACCAGCTGAGTAGTGAACACAATTGAAAAAAAAAAATCGTCTCCCACATTACCATGGTAGTGTAGTAAAGGCCAAGACAGCCAGACATGGGGAAAGAGTTCGCTTGGGGCAATTAAAACTGCTATTTGTCCAATTGTTTCAAATCTGTACCCTCAAAAATATGTCTACTTTTTCAGTTATGTAATTTGATTTCATTGAACACTTTATTTCTGACCACAAACTTTGTCTTAAAAATCTTCTGAATTATGTTTTTACCTGTTCAGATGAGAAACTACTTATTTGTAAAATGTAGTACACAGCATAGTGAATACCTGATTTTAAGCCCTCTGATTCACATAAATAGAAGAGTTGGACAAACTAAAGTCACCTAGGAAAGTAATTGTAAATTGCCATCAGAACAGCACATTCTCAATTACATATAACACTGAGAAGTTTGGGCTTGCCTTAAATTAATGTATTTAGTCTGTTATAATCTGTGGATTGCAACTACTAAAATGAATTCTCTGAATCTTCTTAACCAATAAGATTTAAGTAGCAAATAGATATACTTTTTAGAAAACTTTGTCCTACATTGAAAGTGCCTCATGATGTACTATTACATTTAACTATCTATAAATACTTACACAGGAAAAAGAACTAAAGTAACGTGGTCCTTAGGGCATAAACTTGGAAGAGCTATACTTTGCTCTAATCTTTGCAAGAATAAAAAGATGTCTCCTCTTCCATTAAGACTGCATAAGAAAAATAAATCCTGATGGATTTTAATAACCACTTGATGGGCTACACGTGACATTCTAATTCCTTCATCACCTATTATAATGTAGTACTGCATTATTTAGTTTGGCCGCCTTAGTTTCAATCAACAATTTCAGAGTGCTGTATAGTGTATAACGAGGTTTCTAAAAGAGAAAGACTATCTTAAAATACTTTTTCCATAATAATGATAAAAATTGTAAATTAACAAGGGGCAAAGGGAAAGTAAAAAGATTTATCAGTGCATGACAAAATTTAAAGGTTATATTTTAAATATCTTAGGGGTGTGTAAACACCCCTGAAAAAGCAGCAATGTTTGTACACTTACTTCCTCATTCGAAATATTTATCTTGAAGGTTCTAAAATTAAACAAAAAAGTGGAAAATTTTGACTTCCTTGTGACAAAATTCTGTAGTGAGTCCATTTCTCATTTACACTGAAGGTCATTTACACATTACTAGCAGGGTTAAGGGGACTTTCAGTGAATGCAAATGTAATTTATATTCAGCTAGAACTGAAAAGTTGATCTCTCCCTGTTCTGCAGTTACATTCTAATGCATAATTTACATATAGCTGAAACATTAATGTCAGCTGAAATAATTAATTTTCAAAATCCCATATAAACTTAATATCAAACTCCATCCTTAAACAAATTGCTAGACGGCTTTTAATTTATATGATATACAGTAACCTTTTCCACTGGTAAATGTGCAGTTTGATCTGTCAATTAAATAAAAAAGCTGTTCATGCCAGGGAAGATGTTCAAAGGATGAGTGCATTCCTGATAAGAATACCTGTAAAACTTCTTTCCTTTTCAAAATCTAACAAGATAACACTTCATCAGTACCTTGCATTAACACAGATTTTATTTCACTCGATCCTGTCCTTTAGCAAATATCACAGAAGAAAAAAAAAAACAAAACAAAAAAGAGAACAGCTTGAGAATAAATCATACTAACCACAGTATTATCTAGACACATCAACTGAACTTTAGAAATTTCTTTAGATTACTGCTACCTCATTGAGCTTATTTGCTGAAAACTGAAAGGAAAACTTAACTTATTTCTGAAAGATGATGCTGAGATTTTAAAATAATCACATAAGCTACAGGGGTGATATGTATGAATATAAACATGAATATAAATAAATGTGAATTATGATGTCATTATTTTTGTTGCTGATAGGCTTCAATTTTTGGCTTTGTCCAGGCATTACTGTGTATTTCTAATTCCCTAGAGAACTCAATGAACGAAGAGAGCATAAGCCAGAACAGAAAATTTTGTAAAGATAGAATTAGAAGACACACAAAGCCAAGAGTAATTTTCAGATATGTCTGAGTGACACACAACCCTAAGTCATAGTTTAGAAAATGAGAAGCAATGTTTAAGAGAACCGGCCTGAAGATCTATGAAAATTTATACTGTAGTAGACTCAATCACTTTTTAATATAAACTTGATAGTTTAATCCGCTTAGATATTTTTACATCACAGGTTTCCATTGACTCAATTTTCAAAACTGTGGAAAAACATCAGAGATGAAATATGCAGAGAGATTCATCCAGAAGGGTTTTTTTAACGTTAATTTGAAGCATGGGGAGAAATCCATTATGTAGTACACGTATTACTAAGTAAAATATGAACATGAAAAATTTTTCATTTTAGCTAAATCATTGTGACACCATCTGCTCAGCATTATTTTCATACCTTTTTGACCTTTTTTTCCATTAGAAAATAGAAAAAATATTCACTGTAAAGTAACAGATGAAAAAATAGGTTTTCTCCTGTCATTGCTATGAGAAAACTTTGATTCATCACAAACTCTATTCAAACAACTTACCTAAACATGGAACCTGCTATCTACATTTCCAGGACAGTCGATTCACTGCTACTGACAAACACTCAAATAGTCATACTAGCCACTTTTCAGATCGACTCATACTTTTTCCAGAAGCCACACATAGTCTTATCAGCAATATTGCAAATTGCTGTAAACAAAGCTAAACGGAAAAAAAACCAAAAGGCATACAAGTCAATATAAATACGGATTTTCAAACCATGAACAATGAAGACAGTAACCTTAAATGACATTTATAATGAGAGTGGATGGCAGAACCAACTACAGTTTTAAACAGTGAATGAGGTGCATGTCCCCTCAATCCTAATTCATATTTTAATTTTCTTTACCTCTGAGACTGCATATCAATCTAATAGTCAAGTTGTCTTAGAGCACCACAGGTATTACAGGAGGATGTACCTGGAACTTCCTGCTACGCTGTGTCCAGGATCCTGTATACTCAGTTCACTTGTACATTAAGTGCACTGTTGTGCCTATCAGGGCAACATCCCTGTATTTCATTTTTGAGGGAACTGGTGCATTGTTTTTTCTCATGACTTAATCAGGATGTAGCATAGAAGGGCCATCAACAAGATATTTGTATGCCCATAGAAGACCAACAGTGGATAAAATAACAAAGGTAGAACTTGACACTTCAAGTTTTCAAATATTTTTCCAGATATGCTTTATTTAAAAATTTTGGTATTCTGCTGGAATCAGCATATTCAGTTTTGCTCTAAAGTCCCACATCAGAACTAATGTATCATTTGAGATGTAATGAAAGAAGCGGACCTGACATGAAGGCAGAAGAGTAAGAAAGAGTGACCAAGCCAAAGGACAACTTGAGAAAACTATCTTTGCAGAATGAATAACTGGAGCCAAATTTGACATGTCAGTCCAGTACTAGTTAGGGCAACTATTTTATTGATCTTACTGTGTCATTAGCAACATGGAACTACATTTGAGAGTTTTAAAATACTGGGCCAAGTCTCTGTGCTGCTGTAAACCCATGTTGCCAGTTTACGTCAAGCGAAAATCTCATTTACTTGTTACAGCAATCTTTATACTTAGTGAGCCTAGTTTGTTGTGTTGAGTGTATACCATTCCTTTTATTAGCAAGGATAATCAGATCTGTGACCTTGGCTACTTTCCTGTGAAAACAGTTCTTTATCTCAGGATACAGAGAAGTGGTGTGTGATGTGAATAAAGCTGGTGAATAGAAACCTGAGCAAGAGAGTGCTTTGTGAAAAATGTGGACGTAATTATTGGCAAATCTCCGATGAGCTCCACAGGCTGGCAGGTGTGACTGAAGGCCTTCTGTCTCTGTAACAGTGACATTCTTAAAATCCTGAGTACATAGAATAAAACAGACGGCTTCTAGGACAACAGAATTTTAACAGATGCAAGCAGGTTAAGGCAGTGACAAAATGTAAAAGCAAAATGTAAAAGAAACTGGCATATTTTTTTTCCTTTGCTTCTCATGTTCTGAAATTAGTGACTGGAATACTTGTGTTTCTGTTACGCTGGATTGGTCTTAGGGATCATATGGAAGATCTTGATTTTTTCTGTAAATATTGCAGCAATCTCTGTCCCTGGATTACCTATTACAAACTTATATAGCACAGCTGGTGTTCTCTATAAGCCACTGGGCATTTGTTGAGATTACACTGAGCAGGTATATTTACAGTACTCAAGAGAAAGTGATATGGTAGTTGCTTTCAAATACTCCTAAAACATCTGCAAGGTACAATGAAAAAAATAAATAAAGCCTACACTACCTTACTTCAATCAGCAAGTACTGACTATTAGGAATTAATTTCCCTTCTACTATACCCTTGATAGATTATAGTAATTTATCTGAACTGTCAGGTAAGGGAAAAGCAAAAGTAGATTAAAGTTGTGCCAGCAATTCAGACATTTCAGGATGGTAAAAACTCCGTGAAAGTATAAATGGAAAATTCTGGCACTAGACAATATTGTTCAGCCTTAGTATATGGACACAGCCCAGTTCACTTAGAACAGGTATGCCTAATAAAGGGAGCTACTTTAAAAATCATCACCTGCAACAGCAAAAAATGTCACCTGAACGTACTCAGAATGACTGATGTCACATAAACAAAGGTCATATTTATGACTTAGGTAATTTTACATTGAATATTTATTATTGAAAAGAAAAAGTAAAGTCCATGTTTGCAAAGGAAATTCATCAAAATGGTGAGTAATTAGAAAAGCTAAAGGCACAGGAGGAAATAATCTATAAATATCAGTGTTTCTGATCGCTGCAATGAACAGCAGTAATACTGTGTTTTACTATACTTTGAGTTCCCGAGGACCAATTCCTGAAAACAACTGAATGAGAAATTTAAAAAAATAGCTCTTTAAGAAAGCAGAGGGATTATACAGCCTAACCACCCACAGCACAGAACCTGATAAACATGCAGCAGTGATGATGTGATCTTGCTTTTTGTGGCAAGGCACACCTGAAGTTCAGCAGATGTTTTTCATGTCTATGTTCTATCATCTGATGAGTTGGGGTTTTATTAAGTCGCCCAAACATAAGAGCTTAGCACAACAAAAGATAACTACTTTTCTACCTTTTAGGCTTCATCTTAATTATAGCAACTAGATTTATTGAATGTCTTCATAATATTTAAGAGAAAAGTACGTGATCCTTGATGCAGTTGAGACCATATGGGCATCCCAGTCCCAGTTGACTACTGCACTACTCATGAATAAACTGGACCGAGACCTGTCCCTGCTCCTGGAAAAAAAGTAGCATGATGCAGATCCTTACGGCTATCTGCTTCTCTTCCCCAAAGCAAGGTGCCAGTTGGAAAGCCAGGCACAGAACTCAGAGTATTTCTCCATTGCCTCTTGGCTCCTTACTGTCCTCATACTTGGTAGAAACACCTTGTTGTATGAGTCTGCAAAGAGCCTTGATCCTAACTATTTGCTTTATCCTAACTATTGGCTTTGTGTGCTTTGACTGCGTTCAGTCTAATATAGAATAATGATGACATTGTAGATCCTTCTCTGAAAGACTTACAGGATTGTTTAAGAAGACTCTCCAAATAATCCAATTTTTATTAAAAAAAATGGTTATTTCTTCCAGCATTTTGCAGCATCTGTCCTTTCCTTAAGAAAAGGTGGCATGTACATCTCACAGTGCAGCTTCCACACTGTGAAATTTAATTTAAGATGAGCTGCACATTTGTGTATACTATCTAAAGTCACGATTTTAAGGGTCATATGTTCAATGCCCTTAAGAGGTTACGTGGCATGTTTCAGCACATTTTAAATCCTGCAAATCTCTTTGTTGTTGCACTGCAGGTCGAAAGTGCAGATCCTGACAGGTCACTAGTTCCCACTTGGTGGTAAACTGTACTACATGCTCTATCAGAGATTTCACAGCTGCCACTGAAAAAGACTAACGCCTGCAGCCTGCTTAGGGGGATAATATCGACTTTACCTCAACATAATCTCAACTGTTAAAAGCTTCATCTGAAAATATTCTTCACTGGTATTTTGCTCTTCATAAAAAAACATTCACTTTTGGGAGGGTAGGAAGAGCAAAAACGGCATTTCTTCTTTCTTTATATTCTATAAACATATTTGTATAGATTGTAGTTGAAAATAAGGCCTCCTTCTGCTTTTGTAAATCAGTGTCCAGGAAAAAATTGCTATTATAACCCAACAGGAGAAAAATCAATAAATGTTAAATTTGTCTTTCTAAGTGCCTGCTAGAAAATGTTTATGAAAAACGCTGACATCAACAATATGGAGAGAGTCCATGCTTATCTGTAACAAAAAAAAAAAAAATAATGCATTACTGTTCCTGTTACTTTGCATTCTCTTTCAGAAAATTGGTATTTTAGATGCTAGAGCACTTACTGAACACTCCAGGTTGATTACTTGGTAACAGAAGTCAGGAAAGAAAGATCTATCAGCATAATTAATTATTTTTGCCTTGCATACAGTACACTGATGCCATCTACAGACATGTGTAAAGGCATTCCTAAATGCACTTAATTCAATCTATAAAGCTTCTCTCATGAATGTTAATTAATCTGTTTATTTCACTGACTACAACTAGAATACCAATGCTTTAGCCACTAGATATCACATCTCCCTTGACTGAAATAAAATAAAAGGTTCTCATGAGTTTGCCAGAAACTGAATGAAGCCCTGAAAAAATTTTTGGGTCTTATAATACCACCCTCTCCCAAAATAACCCAAATTATTTCTTCTAATTGTGCTACATAAGACAAACTGCTCCCTTGAGCGCAGATGATCCATTTTGTTTGATTCAGACAGACCAACCAAACCCTTCTGAGGGGTAAGCTGTTCTACTATATCACATATATCAGCACACTGTCTCTTACTTGAGATTATCCCAACAAAATGGTTTTAGCTGACAAATGTGAAGAAAAGACTATCGCTGTAATACATACCCTCCAGCACAGCCATGCACTGCTTTTACATTCAGAGATCATCTGAACCTTTGACAGGCTCTCTTCCACTCACTTATCTCTATTTTAAGATTAAACAAATGCAGTCTGATCTGGTTTGGATTTTGTTTATGGCTTTTTTTTCCCCTTTCTCTTAGCCTTCATTACGTCCCTTAGGCAATTCCATTATCTCACCTGTCACTAACATTTTGTTCAAGATATACTTTGTACTGCAAAAACTGTGGTTGTTTATTTCTGGAAATATCATCCTAAATCCAGACATAGCCACTATTTCATTCTCAACAGGTACTCTTTACTTGCATTTTTTGTGAAATTGGCATTGGAAATGTACTGTCTCCTGCACAATATCTAATGAGAAAGGGAGACCCTGGCTGAGATATCAGAAACATGACTGCATGAATGTAACTGCAGTCTTCTCCTTGCTCTGAGTTTGTACTTTCTTAAATAGAATTATGTAAATAAATTTATCATTCTTTACTATTAATCACAATATGAGGTAGTTACAAACTCAAATCTTTCGAAGTCATTCACGTTTATTTCTGTATGGGTAGAAATGAGAAAGAAACAGCAGTACTGAGAATAGGCAGCGCAGGTATACTGAAGACAAATTATGCCTGACTGTCCTGGTAGGCATCTGTGGTGAGATGATTGGCTCTGTTGATAAGGGAAGAACAATTAATTCTGCATAACTTATTTTGGCAAAAAGTGTTTATAGACAAGCTGGTGAGATATGGTTTGGGTAAATGGACTGTAAGGTATGTGTAAAATTGGCTGGATCACTAGTGAGTTGTAGAACAAAGCAGAACAAAGTTTAGTTGGAAACCACTTCAGTGGAGTCAATGTTGGGGCTGGTGCTGTTCAGTGGCTTTATTAATGATCTTAACAATGAAAGGACATGCATTTTCAGCAAGTTTGTGGGTGATGTCAAATCATGGAAGATCATCCAGTCTGATGGAAAGCAGGGCTGTAATTCAGAGGCTTCCCTACAGACTGGAGAAATGGGCCAAAAGGAATTTGGAAGTTCAAGAAAGGCAAATGCGAAGTTCTGCTCCTAGGAGGAGTAATTTCATGCCTCAGTACAACCTGAAATGATGGACTGGAAAGTACCTCTGCAAAAAAGGACCTGCAAGTCCTGGTGGACAACAAGACCAATAAGTCAGCAGTATGCCCTTGCAGCAAGGAAGACCAACAACATCCGTGGCTATATCAGCAAGATTGGAGGCAGCACAGAAAGGGAAGTGATTCATGGTTTCTATTCAGCCGTGTGGTCTTGTGAGACCACATGTGGAGCACTACGTTCAGTACAAGAGAGATACACATGTACTGGCATAAGACTAGTGAAGGACCATCAAGATTGTCAGGAACTGGGACATAAGACATACAAGGACAGCCTGAGGGAGGTGTGTCTGTTCAGTCTGGCAAAGAGACAGCTTGAGGTGATCTTATTTCTCTCTACAGCTACCTAATATTAAAAAGAGTCAGCTTCTTCTGAGAAGTGCGCAGTGACAGGGAACGAAGTAATAGATGCATGTTGAAATGAAGACAACTCCACAAAAAAAAATATTCATGACGAATTTCTTCAAGTACAGGAACAGGTTGCTCAGAGAGGCTATGGACTCTCGCCCTCAGACATACTCAGAATTCAAATCGACCTGGAAAAATCTGACGCCAGTTGTCCCTGATCAAAGCTGGGTATCTGGCTAGGTGATCTCTGGATGTTCCTTCCAACATAAATTACTCTGTGACTCATATGCAGGACTTCTGAGAAAATATTTTCTTCTGTGTAATGAAGATGTTTGTATCCCTATTCTGTGTAAGATGCACATGCATTTATATACTATATCTATGCATAGTTATTTAATTATTTACTTAATCTACCTTATACTGCTGCTTAACAGTTGTACTTGCAAGAAAGAATCATCAGGTTTCAGGTGTTAATAAGAAAAATTGTGAAAATACCTGAAAAACACATCCTAAATTTCACTACTGTCTCAAAAGTTAAGTAATGACTATGACTTACAAATACCTCAAACTAGTCTTAGAATATCACAAAATTCATAGATCTTACTTTATATAAAACAGCACCAAATGACCCTCTTTTATATTTAGCAAAACCATTGTATATTTTTTCAGTGTTATGTGCTTCATTCATATTTGAACTGTTACAAAATTGCAACCAGAAGAGTGCTGGAGTATGGCTACCAGGACGATGAAGTAAGGATTAATGCCATCAAATCAAAACATGTATCAAGGAGGACTTCTATAAAATCTCACCAACAATCCAAGATGAAAGAAGTAAACAACTTATAGGACATTACATTTCTCTTTAGAATGAGATAATTATCTGAACAGGAGCAAAATGCTGGCAAAAGAAAAAAATATTATAAACTGAATAATGAAAAATTTAAATGGAAATTAAGACACTACTAATCATTAGTAATACATGGTTCATAATACTATTCCAAACATGAAGTGCTGGGAATAGGACTGGTTAATTTTAAACTAGAGCTTATCAAGATTATGGAAGGACTAATACCGGACAGATGCTACTGACAAAAAAAAGGGTACAGTGATACAAAATGCCTATTCCAATACCATGCTGCTTATGCTGATTTGCCAAAGAAGCTTCAAAGCTAAAGTCTTACCTTGTTTTTTTTAAAAAGGCAGAAAGGCCAAATTGTGAGGTCTAGGCCCTGCAACAGGATCTCGCTCACAGATTGATTTTCGCAAGGATGTGCATTTTCAGTGATTATTAAGCGGCTCTTACATATTTCATTCATGATGGAGGGGGCTCTAAGAACAGAATCTGTAAGTCAGGCCAAGTATGTTCTTCAACAAAAAAAAAAGGATTTGAAAAGAGAATGCAGGGAAATACAGACCAAAATGTCCAAAAATAATAAGTAGGTGAAGGTAACATTTTTCTTTAAATACACTTTGTGTAACACAAAATATTGTTGCCTACAGCTTCAAAGTAAAGCAGGAGCCTTAGCACTGCTAAAGGCACTAGCTGTTCTACCTTTGACTTGTACTTCCTCATAGTGTGGTGATGACAACAATTAATATTTTGTCAAAATTGGTAGACAGGAAAAAATTCCTTCGTCCTTCATCTTTAAGTGCATCTACATGGAAAAGTTAATATTAAGATAGCTATTAACCAAATAATCCCATTTCTTTATATCATACTAATATGAAAGTGTGTGCTTTCTTAATATATCCCTCCTCTATAATTGCTAAATGTCTGAGCTATGAAACAGGGTGAGTTTTTTTTCCCTATGGCAAAGTAAAGAAGAAATTAAATTTTCTCAGTTCAGATAGGTTTTGGTGAAGCATTTTGAGTGGATGTTTGTATGTAATTGGAATATATATTATAAAAGCATATTATATATTATAAAAGCATATATAATCTCCCTTTTTTCTCATCATATTGTGAAAGAAGATGTAAACATAACTGTCAGAGCAACTGCGCATATGATTTAAAGCAACTGGAATACATTTGCTGAAAGACAAAGAGACTCAGCTGATATGTGCATGTATAAAAATTTACTACAGGCAAAATGTGAAGTGACTGGTTTCATTAACTGTGCATTCAGAAAAGACAAACTGCCCCCAGAATGCACTGGCTGGCCAGTTCATTGAAAAACATACAAAAATGTTTATGTAGTTGGACAATTTAGACAAAATCTTGATAAGGAGCAATACTGAGAACAGAGCACTGGTGTGCCTATTTGCCTATTTATCTGTGAAAAATAAAAAGAATCTAAGAAACTGAACTCAGGCTGAACTTTAAAAGAGTTTAGCCTTTGTTTAGAGACATAAAAGAAACACAATCTCGTGATCCGTATAACGACAAAGTGAAGGCTGATGTTACTGCACTTGGCAGACTGAGATTGCAAACTGATATTTCTATTGGTCAAAATGTTCTTGTGATCAGAAAAACAGAAGCAGTCATGTTTTCTGATATTTAGATCATTAAAATTTCTATTTAATATTTAAATCCAATCTTTTAGACCACATTACAAAAATCATCTTTTTTTAGCAGAAAATTCTCCGTCAGTAAATTACGAAAGACCACTTAGAAAATTTCCCCTTCAGACTTGACATTTAATTTATTAATGAAACAAAAAAGATGTAGTAAAACTAAAAGAAAACAGAAAGATGTGATACAAAATAAGACATGATTAATTGAAAAAGTCTACAAGAATTTCATAATTCATTTATAATTTAATAATAATTCAATACAACTTCATAAATCCAAATCTCTTAATATCCATAGATTCTTATGGTTTCTAGAAACTGACTATAAGCAATATACTTTATCAAAAAATTCAGAATGTATCTATTTAGATGTATTCGATTTACAATACACTGTAATCTTCTGCCTAGAAAAAAGATGAGAAAACTAAATGCTAAACTCCCCAGTGAAGACAAAGCAAGTTTGGGAGATGGACAACTGGAAGAAAGGTAATTATTCTGAAATTATGAGTATCCAACACACAGTGAGCCTGAATATTTCAATTCACTCTCTGATATGTCTAATCTATCTGTATTATTTTAAACTGACATTTGTGTGCTATGTACATTCCTTGACACCAAGATAAACAGGTTTGAAACAGCCCTTGCCTACGCTAGTGATATCTCTTAACCATCAAAACTGGGTGATTGCAGCATATTGCTTATTGGGAACAGCGTCTAGAACCTTCTAACTCCCAAACTATGCCTGGGAATTGTTTGGGAAAGTGCCAGTTGACACAAATCAAAACTCTTCCAGGAACTGTTCTAACAACTCAACAGGATAAACGATCATTTCCCAATGGCCAGGTACATTCCTGAACACTATTTATTTTATATACAAATATAAAAAAAAAACGTACTTGCATACGTATAATAATATAATAAAAAATATGTTCCTCAGGTGACCAGAAATTCTGCTTGGCCAGAAGCTCCTAATTTGTCAGAAACTCCAGTAAAAAACTTCAAAAGATTGTTTTGCTTTACCTGCCTTCTTCTGCCAGACTGCACCGAGAACTGCAAAAAGGAAACAGGACACAGGGGAACGGATACCAGCTCAGACTGTTCTAACTGGGAATTTTTATTTATAGAAGCATAGTTCATCTGGATGTGGAACTGAGTGTCTTGTATAGAATATAACAATAATTTAAACTCATTTATTTCAGTATTTTAAATGCCAAATGAGCAATCACCGTGAATAAATAAAAGAGAAACCTATCAGTAGAGGAGGTGCATGTCAGCTCCCACAAGAATATTTAGACATAAATTATCTGGATTTTGGTTAGATTTTCGTTTTGGTTTACAAATTTGCTGATGTCTTGTAATTCACTTAACAGAACTGCTCTTGTCCTCACTTCAAGCAGCACTGCTATGATAAGCAATGGGGGTAAAAGTTTCCCTGTATAGGTGAAAGATGTGACTGCCAAAGCAGCTTCCTATGTGCCACCCACTTCCCTTTGAAATGATTTTTTAATTCCTGGATCTAATATATCCCTTAATCTTTAGAAAAGGCTTCACAGTCCATCTTTTCAAGCCAGCACTGGAGTGGAATTTCTATTGGGAAAAAGAAGGGATGCAGTGGGAAATTTTTAAAGTGAGTCCTCTGCTAATGACTACCATCCTCCTGTAAGGAAAGCAAAACACTGCTGGCTTTACCAAGTTTTCTACGTACCTGCTTTGCCTTGTGTTTTGAAAAGGGCTGTACACAAACTGCTCAGATATATGATTGCATAGTGGACAGGTATGGTTGGACCCAGTGACCTTTAAGGTCCCTTCCAACCCAAACTATTCAGTGATTCTATGATTCTATGATTCTATGCAAGGCATTATCCATAATATTACTCCTTATAAGGTACAGATGAAAGCATAATGACTGCACGCATTATTTCCTCAGCTACACCTCATGCTTTCCTTTTCAAGCAGGGACATAGCCTTGCTCCAAGCAGTGGTTGTATTTCCTCTCAATGACAAAGTACTTTGAAGCAATTTGTGTTTAATGACATTATGCGGAGCATGTGATCCTTTTTAGCAAAAAACTATCGGATCTAATGTTTCCACTAAGTGTAATCACAGACATGACTACAGCTTGTATAGACTCACATGACCAGAATCCTGACAGGAACGCAACTGTAGTGGGTTTTTTTGCAGCCAGGGGCTTGAGTATTTACCCAATTTCCGATGTAAGTCCAACATGTCCTGAACTCCACACTATCTAGTTTTAAACCATTTCGGCATGTATACAAACATATGGACTGAACAGCAAATTGCAGTCATGTCCTTGAGTGTAATATAGATACAGTCATCAATAGCACAAACAGTGTTTTTTCGTTCATCCATTTTAAGAAAGTAATTAAATATACAGTGGTTAAATACAATACAATGCTACACACTGTGTCCATACCCATTATCAGGCACCTTCCATCTTTTCCTTCATTTCACCTCTGACAGAGTAAAAATGGTTTCAGTCACTGTTAAATCCAGTGGTTTTGGGGGGTATGTTTTTTATTGGTGGCTAACTCTAAGCCAGCGTTTAACTGTGATTCCTTGCTCTGGCAATCAATTAGCCAGTGAAAAAAATGCTTTAAAATGAAGAGTGCTGATACTTTCACTCCATTCTGGAGATTTTCTCCCTCCTATCTGGAGTCTCTGGTCTGGCAACACGAGATACTGCTTTTGCTTCACCAAACTATGGTGGCAGAAATCTTGGCAATGAGACAAAAGGTAATGAAAATTTCAAAGGTACAAGGCTCTTCTTTGGGCTGCAAAAAGTTACAGGGTAGTCAGTGGAGTCATAACAGAAGTATCTAAGTAAAAACAAATATAACACAAATTTTTTAAAAAAGCATCTTTTTTCTGGAAATAACTAAAAGTCAACTTTACAAATACTGTATATGTATTGTAAGATAAAGAGTCCTTCCCAACGCTCAGGAGGTTGTTGCTATTAAAAGAACTAGCGTAAGAGGGAAAGCAATTTTTTTTTTCCTAAGGGCAGAAAAAATACCTCTCACATTAAACATTTAAAAGCCTGTCAGAACTGGAGAGTAAACATACAAAGGGATGGCATTCTGTGTCCTGCAACGCAAATGCCTCCCAAACTGCAAATATTTAGTTGTTCCACAGTCCAGCCTTCAAAAACGAAGCTATATTTTCAGCCTGAAGACACAAAGGGTATGAGATGCAATACTTGCATATATACAGTGCTGCATATTTAAAATTCCCTATGTGCTTCTCAGAAATATTACACTAAAATTATATGAATTTCCATGTAACTGTGGATTGATTTGTCACAATGATTTTTAAATCATGATGATTTTTAAATACTTAGTTGATTACCCTAAAGACTTAGACTTGAATGTACATAAGAAATGGTGGTTTTATTATATACCCTATATTTTGTATATAAAAGCTATATTCGCAAAAACTCAAGCTTTATGATACTAATGTTTTGTACCATTTTGGAAAGGAAACGAGAAAACACAAACAAAATTAAAACCAGTGATTTCAGCTCTACCTAGGTATGTAGGCTCTATAAATATTTACAAAGTAGCCAGATTAAGGAAGGAATCCATCAGGGAGGGGAAAAACAGTTCTGTGTGTCATGCTTCGCTCTGGTCCAAAGCGTCATTTCAAGCACGAATCTTTTAGTAACTTCACCAATTGTTGCAAGGGTAAGGCAAGAGTTAGAAGAGAATTGACCAGAGAGATCACTCCAAAACACTTCTTAAATCTCCCCTTCTGCTATGTGGCTTAAATAAGCATCACAAGCTTTCCAACAGCCGCGTTGGTATCACAGCCAGTGCAGCAAGAGCTCCCCCCTTTGCTTTCACTAACTTTAACCATGTTGATGACTTCTAACTTGTGAAAAAGAGGCAAAAGAAAAAAAAAAAAAAAGGGAAAAAGAAGTTATTATGCCATATCAGAGAGAGAGAGAGAGAGAAAAGAAAGATAGGGTTTTTTTCAACAAAAATATATATAACCTATATACTTCAGAATCTTTACATAACCATCCACTTCAAGCCAAGCTGGGCTTGCTTAAGGAACAAACGAGGTCAGCCTGGGGAGAAATGACAGCAAATACTTCAGAAAACCTGTCTGATAAGTCAAAATCGTTTTTTTCATCCTCAGGTCAAAACGTAGAACCTTCTGAAAACAAACACCTGGCATTTCTTAAAAGACCTGAGTTTCTCCAAGTTCCTACCACTTCAACCAATGTTTTGGTCACTGAGCCAGTGCTTCTTAGATTGAAGCGGTTTTTATTGAAAGCTGAGGCAGATGTTTAAAGAGCTCAAGTATATTCCATGAATATCAGTAATGTACATATATTGAAATGCAGTAAAAATAACAGAAAAAGCAAACAATTCTGGAAAATCACCTAAGACAATATCTAGGAAAATTTCCTAATTCTTCTCTAAAAATATGACCAAATGTTTGAGTAAGAAAACTAACTACAATTTCACTAACTATAGTAATTAAGGCAGAGACTGTTAATTTTCTTTTTCTGGGCTTAAACTGATGATAAATGGTTTCTTTTGGTACTGTACCACTGCTTGCTTATGGTAACATGCCTTATTCTCAAACTATAGCTGCATGAGTCAGGAAGAAAGTCCTGGTGAATCTTACTTTTCCAGAGACTGTTTTATTTCAGTCTTAAAAACAGTAGAAGATGTTCATATTACCATATGTTTTTAAAGAAAATAAATATTTCATGATAAAATTAAAATGCATTTGCACACACTACACATTACCTACTGCTTTGCCTCACATACTGCCGGTGGAACCTGGCAGAGTTCTTCAAAGTTTCTGTCTCATTTAGTTGTAGCTCCACAATGTGGCCAATGTGAGAATACATTGAAGGACAGAAATATTTTCAACGATTTTCCAGTAGCTGTGTGCATGCATTTCCCAGCTGGGCATCAACAGCTTTGTCCTTAGTTTCCTTTCCCACCAGGAAAGACTGCAGGCTAATGCAGTCTACTAATGGGCTTTTTTCAAATATAAACTTCAGGAGCTTAACAATATTAACTTCAGGAAGCTTAATGTCTTTTTATATCCTGTAAGATGATGGCTTCTTTATAAAACACCCTACCACAATAAATAAGTGAATACAATTAATATAGTATTGACAAAGACAAACGATAAGTCTGCCTAGTAGAACAACTTTTCTTTTTTGTAGGCAAATTCATGAGCTGATAAGGAGAGAAACTGTGGATATTTTAAACACTGTAAACATGATTGCTTTTTCTGCTGGACCAGTCTGCTAAGCGAGATAAATATATTACTTTGAATTACATGTCATAGATCATTAATTTGTCTTACAAACAATTATTTTCTTATGGTGAATTATTTCTTTAAGAAGCTTAAAGGTAAATCCATTCAGGTTGTTTGTTGTAGTATCTATTTGTGTGCACAAACTTGTTTCATTTAAAGTTGGACATAGATCTATAGTCTAATATTCCCTGAGGGTGTTTGGAGACAATACAGATCCATTGGTCATTGAATATAAGTACTTACTGAAATGAAGTATTAGAATAAATGCATTAAAAGTTCCTTCACTTTTAACTGCAAAAATGATGAATATTCTGAGAGTTAAGGAATAAAGTTAATTCTATGCTACCATTTCTGAATTGATTCATTCAAGTAAGAAAAATTTTAAACTGAGAAATTACAATACAATTAAAGTTGCCTGTTTGCATTATTTTATTCCCAGTTAAACCTTTCAGCTGTTCATAAATCGGCCATACAGATTTGCTCTGCCCTGGGGCCACTGTGATATATATTAGGCTGACAATCTGTTCTTTATTCAGCTTGCTATGTCTAGATAAGAAATATCACACATTATCCTGAATCTGCTCACAAAGTCTGACAAGGGTATGAAGTCAGGGATCCAATGACAGATTTTATCCTACATTTTCTTATAGCACTCAATAACATTCTGTAAAATTTTGGTCGCTTGGTTTTGGTTTTCCCCACAATAATTAAAGCAGTAATAATACTTTATCTGAACACTTTAAAAGCATGATTTAATTTATATTCATTATGCCCTCATAAGGCAGATAGGTAAGTGTTATTGTCCTTTTTTAAAGAAACAGAGAAAGGTAAAATGGCTTTCAAAAGGCTGTATAATAAATTAATGCTACAACAAGGGCTCCTCTGACAAAGCCCTATACCATTATTCTGGATTATACTTCCTTCGATGTTTATTAGTCAACACATTTTTCATAATGTGATTAAATTTTTTTTCAAAATTTATAGTTTTTATTGACATGCAAATTATTTCACAAAACTAAGTTAATTTTCAAAATTTATAGTATTAAATTTTTGCACAATAATTTATAGCACTAAATAATGGTAAATTTTGCCCTCTGTCTGCTGCAATGTAAATGAAATTTTCTTTATTAAAGCCTTTTATACTAGGAATAATATTTATACAACATATAACTACAAGTGTATTAGTGTTGAGATGATAACTTTTGGTTCATATTTGGTTCTGTGATTGATATCAGGCAATTAAAAATTGGATCTGAATTACAGTTTCAAATGTCCCTTTTAAAGACACACTGGCAACACAAAATACACCCTCCTTCCAGTAACCTAGTATCTGAAATAACTGTGTATAAAAGAGACTGTAAGAAATAACATTGGTTTTCTACCTGTCTGTTCATTCTGAGAGCACTCTGGATACTTTGGATTTAGTTGCTGCTGCTCAACCTCCTCTCAATCACTGAAAATGCTGTTAGCAGGAGCATTCTAACAAATAGCCATCTCTCGTTCTGCTGTTTTATGATTATGTTGTACCATATCCAGTATGGCATCCAAGATCCTAAAACATTAACTCCTCCTTAAATGTGTCAAAACTTTTAAATTTCATTTTTAAAAATACCTAAGAAAATTTCAGTCATCACAAGTATGTGCTGTACAAAAACAGACTACAAGAACACAGCCAGAGAACACATTTCCCTTCAGTTTACATGATGCCACAAATACTGTCTTGGAGTTAAGCTTACCAAGAACTGTTTATATTCTGTGTTGCAGCAGGTTCCTTCCTATGGCATGAACTTTCTGCACACCATACTGATTTAAAGGACGTAAGTCTACCTTCTATCCACCTCATTGTGAAGAATTTGCTTGAACGCTTCAGTTTTAGAAAGGTTTTTAGGAAAATCTAGTATGGCTAAAAGAAGGAATGTTTTCGGGTTTGTTTTTTTTTTTTTAAAAAGAGGAATGTAAGAGAGAGAAATGGTTTTTAAAAGAAGTGTGTTGGGTGTTGCTTTAGGAGGAGAAAATCCTCAAAACTACACACTAGCATTCTTTTTTGATTAAATTGTTGCCAGTGTGATATTTAGACAAGGAAACATACAGTTTTGTTGAGTTTTAGATTATTATTATCTGTGTATGCATGGATTTACTTATCCAAGATCAGCTGCTGAAGTAATTGAAAACACAGTGCCTAACGTTTCTAAAGCTCTACTGATAATTACAGCCATATTTATAAGGTCTTTGCTTGCATGTTTCTGGGAGTATCTTTCAGTGGTAGGGTAGATCACTTCCTTTTATCTTCCATTGTCACTTCATACCTTCAAAGGCTGTGAATATATCCTGCATTTTAGTTTGTACAATTAAACATTCATTTCTGCCTGAAAGCATAAAAAAATATCAATTCAGGCTTTGTTTCTATGTTTCAGAGACAGGTAGAAAAAATCTCAGTAACTTATTAAAAGAAGAGATAACCTTGACTGTTCTATAGTGGAATATAATATAGTATTTATATATATTATCTCTAAAGCATTTAGGGGCTGTGTCTAAAAATCATCCTAATGAAAAAAAAAAGAGAGAGAGGAGAAGGAAAAAAAAAAAGAGAGAGGAGAAGAAAAAAAAATCCAAATGGTTGAGTATTCTCATTAAACTCAAAGTCTGTCAATGAATATTTATATTTATTCTCCTGCCCGGAAGGTAGGCTGGAGAAAGACTGAGCCAAACCACTTATTTCTGTCAATGAAGCTTAGTAATCAACTCCATCACCAGAAGTCCTCTTACTGCCAGCTGTCATTCAGATGACAGGTTATTTCAATATATCAGCAGAGGGACAGCTGGCAGGAGGACAGAAGTGACAACCCTGCTTGAACAGTGAAAAATATTTTCAGCAGAATTAGCAAGGTTGAGATGTCTGTATATGCTTGGGGATATAAGTAAGGCCAGCAGAGAGATATATTTGAGCAAATAGGCATATTTATTCCCTGTCTTCTCATGACGGAAGAGAAGTATTTTTTGCAAATACCAAAACGTATGCCACTCAGAGGTAATTTAATATTTGATCTGTTTGACAGATTACCTTTCCTCCTCTGTTTATTTTACAGTGTTGTTATCCTGTCTTACACATTTAATTCTCAAACAGCCCATCCCTGTTTCATTGCAAGACATACAGTGGGATTTTTTTGACTGCTTGTCACCTTTGTGACTTTAGTTTTCCTCCTTTTCTTTTAAAATCTCTAGCTCTTATTTTATCAGTTACTTTAGATTCTTCTCAGTCTCTGACATTTTCTCCCTGCTGTGCATTCATCTGATTTCAAATCCCCTCAGAGGTTTAACTGTAGTTGACTTTAAAATTATCTGCTCATGGATAAAACTCATATATCGAGAACTTCACCACCAGACATTCAAGGTCAGGTTTGCAATGCTGCATTGCAATAACTTACACTGACTTTACCTGGAGCTGAAGGTATCAAAAATTTTTGAAAATCGGTCTCTATGAGTATAGCCAAATGAAAACTTGACTTCCTTCTGCTACTCATTTGTGCGTTTATTTTATTTATCTCTCATTTTGAAAATGTCTGAGTATTTCTTTTCAATCATGACCTTTTTTTTCCATCAAAGTGTTCACTAACTTCTTTACTGAAGTCTCCATTTTCATAGGCAGAATGTGGTTTTAAGACAACAAAATTAAATTATTTGGAATTCTGCATCCTACTTCCTGATTACAATTGCACTGTATTAAATAACAATTTTCACCAATAAAAATAATCTCGTAGTGTTCAAAATGAGAGCACAGTACAGTCATAGGTTCTATTTCTTCTAATTCCCTCAAAGTACACATATAATCAACTTTAAAATAAATATTGCATTTTCAGTACCTGTAGCCACCTGAGTTTGCTGAGCTATATTATATATTACAGAAAGCACATAACATTTTTAGAAATTGGACAAAAGAGGGGGCTCATATAGTGGCAAATTATATCTGTTATTTCCTGTGCTGCAGATTACGTCACCTAGAGAAGAAAGTATACCTAGAATAAAGTTAGCACATATGTGCTCTCTCCCATCTGTTTCCTATTGAGTAAATATCACCCCATCAGCATGGATCAACACAAGCTGGGCTGTGAAGAAACAACATGAATTTTTGGGCAACAGCTGGATTCAGTATCAATAATCATTTTACTCTCCCAAAAACATTTTAATATGCTGCAAATAAACCTTTAGGGTGCCCCAAGGCGTGTTTTGCTGGTTCATTTATATATGCCTTGAGTAGGTTCAGAGAAATAAAGTAACAAAACAGCTGTCTTCAACCATCCAAAGCACTTTCACATTTCACTAAAAATGCCCTGAAGCGTCCTAAAGTTATTACAGTATAGGTTTTTGATTTTAAGGAGAGATTTCAATAACTAGAGGCTATTAAAAACACACCAACACCTTTCCATTTTCAGATTATTTAACATATAGAGCATAAGATAAAATATTAGTATTAACCAGTTTTCCTTCTGCCTTCTAGGAGTCTGGAGCCTCTCCATACTAACTTTTGGAAATGTAAAGCTGATATCAGTAAAAGACTGAATGTGCTTCAAAGATGATTTTAGCACACACCTTATACCTTCATCAACCAGCTTCTGAATATTAGCCCCATATCATTCTATTAGTTACCATACACTATCTCTATCCATGAAAAAAAGAAAAAAGTATATTAAAGTGGTATGATTCACACACTGAAACAAAATTGTTACTTGCTTATTGGATTTCTATACATACAATATAAATGAAAGTATGCTTTACGGGATACTCCAGTTGCCTAAGCAGAAAATGAGACTCAGAAACAAGTCAGCATCTACAAAAAAAAAGTCACAAATTCAGTAGAGCTGTAGCCATTTATATCAGAATTTAATTCAGCCCTTCAATTTATTCACAATGCTTAGAAAGTTGGGAATTATTAGAATGGTTGCAGAATGCTGAAGTTTTTTAAGAAAAAAACAGATTGGTAGGATCTGATCAAATCTAGATGCATAGATTAACCCTATAGCTCAGAAGCAAATGGTGGGAAGGAAGAGAGAAAGAGACGATTATAGAACATATTCCAACCTGTCACAGTGAGACATGGCTCAACTTGATTGCTTCACTTAATATGAGTGGATGCATGTTCAAATATAGACATTTTCTCACCCTCAGTCAGAAAATACTAGTAAGCAAGAGTGAACAGTGAATTAACATCATATTTCTTGTGAAACTGAAGAAATCAATAATAGAAATTTTTAAATTATTGACTGAGGCTTACAATGAAGAGTGTGTCTCATGAATGTATTTTTGAGTTGGTGCCCAAAGAAACTCATTTTTTGTTGGTAGAAGATGTGAAAGCAAAAATGACAGAGATTCTCAACTACCTTTCAGAAAATGATCTGCAGAATTGCTTTGAATGTTGGCAGCATTGTATGTCAACTCAGAAGGCAACTATTTTGAAGGTGATTGTAGCTGATTTTCTTAAGTTGTTAAATAAAAAGAGCTACAGGCACAGTATTTTGGGTTTTCTTGTGTTGAAGCTCATACATGTAAGGTGATTGTCTAGGCATTGTCTAGGCTTTCTTAATAGTGAAGAGATTTATAGTGTGTTTTACATTCTGGAATTGATATCTAGAGTGGAATTCAGTGGCTTAAACATAAGCAGCTATGAAGCCATTCCAGATGCCATAGTGTATCTATCCGAGACACTTCCATGGGGATGGCAAATACGACACAGAAGCAATTAAACACATGAGCAGCATCTAGAGGCCAAACAAGATACCTGTGTCATTTAAAATGGCATATGGTATGCCTATATTTGGGAAAGTGAATCTCATATCCAAAATAGATATGGTGAATTGAGTTCTGTGATAGCAGTTTCTCCACTGAGTCTAAAGAAACTCTCATCACCATTGGCTAAAGATGTACACTGTATAAGTCTAAAATTAAATGAGATTAATCACATCTTTGGTGTTTGCTCTTATGGATTTTATTTTTACTACTTTATGGTGAAAAGTATAGTTTACAATATAATAAAGTTTACATCACAGGAACACTGATCTTGGCTATTAACAGAAAGGTTTGCTGAAGTGAAGAAAATATTTCTCCATTTGCTTCAAGACATACGTAGATATATAAATAAATGAATTCATAGATCCACAAACATACAGAATGATAAATTTCTGCTTTTAACTGTACACACATCAACAGTTTGTAGACAAATGACAACAGTTTCCAAAAACACTGGGGAGCTCTGTGTTTATCTTTGAGATATAAGTCTATTGTGACATTCATTTTCCTTTACCTTTATTTGCACAGAGGTATTTGCAAATACTTGGTTTCACCCCTCAAGGAAGTGGCCCTGGATCCTTCTTGGAGGCATGTGTAAATCTGTATTTGCCACATTCCAATTATCTTTTACCAGGACATCCTTGAGCAATACATATGCAGAGTGATATTAATAAATCTCATGTCAGAAGAAGAATAAGCAAGAGAGAAAAACAGCAGAGCACCTGTTTCCATCACTACAAATCATCTGTTAAAGCAAATAAGTAAACAAGAAATAAACTAAAATAGCACAGTCTTGGTCTCCCGACTCCTAAGTGAACATAGGCATATCACTGTTGTGGTTATTTTCTCCTTCTCTCCTCTGGCCTCAGAAATCTGGCTCTTTTTTTTTTTTCCCCACATTTCCAACCCAAGGATGGACAGCACCTGTAACCTAGCAAACCGTCAGCCTGCTGATTTAGGGCATTCTCTTTGTGAGGTAGAACAAATAGGGCTGAAATTTCTGAAGCTAAAAAAAGGGCACTGAATCTAAGAGTGGCAAGCATTATACAAATGTATATAAAGCCCTCACCCCCACGCTTATTATTTCCAGAGATGAAAAGGAAACAAAGCAAAAATCCTACAATCTATAAATTATGTTTGTAAAGCACAGTAGTGTAAACTTACAAAAATTCAAGACAAGTTCTACAGTTTACGTCAGGTTATTCAATTTAAGGGTCATTTCTACTAGCCCTCCCAGGGCTGTCCTTAAGACCCTCAGCCTTGCGGGCTGGGAGGGGAAAACCCATCACCCTGAGTCAGTGATGGAGGATTTCCCTGGGTCATCTTGTGACTGATGGGTATTACTGCTTTTCTGTAAAAAAATAAAAATTATAAATACCAACAACATGTTTATTGCCTATACAGACTCATACAAAGCTTGGCTATACAGCCTCTATAGTATTGGCTGGTTTCTGAAAGAGAAGAAGAAACTGAGATCCTTCAGATACAGAAGTAGTAACTTATGAACATCACGAATTACTTCGATCTAGAGAAACTTTAAGATATTATTAAAAATCATTTGGTATAGAATTCTCCTTACTACAGCAATCAAAAAAAAAAAAGATGCTTTTCCAAATACAAGAAAACCTGATAAAACATGTATCAGTTCTTTATAACACCAAGAGTTATACCCCATTTAACTCTATAGCACAATAATGTACATCTACAATCTCTTGGCTTAGACTACCAAGAAACACCTAATATGCAAGAAAAATGGAAAATTGATTTTTTAAAAAAACAGTTTCCTAAAATAATGCAACACTATAAGAAAAGCCCTTCCATAGGAGGTGTAGCTCAGTGTTCTCTATCCAACAGTAGCCTTAAGCAGATGATTAGGGAAGAATAAGAACACTGAGCACACATATGATCAGTTTGCCCCTAACATTTCTGTTTGCTTTCAGCTTAGGGGACCTATAAACCCAAAGCTGCTTCTAAATATTTATTATTACTCAAAGGATTTATCTTTTAGAAGTTGTCTAATTACATCTTGGGTCCTGATTAATTTTAGTATGCACAACATTCTAAAGAGAGAAAATATTCTAGATGCTATATATTTAGGATTGGCATTTGTTATAAAAATTTCTAATGAAACTCTTAGCTCTTTCTGTAATAAGCAAAAATCTTATTATTATTAAATTTTCTGCTGTGATACAAATATAAATACACCAAGTACACCACCACAACAAAACTGGTGGAAACTATCCAATAATGTCTAATTAAGTTTTTCACAAAGAACTATATAATCAACAAAACCCCTAATATACATTTTGGAGTTGGCAGCTGCAAAAGCAGGAAAATTATTCCAAATGCTAATATGGTCAGAAAGTAATCATAAAACTGTTAGCATAAAACTGACTGACTCTTAAAAACTAGAAGGTAAATAACCTAACTACAAAGCAATTTTCACAGGGATCTCCAATATAACAGAATCTGAACTGGGAAATATCTAAAGTAATAAAAGCAGTACATTCCACAAGGTCCAGTGTTGGGGCCAGTTCTGTTTAGTAACTTTATCAACAATCCGGATGAGGGCATTGAGTGCACTTTCAGTAAGCTTGCAGATGATACCAAATTTGGCACGAGTGTTGATCTGCTTGAGGGAAGGAAGGTTCAACAGAGGGATACGGATAGGCTGTATTGATGGGCCAAGGCTAACTGTAGGCTGTTCAATGGGGCCAAGTGCCAACCAAGAGGATGGAGACTTCCTTTTTATGAGGAGTCACATGGAAAAAACAAAGGGTAATAGGCATAATTTGCTCCTGGGGAGATCCTGATTGGATTCCATAAGAAAATTTTTCACCATGAGAAGAGCTAAACATTGGAAAAATCACCTCAAGGAAGTGATAGATTCCTCTACACTTTTAAGGTTTACCTTGACAGAGTTCTGGTGCATCTCATTTAAACAATATATCACCTAAAAGGTTGGACCAGATGATCCCTAAGGTCCCTTCCAACCTAGCATTCTATGGTTCTATGATTCTAAGTCTCGAGTCTTATGCATGGGCCACAACGATCCCCTGCAATGCTATAGGCTTGGAGATGAATGACTGGAAAGTTGTCTGGTGGAAAAGAACCTGGGGGTCTTTGTCAAAAGCCAGCAGTGTGCTCAAATAGTCAAGAAGGCCAACAGCATCCTGGCTTGCATAAAGAAGGCATGGCCAGCAGGACTAGGGAAGTGATGGTCCCCTTCTACTCAGCACTTTAGGCTGTATCTGGAAAACCGTGTTTAGTTTTGCATCCCTTACTACACAAAAGACATGGAGGTGCTGGAGCATGTCCAAAGAAGAGCAATCAAGCTGGTGAAGTGTCCAGAGCACAAGCATTATGAAGAGCAGCTGAGGGAATTGAGGTTTTTTAGTCTGAGAAGGAGAAAAAGAGGCTGAGCAGAGACTTTATTGCTCTTTACAACTACCTGAAAGGAGATTGCAGTGAGGTGGGTGTTGTTCTCCCAAGTGATAGGATGAGAGGAAGTGACTTTGAGTTGCATGAGGAGAGATTTAGACTGGATATTAGGAAATATTACTTCACCAAAAGGGTTGTGAAGCACTGAAAGAAGTGGCTCAGGGAAGTGGTTGAATTGCCATCCTTGGAGGTATCTAAAAGACATGTAGATGTGGTTTAGTGGTGGACTTGATTTAGTGGTGGACTTGGCAGTGTTACGTTTGCAGTTGGACTTGATCATCTTAAAAGCCTTTTCCAAACTAGATGATTTGGTGATCTCCGGCACTTTTCTTTGTCCAATTAATTTTTTTAATGTAGTTTTTCATTTGACAGCCTTTGAGGTAAAAATTATTTAGTACGTTTATTTTCCATTCAGCTTTGAAGACATGTACACAGGTATCACTTGGCATTCACATAATATATTTTGTTCTAAGAGAGAGGATGGATAGTTGAAAAGAAAAATAAAAAAGGAATAAAATAAAAAATAATAAAGACTAGTAGGCTATCTTGATTAGTGTTCTGCTACTACAAAACTATTCATTGACATCAATTTATTTTTATGTGCCTGTGAAACCATAAAAAATCACAAATAACTTTTTAAGCATTTTGCTTAGAACATTGTTCTTAATACAAAGAATACTAAGATTGCTCAAAATTCACTTAGAGTCGTTGTTTTTCCCATTCTCCTGGGACAGTTGTAGCCTGTCTACAATCCTAACTCCCTCTTCTGCTTCCAACACTGCTAAATTCAAACAGCCGGGGGAAGGGATTCAGTTCCAGACTGCATATGCAAAAGTATTAGGTGCTGCCCAGGAGATAGGTATCTACACTCCCACTACAGTAAATGAAAATCTAGGGTTTGATTAAGACGGTTGAATAGAGGCATCTAGCATCATTTGATGTTATAATGTATGGCCTCCAGTAATGACACCAAAAAGGCCTGGGTCTTTCACAGATTTGTGTCACCAAGAGTAGAGGACTTGTACTAGGCAATTCCTAGAGGTCCCTTCCAACCAATATTTGCATGATTCTGTATGTGCCAGCCCTTGGCATCTCACCTGGTGTGTGGTAACTGTATTTTTTATTCAGCTAAACAGTTTCTTGTCAATAGTCGACAAAGGTTGATTCAGCTCCCTCAAAAGACTGTGATGTTTAATCAGCCTGCAGTCTACAGCAGGTCCTAACAAACTCTATACTCCTTCTCAGTGAATTGGTTACAATTTAGGCCAACTGATCATGTTTAACTTTTTCCCACACATTCCTTTCAAATTAAACCCTACAACCTCATTCTGAATGTCTATATATTTATTTTTAACTCTTCCTGAAATATTTAGGAATAGGGCCTAGAAATCTCAATGGTCACTGAAAGGTCTACCACATCACGTCTTTACCCACAACATATTCTTTGAGAATGGCCTAACTCTACATCCTTAAACAACCTCAAGCCAGCTTTCATCCCTAAGAGCAATGCTGCTATTTTAAAAAGTGCAACTAAGCAAACTGCAGACACAACCATTTCCCTGTTTCTCATGACAGAAGAAAAGATGGAAATACTACTTATGCTTTGACCTAGCAGTGTGCAATATTGTATAGTATTTCAATATCAGAATTACAGGAAAAATATAAATATACTGAATTGCTTGAAAGCATACAATTAAAATAATGAACAACGGTAAACCCATCTTTAAAATGCATGACTGCACTATGTTACTAATAAAGACACCTTACAGGTAATGTTACTAGAAGTACAGAATGCTTCTGAGTACATCCTCCCATTTCACTGAGGAATTTATAGAGTGCAGGGAAAAAGGTGGACCATTCTGAGATTACACACTTGAGAATTACGTACAGTAGCTTACGGCACAGTTATTAGCATGTTATTTCAGATATAAAAGAAGCATTAGAGGATACCATGGGAAAATGAACATTAAAGAGTCACAAATTGCTACATTATTTTTTTCATTTTGTGGAATGCATCCTTTCCTTTTCCACCCTATCATCCTTCCTCTAGTATAATTAAAGAGTAGTTCAAAACAAAACAAATGGAGCTAAGTTGGAATATAGTATTCAGGGCTCATGTGAGACCTAGTTTCATGGGGACAACTGCACATCATGTGTTCAGCACCCTATTTCCCACATTTACTACACGTGTAGTGTATTACAAGCGTTAATATTCACACAGTAGTACCTTTCTGGTTACAAGTAAAAAATGATACATGAATAAAAAATAATTATTTGTATAACATTTAAAAAAAATATGCTGAGGAAAAAACACACAGAAAATACAGACACACAAAGATCGAACATTCTTTGGGAAGTATTTGATGTTCTGTGCCTTCAGAAAGAACGCGTGTCTGCAAAACCACAGAGGTATATTAATCCACCACGTTTTAGATTATTATATGGAATGTGTCTTGCTATATTTAGGTGAAATAGTCAGAACCACTAACTATTTATGTTCTTAAAAACTTTTGACATTTTTTTATGTTTTTAAAAGCTGATTGAATTATTGTCTTCAATGATTCATAAAAGTCTAGGGCAAGCAAAGCAGATGGGCACTCAGAATGCTGAGATGACTGTCAAAAAGCTAATTCTAAAAGACACAAACTGGTAAAGAAATTAATAGTCCTGAAATCAGTAAGGATGCAGACTTCCTCATTTTTCAAGGTAATGTATAATTTTGCTTTCACTGTCCTAGCTAATATAAAAGATTTTATGTACCAGATGAATGTTTAAATATATCTTGGGACATTTGTTCCTATTTTTTTAGGAATATGTGTCTTAGTACAGGAAGAAAAAAAATAGTCATTATGAAATGTTATCTCACACACATACTTAAGGAACAGAGAAGTATTTGGGTGGCTGTACATTAGAAGCATCACTGACTGTTCAGTCATAAAATTTGCACAACGGTCTCTGCATTTTCTGCATTTTTTTCTCTGATATTCCCTGAGAAGCAGTGATATATAGTTTATCTATTTATAACTACACCAGATGTTGACAAGTTGACTTGATTTCTTAGAGTATCTATATTTTTTTAAAAATGGATGTGATCTCTTGTGTTACATGGAGGAGGCTAGTTAAAGACATGAAAGGACACCTTATTTATAAAATTAAAATAATTTACAGAGTTGTTGTCACTATACAATGGTCTTCAACACAGAGGTTGACTTCCTAGACCTTTTTCAAATTAATTTCCTTTCCTCTTTTTTTCTCACTCCAAACAGCTTGTCCATCTGTCTCTTTAATAATTTGTCTTACGGTATCTTTCATCTTTTGTACTTCTACCTAAGCAGCAGTGAAAAAAATCTAGATATATGCTGTGTTTCCTTCTAGCTACAATGGGACAAGTCTCCAGTTTTGTCTTTGCTCTAGCTCCCCTACTCTGTAATTTTCCCATTCAACTTGTGTCCTCCAACTTGAACACTGTCCTTTTCCATATTACATTTTCATCCAGTGGCTGGAGATAAACTTGACCTCTATTGCTCAATTGGCTTAGGATTTCATCAGGTCTCAGCATTGTGTTGTAAGTATCACTTAGTACAAGGATTCTGGCAGTAACTCAGGGGTGTTGGATATGCTTTCTGGTCCTCCTCAGTCCATTTGTAACAGCTTATTTTGTACCAGACTTTTCAAAACAAATAGTGTCTGGTAGGATATTCAGCAGAGTTGTGGGGGGTTCTGTAAGAGTATTTAAACACTGCACGTGTAAACATAATTTAAATAAATATGTGATACCATGTCCAGCTGTACTCTGTCCAAAAAACTTCAGTGACTCAAGCCTGAATTATTGTAGATTGATATAAATGTAGATTTGCAGCTGAGTGAGTGCTGCACAGCATCAGCAATTGCATTGGGATTTTATAGTATTCCCAGGGAGGTATTTACAAATTAATATAGGAGTCATTTTTATTAACCTATCATTCAGTTGATGGATTTAAACCACAATTAATACAGTAATTTATGTAATTCAGTATAGGTCCCCATTCTGGATGTTTGACAGTTACAATCTTAATCATAAATAATATGGATGTAATATATATACAGGTATAAATCAATTATTACCTTTATGGATAATTTATTAAATTTACATCCTCAGCTATATCAGCTATACAACTGTTTCACAATAGTTTTATATGAATTATCAATGTTAATATATGCTTCAATATAAGTACATTGTAGAGATTGACAATTTCAGGTATTTCATTTTTTTTAATTTTTTCTTATCCACACTATTATTTGATACAATAATTAGCATTTTGGGGAAAATAGTAAGGAAATATTAGTACATATCAAAATCTATTTTTCTCTAGGTAAAGGAATAGATTCAATATGTAAAAGGAATGGGAAGAACATATGCAAAATTAGCTCTAAGAACTAGGTTTTATGACTTTTTGTTTTCTTGGTTGGATTTTGTAATTCATGACTGATATTTTCTTCTAGAATGGAGGCAAACCTATAGCTGAAAACTTAAGTAATAGTAAAATATAAAAAGCAACATACTGTACTT
This sequence comes from Cuculus canorus, assembly GCF_017976375.1. Taxonomy (NCBI): domain Eukaryota; kingdom Metazoa; phylum Chordata; class Aves; order Cuculiformes; family Cuculidae; genus Cuculus; species Cuculus canorus. Next base: position 54,555,794 of record NC_071401.1, read on the forward strand.
CAGTACAAAAGGATCTTAAATTCATAAAAGTATGGACTAAACAAAGGAGCTTGAATTTTGCGAAACCTGAAGATTTCGTACACACAAATACTTCAATAGGAATCTTCTGAGAACATTTCAATATCTTAGACCAAATGTTTTAAACAAATGCTGTTGCCCACAGACTGACAAATCACCAGCTTCAACGTTAATATTCTCAAGCATGTGATTTGGGCATAATGTTCCACACCTAGTATTTTTTCAGGTATCACTTTACTGCTTTGTGAGCCTCACTCCCTGCAACCACACTGAAAATACTTACAACCACTCCAGGAGTTTAATTGCATCTTCACATGAGTTAGTATTTTTAGCATTTCTTTCCCATGGAGATTGACATATAAATTCCATAATTTTTGTGTTTATTTCATTTGCCTTCAAAATGCTTGGTCTTTTAATATTTTTACCACCAACAGTAATTCCAAAAGCCAGATTAATCATGTGGATGTCATCTAACTACTAGCAAAGGTGCTGAGGAAAATTCATGTTGGTTTCTGTGTCAGTAAGAGCAGAAAGAACAGGATTTTCACAGAAAAAGAAAGAGATTGGTCATTTTAAGGTAAAATATCCTAACTTTTGGATCCTTTATAATTTTAATCACTTTATCGCTTTAATTGCAGCTTAGAAAATATAAAGGTTATGCTTTTAGAACAAAATTCAAATCTTCATTTTGCATACAATTAATATCAGTACAATAAATAGTAATATCAATACATATAAATCAATACAATAAATAGGAATTGCTCTTCTTATGAAGCTAGTGTGCTTTATAATTAAACAGCCTGTGAGAAATTAATGGGTATTGGAATCCAAGAATGGGTATTTAATCTGTAACACAAAGGAAAATCTTTAAAGTGCTTTAAAATTGTTTTGACTGAAAGCCAAATAGGTCTATTTTAGATAATCTCAATCAGCTCATGCCACATAAATACAATTTCTTAGTGGAAATGTAAATATTTGGTTTCATTCTACCCAGTTTGCCTGCACTCCGTGTTAGATAATTTTACCAGAGATTTTCACAGGTGATTAATGTGGTAGAATAGAAGTGGTCAGAAACTGATTAATGGAGGTCTGTATCCTTGAATTTCATGCTATTTGTATTTTTTCCAAGATTAGGTTCATAGACTATATCACTATAAATAGATACTAGATCACTATAAAATATATACTAGATCACTATAAAATGTACTTGATCACATAATCACAATAAGCCACCAAATGCTGCAGCTATGATCTTCAGATGCACAGAAGAAATAACCTTGTTATTTAAATAACCTATATTAAGCTATACTTCTGCCAGGGTTTGGCATCTCCATACAATGAAGGGTAGACATGCTAGCTTGACTAGGTGTTAGTCTGGGAACTTTCTGCACTGCATTCTTTTGAGCAGTCCTTAAAGCCCTTAATTAGTTTAGGAGAGCAACACACTCGCTAAAGGAAGATGGTTGCTTCTGCATGGATACATTGTTCAAAACCAGGAATGAACAGAGGTATACAACCTCATTTAAAAGGATTGATTATGGCACAAGAAGAAATAGAACACAGACTCAACATTCTGTGAGCTGTGTAGCAATGTCTGAAGCTCAGCTCTCTTGAAAGAGCACAGAGCAGCTTAAAACGTACTTTCTGTTAACCTCAAGAGCCCTGCTTAACTTGGGAGAAAAGAAGAGAGAGCAGAGTTTGGCCTGCTCACAAGTCTGCTTGGACAATTGTCATGGGAGACCGTTCTAGGCAAAGGACAGATCCAGAAAAGCTGGTTGATTTTCCAAGCATCACCTTCTCCAAGTTCAAGAACAGTCCATCTCCCAGGATGAATAAGGAATACCTGACTACACAAAAAGTAAGTCCATAAAACGTGGAAGCAGAATCAGGTCATGAAGGAGGAATACAGAGATAGGGTGAAGGAGTGGGGGTAACAGAGTCAAACTCCACCTGGAGCTGAGTCTGGAGAGGGTCACAAAAGAAAACAAGGAAAGCCTCAACAGCAACAGAAAACTTTGTGAGAGTGTGGGCCAGCTGGGAGAACAGGGCAGAAGACCTGTTGACTAAGGATGCATTAAAGGCCAAGGTACCTTGAACTTCACTTGTAACACTGACCTTCTGCAGTCTCAGTTCCTTGAGGTCAAATGAAAAAACCTAGAGCAAAGATCTATTCTTAGTGCAAGACGAACAGGTTAGGGAACATTTAAAGAAACTGGACAGATACAAATGTCCATAGGCCCTGATAGGATGAACCCATGGCCGCTGAGGGATCTGCAGATATCACTCCACTCTCAATAATGTATTTGTTAAGGGGAAATCATGTCTGACCAACTTGACAGCTTTCTGTGATGAAATGACTGGCTTAGTTGTTGAGGGGAAGGCAGTGGATTCTGTTCATCTCTACTTCAGCAAGGCTTCTGAGAGTCTCCCGTAATATCTTTGTCGACAAGCTGAAAGAGTGTGAGCTAGGGAAGTGGATAGTCAGGTTGAGAATTGAGAACTGTCTTAACTTATTCAAAGGGTTATCTGTGGCACAAAGTCCAGCTGAAGAGCCATCACTAGTGGTGCACAGGAGGAGTAAACATGGACCTGTGCTCTTTAACATCTTGTTAATGTTCCTAACAATAAGGCAGAAAGCCACCTCCATGGGAGGAGTCATTGACAGACCATTGTCAGCCATTGATATCATCAATGTACATAAATACTTGAAGGGAAGTTGCCAAAAAAAGATGAAGCCAGGCTCTTTTCAATGGTGCCCGGTAATGGGACCAGAGACAATGTGCAGAAACTGAAATACAGGAAATACCTTTTAATGTATGGAAAAACTTTTTTACCATAAGGATGGTGAAACACTGCAGAAGGTTGCCCAGAGAGGCTGTGGAGTCCCTCAAAACTGGACAGAATACAGTCTTGAGCAATGGGCAGACCCTGCTTAGAGCAGGGGACTCTGCTAGATGTTCTCCAGAGGCCCCTTCACTCATCCTATCTCTGTATGATGGCCCCAGGGTACTCACCTGCTATAGAGCTCTAAAATCCCTGAGTCCCAGCTGACTCCAAATGACTTCTTGTTCTGTTTCCCAGGAATTACTGACAGTGCAAGAATCCTGCTAGCTTTTTATTTTGCAAAGTAAATGTGAAGAAATAACAATTATTTTTATCCTAAATCAGATAAACAATTTTCTGACCTGTGCAAATGCCTGTGGAAAATAACTAACTGCCAAAATATGGAAATTTGCACATTTAATGTTTTGCATATCAGAGAACTTAGAGAAGACTTGTGCTTTTCTAGATAAAAAGGTGGCATTAAACCTAGTAATTCTGTTATAGAGATACTTAACGTGGTATAAATGGAGTGCTGCCAAAATAAATTACATGGAACTAAGATATCTGAAGCCTCCATAAATTACCACTTTTTCTCTCTAACATAACTGTCATTATTTGTCCCTGACATAACCAGTGTTAGTTCTCTCTACATCTTTCCCACAGTAAACCTTCCCAATTTATCTTACAGCAACTTCACTTCTCAGTATTTATGGTGCCATTACCATAAGGAAATGACACAAAAGCACTAACTAATAAACAGACAAAAAACTCTGCGACCATGTCACAACCTGATATTATTGTGTGAACACTACCTCTTGCTGATCTCAGCAGGAACTTGCACTTTTCATGCCTTACTCATCCTGGCTGGCCACAGTATTTTGACTGAGCCTTTCTTAATGATGAATAGAGTTGAAAATACACTATTGTTTGGTATACTGTGATACATGCTTGCCTTTTTCCCAAGAGTATGTCTGTCTTGAAATATATTTTGACTGTGATCCAGCACCATCTTTTTACCCTTTCTTAGAGAGCTACTATCTAATCAGTTCATCTAGTAATTGCATGGCACTTATTTCTGTCTACCTATAATTCCTTGGCCTTCTCTCTATTAAATTTCATTCTTTTTTTCAGATATTTTCTCTGGTATGCCAAGATCATTTAAAAATTGTAGTGGTTTTGCCTATTTCATGAGCTATTAGGGATCCTACAGAAATACTCAAAATATGGACAACGTGAAGATATATAAATATCTGGGGGAAAAAAGTAGCTATATCAGATAAAGCCTGATGACTAGGAGATGCCACCTTATGTGTAAAGAATGAATCATTTGAGAAAAATATAAGAAAAGATGAAAATGAAATTCCTATTTGAAGTGAGAGGTGAGGCAGGATTAAAGAAAGAATGGCTGAGGGTGTAATAATTAGGACTACAACCCTTTCCATTCTATATTACTTCTTTGATTAGCACTGCAATTATCAGTCTGATCTGCATAAATCAGATAGCCTTAAGAAATAACTGTGTGTGCAGTACAGGCCCCAGTAAATTTCCTATTTCACTATTACTTAGATTTTCTTTCCTGTTTCCTGTGTCAACAAGCAGCCCAACTACTGGGTAGACCTAGAAAATCTCACTCCTAGTTTTACTTTCCTGGATGAAACATATGCCAATAGCATGATATAAAGAATGTGTATCTACATGCATTTTGTGAATAAATGTGAGGATTTCAGGTCAGAGGTTTACAAATATGACTCTTTTTCTTACTATTCGTTTCAATCCAAAGAGGTAGAAACATCTATGGGGTTTCATTTTTTGTTTTTGTTCTTTTTGGAGGTGGATTGCTTTCCTTTGATATTGTGTCACATTGGGACATAGTTCTTTTACACTCTACTTGCAGCACCCAGTGGCTCCAAGAAACACACCTAGTAAACTGACAAGGAAGTAAATGCTTCATATAAGGAACACACAAAATAAAACCGTAATTTTTTTTAGATAGATCAAGTTGTCCAGTCCCTACAATAGCAAAACATTCATAGTATTTATGTTTTCAACAATGGGCTCTTGTTCAGAAATGCACCAACACTGCATCTTCCAACATGTTTCAGGGTACCATTGGTCTTCCACAGCCTCACCTCTTGTTTCTCTCAGCAGGTTAATAGCTGAATTACAGATTCAAAGGACAAAATAAAATGGTACAGAACCTATGCTAATTTTATATGAACAACAGAAAAAATATAATAGAAACCAATGTTTTTTCATAGAAAAGATTTTTCAGTTTGACAGTAATCCCAGCCCTTACATTCTGATGCAGTGCCTGACATTTCTTTACCTTGAATAGCCATTTTTATAGCTTTTGTCCAGATATCTACAAGGAAGAAGAGCAGCAAAGTTGCAGTTAATCACCTTCTTCTCTAGAGATCAGAAATGGGTCAAGTGTAACCGTCCAGTATCTGAAACAGGAGTGTTAGATAAACAAAAATAATGTCTTTACGTATATGCAAGTTGATATGTCAACATGGTTGAAAATTCTTTGCAAATACAGCCATATCTATGAAATACAGTAGTGTAGTTCTTTCTCTTTTTATCATAAGACCCTTTACACAAAAGTAAAACTGTCATCCTCTGGAGGAAAGGACATGTGAAATATTTGAGTGACTGTGGCTTTTAAGGTTTCAGTCAATCTTTGCAAGAGCTTCATCATAAATACATTTTTATCTAAACACAAACATGAAAAGAAATACTACAGCTATTGATTGCAAAAGTAGAGCCTGCTGGTTACTATTTATTTAACTAACTCTGCCAAACAGACAGCTTCTTCCTCAAAGACTTCATTATCTAACACCCCAGCTTTGCAAGTACTGTTTTTTTGTGTGTGGTTACAGACATAAACAGTTTGTTTGATTTCAGCAGCATTTCTCTGATTGAATTTACCTTCCAAAATGCCTTTTCATGGTCTGAGTTTAAGCAGATGACAAAGTCAAGGGAAAGAAAGCCTGCAAGAAAGATGAATTGGAGGGATTTGGGTAAGGCTTCCTACGTTATCATGGAAGAGAGGTAGGTGTTTCTTCAAAAGAGCTGCTTAGAGAGCTTAACTCAGCGCTTCTCAACCACCTTCCTGTAGAGTCTGTCCAGCTCTATTTGCTATTTAGGAAGACTAAGAAAATTAGTCTAGGAAGAAGCCCAAAATCAACTGTCTAAAATACAGGTTAAAAACATTCTCCATTATATCCAGTGTTCGCAGACCAGGAACTGATGCACATAAATAAACCTGTTTTGGCAGCATTAAAATTTAGCTTTTTTAGACTCAATCTGCTTCACTGACTAGGCTGGAGATGTAACATCCTACAGTAGCAAACATGAAAGCTTCATCCCCAAGGCATTTTAGAATAGAAAAAGGGTTTGCTTTCTTTTTCTCCCATGGGCCACGCGTGTAGAGATGCCAGTCTGTGAAACACTTCCCCTCAGCAAGAAAAATATTTCATATTTCATCATTTATGATGACACTGTTAGTGTTGCAGTCTAGCCCTCAAAACACTTTCTATAGCTAATAAATACTGAAAATCAAATTGTTACAATATAAAGTTACAATGTTAGGCAACTTTAATTCCTACCTATTGTAACTCAGACAAATTTACTATTTGATATTTAAAACCATGCTAAATTGATACACACACTCAAACACACATATAGAGGAATGACATATTCATCTAATAATGCTTTTGTTTCTAAGTGTCATGTTAGATTTTCTTTATATACTATGTCACATACCAGTGATACAATCTTTTTAGTCTGCTTGGTGAACATATTAATGCTTCCAGTTTACGGAATTTTCTTTTTTCCTACCTCAGACATGTTAGCACACATACAAAGAATAGAGGCACATATTTCAGTGTCACTCTGTCTCTAAAATAAGGTATACTTGTCATTATGCAAAAAAAATGAAGTCTTAGTGGTTACTAATTTCATAAAAGTATCACTACTTCTCATGGCTTAAAAAGTTGTTGTGGACAATTTCGTCTTTATGGTTCTTAACAATAACATAATTTTAGCAATTGATTAGTTTTTCTGTATGAGATAAGAACAATGATATAAGATAAAAGCTTGCCTAACACATATTTGCTTGCCTTTAAAATGAAAAAAAAAAAGCATCTTTGCAAACCATTCATGTCTTTGAAGACTGATGATTCATTTGTTTTTTCCTGTTTTCAAAGTATTTTCAAATCCTGACATCTCCCCTTGCAAGCGTAAGCTGAAAGAAAAGACCTTTACACTCAGGCTCTAGATTCATTAAATTTACATTTATTTTAGCAGGATACTTGCACTGCACAGGTAAAAGAACCAAAAGTTATTATGAAGAAAATATTTCATCTGGATTAATCCCATTTAAAATGTTGTCTTACATATTACAGATTTCAGTAATCAGTAACCCAAAGAAACAAACAATAACAATGACACTTTAATTTGCTTCACTAAGCAGTCTATATACTTCAAAACTGAATAAACTGGTCATCTTTCACTTTACCTGTTCATCCATCACTTGGTGATTATACTGTGTACAATTTACTCACTATTTCAAGATATCAGGGAAAACAATAAAACCATAACACAGTTTGAGGTTTTTTCCACCTCTGAAGCAAAGACTAGGGAGTTAATCCACTGTCTGAGACATTTGCCCTTTGAAAAAGCAACACAATCTCTAAGACTGCAGAAATGCAGAGCAGCTGTTTCAAAACAAGATTAAGTAAATCTAGTCCACTCAACAACTGTATTTAGTACCTTTTCAGTAGTGGAAGAAAATCAAATCTAACCTACCACATAGCCAGGAGAATTTGCACACCCTTCTATGAATTTACTTTTATATGCATTTAATTTCTTTCTCAATCTACCACAAAGTATACTATAATAGCATTCATTAGTTCAATTTATCTCCTTTACTTCATTTATTAGTGTTGGACCAGGTAACTTTTTGATACTACTTACTGAAATGTAAGGACTAGGAAATCACTATCCTCAGCACTCCACTTTCAACTACATAGTTATTCCCGCAGCCCAAAATTTCTCTGTCATTCTGCTAAGACAACCCCTTTGTTCTAGATGATCACAGTGGTAGGACTTTGAAGAAAGTCAGCTCCTTCATTATAACAGAAAAAAAATGTGACAAAAGCCTACAGATCTGTAAACATGCATAAGATTGTGAAAATCATAGGTTTTCATATTAATAACTACTTTGATAAAACCAATATTTTTTTAACCAGTACAGCTATATGAATCCCTGTTACAGGTGCGGCTATTTCAAGAAAAATGCCTAATACATGAAGATTTTCCCCCTTACTTTAAAGGACTAAACTATACTGCTGCAGCATCTTTACACCCATAACACTGAATTCACACTGAGTGAAAAACGGTACCCAGGGAGTGTAACAAGCAAACCTTAATAACAGTCCCAGCAAGAGTTCTCAGTCATTCTGATATCTTTCTGTGCAAGACAGGCTGAGAATGCACAAGGAGCAAAAGCCACAAGTAATTTGTGGCATTTCACAGTTACATTAATACCTCTAATTGTAACTGACAGGGCAATTAAGGCTGAAAAACATCCCAAATACCATGTCTTGTACATGATGATTGTCCCGCTGAAACAACAGATCATGTATTCTATTTGGAGGAAAAGTGTTTCACTTCATTGTCTTCCATTGAAATAAATGTCCCAGTTCATCGTGCCTCATTGAAAGGTTTGTGCTTCTATAAACACGATTTTTTCAAACAACCACAAGCTTCTTATCAAGCATGTAATTTAACATTTTCCTTCTCAATACACATAACAATATTCCTTTTCTTAAAAAAAGGATGCTAATATATATAATGCATTGAAATAGTGAGTCTCAGAACAATGAACTGGCAATATTCTGAATACAAATATATTTAGGACGCATCCCCTTCACTTTTTTTTTTTTTTCCTAAAACAAAGTCCAGACTATTCCCCATAGGTGCCTGGACTTGCCAGGGTTTGTGCAGGGGTTTTCCTACTAGCATCCCTTCCTCCCACACGCACGCACAGCTCCCTATAGTAAGCCATAACAAGTAATGCCCAACATCAGCAAGTAGTTAAATGCTGTCACAACTGATTTACAGAAATAAAAAAAGGTAAAATCTCGGTGCTTAGAGCCCAATATCTACAATATATCTATTTGAAGGAGGGAGAATACTTGATTAGATGGAATCTAATCCAAAGAGACTGAATCTCCATTAGTAGTTAGGGAGTGTTAGGTGCAATATTCGGGCACACCTTCTGTTTGAGTTTCATACAAAAGGAATCCTGTTTATTTGCCCCAAGGCTGCTTCACAGCATGAACTGAAGTGCAGCAACTGGAGATGATTGAAAGATTTTATTCAAAATCACACTCCTGATACAAATTAAAATGCTAATGTAGATGCATCTGTATCTGCTTCTTCAAGCAGAAAGCAGGTCAGCAACATCCATCATTTAGGAGGAAAGAATTCCTCTTCGGTTTCTGCATAAATACCGAGGATTTAAAAGGGGTGCGATTTTTTTCCTCCTCAGAGAATTCCCCCATATCCTAACTATTGACTACTGAATTTCTCAGTCACACCCTACTAATCATTTACTATACACATTTTTACATCAAACATTGAAAACATCTGGCTATACTTTCACAGCTGTGACTGTAAACATATAAGGGGAAAACAAAACAAAAAATTAAGCCCAAATCCCACAACCTTATTCTATAGTACAATCTTAAGGAACATATATATGAAGAAAAATCATCTGAAAGATGGATAATGATATAACTAGTTCTGGCAATTAGTAAATAGATTAATAGAAGGACTGGTCTTAGAAAAAATACCTAGATCTATGTCCAAAGTGTGATGGAGGGAATTTCCAATGTAAAAAGTGGATTTCAGAGTATGCCTTTTGTTACCTTTCCCAATTAAACACAAGACAGACAGCTCACTGAAGGAAAAAAAATGAAAAAAACAACCCAAAACCGTAATTGCAAATGTCACAGTAACATATGGGCCTGTACATGCCTGAAACGCAAAGTGAATCCATTAAGATGCCATCAAGATGTTTAGAGAACTGGAGAACTTGACATACGAAGAAAGGATGAATGAATCGTGTTTGTTCAGCTTGGCAGAGCCCAGGCCTATGGGTGATCTCAACACACACTTTATAAAGTACCTTATACATATGTACAGAGAAGGAGGTAATACTCACCACACAACGATGCACACTGACAGAACAAGAGGCAACAGACACAAGTTGTGCAGTGGAAATGTTGTCTGGCTATATAAAAAAAAAAATGCACTCTGTGATCAGTTAAACACTGGAACATATTGCCCAGAACACTGGTGAAATGTCTCTCACTGTAAATCTTAAAAGACTCAGCCTGACAGAGTCCTGAATGACCTTATCAATGGCCCTAACTTCTTACTGAAGTTTGGACCAGTAATTCCAGAGGTCTCTTCCCAACTCACTTTTTTCCTCTATTTCTGAGCCTTGAGTAACAACAGAAGGTCTACCTACACACAAGATGAAAAAATACTACCAAAAATCTTATCTTTTTTCCCTTTGGAATCTTGAACTGCAGCAATTCATGCATGTTTTTACTTTAAAAAATAAATAAAATACGCAGTATGATAAAATAAGATAAATAGCAGTATGCATTTGTTTTGTTTACACTGCAAACAAAAAGAAAAGTACTGAGGCATAGGGTTTATATTTTCCAAAGTTTCTACTTGGTTCCATCAATACAAGACAGAGGTATGCTAACGTGAAGGGGATTTTAAGGAAGCGGAACCCTCTCACAACAAGTTTGGAAACCCAACATGAGCCATTACAGGCAGAATCAGCCCCGACCTCCTTTCTTCTCTCTCAAAAGAGGCTTTGGGCAAAGAATTTGAAAAATGGAAGTACCAGGTAAAAGACTAGGTAAAGAGGCTTATTTTCAGCTGAAAATGTGAGGGGCAATTTGAGAATACCTTGGATTTCTGCTGCTTTTAACCCTTCTAAAGAATCAAAACAGTCTTTGAGATGGTGCTTTGCAATTTGGCTTTCATTACAACAATGTCCTACTACAGACTTCCAAAGAATGAAGATTTAGCCAATATGTTCTTCCACTTGTGTTTGTTTAGCTCTGGACTCCCTTGGGCTCGTGGGCCAGGGCAAAGGGATGGCTCCTCTGGAGTTGCTTCTGGTGTAGTCTTCTATTTCTCTGTCCCTTAGAGTGTTTAGTGTCCTTGATTTTTTCTGTACTCTAATTCATCCTTCTCTGCTGTCTTCTTCCCTTAAATACCCAGATTATTTCCTCATGATACGCTATCCAAATACTGGTGGCTGCCAACACTTGCCTACATTAATTTTGTATAGCGACTGCAAACACTTAGATGAATTAAGTACAGAATGAGTCAGATAATTCAGTAATACAAACTGGGAACTAATTTGGGGGCTTGAAAGGTTTGAGGGTTTTTGTTCTGAAGGCTGTGAGCTGCTTGTTTAAACATAGCTAAGGCTGAATAGAGCATGTGTTAAAAGAGATTTTTAACAGCACATGGCATAGCTTAAAAGAAGTTGAAAACAATGTAATCTTTGTAGAATTTGCTGACCACAGCGCTGATCTTCTGGCATATTAATCAGTATTTATATTAATATAAATGGAGTGACATTGTTGTATTAGGCATTTGGCATATATGGCAATCAGAACCAGCAAATATCTAGAGAACAAAGGCAAACTCCAGACGCTTTTACCTTAAGAATCCGTGTTATTTCTAGATGACCTTTTAAATCTAAATTAAAAGCAATTTAAAACAACAAAAGCAAGCACTGTTTTTACAAAAGACCACCCACAGGTATTTCCTTGCAGAGTAAAGGGCTGCCGGCCAGTGAGTAACCAGGCTTCTCTTTTCCAGCCTGCCACAACTAGCATTTACAGTCTTCTCCACTGGGTGGCAACCTAAGATGCAGCAACAGTAAGAACGGCTCTCTCCAGAGGACCATAAAACAAAATCAAACCAAACCAAAACAAAACAAAACAGAAATTCTCCTCTGTTCATGTTTACCTAAAGTTTTTGCTTCCGTTGATGTTGCACTTGGCAATACTATGAACATGTGAAAAAATAGAAACTTTGAATAAAGGTGGCTCATTATGGCCTAATTAGATTGGATGCAGTTCAAACAGGTATTAACGTACTTCCCCCAAATCTCACTTTTTGTTTGTTTCTCTTCAATTGTAATAATCCCTTGTCAAAATTCTCTAGAATAAGAAGGACTCCTTTCCAGAAGGAAACAGATTCATTTTATTTTCTAAAGTTATTTCGTGGCTATCGGAAAACAAACAGAAAAATAAATAAATAGATAAACCAAACATATAAAAAAAAGGCATAATAAAATTACAAAGTCCACTTTGCCACTTTTGTGCTATAACTGATATGACTTCATTGAAGTTAAAATAAACAAATGAACAAATGGAGTGCAAATATGAAAGCCTTGAAGTGGAAGACAAAGTAGAGAAAAGAACATGGAACAGGAAAAAGGTGTGAAAAATAAAGGCTAAGAAAGGTGTGCAAACACAAGATAAACTAGAAAAAGTTATGAAAAATGGAAGGAAGATGACAGATTAGAGGAAGAGGAAGAAACAATCATACTGGTATTTTCTTCTGGAGAAATAGCAGTAAATAGTACAATAGACATACTGTATTAAATTAAGAAGAAAAAAGTTGGTATCTTTTTGTCACAGTGGGGAAGCCGATAAAACTTTAAAACATTTCTGCTATAACGTCTGTCTCACTTCCTAATTCTGAGGGACTGCAAAGCAAGACATTGTGGATCCATGGTACTCAAGTCTTGGATTGAATGCATAAGCGTGAGAGATCATTAGATAACAGCTGGTTTATATTCGAGTGCCCAACAAGAACTTTTTTTTTTTTTTTTTTTTTTTGGTAAGAGGAAAATGGTTCAGAAATTCCCAGCACAGTATTACGGAGAAGAAATTCAAATGGAGATAAGTTTCCACTCAAGATGCTCCACTCTCTCAGCAACCACTCTCTAAGGTTAGCCAGCCGGGTCTGGGAATAAAACATATACTGCTACACTTTCTCCTTTTTATTCCTTGGGTACAGTCTCCCAGTTGCTGACAATTTACAGAAAGGAATATTTATATTATAACTTTATCAAGAACCCTTGATGAACTATTCCATGAATTTGACTAGCCATTTTTGACTTCCAGAATATCTTGAGACAGAGATTCTGTGTTCTATTTATATACTGTATGAATCAGTATGTTCCTTTTCTAGATGGCTGGCCAGACATCATTTTTTGTTGGTAACTGTGAAGGACTATTGCTTATTAACTTTTTCAAGTTTATGTGCTAGATTTTGGAGTTTGTGTGTATGACGAAAAAAAATGCCCCAGGGTTGCTAGTTTTAACAAGCTGTAAAATAACACTTTTTAAGGTGCATTCATCATGGGATATTTTAATTTTTATTGTATTGGTGCTGATTTGTTTTTTAACTTGTAAACAGAATTTTGCAGTAGAAGGTTTATCTATTTCCCAAATTTTCTCACATTATCAAGGTATTATGACGTTTGAACTCATAACAAATGCTTAAATAAAACCAGAATGTATCTTAATTTTACTAAATGTAAATTTTTATAGAACAGCAATGATATTTTGAGGCAAATGTGGGTGAGAAAAATATCACGCCTTACTGGAAATCTTGCTTGCTTTCCAGGTGTTCTCTTCAACTACCATCTGACCTCAAGACTTGAAATACAATTTCCCATAGCTGGCATCTATTCATATGACAATGTATAACCTCAGGCTTAGCTTCCTCAAATGGAAGTTACTTCAGGGTGAAATCTCCACTTTTGTCCTGTCATCTCAGCAGATTTCATTTGATGGGTTTAATTTATCTTCCAAGTTTATTTCCTCCAAATTAATTCAGTTAGGGAATTCATCTACCTTCACATCTCCTGAAAAGCTTCTCTGAATTGAGTGAATTTAGTTGTGTTCAACACCTAACTACGATATGTACATGTGTCTTCATTGCAGACAGACAGGTGAAGGTGAAGTAGCAGTACTCATAGATGCATACAAGTTTAAACGTGTAACTCAGAATTACTTTATACAAACATACGAATGAGAAAAATGAACTTACCACACTACTTATTTATCAGAAGATGACACTTTGAAACTTCCTAGGATATGAGTTGTTTTGCCCCTAGAGAAAGAATTTGTTCTCCTCCTACAAAACTATCATTTTACATATTTGAAGTCTGCGTCATACACAGACACAGAAAAGGAAATAAAACAAAAAGCAATGCAAATCCTAAATAGTTCAAATGCTTTCTGGAGGTGAGAGAAGTATTAGGGAAAATTGCTCAACTGAACAACAACTGTAGGATCTTTTTACATATGGCTTCTCTTCATGTATTCCACTACAATTTGTGTACACAGCTGAGACAAGATCTTTTCTTGTCGTGAGCATCTGTTTGACTCATTGTATGTGCTGTATCTATAACTGTGAGCTGTTCCAACGGCACTGTTGAAGCATCTGCCACGTAGGCTGCCTCTAGAGAGGAGTTCGAAGCCTAGAGGAATCTGAAAGAATGAAGCAGCAAAAAGAAATTTGTGAGTTTCAGCTGATGTTGAGAAAACTTGTTTTTCTTTGAACTTCAGTGGTCACCTTCTGGTGCCCTAAGAATAGTGCACAGTAGTGCACCTGCAACTATAGCTCCCTTTGCTTCCTGAGACACAGGGTTGAAGTGACCCATTTCTGTACTTTCTTTCTGACAGTCATGAAATATGCTTTGAATTGTCTCTATTTGTTCTCTTAGAGTGCAAAATTTTTGCCATCAGATTTACACATCGAGAGCTAGATTCAGATCATCTACGCTATGCAGCTGCCCTGTGCTTCTCAATCCAAATGCTTACAGTGGTTAGAAACAGCCACTAGGACCTGTGGTGATCCATTGACTATAACAATTCAAGAAGATCAGATTAGGTGCCTAAGTTATGCATAGGTAAAGATGTCAGTTGAATCTCACCCCCAACATGAAGTCTTCCTTGTATACTAAGATATGGCATTATCAACATATTAATCCAAAAGAATCAACTGTATCAACTAAAACATGAGCTAAATTATTTTTCATTTTAAATCTTTCATAGATGTCTAAGAAAATAAACAATTTCTGACTGTTTCATCCAACATTTAATTTCTGCAAATATGTTCCTTCGCTAAGACAGCAGAAGAACAGAAGAGGTGGCAGAGTCTAGCTATCAGCTCTTGAACTGCCTGGTAAAAGAATTCCCCCTTGAAAAATTAATTCTCTAGATACAAAAATATGGATTTGAAATTAAATGATTACTGCCAAGATCTTTGTGATTATAGTCTGTACTGTCAAAGACTGACGGGCAGTACTCCAGAATGAACTTCCATTGGTTTGGATCACAGTCAAATCTTTCCTGTGCTAGAAATATATGCAGTCAGGAACCAGTTGAATTGAAGAACATCAGGTGATAATGTGCAAATATAAACAACATATAGTGATAATCTGCTGAGGTATTTAATGCCTTCTTTGCCTAAGTCTGTCATAAAATGTTCTCTGGGTACTCAGCCCCCTGAGCCAGAAGACAGAGAGGGGAAGCAGAACAAACTCCAATGATCCAAGAGGAAATAGTTAGAGACCTGCTCGGTCAATTAGACATTTACAAGTCTATGGGGCCATATGGGATCCACCCAAGGGTATTAAGAGAGCTGGCAGATCTGTTCACCAAATTGAGTCAAAAATGAGCTAATATCACTGATTTCTAAATTCATAGTCTTCATTAATTCAGCTTATTTCTCGCGAGTGCCTATAGGTGGATGAGTGCTAAAAAACTTTGGCCCTGAGAATGCAGAGTTAGAATAGAAACAATTAGAAGAAATTGATCATTTGAATGAATATAAGCCAACTTGTGTCTCCCATCATATAATTCTAAAGGAATATAAAAAGAAGCTGAGTTGCTAAGCAAGATAAGAAACCATAACTTCTATTAAAGAGAACAGACGATATGGTATTTTGAAGCAGATGCTAGCAGACTCACAGTTGTGAATGGCAGATTAGTTTTACTTCATTAAAGAGAATATAATGATTGTTTTAACTACAAAAGAGCAAGATGAATTAGATACAATTGGAAAGAATTCTATTCATTTCTAGAAAATATAATGAGCTTACTCATTCTTTATATGCATTAACAGTACTATATGAATATCAATTTTTTATCATCTGTATTACATAAATGACATTAACAAAATCAAGCTGTGCGCATAATAATCTCCAGAATATTGACCAAACTGGAACTATATAAAGCAAAATTTTTCTTAAGTGGAGAAAAAATTACCACAAACTTTCACAATTAGACAAAGAGGAAAAATCAGTGTATTTCACATAAGACTCCCAACCAATTTCCAGATCTCTAAAATCACCCTGTTTGAATATCTAAGTCAGCTGAGAAAATGTGAAAGAAAAACGCAACCTCTTGCATAATCTAAGCTTCCTGATGTATTTGCACAGCTGGTGCAGGATGCTTAATGAAAATCTGACCCATGGCTGTCAAAAGAAAGGTGTTTAGCAGATGCAGCATAGCAAAATGAAGGTTCAAAGGAACACCTGTAAATGCGGTGGCGTTGTAGACCAATAATCATGAGTTTTCTGTCTGGACTGGTAAGACTGCAGTGTTTATAGAGGGCTGCTGTGAACACTACAGTGGAAGAGGACCCCTGAGAAGATACTTCACAATCCAAAATACTATTTAAATAATTCATTGAGAGCTGCTGTATTAAATTGTCATAGCTAAAGGTGATAAATAACTTGTATTTAAAAATACAAAATGTTTCAGAACATCACTTTGTGAAAGGGGCCTCATTGTAAAATATCACTAAACTTATTTGAAAGGAATTCTGTATATCAAACTTGAATTCAGTTAGATCTTATTTCTTTTATAAGGACTTCAGTGAGGCAGAAATAGAGAAATCTTCTGTCTAATATAATCCACTATGATTCATAGTTATTTATTTTATGTTAGGCTTATTTTTGAACTATGCAGCAAAGCCTCTTGCATGAGTTTTTCTTGGTATTAATATGAAAATTTATTACACAAGAAGGAGATGATGGATTTTTATTTTTTGTTTGCCTACACTGTTTCATGTCATAAACTATGGGAAAGTAGTCCTGAATTCCCTAGGAAAACCTCTAAGAGTCATAAGATCACCAATAGTAAATTCTGGAATAAATCTATTTTCCTGTGGCTGGGTAAAAGGAAAGAACAAAACACTACAAAATAAAGGTATAGTAATTCTGTAATTCAAAATCATAGAATAGGCTTTCACTGTTCTTTCTCATGCCTATATTTCAACAGTCTTCCATGACTTTATAAAAACTCTAATGTGCCTCTAATCATGTTTTTCAATTTAAAAGTCTATACATTTTGTAAATTATAGTCATCTTAATAAAAATTAATTCATCCAGTGTTAGAATCCTTTCATTATAACCTCTGTTGTGCATGACAAACAACTCAAATGTTTCTACGTCAAACATTATGGAAAATTATAGATTTGCTCAAGAAACCAGAAGGAAAATCAAATAATTTATTTTGAGGTAATCAAACGCAATATTTATCTTACTTCTTTTACAAAAGTAATTAAAAATAAAATCCATCCTGAAATGTCATGAGACTTATCTAAGCATATATTAAGAAATAATATTACTTTTATTATAGCAGGAATTACTTTATTTTTATATCTCATATAAAAATAGAGAACAACCCCAAAATTAATGTAAACAAAGTGACCCTGTGCCTTTTCATCTTTGCCCCTAATGTCAGACTTGGATCTCCTAACACCAGCTGATACAGGGATCTGAATTTCAGCTTTTACGTAAACGACCTAGTACTTATATCACCTGTCAAGCCAGTATCCTTCTTTCTTTTAATTTTTGTCTTTATCTGGAATAATGAGTTCAGATTATATTCTCAACCATAATTCCTAAATTCATTAAGCTAACCTAAAAATAACGTTTAAGGTTTAGCAGAAGAAAAGACAACAAAAAGTTACCTCCAGAAAAGCAGCAACTGGAATAATATAAAATTGCATTTTATAATTCAATTACATTTTGATGTTAGAAATAGAAATGCCTTTTGTTTTTTACATTGACACAGAAAAACTTATCATAAGCCCCTCTTATTCTTCTGACATGCAAAGTAGGATTGATATGAAATTATTTGTCCTTGGGAGGGTGGACAGTGCTGTCAGTAGTTTTCCAAATGAAAACGCATAAATTGGAATGAAAAATTCCTCCAGAATTCAGGGCGGACCTTTGGAACCCCATGTTCTTATAGGTCAGATGACCTGATTTTTCATTACAGCTCAGGTGCCATACGTTGTCGACTTCACCTCCAATCATCCCTAGAGGAGCAGCAGTAATTCAAACAAAAAATATTTCAGATTTCCGGCATTTGGATTTAACAATTTATTTATTTTGTATTTTGTTTACAAGACATTCAGCCTACAAATATCTTTATCCACCCTCTTAAGTAGAATCAGTGTCTTGGTACCTGAAATCTCCTAGTTAGCTTTTGTGAAATGCTATTTGATGTTAACATTTGATGAGTTCATGGGAAGACTGTACATCCACAGTTCCAGGTCAGGCGTTTCCAATTTTGCAGAGTGCAAGGAAGTGCATATTTACAACTGTCACACATTTCAATAGTCTTTGTTGGCAACAGTCTATTAGGCAAAGCAGTAAGAGCCATAATGGACTGTTCACACATTTCAAGTCACTCAAGGAAATCTTTTGCATAGGTGGCAAGTGGTGTCTTTTATGGCAGTTTACCTTCCATCTCACTGCCAAAAGATGACCAGCTCAATTACTCAAACAGAAGAAAACTAAAAAGAATTAATTAGATCTCCTTATATTACCATTTATGTTATTTTATTGGCAAAGGACAGACTCAGGATTGTACTCTTGTTTCAGAATATTTAAGACTCAAAAGTGAAAATTCCTCTACCCAGTCTAAGAGCTGTGCTAAAGCTAAGTATTTGTTTGATGATGGATGTTTATTATAATCACTTTCTAACAACTTGCTCAGCAATTAACATCAATTATGCTGTTTAATTCCTTTTAATCTGGATAATTTAGGTATGTGTTTCATATGAAACTCTTCCTACCAAACTTGATTAGCTGTTTTTAATAATCTCCATTAGTCTTTAATCCTTCAACACATACAATTTTACTATTTTCTTCTCTCATGTCTATTTTTATTTCAGTGGAATCACTGGTCTCAAGATGTACAACACATTCTGCTCTCCTCTGCAGATTTTTGATCCAGCTCTCTTTGTATTCTAGCCAGGCACTCTGGAGTACCAAAACTGTATATATGTCAATTAAACCACTTTATGTTCATGAATGAGAAAAATCCCAGTGTATTTGCACAGCTCTCATTAGTTTAGCATTAACACTAAGATGCCACTGAAATTCTGGACTGATACTTGCAATTCTTTCATATACTTTCATAGTGCATAACTTTTTAGTTGCTATTTCTCTTTTTCCATTGAACCTAATGAATCCCATAACACTAAATTTCAGGTATTTCATCATGGCACTCAGTTATGCCTTTAAAACTGAAGTTTGAATTTCATGCCTGACTACCGCAGTCCCACAATTAGGTAAAACAGTGGAACGGCTGAAGCCCCCATTCTGTGGCTGTGTGGACCTCGCAAGAGAGTAGACTTGCTCCTGCGAATCCTGCCCACTACCAGTCTTGTCTGACATTAATACAGGAATTTGGGGATTCTGGTCTCAGTTTTGATAAAGCACAAGCCTACACTGTATGACAGCCTAGATTCAGAACAATTTCTAGTTTCAGAATCAAGTGACATATTGCGAAGACATAACAATTTAAAAAACAAACAAACAAACAAGCAAAAAAAAAACCACCAAAAAAAAGGGCTTAAGCCCAAAAGGAAACAACTGAAGTATATGAAATGTAAACTGTTAAGTAAGCTTTCATTTCAGTGATGTCTTCTTTTTCTGACTCTTTCTCATCCAGCCTCTATAATTGCTTAGATGATATTAAAGGCAGCAAGATTTATCTGAGATATGATATTACAGTTAAAATCTAGAACTACTTCCTCTATAAAAATGTACAGAAAAGGAAAAATAAGAACTGCAAATTATTTTTAGAACATATCTACCTTCTGTCTCCAGGGCTTATTGCTACTTGCAGCTTGAAACACAGATACAGCAGTCTTAGCAATCTCTTTGGGTCCTCATACTCTCACACCAGCATTATGTAGCTTATGATATTATGTTCCATGTCAGGTTTAAAATGATGCAGTCACCACCAGCTATGGCACATGATTTTTAACTGGAAGGCAAAACTAGATGGAAATTATGAAGAATCGCAAAACGGATAAAATCTATTGATCTTTAACTAAATTGAACAATATAGACCTTTCCCCATCTGTGCCAGGAACACCGCACAGATGAATTCACTAATATGTTTCTTTATTACTATACTACTGACAGGCTGAGGAAGAAATAAAGAAGAAAAGAGAATATGTGTATGTCAAGGTTCAGGTGTTCTTCAGTTTTTACACAAAAAAACCAATGATGCCTGGTCAGGTCATTATTGCTTCTAAAATGTCACAGTATCCTGCCATCATGGAAACAAAAGTTGAACTTCACAGGGTTTAGATAACACTAGGCATCACACACCTGGTGTATACTGTCTCTTCCAGCATGCTCGTGTCACACAGAGGTGTCTAATCACAAACATAAGAGTGCTCATTTTTCCTTAGTCTAAAAATTCTGTAGTAATACATGAAAAAAAACCCCACGATTTCAGTCAAAATGCAGGAAAGATACTTCTTTTCCCCTTCAATTACAACAGAACAAAGATTAAAAAACCAAAATTGAACAAAGGAACTTTTGCTCAGTAACAAGGCAAAATGAAAAGGAGGAAGAGGACAGACCTAAACACCATCACTCAGCTACTGAAGCAGGAGAATATGCACCATGATGTATTTAGTGTACAAGTAGAGGTGCTGAGATGTAGGAACTAAACTGCAGGTCTCAGCTCCAGTTATTAACCTAGAGCAACTCAGAGTATCTTGTTCTTCTGGTTTTAATCAGCATTGTACTTCTAAATACTTCCACATGACAGCTTTTTCAGGAAGTTGACACCAAAATTTACACAGCAAAATATAACTATATATAAATACATATATATACAATCAAAATAATTTTAGTAAGGAAATTCCTATGTTAAACTAACATCAAAATAGTCTTACTTTTAAGATATATTGCTTTTGTCACCAGTTATTTCTTCAGGTAGATCAACAAATAAAAAAATTGCATTAATTTAATATTTTTAGTCAAATAAAACTTCTTTTTTAAATCACTATGGCCTAGAATTAAGTAGAATGTTTCATTTCTATATAAGGACTGAAGCATTCAATCAAAATCAAACAGTATAGTACGTATACCAAACTGTATCATTACAGTTAATGATTATGTGGTTGAGGGTCTCTAGGTGAGGATGACAGGGGTGGAGAACAAAAGAGATGTGGTAGTGAATGCCTAGTCTTGATTGTCTAGCCATGATGTAAGCAGTAATGAGTTATTTAGGAGAAATTTCAGGATCAGTAGCCCTTGTCCTTTGGGAGTTCAACTTTCCAGACAACAATTGGAAACATCCTACTGCTGTGACAAGCAGGTCTTGGAAATTCTTGAAGTTTGTAGGAGATAAATACTTGTCACAGGAACTCGGTGAGCCAGCTAAGGAAGATGCCCTCCTAGAGCAGTTGAATGCACCATTAGCAAGTTTTCTGATCATACCAAACTGGAAGGTGCTGTTGACTGTCTTGAGGGACAAGAGGCCTTGCAGAGAGATCTAGACAGATTGTAGCATTGGGCTATGTTTATTGGGATGAAATTTAATAAGTTGAAATGCCAGGTTCTGTAAAGGGATGTGGGGGTGCTGGTCAACTGTAAGCTCAATATGAATCAGCAGCGTGCCCTGGCAGCCAAGAAGGCACACTGCATCCTGATGTGCACCAAACACAGTATAACCAACTGGTCAACAGCAATTATTTAGTGTTGGTGCAACCTCACCTTGAATACTGTCTGCAGTTCTGGGCCCCACAATGTGAAGGTCCTTGACTGTGTCCAGAGGAGGGCAACAAAGCTGGTGAAAGGGCTGGAAGGAATGTCTTTCGAGGAGAGGCTAAGGACACTGGGACTGACTACTGTGTTCAGTTTTGGGCTCCTCAGTACAAGAAGGATGTTGAGGTGCTGAAGTATGTCCAGAGCAGGGCAGTAAAGCTAAGGAAGGGTCTGGAGAACAAGTCTTATGAGAAACAGCTGAGGGAACTGGGGTTGTTTAGTATGGGAAAAAAAAAGGAGGCTGTAGGGAGACATTGCTCTTTACAACTACTTGAAAGGAGGCTGCAGTGAGGTGGGTGTTGGTCTCCTCTCCCAAGTAATAAGTGTGAGGTGGGTGTTGGTCTCCTCTCCCAAGTAATAAGTGATAGGACAAGAGGAAATGGCTTCAAGGTGCTCCAGGGGAAATTTAGATTGTATATTAGGAACAATTTCTTCACCAAAAGGGTTGTCAACACTAAATCAGGCTGCCCAGGGAAGTGGTGGAGTTACCATCCCTGGAGATGTTAAAAAAAAGTGCAGATATGATACCTCAGGATACAGTTCAGTAGGCACGGTGGTCTTGGGCTGATGGTTGGATCTGATGATCTTAAAGGTCTTTTCCAACTTTAATGACTCTGTGATTCTATGATTCTATACTTCAGAGGAAAGGAGGATGATACATGACCTCATTGCTCTCTACAGTTTCCTGAGGAGGGGAAGCAGAGACGAAGATGCTGATCTCTTTCTCCCACTATCCAGTGATAGAACATGTGGGAATAGTTCAAAACTGTGTATGGGGTGGTTTAGACTGGACATTAGAAAGCATTTCTTTATTGAGAAGGAGGTCAAACACTGGAACAGGCTTCCTAGAGAGGTGGTCAATGCCCCATGCCTGTCAAGAAGCATTTACGCAATGCCCTTAATAGCATGCTTCAACTTACTTAGCCCAGAACTAGTCAGGCATTGAACCAGACGATCATTGTAGGTCTTTCCCAAGCTGTTCTATCCTATTCTATTCTTATAGTACAAGCATGGTAATAGTACAGTAGTATACAATAAGTAAAATAGAAATAAGCAGAAAAAAAAGTATAGAAGAACCTTGTTCTTAGGAAAACTGTAATTACAATATGCTGACTTCAGACTGTTACTGAAACTTTCTGTAGGAGTAGCATAACTCATTTAGGGAAAAGGAGCAAAACAAAAGCCCGGAGCTAAAGTTGACATTAAATCTCAATATAGATATCTAAAGAAGGACATGCCATCTTGAGAAGATTGTTGAAACCTTAGGACAAAGATTCCCAATGAGACTATCAGGGGAGTCAACTACTCATTGGGCCTTGGTGCTACTAAAGCATTGGACTACCCAAGAAGGTAAATAAAAGAAGGCCTGTAGCTGCTTGCTGAAAGGGTGTCCATTAAGTTTCCTTAGGTATCACTAAATTACAGCTCCTACCTAACCTTTTTAGAGATACCTGAAGGTACAGGCTATTACTGGTCCTTCTACTGGGTACCAGCTATCTCCCACTTTACTTCACAGCTTTTAGTCACCTTCTTTGATTTGACGTTTGATACTACCTACTAATACAAGCTATATGAACAATGTAATCTTTATAAAAAAATAATTGCAATGAACATCTTAATATCTTGGTCTCTGTCATCACAAGGACTTACTGCTTGGAGAAATACTTGTTTTGGTGATGAGAGCAATAAAGCAAAAACACAGAGATTGGCTCTCTAAAAATCCTTCTGACATCCATAAATGCTAGTGTTTTGTAAGCTGTTAAATATATTGATTCCTGAGATACACATCCAGGAGCACGGTAGTTTATTATTATCTCTTCTTTGCCATTGCTGCTGAATGATGTCTCCCAAGCCACTGCATACATAAAATGATACATGTGTTCCACTTTTAAAGTGTTTTATCTTTGTGTCTTAACTTTTAGCTCTCTCCTGAGAAACCATATATATAAAGAGCTTACTTTATTCTTAGAGAAAGATAGTTTTAAGCAAATAGCTTGAGTCTGTTATCACACACTCTGTATTAAAAGGAGCATTTTATAAAGATCAAGCTCAAACAAAAATCCATTTTCTCTTTCTCTAACCGTATTTTGTAAATGTCAATCCAGCTTAATTTCCAGTATATGTTTAGGTGCTATAAATGTGAAGGAAAAATGTCTGAAGGATAGTAGAATTCTTTTTGTCCTCAAAACAGAGATACAGGGAGATTGGTTTTTTTACTGTTCACAGGCAAAGAGAGAAGGATGCTCCGTAGTAATTTGGTTTTTGTATTAACCCTGAAATATATCTAGGGAAACAATGTACTTGACTCCAGGTGAAAGGTACTTTAGAGAAAGGAGAAATACAAAAGAAAAGACAAAAGTGAGTCAGAAAGGTACCTTCTTACAACATCTTCTCCATTCCAACACGGGAGTCCATCAGCAGCTGCCAACTCGTTACCACACAGCTGATCAGCCAGGCCGCCATAAAATGCTCTGTAGAGCCTGAGGTGGCTGATAAATTCTCTGCACAGGGAAACATGGGAAATAGTTGACAGAGTCAATCAATAACAATATGCAGTACTGCTGTTGTGCTTTTCTATAAGAAGATAAAGAATGTGATTATTCTATTACTCTCCATTGATACCAATGATTTTTTTAAATCAGTTTTTCAATTTCCTGTTAGATATATTTGATTTTCTCAGATAGACTTTGGTAGTTTACAAAGTTGATACTCTCACTGGTCAAAGCCAAACAATAAACTGTAGTCATGCTCTGGAACAGGAATAATTTTCCTCCAACCTGACATTTTCTTGCATAACTGTGAAACATTTTACAATGATAGACATATGCAAATATACCAAAAAATGTTCCAAAAATTGCACATAGCAAATAGAAAAATAGATGTATATGAATAAGTCATCTGCTTCTTCAAAGTGCTGTCAGCTAGTCCCCTACACGTGCTACAAATACTACAAAGAATATTTGTTAGTGTTATGGAGTAACTCAAGATTTAGGTAAAATGATTTTAAGATGGAGGTGTTAAATATTTAGTAGATATTTAAATTAATGTCTGAAAAATTACATCAGTTTTATCATGTGCTGTGCTGGTAGTTTATAAATTACGTACTGCTATTTTAAATAATTATCAAGTTGACCAGAGCTAATGATAAGTTTTTGTACTTAAATCAAAACAAATTACTTCTTAGTTAGTATGATTTCAACTGGATTGTGATATTTATGTTTATACATTGTTTGCTTATGTACTGAAAATCTCTTTCCGAAAGAACCATCACTGCTGTGAAAAATCAAAATATCTGTTCCTTGTGGTTCAGAACATCGCACTATATTGAGTTATCTATGACTGACAAAGAATGGCACTAGCAAATGCTGTACTCATTGCCCTGTAAGGTAGCAAGCCTCATTTTATGTTAACTTCTTGTGTGGTGTTTGGAGTTGTGAAAAAATGCCAGAAATATTCTCTACATTTCCCTACACTTAGTCAACAGAGGCTTACATTGGCAAAAGAAATAAAACTGGTTAAGAATTGTTTACTATAAATTAATAAAAAATGAGTGATTATATACAGTCCACTATTTAAAAAGCCACATGCTCTTCATTGTAATTGTAGGGCAAATACTTTACATAAACGACAGTGATTTAGATTTGCTATGCTTACTAAATGTGATATGAGTGCTCTAATGAAACTAAAACTGCAGTTTTGAAAACCTCAGGTAAGGGCAATTTTGACTATGCATGATGTAATTGCCTATGTGCAATATATTTTAAATATGTAAATATGATTCATCGACAAACTCTCAGACAGGAATAGTCATATCTTGTATTTTTCCATCCCCAAAATTGCATCCAGGGTGCACAGTATATTTGCAGTTTTCTTCCACCTCCCAGTGAGTGAGATTGATTTTGATTTGGGTTTATGTTTTGGGTTTACATTCTGGATGAAAACCAGTGGCTTCTCATAGCAAAAAGTTGGAATATCTTCTGCACAAACAGGCCATCTATAGCACAGAAACTGAAATAAATACAGCTGCCATAAAACCTTGTGGCAAAATGCATTCTAACAGAAAGGTCATTCAGTTTATTAGTAAATACATCCTGAGAGAAAGCTAAAATTAATACAGAAATAATAATTGATTTCAGGCCATGTTGATGTCTGACCAAAGTAGTTAGAAGGGCAGATGGTATGAATGTCAACTTTCACATCATCTTCTAGACCAGATAGCATGTAATTATAGGCAATTGAGCACAAATGTGCAATTACAGTCAGTGAAAGCTGTAGATACTTCTTATCTTTTTATTTGAAGATGTTCAATTTTTTTTCTTACAATTTATTCTGCTAAAAGCTTTTGGCATCATTATGTTCTGGAGGAAAAAGCTTTACATACTTACAAGCATGTATGTTACTCTGGAAGGGTCTATCAGAATTTTTTAAAATTCATCTGACAATTTTTAGGGTCAAAAGCACAGAGACATTTCCTTTTTTTTCTTGTACCACTAGAAAATATCACCTTAGGTCTGACGGTAAAAATAATTTACTAAAAGTTTGGGCAGAGGGAGTCCAACACAGACTTTAAAATATAAATTTTCCTCTGGAGATCCATTTGAAAAACATCAGGAAAAGAGAAATCTTAGGAGTCACACATTCAATGGAGTCATTTTGTTCATTTGTTTTCCCTAAGATGAACTCATCGATCAAGTCTACATGGTTTGGGAGAAACTTCATATTCTTTTTTGTTAAAGCTTCAGAAAGTTGCTGACGGCAACCTGCTGCCAAAAGTACATGGGAGGTAAATAAAGTGGAGTCTGACTTGGAGAACAGCACTTCCTTAAAAGCAGGTTGAATGCATTCCTTGAAGTCACTCTTGCATATGAGGAATTGTTACAGTTGCCATGGGAATATAAAGTTAAATATAAAGTGATTGTAACTAATAAGGAAGCAAGTGAACCAGGAGGCAGCAAATGATGATATTAACTAAGAAGCTGGTTAACAGAAACATGTGTCAATGAATTTCAAACTTTCTCCTTGCTCCTCTTAATTTGTGTAGCACTTGTTGCATGCCCTGAAGTGTTTCCAGCATGTCATGCAGGGGAAAGACATGGGAAAAAAACAATGCTTTGTGCTGACCACTGCTTTTCATGCCCCTTAAGTGATGTCTGGATTGACGTCAGGCATATTGCCCAAAAGACCTTATTTTGCAACATCAACCAGTCCTGGATGAAGTGAGATTTTAGAATATGATTTCATTTCGCAGAGTGCTAGCAATCAGAAAACATCAAGAACTCACTTAGCTACAAGACACACAGAAAATGTGCCTGTATGATGGGTATTGCCTGGTAAGCTTCTGTGCTGGCTAAAGCAAACTTCTGATTTGCATCTCTTTGTTTCTACAATGTTCTCTAAGTTCTATAGTTGTTTTGTTGTTTGCGTTTTTGCTTTTTTTTTTCCCTCCACTGTTTGGAACATGAAGGACCTTGCACTAATAGAATGGTCTGCCTTTGAAGCTCAGAGACACTTTTTCTTCTCTAGATATCAGGAGTGAGCAATTATACCCTGAAGTTCTCTCACTTCAGTTGCCTTCTGCACTGCAAAGTGAAATGAGAGGAAAAAGAGAACAAAGAAGATCTCTCTGAATTCTAGCAGACACTATGATAGAAATGAAAACTCTTGATTTTAACTTCGCGCCTTATTTGCATAATAGGGACTTTAGTCTGAACTGTAGTATTATCCTTACTCCTTACAGTGCTAGTGCTCTTTATGAATATTAAAGACTTGACTAATTTTAGATTAATAGATTGGCCTTTGAGATGTTCTGAGCTATACAGTGTGTCTACACAATATTTGATACAACTGACAGGACATCTGCATCTTTCTTGGTGGCAGAAGACCATTTGGGATATCCAAAGATATCCTCAAGTGGCACTGAATGCTCACAGTTGTGTGGGTAGCTAAATTGAGTCTTCCCTCTGTAGACTCTAATGGCAGCTTAAACACCTAGCCCATGTGCAATTAGACAAATTTTACACTGTTATGCTCAGCCAGGTATGAATCACATCTCCAAGTCTTTGCAGTCACGTCAATTCCCTATATACTGGCAAAAGAGCTGGAGAAAAAAAATCAGCTGGATTTGCCTGAAAGAAGATTTCAAACATTTAGCTCTAAATGCTCTCTTGCCTCACTCTTCACAGTAGAATGTAAGTACTTCCTTTCTTTTCTGTCTGATCAATTTGTACAAATAGCCTTCTGATAAAAGTCACAATCACCTCTTGACATATCTAATGATGCCTGCTGATGTGCAAGTTAAATGTAATTTGAAAATTTATACAAATATAGAGATAATGTTCATATCTTACCAATTATATCCACTTCTTAAAATACCTTAAACCACATCAAATTACTCTAGTAATATGTCCATTATTTCAGAAAATTTCTAGTCATGAAATTACCCTTTCTGAAATGTTACAGAGCAGACTGTGTTGATGAAATGCTTCGTTCTTTGTAGCATTTATTTATTCGCTAGCAATGCATGCCATTGCATAGAATATAATCTAATGTGCTGTAAAATGATTGGCTTACTTTATTCTTTCTTTCTGGTTGTAAAACTAATGTCTTACTTTCTTCTGTTGGCAAGGGTTTCTTCACCGTCTCTTGAGAACATCTTCAACCTTTCAATGTTCTGATCAAAGGAGCAACCTGGAGACACAGCAGGCTTCCTTACAGGAGAACCACATACCTTTTTCACCTAAAACGGAAAGAAAAGCCACAAAAAGAAGGAAAGAATATATGTAAACAAAAATTATTATGTTACTCTCAGTTCAGTTCAAGTCCATTTTAATAAGAAAGTTCTGTGAACATTAAGTTAAGTACAATTAAGAAAAGTACACTATATTAATGCAGTAAACACATAATTAGTCATTTTATAGTAGAAATAAGCTAAGCAAAGTCACTCCTTTTGAAGGAATACCAGGTGTATAAGCAATTCACCACATATATTTTATTGGTTGTGGCTTTTTCCTCCCTGTAAGGCAAGCGCATTTTTATGCAGACAGTAACAGTAACCCCAGAGAACATGATGTGTTGTGAACAGTGGCATATTTCCTTTTCTTTATATTATACCCCAATCACATTTTTAATAATCATTGAACTTTGTGATTTCTTTCAAGGTTGATGAATTATTATGGCACGTTCAGCACAGTTACCTAGAGCATACAATGAACAGCTAGCACGGTGGAAACTTGCATTACAACTTTGCAAGATGTAAATTTAATGATCCAAGATGTAAGTTTAATGATTCAGACCATAGATGTGGAAAATATCAAGGGATTTTATATGTCTGGCTTTCTGATCTAGATGTCAACAGATACAAATTTATGTTAACTACTATTTTCTTCTTTGTAAAATGTGATACTGAGCATTTTGTTCAATAGAGGACATCAATTTATGTTCATAGTTCATTATTCTTCCTAGTCACTGAATAAAAATAATTAGGGCAATATTTATTAAATAAAAGATACTTTATGCTGGGGATCACATCAGACATGACATTAAGCAGACTGAACAGCACATATCGCGTGTAAGCCAGCAGGCATACACCAGTGAAAAACTAATTGTGTGATTAATGAAAACTTGATTTCAATAGGTAGTCAAATTTTTCAAAAGAAAAAGGGAGAGAGAAGATTGCTTTTGGCTCTAAGGCAGAAATTTTGAAGTAGAAACATATTCAAAATGCTACCATGAGAAAGACAAAAGGTTGCATATGTTATACAGCAGGGACTATTGTTTTCTGTTGCATTTTATATCCCCAGATGTAAGAACAGAGAAAGCAAATAAATCTCATGTTTCAAGTTACCATCAAACACATTCAAAAGTGCAAGTCCTGTGGACCATCGTTCCAACTAAGAACTGCTGCAAAGTTAGGTAAGAAATACACTTAAAAATTAAAATAAAATGGACATTTCTAATTTTGATGAGTTTCTTTGTTGTTACGCGTGGTGTAGTGATAACGAGTCATTGAATATGCTTGCTTAGGCCACTCGAAAGAATCAGTGTTATTACTACATATGAACAAACATTCAACTCATGAATTGAAAGTAAGGGTAAATCTGGATGTGAATAGTTCGTTTTGGCTGCAATTCACTATTTAGGCATCCAAGTTACAGCATCAGTCCTCTTCCAATAAGATACATGAATTTACCTGCAAGATAATTGTCCCAGAGCATATGGCTAATGTCCTTGAAAGGACTTAATGGGATACAGTTTAAACATCACTGGAAGTATTCACCTAAACATTTTTTTATCAGAGGCAGTGTTTTCTTGACAGCATCTGTTCTCATCGTCAAATTCAGTTTCAAACCTCCCTCACACTTTTTCCACTATATGCCCCATTGGCTCTTTTTCAGAGCACATTACCCCACGCTCTTCACTAGCCTAACTAGACCCCTATTACTCCCTGTAGGTCTCTACACGCTTGCTAGTTTTCATTTATCCTTTGGGTGAGTCTGCCCCTTCAGTGCTGCATTTCACCAGCCTCTGCAGTAGTCTATCCCATCAGATACTACACCAATACAATACAGATTTACAGGAGACAAAAAGTGCTTTTGTCCTTTTACTTGTCTCATATTGCACATATTCTCTTATGCTCACTGATGTGACCTGGGAAGCACTATGCATAAGCTTTTATGACAAAAAAAAATGTTTTGAATTGTCTCAGTTCCAGCTTGCCATACACTCTTCAACAACTCTTTGTCTTCTAAAAAATAAAAATAAGAATTCAAAAGAGAAAGTCAGATCCAAATGTTTGGGAAGGAGGCTCTATCTCATGACAGGTATGAGTTAGCTGTGTAGGCTGTTTAGGTCTTAGGTGCCTTACTTATCTGAAAGACATACTTTACCTGTCCAGGCACTCTCAGAGACTGACTGCAGGGTGGAAGCCTGTGAGGGGAGGAGAAACATGGTGGAGATGATTCACGGGCTAATACAGACCCTAAGAAGATGAGTATCAGTCCTTTGGGTCAGGGAAAAGATAGAAACAAAAAAAATAAATAAATTGGCTCCAGTTTAGTAAGCTAAAAAAACACAGGCATTCAGCTCCACTTGGAAGTCAGAAGAATCCACAGCCTCCTATATTTCTTGAATTTGCAGTAAAATCCCATTGTATTCTACTCTGACTAAAATGAACAAACAAAGAAAATCAATAATTTTTACATTCATAGTGGATTGGAATATTTGTATTACTGTACAAATATGTATAACACGGTTATATGCATTAAGTGTGTAATACAATTGCTTCAAAATACTCTCCAATGACCTTTCTATCTTTCTCTCTGTTTATTCTCTTTGAGTGAATGTCTCAAGAAATCTTGTGCAACAGAGGGAAATTTGCATTCACTGATATGCTTAAAATAAACCTTAGTTTCAAATACAAAGCCGCTCTTAAAAATTAATCTTTGTAAAACTTTATATATATACACACACACACAAAAATCCAGTCATTATCTGAGATGTCTTTTTAAGAACTGATGTTTTTTCCAAAATCCATTTTTTGAAAATTCTGAAAAACAGCATTAGTTGAATGGTAAAAAGTGTTTGTACAGCACCCTGCACACCTCTTCCCTTCCCACAAAGAGGTGTATCACATTAATCATAGTGCTGAGGACTCTGTTCTGTTAATGACAGCACTCACTCTCACAGATGAACGTTAGCTCACCAATCACTAGTGAAGTCATTTACTTCTTCATAAGTAGTTTCTGCTGGATGAGCTACTTCACCACATACAATGATGACATCATCGTCTCTGTTACTATTCTCATATTTCTGACATTTAAAACCCCAGAACCACTGAATGACTGACTGGCTTAGTGTGGTGTTGGTTGGGTTTTTTAGTATTTGGTACATCCCATTTGTATCAACCCAGCTGAACCCAATCTGTCTTTCTTTAACTGCTTACCAGTGGCTGGCATCATGTTTAAACCATTAACTGCATATGCATACCAAACGTGTTTTTGCCTCCCTCACTGACCCAGTCTTCATTGTCACCCAGTTTCTTCAGTAAACTTGTGCACATGAAAAGGTCATATACTTTCATTTTGCCTTTAAGTGGCTGTCCTGTCTGTGAGCTAAATAATTTAAAACTGAAATGTCAGTATCTCGTTTTCCAGTACAAGATGGATGATAGTCTAAAAAAAAAAAGATAAACACACTTTCCATAATAATGTCTGCTTTTTTTTTCAGCATTCTTTAGGTCTCCATGAATGAATGCACAGTACAAATGTAATGTCACTTAGCTGTATTTCTCTGTTTTCTGAAGGACTACAACTATATCCATTAGACATTGTTTCTTTATGTCTAGTCTTTGGCCTGTAAAAGTAATCTTCCAAGTCAAAATTCATTCAGTGCTATTACTTCCATTCTTGAGAGACACAGTCTGTAATCATAACCTTGAGAGAAAGAGAATGCCTTTACCATACTAATGATCTAACAAATGTCCATTTCACAGCAATATCTGATCAAAATGTATTCTTACTATCTTCCAATTTCACTGAATGGGTATTCCCACTGAATATTCCATAAACTGAGGACTTTTATTGGATTCAAACACAGAATCCTAAAAGTGTATAAAATGATTCCCAAAGGGAACTAAAAATACCCCGAGAAAATTGAGATTGAAAAATCACCAAAAATATTACTCAGCAAAGAAT
Source organism: Cuculus canorus (assembly GCF_017976375.1). Classification (NCBI taxonomy): domain Eukaryota; kingdom Metazoa; phylum Chordata; class Aves; order Cuculiformes; family Cuculidae; genus Cuculus; species Cuculus canorus. The sequence goes on from NC_071401.1 coordinate 54,588,542, forward strand.
TACACATCTCACTGAATTTCAGGAAGAATCAAAGACCCCTATAAAATTTTAAAACAGAGAAGCCTCAGTAAGTTATTAGGGGGGCTTTAGGGGTGAGGTGGAGTGTTGTGCTCTTAGGTGTTTTTTTTTTCCTTCTGTCCAAATGTTCTTAAATATTGCATAAATTCAAGGGCGTAAAAAGAAACCTCAGAAAATGATAAAACTCACGATTTTCACAGTTCAGACAAACCTATTGTCATTATACTCAGCATGCTGTTATTATGCACAATTTGTATGCCACAGTCTGATGACTGGGTTAATTAAAAGCTCTTGTAATAACCACACAGTTAAATTGCAATTAGTGCCACACATGAACTTTATGGCAGTTTGATTTTTCTTGGTGCAATTCTGTAGAATGCCACTTATGATTACTTACAGTTTGGAAAATTGGAGCATCATAAACCTTTACAACTACAGGACTGGACAATGAAAGCTTAATATTGATAATTGTGGGATGCTGTCCTCTAAGTTCACATGCTCAATAGAAGAAATTAGTCACATCTTGGATTGTTTGGTTTTTTTTTCCCCACTCTAGAAATGGTTCTTTCTGACCTCAGCATTTATACTGAAATGATTTTACTTCAAATGACTGAAGCAAACTGAACACACAGTCTTGTGCTTTGAACTAAATATGCCTAGTGACAGTGACTAGCCATGTCAGGATCTTTAAACACTGCCACTGTGCCAGAAATAGGAATCCTGAGACTCTGCTCCACTTTGGGTCATAGTCTGCTGTGAAATACACTGAAAAGATGAGCATCTCTCAGTCTGGTAGTGTGTCTGCAGTCTGTTTCACTAGTTCTTACTTCTGTGCATAGAATAATGGGAAGAAAACACTTCTCTGGATAAAAAAAACTCTTGGTCTTAGACTCAGCTGTAGCTGGAAACAGGAATCAGGAGTCTGGAAATTGTCTTTTCTTTTATGTATAACTGTTCCACGCTTGTTTTGTTAAGTTTAGCAAAAAAAAAGGTTTTGATACATATATATCCAGGATTTCCTGTAAATGGGGTATGTGACAAAAATTAACCAGACTGACACAGTCTCACAGAATCACAGAATCACAGAATCACACAAGGTTGGAAAGGACCCATTGGATCATCGAGTCCAACCGTTCCTAACACTCCCTAAACCATGTCCCTAAGTACTTCATCCACCCGTTCCTTAAACACCTCCAGGGAAGGCGACTCGACCACCTCCCTGGGCAGCCTGTTCCAGTACCCAATGACTCTTACTGTGAAGAATTTTTTTCTGATATCCAACCTGAACCTCCCCTGACGGAGCTTCAGGCCATTCCCTCTAGTCCTGTCCCCTGTCACTTGGGAGAAGAGGCCAGCTCCCTCCTCTCCACAACCTCCTTTCAGGTAGTTGTAGAGAGTAATAAGGTCTCCCCTCAGCCTCCTCTTCTCAAGGCTAAACAACCCCAGCTCTCTCAGCCGCTCCTCATAAGACTTGTTCTCCAGCCCCCTCACCAGCTTTGTTGCTCTTCTCTGGACACGCTCCAGAGCCTCAACATCCTTCTTGTGGTGAGGGGCCCAGAACTGAACACAGTATTCGAGGTGCGGTCTCACCAGTGCCGAGTACAGAGGGAGAATAACCTCCCTGGACCTGCTGGTGACCCCATTTCTGATACAAGCCAAGATGCCATTGGCCTTCTTGGCCACCTGGGCACACTGCTGGCTCATGTTCAGTCGGCTGTCAACCAGCACCCCCAGGTCCTTCTCTTCTGTGCAGCTCTCCAGCCATTCTTCCCCCAGTCTGTAGCGCTGCATAGGGTTGTTGTGCCCCAAGTGCAGGACCCGGCATTTGGCCTTGTTAAACCTCATCCCATTGGTCTCGGCCCAGCAGTCCAGCCTGTTCAGATCCCTTTGCAGAGCCTCCCTACCCTCCAGCAGGTCGACACTTCCTCCCAGCTTAGTGTCATCTGCAAACTTGCTGAGGGTGCACTCAATGCCTTCATCCAGGTCATTGATAAAGACATTGAACAGAGCTGGACCCAGTACTGAGCCCTGAGGAACTCCACTTGTGACTGGCCTCCAGCTGGAGTTAACTCCATTGACCACCACTCTCTGGGCCCGGCCATCCAACCAGTTTTCAACCCAGGAGAGTGTGCGCCTGTCCAGGCCAGAGGCTGACAGTTTCTGAAGCAGAATGCTGTGAGAAACTGTGTCAAAGGCTTTACTGAAGTCCAAGAAGACTACATCCACAGCCTTTCCCCCATCCAGTAGTTGAGTGATTTTGTCATAGAAGGTGATCAGGTTAGTTTGGCAAGATCTGCCTTTTGTAAACCCATGTTGACTGGGCCTGATCACCCGGTTCTCTTGCATGTGCTTCATGATAGCACTCAAGATTACCTGTTCCATGACTTTCCCTGGCACTGAGGTGAGACTGACAGGCCTGTAGTTCCCCGGATCCTCTCTGCAACCCTTCTTGTATATGGGCACAACATCAGCCAGCCTCCAGTCTAGTGGAACTTCCCCAGTCAGCCAGGACCTCTGGAAGATGATGGATAGGGGTTTGGAAAGGACATCCGCCAGTTCCTTCAATACTCTTGGTCTCTTAGACCTGTAAGCCATCAGTGTGTTCATAGTCCATGCAGGCATTTAAAACTGCTTTTATTTAATGCATGTTTCAGATAGTGATTAATCTGTTGGCTTTCAGTTCCAACTATCAGATCACAAATTTGCAACCAACCCTCATAGTTCAATCCCTTCAAACACTTGTGAGCAAATGGACAACTGAAGTCTAATAACTGTAAAACCAAAGTTAGAATGAGATGGCAGGGACAGACTGGTTGAAAACACGTTTCTTACAAAAAAAAAAATGTGGTTAAGTAATTTTATTTTCTAGGAACACACAAGTATTTTCTTTGAGAAACAGGTTCTTGATGAGTCACGAGCATTCCAGCAACAGATTACTCATCAAACTACCCAAAATATTAATCCAGAAAAACAATGCATGAAATGTTTACGAAGCTTCCTTGATTCAGATTTAATCCTTGCAAGTGGATGTGTAATACTTTCAGGTAGATGGCTGTGTGCCAGACAGAGGAAAGAAAGACAACCAATGCAGCATACTCTTTTTTTCTTTTTATTTACCTCATTCTGCCAGCCTCTGCAAGCAGCACAGGAGAGGTGGCTTCTCTGTCACCAGGCACCACAGGGGTTCGGTCCATTCTGATCATCTAAGTGGGTGAAAATGACGATTTCTCAAAGATTAGCTTCTCCTTTTAACTTGTAATAATCTCCAGCTGAGCTCCTGCTGCAGGAGCCAGTATATCCACATGCTTCACGCTTTCATGGGTTTGTTTTTTTCTAGCTAAACCACAAGAGGGAGCAGCAGTATTTCAGTACTTCCAAGCACTTAGCAGACTTACATCGTTTGCTGCTTTTAATAGTTGCTTATTTAATATCAAACTTCTGTTGCAAAGAAAAACAAAGTCCAACTGTAACCCAGGCTGCACCAAAAGAACCATGGTCAGCAGGTGGAGGGAGGTGATTCTGCCCCTCTACTCCGCTCTTGTGAGACCTCATCTGGAGTATTATGCCCAGTTCTGGAACCCTCAACATAAGAAGGACATGGAACTGTTGGAATGGGCCCAGAGAAGGGTTACAAAGATGGTCAGGGGGCTGGAGCACCTCTGCTATGAGGACAGGCAGAAAGAGCTGGAGTTGTTCAGCCTGGAGAAGAGAAGGGTCCAAGGAGACCTTACAGCCACCCCCCAGTACGTGAAGGGGGCTACAATAGAGACTTTTCACAAGGGCATATAGTAATAGGATGAGGGGGGCATGGCTTTAAATTGGAGAGGGGAAGATTTAGACTAGACAGGAAGAAATTCTTCATTACAAGGGTGGTGAGACACTGGCACAGGGTGCCCAATGAAGTTGCAGGTGCCCCATCCCTGGAGGTGTTTAAGGCCAGGTTGGATGGGGCCTTGGGCAGCCTGGTCTGGTGGGAGGTGTCGGGGCTCATGACAGTGGGGTTGGAACTGGATGATCTTTAAGGTCCCCTCTGACCCAAACCATTCTATGGTCTCTGATTCTACGTATTTTGATATATTAGAGCATGTGCATGTTCATAGAAAATTAAAGCATTCCCTACTGAGAAGAAATTCAAGTTCTTAAAAATAAGAAGAGCAAGCAGCTACAACAGGCCACATTTCCTTTGTAACAGGAAAAAGACATCAATAAGATTGTCTTAGGGAAGTGTGGCGGAGTACCACCAGTGCTTATAATACAGGAAAATAATGCAGAAATCATGTATTATTTCTGTTGTTTTCTTCATAAATTTTGTGTTCTTTATCTGTGAGCAGTTTTCTCTCATTCTCTAGTGTAGCTTCAGGACTCTGGGAAATGTATCTTAGGCATCCAGAACTCTTTAAGCAAGCTCTGGAGTTACAGTAGCAACTTATAACTTTATAAGTCTCATGCATAGTTTTAATCATTTTACAGAACAAGAGAAGTCCAAGACAAACTGAAAAGGGCAAACATTGTGAACAACAGACTAGAGAAATAGTGATTAAGGCTAATACTTGGAATAATACTTGCACAAACTATTAAACATTCAATCTATAATCACCTGCAAGACAAATCTTAAATGGACTTCCCAAATAATGATAATTTCAAAGGAATTTTATTCAAAATTGTAATAAAAAGCTTAGGTGATACATGAAAAAGTGCATTTATGATTTTTCAGCTGAGATAGAGCTGGAAGTCGTTTCAACCTTAAGAAATAATCAATCCAATTCAAAGCAACTTTGTTAAATATAATAGTTTGCCCATACCCAACCAGACGGTCTTAAACAATGAAAGACGCAAAATGCAGATATAAAAAATGTAGACCCATCAGTAAGGCAGTAGTAGGTAGCCTCATCAGAAAAAATAAGAAGATTATATGTTCAAAAAAATGAAACTAATTTTCTGTGATATCTAAATAAAGGTACAATGTTGAGATACTGAAGTAATTATTCCACTCTGTTTGCCATGAGTGCAGTACAGTGCCATTGCTACACATCTGTTTTGGGAAAACTAGTCAAGATAGAGAAGCAAGGAAGAGACAAGTATGTTAAGAGTTTGCAAACTACCTTTTCTTAATCAGCAATTTTTACACGGTTTTGCAAAAGACTGCTGTCCAAGCTGTTGGATTCTGGGAGTCAGAGCCCACAATGGTCATGTGATTGAGACTGAGATCCTCTTCATAGCACTCCATCTACCAAAACCAGTGCTCCAGCCTAAGTTCTTGAGATAGTTCTCCTATCTTGTCAGTTTTCAATTATATCTGATTTCCTTCATAATTTTCAATGTTCTGATCGTAAAATAAAATCTAATACACCATTAAATATTAGTTACTCAATATACTTTTAATTTGTGTCCTCTGCTCTTTAATTACTAAAGTCTTAAATGGTTTTAATTCTATTGCTCCTTTCACGAGAGACTAACACTCAGCAAGTCCAGCAGTAAAAATAGTCTCTCCTTCTGAATGGGGGTGGGAGGGAAGGAAATGATTTTTTTTTCCAATGGCTTAATGTCAGGGGAAATCCTAATGTTCTCATCCAAGTTACCCAGAATACAGCACTGCCAGTTCAAACTCTTCAAAGGCAGTTCAACAAAACTGCTTCTTGTGAGAGGCTGCCAGCTCTCTCGATCCAAGTCTGCTTCAGTGGATGCCAAGGTGTTTCATTTATCTTCAGTGAAAACATTCTATGGTTCTCCTCTGAAAAGCAATTATATAAAACCGGCAGTAGCCCTTTCCAAAGATCAGCTGCCTATGTGCAGACTGATCTATCTATGCTCTCTAATGGTTAAAATATACTTTGTTACTCTTCACTTCTGTGTGCCCTGCAAGCACAGCTCTGACATAGAGGGCCAACACTATGTCGTCTTGTTTGATTACAGACAGAATTGTTCATTAAATCTAAGTATAAACCTATCTAGGATTACCTCTATAAACCAAGAGAAATTCAGTAGGAATGTGACTGTCAATGAAAGCAGAAATGGGGTTTTATAGCCTTTATCAAGTATGTAACTCACTTAAAACAAAAAACATATTACAACTTACAATACATAAAGAGTTCGTGGAAGCAAAATGAAAAATTACTGCGTCAGCATTTCTGCTCAATATGTTTACACTTTGTGGAAGATTGCAATTTATGTTCCAAAATTGTGAAGAGGAGAGCAGTTTTGTAAGGAAGCTCCTATAACAAAATATGTATGTGAATAACATAATGAACATGTACAGTGACAGTCATAATGCATTATTTCATTTAGCATAAGACACTATCAACAAGTCTTTAGACAACTAGAGGATCACCTTTTCATGGTAAAAAAAAAGAACCCAAAACAACCTGGAAAAAAAAAGATGACAGAAAAACACATTATCTAGTTAGTCAGCATTTCAGATAATCGGGGCGTTTGTCCACCATTCCAAACTACATCATATGAGATTAGTGGGTTTGCTTCCTGTACCTGTATATTTAAGTGTCTCAATGTTTCCTTTCCTTATTCAAACCTGGACAAACCCGTTTTATTTGAAGATACTCTGTGATGCATAAGACAGTCACTTATTCATACGTACTCACATCATTCCAGGGACAAAACAGCCTGAGAAACTAATTTGCTTCAGAATCCCTGGATTTGCCCTCACAGTTTTTTTTCCTCCAGTACAAAGGTTTGTTAGTGATTTAAGGACCAACAGAGACATCAGAAGTCTGCTCAGCTCAGTAGCTCTCTTTGTGAACAGTTATTGTGTTTTACAATGAAAAGGGAAGAGCAGAGAAAAATAGAAAATACATGCACAGCCTACAGAAAGGATTCTCTGTTGACTTCTTCCTTTACAGTTGTCCATGGCTCTTACTTGGCTTTGGGGAAGGAGTAAAAAGCCTCCTTTCCTGTCTTTCAGCAAATATGAAGAACCAGTCTGCAGCATTTTCAGCTTATTGGGGCATCTTCCTTACCTTCAGCTCCCCAGTGGACACATTCAGACAAGGCTGCCATGGTGCAAAAGTGGAGTTACACATCTAGCACATCACCTAAAATCAGAACAAGATAACAGCCCAAACTACTTAGTCCATACTTTTCTGACCTCTGAGTTTCTATGCAGCCAATGGAAACAGAAAGGCCATTTTGGATCTCTGAATTTTGCCTAATCTCAGTTAAAAAGAAAAAAAGGAGGTTATATTAAAGATCCTATGCTTTCTTGACAAAACAGATATCAGTCCTAAGAAAGAAGTGCAGCAAACTGGGAGATTTAATGAAAGATTCAAGTAATTTCAAATTGTGGATTTGCTCTAAATACATTAAATAGGAATGCATAATGCATGCCGTGATATGTTCCCACATTATTTTCTTGGCAGTCTATATTGAACACACCTTATACAAACCTGCACTATTCAGTATTGCTTGCCAAAGCTGTATGTGTGTTGATAAATGCAGCAGGTTGTCCTTGGATGGTTGCCGGACCCCTAACAATCCACTTTCTCACTCCCACTCCTCGACAGGATAGAGGGAGAAAATAAGATGGAAAAGCTTTTGGGGTGAGGTAAAGACAGGGAGACCACTCACAAATTACTGTCACAGGTAAAACAGCCTTCACTTGGGGAAGATGAATTTAATTTACTGCCAATTAAAAACACAGTAGAATGGTGAGAAATGAGGATAAAACTAAAAACACCCTCCTCTAGTCCCTCCCCCTTTCATCCTAGGCTCAATTTCACTCCTTCATTCCCAACTCGTCTGCCTCTTCTCAGCCCCTCAAGTGCTGAAAAGGCATGGGGAATGGAGGTTGTGGTCAGGCGATAATGCTGCCACTCCTTCCTCTTCACACTTTTTGTCTGCTCCAGCACGGGGTTCTCCACAGGTTGCAGTGTATCTGCTCCACTATAGTCTTCTGCATGGACTGCCGGCGGGATATCCCTTCCAACTCCTGGAGCACTTCTTCCCTCTTCTCCTTCCCTGGCCTAGGTATTTGCAGGCCTGTTTCTCTCACTTTTTTTCCTCACTCCTATACATCTTTTTTGAACTTTTTAAAGTATGTTTTCCCTAAGGCACCACCACTGTGACTGAGGGGCTCAGCTGTGCCCTGTGGTCATCCATTGAAGCCATCTGGAACTGGTTGTGTCTGGCATGAGGCAGCCCCAGTCTCTCCTCCCAGGCCTTGACTGCTAACACCTGGGCACCCGCACTCCGTACAACAAATAAGTCCACTGAAGCAGTTGCAGGGAAGGAACCCGAACAATTTGGCAAATGAAGTGAAAAAAAACACTTTTCAGAAAAATGTGAGACATGAACTTGTCACTGGGTTTGAACCTTTTCTCATCAGAGGTGAGAAATATGTTCTCTCTCATCTCCATTGAGGAAAACTGGATGAAAGAAGAGGAATTGGAAATGATGTATCTTGAAACAGGTACCAAAAGCTGTGCCACCCCATAGTCACGTGCTGAGAAACTGAGGAATGTAGCGATTGACTTTATCTAGACAGATGTGATTTCATAGTTTTATTTTATGCTATTGTACTTGAGAAGTTCTTGATTGAAACTAGTGCTTCAAGTGTTTGCTGTACATCTGCCAGTGTATCATGAATCTTAAAATAAAGACACTAACAGAACAGTAGCAAGTCCAGCAACATGTATCAATTTTATTTTTAGTTCCCAATTTGCACCTGAGAAGTAATGCCATGCTAAATGAAAGGAGCAGATCATACAGCAAGACACCTTTCTTCCCCAAATCTATGAATAATTGTGGATGTATTTATTATCTCTGTTAATATTCTATGCACGATTTGAAGCCCTTTTCCTATACATTAAAAGCAAGTAAACCAATTACGCTGGAAAAGGACATCACTTCTGAGCAGAATTCTGCAGCACAGAGCTTGTAAAAGGGATTCCAATATACATTAGATGCTCCAGAATATGTTTAGTGCTACTGTTATAATAAACTTTGTAGCAGAGATTTTGTTGTTAGCTGGAAAACACTGATTTTAGTTACAAAATCTGTAACACCACACAGGCATTTATAGTAGTAGCGTACAGTGGTATAGAGGACATGCCTACAGAAATAAGGGTGATACTTCAGACCTCAATAAGCGCAAGCTACTGAAATAGCAAAGATGGCTCAAACCAGAAAAGACATGAAAAGCTGCCAATCCATCAGGTATGTTTAGGTGGAAAGAAAGCCTAGTCTTTAATGAAAACAACTTTTCACTAGTTACAAACAAGCCAGAAACACTTGCTTTGTCAATTTTTGTTTTGTTTTCAAAGGTCTCCACTCTGTTTTCTGATGAATGAAGCCCAGTTTAGTTCCAGAAGAAAACCTTTTGATTGCAGCATTTTTTTCCATTTTGGAACAATAGGAATGTGAAATATAACAATAGAGGAATCTGGACTAGGTGGAGGTGACTGCAGTACATTTACTTTGTGCTACATCAAGAAAAACTACAAATGTATAAAAACACACCACACTTTATCATACAAGCACCAGAGTTTTTCACAGCAACAGGTGGATGCATATCTGTGAATGGAGAGAAGTGGAAGATTATGGTGTTCAGCTCTGTATTAGGTTAGATATCAAACTTTCCTTTAGAATAGAATGCTATTAGAGTATAGACATGTATAAGATGAAGGCTTGAAATCCAATTACTGTTCAGCAGTTTCCATAAATCAGTTTATATTGTCCTTGTGAAGTAATCTAAATTCATCAATTTATCAAGTAATTTAAATTCAGCAAAGTAACGATGGCAGAGACATAGTCCAACAGCTTCAAGCAGAACTCTACAATTTTATTATGAAGTCTGTTTGCTAAAAATTACCTATTTGGGGGTTTATTCTTTTTCAATAAGTATGAAAGAATTATACGGCACGTTACTCAGTTCGGGGTCTGTCATTTACAAACTGGTAATGAGCATGAACACTTGCTGGAAGTTAAAGGAGTACAAGGCTGAGTCTGCTTATACAGTCTCATGATAGGAACAACAACAATTAATTTTCCCACAACTTTGCATTTAGATTGCATCTCTGCAATCTCTAAAACAAGGTTCATTTTCACTCCATTGTTTACCATCAATATGTTCATTTCTCTCCAGAACAAAAGTGCAGACATACTATATACACTATGTATATGTATATATATACATAGCTGATACATAGCTTGGCAACCAACTGGTTTAAGAACCCCTCACCTATCACTCTGTTGACCTGAATTTTTATAATCCTGTCCTAAGGAACTTCATCTTGGCTTTGAAATTGTATAAGGAGCAATTCATTCATCTTCTACTTTGACCAAATATCTGTGAAATAGACAATGTGTACTGTGTTGAGCAGAGTCAGTTTCACCAGCATATTGTGTAGCAAATACCTTGCATGTCAATGTTCATTAGCCATGAGATGAAGCTAGTGCCCACATCCTACATTAGAACACCATGAACATGATAGGTTCCTGTCTTTATGATGCCCATATGTGGGTCCTATCCCACTACAGCTACTGATTCAAAGGTAGTTTGCTCATTGGTGAGAATACTCCCCTGATGCTCTTATCTTGTAAGTCATTCCACAGAATCACAGACTTGTTTAGGTTGGTAGAGACTTGTTCAAGTCATATAGTCAAACATCCCTATTCAAGCAGAGTCACCTTTGCTGTCCAGGTTCAAGTCTAGCTGGATTTTGAATATTTCTAAGGATGGAAAATTCACAACCTCTCTGGGTATCCTGCTTCATGGAATTTCATACTTTTTAATTTCTGACTATTATCTCTTGTCTTGTCAGTGGGCATCACTGACAGGAGCCTGGCTCGTTCCTCTTCATTAGCTTATATCAGGTGTTTACACACATAGATGAGATTCCCCCTGAGCCTTTTCTTCTCCAGGCTGAACAGTTTCAACTTTCTCAGACTCTCCTTATATGAAAGGCACTCAAGCCCCACAATCATTTTTGCAGCTGGATTCACTTCAGTCATTCCATACCTTTCTCACACCAGGAGTCCAGAACTGGACACACCACACCAGATACGGCCTTACCAGTGCTCAGGAGAAAGGAAAGGATTATCTCCCTCAAACTGCTGGTAACGCTCAGCAGCCCAGGGAGCTGTTGGTCTTCGTTGTGCAGGTCTATTTTATGTTCAACTTAGTGTCCACCAGGATCCTCAAGTCCTTTCTTGCAAAGCTGCTTTCCAGTCAGTCAGCCCCCAGCACGTTCTGGTACATGAGGTTGTTTCTCCTTAGGTGTAGGATTTTTTATCTCCTTTTGTTGAAATTAATGAGATTCCCCTCAGGCCAGTTCTTCATCCTGCCAAGGTCCCTCCAAGAGGCACAACCATTTGGTGTACCAGCTACTCCACTCAGTTTTGTATTGAATGCAACCTTGCTGAGGGTTTACTCTGTCCTGTCACCCAGGCCATTAATGAAGACATGAAACACTATTTGCTGTAGTACCAACCCCTGAGGTACAGCAGAGGCAAATTGCCTCCAACTGTACTTTGTGCTACTGATGGCAATCCTCTGGGCTCAGCCACTCATCTAGTTTTCAGTCCATCTCACTGAACACTTTGTAAGCTTATACTTAAGGACGTTGTAAGAGACATTTTCAAAGGCTTTAGTAAAGTTGAGGTAGATATCCATTGCTCTACCCATATCACAGAATCACAGAATCATTTAAATTGGAAAAGACCTTTAAGATCATTGAGTCCAATAGCCTGGCAAGCTGGGTGTCCTACCAAGGTCATCAAGTTGTTTAAGCATGTTTTTTCTTTGTGAATTCATGCTAATTACTCCAAATCACCTTTCTGTCCATGTGGAATGGTTTCCAGAATTAGTTGCTCCATCACTTTTCCAGGAATCAAAGTGAAGTTAACTGACCTGTAGTTTCCTGGATCCTACTTCATATTCTTCTTGAAGCTAGGGGTGACATTTACTTTCTTCCAGTCTTCAGAAACCTCTCCCAGTCGCCAAGACCATTTAAAGATAATTGACAGTGGCCTCATAATGACATTAGCCAGCTGCCTCAGCACTTGTGTGTGCTGTTTGTCAGCCCACATGAAGTTTCGGCGGCATCCAGCGGCAGGACGGTGAGTGGGGTGACCATCTGAGGCGGTGGAGCACTTCCCTGAGACGGGAAAAGCCCAGGAAAACAGTCGGGAGCGGGGCCGGCAGCGCTCGGCTCCCAACACGCGGCAGCAGACGATCCCGCGCGGTACCTGACGGGAGGGGGCGGTGCCGGCGGCTACTGCGGGAGAGTTAAACGGTCCCTTGAGAGCACAGAGACCCGGAGCACAACGAAGACGAGCGTGGCAGTTTGAGTGGAGCGGGGCACGTTAGTGTAACGGGGCAGCTCGAGCGGCAGCGCGAGCGAGCAGGGAGGGTGCAGAGAGGGGCTGGAGGCCGGCCAGAAGGGACCGTGGACCATGGTGGCTACCCGGCAGATTAAAACGGCTCCGGGTGCTGCAGCAAGCAGGATCGATGTTGCCACCCAGGCAGAGCCTCAGTGGGTCCATGCAGCTCCCCAGACCCTGGGCTGTAGGCAGTGCCCCCCTCCCACACCAGCTCACGCCTCTGGCACTGGCTCCGCTTGTGGAAGCTGTTCTCGTGTGGGGGAACTCCTTCGCATGGTGGCAGAGCTGAGGGAGGAGGTAAATAGACTAAGGACCATCAGGGAATGTGAGAGGGAGACAGATCACTGGAGCAGCGCCCTCTCGCAAACTCAGCAGGCTGTTGCAGCTGGTGCGGCTGAGCAACACCCACCTGCAAACTGCAAGATTGGGGGAACAAGAGATGGGGAATGGCAGCAAGTTCCTGCCTGGCGCAGGAAACCTGCTCCCCCCACCCAGACAAGAAACCCCCAGATCCCCGTGAGGAACAACTATGAAGTGCTGCAGGTGGAACCCATCCCCAAGGACGAAGAAGATGGCTCCCACAGCCTAGAAACATTCCCTAGGCTGTGCCATCCTCAGATGACCATAAAAACATCCTCAGTAAATAAGAAGAGGAGAGTGATTGTCTTAGGGGATTCCCTTCTAAAAGGAATGGAGGGACCCATCCGCAGCCTGGACCCGCTCCACAGGAAGGTCTGCTGCTTACCGGGGGCATCCATGAACGATGTAACTAGAAAACTTCCTTCCTTGGTGAAAGAGACAGATTATTACCCTCTGGTAGTATTTCAAATAGGCAATGATGACTTACAGTGCAGAAAGCTGAAAGCCATCAATAGAGACTTTAGGACTCTAGGGAGAATGTTGGAGGGCTCTGGGGCACAAGTAATGTTTAGTTCCACTCCAGTGCTAAGGAATGAGGAGCAGAAGGTCAAAGATGAGCTGCTGATTAATGCCTGGCTCTGAGCCTGGTGTGAGGAGAGAGGCTTTGGGTTCTTTGATCATGGGGTGACCCACGCACCCCCAGCCTTTCTTACTAGGGATGGGACACGCTTGTCTCCTAGGGGGACTAAAGTCCTTACTAAAGATCTAGCTAGGCTCTTAAATAGAGCTTTAAACTAGATGTGAAGGGGGAGGGGGGTGAGACCAGGCTAGTTGGGAGCGAGCCTGGAAGTGGGACTCCAGTGACTGAGAGCTGGTGTGCTGGAGAGGACCACCAGTACATCACCACAGAGCAAGTTGGGGTGATTACACCTGGGAACAGTAAGGACGAAACTGGCACTGTGGTGTTAGTTATTCCAAGGACCAGTCAAATGGGAATGAACTCTATTCCCTTTATGAGAGCTGAAGGTTTGCCAGCCCAGCTCAAGTGCATTTACACCAATGCACGCAGCATGGGCAATAAGAAGGAGGAGTTGGAAGCTGTTGTAGGGCAAGGTGACTACGATGTCAGTGCCATCACGGATACATGGTGAGATGACTCGTATAACTGGAGTGTAGCCATGGTGGGGTATAAACTCTACAGGCGGGACAGGAAGGGTAGGAGAGGAGGCAGGGTAGCCCTCTATGTTAGAGAGTGCTTTGATACCCTTGAGCTTAATTATGGTGAGGAAGGGACTGAGTGCCTGTGGGTTAAAATCAGAGGAGCCCACAAGAAGGCAGATATTGTGATGGGAGTCTGTTACAGACCACCCAGCCAAGAAGAAGCAGCTGGGGATAGTCTCTAGATAGCTACCTCTTGTCCTCGTGGGATACTTCAATCTTCCTGATATCTGCTGGAAGTACAATACAGCAGAAAGGAAGCAGTCTAGGAGGTTCCTGGAGTGTGTGGAAGACAACTTCCTCACACAACTGGTGAGTGAGCCGACAAAGGAGGGTGCCCTCCTCGACCTGCTGTTTGTGAACAGAGAAGGCCTTGTGGGGGATGTGATGGTTGGAGGATGCCTGGGACAAAGCGATCCTGAGATGATAGGGTTTTCAATTCTAGGTGTGATGAAGAAGGGGATTAGCAAAACAGTCACATTAAACTTCCAGAGGGCAGACTTTGGATTGTTCAGAAGGCTGGTTGGCAGAGTCCCATGGGAGACAGTCCTTAAGGGCAAGGGAGCTTACAAGGGCTGGGCACTCTTCAAAAATGAAATCCTACCAGCTCAGGAGCAAGCCATCCCTGTGTTCCGGAAAAGGAGCCAGCAGGGGGAGAAAAAACAGCTTGGTTGAGTAGGGAGATCTTGAGAGGCATCAAAAAGAAGAGGAATGTCTACAAGCTTTGGAAGAAGGGACAGGCATCTTTGGTGGACTACAGGGAGGAAGTGAGATCGTGCAGGGAAAAAGTCGGGAAATCAAATTGGCTAAGTCTGTGAAAGATAACAAAAAATCTTTCTACAAATACACTAACAAGAAAAGGAGGACTAGGGAGAATATTCAGTCCCTGTTGGATGCAGAAGGAACAAGAGTGACAAGAGACGAAGACAAGGCTGAGGTACTTAATGCCTTCTTTGCCTCAGTCTTTAGTAGTAAGGGAAGTTGTTCCCCCTGTGTACAAACCCAGAAGCTAGAGAAGCGGAATCAGGCACCCATGATCCAAGAGAAGGCGGTTAGAGACTTGCTTGCCCAGCTAGGCACCCAAAAGTCTATGGGGCCGGATGGGATCCACCCAAGAGTATTAAAGGATGTCCTTTCCAAACCCCTTTCCATCATCTTCCAGCATTCCTGGCTGACTGGGGAAGTTCCACTGGACTGGAGGCTGGCTGATGTGCCCATCTACAAGAAGGGTTGCAGGGAGGATCCAGGGAACTACAGACCTGTCAGTCTGACCTCAGTGCCAGGGAAAGTCATGGAACAGGTAATCTTGAGTGCTATCATGTAGCACATGCAAGAGAACCGGGTGATCAGGCCCAGTCAACATGGGTTCATGAAAGGCAGGTCTTGCCAAACTAACCTGATCACCTTCTATGACAAAGTGACTCAACTACTGGATGAGGGAAAGGCTGTGGATGTAGTCTTCTTGGACTTTAGTAAAGCCTTTGAGGCAGTTTCTCACAGCATTCTGCTTCAGAAACTGTCAGCCTCTGGCCTGGACAGGCGCACACTCTCCTGTGTTGAAAACCGGTTGGATGGCCGGGCCCAGAGAGTGGTGGTCAATGGAGTTAACTCCAGCTGGAGGCCAGTTACAAGTGGGGTTCCTCAGGGCTCGGTACTGGGTCCAGCCCTGTTCAATGTCTTTATCAATCACCTGGATGAAGGCATTGAGTGCACCCTTAGCAAGTTTGCAGATGACACTAAGCTGTGTGGAATTGTGGCTCTGCTGGAGGGTACGGAGTGTCTGCAAAGGGATCTGAACAGGCTGGACCACTGGGCGGAGACTAATGGTATGAGGTTTAACAAGGCCAAATGCCAGGTCCTGCTATTGGGGCACAGCAATCCTTTGCAGTGCTACAGACTAGGGGAAGAGTGGCTAGAAAGCTGCCTGGAGGAGAAGGACCTGAGGGCCTTGGTTGACAGCCGACTGAATATGAACCAGCAGTGTGCCCAGGTGGCCAAGAAGGCCAATGGCATCTTGGGTTGTATCAGAAATGGCATGACCAGCAGGTCAAGGGAGGTTATTTTGCCCCTGTACTCAGCACTGGTGAGACTGCACCTCCAACACTGTGTTCAGTTCTGGGCCCTTCACCACAAGAAGGATGTTGAGGCTCTGGAGCATGTCCAGAGAAGAGCAACAAAGCTGGTGAGAGGGCTGGAGAACAAGTCTTATGAGGAGCAGCTGAGAGAGCTGAGGTTGTTTAACCTTGAGAAGGGAAGGCTGAGGGGAGACCTTATTTCTCTCTACAACTGCCTGAAAGGAGGTTGTGGAGAGGAGGGAGCTGGCCTCTTCTCCCAAGTGACAGGGGACAGGACAAGAGGGAATGGCCTCAAGCTCTGCCAGGGGAGGTTCAGGCTTGACATCAGGAAAAAATTTTTCATGGAAAGGGTCATTGGGCACTGGAACAGGCTGCCCAGG
The DNA here is from genome assembly GCF_017976375.1 of Cuculus canorus. Classification (NCBI taxonomy): domain Eukaryota; kingdom Metazoa; phylum Chordata; class Aves; order Cuculiformes; family Cuculidae; genus Cuculus; species Cuculus canorus. The sequence continues at coordinate 54,604,926 of NC_071401.1, forward strand.
GAGGTGGTTGAGTCATCTTCCCTGGAGGTGTTTAAGGGATGGGTGGATGAGGTGCTGAGGGGCATGGTTTAGGGATTGTTAGGAATGGTTGGACTCGATGATCCAGTGGGTCCTTTCCAACCTAGTGATTCTATGATTCTGTGATTCTAACTTATCTTCAGCCTGGAGAAGGCTCCAGGAAGACCCCATAGCAGCCTTCTAGTAGCTAATGGGGGCATACAAGAAAGCTGGAAAGGGACTTTTTACAAAGGCATTTAGTGATAGGACAAGGGGTAATGGCTTTAAACTGAAAGAGGGTAGATTTAGATTAAATATAAGGAAGAAATTCTTTGCTATAAGGACGGTGAGGCACTGGAACAGGTTTCTCAGAGGACATATGAATGCCTCCTCCCTGGAAGGGTTCAAGACCAGGTTGAATGGGGCTTTTAGTAACATGGTCTAGTGGAAGGTGTCTCATTGCCTGTGAGAGGAAGGTTAGAACTAGATTATCTGTAAGGTCCCTTCTGAACCCAAACCCCTCTATGATTCTATGATCCTATGTGTGTTCAGTTTAATTGATCTAGTTAGTGCCCTAATTTTATTGTCTTCCGCTGAGGGTAAGGTTCCACTGCTCCAGACCTTCTGCCTGGACCCAGGTCCTTGGATGTCTGAAGACCAGTCTTACAAGACTGAGACAAAGAACTCAATATCTCAGTGTTTCCTGTGTCCTCTGTCACCAGTAAGCCTGACCCATTCGGCAGCAGGCACACGTTTTCCCTTGTCTGTCTTTCGCTGTTTATGTACTTGTAGAGGTTTTTTGCAGTCTTTCCCATCACTTGCCATATACAACTCCAGGTGAATCTTGGTTTTTCTAACCCTGGAATATTTCACACCATCTTCATACTCCTCCTGGGTCATATGCCCCCACTTTTAGCTCTTAAACACTCTGGTTTATATCAATTCAGCCAAGAACTCTTTGCTTATATCATACAGAACCCCTGCTGCCTTTATTTGATTCCCTACTTGTCAGGAGAGAACCTTCTTAAGCTTGAAGGAGGTGATCCTTGAACATCAACCAGATCTTCTGAATCCCGCTACTATCCATGGCCATACCCCATGAGATATTTCCAAGCCAACCTCTGAAGAGGTTGAAATCTGGTGTCCTGAAATCCAGGGTTGGGGGCCTACTTTTTGCACTGCTTGTTCCTTTTAGGATATTGAACTCTTACCATCTCAAGGCTGCTCCTGACTTTCACATCGCAAACACATTCTTCCTTGTTTGTAAGTATGCAGTCCAGCAAAGCACCCTTCCCTGTCAGGTCCTCAATCCCCTATGCCGGAAAGTTGTTGCCAACATACTCCAGAAATCTCTTAGGTTGCTTGTTCATTGCTGTGTTGTCCTTCAAGCAGATACTAAGGGGGTTATAATTCCCCCAGGAAATGTGTCCCTTCCAAATCAACATCTGAAGCAAGAAAACATTGACAGGCAGCACACCAACCTTGACTACCATCAGCAGGAGAGAATGTCCTCTGTCCACACATTCTCTCACATTTTCCTACTATTTTTGAAGAATGTCTTCCCATAGGAGACTCCATCTATTCCTTCCAGCTGAGTTTTTTCACTCTCTTTACCCAATGAATAATGAAACTATGACCTTGCCCCCTCATCACCATAAAAATGAAGGCTTTTGACATCCTGAAAACACAAGGACACTGGCGGCATCAATCTGACAGTGCCCTGAAAAATGCTCTGGAAAGTGTCAATGAAATTTTCAGTAGTTACAGCATTCTGCACGCTTGTGTTCAGCAAGAAAAGGAAGCATTATGCCTAGAGGAAGAAGGTAAAAACAATCCAGGCAGAATGAGTAAGAAGGGCCAAACAGGGAGAGGCTCAACAAGGACATATGTCCCTTGCAGTCCTAGCAGATCCTGTACTAGAGCCCTGGCAGTAGCTGCACAATTCTACTCAAGAGCTGGCTTGCTGGATGACAAGAGAACAGTGTCAAAAACTTTGCCATGGAAACAAGGCATGAAAACAACCAGAAGGTGTCTGCTTTTAAAGGAAACAGCACAGGGAGGGGGACATGTCAAAAGCCAAGTGAAAAAGTAGTTTGTTTCACAAAAAATGAGAGGAATATCTAAAGAAGGAGAAGATGCGACACATCTGAGCTGCTGCTTCTTTAAGATCATACACGGTCTTTGCCCATGAAGATTGTGGTTTGTCCTTGGTGGGGGCTCTTCTCTGAAAAGCAGCAGTGTCTGCATCATCCACCCATGGAAGCAGTGTGTTCTGGCCTGGCAGTGGTATCCTGGTGCTGAGTACTCTGCTGACCTCTTATTACCAACTATCCAGCCTTCTTGTCCCCCCTATAGTGACAGAGATCTCTTGCCAATGACACGTTCTCATTGTAAACTCCATTCTTGATAAGCTATGGGATGTTGACAGCAAAATCCAGCAGTGTCCTGGCTTTTGTGTTGCTGTTGTAGCCAAAGCTTGTAAAGAGCAGAGTTGATATTCTGAGAGACTTACTGATCTTACCCAGGACCACAATCTACTCCCCTCACCTCTACTCACATTCACTTTCTCCCCATCTCTCTGCATCTTATTTCAGAGATAATCCTCTTTTTTTTTTTCCAAGTGAAAAACTGCAAACAAGTAATCCAACATGCATACTACACAAGCATGCATCAATACTTAAAAACATGCAGAGTGGTTTGGCAGTTTGATGTCTAAAGTAAAGGAGCTGTTAATCATCCTGTTTCCCTGCTGCTTTCCTGCTACTGGCAATAGGACCAAGATTTGGGAGGAGCTAGCAGAGATAGGTCAGCAGTCCATAAGTCACAAAACTCTGCGTGCAGCACTGATAGTGCTTCTCTTTTCTGCTCATGCCAAGTGCACCTCAAGCCTTGTCTTAAATAGGGCTCTCTTATGAAAGGAGAGTGATTGATCTTCCAAGATAAGTGGAGCAATCATGACAAAGTAGCAGAAGAATGTGTAGAAGCATAAAAGAAAGGGAAGTCTGGGATGTGAATATGGTAAGTTTTCTCTGCCCTCAAGCTGCTTTTCTTTTTCTGTAGCATCGGAGAAGTCCCTCAAAATGGCACTGCATGTCTCCCCATTTTGCAAATGCTTGAGATGAATAACAGACAAATGCAGTCAGCTATTTGGAAAAGCCAGTTATATATTCGTCTACACTTACATATTTCCCATCAGATAAAGTATACTAGAATTTTGCAATAGAAATTTAGTGCACAGTTTAAATATAAACAATATGGATAACAAACCAAAGCAGTCATAAATTATGCAATGCTGTGTAATCTGCTTAATTTGCAAAGTAATAAGTGATTATGTTATTCTATAACAACTGCCAGCTTTAGTCTAGTTTTCACATAATTAATTCTTCTTACATATAGAGTTTTTGTTTCTTTTCAACCAATGTTTCGATTTTCAGTTTGTGTCATTTCATAAAAGCATTTAGACTAGACTAGACTGGACCAGACCAGATACAAACAGAATATTCCAGTTAGAAGGGACTTAAAACAATAACAATCTAGTCCAACTGCCTGAACGCTTCAACCCTAACCAAAAGTTAAAGCATACTATTACAGGCATTGTCCAAATGCCTCTTATACGCTGACACCAGTCACCTCTCTAGGAAGCCTTTTCCAGCATTTGACCACACTCTCGGTGAAAAATTTTTGTAGTATCAACTCTGAACCCTCCCATTTATAAAATATTGTTTTAATATTTATTTAAAAATAACAAAATCTTGAATGTATCACCTCTAAATGGTATATTTCTTATTTCATTTTAGGTTAAAGTAATAAGAAAATTAAGGTGGCAAGAGTAAATGTACATAATTTCCTTCTAAAAATTTCAGAATTCAAATGTAGGAGTCACGTGAATAATGCTTAGGCAATGAAGCAAGAAAACAAAATCCAAAGAAGCAAAACTGAGATTAAAACCCTTACCCATTTTGTTAAAGCTTATGCAACATACATAAATCAAAGTCAAAGAATGATGAAAGGTCTCTCCACTAATGAGGCAAAATAAGGTAAGTTACTGGTGAAACAGTCACTTAATTTGATAATAAATGTATGTCCCTTCTGTGTACATACTGTTGGGTGCACTTAAAAGCATGGAAATAACTAGAAGACATTTGTATGACAATGTTGTTTAGACAGACTTTTTTTTAGGGAAAAAGTTTCTTATTTTCTTCCTTTACTCTTTTTTCCTCAATTTTCAGTGTTAATAGAAATGCTTGTGTTTTTCCTTCCATTATTCTATTTTCCTGAATTTTCAGTAGGTGGATAACTCAGAAATTTTTTAAAGCAAAATCAGGAATGGACATACAATGTTTGGAAGTACAGTCTAATATTTCCCTTACAGAAAGATACTATAATTATATCCCTGATTGTTATCAAATCCATAACCGCTTTTGGTTATCTTTATACTGTGTATATTTATATGCACACAGAATAAGTATAGAAGTCCATTTCAGGAGTACAATTCTTTGTGATAGCTACAATTTATTTTTAAGTGATGAATTTTAGATCTGTTTCATGACCTGATTGATACAAAACTTTTATAATAAGCATATTCTAATGTTAAACTTTCTTTAAAATAGAGTGACAAAATTCATTATTTTTTAATATAAGTTCAAATAGCTTGTGAACTTCCTTCACATGAATGATTAATACACTTTAAGCAAGCAACTGAAATGCAGTAGCTATGAAGCAGTAGGCTTAAAGCTGCTGTATTTATAGGCATACAATTAGGTAAGTAAAAAGATTTTAAACACTAAGGAAGTGGGTTCACAGAACCGCTACTTCAGAGGATGCTGATCCCTTGCAACTCCTTAGGTGCCTTAGCCTGTAAAGCTATGAAACTTAACAAGTATCCAAGCACAACACTCCCCACAATCAGAAATGCTGTTAATCTGATCTCTGGTTGACCATCAAGCCTACTCCTTTCCAAAAATAAAACCTGCAATTATACTATAGCTTGCAGATGATGTTTTGTATGTATTTGGGATTATCAAAAGAGGTTTTTCATCACCTTTTTCCCATTTGTGTTTTTTTTAAATCTAAAAATTAATTGGTTTAGTTCACTTCTACAGCACTTTCTGGAATGGCATGGAAAAACGCTGTGTGACTTTTCACTATAGAAATGTCAATAAAAAGTAGCTACATAAAACAGATCCTAGAAGGAATAAAAAAACAAACCCTACAAATATTCCATTTATAATGTTTGTGAATATGTCTACTCATGGGAATATTACATGCAAAACATCACTGTATTACAGTAGTTCTGCCTCTTCAAGTGTTCATAGATAGTCATTTCAAGCAAAAATAATCAATAAGGAAATAAAGTGCTAAATACATTCTATTAACTTCTTCCTACTAGAATTCTATGACACAAGAAAGGTGTTGCTATTTTTTCTAGTATTGACAGATTAAAAAAAAAAGAGCAAGACAAAAGTCTCTTTAAATACAACATAATTATGCATAATTTTTAAAGGAGACATCACATTTAATTTTTTTTTTTTTTTTTTCAGAATTAGACTATGATCAGCAAACATACTTGAGAACTTCCAGAATTTTGTCATTTTTGTTATCCCCACCTGTTTGGAAACCTGATCTGATGAAAGTCCACATGGGTTAGAACACAACAAAGACATAGCATTTTCAAAAATCCCATTCCAAATTTTTGTAGGATTATATTACATTAAAAAAATGGATACAACCAAACCTATAGTGCAAATTCCTCGCTTCAAAAATTAGGAAATGCCAGAATTTGTCTATGTGATTTTTTTTCTGTTGTGTTTCTGATCCCCACTTTTTTATATGCATAGATAGCTTTTAATATCATAGTCACATACTTCATTTTCCTGCAGATCCCCAAAACATCAGTGCCCAGAATACACAACGAACAACTAATCAATATTCCTTTTCATCTCTTCTATTCAATATTAATCCCAAACACCATTGATCTTTTGGGAATGAAGAAAAATGGTTTGATGTAAGGTTTGGAGGAAAGTTTTAATAACAACGTCTTGTGACTTTTCTCTCCTGTTCCTTTGCCCTTTTCCTTCAGCTGTTGTTTTGGACCCATTTCACATTTTCTCAGGTTCCCTGTTTGTTCTACTCTGATGGACCTCTCAGTTATCTTCATACACCAAAAAACAAACATGGCTAAGGGAGATTCTCTCTTACAGATGGCTTCCTTGATCAACCAGCTTGACTTTCATCTGCCAAAGCAGTGTGCACACAGGGAAAGGGGTGGAAACACCTGAGGATGGTGCCATAACAGGACTTGGGCAACCCAGAGTGAGACTGGCTTAAGCTGCTGTTGAACCCCACTGTAAGTAACGCAACAATTTGCCCTTCCATGGCATGGGGCCATGCCATTAACCTAAGCATAAAGGGAACAGAAACATGCTCTTATGCTGGGGATATGAGGCTAGAACCCACAGGAAAATTTTGTAAATCTTGCTAAAACCTTGCTAAAATTTCTTTTTGTCTGTCTTAATACTGACAGTGGCTACCAAAACTGAATGGAGACTACATGAAAGAGATTATAACAACTTGTAAACAAGTTTCCATAGGTTCGTTGGCAGGTTGTTTGCCTTAAATAAGGCTTAAATAAGTTACAAAGTTCTTGCCTGTTCATTAGCCTACATAGTTGCTCTCAGTGGGGATTTCCCTGGCTATGTGCAAGCTCAGAGATGGTTTGTGGCAACTCAGGCTGAGCACTAAGAGAAGCACAGGATGAATCTACAATGTCTTGTATATCAATAAGCATTTTTACCATCTAGGGGTTAAGGACTATAGATCACCTTTTTCATATTATCTTAATAATGAATACTGTTCTTGTATCTTATGATGCAGCGCTCTCAAATTTATATTGTATAGGCATGAGCATACACAAAGAAATCTGCTAAAAAATCTCTATTTCAACTCCTACCAGCTAAAAAGCAAAAGGTCCACTATGCACTGAGCAAAACCAGTACTGAAATGGACATACACAGACATTAGGAACACAGAACTGTCATAAAACATATGTAAATATTTATATATGTGAACATACATAAATATGTTTGTAGTTGCATGACCTACACATCTCCATTAGACTCTGCAGAATAGGATAGAATAATATTCAGGTATAGAAATGATGAATGGATGCTGCACTTATTTGTTAGCAGAGCTGTGGGAGGCGGGCATTAAAAGTCTGACTTTGAAAAAGGAAGAAAAAGGGAAAGAAAAATTCCAGCTGCAGACAGCATGGCATTGCTCTGCTGATGGAAACAGAAAAGGGAACAAGTTGTAAATTGCTGGGAGAAAAAAAGTTTTGTAAAAGGAAGTCGTATTACACAGGCATTAGTGGTCTTTCCACACCACACAGAGCTTAAAGTATGAATGTATATTAGATTTAAATATACATATCCATGCAACATGTTAGAAAAAATCCTTTATATACAGTTATTTACACAAACACACACAAGATCAGATAAAGCGCTGTAGAAATGTTTCACTAAGCAGAATACTCTTTTGATTCTCATATTAACATTTGCACATATATATCATACTTTCAAAGATTTAAAGGTTTTTTCTCTTCCTGCTTCTTTAAAACTCATAAGAGTACTTACTGTGATTAAATTCACTTTTAAAACTGCAGAGACTTCTGCATGCCTCAGTGAGCCATTATTTGCTGGCATATAATCATCTTTTCTGCGTTTATTAGAATCACGAATATATCAATTGCTTATCAAAATTTGAAACAGTTCATAAGTAACTGAAGATAAAATAAATAAATATTAATGAGCCAATTTCAACAGAATTCATGTTCTCTACTTCTTAAAGCTGAAAGAAAGTATTTACTGCCATAATTAAGTCTTGATACCTAATCAAGCCATCCTCAGCAAATCAGAACTGACTGACTAGATTATCATGTTTCAAGAGAGCAATGCATCATAGTCTTACTTGACCAAATTATAGATCAAAGAGAATAACAGAATCATTAAGGTTGGAAAAGACCTGAGATCATCAAGTCCAACCGTCAGCCCAATATCACCATGCCTACTAACCCACGTCCCAAAGTGCCACGTCTACAAACACCCACAGGGATGGTAACTCCACAACTTCCTGGGCAGCCTGTTCCAATGCTTCTCGACTCTTTCAGCAAAAAAAAATTCTTAATATCCAATCTAAATCTCCCTAATGCAAATTGAGGCCATTGCCTCTTATCCCATTGCTTGTTACTTGGGAGAAGAGACCAACACCCAACTAGCTACAGCCTCCTTTCAGGTAGTTGTAGGTAGTGATAAGGTCTCTTATCAGCATCCTCTTCTCCAGACTAAACAACTCCAGCTCCTTCATCTGCTCCACAAGCACTTGCGCTGCAGCAGGGAGAGAAAGGACTGGTCAATTATAACAGAGAGATTAAGTGAAAGATGGGTCGAAATGCATAGGTCTGATATAGAGTCAGTGAAAAAAAGAAATATTTAGTTTTTAAAGTTTGGAAGTGATTTTATATGAGAAAAATAGTAACCATTATCAGTGTTCCTTTTCTTAGTGTCATGTTTGCACCAAGCATGGATATAAAAATTTCTTACCTGCTCAGATAATTCTGGCCCATTGATATGAGCCTGTACAAGAGCATCATTAACAAGTGAATGAAAGTTTAGAAGCACATGCTCAATGTCGTGTGTCCCACTCATGGCATTTGAGAGCTCCTCCAGGGACTGAATATATCCCCGCCAATGAAGATCAACTTCTGCCATGTTAGCCAAGCAGCCCCGGATGACATTGAGGCAGTAGCCCATGCAGGGCTTACTTAAAGTCAGCCCTTGGCAGTGGGGGCAGTAGTGCATTCTCAGTAAAGCTCTGCTGCAGTCTTTAGAGAAATGTAGATGATCTGTTGTATTGATCACTTCAATCCCCAAATTTAGAGCCTGCAAGAAAGTCCGGCTGGGTAGCAGTGATCTTTCTATTTGTCCTATTGCCTTTTTGGGAACACTACCAAAGGGCCTGATGTCTCTTCTCGCCATTCGGAGACACTCTGCATATTCTAGTGAAATGTCAGTCAGACCAGGGTTAATTATGTAGTTGTAGACTACTGGGAACAAAGTGTCAAAAAATCTGTTGACAAATTCCTGCGTGCTAACATCTGCGCCAAATACAAAGAGTCCAACATCTGTGAAAAACTCCTGAACATGTGTAGTAGCCTCGGCAGCCATGTTTCTATATGTACTGCAGAAAAGCGTGCTTGTGTAATTCTCAGCCAGCCTGATAAGCATTTCAAAGTTTTCTGTAAAAAAAAAAAAAAAAAAGTTCATTATTTTTAAGGTTTAAAAAATGAAAAAATAAGGTAAGAACTTCAAACAATTACAGCAGGACATCTTACACTCATTCCTAATGCATTTTTGCATTAGAATATATGAAGATACAAACTTCTCACAAACTATGACAACTATCTTTTGTATATAGATACAAAACTTAAAAGTAGTGCTACAATACAATTAATAATCCAAATATTTTCTTGGCAGGATATATTAAATACCATCCAAAAAAATATAAAAGGAAATCAATTGTAAGCTGAGTTATTAAGTTAAAAAATACAACAAAGCCCTACTGTATCTGTCTACGTATATGCATACTTTAACTCTCTCCTCTCACAACTCATTCTGCAAGTTGCAACAGAAAGTAAAATGTTCTCAGTCACTCCATTTCGAGTCCTTCGTCTTAAGCCTAAATCCAGGGCAAAAGTAACAGTTTAAACCACTCTTTCATTTAATTAAACTTAACTCTTAATAGATCAAACAGTTTTGTCTTGTCTTCCAAAGGACGGAGATGTACCAAACACACATGAGATTGTACTTTTGAACAAAGCTTTTTGGTCTGGCAATTGCTAAGGTCAAGCAGTGTGCTAGAATGTGCAGAATTTCCCTTCTCAGACACTGTGATGAATATACCCTCTCTAAGCCTAAAGATCTGCGTAACCAATAATGCTTAAACGGATAAACCTACATTTTGTTTCACGTGCTAGGTGGCAATCCTTGGGCATACCGAGTAATTTTTAATAAAACATTTTTCAATAAAATTTTTAATAAAATGGAGAATTATTCTCTCCTGACTTATCTGTGATTTGCAGGTAAGGAAAAATTCTGGTTTTCAAAACAGAAGGAAAACACATATTGAGGAATTTCCAAGATCTCTGAGCAGCTTGCATCTTGAATATATATCTATGCATGAGAATAAAAGTATTTTATTCTGATAAAAAACTTGTTCAAGTCCATAAAATGATTCGCAGTGACTTCAGTGGGTTTGAAATTGCATGTTTTGTGAAAAGATCGCAGAGCAGACATAATAAATTAATCTGTTTATATATCTATCATATCTTTCTATACATTCTTTGTTTTCTCCAATAAAATATGAGATACGTGCTTATAAATCAGAGTCACTAGCTCTATTCCTCTTCTGTCTATTAACTCTTATTTTCATATTTCACACCCCTCAGAAGACTGATTTTGCTATCTCTCTTTTCCATTACTCTAACATTCACATAAGTGAGAAGCAAAGTGTAGGCTGCCCTCAGTAAAGAGTAAGAAAATGCATCCTATGTGTCTTTCTTCTAACTACTTTGCCACACATACATCTTTCCTAAAGTGAATTTTCCTATCAGCATTAATATTTGCCAGATATCACAGTAATTCAGCAAAGAGTTTGATGTTTCAAAAGTCAGACTCCTAAAGTCAGGACCCTATGTGGAGCTTGGCTCCCACCAATGGAGACCTATACAATCTAGGAAAGCCTCTTCAGTTTATCCCATCAGCTGACATGCAAGTGCCAGCTGAGTACATCAAGTGCCAACTCTGTACATCACAGCTGCCTGCATCACCACCGGCTGTGTGACTTTTCTCAACCACAGCACTTCGTGCCAGATCACGAGATATCTGCATTGCACTCTGTGTTTTCAAGGTGTGCATGTGTGTACGAGAGACCTCTGTCCTTCCGGAGCAGCAGATGAGACACAACATACTACATTGACCAAGATGCCCACTTTAAGGTGAATGAAACAAGATATCTACCAGCTATAATGGCAGTTTGGACACTTAGCTCACATGGTGGCACATACACATGGACAGCTAAATTACAACCCTAAATATCCCACTGTACATTACATCTCATTTTTGTTGGAGGGAACAAGGAATGCAAAGAAATTACTGTCCTACTATGGAGGCTTTATTTAGTTGCCTAAGATTACTTAATACCATTTTCAATGGTAGATGCTGTTTATCTGTCTGTCTGGAAGGACATCCATATCCTGCAGGTCTGGTGTCACATCTGCATGCTTCGTTTGGATGTTTTCAATTTAAAATGGCACTAGATGGCTGTGCCTAGGCAACTGAACTAAATTCTAGATACCTAGCTGTCAGTGACTCAAGAACCCTTCATATAAAAGCTCAGAGTAGCCAGAATAACAAGGAAAAAAATTTAAGTCAAGTTGCTTCTTGGTTTAGATATAATAAAGTGAGAAGAATACAGAAGTCTCGTAAGAAAATGGCTATTCTTGTAACTGTAGATTTAGCCTTTTACACAAATTTTGCCAGTGCTTCAGATGAAACTTGTTAAAGTAGGTAACATTAGTAAAATAATGATGTTAAAATAATCACTTTAGAATGGAATGAACAAGGTTTTTATGATCCTTCTTTATTTTTTATTATTACCTTTTTTTCTAGAGATGAAAATGATAAAGCACGTGATCTAAAATGTCTGTTACAGTCCATAGCTGCAGTATCCTATTATCAAGAGCACAAATATTAGATGAAAGAATAAATCACGCTCCACACGGATAATCAATAGATTTTACAATGCGGTCTAAACAATAACAAACCTTCAAGATTGAACTACACTGCTACTAACCCAGCAGCCCACAGATGAATGAGTCCAATAATCAACTGTATGATCTATTGACTATTTGTGCTTTTCTAAGCAGCTTATGATAATACTGGCCATTTGTGTTTAGGATTCTGCATCATGCATTTAATGGTCATTTTAGGATTTGTTACAAAATTTGTTAATCAGGTTTATTCTACTGGCACATTTCCTACGTTATAACTGCCAAAGCTATTCCAGAGATTTTGTTTGCTCTCAGACAGCTTGAAGAATGACGGACAGCAAAGCAGACCTATATTTACTTTCAATACTGAACAGCTCCTGTGAACACCTTATGATGGCAATCTGTCATTTACAACAGTCTCAGAGATTTCAGTGGCAAGTCAAGTTATGTTGGTTCAATACTTCAAGCATAATATAGATTTAGCAATGTGTTTCTGCATCTTTTAAGTCTATAGGTCCAGACTAACATCATCACTCTTAATTATTTAGCCACATGAAAAGCATGGTGAGTTTTCACTCAGTATAAATCCAGTACATATAAAAGACATTTTAAATATATCCAAGATCAGCCAGACAGGCTGTTTTTATTGTTATTAAATGATTTTTTAATCTGCAGGCTCAGTGCCTCTTATCTCCATCCTTTATGAGATCTTCATAGTAACCATTACAAAATACCCTACAGATACCTTCTGCAACACTACTGTGAATAGCAACTAGCACTTACTATAGGTGATATATCAAATTTATTTTGCTTTGGCTACACTTAGAATTATGATTTGTGCTCTCCTAAACTGAAAATCATGGCTGGCAATATATTAACCTGTTATTTTTTTGAAAGAAAGTAGTATCTCTCTTCCTGGTTTTGCTAAGAAGGAACAAACCACAAAGCTAGGGAAAAACTACAATGAGCACTTGTCTGGTTTATGTATTGAATTTATTCAGCTGATTCTCCATAGCAGTGCTTATATTCACTCTTTTTTATTAATAGTTTATTTAGCAAAGAGATCAAAAAGTGATGTAAAATAACTTATTGTCATTGCTTTAAAAGATTCTCAGTCTTCTATTTGCTTTCTTTAACATCACTGCTCCTGAAAGCCATAGGAAGTTCTGAATTATAAAGATACCACAATGCAGTAACTAGTCCAGTGGATTACTGGCTTTAAAATACAACACAAATGTATACTCACGCCTTGTTTACTAGAACAACTTACAAAGAGAAACAAAAAATAAATGGTGGGTTTTTTTATTCCTGGATACTAGCTAGACTTAAAAGAAAATATTACACAGAATTTAAAAGAATTTGGACTGAATTTTAAACCAGCTCTACAATTCTCATCCTTAATAGTTCTTGGCAAAGTGTCTTTCTGCTATATGCACCTTAGAAAATTATTTTAAAACAATTTTTTATGGAATTGTGTTGTTATAAAAGCAACTTCATTTTCTCAGTGTCCTAAATTCTGAGTATTACCTTTTGAAACACAAAGTATCTAATAAAATAAATTAAATTAAGTTAAATGTCCAGTATTAGTAGTGGGCAAAAAAAGTTGTTAAGTCTTACAATTCAGTCCTAACCCACCAGCCTACATTACATATTGCAAAATAATTCTCACTTAGTCAGGATAACATACAGAACTAAATAAATTGTAACCAGACAGGTTAAAATCCTTGAACTATGGACACAGTACTTAGCAAACTTCACACTTCAGAAGGGACACAAAAACTATAAAATTGGATTGTTTTAAGTATGAGTCCCTAATATTCAGGAATCCAGGTAACTAAATACAAGCAAAAGCTGAAAAACCTAACAACATTATGAGTATATTATGACTTGAAAAATCTTAGGGGAAAGTATTAGCCTGTGCCAGTTGCCATTAATGTTCTCATGTTTTCTTTCTGTTTATGGGCACTGCAAATAATCCAGAAGCATCAAACTCTCTAGTAAAGATTTACAGTCCAGTGAAGTGTATCTTGCAGACATCGTCCTATCGGATTCAAGAGGAATGTCTCAGGTACAGTTTACGGCCTAGCAAACAAAAAGCATTCAACATTTATGGAAAAGAATAATAATGGAAAAGAAATTAACACACCCACTATTACATACATAATATCTTTGTTTAAAATATATCAAAGAGGGAAATACATATAGCTGGGAAATTCAGTGTAATTATTCCTAACTACAAAGAACTACAGAGACCAGATATACTACAAAATCCCCTAATCATTTATCATATAAAAAATGAGCTAGAGGAATAAAGTCTTCAAGACATATAAATGAATTAAAATGAATGAACTCATTAGGGCATTGCCTGTGAAGGTTATATGGGAGAGAGATCAAAAGGATAAGTGCCAACTGAAGGTATTTGAGATTCACTAAAACTGTTCGTCATTACCATATATTTCAAATTAATCAGAGTAATAGATTATAGACTCGTCATTGAAGTCAGTAAAAAAGCAAGTAGAATGGATGAAACCTGTAGCCCAAATCAACATCGTGTTGCCAATATGATGTTAGTGGCTTTATAGCCACAACTACTCATAACAGACTTCAGAATTTGTCAGGTCTTGTTTGGTCTTGAACTTTGTTTAACTCTATTTGTAAAAACAAAATCAAGAAATTTGATATAGAGCTAGCTGACCATTACCTAAGTTTTCCTGTGTTCAATGGCAAATAACTCACATACTCAGATGTCAGAAGTTTCTTGCATATCTTGTGATTGGTTTAGTTATATTGTAATTTTTACTTATTTATTTATTTATTCGTTTACCTTTGTAAAATTGCATAATTCTCTCTAAAATCCTACATGAAGGACTTAAATAAAAGTGAAATGATCATGGTAAGTAAGACCAAAGACTGAGAGGGTAGGCAAGAGCGTACTTCATTAGCAATTACAGGATTGAAACAAAAAAAATCAACCCTTAGAAGGCCCGAGATCATCATGCAAGAAAGCTCCATCAGCAGCACCATACTCCTCCCAGTGGAGAGCTCAGGACTGATGATTCATCTAAGCAATACACAGCAGATATGAACACAGCACCAGAGAACAGCAGACACCAGGAAGTGGGAGCATGACAGTTTTAGTTGGAATATTAATAGGAATTAGCAATCATAGATAATTTGGACTATAAGCATTAGTGTCACTGTAATTACACTAAAAAGAACTGTTGCACTTTGAAGGGCTGCTAAAACATTCAGCAGAGAAACAGCAGATTCTCTTGGATCCGTATGTAAGGTGTGCTCTTCTTTTTGCCCATAATGATATTGTGAGAATGAATAAGAAACTCATTCCTGATTTAACCAATGGAAAAAATCATTTAACTTTTATTAGAAAACTTAATATGATGAAGAATCTAGAAAAACATTCCCCAAAGCCAGATGAGACGAATTTAACTCATTATTTTGGTACAGCTTTTTGTTAGTCTGAATTAATAATTGTACTTCTCATTCTTATTTTATAATCTACTTAATATTGTTACTCGGTGTTAATCTTTTCTTAGCAGTCCTGATACTATTTTGCCATGTAGAATTTTTTTCCTAAAGCAACAAATTCAGTGGGTTTTTTCCTTTTCCTTCTCTATGTTCCTATTTACACATTCAAGAACAGGCCCAGCACTGCAACAGGACTCATGTTCAGTTGACATGACACTATGATCTCCAAGTCTTGTATTTGTTTTTCATAAAATGTTGGAATAAAATTTTCTTTTTTTCCAGTTCTCTGGAGCTTCACTAATTTTTAGAACTTAATGAAAATCATCACCAATGGTTCATAAAATTCTTTTTTAACTTCTCAGTGAAACCTAATAAAGTTGACTTTAAAATAGCTGGTCTTATAATCTCCTTAACATACTCCTAGGCTGTGATTGGAATGTGAAGTATTTGATCATACCTTGCCAGATGATACTTTAATATTTAACAGTCATATGAATGAATGAATGAATAAATAATAATCACATGAAGGAATATCACATAGTTATTTTGTCTAATTGTAATCAATGATTTCACTTTCACTTTTCTACCAAAAATGTTCTTTTTTTTTTCATTCTGTTGTTATCCTTTTAATAGTGATGATGGGACCATTCATCTTGTCATTTTGAAAGCAATAAGAGCAGACTATTTTGTATAGTGCCAAGAGAAGAAATAATTAGTAAGAAACAGAAGTCTACCAAACCCTCTTTTCCATTTTGGATTCTGCTTGCCTTCTCTCTGATTTTGCATTGTTTCGTGTATTTCACAAGCGATGCTTTCTCATATGAGGAAAATATTTCTAAATTTTGAATATATTCCTTACTACCTAGGAGTGAAATATATTCAGAGTTGCAAGTAGAACACTCAGGATAACACAGCTTTAAAATCAGTATCATATAATGACATTGTCTGAAAATCTTTTGATGTAAAATGGTTTGTATGCATGGTTTGCAAAAGGGCATTAAATTGATAATGATTTACTATATGAATTTTTACGCATTTCCCATAATAAATAAGGAAGGCAAGTCATCTCAGATACATAAAGAGGGAAATTTGGAATTTATAGTGGGATGATGCTGAAATAGGAACTCAGAAAATTAATTGATTAGAAGGGTAGAATTCTTTCACATAACTTCAAATGTACACGTGTTAGTCATGTGAAGCTCCCTAAAAGTCAGTCAAGGCAAACAAGCATTCTAGGGCATGATTCATCTCTCTGACTTTAGATAATGACTTTTGGTTGACATGAACTACTCTCTGGATGTGCTCATTCCTTTCTCTTTGCTATAAAGGAATGTTAGAACAAATCGCTAAGGTATGCTAAGATCTACATTTAGTCAGGGTGACTCCCCATGATTCTTTTAAGGAACTGGTATGAAGGCAAACAGTCATCAAACATTATATGATACTGCAATTTATACAAACATAGAATTGAGATGATCATTCTTCTAATTGGTCTTAATTGTAGATAAATGACAAACTTCTAATGTTTTTATTCAAATCCACTTTCATTCTGTACAGCTGGGAATGCATTTTTCTTAGAACAAAAGTAAATGTATACTTGGTTTCCAAATTGTTGCCTGAGCATCATGACTTAACTTGATAGCTTTATAAAAACTAATTATCAGGAAATCACAGAGGAATTACACACGAAGGGAAAGAACAACCTCAGAAAGATTTCCATAATACTATGATGATGACTGACACCAGGAGAAGCATTTGTTTTTCTATTTGAAAGTCTAGAACCTGAATTCTACCCCCTCCCAAATTATCCCAGTTTCATGCTGGCAATACTCAACTTCAGTATGCTGTTTTATTATTTATACAGGTCAAAGTGAAATGCTAATCAGGTTCTAGCAGATGCAACACTACAGATCAACATTTCTTGTACATCAAACAAGTAAATATATTCATTTTGTACCACTGAATATTTAATCTGATAGCTTTCTTCAAAGTGTTGGTTGAGGTTTGGTGAATTCCTTCATCTGATAGTCTGAGGAATTCCACACTAAAAATCGTCACACAAGTCAGTCAAAGAAATTTGAGGAGTTTGGTTACTTAACATACGACGACATGTCATGGGTTTCAAACAGCCTCCAAAGAGTTTGCTAAGGGATCAGACATATTTAAAGTCTTTCACTTTGCTTCACTTCATTTATGTTACAAAAAAACAGAGGGAAAAAATGCTCCTTAAGGCTGCATTTCTTAAACAAACATGCATACCTTCCATGGAAGATTCAAGAATAATGAATCTGGATGGAAATTGTGACTGAATCTGTCACAACTCTATGTGACAGTTCTACATTCCTCTGTAACAATTGGATATCAAGAAGAAAAACTGTATGTTCATCTGCAGAGCTCTGGTATATTACTGATTAGTGATCTAACCATTATTGGTAGTGATAGGTGCAAAATTGTAGATGATGCAAAAACATTTCGGTTTATGCAATATATTTCAGTACCTAGTTTGCAAAATACTGTAAAAAGGAATGAATTTGAAGTACACACATCCAAGTTTCAGATAGGTTAATAAATATACCATTTCTAACTTGACAAGATAGAAACTTTCAGGAGGTAGATAATCAGGCAGACAAATACACACTTTCCTAATTACAAGAGTAAAATAGCACCTGTCAACAAGAGAAAAAAATAAAACAATTCTCTAAACCGGTTAGGAAAAGACATAGAGTTTTAGTATACAAACTTATCAAATGTAAGTGAAATTCAGAAGATATTTAAACACTGAGGAAATCTGATGAAAAAGAAATTGTTTCTAGAAGGACATTTTTATGACAGTTGTACAGAAGAATATTCCATGCAGCTGTTCCTAATAACAGAACCTTGGGATCAAACATGATATGGATTGGAATAGTCCACTCATATTTGACCCATCCTTTCTTAAGCAGTATGACTTTTGATTTTAATACGATTCATTTCTACTCCAACTAGTAACCCATTCCTTAGAAACTAAGAACAATACATGTTAAATGACCCATTGCAGCTAGTAGCTATGGCACTTAGAATCATAGAATCTTTTAGGTTGGAAAAGATCTCTAACATCATGAAATCCAATTGTAAACCTAACACTGTCAAATTCACCACAAATTCACCAATAAACCACATCCCTAAGCACTGCATCTACACATCTTTTCAACACCTCCAGGGATAGTGACTGCACCACTTCCCTGGGCAGCCTGTTCCAATGCTTGACAACCCTTTTGCTGAAGTAATATTTACCAGTATCCAATCTAAACCTCTTGTGATGCAACTTGAGGCTATTTCCTCTCATCCTATCACTTGTTACTTGGGAGAAGAGACTAACACCCACCTCACTACAGCCTCTGTTCAGGTAGTTATAAAAAGCAGTAAGGACTCCCCTCAGCCTCCTTTTCTCCAGACTAAACAACTCCAGTTTCCTCAGCCACTCCTCATAAGTTTCCTTCTTCAGACAGCTATCTACCAACACATTCAACTCCTTTTCCACCAGGTAGCTTTCCAGCCACTCTTCCCCAAGCCTGTAGCACTGCATGAGGTTGTTGTGGCCCAAATGCAGATCCTGACATTTAGCCTTGTTGAACCTCACACAATTGTCCACAGCCCATCAATCTAGCCTGTCCAGATTCCCCTGTAGACCCTTTCTTCCCACAAGTATATCAATACTCCTGCTCAACTTGGTGTTGTCTGAAAATTTACTGAGGGTGCACTCAATCTCTTTGTCAAGATCATTGACAAACATAAGTAGCCCCAACACTGAGCCCTAGGGAACATCAGCTGTGACCAGCTACCAAATTAATTTAATCTTATTCACCACAACTTTTTGGGCTAGGCTATCCAGAGATTTTTTTTACCTAGTGAAGAGTATGCTCACCCAAGCCATGATCAATCATTTTTTTTTTCCTAGAGAATGCTGTAGAAAGCAGTGTCGAAGACTTTCTAACGTAGGTAGACAACATTCACAGCCTTTTCCTTGCCCACTTAGTGGATCACTTTGTCATAGAAGGAGATCAAGTTAGTCAAGCAAGACCTGCCTTTCATAAACCTACGCCGAGTGGACCTGATCACGTGGTTGTCCAGTATTATGCCTTCCCTGGCACTGACTTAAAGACTTTGGAGCTGGATCCAGCTGTCTGGCCTCATGGCACCAATGTATAAGAAATCAAAACCTGAACTTCTTTCTATAGTCTATGTATGTTGTCAAGATTCAGTCTAGTCTCTGAAACTTTTTTAAATCCTCTTTTTCAATAGCAATCTAATTTTTTAATGAGATTATCTCTCCTATTATTTTCTGACTTTGTTTGGCAGGATGCTTTTTAAGGACTATCAATGTTTTGTTAGAGCTAATTCAATGGGCCAAACAACAACAGATGCTACATTTAAACATAAACCTGAAATCATGCAATACTTTCCAGGAAGGAACTGGAGATAACAGTTGCTTGGAAATATATGTATCTTCAAATGTATAACCCCACTGTGACTGCCATCATATTATGTTATTTGGCTCACCATGAAATGTGACAAGTGGTACACATCTCTTGAATCACTCAAAACTGGTTACCTCCCCATTCCCTTTACACCTGTGTATCTTAGCTTATGCAGGGCTGGAATATTTCTCACTAATTAATAAAACCACACAGAAATACAGGGCTAGGAGATAGCTGAGATGTATTCTAATCTATATTCTGAACCAAGAGGCAGGTTCAAGTAGATTTGTGATCTCATATTTGAACATATTTATCTAAACTATTCTTAAAAAATGCACAGTAATAGAGAGGCCACAATCTCTAAGAAAATCATTCCAGTGTTTCACCATGCTCTCATCTGCTGTCACCAACAAGAACAAATTATTTGGTTTTATCTCCTTTTAGATATTTCAGATTAGATTCTCCCCAACTGACTGCAGACATCTCAAAAGACCAAATGCATCTCCAAAGTAGATAAGTCTGCGTCTCAGCTAATCAGTAAAGAGTGTGACAGCATGATTCATCTGACTTAGTATAGGTGTCCACATGGAAATAAGATGAATCACACTGCTTTTCTCCCCTATTTATACAAAGAAAGAGGATGATTAGTTCAGAGAAGATACATGATGAAACTTACTCCTGAAAACTGTTATAGATTTCTTTTTATTAAAATGAACAGTCCTTTGAGTTATAAAGGGGACCCATTCTGCCTCTATGTCCATAAATTTAATCCCAAAGACTTTCAAAGGGAAGTCTAAATTGCCCAAATTATGTGCTTACGCGGACAAGCTACATTTTTAGGAGTTCCAAATTCATATATAGCTCTACCTGACTAGGTACTTCAAAAATGTTTTATTATTTCAGAATAGCATTGCTTCTATAACTCATGCTTACCTTGGGAACCACAATCTTCTCTACATCTTTTCAACAGAACTGCTGAGCCAGGTCTCCTCCAATCTTTGACACATTTTATTGCTACCTATATGCAGAATCTGCATACGTACCCATTGGATGACATCCCACTAGTTTGAATTCTAGCTCTATTTTCCAGCCTATGCATGAGTTATTATTGCCCTCCCTCATTTGTTGATTATTTAACCATTCAACACAGTAGTGAATACACACACACACACACATATGCACATGGTCAGACACAAAAAAACTGAAACTAACCCTATAGCTCAAGAAACAAGAGTGTGAGGGTAGAGAAAAGAATGTGTTCTAACCTGTCAGGGTGAGACAAGGCTCAGCTTGATTCCTTCACTCAGTACAAGAAGACACAAGTTCAAATACAGACGTTTTCTTAGCCCTTGGTCTGAAAATGTCAGTATTCAAGAGTGAACAGTGAGTTAACATCAAGTTATTTGCGATACTTAAGAAATCTGTGATGGAAACTTCAATTATTGACTGAGGCTTACGGTGAGGAGATTCCAAAGATCAACTCAGTGTTCAAAGGAACCAATTTTTTGTCCGTAGAATATGTGAAAGCAAAAATGATGCAGATCCTCAATGGTCTTTCAGAAAATGATCTGCACAATTGCTTTGAACACTAGCAGCATTGTGTGTAGCTGTGTGCCGACTCAGAAGGGAACTATTTTGAAGGTTGTCATAATGGATTTTCTTAATTTGTTAAATAAAAAGAGTTACAGGCACAGCCTCATCTTTTTTTTGCGTTGGACCTCATATATATATACATTCAACCTTTTCAACCTTTTCTTACCTCTACCAATCCAAAGACAATTACAAGTGCACTTCAGAATGCTTTTATTGACAAAAGAAACCAATCAGTAAAAGTGTCGTGGAAAATAATTCTGAAGTTAACATCCTTTATATCTCATCAACATATCTCCATAGCTGTACAAAGAGGTCCTTTACCTGTTAAGTCTAATCAGCACTGGTGATATCAGGGCTTAAGCAAATTAGTTATTTTTAGTGGAACATGGTAGGACATAAAAGAACATTTTCCCTTTTCTGCATTTTTTAATGACTTTGCATGAGAATCTGATTTATATTATTATACTCCTCAAGTATTGCACCTCCAATGCTGTGTTCAGTTCTGGGCCCCTCAGGGCAAGAAGGATGTTGAGGCTCTGGAGTGTGTCCAGAGAAGAACAACAAAGCTGGTGAGGGGGCTGGAGAACAAGTCTTACGAGGGGCGGCTGAGGGAACTGGGATTGTTTAGCCTTGAGAAGAGGAGGCTGAGGGGAGACCTTATTGCTCTCTACAACTACCTGAAAGGAGGTTGTAGAGATGAGGAAGCTGGTCTCTTCTCCCAAGTGACAGGGGATAGGACAAGGGGGAATGGCCTCAACCTCCATCAGAAGAGGTTCAGGCTTGACATCAGAAAAAAAAATTCACGGAAAGGGTCATTGGGCACTGGCAGAGGCTGCCCAGGGAGGTGGTTGAGTCACCATCCCTGGAAGTATTTAAAAGACAGGTAGATGAGGTGCTCAGGGACATGGTTTAGTGGTTGATAGGAATGGTTGGACTCGATGATCCTAGAGGTCTTTTCCAACCTAATGATTCTATGATTCTATGATTCTAAGTAACATATGTTGTGATGTCAGTTATTAATACACATTTTACTTCTGTGATACAAAGTATAAGCTCATTATGGAGCCTTCCAATTTATACTGTTCGGTTCATGTATAACCATGAACATATACATGTCAATACTGATGAAAGCAGTGATGTTTACTAAACATTAACAATGCCAAACCCAAAACCCACAAGGAAGAAGGCAGTAAAAGATCACATCAGCTTATCACACCTATCACACATGCATATAGGGTGGTGATTCATCTCAGATACCACCTCAGCTAAATACTGCATTCTCCTTTTCCAATAGTAGAAAGTTATGGGGATGTTTAAGGCATGATTCATCTGACCTATTTTAGATGTTTATGGGAAGATGAATCATGCCACAATATTTATGGGGAGATGAATCATGCCCAGAAAGTGCCTCTCTCACTTAATTTTCTATTGAGGGAGCTAATGGTGACAAGCTCAACAATCCACTCTATTATACTAGTCATCAGTAGTTTTGTTATTTCACTTGTGTAGCTTGATTATATTAGTTACAAATTTACTTATAACCTCTGTATTATTGACTAGTAACAGCTATATCTGAACTTCCACTTTAGAAAATTACATCAAACTCTGTCTCTTCCTGAGATTTGTTTGTCCAGAGATAAATTTCTTGCAGTAAATGTTTTTTAAATTATGTATTCATCTAACTTCAGCTGCATGAATTAAATCTATTGTATAGAATAAATTTCTGGTGCAAGTAAAAAGAAAATATACACATGTACAGAAGCTGAACATATACACCTGCAAGTTGGAAGTGATGTCCCATTTGTTTTTGATTTCTACAGTTACTTTCATGTTGAACTAATAGTCACACAAGATAAATGTGTGTGCATCTCATTTTATATATACATATTGACCACTGAACCCATAATAGTTTACTTTCAATTTTTTTTCGGATCACTTCTACTAGTTCTTTCCAAGATAACCTGTGTGCTATAGACACAACTACAGACACCACTCCGAAAAACCTGTATCACTGAAGCTTCAGAATTCTCCATACTCTTCCAAGATTGCTCCATAAAAGCTTCCAATTCTCTTTATCCCTCTGACACACCATGGTATATAGCATAGCACCTTGGGCTCATTTTGGTGGGTGTGGTGAATCCTTCATATTATTGCATTATTACTAAAAAATGCATGTAGCAGCTCTATTCTCCACCCAGTTTGGCAGATGCCTTTTAATCCCCTGTCAAACTCACTTTCACAAGAAGATTGCATATTAAACTGTTTCCTGAACTGGCTATCTGCCTAGCAGTGACAAAATAGATATGACCACAGTTCTTCTTCAGACTGCAGTCCATGTAGAATGGGGTGCAGGAAAGAAAACCAAGAACACTGATCTGCTGTGACTATTGAAGGAAAGAAAACTTCCATTTCAATTCCGATGGTGTGTTTCTCTTATAAGAAAGTAATGTAAACTAGTCCTAATTTAATCCTAAAGGTTAAGAAATAATAACTGCTCCTTAATGTAGACTGTTATTCTGAACATAGATTTTCAAAAGTTGTTAAAACTTTCTCTGTGACGGTGAAAATCATCTGCCTAGAAAACAACAAAATACTCCTTTCCCATATCCCATGCATGCAGGAATGTTATGGTTCCAAATTGGTAAATAGCTTACTGTGACAACAAGAGAAAGGTGAACAGCCAGGGAACTTCTCGGTCTCCCAAGCCTCTTAGAAGTGACCGGCTGTTCTCTTCTGTGACCAGAAGTTCATATCTGAAGTTCACACATATTAAATATTACAGGAATGTTCTCTTGTGAGACCTAATTTCCCCTCTCTCTTTGTTTCTGGGCCTTAGTGGGATGACATTTAGATCAGAGACACAGGATCATCTTGCTCTTTCTTAAGACGCCTATGTACTGTTATCAGTGGTTCAAGAAGACTCCTCTAACAAGTGTGATTCCTAATGAAGGACTCTACTTGTGAATGGGAAATTGTTCTCAGAAAGCTGTCATTTCACTTGAAGCAAATGGCATGGAAGGGATTCTTTTCTCCTCTAGTTGGCAGATAATGCAAATTAATTTACCTTCATGCTGTTCTATAATAAATATGTGACTAGTCACATGCTAGGAGGCTCAAGAGCAGAACACGTGAAATGAATAGCATTAAAGTGCCCTTCTGAAGCTGCAATGACCGTTACTTATCTGAAGCTGAGTATCAGAACATTCTTTAAACAACTATTTCTTAGGTTTTCTAACTTATTCCTATCTTGAAGATATTTTTTTTCTTTTTTCTTTTTTTTTCACTTGACATCTTTCTGCATGGCTTGGTTTAACTGCATAAATTGTCTTTCTGTATGGCATGAGCAATAATCATCGGTCTTTTAGGTACCATGGAAGAAAGTAGCATTTTAAGAGCCTTTATGGATCAACTGGAAATATAAGGCTTAGGAAACTATCAACTACATGAGAAAAGATGACACTCATAACTATTTTTTGCAGAAAAATACAGCATAACATAAACCATTCAACTGATCAGACACAGGTCTGTGAACACTCATATTATAGTCATATGTCTCTATAGATGAAACATACAAAAATAGGACTCAGAGGAATAATGAAAAAAAGGCAAAAAATCTATACAAAAGAAAAAAATGTATTTTTTAAATTTATTTTCTCTTTCAAGTAGGATTTTCTTTGCTTCTTGTGCTTTAGTGGTTTTAGCTTTTCTAAATCTATGATAAATAACAACACACTTTAAAAACTGCAAAATTCTGGCTTTATTCTGTCTTTCAACTGTTGACGCTGTACTTTCTGCACCATTAATAGTTTGCTGCTACAATCCCACTAAATCTACAGTCTTCAATAATAAATAAGTAAATAAGCAAGTATTGTTTTTAAATTTCTCCTAGACGGCTTCATTTAGATAGGTATGTAAGGCAACAACCCAATTGTATTTTTTCTTAATGTTGTTATGAGATGGAGGATAGGGGGGAAATACAGTGGATAGTATTTTCTCCTTTCTCTGTGTTTAGTTCTTATAGTATTGTAATAATGAGACTTCCTGCCAAAGTGTCATCTTTTCCAAGTATAAAGCAGGATTCATTTCACCTTATTTTAGCCATCTAAAATTCAAATACTTCACCTACCCTACCCATTTAGATAAATAGGTTCAGACAGGCACCTCCTTATATTTTATCCCTAAGGCAAATCTAAGATTACTGGTTAATTTAAAAGGTGCTTTAACTGCAACGCATAGTTCCCACTCAAACAACTTTAAAGGGCATTTCATCCCAATTATGGCAGCCAGCCACCTTAGGATGGGATAAATTGCACTCTGGAGTTCCTTTTCTTTCTTCATGAACTATGCTGAGCCTAAATGAGGCAACAGATTAGATACTCCTTTAGCTACTTTATAAGTGGCTAAAATTAGAAAATACTAATCCCACTGACAGGGTCTTCAGATTCAATCACGTTTAGGGCTATGTGAATTTAGTACTGGGTTTACCTACCTTATAGGTCTTCTATTACCACAAAGATTTTTTTCTTTGAATTAACGTATGGAAAAACAAAACCAAAAAATGAGAAATATTTTATTATAAGATTCTCAGCTGTTTAGGAACCTTTGGTTGTTAAATTAATTTTGCAAGAGCCTTCAACAGCAAATGACTAACACAATTATGAAATGTAAAGTAACCTCTCACCTGATTATATGTTAATTCCTAACAAAGCCCAAAAGGTCTAACCCATTATATAAATCAATTACTTTCAGCAAAGATTCACCAAAACTCAGGAATGATAAGGGAAAAAAAAAAAAAAACTGATAAAATCTGCGCTTGCTGCCATAGTGTTTTTGTCTGGCACTAATGAGATTAACTACCACTGACAGTTTATTCAGTGAAACTCTGAAATGTTGGTTAGCAACGCAGAAAGGGCAGAGGAAGCTCTTGCTGATATCCTATTAAATGTATCCAACTCAGTGATATACTATTAAACATATCCTAGCAGGTTTCATGTTTTGTAATTATTTAGTATATATCTACCAGTAATGTATTTATTTTTAACTTCAATGAATGCGTGTTACTTGATATACAATTAAGTTATCAACTGTTTAAGAATTTAATAGCATCCATCTCCCATTCCCAAAGTAAGGATGCAGCACATTGTTATTTCAATATTTTTTTCCTAAAGAACATTCTATCATATTGACACAGTTTTTTCTGATTAATCCCATCAAAACAGATAACTGAAAAAGAAACATTGCAGTGAAAAAAACAGTTTTTATTATACTGACTTTATTTAAGGTTCCTTTTCTACCAAACAATTATTTCCATTGCAGTCCAACTTGAAATTACTTCCTGAACCAGATATTTTACTTCAAAAAAATCCACCTAAAATAAAGTTTTCTGAGTATCTTTATCCCTATGCACACTGAGACTCCAGAATTCCTTTTTCCTGGGTCTGGCTGCATGACCAGCTTGTTTCCTGAATCTATGTTAGGATAAAATCCAGGTACGCAGCAATTCCCTGCCCTAGAAAACAAACTACAATCCATTTCCCTAACAAGGCCCATGATCAAAACATTCAGGAGAACAAGATCTGAAGGCAGGAAGCCACTGATTATTAAATAATAACACTTCAACTGTTCAGAATCTTTGTACATTAAGTTAAGCCAGATATACGGACAGATTTCTAAGGACCCTAACACACTGCAGGTGAAATAAAACCTTCTTGTAAACCAATGCTATCTGGTCATTCCAGAGTAGCAAGAATCCAAAGACTGTGAGTTTTACTAACACTCTGGCCAGTAGAGATTTGTACCTTCAGTGGAAGATGGAGATCATAGCTTGCTTAATTCTTCAGAGTATTTGCTTTTCTGATCATCACTTCTATCTTGCTTGAGGGAGATGATTTATTATTTAAAAGCTAATATCCCAAAGACATTCTGATAATTAGTTTTGTGTATCAGTTAAAAATAAGACATAACATAATGTACTGTTAATGTCCAAATGTAGTCAAGGCTGTGGCAATCATTTATCTCGCAGCGGCATCTTGTACTGCATGGGATAGAATAGACAGCCTGGTTCCACTAACAGTGCATAGATGCTATTTTTCAGACCAGAAGAGAAATTACCCAGTAGAAGTTTCTAAGTTCCACTGAGAAAAAAAATGCAAGCCACTGCTGGTTGGATCATCTACTGCTTTATTACATCATCATTTCTTGATCTTTGATCTCAAAGGCCAGTGGGGAGAATGAGCTTGGAAATCTCATACTGTCCATAGTGATAAGAGTAATTGTTTACTGATGTTACAGGCCCTTGATTTTTTTGTGTGTGTGCGCTGTACTGTTGTCTGATCCTTTGCTGTGAAACACACAGCAAATTCATTCATGTCGTGTATTAGTGGTGATTATGTCTTCCCAGGAATGAAAAACTGAGCATGGTGTGCTAGCCAGAGACATACTGGATCAAATGCTGACAAGAAAAAAAAACTACTGCATTTTCAAATAATGTGTTAAGTATGCTTATCTGAAAGAAATCAATTTTTTTGATTAATAGTGAGAACAGTGTTGTTCTTTTTTTTTAGCAGGCAGGAAAGAGATCTGTCTTGAAGAATGTAGTTTGAAAAGTTTTCAAAGCTGCCTGAATTTCAGCCTGCATTTTCATGCTGAGTGACTTAAAACCTGTGAAATAAATGTTTCTAATTCCTTCAGGTAGAAAGCAAGTGTACCTGGACTGCTGATATTCTACTCAGTGTTACAAATTAGTACACAAAATAAGACCATCAGTTCCATGGGAGCCTCCAAGAAAAGTTACAACTGCTACAGTATGTCATAGTGAGCCTAATCCTGCATACTCTGTGAGAAACAGTGGTATGGGGACCTCTAATTTTTGTATGCCACTACAGTTAGGCTACAAGTTTTTAAAACGTTAGAAATTCAAGTGTTTCTACATACTTTTTGTTTTCTAAATTCACCTTTGGGAATTTAGAAACTGCAGCACCTATAGAGTTATGTACTGGCTAAATGTCAGGTTTTCAGATTACAGTTCAGAATGCAGATAAATTTTCCCCAGCTTCTGGTATTTATTATCAAAGATAAGCTTATGAATGAGTCATCCAAAACCATTTCTGTCTTAACTTCTTCCTGGCATCACATGAAAATCAGTTATCAGTTGTACATATTAAGCCTATTCACCCACTTGTATCAAAAACGTCTGCCAGTTTACGGGTTGATACGGAATATAAGTTTCAGCAGGCTGTCACCTAGCTGAACCCACGGAGGTTGGTGTTTTAACTACCATGTTTGGTGTTTAATTACTTCTCTAGACTTAGCTTCTTGATCCAATGCTTGAAAAATTATTTACAGACTTAGAAGCTTTACTTGCACTGGGTATCAAGTACTAAAATTTGAACAAAAATTCCAGTTTTCTTTCCATGCTGTAACAAAAAATGCGGCATATGAATCACTTGTCAGTCACTGTTACAGCATAGTGAGCTATTAAATGGCACTTTGAGCTGTGTATTTCATTGAGCAAACAGGTTAAATTGCTTATGCTATTAAAAGCTATCCAGTCTAAGACTTGATTTATTAAATCCTTATTTGTGTTAACAGCAATGAATAATACTTTGTGAAAAAACGCCTCTAACAAAACAAGGAGGCTTCTAAATCATGCAAAACTGGCTTCATTTTCAAGTAAAGTTTTACTACGTTCCATTTGAGTTTTAGTAAGAGAAATACTAACAGACTGCACTGTTTGTTACTCTTATCATATACGTTGTTATAATAGAGTATTGCACAGAATCTTTTTCCTAGTACTGCAATATAGTTAAGTTACAGTGGGAAGTCGTCTTCTGAGGTAATAGACTGAAATGTATGACATGTTACTTAGAATTGAGAACTGAGGATATGAGAATAGAAGTAAAATACTTAATATTTCCCACAATAATGCACAGTAGTTTGGATTGCTGTATACTACTGGGAATCAAGAAGCCTCAAGTTTTAGGAACCCCAAGTGGCCAAAGGTTGACCAGCTGCGAAGAGCTGGGGAACTCCTGTAATTCCCTGTTTCTATTCTTTTTCATTCTTAGGATATCATACTTACTTATGTGAGAAAGAAGCTGTGAGGATTATTTATTATTTTGATAAGCATGTTCATAAATTAAGTGCCATAAATATTCAAGCTACTCTTACAACTACACAAAGCCATGAAATTTGTCTGAAATATCATTAATCTTACATCATTTTTTTTCAGATTAAAAAGATAGATAGAAGTATATTACTTGTTGTACATTGCTATTATGTTTTCTATTATTGACTTCTTATTGTTATCTTCTATAACAACGAGGAGAGGAAGGTGAAGGGATATTGCACTAGTTCCAAACCAGAAAGACTGAACGGATAATAACAATGAACTAAGACATATTGCCTGACACATAAATACAGAGATAATTCTAATCTCTAACAAACTAAATATTTTTTGGAAATCAATACAGTGAAGTGAAGATTAGAATTATAGAAGGGTTTGGGTTGGAAAGGACTTCGAAGATTGTCTAGTACCAACCCCACTACCATGGGCAGGGGCACCTTCTATTAAATCAGATTGCTCAAAGACGCATCCAATCTGGCCTTGAACACGTTCAGGGATGGGGCATTCTATGACATCTCTGGGCAACATCTTCTCGTGCCTCACTAGTCTCACAGTAAAAGATTTCTTCCTAATATCTAATTTAAATTTCCCCTCTTTCAGCTTAAAACTGTTACCCCTCATCCTATCACTATGCTACCAATAGAGTCCCTCTCCATCTTCCCTGTCGGCTCCGTCTGAGTACTAGAAGGCTGCTAAAAGGTCTCCATAGACCCTTCTCTTCTCTGGGCTAAATAAGCCCAACTCTCTCAGCCTGTCCTCACATCGGAGGTACTCCAGTCCTCTGACTAACTTTGTGACCCTCCTTTGAACTCACTCTAACAGATCCATGTTCTTCTGGTCCCAGAACTGAATGCAGTTCACCAGGTGAGGTCTCACAAAGAGTGGAGTAAACGAGGAGAATCACCTCCCTCAACCTGCTGGTCACACTGCTTTTGATGCAGCCCAGGATGCAGTTTGCTTTCTGGGCTGCAAGTGCACGTTGCCGCCTCATGTTGAGCTTCAAATCCACCAGCATCCCCAAGTCCTTCTCTTCAGGGCTACTCTCAATCCAAGACTGTATTTATGCTTGGGATTGCCCCGATCCAGGTGGTGGACCTTACACTTGGCCTTGTTGAATTTCATGAGGCTCACATAGGCCCACCTCTCAAGCCTGTCAAGATCCCTCTAGGTGGCATCATTTCCCTCCAGCGTGTCAATCGTGCCACACAGTTCGGTGTCATTGGCAAACTTGCTTAAAGTGCATGAACTGATTATAATTTGTTAACACAAAACAGAAAGCAAGAACACCTACACCTTATGAAAGAAAATAGATGGCAAGAGATTTAGGCAAGTGTCCAGAATCATAGAATGTTCAGTTCTTAGGATGGGAAGGAGAAAAAGAGTAAAATAAAATAGAAGACTTCAGGAAAATCAGAAATGACAAAATCCCCTATTTTAAAAAATCAATTAAGAACTTCTACCAAGGAACTCTACTTAAAATGTGACTGTAAATTAGCTAGCACAGAAGAAAGATTAAAACTGTGTGAGACCAACTTTGTAAAACCACAAAGCTGTTACTTCAGACACAAGAAGAATATATACAGAAAATTAGCATTATAAAATCACTAAGGTGAGAAATGAAGAAACAAATATTAACAGAACTACTTGAAACATGTAAAGACACACTAAGAGAAGTGAGGGCACAAAATGAGAAACAACTAGCAACGAACATGCAAGATAAACAAATAAAAACATCAATAAGTACATTAGTTGCACAAGGAAGACAAAAGAAAAAGCCGGCCTACTACTCAATAGGGAAAAAAGCAAATGAAGTCACACCTCTAACAAAATCCTAAATGTTTAATGCATTTACTGCTTCAATATTCACTAAAAGGGATAGGGGCAATCAGGAAGATAATGTGACACAAACAACAATATATTTAAGATAGAAAAAAAGGAAACGGGTTAGAGAACACAAGCATTAGTTAGTTATCTTTACAGAATCACAGAATCATTAGGTTGGAAAAGACATTTAGGATCATCGACCATTCCTATAAATCACTAAATCATGTCCCTGAGCACCTCATCTACCTGTCTTTTAAATACTTCCAGGGATGGTAACTCACCACCTCCCTGGGCAGCCTATTCCAGTGCCCAATGACCCCTTCTGTGAAAATTTTTTTTCTGATGAACTGCCCCTGGTGGAGCTTGAGGCCATTTCCCCTTGTCCTGTCCCCTGTCACTTGGGAGAAGAGGCCAGCTCCTTCCTCTCCACAACCTCCTTTCAGGGAGTTGTAGAGAGCAATAAGGTCTCCCCTCAGCCTTCCCTTCTCAAGGCTAAACAACCTCAGCTCTCTCAGCCGATCCTCATAAGACTTGTTCTCCAGCCCCCTCACCAGCTTCGTTGCTCTTCTCTGGACACGCTCCAGAGCCTCAACACCCTTCTTGTGGTGAAGGGCCCAGAACTGAACACAGTATTCGAGGTGTAGTCTCACCAGTGCTGAGTACAGGGGCAAAATAACCTCCCTGGACCTACTGGTCATTCCATTTCTGATACAACCCAAGATGCCATTGGCCTTCTTGGCCACCTGGGCACACTGCTGGCTCATGTTCAGTCGGCTGTCAACCAAGACCCTCAGGTCCTTCACCTCTAGGCAGCTTTCTAGCCATTCTTCCCCCAGTCTGTAGCACTGCATAGGGTTATTGTGCCCCAAGTTCAGGACCTGGCATTTGGCCTTGCTAAACCTCATACCATTAGTCTCCGTCCAGCAGTCCAGCCTGTTCAGATCCCTTTGAAGAGCCTTCCTACCCTCCAGCAGATCAACACTTACTCCCAGCTTAGTGTCGTCTGCAAACTTACTTAGGGAGCATTCGATCCCCTCATCCAGATCATTGATAAAGACGTTGAACAGGACTGGACCCAGCACTGAGCCCTCGGTGACACCACTTGTAACTGGCCTCCAGCTGGAGTTAACTCCATTTACCACCACCCTTTGGGCCCGGCCATCCAACCAGTTTTCTATGACTTTGTCATAGAAGGCGATCAAGTTAGTTTGGCAGGAAATCATCCAGACATGATGAAATTCAAGGAGTACAGAGAATTTGCTGAAGGAGTTTCAGAAGCACTTCTAAAACTCATGGATGATGAATGGGATTCTGGAAGACCAGAAAAAATCAAACATCTTACCTATCTATCCTTAAAAAAATGAAAGCAAAAAGATCAGGACAACTATATATCAGTCACGCTACTTTTCATTTCTAGAAAGATACTAGAGCAAAAAGACTGCAAGCCTCAGCAAAACGGATGGTGACTAAGAGTCAAAACATTTTTCAAAGAACAATTTCTGTAAGTGGGGTTGAGGGGTGCAGGTGGGGGGGGAGTAAGAGAGAGTAAAACAAGGTTTTACTTATTTAGTAAGCAAATAAAAATGTAGTGAAGCTTCTGATACTAACATAATGTTCTCATGAGCTGACTAAATATGGCCTGAATTAAGTTACTCTTATATTTGAAACTAGCTGGAAATCTACATTATGAGAGATGTCAATGGTTCCCTGATAAAGAACATACTGATTTGAGATTACTGGGGATCTATTATTCACCTAATCAACATTTTGCCTAATAACAGTACAATAATATGGAAGTTTTAAGAAATATTAAGTTATGAAATCTGAAGGTGTTGCTAAGCTGGAGATATCTGTAAGCACTCTTGTTGACAGAAGTAAAATTCAAAATTACTATTATGTATTGGATATGTTTCGTAAAAACAGGATTAATTTCCACAAAGGAAAGTGAAAAGTACTACACTCTGGCAGAAGTAGACAATGGCACAAATCCAGGCTCAAAAATAACTGACTGCAAGAAAGAAAACATATGGGGGGTTTAGTGGATATCAAGTTGAAGATGAGTTCTCTAAGCCATGTGGGAAAGGAAAAGACTATGCTATTGGTATATAAAAAAGAGGGCATAGCCTATAAAATATGTAAATAATCATTCTGCTGTAGCTAGCTTTACTGGAATACTGTAAAATACCTTTTGCTGGAATATTACATTTGATTTTGGCACTAGAATTCCAAAAGTATGTGGAACATCTAGAAGCAATAGAGGGCACAACGTCCAAAACCATCAGAGGTGATGATTTAAGCACGACTTGTAATGAAAAATGTAAGTAATATAAGTTGTATCCAGCCTAAAAGCCTAAAGCTGAGGAAAGACATGATAAAAGGTAATTGCAAAGAGGAACAGAATAAAATATTCTTTATGTCTACTGTGGGCTGTACAAGTAATAGAAAACTTTAACTGTGGAAAGGGAGATCAACTTAGACATAAAGGAAAGCTTACTAGAAGTGATAGCTATGGTCAGAAATGGATTGTATTGTGAGGGTCCAGAGAATCCATCAGTGAGATTTTAAAAAACAAGCTAGACAAAAGCTGTCCAGTTTTATCTGTTGCTTCCTATAACCTACAAAATTTTGAGAGAGATTCTATCTTGAAAATATAATGCTGCTTTTCTTTCCCAGACTTTACAATTTTCTGACTTCTTGAGCTGGTTGGAGTGCTCACTACCCTCATGACAAACCAGAAAGAAGTCTGGTGATCCACAAGATCATGCAGAGGTAAGAAGGAGATGTTAGGAGGAAGTGATGACTTTGATCACAAAGTCAAAGGAGATTAAAATCTGAGATTGACAGGTGGGGTAGCAAACGCCCCAGCAAATACAGAACCAAGGGTCTACCTTAGCTCAGCATTCTGATAGCAAGGACATGTGAACTAATCGGTATGGATAATCACAGGACAGTGAAGAGCCTGGAAGACAGGTTAGTAATAAAGAGGGAGTAAATTAGTCACAATATCCAAAATTCAAAGTCCTTAGAGACTGCAGGTAGATTTGTAAAAAAATGAGACCAGGCACGGGTTAAGAAGAAGTCTTGCTGGATTTTATGCCAAAAGCTTTCCTTTGATCAGTAGGCACCTGTGGAATGTGTGAACTGCCTCTGGATCAGCATTCTCCAGGGAAACTGCTCCCCCTATCAAAATACTGAAAAGTAGGTTCCTGTAACAGAAGGAGATCTCAACAAGTTGTAAGAGACCTTTATTGTTACCGCTGAAGTCTTAAGAAGTGTTACAAATAATTAAAAAAAAAAAGGATTAAACATTTCTGTGTCTAAAATACACCAGTTCACAGGCTCTGGTTAAAAGATTTGTGTTTATTGTTTAAAGACCTGTGCTAGGTAGCAATGAATATTTTATTATTTTCAGGTACAAGAACAGTCTCAGTTAAATGGATGTGAGTAACATTTGAGTAAAGAAATTACAAAATATTTCTGACTGTTAAAATTTGATCATCCTCTCTTATTCATGCCACTTAACACGTAAAGATAATTACGAAGCTGATTGGACCATGGGTCACCCAGATGTTTTACTGTCTCTCCCTAATGGTTCTGTATTCCCCAGATTTCTGTATGCCCCAAAATTTCATCTGGAAGAACCAAATCTAAGGATGATTTCCCCCAGTGGCTGTACCTATGGTGGAATACAGCAGCTGTCAGCATAGCACATAGGGGGACAGCCATAAATGCCTCTCCAGCTTTCCTGTAGGCCCCATTCAGGTATTGGAAGGTCTCCTTTGAGCTCAGATCTCCTCTGAGCCTTCTCTTCTCCAGGCTGAACAAGCCGAACTGTCTCAGCGTGTCCTCGTAGGGAAGGTGCTCCAGCCCTCCGATGTTCTTTGTAGCCCTCCTCTGCACCCATTCCAACAGCTCCATATCCTTCTGACGTTGAGGATTCGAGAACTGGACACTATACTCCAGATGAGGTCTCACAAGAAAGGAATAGAGGGGCAGAATCACTTCCCTTGACCTGCTGGCCATGCTTCTTTTGATGCAGCCGGGGATACGGTTGGCCTTCTGAGCTGCGAGCGCACGTTGCTGGATCATGTCAAGCTTCTCATCGACCAGCACCCCCAAGGTCTTCTCTGCAGGGCTGCTCTCAATCACATCATCCCCCATCGTGCACTGAAAACAGGGATTGCCCCAACTCAGGTGCAGGACCTTACACTTGGCCTTGTTGAACCTCATGAGGTTCTCACAGGCCTACTTCTCCAATCTGTCTAGGTCCCTCTGGATGACATCCTATCCTTCCAGTGCGGTAATTATACCGCTCAGCTTGGTGTCACCTGCAAACTTGCTGAGGGTGCACTCAATCTCACTGTCAATATCATTAATGAAGATATTAAACAGCACCAGTCCCAGTACAGACCCCTGAGGGACACCACTTGTCTCGGATCTCCATCTGGACTTTGAGCCATTGACCACTGCTCTCTGAATATGACCATCCAACCAGTTTCTTATCCACTGTACTGTCCACACATCAAATCCATATCTCTCCAATTTAGAGAGAAGGATGTTGTGGGGGACTGTGTCAAAGGCTTTACAGAAGTCTGGATAGATCACATCTGTCAGTTTACCCATGTCCACTGCTGCGGTTACCCCATCATATAAAGCCACTAAGTTGGTCAGACAGGACTTGCCCCTGGTGAAGCCATGCTGGCTGCCACTAATCACCTCCCCATCCTCCATGTGCTTTAGCATAGCTTCTAGGAGGATCTGTTCCATGATCTTCCCAGCCACAGAGGTGAGGCTGACAGGTCGATATCTTAAATATATTAAGATTTAATTTAGTGGCATAACCTTGAAATACTTCACTATATCAGTTGTTTAGTGGAGGTTCTTTTATCCCTAAATTGTTATATCACAGCTGCTTTATCAATGGCATGCTTATTCATTTTTTTGTACTGCTGGCTAAGGAGTCAAAAGCAGCCTAATAGACACCAACTGTGAGACAATATACATTCACTTCCTACTTTTCTAGCTGCAGCAAATGAAAGGCATTTATCAGATGAAAAGTACTTTAGAATCTGGGCATATGAGATTATTTTTAAGAAAAGTTATATTGTATTAATTTTATTTTAATTTATTATATTAATCTTTTGAATGATTAGAAACCTCTATGGTTCTTAAAGATTTGTTCACATGGAAGGGATTTTTTTTAACATACTTGAAAGGAAAACATATGAACAATTTAATTTAGAAGGTAAATGGTGGAGTGTCTGATCTGACTTCCATTGTTACAATAGATGAAGAGCTCTACTTCATATAATTTATTATTGTTATTTTACTCCCTTTCCTTCCTCTCAAAAATAGCTTGGTAAGTATAACTTCTACAATACCTGAACATATTACAGTACACACATCCATGGAAACATATCTTGTAACATTTTATTAATTGAATTAAAACACCACCAATATGATGAGCACATGAACTTTTAGAAAATGTAGTTAAGAAAATATTTTTGAGCATCTCAATTTTTATATTCATGTATTGTGAGCAGTGGTTTCAGTTTTAAAACGGGCTATTCTAGGAAAAATAAGATAAGACTTGCAGAGTGAAAAACAAATTCAAGGATAACACAGAACTGAATTTAATTGTGTTAATTTTGTGTTCAAATAAACAGTATTTTTTCTTCTCAGTACTTAATATGATGAAACAGTGCTTATTTCACAAAACTACTGGCTTATATAGCAAAGCTGGATAAGCAATATGCGTCCTACTCCCCTGCTTCTGAAGTGGGTAGCCTGATTATTGTAGGCTCAGGTTTGAAATACTAAGAATATTAGGTATAAAATTCTGTCAGTTAATCTGGCATCTTTTAGGCATCTGTATAATTCTACATTATTTACATTATGTATTACTGTTGTGTATAAACACTTCAGATCTCTGCTCAGCATATGTCCTGGTATGTTTAAAATCTGTGGGGACAATACTTTTAAGTGGCCAGCAGCTGTAGCCATATAACAACAAATCTGCGACCTTTCTAAGCACATTTCACAGTGTTAAAAATCAAAGTCACCTCTTCATCCCATCTTTTCATGAAAATCAAATTATACCTTCTCGTGGTGTAATTCATCGAAGCAAACAGAGGCACCTGCGGTGTACAGCTGTATTTCAGGTAACAGTTCTGTAGTTTTTTTACAGTGGCCTCCAATGCATTTCTAGTGGAGTAAGTCTGGAATATGCCTCAGTTTTTCTCTTCATTGTAAAAGGAATCAGGACTACCTATATGATAAACATGAAAGGTAACTACTACTACTGTACACAAAGTAAAGTGAATCTTGCATGAACTTTAATTCAAACAGATCCCACCTTCCAGAATTTGTTACGTGCAGAATAAAATTACTTTAAAGGAAATACAAGCTGAGTATGATAAAATGACATAAAGCAACACACTGACACATTTATATCTGGATAAAATGTGAAGCCCCAAAACCAGCTGATGACAGTAAAATAAATTAATTCATTCCAAATGTTACGCTACAGTAAGTTATATGATTCTGCCAGATGTTTCTCTTTACACAAATTTTATTATGCCACAAAGGGCAATTTGTTTTAATGAGAATATTTTTTGAGGATAATATTTGTTCTGGAAAGTAGTACTTCTCTAGCTTCCCATTCTAATGAGAACAATTTCCTTTGATTCATTGGTGTTACCATTCTTTTGTTAACTCAGTCACAACATCAATTAACTGCACACATGCTACAAGAGTGAGAAAGCAGGAAAATGCTGATTAGGGTTCTGATTCTGAAAACTCTTGAGCAATATCATTAACTTAGTGGCACTCTTTGCATGAGCCCATTACATGATCAGGAGCTTAGAAGATGCAAAATTAGCATATAATTCCAAAGAAAGGATCACGTTGTTTGCTTCTGCATGTGAATATACTTCTCAAGCCCACTTGGTAGCTATCTTTTTATGAAAAAGTTTAAGCGCTTCTGTTGTTTTAGTAGGTTGTATTATCTTTCGCCCTTTGTCCTTCTGGGGTGTACTATTGCAGCAGCCCTTCTTCTTCAACAGTCACCGCGTATTGGTCTCCTAGGTGTTATATGTTACTCAGCTAGCACTTCAGCACTACAGACTTAGAATTTTAACTCTCTCTGATACACAGCTGGGACAAAATTCAAATATACGAGATCCAACACACACACACAAAAAAAAAAAAAAAAAAAGAGACCATGCCTGGAACTTTTTTTATTTAACAAATGAAGAATATCAACTTCAATCACCAAAACAGCTCCCTTCTGAATTGACACACAGATGCATTTGACGTTGCCGATATTCTAAACAATCCTGCAGATCATTTTCTGAAAGGCTGTGGAGAATCTCCATCATTTTGGTCTTCTACCAATAAAAAATGGATTCCTTTGGACCCCTACTTGATCTTTGGGGAGAGGTAGTTATAAGCTAAAAACTGCTTCACAGATAAAGTGTTGTGGGCTGGTGCGTTGTTTGCCTGTTAACTAGCTGCTCACTCTTGCACGCTGGCATTTTCCAACCAAGGGTATGAAAATGTCTATATTTGTACATGTGTCCTCTTGTACTGAGTGAAGCAATGAAGTTGAGCCTTGTCTCGCTGTGACAGGTTAGAACATATTGTATAACCATCTCTTTGTCTCTCCTCCTCCCACTCGTGGTTTCCAAGCTATAGGGTGAGCCTCACTTTTTTTGTTTCAGACCTTGTATGTGTAATCTTTCAAGATGCTACCACAAAAGGCTGGTTTAATTGTAAAGTTACAGCAAAATTATAGTGTCCCGTTGTCCTGAATCTGAATCATTAAAAATCTTATAGAGAATAGATTTTAGCAAACAGAAATAGAAACAGAAATTAAAATATAAAAAAAAAAAGATCCTTCAATTTTTCATTTTGAAATCCCATTAACATGAAGTGAATAAAAGAAAGCTACTGACTTAATGATGGTTTTGTACGCAGCAGCTCTAAGGAACCACCTAATAAGTTAACACAGTTTAAGAGCTTTATAATAAACTCAATAACATTATTATAATATAAATGAGATTTTTGCTTTCACACATGAATTAGGCAAAGACATTAATCTGAAACTTTTATTAGTTTCTCTGGGTTATTTTAGGAAAAAACACCACTTATGTAGCTCTATAAGAATCAACTTACTACATAAATGAACAGGGATCTATTTGACATACAAGAACAAATTAAGTTATCAGGAATACACTAAAGACTGTTAAAAGATATATAAACCTCAAGCCTTGAAAACAATGATTTAATAATAATATTGCTGAAGCGCAATTTGGAAAAAAATGTATTGTTACCTCTGTTATATCAATTTATTTTATTTGTCAGTATTATCATTCAAGATGAAACACAGTTCATCTTTCTCATTCAAAATTTGTCTCAGTGGCAGTTTCATACTACCTAAGCAAATCTTATTTTATTTTATTACAACAGCACTCATTCATCCCAATCAGAATAATAGTGTCACCATGGCAAACGATATTAAATACACATTAGATACTGTTCATTACCTAAATATTGCGCAGTATATATCCTAAATACATAAAACGTTTAGTTCTATGCATCTTTTTGAGTCCTCACTCAAGTACTCATAAACTTTATGTGTTCTCCTGGATGAGTTACTGGATTTCTAGCTAGCTAAACTCAATTGAAAAATGCACTTACAATTTTTAAGAAAAAACTCTGAGATAAAAAAATAATGACTTAGAAACTGTTTTCGGTTACAGTGAAAACATTGGCTTTATGAAGAGGGTAATATTATGATGTATTTACCATGTCCTATTACGATTAATTTTCTTTGTTTATTGGCCATTTGAAATGTTACTAATAATATTCCTGTTACAGAATGTGTGTGGGTTTTGGTCTACACATACAGCATATGCATGCTATGCAAGTTATGATACGCAAAAAACTAGATTTGCATGATTGATATATCAAATGAAGATTTAATTTCAGAGGAATATTAATTAAATTTCAAAGCCTATATTCACTATCCATTTCCATTATAAACACAGTATTTATAATAAATATATCTATACACTACCTATTTACATATACTATATTCAACTTTAAATTAAACAATACAATTATCTTGGGGAAGGTTTCAATCCATTAGTGTTTCTATACATAATACTAGCCCTCAGTGCCCAAAATAGCTGCAGAAACTATCCCTCAGCCTGGTATCCCAGGATGTCTATTTTCACAGACTATTAGGTTTTACATAATTTTTATCTACAGAAAAAGAAATGTTTAAAAGCAATTTTCTGTAAAATTTTCTGGAAATCAGTATCAATGATATTGATATATCAATATTCCTTCTCAAGTGCTTTTATAATAGCTAATAATCTAATTACAGCAGGTTTTTTAAAATGGGTATCTTAAGTACATTAAACATAAAGGCTGTTTATTTCACTTCCTGATGCTTGCTGTCTATTTTGATTTTTAAATTTCTGTTAATGCATATTATCTGAAGGTAATGACCCATATTATCTTAAGGTAATAACCTTAAAACTCACAAGTAAAATTCAGAAGGAACTTCAGCAAACCGATAGTAATCAAGAAAGGTAAGAAGAACCAAGTGCCTGAAGGCTTTTCTGTCATTTGATACATATGTATAATAGTCTCTGTAGCAAGTGTGTTGTACTTTGAAGTGAGGTTAAGCCTGTAATACTGTTTGCTTCATCAGCATGGGAAATACTGTTGGTTATCAGAACACTTCCCACAGAAAGTGAAGAAGAGAGTAACTGGAAACAACCACAGACTTGACAACAGGTATAATTTCTACTTTTGTCTTACTATTTGAAGATGAAACAGAAAGAAAAACCCCGCTAGTCATATGATAGGACTGACACTTAAGTGCCTGGCTAGTTATTGTAGCTAGTGGTTCTCCTAGTATGTCATATGCCTGGCTGGCTTAACTAGGAAACTACCAATGTATTCTTGTAAAAATTGGCACCGTAAGCATTTCTGGAAAATTCAGACATATATTTTAATTTCCTGGATATTTATGATCCCTAGAAATATTCATCAATATTAATGAAATCAGCAAAGAGCTGTCCTTCAGCATTATTTGCTAGAAAAATGGTTTCCATGTCAATAACTTTTTGCAATATTAATGAAAATATTTTAGAAAGAAATGTAGGTTTAAATTTTTTAAAGCACCAAACCAGATGACATAACTGTAGAGAAATTAATGTTGAAGACGAGGCACAGTTCCTATAACCATCCTAAAAAATCCGTTCAGCTTCCCAGATTCCTCACTTTTGGCTATGTTTGAGATTTTCTTTTGGTTTTGTTTGGTTTTTGGTTGGGTTTTTTTCTCTTTTTCTTTCCAAAAACTCCTTTCTCAATCCCATTGCATTTATTATATCCTAGCATACTTTAATGCTAAATATTATTATTTTATTATTATCACATGTCTAATAAAAGTTGATTTAAAATAAACTCATTTATCTTAATCTGTATTCCTCCTGACTAGATGAATAAGTTATTTATTACCTCTTATTAACATTACTGGTCTGACTGTCCCATTCCAACTTCACAGCATGAGAAATGTTTTGGGGGGGAAACATAAATACATGTACATATATATGCAGAGAGAAAAAGACAAATACTGCAAGTATACAGTGATAATATACATGTAGATACGTTACAAGTATATATACATGGATGAACAAAAACCTGGTTATTTCATTATGGACTGCTTAGGGCTCTGAAGGCAACTGCCAATAGCACGAACTACGATCCAGGAGGGAAAAGAACTCAAAGTACGTTATATCTATCCCCCTTTCATTCTTTTCTTTTTTAAACACTGACAGTAACATTATTCTGGGATCATGACTGATTACTTAAACCGTCATTCTACTTATTGTACATGGGATTTTTTCTAAACTAGCTGCCTATTACTCTTTAATTTACTATTGTTTCTAAGGGTATTCTTCTCACCCTTAAAGTTTTAATATAGACTATCAGAACAGGATTTATGAAGATCATTTCCTTCCTGTCCCCATCTTTTTTTTGATGATCAATTATCTTTCTGTTTTAATCCTCTGCTGCCTTCACAGTTTTTTTAATTTTTAGAATAAATCACAGTATCACAGTTGTAATAAACTTTGTTTAAATCCACAGCATTCATTTATATTTATACAATTTGCAAATTTCCTTTTGTCTGACTTGGTTTAAGTCTAACTGCCACTTACCCCTCTTACTTTCTAAGGGTCAGACTATAACGCAGACTGTAAAAGAGAAAAGCAGTGTAAGGAGTTCGCCTGATGAGCCAAACCCAGTGACCCACTGCAGAGGCAGTGATTCCTCATCAGCTCTCAATCCCTGCTGCACAGCATGAAAATCAGCGTAGCTGAAACAGTGTGCACTGGCAGGTAAACTGCATGAGCATGATTGGAGAACAAAAAGTAAGCCAAAGCCAGACTGCAGGTCTCAGCCTTCTGGTTCAGTACCAGCTTTTCACTTAGGATTTTACAACCGTCTCTCACCTAAGACTTAGGTTAGACCCCAGTGTGCTGACCTGCTTCGGTTTGATCATGACTTTCCTTTATCTTTTTTCCCCAAGACTGATTTTTTTAAAAATCATTTAGGCACTCAGCTT
Source organism: Cuculus canorus (assembly GCF_017976375.1). Taxonomy (NCBI): domain Eukaryota; kingdom Metazoa; phylum Chordata; class Aves; order Cuculiformes; family Cuculidae; genus Cuculus; species Cuculus canorus. The sequence goes on from NC_071401.1 coordinate 54,647,873, forward strand.
CTTAGAGGCATTAATCATTAATTTAACCTACCTTCTTATTTATTAATAAGCTTACTTTCTCTCAAGTCCTTCATTTTCCCTTGATATTTTTGTAAAAATTTTATTGGCTCTAACTGCTCTAACTGACACTAATCTGCTCCCGTGTTTTGCTATACTTACCTTTTCCTGGGATCTTAAAGGGTCCTGTGTCCACCCAAAGGTACCCCAAGAACTGACTGGAGATGTCGTTTACACAAGAGTCATTTTTTGAAGTGTATTCTTACATCTAGTTGGGCACAGAGTTCATCTCTTCATGCAAGATGGGGTTGGGGTTTTTCCTTCTATTTTTAAGAGATACTTGCAGAAGCTTGCAAGATAATAAAACTGCTGTTTTCTCTCTGGAAAAAAACCTTGCAGCACTGAACTTTAAGTGCAACAAGAAGAAGCTGACCCTCACTGTGCCCTGATAACTTGCACCCACCCAATACAGAGAATTTATGTATACTACCATGTAAACCTTGAACAGAAAATGGAAAAAAAAGAACATGCTATTTCATGTGCAGAAGTAGTCATATAAAAGTTTCACGTGTCTTCAAAAATAACAGTTCTACTAAAAATATAATCCTACCAGAAATAATAATTCTAATCTCTATAAACATGACTATGATAACACCATTGTAGAAAACACAAGCCACCTTCTAACTGATAATAAGAGCCTATATAATTTCAAAGGGAAAGACTTCCTGATGTTGCACAAATTCTTGGCCTTAAATTTGGACTAGCAAGTTGACTTCAACGAATCCATTATTTTATTGTTAAACACTTCTAAGAACTGACACGTAAAAATATAGCAAAGGGTAATAACTATCCTAAATCCACATTAATATCTCAGGACCAGATGATGACATCACGCAGTCCTAATGATCCGACAGCATCCACACTTGTACTATGAGATCTAGTTTTCTTTCAAAAGCAAATAATCTCTTTTTTGTCCTTTTCATCCTACTCACAGTTACAATTAAAAAAATTAACAATGGAAAGAGATGGGAAGTGTTTGTCTTTGCTCATAGAGCTTATGTGTCGTGTAAGAATCAGCAAAAATATATCGAGAGTAGATGAATGTTTTCATCAGTGCTAACTCTAGTCTGTGTTTTGCAGTAAGCAGGAATGCTTTCTGTTTAGATTCATCATCTTTGCTAATACAGTAATCTTTAAAAGGAAACAAGTACTCTAGATAATAGATAATTTGGAATTTTTTTTCTGCTGTGTACTAATGTACTTAACTCTAGGTGTAACTATATCACTACAACAAAACACTAATTTAAAACATTTTAAAGATTTGATTCCTTTGCCTACTGTTTTATATAGGATGAAAATGAACTGTAAGTCTCTTAGATGTTTTTGTCTGTAGGCTGGAACTATCCAACCTGTTGTTCTTTTTAAAATCTAGCTTTGTACTGTATTTAATATTCTTACCATCATTCTCACACAGTTTATTTAATATTCTTAGCATCATCCTTACAGACATTTTAGAATGGTAACATACTTTGGTTCTGCTGGGAATTTAACCTGCAAAATCTCTGTGAGAGACAAGAACTACCCAAATGTGCACTGATATTCACTGATACTTCATGGTGCACTGAGTTACTGTGCTAGGACTGTTCAGCTGGGACAGATTCAACTTCAGTCAGTAATGCCCTGGAGCTGCAGTGCCTTTGCAAAAGCATGCACATATGGGAGTACTCACTGTATCCTGTGTCCTCTTGATAGGGCTTCGAAGTCATATTTTATCTTTTAGTGTGCAAGCACTAAGGACATAATTCTGACGGCACTATTGTCTCATTTCTGTTATGAGAATTATCTTTTATTTCTTGTACTTTGTTTAAAATGTCTTTAAAAGCACGAGGTAATTTTAGTGGGAAGATAGAGGAAGGATCACTAACAGAACATTTATGTTCTACATGAGAAGAAGAATGCAGAAAGTAACATTTTCAAACCAATATGCAGGTTGCTGTCATAAGGAGCTACAGAAACAGTTTAATACAGCTCTGTGGCAGAAGGGTAAGACTGACCTTGAAAGAATGCATAAAGGATGAAAATTGGACAGGGTTCAAGCACAGATGTGAACATGAGACAAAAGAAGTTAAAAAAGACACAAAATAAATAATAGCACCAAGAATGAATTATGACCAAGAGATTTATGTAGATGTACAAAAGAAAATATAAAATTATGAATGTAAAGAAGAGATGACAGTACATAGAGAAGTAGGAATGTTACATTACTAGTGCATCTGTACACCATAAACTGGCGATGCTCTTACGCTTCTCCCTTATGTAACAAAATGTTGGTACTGCTTTTCCAAAGATGTGGAGCATCATGCTTTAGAAAAGCAAGTCAAATAAAACCACTTCGAAAGAAAATTATTCTAATGGTATGAATCATTCAAAGTTTGATTCAGGCTAGTTTACTCCCATGACTCCAAGCTAATGTTCATTCCACCTCTCCTTCCAGCCCCACTGCAGCAGAAGGGTTTGGTTTTACGCAGGGTATACCTGTGCCAGATTGGCAGGATTTAGCACCACATCTAAGCTCAATGAACTTACACATGTACACAGCCACAGTCTCTACAGATACGTGCCATGGCATATTGCAGGTCCCTGGGCCTCACTCAAAAAAGCAAAACCATGACTGATACAAAAGAGCTTCAGAATGATCTCAAAATCTTAATGGCATTTATCCAAGTGGCAAATGCATACATACAGGGAAATAAACACACTGATAAACTTCAAATTAACTATTACCCCTCAGGAAAGAAATCTTGGAATCATTGTGAGGAATTTGCCAAAAGTGTTGACTAGTTTCTTGGCAATTGTCCAACATGGGATATTAAGAATTACTGTGAAAGAGAAAAAGAAGAAAACAATGCCATCTTTCACAGCTTAAATGACTAGGCATGAAGCATCGCAAATAATTTATGCTGTACACAGCCCTGATCATCACATATCCAGAAATAAACAGCAGGAATGGAAAAGGTAGAGAGGAGGGCAATAACGAGCAAGTATGGACTAGCTCTTCCACGCTGATAAAACAGACCATAACTCCAGGAAAGAGAAAAGAGAGGAGAGTGGGAATGAAAAATATGTATAAAATCATGAGGAAGATGAAAAGAAAACGAGTCTTCATAACTTGCAACACAGACATGATGGTGCACTTCCTCATGCGATGCCCCATGGAGCATAATTAACAAACATAAGTGCTTTTCATATAATCTAAAATGATCTCATTCTTACGGGATGCTATTAAGACTGAAAGAAAAAATTAATTCCAAAAGTAGTTAGACAAATCAGGGAGAATACATCCACCAGTGGAAATCTATGGATGCTGCCTTTGACTCAGTTGCCAGATGATGTGAGGCTACACTGTGAGAAGGAACTGCAAATACTTTTGTTTCTCATATTCTCTTCCTAAGCTCACAGGAAGAGAGACAAGGTACAGGGTTCAATGTAATCTTTACTCTCTAGGACAGTCTGGACATTATTTATCAGTTTGAGCATTTTTTGGAACTCATTCACAAACATACTTTAGTTTCAGTTCCAAAACTACCTTACAGGTATTTAATGGGTAATGACAAGTTAACAGCAAAAGAGAAAATATTTTGTAACACAAACACCCAAAATGCTACTAGCAACTGAAAACTGATTCTTTTCCTCCTTCATATTTCTATAATGAAAACTCCATAAAATTTTACCTTCATCAACTCACTTACACACTAACACTAAAACCCAAAGCCAGCTAACAGGTTATTATTTTCATGGTCATAGTATATGCCTCTTGTTTGTCAAATGCAAACAGCCTACTATGGTCTAGAGCAGTTACCCACATTGCAGTCTAGATTATGATATAGCTATTTATACCTGGTTTAAGAATCTTTTGTTATACACTTTTGCATTAACGGTAAATATTCTGAATTTCCACATCTTTGCAGTTTGAGAAGGTATCTCCTGTCTTGCAGGATATGGGACTGGGCATGCCTACAGGTTCCCTTGCAGTGAAACACTGATGCATGCTGTATTTGGATGTAAAGGACAACTTGATAATAAGCTTGCTTTTTACACGTTATTAACATCAACATCCTCGAAGTAAGATATTTTTTCTAATGATATAATCACAAATTCTTACTGGAAATTCTCACAGTTAATCACAATGATGTGAATTCTCCTGCTACCCCCGGGTACTAGACAAAAGTCTTTGCTTACTCAAGGAATTCCATGCTCGACAGAAAATCTGAAGAACAAAAGAACTAAAAAAAACAGCCTGATGTAGTTCAAAAGATGCAAAGAAATGTTTAGGGATTCTGCAATATTACAAGAATGTCTTTGCTCATCTACATGAAGAATGACAGGTATAATCCAAGCTTCGACAGGAAAGATTAGTAAAAATCCTACCACAAAGACATGCAAAACACTGAACTATGCTGCTATTAAAACATCAGGTTTTAATATGCATGCAACAACATTTGAACAAAAGTGAACGAGTCAATATTGCTAAAGGGAACATCTACTGCATTTCATACTACATTACATCATTCTTTAAGAATATGAGATATAGGATGGAATAAGGATACTACTATATATGTAATGAAATATAAGTAATGGACACTAGACTGACTTTCCAAAGAAAGACTGGCTTTGTTCTTTAATCTGCCACTGATGACCTGTGGGAAACAATTTTACCGCTTGGGCTCTGCTTCTTTTTCTCATTTACTTACACTGTGAACTTTTTATGACTGAGAGTTTCCTTATTATGTGTCTGCACAGCACCAAAAGCACAGAAGTCTCAGAGAAACATGTACTTTGATGTGATTTAACAGCTATTTTCATCATAATGAGCCCTTCTATTTATTTTCCCAGCACTACCTAATCTTACAGGTTCAGACACTCCTTCACACACTTTCTTGGTTATCCTGACATTTTTCTGGATAGCTATCATTTGATATTCACATATCCTAAGTCAGAAATGTCCTGAAACAAGAACATAGTGGGCTGTTTCCCTGTTACACTCCAAAGTCTCAACTAACATCAAATCAAAAGACATGCTTCTGTCTAAATGACTAGTGCTATTCACAGTCTTCACTGCAACTACCTATATCTCACACAAAGTGATACAAGTTAGAGATAATATTGCTTAACTGTCAAGTTTTCAGACCATTTTCCCAGAAAGTAAGATAACAGTAATCTAGACATTCAATGTGATAAAGTTGGAACACAAATTCTCCATCTCAGGCAGATGCCTTAGTCACGGTGCAAGGAAGTATCTGGGCAAAGAAGCCATAAAGACCTGACCAACATGTGGTCATGGTTTAAGGGAGTGTTAGAAATGGTTGGACGCGATGATCCAGTGGGTCCTTTCCAACCTGGTGATTCTATGATTCTATGATTCTATGTGATAAGGAAGGTCATGATAAAAACAAACCTGGTCAATGGCATGAGCTGATAAGGATATGTGGAGTATGAGAATGTTTATTTTTTCAGTTGAGAAGATAAGGAAAGGGAGGGAGGGAAACACATAGAGACAAAAAAATGGCTAATTAGTGTTAACAGACAATAACCAGAAGCAAATCTGGTCAGTCACACTGATGGACTACCAAGAAACTGCAGGTAAACTGGCACTTTGCAACAGATGAGGATGCAAATCCGGGAGTCTTGCAAGTTGGAGGACATCGACGGGACTGTGCCAACTGATAAGGCAATGCACAGGGGAAGGGGCAGAATGGAGGAACAGAGAGGAGGGTAGCCAGAAAGGGGTATAAAAGGGGCTGACAGCTTTCTTATTAAATCTTTTCTTAACTGTCTTTCTCTGTAATCTCACTCTATCATGTCTCTGTGTGTGTGTGTGTGTCCGTGTGCATGTGTGTGCTGCAAGGACTCCATGCCAGCTGCAGGTGAGACCGGAGTGTGTGTGAGTGAAATTTGGGACCGGCTATTGGAGTCAGTTCAGGGATGCGGGTGGTGCTGACCTGTGGTGTCAGCTACTGGAAGCAGGGGGGGGTCTCAGCATCACCTACTGGAGCTGGTAAGGTTTTATTCTCCAGCCACTGTGAATGGTGTCTGTGTCAAAGATCAGCTTCTCAGGGTTCTGGGGTGAGTGAGGCAAGTGACGGGCTCTGAGCTGATGGCTGATGTGGGACCATGGGTCGCAGCCCATGTCCCTGATGTTTGCTGCAGGGGGAGAGGGAGAGTCTCCCCAAACCCAATGTACGTAGGCTCTGTGTGTGTTATTCACTGGCAAACTTCAAGCTGGACTCTCCAGTGAGTGTGGAGGGCCTCAGGTCCATGCAGGGTTTTCACATGGGTGGAGGGTCCATGCTGGTATTTGGGGGACCCACAAGTGTGGAGTTCCTGTGGTATGTGTGTGTGAATGCTGTGTGTTTGCAGCAAGCACACAGCTGGAGCAGCCAGGGAGTCAGGGAGCCCTTGGGCAGTAAAGGGGGCTGGGATCCAAGCAGAGGAGATTTGCCAGTACTCAGGGTATCCGTGACTCTGTGTGTGCTTGTCAACCTGGAGAGTGTCATGGGTGTGCTGCACCAGGGACCATGTGTGGTAGGCTGTGTGATAACCCATATCAGTATCCTCTGCACATCTGTGTGTTCCTGCATCCTTGTGTCCCTGGGATAAATCCTCAGCTTCACTACTGGTTGAACCTACAAACCTAACAATCCCCAACAGCCCTAACACACATTATAGTGATTCAGATGACTCATCAACTCTTCTTTTGACATTGGAGACAAAGGCAGAAATTCAAGGATCATTGCATCAAAGAAGAGCAAGAAAAAGGAAATCTGATTTTGGCTTTATTGCAAAGGCACTAAGCTGAAAGGGAGAAAACTAAAACTCTGGTTAACTTTCTATCCAAAGATTCATGTAAAAAGCCTAAGTACTCTACAGACAGAAACTGCCTCTAACTTCATGATTCCTTTTCTGGCTGCTCAACAAAAGTATTTTTCAGATTATCAATGCAGTATTTTTTTTTTCTTTTCAGACTGGAAGGAAAGACAGCAGGAATCCATATCTAGAAAGTTCTTTCTCCTTTTTTTGGCAACAGTGTAAAAATGAATTTTGCATTTCCATTTCTAGTTTAAGTTTATTTTTTACTGTGTTAATGATTGGTCACGAAAAAGAAAAAAAAAGAATTTAGTAAACAAAAGCCATTTAAGTTAAAGGTTATAGCATACACAAAGTATATTTTTACTTGTTTATGGTTTGCTGGGAGAGGCAGGGAAAATATAGACATACCTTTATAGCGTAAATTAAATAAATCAAATCATACATATATGCAAAATAATGCTTGTAATCCAGGCAAATATACATGATGACCAGCATCTGAACCTCCAGATATTTAAAAATATCAAAAGCTAAACTATCGAAAATAGCATCTAACAATATATTTTTAAAACATTACTATCAGTTTCACCTTGTTTAAGGGTCGTGAAAGTTCATGTTATGCATGGTATATTGCCATAAGCTGAATAAGGAAGGTTAACTTCACCTTAGAATTAAAAATCTGCAAATATACTGTCAAGGTTTTCCTTAACAATCTTTAATGATGTTAGTTTCAGTTCCCTTAAATAGCCAGTGCTTTAAAAAAGAAAAAAAGCAGGGAGGGGGACATTCTTTTCTTCATTTCAGGCTCAGGAAAGAAATCTCTCAAGCCCTACCATGTATTATCATGGAAAACTTGAAAGAAAATGTATACATTCGAGATAACTATGAAAATGCCATGTCTTGTTTGATAATAGTTATTTTAATCTGGTTCACTGTGTTTAAGATGGTGACTTGGATGATGTGAAATAAACCAACAGAAAATAATTTAATAAGATAGATCATCATAGAACACCCCAGGTTGGAAGGGACCTTGGAAGATCATCTGGTTCAACCTTTTGTGAAAGGGGAGCCTAAATAAGGTTATCTCGCACCCTATCCAACTGAATCTTGAAAACCTCCAGTGAGGGAAACTCCCATCACATCCCTGGAGAAGTTGTTTCAGTGATTGATTGTTCTCACTGAAAAAACTCTTTCTTATATAGAGATGAAACCTTTTCCAGTACAACCTGAAGCCATTGACCTCCTGTCTCATTCATGTGGCAAGTTGTGGAGAGCCTCTGTCCTCTTTGTAGCCTCCCTTTAAGTACTGCCAAGCTGGACTCCGGCTGCTGTTAAAAGCTCACCTGTTTGACTGACAATAATTAAAAATTTGGTCCTCTTACATTTTTTCTCTTGAACAATTTCATTGAAAAATGATTGAGGGACCCTAGGAAAAAAAGAGACTCATTAATCCCATTTTCAGTGTTGGGAGAGCAGAACCACACACTAAAGACCACCAACACTCCAAGCTGCGCCCAGAAAGCTCCTGTAATGTTGTTCAGGTGCATTAGCTTTATTACCTGTCTTGCTTGCATGAACTCTTACATTAGTCTGCTAACGCCACTGTATTGGCAATAATAAGGTTCCAAGTCAACTGAGCATTTAAATACAGGTTTATGTAGATTGCTGCCTTAGAATGGACTTAAGCACAATGTTAAATGCTCGGTGTGCTGCACCATAATCTTTGCAAACCCAAAGTACTATGTAATTTTTATTTATAAGCTCTTCTAAATATTTCCAAAGATATATGGAAACATTGTTTGTTTAGCTGTCATAATTGAGAAGACACAATGCTTTGAAGAGTTTTAAGTGTCAGACTGTGCAGAGCTCTACTAGGAGCGGCTCCAAGTCCACAGCTCTCAACTTACACCAAGAAGCTCTCTCCCTTCAGAGTTCAGATATCTGCAGGACTGAGCCTAAAACGATCTAAAGTATAGTCAGAAATCCACAGTATTGTTGATGGCCTCTTCTGAGTTTTGTTGTTCTTGTTGTTACCATTATTCAATACAAAGAAATGACAAAAAAATGACATACAAGTGCTCCAAACTAGCAGGAAATGTAGCTCATCTAAATTTACCTCATTAAATCAGAAATTAAATTTACTATTTTACTTCATGCCAAGATGATTAGCTGTCACATTAGATAGAAATCTTCATGAAAAACATGATCCAAATATTATTAAAAGAGCTAAGTGAACAATATATGGGAATTCCAAAGTTCTTGTACTTTTTAACTAAGATACAGCTTACTGGTTTTTTACAGCATTTTAAATGCCCACCTTCTGCTTCTGCAATACATCAAGTAGAAATTTCCAAAAGAGACATATTACAGCCTGTGGCATGTGATTCCTCCAGACTCATTCTACACAAATTCCTAACAAAATTTAGAACCACTAATCCAGTGGTACTTTAATTGGTGGAAAAATATTTTTCCAGATGAACCCATTACTGTGTGGGTCCATCCCTTTCCTCTAGTTTCTCCAGGAAACTGACAATCCCTACTTGCAATACAGAAGTGCCACTGCAGATCCTGTCCTTTTCTTCTGAATTCCCTCTCTCCATTAATTACCAAGATGTCACATAAGGTGATACTCAACCTTCTAAGGCTATAAGGAATGAACAGGAAACATCAGATGTCTTAATCTTAAGGAGTAAATTTTTTTTTCACTCATTATGGGAGGTTAGTGAAAGAATGGTATAGATATCTTTTGCACAGAAATAACATTATTCCCCTCATGATAAACCTTTTGCAATGTAAAGCATCTCTTCTGCTTCATAATTTTACAGGTGGAGTATTCAGTTTGGATAGGACACGACAGGGCTTGCATCTTTTGCTCTTTGAATGAATGTACTCTGAAACCAAAAGTATTCCTAGGAACAGACCCTTAGACTTCCCTTTCCAAACAAATTTGTGCATCTACACTGAAAACAGCTTCTCACCTACCTATACTAGATTCGGTTCCATGTTATTTGTAATATTTGTTAAAAGAAAAAAGAAAAAAAAAAAGACTAAAAGTCTGTCTTCAGAATAAGACAGACCAGGGACAAGAGACTTCTAGAATGTAGAGAAAATGAGTTTAAATAGTTATTTAAAGAGTTATTATCTCTTCAGTTTTCTCTACTTAAGAATTTCCACTAAAATAGACTGGAGAGATGAATATTTTTAAATAAACAGCAATACCATTTAATTTTGGATGATGCAGAGGCCTGAAATTACCAATTGGAATAAACGTACAAAATATATCTTCTCTGTTCTCATATACTTAGAAATTTATTAATATACTATGCTGTTGATCTCCTTAATGAATTAACCTCTCAATTCAGACAGGAGGAATCACTCTCTGGAGATCTTTGCTTGAAAAAGCTGTTACAAGAAAAACAAAGGAAGAAGAAATTTCTCCCAATTTAAAAAGCTGCTCCTGCATTCCTTATTATCTGTAGTAATATCTCTCTGTCTGTAATACCTCTCTGTCTCACCAGCACATTGTATTTTCAAGATTTTATTCTAGGACATTATATTTTTATTATGATCTGGGGTTCTTTCAGTTTTGAAAACAACTTTTAAGACTAATGTTCTGTAATATGTAAATAATTTTGTATTTTTCATTTGCAGAATGATAGGGGAAACTGAAAAGTGGAAGTCTTCCTTATTGTGAAATTAATGATCATGAAAACACTATAGAATATGTACCAGTAAAATTATTAAAACTACAATATCATAATAACTGAGAACCAACAATGGAGTCACTCATTTTATTTTCTTCTTTATTGCTGCCGTTAAGTTAGCGGGAAATAAATACAATGCAATAAGGTGTAACGCTTGCCTATTAACAGAGAGTTGATGTAAGAAGTGATGCATTAATATACTGGAAATGTACTTGACTATTTTAACTTTTCACTTTTTTTTCTTATTAAACCAATTCAACCATCCAAATCCTTCTGAAATCATTTCCCACTGGCTGAAGCAAAAACCACTGCTGAGAGCAAAATCTGCTGATTCTTTGATAGCTGCCTTGATGTTGAACACATAGTCAATACGCTACAGAATTCAAGCAGATGTTTTCAGTTTCTAAGTTAAGGAAACTTGTATTGTTGTCTTCCAGGGGCATTATTCACAAAACCTGGTGTCCTTCACCTTCACTGGGGCTTGAGGTCACAAGAAAGTTATATAAAAATATTATGGATATTAATCATCACCAAGTAAATCTATGAGCTTCTACCAAGCTCTGAGAGAACAGTATTTGTAATGCTGTCTAACCCATTATTTTTTACAAAGCAGCAAATGGAAAGTCTTTCGTCATCATGGACTTTTGAAGTGTACTTTTTGTAACTTAAAAAAATGCATACTGTGTAATCACATGCTGCATACTGAAATATAAAAACTGAGTAGTATTACTAAGTATAGAAAGAATTATCCTCAAAATCTTTCAGAAGTATACATCCGAAAGTCTGCAAGGAATTGAAATTCTTTACATGGATACTCATAAGGTAAGCTCAGCTTTTCTCTGTTAGATTTAGCTTTAGGCAAGGAACAAGAAATATATGTTCTAGCTCTGTAAACCTGATATCATAACAGCTGTGTGAGCCACATGACTATGAAGAGTGATGATTGCCATAGATAACTGCAGATCAATCTGAGTAACAAAAGAGAAAAATGTATCTTGTTCTTACTATAAGACATTTTTAATTAATTCTCTTGGCAATAAAATTTATTGTTTGCTTCTAGATGCACTTTCAATATCTGGAAAATTGAAAAGGAAGATAGAAGGCAAACAGAGCATGAGGGATGCTGTTTTCCGTCGTACTGTAATTTTCGGAAACAAAGAAGTTGTCGCTTGCTAAAAGGATGGCTATGAATACTAACTATCACTCACATTAGCCAAGTGACCAGTCCTGAAATGAAAGCAAAAAGCTTACCATACATGAATTTACACAGATTTTACATTTTTTCTTTGATTTAGTGATAGAAATTGGATATGGGAATCAGTTCATGTAAATTCTGTTTATTTCTGTTCCTACAGAGTTACCAGAAATATTCCAAGACACAACACATCCCTCTACTTTCTAGGTCCAACTAACCGTACAATTGCCTCTTCATGTAGCAGCCTCTTTGCTCTGGAATATCTTTTGCCATTTAATTGCAATCCTCTGTATTTGCTTATTGCTGAGAGATTTACACATTTTTCCTGCCTAGAATGGCTTTTCAATGCATGTTTAGGTAGTCAGGCATCCAAATTCTACCTAAGATCCAAAGGGAATCTCTAAAAACTTGTCGTCTCCAGCAGAATGGGTAACAGTTATTGCCTAGACTTTCCATAATATTTTTTTATGTCAGGAACAGTTTCTAACTCCTCTGCAAACCAAAGGAGAATTAATCTTTTTGGACCCTGAACATTGAGACAGATTCGGTATTTTTAGCCAAAGAAAGAACCTTAATGATGCAGATAGGGATGTTTGCCTGAGGCCACTGTCTCCACTAACTGTATAGGAAATACACAGTTTTGCCCAGCAGACTAGATTATACCCATTCCCAGGGCTCAGTAATCTAAACTTCAGGTGAGACGATGCCTAGTTTAGACTCCTAAATTAGACAAACTTTATTCCAAACTGTATTTTTGGTGAGCTTTTTTTTCTCTTCCACAAGGTTACTTTACTAATTAAAACTAGAAGCTCTGTGTGGTGTGGCCTTGTAGAAGTTGAAGGGGTTAAGTTCAATAACTCAGCATTAGCAAAAAATGAACAGTAGCCAAATACGAGGTGCTTTTCTAGCATATGTAAAAGCTATGTATACATACTGTATAGAGAAGATTAAGAATTGAACATTTTCATTTACTTCATTTTGTAGAAACATATCATACCCGTAAAAGCCCTGACTACTCAGGTCAGAGAGCACACAAGAGCTTCCCAAAGCCACAGATATGTGTAAGAGAGTCTGATTAACTGTTAGCTTCTCTGAGAGTAACACTGAAAGCATCAGAAGACAAACAGCAAGAACTTAAAATGAAAACAGGGAAGCCAGAAAACATAAAACTGTAAAGGCTACAAATCCGGACAAAATAAGATAGTGGCTTTATTGCACTGTCAAATTTAGTACTGAATACATACCCTAGCACATAACTGACAATGATGGAAATTTAGCGGGGACAACTCAATATCAGCAGCCAATTTTGCAGCATGGTGTAAGTCCCTTTATTTGATGAGGAATTTTTCTTCTATAGCGTAACAGGTGAACTTACATGGGATAAAACAGAGTCCAGTCTGGCAGTAGACAGATTACATTTGACTTCTAGGAAAGTGAGATGAAAGTAAAATGCAAGTTAGAAAGTTAGAAAGTCTACAGGATACTTTCCATAAAGAAAAAAAAAGACATCAAAAGGCTTTGAATCTGAATACATCTGTTTTACTACAGCAGTGTACTGTATCTTATCGACTGACTCCTCAGTGAGACAAAACAGCAAGAAAGAGTAGGTAAGAAAGGTCTGCTGACAAAAGAGTTCTTCAAGAAAAGTCTTTCTGCGTGTCATTTTCTCAGTATGGCTAAATACATGCTTTTTGCTTCCTACCCTCTCTGTATATTCATTGCTTCCTAAGTATCTACTCCTCAGCTTGCACTTCCCTACATCCCAGAAGGCTCCCCATGCTGGTATGCTCGACTGCGCTCAGGACAGAAGCAGTCTGCAGTCATGTTCCAGCAGGTTCATCCTTACCTGATACAAAGCAATCAGAATTTTTACTATCATTCTTTATTTTGCCTAATAAAAGATGATTTTTAATTAAACAAGATTTTAATTTATGCTTGAGATGGTCATAAACACAACTCAAAGCCAAATTAAGAAAGCCAAATCTATACAAATACATGTGCTACCTCTAATATCAAGGAAATTCTGAAGATTCAGCCTAATTTAAAATCATAGATGCACAGTGGCCCTACGATCCAATAGAAGATTAACTATTTGTACAGCCACTGAAAGTTTTGAAGATCACAAAAATTAAGCAGATGTGAAGTAATTTTAATTGTATGCTTCCGCTATAAAGATTACGTCTCCATCTTTCAAATCTGTAGTTTATTGCTACTTTTGGTTGAAACCGTTCTTGCTTTTCTTCTTCCCTTCCTCCCCATCGCAATGAAAAAGGAATGAGGAGTAAAATCAAACGAGGTTCCTAGGTTGTTTTTTTTGGTGATTTTAGTCATCTGCTATACACAAAGCTTTTGTTCTACTTTAATTTCCTAAAACTCCCACCTCACAAAATTCAGAAACCATCTGGAACAAAGAAAAAGCTCACAGGAAGGAAATGAGAACACCAATATCTGAGTGCTCCTAAATCTCTTTGGATTTATTTTTATTTAAGTGGATCAACTTTGCAGATATTCCGTACAACAAATTCTTTTAACACAGAAGTTCTACAAGATGCCACTGTTTTCAAAATCTCCAAGTTTGTTTTTGCTAGTCAAGAATGAATTGTAGCCAGAGAAGGGTGACACGAAACAGCATGAATTCCCTTAATTACTCGATTTTCAATTCATTGGAAAACTTTTATCTTTTACAAGCTAGATCCTTATATTTGTATTCTTTCATATAGCACTGAAAACCTCAATCTGTGAACAAATAAGAACACCACCATCATGAATTAAAAAATAGCTTTGTTGAATAATTCTTGCAAGTAAGAGGTAATCTTAGTTACCTTCCCCATACATAAGCTTCCTAACAGAAGTTATTTCTCAAAAGAATTGTATGAGCCAGTTTCTAAGACAAAGCTCTTCTGTCATTACTTCTGTTTAAATAGCTACTAGGTGAAGACAGAGTCTTTAATATTTCTTAAGTTAATAAGCATGTAACTCCAAGAAGTACAGCAAGAACATGTAAATACAGTAAAACGTTTCCCTGAGCTTCCAGTTGAGAACAATTATCTTTGTCAGGAACTGACAGCAACTGATTTACTGTGATCTCAACGCTAATTACGCCTATAGGGAAATCACTGTTCTGGTAAATTACTATTTACCTTCTCGTGTGGATTCTAAATAACGTGATCACAGTTTTCTGAATAGCACTGTCTGTTCATAATAAACTCACATGCCTATGTGAATGTAGAAAGAACAAACTATTTATGAGTGTCTCTTGCTTATTTGGTTTTTCAAAGCCTTGACGGTGATGAACTTCGAAAAATATGAACAGAGGAGCCACACTGTCGTACAAGAGGTAATCATTTGTATTTCTTCAAGATATATTCTGAAGATGTAAGTTAACTATAGGGTATTGCTGCAAAGTAGCCACTAAGATGATAAAATAAGGCTGCAGCAACCTGAACTGTGAATTTTGGATTATTTTAACGATTTTTTACACTTTCAACTCAAATCTCAGTTGAGTCCAGAGTATAACGCTTGAGTTCTCGAAGGGCGAATCTGCTTGAGGGAAGGTGTTCAGGAGCAAGTATACTAAGTTACACTGTAACTGGTGCTTCAACAACCTGCATTAAGATGACCTCACCTTCAACCTATCAACCTTTAGATGAAAAACAGAGCGTGAACTATTGAACAGTGTGGATCCTTCAACCGTCTATCATGAAAACCTAGAAATCACCAGAAGAACTTCTGTTGACATTAAGAGTATAGCTTTAGAAATAACATACAGAATGAAAGGTTTCTGGGGAAATTCAGGAAACAGTTTGTCAATTAGTTTAGTTGTCAGCACTTTCTCATCACTGTGAACTTTTGTGTAGGGCATATCAGACTTAAGTGTCTGTAATCTTTGGTTGCTGCCAGCTAAGGAAACTGTGAAATGATACAAGGACTATTACAAGAAACATTAAAAGCTATGAACTTCATGAGAATTCATATGAAGATTTCAGGTAAAAGTGCAATCTGATACGTACACCAATTGTAAAAATCCTTTAGAAAACTTCAGTATCATTAGAAAAAATAAATAATCACTGATAACAGATAAAAAAATTACCAATATGGAAATTAAGGCACAGAACTTGCAAAGTTCTCTCCTGAAATTATGGGCTCCCAAATTTGTATACATGTTGCAAATCTGAATTTTGTATATTTCTTGTAGTTTTATTAATAAGGATCATTTTGGGTCGGATTATAACTGAAAATGTCCTAGGAAAACCCCACTTCCCGACAAACTAAATTCTAACTAGTTTCCTACCTCAAATATTTTGTTTACAAAGCAGGTAAAGTTACATGTAAAATGCAAAATGAGTACTTGCTAGTGTACACTTTGTTTTTAAAATCTGGATGTGGAACACTACCATTGCAGCCAACATATCTCAAGTCTGATTAAAGAAATATAGTGATCTGAATGTCACTTAAACAACAGTTAAATTTGATGGCTACTGCATACTGCCACTGTGCTGTTCATATTTTCCCTCTTGACACTATAACAAAATCTTTCCACAGATTATAAAAGAGGTGATTATTTACATCAAATACAATACCATATTTTTAACAGAGAATATTTAATGTTTTTAACAGGGAAGAATAGATTGAGTAATTTGATGAGAAGCGTTTACTTTTATTAAGCTATTAAGATCATTATATCTCCAAGATACAGACTTAAATCCTCTAATAAGTAAAGCAAGGCATTCTTCAAAGTACATGAATAAACAGCACATAGTATTTAATAAGAAATCTGTCTGGTTTCAAATGCAGAAAGTACTTACGGATCCTTGATATCAGTGACTGCATCAATGACTATTTGGAGACTTACAGATGGAAAAGGGAGTTTTTCTGGTCAATGACATATTTCTGCACAACTACATTGACTGGCAAAGAAATTTCTGTCCATGGTACGAAATAAATTAACATTCTGCCAGAAAGAATAGTTTTGCCAATAAAATGTCCTTTTGCAAAACCTGGGTCCCAGAAACCTCCTAGAAGAATAGGCTTAGAATGACCCATCAAATTAATCTATCAAGGAGAGCAGGAAACAGTAAGAATAATTCTTATTCAGAATTGTGTCGATATCACCTTGCAAACTAGTATAATCAATAGATGCTTTCACTCCCTATCTACAAGCAATCTATAAAATGTATCACTAAGATCCTTAATAGGAGCTCACCACTTAAGTAGTTTTGCTTACTGTGCCTGGAAAGACTGATAAAACAGGCGTAATGACAGCACCTGCTAATGTAATCTGCCATGCTACATATTTACATGCCAACGTTTGGTTTATTTTCTTAAAGTTGGATTTGATTCTGTCCTGAGGACTAGACAATGGATCTCGAATTCTCTAAAGCAATGAACGATAACAGAAGTTGTTTTAGGAGTGTGAATTCCACCTGAGACACAGTATGTAAGACCCTTACCTTTCTGAAGCCTTAAGCTAGTGGTTAGGATTTCTAAAATGCCACTGTCTCTATTGTTGCTACAGAATTGCATGCAATATCTGCTGTATTTCCTCTACCTCCTGTATCTGAGTATCTTTTCACACATGTTGAGTAAGACAAGGTGTGTAGTTCTCTCTGTGGCAACTACATTTCATCTTTCACCCACAGCAGATCAAAGTTGCTTGTTTTAGTCACTGACAAAACAGTTCTGCCAGCTTCTGCTCTCTATGATTGCTTCCATCTTTTTCCTTCTAAATTTGAATATTTTAAAGTAAGAAGAATGAAAAAAAAAAAAAAGTATTTTATTACAGGAAATAGGAGGTTCCTACCTTAAACATCAGCGAGGAGAGTAATATCCCTTGCAGCTCCACTACATGAACTATGGTAGCAACTTGCAGAGTGCTGTTGACTCATTTCTCCCCATTTTGACACCTCTGGATCTTGAGACCATAAGTGCAATGTGCTACATTTTACCGGTAGACCACTTAAATAGGATCAGATTTTTAAGTCTTTAAGGCAGAAGAACTTTAATTTCAGTCATTTTAGTTAGCTCTGTCTCAAACGGAAATGTAACAATTATGTCCATCCTTGATGGAAATCAGTCAGACAGGATGAGTTTTGTCTCACCTAGTCTTATACAGTTGTTCAATAAAGTTACTTTAATCTAAATTGGTCATACATGTTCATTTCATAGTAAATAAACAGAAAGAGACACCTCCAGAAGAAAATTCACCCCATTATTAAACAGGTTAAATTATTTGATCGTTGGAAAGGTCTGATGATTCCACAGGTCAAAAAAAAAAAAGACCTTTTCAAGAAATATGGAAATGGTGCGAGATAATAAGATTCATCTGCCCTGATGCAAACATCTACATCTGAACTAATCATACTAGTCTAAATATGTAGAATTGACATGGAGAATCAGGCATATTAAAGCACAATTCATCTCCTCCTAAAGGATATGGCAAAACACTTTGCTGTGTAAGTGCCTCTTTCTGTCCAGTGACTTTAAGAAGTGCAGACATCTAGCTTTGATACAGACCTCCAAATCATTGATATCTAAATCTGGACGAAATTAATTTCCACCCAAAGCACAAAATAATTCAAACCTGCTGTAAGGGACTGACCTCCCTGTCAGAGTAACACCAAACTGGTTTACATTCATCATTAAGGAAAAGCATTGACAGCCTTCAAGAAAACTGACAGAAAGGGAAAATTCTGTTACAGAAACAGAAACTGAAACCATATTGTGATAAAGACATTTTATTCTCTATAATAACTATGCTGACTAGCAAATATTGCATTTTAATTAACAGAACTACAAAGTGTTCATCCAAGGATATTACAAATGGGTCTGGAACAAATAATTTGGATCTTGAAAAAATATTTGATTATGCAGAATTTCTGAAAGATTAGAAAAAATATGTATAAAGCGTTAACAAATATTAAGAGGAAAAAAATAAAACAGAGAGCTCACTCATATAATTTATGCTGCCATGATACTGATTAGAAATTTCTTGAAGCAGAATATTCTTAAAAGGTGCAAAATAAATGCACTATTAATTACAAGAAGCACGACTTTATGGAAAATATTTCTTGGCAAGGTTGCTATTCTTAATGAGATCACAATTTTTTTTGTTGATAAAGGTAAATGACATAAGAACCTAAAATTTTTGCATTAATAATTAACACAAGAACAGGCACTGTTTGAAGTAAAAATGGAGTAAATATCCCTATTGGATCACTAAGACAATCTATGAGGTTCTCTAAGATCCTGTGCTGTGACTAACTTCATTTATTAGAACAAAAGATAAAATAATTACTGATATAAAATTGGTAGAGATATAAGTAATGATGTGGTGAGGCCAATCATACAGCAAAATCTAGATCTTTTGGTAACATGAGCTGACTTGCAGAGCCCAAGACAAAATACAGTTGTCAAATGCAAGGCTAGAAGTATATAAGACAAGTTACGCAATATCATGAACTAAGCTTATACTGAGGGACCTAAAAATACTGACATATAGAGAACTGAGCTAATGTTCCCTTTATCATAGTGCAATTATTAAGGATAACCCGCAATTATTAAGGATAACCCAGTTACTGGGAGCATATGAAGTCAGAATTGATACACTCATATATGAAACCAGTGAAACCAGTATCAAAATCCTGTGCCATCTTTCGAAGGAGAATGCAAGAAAGTTAGAAAGTATTCACAAAACAGCAACAAGATTTAATGAAACCTATAACTCATGCTTTACATTGTGAGATTTAAGAAGTTCATCCTAAATTATGGAAGAGAAGTCAATAGATGACATGACTATGACTAATACATTTCCATAGGGTTTTCCACATTATCACAACTGTAACTGCATATGAATAGTGTCTCCTATGCCTCCTGAATTCCTCAGATTTAAGGAGTATACAGGCGTCAAGGTTTCACTAAATTTGCGCTAAGTTGTCACATTAACTTTTTGCAGACTATGTATACTCATAACCAGTGTATTAACAACAGTTTATTTCCTCACGCATAATATGCATATAACAGAATTCCAAACACATGGAAGCAGTGGTAAAAATACAGAATCTTCAAAACTGCCTGCACAGATTTTCTAGGTAAAAACATGCCTAGGAAATTTTTACCCTGACTAGCATGGGTAAGAGATGTCTAAACAGTAAAAATAAAAATAAAAAATAAAAATAAAAATAAAAATAAAAATAAAAATAAAAATAAAAATAAAAATAAAAATAAAAATAAAATGATGTGTGAATGGAATTTAGTACTACTCCACATTACATCACAAATAACATACGCATAAACCCTTCAACATTTGAAATCTTTCATTCAAGAAAAGAAATATCTTCAAAAGATATGGACCTGGGGGTGCTGGTCAACAGCCAGATGAACATAAACCAGGAGTATGCCCAGGTGGCCAAGAAGGCCAACAGCATTCTGGCTTGTATCAGAAACAGTGTGGCCAACAGGATGAAGGGTGTGATCACCCCCATGGACTCAACACTGGTGAGGCCATACCCTGAATATTGTGTTCAGTTTTGGGCCCCTGACTCCAAGAAAGACATTGAGGTGCTGGAGTGTGTCCAAAGAAAGGCAGGGAAGCTGGAAAACAAGCCTATGAGGAGTGGCTGAGGGAACTCAAGCTGTTTAGTCTGGAGAAAAGGAGGCTGAGGGGGGACCTTACTATACTTTACAACTGCCTGAAAGGAGTTTGTAGCAAGTTTGGTGTTGGTCTCTTCTCCCAAGTAAGAAGTGATGGAATGAGAAAATGGCCTCAAGTTGCACCACGAGAGCTTTAGGCTAGATATTAGGAAACATTACTCCACTGAAAGTGTTATTAAGCACTGGAACAGGCTGCCTAGGGAAGTAGTTAAGTCACCACCCCTGGAAGTATTTGCAAGATGTATAGATGTGGCGCTTAGGGTCATGGTTTAGTGGTGGGCTTGGCAGTGTTAGGTTTACAGTCGGACTCCGTGATCTCAAATGTCTTTTCCAACCTAAACGATTCTGTGTTTCTATGATCAAAACAATCAAACTACGAGTGTCAACGCAAAAATTACTAAGTGAAATTTGATGCCAAGTATATTGCAGCTATTAACACTAGATTACCACTGGCTTTTAAAAGGTCCCTGTATAAATCTTTTAGTTTCATGGAGCCTTTAATAAGCTCAAAATGCTTCCAAAATGTTTTACACATATCTGAATACTTGCATACTCTTCAATGGAATGGTATCTCATCGCTTCTCACAAACCAGAATGATGTCTGTTTCATATTTTTTTCTGCTTGTTTTGTGGTACAACATAGTAAGAATTTGGAAGTTCTTAGAAGTCATATAAATGAATGGGTAATGTGAACTGAAACCAAGTTTCTTTCAGGTAAAAACAGAAATATTCTTTGTAACAAGGTGATAGGAAGGGGGAAAAAACCAAAAATACATGACTGCCTGTGTAAGGACAATGATAACTACAGCAACAACTGACAAAAAAAATTGTGAATGTCTTCTCTTAGAAGCTGCATTTAATGTTGGTAACCTGTGAAAGATTTTATATATATATATATACACAAACAATCATGTTAAGATGAAGTGTATTCAACGAAGTAAACTAAACTGTCAGTTTCAGAAATTTAATTTACAATACAAGGAATCACATTTATTCTGTATCAGCCATGTCCAAGTTTTGCTATTAATCACAGCTTACAAATGAATAGAGGGTTCACGGTTGAGAGGTAAAATAGATATCATGTAAGTACCTGACATTCTCTCCTGGAAAGTTCTTTGTTTTCTCTGCAGTGTTTAACACTGACATAAAAACCTGCTTGTCAAAGACAAACAGAAATAAGGCAAGAGATCAGTCAGATTGAGATTACTCTGTGCAGATGACAGTAACACATTTTCTTAAAATCTCAAATACTAAGACAACAAGCAAGACATTTTAAGTCATCTCTCTAGTTCTGCAGTATTGACAGGCAGTCATGGACTGACATTACTTGATTAAACTAATTTTATTCATACTTTTTTCCTTCTAATCTTACCCCAAATTAAAGAAGCAAATTTATTTTCTTCATATGTTTTTATCATTAGCAACTTTTTATTTGCTTTATCAGCAGGGCTGATTTTTTTTAATAGTGTAAATATAGCTCTTTAAAATAATCTTTATGACAATCTCCTTGACCCATCACTTTTTTATCAACTGAGATAATTAGTATCAATTTTTAGAGTGTGAATACTGTTTTATGAACATCATCCTATTTGGCTACACTTTATTTTAATTGGTTAGACCATATTTTCTGAATATTATGCTTCAATATTAATTGTAAATTATAAAGAAATATTAAAATGAGTGCTACAATTATGATACATATATATATGCCATAAGCATGTTATAAAGAAGCTAATAAACAGAAAAGCCAAATCTCACAGGCTATAAAAGTATAGAATTATTTTCAAGAATGCCTAAAGTATGTTCTTGCTATTACATGATTGAAGAAGTGCTAACATTCACTCACATGAGTGCAAATACTTTCAGATCCATGTTTTCCTTTGGTTTCATTTCAGAGATCACATCCTTTGATGACAAATAAAATGTGAAACTTCGTCCTACATGAGTCATGTCAGGTGTTTCAGGTAACTTCAATGGAGAACAGAATATGTGCAAAAGCAACCATTATCCTATATGTGCTGAAGTTCAGAAAGCTTAGTACAATCTGACACACGCTTTCCTTACTGTAAAGGTGACTGAAAGGCAGAGCATTTCTCATGCTTTCTTTTTCATGCTCTCAGTGCAAAGCAAGTTTTCTATTTTTCTAGCTTCTGGGCAAAAACTGCAGAGTAACTTACCATCACACAGATTCTAGCCTCCTCAGAGGCTCAAGAATCACCTAACCCATCATTTAATTACTGAAAAATAATTAAATCATTATAAATAATTTAATATTGAAATATGTATTAATTAAATAAGTAGGAAATACTTCCAAGAACTTACCAGAAAAATGAAGCCGATTTTTCCCCTACGTTTCTCAGCCATGAGTGGTTCATCACTTCTGAAGCAGCTATAATTTAGTACCATTGCTAATGAACTACTTTTTCATCAGGATTAAGTTTAAGACTTAATCACTTTTATGTTAGAAATTAATGATAGCAGAATTCCACTGAAGTTACTGAAACCTGGAGCTATGGTTTATCACACACTATTTCACAAACCTTTTCTGAACAATGTAAGGCTTGCCTTTGGATTGAGGATTGTTTGAAAAGCCTTTATGAAATACAAAGCATATAACCACTATACTTCAGTAGTGATTCCTTCAAATAATAATGAACAGCTCTGCAAGCAGTTTGCTGTTAAATGGCTGCACGAACCTCTTCACATTTGCTCAACACATTCTTTTGCAAAGTCTAGGAGACTTATTCAATTGACCAAGATGTTGCCTAGTAGCAGTTTGATCATTTGATTCCTACTGGGAAAATTAAAACTAGAGCGTTTCATCATTGTAGTCAATTTCTACCAAAGGGAGTCAAAAGAGCAAAGGCAAAGATGACAAGACCTAATCTGAAATTCCCATTAGCACAATTCCTAATCAGATGCAGCTTCTGATAAAAATCCCACATAAAAGCTTTTTGCTTTAGATATCAAAAGCAAGAAGAAAGCGCAGTTCAGCACAATATTAAAATACAGCTTCAAACCTCTTGCAGTTCAAAAAAACACCCCCCAAAACCCAAATGCAAATGCTAATACTTAAACTTTCTAGGAATTTTAATTATTTTGTGCTGCTATAATGCTGTTTTATTAAAAACAGGCTATGAACAGACTGATCAAAGAGATTTAAGAGTAATTTCCAGAACTTCAAGTCTACAAATATCTGTGACACTTAAGCTTCATCCCTACAAATAAATTAAACATGTCTGTGACTTTCCTTTGTCACTGAGGACAATTTACGTGTAACGACCCACATACACTCCGAACCAGCATACTGACTGCCAACAGTAGATGTTCTTGGCACATGCCAACTACAGAACTATACATGGGAATTTTCTGGTATTGTGCTTTATGGCATGGCTACCAAGCAATCAAGGGACTGTTCTGACAATTAAACAACATAGACAGTCAATTCCAGAATACACACATGTGCCCTGATACTGATTAATTAATAAAAATAGAGCTTTAATTATCATAAAGTGGAAAACCATTAGTAAACACAAAACGATGATGAATCCAGAGAAAATGCTTTAGCATATTTAACTTAAGACCACACAATATTCAAACGTAAGATCCTTGACTTTGGAAAGGTGATTCACAGAAACAGCGGTAAGTGACCAAGACTCTCACAGAAATGGGGAGCTAGGTATAAATCTCTGAACCGTACAATGATATAACATTTAATGATTTTATATTTTATTAACAATGATTAGACGAGTTGTTCTGCTATGCAATGGCCAAAAACTAACATACCTTGAGTAAACGCTGGAAAATCCTGAACACAAAAATATTTTGGAGATCCCAACCACTATGGAGTTTTGGTGCCTTAGTCATAACTTTGTGTTAACTATCTCTACTTACTTGCCATAAGTATTTGCCACTTTCTCTCCATAACCAAAAGCCACTTTCTGAAATTCTGATTCAAACTGATTAAGCCTTAAAATGCCACTGGTGTTGGCTGTAGCAGTGTACAAAATCTCTGCCTTATTTAGGGAAGAAGCAGCGTGGCATTAACTCTGTGCTCAAGAAAGCAAGACACTTATATCTTCAATTCTTAGATTCAATTTGCCAGGAAAAGGAGAATTTTTAATGTGTAACCAAATGAAATTTGGAGTGGCTCGTCATTTCTTATTTGGGAAACACTGCATTATATTTCTAATTCTCATTTCAGAGCAGTCTGCAGCTTAAAGCATAAGACTAACTTTAAATTAAATAACTGAAGTATACCAAAAAGGAAACAGGTCACTACTGACCCCTAAGAGAAAAGAGAACATGTGTACCCCACCCAAGAAAATTAGTTACTCACAGGAAACACAGAGGATATAGTCAAAACAATTCATTTAGTGAGCAACAGGTAAGAAAATAAGGATAAATATACCAAACATGAGATTAGAAATCCAAATGTATTCTGATTTGTTGTCTTGGATTTTTTCATCAATAAGCATCTACTGACCTTTGACATAATAAAAGGAGAAGTCATGCTTTCATAGATTTTGTTACAGTACAGACTCTTGTTAATTCAGAGTAATAGCTAGCTTAGCAGCTATAAGCACCTAAAACACTGCAAATTAGCACATAAATGCAAGAAAAAATATCCTTTGAAATGTACTTTAGCTCTATGTCCTTATAATAAAAAACACATTAATATAGTTATGTAAGTACTCCACACAATGCTTGTAAATCCAAAAAAAATTGTGACATCACCTATAACTACTATATTATGTTTTTAAAATTTTAGTGAAATATATGAACTGCAAATTATGCAAGTGTACATGTGACTGACTTCCAGGTGAATTCATAAAAATATTTCCTTAAATGAATACAGCAACATTAAAGATGATAAATTGCATTCATTCATTCATTCATTCATTTCTAAAATGTATCCTTTAGAAATTACATATATGTTAAAATCAGAAATATTTTGCCCAATTACTTCCTATTTTAAAGGAATATAATCCAATATTAATTTACACTGCAATTTCCCAATTAGCATGTAGTAAACATAACGACATCTAAATTGAAATAAAACCAAATTCATTTTACATTGCAGTTCTCACAAGAGTGATACTTACAGGAAAATAATGATTTTCCCACTCAGAGGAACATAAATAGGATCTTTATTCCATTTAATCTCCTAACAGCTTGGTTGGCTCTAGTCATTTGCTATCATAACTGAAAGGGTTATGGACTACCTAATTTACTAAGAAAAATGCAACACTTCTGTCTTCTTTTCCTTTTTTGCACATTTACTGCTAAAACATTTTGCTATCTTAAGATCACCATATAAAGATGGGGGGGAGCTCTTTGACTCTGCTTCATGCTCTGGAAATGCTTTTTTACAGAGAAAAAGAACGCTTTGTTGAAATGCTTCCCTTGCCACTGATGTAGAGGCTGAATGGAATAATTAGACTCTCCTGCTTTTCCAAGGAAAGAGTTTTATAAGCTTTAAAGGATATTGACCAGATCACCAAGATGTGCAAGTTCAACATCTGGCATGTGATCCTTCCCATAAAGCTATGCTGTCAAAAATGATCCTTCACCTAGAATAAATCATCCTTTCCCAGTAACAAGCTAATGAATGTCCTGGTTTTCAAGTTCTGTTTTGCAAGAAAAAATATATGAGATCTGTATCAGACTACTGATTTTACATTTATTTAAGGCAAGGATATGGATCCAAACAAATTCTACGTGATTATGAAAACAAGTTATACCTATTAAAACCAGCAGTAGAAAATTAGTTCATATTGATATTTACAACTACTCTATTTCAATGGATAAGCTAATAATTCTATTATAAGAAAAACATAGCTCCAGCTTATGAAGCCACTGCTTGTTGTTTTCCTACATGTCTACTAGAAAAACTTATTATATTTGATATAACAGATAAAATCTTTTTCCAGTGAAGCTGATGACAAAACCTATATTAATTTCTTACACTTAACCTTTGTGAAGGCAAGATAAAAGTGAAGAAGGAAAAGTGAAAAGTCCCTTTCCTTATTTGGATGGAGTGTCAGAAAAGACCTACAGAAAGAACAATACGAGGGAGATCCACTATCTAAGGTTAGGCACTCAACCATAAAGCAGAATATCAGATCTTCCTCCCTTCATTATTTCTGTTTGTTTTTCTTTAAAAAAGAAAAGTGAGGTTTTTATTAAAAAAGGAAATATCAAGGTTTCTGCTATCAGTACAGAAATCTAAACTTGATCTGGTTAGACTGACATCTCTTTGCTACTTTGACTTTACTAATGCTACTTTGAAAGGGAAAGAGATTAGATGCACTCTTGTATTTTTTGGTATCTTATACCTACACAGCAAAAACTATGAGGCAGTCCCAAATCACTACAAACACTTTTTCAAAATTAGCCTTCTCACTTTTGTAGGGCAATCTGCATTTAAGATTCTTCTCTAAGAAAATTTCCTTAGCCAGAGGCGGTAACTGTGTATTTCCTAGTGAACTACTCTGTGGAACTGAAATAATGTAAAATTCTTGCAAACACTCCATCCTGATGCCACAATTTAAGTATCATGGGAAGAAACACCTTCTCAGAAGTTCATTTGATGCTTATGAGAAGGTCATTTGATGAATTGGAGGAGTGAAAAATGAATCCCTCTATTCTATCCACGTCACTCAGGATTTTAGATATCTCTGCCATTTTCTTATTTGTTAATCATTTTTCTAAGCCAAAGAGTTAATTATTAAGGACTATCCAAGAACTACTCTGTCATTCCTCATATAGATGCCTTTCTATATCTGTGACTGCCTTGTTCCCCTCTCTGAACCCTTCCAATTCTACAGTCTGCAGTGTCCATTTTGAGATGGCTATAAAAGAGTTGAAAGGTTTTCAAAACACAAGCTTAATATAACTTTCTGCTTTAGTATCCTAATGCTCTGTTTTCTTCTTTGTTTTGAGTTTTTTTCCAACTTACCTAACGCTCTATTTCTCTTTTTGACTGCTGCAGGACATTGAATTGACATACTCCTAGAACTACCACAAAATCAGGATCTCAGCATTGAGTTCAAACACCTCAGATTCACTATTTTAAACATAAAAGACATCTTTTCTTTTTCTGTAATACCACTAAACTTACAGTGAGTATCATCTGGCTTTCTAACTTGCAGTTGCTCTACCTCTCAAAAGATACCTTTGCAGCAAACGCACAGTTGGTCCTTACTTTTACTACCCTCAAACATTTAGTATCATAAGCAAACTTACGAAGAATTATATCCCAAAACATATCCTTATAGAACTGCACTGGTGATCTCCTTTCACTTTGAGAATAAAACACTTATTTTCATTCCCTATTCTTTATCCAGTAACCGATTATTTATCCATATAAGAACATGCGTCTTATTTATGGCTGAGTTATTCGTCAAAGTCTTTTGGAGATCCAAGTACCTTTCTCCTTTCTCCAGTTAGTTACTGACTGCTTCCAAAAACCGCAATACCTGTGAAGAATGACCTGTCTTTACAAACCCATGTTGACTCTCCCCCTATCTTG
This sequence comes from Cuculus canorus, assembly GCF_017976375.1. Taxonomy (NCBI): domain Eukaryota; kingdom Metazoa; phylum Chordata; class Aves; order Cuculiformes; family Cuculidae; genus Cuculus; species Cuculus canorus. The sequence continues at coordinate 54,675,816 of NC_071401.1, forward strand.
CTCATCTATGTTTTTACTGGTCCTATACTTTATTACAGCATCTACTAATTTGCCCAGTAAATCTCTTCTTAGTTGAAAAATATCTGCAAACCTTAAGTTAAGTGGAAAAGATTATGGAAGCTCCTAAATACACAGAAAAACTTCCAGACTCAGTAGTAAAATACTTGATTCCCTGAGTAACAGAAATTACATTAACCCTGGCTGGCATACAAAGCAAGCTGAAAGATGAAAGTGTGAATAAAAGGCTACTATTGAGCCAATATGTTCTTATATGTACGCTTCACGCCATTAAAGAAAATTTACAACACAAAGACATACAGTCTGCTTGTATTTATTTGCAAAAAAAAATCCCCAATGAAACAAAACAACAACCCCCCCACCCCTCCAAAAAAAGTCTAGGAAAGCAATGAAATATTCAAATGTAGTAGCAGAGAGCTAGTATGTGTTACTCATTGTAGTATTACATTGTTAAGCATTTCTATTAAAATATCCAGGATTCAGTTTCCACTTTGAAGTGTTTGTTTCCTGAAAGCATTCTGCATTGTACTGATATAATCCATATACTGTTTGATGGAAGGCTGGTTATGTAAGTTGCCTTTAATGAATTCCCTCAGGGCAGCTATAACCTGTGCCCCTATATTAAAAGAACAGACTAACTTCTTTTCAAACTAAAAGGTTAAAATCACAAATCAATCTATAAATAAAACGAGATTTTACACTGAGAAACTTCAGGTCATTTTAAATTTCAAAGTTTTCTCTATCTTTTTTTATTAAGAGTCTCAGCTGTAGTTTTGTTAGAAAATCACAGTACTTGATTCAGTATAAAGACATGGAGAATTGTTTCTCACATGTTATTTCATGTGGTCCTAAAATATGCATCAGCACTTGATTCTACTTTCATTAACTGGTAATAGCAACCACCTTTCGAGAACAGGAGTACCCTGTAAATCACTGAAAATATTGCAATGGATTTCCAAGATAAGACAAGAGTGTTGAAGACTGGAAACAGAAATCAATAAAAGTTTTCAGTTCTAACACTGATTTCCTTATAGTTCCTCAAGCTCCTCTTCATTAAACCTCCATAGGAAAACAAAGTTCCCTGTTCTTCTGATTCAACACCTAGAAGCCCTTGTATATTTGATCAAATTTCACCTTATTTTCAACTACAGTCTGCTGCCTTCCCACCACTCTCATTCCTGTACAATATTTTCTGGAAAGCTACACCGCTTTCTGCCTCATGCTAACAGCAGCTGGGTCACTGGTTTCAGGAATCCTGTCTACCACTTCAAATTCATTCCCATAGTAACTAGAAAATATTGTAATAAATGTAACCTATCAAACTTCATGGAACAGATTTCCACTAACATGCACCATCATTTCTGTTTATATCTTCTGTTATAAATATGAACGCTTGTACTATGAAATTTTTATATGAATAAATGCCTTTAAACCTACAAAAAAATAGGACCAACTTAGATGAATTTTGATCTAACAAAGTAACTCCCAATGGCCGCTATCAGCCTACCTTCAAGCACTGCTTTCTTTCACTGTGAAAATTTGACTATCATCTAAGGAAAAACGTTTTCTAAAAACTATAAAGGTTTTGGAAATGATCTCATTAGTCTTCCGTGGAAATAACTGATATGATCTTCTAAACAACACAACTTTGAGCTAAAACATACATTATGCACTGAAAGAGACAGAACAAAAAATAGAAATCCACTGAAACACAGAAAGGTCTATCTTATAGGGAGGATCTAAGCTAAAGAGTCCAGATCTGCGTGTATGACAGTAAACAACCTTTTATATCAACTGCTAACACTGTGCAACCAAAGCCTACATACACACATAAAAATAAGTATGTTATCAGAGACATCAATTAGCTTATGATCCAAATGGTTTCTAAAATATTCTGCATCTGACAAGTAAATATACAATAACAGAAACTCCAGAAGGAAATTACTATGAGAATGTTTTACACACAAATGTTATTTTGTTATACAATATTATGCCTGGAGGTTTAAGCTGTCAGAAGAGAAAGGGATCTAGTAAGACTATAATGAAAGTACAAGACCATATTTTCCCAAAGGAATTACAATAGCTTTGTAAATTAATAAATAGAAGACATCAGTAATCCCCTACAAAAGAAAGGCTCCTTAATTTACTACGATGTATGCATAAATGTCTTTCATTCAGACTTTTAAAAAGAAGATGAGCAATAGTTAAGGGCAAAGGCTAGACTTTCATTTCAATTAAAAAAAAAGTGTAAATGAATGGGAATTAGATCAATGTATTCCATGCAGACAGAACACATTCTTTGGAGAAAGACTTGTAATAGGATTTAAAAAGGAGAGGTTTTGGTAATATATTACCATGCAAGACTAATAGATGAATAATTGTTCACAGGGGCAGACCACTTCCAGTTATCAAATAAATCAGAATGCAGTATGCCAGATTTGCAGAAGGGAATTGTCATTAAAAAGCCTGTAAATATTAAGAAAGATTTGTGAGAAACAAAAATTAAACACAGAACGCTCTCCTAGTTCAGTCCTCCCTGCCACAGAAGTCTGACTTGTGGTATGCTCTGAACAAGCATTTCAATTCACTGTCCTGCTCCATCTGCAGTGATCTGGCACAGGGCTGTTCGACAGGTGCCCTTGGACACCATCCATCACAGGAATTGCATGGCTTCTTATCCTTTCTGCCACTCCTTTGCTTTCATTTTTGTCGCTCTTTGGTGTCCCTTTCTCCACCCTCCCCTCCCCTCACATACGCAACCCACCCCCAGCTTTTTTTCCTTTGGTCCCTATTTTGTGTACCCAAATTTTGAACATCTGTTGCCATTACCTAAGTAGTCACAACTGGTACAGTTACCTATGTACTGCTGACCTCAAAAGACTCTGCTCCTTTAATGATTTTCAGTGCTCCCCTCCAACTATCTGTGACATTCAGCCATTTCTCATGTCAGCTCCCCCTTAACTACCTAAGAAATCCAGCCATGCCTCACTTGCTGTTTCTGTCAGCTTCACACACTGTCATTTGTCACAAATGCCTATTTCTCATGTCCTATCTAGTAGTTTCTAACATCCTGTTTGATTATCACAACTTCAGAAGAGAAACTCATCATTTGCCTGCAGCCCTAACAGCCTCATCTACCCTCCATGGACTGCACAAGTAAAGCCACTGTGTTTATTCTTATAATTTACATGACTAGAGATGGGAATGAATCTGAATGGAAGGATATCTCTATGTAGGACCCTGCAGGGTGTACTGAGCTTGCTTTGCCTTCAGACTGAATCCAAACATACACAGCATGAGCTGGCTTCTATGTTAAAAGTTGTGCAAATTTCTGTGTAGCCCTCACCAGGGCTACCCTTCTTTGCATTCCATATTTGTCCATATTCCAAAATTTTTTACTTCCAACATGATTCCTCACAAGATCCTTAGTCTATATTCTTCTCCACTGCCTCCATGAAATGTAAAAATCAGGCAGTGTTTCTTCACCTCTCACCTCCCACTTTTGCTGAAAATCCCAGGAATATGGATATCAACATCACCTTTATACCTCAGAGGTGTCAGAATTTGTTGTTACATACTTTATGTAAAAAATCCTGAAGATTCTCTGCCTTCCTCTTTCATCATGTCCATCACAAAGCAGAATGCTAGATCCTTTCCAAAGAAGTTAGAAATACTGGGAAAAAAACAGGGAATTCTCATCAGTCACTTTCCATTAGAAGAAGACACATGGAATGCAAGGGCATCTCGTTTCTCATGTGAGGAAGGGACAATGGGGAGTTTTGCCTCTAATGGCAGAGAAAGGACACTGCCATTCCATCTTGCAATCACCCTGAATACACAAAACTCACAATCAGTCTTCTATAAATCCATACAGTCTCTGTGTTTTCAGAGGACTTAATACTTCTTTATTATAGAAAAAAATGCAGTTTATTGCACCTTGGATGATAATTTTATTTATATGTAACTTAGCTGGGTTAGGTTTTCAACATTCCTCCTTTGACTTTTCATTAGTGTCAGCTCTACTTTGGATATTTTCAGGATCACAGTAGAGTAATATTATTTGTACACTGCAGGTACTGTTCCTTATAAGTTCTTCAAAAGCTTCACTAAGCAGTAGGTGAAAACTTTTAAGTCTTTGTGACAAAAACATCGTAAGTGACACTATGGAGGAAGAAGGGCAGTCACCTCTCATTACAGTCAGTTAATCGTGAAAGGAAAAGCTGCAATATATGAGATATGGTAGCAAACATCATAGGCAGGTTCAGGAAAAAGTCTGAGTATATACACATATGTATTAATAAAAATGCAGTTTAAGTACAGAAAAGATATAGTTTCTGTATATAGCACTATATATCATAAAATCACATGTAATTTTTAAAATAACATTTTTCAGTCTTAGAAAAAGGGATACTGAAGGAAAGAACCATTAAAATTACTTGACAATGAGATAAACGTTTTACAGTAAGGCACTTGGAGAGTTGCTTAGCATGCTGAAACTACAGCTGAGGATGATATAAATGCATTCGTATGGAGAAAATGCTGGATATTAAAGTGCTCTTAAATATATGTCAGAAAACATGTTTACATGCAGAGTGATTACATACTGGATCAAATTATCAAAGAAAGCAATGGGTTCATTTTCTCCTCTTGACAATTTCAAACCATAATTGGATATCTCTCAGGAAAAAAAAATTAGCTAAATTTAACCTATCAAACTAAATATAGATGTAAATACATAATGTTTGACTAGATGATCTACTACATCTTAGCCAAAGATTTTATCACAGTTCATACAGGTCTCCAGCTGTCAAAAACTGCAAGTAAGGAATTACATGAATAAGTCTGTAGGAGAATAATATACTTTTTTCACATGCGGCTAGTGATAGTGATGGTGACTCTCCAAAACTTATATCTGATTATCAAAATGCACAAAGTAGCTACACATCACCAACTTATGCCTTAGTAATACATAGCCATAGAATCATTAAGGTTGTAAAAGACCTCTAAGATTACCAAGTCCACTTGTTAGGCCACCACCACCATGCCTACTAAACCATGTCCCAAAGTGCCACATCTACATACTTTTTGGACACCTCCAGGGATGGTGACTTCACCAACTTCCCAGGCCACCTGTTTCAGTGCTTGACCACTCATTCAGGAAAAATTTTTTTCTTAATATCCAGCCTGAACTGCCCTTGATGCAACTTGAGGCCACTTCATCTCATCCTACCACTTGTTGATTGAGAGGAGACCAACACCCACATCATTACAGCCTCTTTTCAGGTAGTGGTAAAAAGCAATAAGATCTCTCCCCAAACAATCTCAGTTCCCTCAATCACTTCTCATAAAACCTGTTCTCCAGACCTTTCACTAGCTTCCTTGCCCTTCTCTGGACATGGTCTCAATGTCCTTCTTGGAGTGACGGGCCCAAAACTGAACACCGAATTTGAGGCGCGGCCTCACCAGCACAGAGTACAGGGTGACAATCACTTCTCTAGTCTACTGGTCACACAATTTCTGATATAAGACAAGATGCTGTTGGCCCTCTTGGCCACACCACTTCTGATATAAGACAAGATGCTGTTGGCCCTCTTGGCCACCTGGACACACTGTCTGCTCACGTTCAGTTGTCTGTCAACCAGCACCCTCAGGTTTTTTTCCACTGGTAGCTTGCCAGTCACTTTTCCCCAAGCCTGTAGTATTGCATGAGATAGCTGTGATCAAAGTGCAGGACTCAGCCCTTGGTGTTGTTAAACCTCATAGAATTGACCTCAGCCCATCGATCCAGCAATAGTGGAGCAATACACCAAAACTGCCACAGAGAGTAGTGTCAATATGTGTCTTTAAACATCTGGATTTCTGTAGAAACAGTAATGAGCACAAAAGGAATAATTCAGCCTTGCAAGCTTGACCTGATTTAACATGAATATCCTTTCAAATTCACAGTCCAGAAGTTGTACATTAATACTACAACTGTAAGTGAATGAACACTTGCAGTTATTACTAGAGAAAATGGAAATTCCCTTCTTTGTTCTTATTACATTTCGTTCAGCTCACAATGTTTCTTTAAAGCTCTTTTTCTCATATGTTATTTCGTTTCCTAGAATGAAATCCACAGATTTTTAACACAACGAAAGAAGGGTTTCTATTTTTTTTTATTATTCTAGGAATAATTCGTGATTTGAAGGGCAGTTTTTAAATTTATGTGATTTGAGTGGATATGCATGTTGCATAGTAAGACTAAGAATGTATATATTCTAGATTCCATATTTTCAACGTGCATTACTAAAAGTCACATAGAGATAAGTGACTAGGGGGAAAAACAAATTTAGCAGAAATAGAAAGCAAGATGCATCTGTTTAGGTGTGATTCTAAATGGAAAAGGAAAGCATGTAGTAACTGCAAAAAAATGGATTATTCTGATCTAACAAAGAAGTATTTAAAGGAATATTTATGTCAGTCACATAATGCAGTAACGATAAAATAAGTTGGTCAGGTTGTCTCTCTGTTCATACTCATCACCATAGTTTACAAGTAATTTCCTCACAACTGCTAATATCTACTACTGATTTTTTTTGTTTTGTGCTCTCTAGCCCTACTCCTTTATGTCTAGCAAAACTTGCAATGTGTTTATAACTTTATGAACACAGATATTGCCATGAATTGGCTATTTCTTAATTTATGAGAGTCCACCTATCATTGCTACTGTGTAAAGTCCCTTTGATTTGATATACAAAGATAAATGTAAATACCATGCAACTGCTCCAAGTTATATTGCTAAGTTATTTAACATCGTAGCAACTGCAATTGCAAGTGCAAATCACCATTATCAACACTATTTAGTTTTCTCTCACTGGCAACAATACTTCCAAGGTGATGAAAAAAAGTTATGCCCAGTTGTATAACGTGTGATCCTTCTCATTTGATTTTAGATGCCTCCAGTGCAGATAGGTACATTTGAGCCAGTCATTTTAGACTGCAGAATCAATGAAGAAAAACAGGCATCTCAGCTCACCTCTAGCATACGTGACTGGAACCAAACCTTCGTTTCTGAGCAGGGAGGGAGGGGGTCAAAATTGATGTTGAAGTCAACCTAATGACAGCAACTTCCAGCTGTCATTCTGAAAACCCAATACTCATGGCAAGATACTTTTTCCTCTTTAGTTGATACTTTTACAGAACTCTACAGAGTAAGCTCTTACACATGACAGAATCACAGAATCACAAGGTTGGAAAGGACCCACTGGATCATCGAGTCCAACCATTCCTAACACTCCCTAAACCATGTCCCTAAGCACTTCATCCACCCTTTCCTTAAACACCTCCAGGGAAGGCGACTCGACCACCTCTCTGGGCAGCCTGTGCCAGTGCCCGATGACTCTTTCTGTGAAGAATTTTTTTCTGATATCCAACCTGAACCTCCCCTGGCGGAGCTTCAGGCCATTCCCTCTTGTCTAGAATGAAAGTCTAGACATGAAAAATGTGTCATTACCACTTTTTATACACACAGAAAGCACGTCATGAAGCTCAACAAGTTTAGATATAAAAAAAAAAAATCAGAGTAGCTTGATCTCACATTAAATTGGGCTTGAGGTGCCTAAATGAAGACCACAGTCACTTCAGACTGTCTCTGCACCGATGAAGGAAGACAGGCAGCCCAGAGAGCAGCTCAGCTTTTAGTGTGCTCGTGTTTCTGTGCTCCGAAGCACAGGCTCTGCTCACCAACCAGCTGGTGAGCACTTCATTTTCGTTTTCTGTTCAAAAGCATCTCAAGGTGTGTCACAGCCAGTTGCAGTGCCTTTTTGTAGCACATAATGCAGTATAATGCGTTACGACAGTAATGTCTAAGGTCCATTTAGGGTGAAAACAACCAAGCTTACCACAGTCTCATCCAAATGACCTTTAGGGATTAAGCCTCTGTGATGAATATTTTGAGATAGTATAACTGCACATGTCAAAATATAACCAGAGAAAAATACTCATGCACAGGCAGCACAGGTAAATAATAGTTTCAATCTTCCTCCCAGGGCATGTGTTATTTATCAGTACAGATGCAGCTTCAACTAAAGCTAAGGAGGATGAATATGAAGCTAAGATCATAGTATTTTCACCATGGATGAGAGTGTTCAGGTGCTGAAGGCATGGCCGTGGTGTGATGTCACATCTTTGTGACCATATGGGAGCGTGTGTCTGAGGAGCACCTCCCCCTTACTGAGAACTGTCAACATGAGTCTACCCTTGTGGCCTCTAGATAAATTATGCTTCTTTTTGTTTGAAAGCCTGCAGATTATTCATTTGCTACAGTTTCGTTTGCAGAGAGCTGGTGTATGTGCAAGCTGCAGAGACTATTCTTGGCTGGTACAACAAACATCTAGAAGGACCTGCCACACCTGGATCAAAATGGATGTTTACAACAGCAACTAATATAAATATTTGCATATCTGTTTCCCTCACTTTAAAAATCCCTTTAGAAAAAAGGCTTGCCTACATCACATTTTGTGGGATACTTGCTCTCCTGGTGCTGAAATGGATAAAAGAGAAAAAAAGTCAAAGCAAAGAACTTCTGGCACTTGAGCTAAATTCTAAATATACATTAACTTACAGATAAATTCCCATTTCTGAGATTTTGCTGGTCAGTGACAACAATAAGGAAACATTTTTCTTTATCCTTTGTTCCATAACTGCCTTCTGAATAATTACTTATCAACCTCAATCTGAATGTTTACATTGGATAAACCAGATCTTTACTACCTGTAAGCTGAGATAGATGCTGAACTTCAAAATTTTATTTTCTTCAGATGGATGTCACTTTGAGGGATGGAAGAAATACTTTGAATCAAATATTAGTCAAATCTTCCATCACTGTAGATTCAATGCACTTTAGTAATTATTTCCAGTTTAAGTTCTGCCGAATTATAGAGTTCAGCTCAGACATTCTATAGTAAATTATAGATCTAATTTGTGGATCACTCACATTTTATACTAGTATTGTTGCTGTCTGCTGTCTTGAGAGAAGTCTATATATTAATTAAACACTACTCTATTTTCAGTCTGTACTGTACAGAAGTCATGCAACAAATTCGCAAACAAATCATTATGAAGTAGAATATGGTGGTGATGCATTTCCTTGATTATAAATATCCAATATGAATTACGCTATACCATGGACAAACCATATTAACCTTTTAATTAAACACATTTTAGCACTAGTTATACAAAGCACTTGAAGTGGTAAGACTACTCTGCTGCTTCTCTTCCATGAAGTGAAAGTAGCCCACTTGCTTCGCAGTAAAACAAATGTGATTAATAATTACATCTTGGGATGAACGTGCATCTATGTTAATAAGAAAAATTGCAAAAAACCAAAAGTTATGACAGATCTGTAATCATAGCTGCCTTTTAATTATAAGCACTGGAAGTAGCTCAAAAGCACTTGTGACTTAGGTTATGATTTGACAAGTCTTTGGCTGCACTACCAGACAGACATACAACTGTTTGTACAGCTGCTCCACGAATCAGATCAGGGAAACTATCCAATTTAAATATAACACAGAAGGAAAAATTACCCAGCATTAGTTTCCCTCTCTAGCTCACAAAGCAGCCACAAAGAGTGGGTGTGCTACTACAAAGAGTAGAGAACATGGCATATGCTATTAAAGAAGCAGGAGTATGAAGCAAGGAACAGGAATACCTTAAAGTTCATATTGATGTTAAAAATTAATAAACAGAAAATTAAAAGGAGCTTTATGAATACTCATGATCAAAACTGGTACATAACTGAAAAACTGCCCTGTCAAAGCGATCCCATCCTGTTTCAACAAAATACTATTCCTCAGCATAAAGGTGTCTGATACAAATCAATGAAAATGAAGACTCTTTTGTTAAGAGGTATCTCCAATACTGAGCTGGCTCACAAGACTCTGAATGTATTTTATCCTTCCAGTACCACAGATGCTTACAGGTAAGGAGGTACTATAAGCAAGCATGGAAATCAAAAATAAAACCCTTGCTCACAAGAGGACGAAGCTCATACTGACTTAATATAGGAACCTATGTTAAATAAGTAAGTCAGGATTGTAGGGCACCCCATAAGGCCTACAAAAGAAGCAGATTCCTACCCAAATCAGTTGAGCCTCTATTTGCCCAAGGAGTTTCGCCATAGATGTTAGAAACCAAAATAAAGATAGTGAATACGCCTCTTGATACCTAAATCCACAATGGCAACCCAGTTCCTACTAAAATTGATAGGGCTTGATAGCCCTAGGCTCTTTCTGTTGTTAATGGAGAAAGGTATCTCCTGGAGTCTGACTTCGGTGCACTGCATTATCCTTTCTCTCCACACACTACACTGGGAGCTGAAGTGTCTCATTTAGGACAGAATTACTTTCAGTAAATTTTCTAAAACTTATAATTACTAAGTGTGAGCAGACAATAGTAAGAAGTATGTACCTTTCAATGGCAAATATATTACTTGTCTCAGAAAAGTTTTCAGCACACCCTCAAAAGATTAATTAATTCTCTCAGTAGTTCCACCACTCAGCTGTCTTGAGTAACTCAATGCCAAATCACCATGCTATCAAATTAATTTCAGTGACATATACCCTCCATTTACCACCTCTTAGCCGAAAAAATATAAATTCTGGACTTAAAAGTCTTCACATATTCAATGTAAGAACAGGAGGTTAGGGGAAAAAAGCTATCTTTTCTATGAGAATTTATAAAAATTAAAAAAACAGCTAACCTGAACATAGTCAGGTATGTTGCAAAAACTGCTTTTTCTGTACCAGAACAGACAACATAAATTGAAATTTGCTGGATTACTGTGTTTGTTGGTTTCAGAACTATAGCAAGAAAAAAAGTTTAGCTATAAAATGTTCCTCAAACTACTTTTCTGTCAGACAGATACTGCAGGCATTTGATGCAAATAGTTTTAACTTTTGAAGCAAATGTAACCACAACTGGTTTTTTTAATTCTTCTTGGAAAATTAGCATTACAGAAACTATATTTATAAACCATTACATGCAACCTTTCATGGTTATTCTTAAGAGAGCTTTAAATGAAAAATTTATAAAGAACAGAGAACTTTGGGTTTCACTTTCATGTATATATAAGTGTGAACGAAAGGGTCAAAGGCAAGAGTAGAATTTCTCACAATAGTTTCCTTGTGAATAACGGCTGAGAAGTCTGTAAAGCAAACTATTTGCTTAACTTTCACGTTATCAACAAAGCTGTCTTTTGAAAGCACAGTTAAAATCTCAGTCATCTGTTATGTTTGATCAAGTTAGTTTTGATTGAAATGCTCTCACTGCGCGAGCTCTTTATTTTCTTGAAAGAGCTTCAGAAACACTTAAGAAAATGCTGTTTATACTGTCTTTTAAATTAGAGAGAGGATGCAGGAAAAGACAACTGTAATTACTGCCATCAGAACAACATAACACAAAATGGTGTCTAGTAAGGAAAAAAGTATATTGAAACAATGAATATACATTCATTATCCTATTTTGAATATACATTCATTATCCTATTTTGGGTTTCTGATACCTCAACACTAAACATGAAGAGCACATGGTTCTGTCATTACATATGGCATATCAAACAGAACTCATGTTTCAAGTCTTGATCCACCATCAAAGCATTGCCCAACACTCCCTTTGATCAGGATTTGAATCTGGCTGCTAGGTATTTTAATAAGCAACAATATCCAGAATAGGAAAAGGAAAATGTCAAAAAAATATAAGACTGAGTATCAGCCCATCTGTGCAATTCTACCTCTTGACATCAAATCACTCTTTGCAGGAATCAAGATACTTTATGGGCCTTTAACTGCTGACCTCTTAACGTGGCAAAACAACTGTGCAACTTCAACAAAGACCCTAAAAGGTAGCCACTATATCATATATCTACTTGTTCTTACTTTGGAAGCCAGACTCCCACATGCATTCCAGTAAACTACAGAAATATATTGAGCTTTCCGTGCGGGCCAAGTAAAGAAGAGCTTATTTTCCCAGCCTCATTGCGTTTAGCTAATTCCTAAACAGCAGTGTTAAAAATGGTATTGTCCACCAGTTGCACTGCTATAAAGACTACAGTCATTAAAATCTCCTTACAAGCAATTTGAATGGGAACCACCTTCTTAACCATAATCATACAGTGCCAGTAGAAGATCCACAGAGTACCTGTGACAACCAGAAAGACATGGTACAGAATCCACAGGGTCACCACATGGTACAGAATCCACAGGGTCACCTCAATGTCCTTCCTGCACTGAGGGGCCTGAACCTGAACACAGTAGTCAAGATGTGGACTCACCAGCGCCGAGTATAGCATCACAATCACTTTGCTACTCCTTCTGGCCACACCATTTCTCATACAGGCCAGGATGCTGTTGGCTTTCATGGCCACCTAGGCACGCTGCTGGCTCATGTTCAGCTGGCTGTCGACCAACACCTGGACGTCCTTTTTCACCAGCTTTCCAGCCACTCTTCCCCATGCCTGATGTCTCGTGTGGCGTTGTTGTGACCAAAATGCAGAACCTGGCACTTGGCATTGTTGAACTTCATACAACTGACCTCAGCAGAGTGATCCAGCCTGTCCACAGCGCTCTGTAGAGCCTTCCTACCCTTGAGCAGACCGACACTGCTGCCCAAGCTGGGGTCATCTGCAAACTTACTGAAGGAACGCTCAATCCCCTCATCTAGATCATTGATAAAGATATTTAAAAAGACTGGTCCCAAACCCGAACCCTGGGAAAAACCGCTTGTGCCTGTCCACCAACTGTATTCAGTGTTAGGTATTTGCACTTAGGAAACTGAACACCTGCTTAATTCGTTTAATACACAGAAACAAAACAGCTTTGCTTTTAATACTACTGATTTTAATCTGAGTCAAATTAAAGTATTAACTAAAAATAACCAAAATACTAAAACAGGTATGGGTTGTTGGGAGTTTTTCCCTCGGCGCCAGTGCCCGGAGCATGGGGCTGTCCGGCTCCCGCAGCCAAGCGGCTGCTCTGGCCCCACCGCGCTGCTGCACGGGCAGCATACACAGAATGGGCCGAGATGGAGAATGCCTTTCAGCAACCTTGAAGGAGCGGACAACAGAGGAACAGTGCCGGGAAAGCACCTACGACAAGTACCGAAAACAGAAGAACAAGAGAGACAACTGTAGCCTTCTGATGCCCAAAGGAGTTGGGACTGTGTGTGAACAGCGACTGATCAGTTGAGCAGTTGTTTTGGAGTTTGAGCACGGGGACAGTTGTTTGTAACCAATCAGATAACGCCATGTGTGTTGAAATTTAGCAGAGTTGTATACAAGCAGCCTGCTTTTATAATAAAGGACCTTCTGTTAATACAAGTTCAGGAGTCCGTGTCTCCATCCCCTCAAAAGATAACTTAGTTATGAGCAAAAGAAGGAACACCACGTGAATCAGACAGGAAATGCACGTGCATGAGCAAGATAATTAAGTATTCGATTCAAAGAAGTAAAATTGATATAATAAAATGAAAGTAGGTAAAAAAATAACTGGGACTGCTTATGGCTGTGAACTGTTATCTTTTCGTGACTGGATATGTCTTTGTTCCTCCCCATTTTTTCTTCAGAGGAAGATGTTCTCCATGTTGTTAAAATACCTAACACACAAAACATTGCCTGTTTTCTTGAAGATGTATTAAAACCAACAGAACCAGATTAATACTTCATACGCATCACTCAGAGGAAAAGCGATAAAGCAATTAAAGTATAAATAAGTATTGATTTTTTTTTTTTTAAAAATACTTTTTCCAAAACCCAAATTAAGGGATAAGTGCTTTGTTCCTCTCAAAGAAATCTTACAATTTCTATGACCATCACCACCTCTTTACATTTATCTTCCTGGTCATGTTTCTACCTGCCCACAGGCCTCACAGGCCTTTCCCTATCGCCTTTTATATAATAAACCACTGTCACAGCTCTGTTCTCCCAAAGTGATGGCTGCTATGGGTGTCAGTCCTGTGGTTTCTGAAGCGTTGGATACTTAGATTCTCCCACAAATTTCCTTTTACAAAATTCCTTTCTTTTATGCTGAGCTAAGCCCAACTCATATTTCATTGTACATCTGTTCTGAACAGCTAGAGTCTGGACCAGGGATTACGCTAGTGTGCTCTTAAGGACTTTTGTACATAGAGTATCACGCCAAGAAAAAAACTACACTCAAAAGGCAATCCAATAGGATAACTTGAGTCTTTTAGCACTACTACAGTTGATTTCTGACTCTATTTCTTTTTTTTTAATGAAGGCATTAACTTCAGTAACCATTAAAAACTATTCCAAGATGAACAGCTATCTCTTGCAAGTCCTTTGTTACCAAAGCCTATCAGAAGATGGCTCAACTGTAAATATGGACCAACTTGTGTATGTCTGTCTGTGTTTCACCAGTCAAACTATCACAGTGCTTGAAAGATACGTGCTTCTCAAGGATATAAAGAAATAAAAAATGCATATATAAAGCTCCTACAGTCTCCTCGTTATGGTTGAAAGGCATGTCTTTTCTGAAGGGAATCCTAGCTAAGGGGTTTCTGTCCCTTTTGGACCCAAACTATGTAACGTAAGATGAAGCAAATTAAGACTTACAGAAGAGTTTGCACAGTGGGTCTATCTCAGCTGGGTTAGGAGATATTAGACAGCACAAGAAGTTGCCTGCTAGGCTTGCAGTCTTAGCAAGGCAAAACAGGTACACAACTATCTTCTTATTTGACAAAAGCCTAGGGTGCACTAGAGAGTCATAGGATCATGGCACAACACAGTGAATTTGGCAGTGAATGCAGACTTGGCAGATGAGATGGAAAGGAATTGTGCAGGAGACTGCTAGAGCCAAGGCAGTGATGGCAGTGGTACACTACAGGAGGTCACAACCAGTACAGGGAACCTCCTTGCAATTCAGAGCCAAAACTGTACAGATGCACCATAGCGGACAGTCCCTGGCACATAGCTTGCTGTGGGCACCAGAGAAGGTAACTGAGGAGGGTACATAGGGAAAGTAATAAAACAGACCTTTATTGAGTCATTTGAATCCCAACTCTGTTTTTAGGTATGCTAACAGGGTCAGATTTTGTGCAATCAATGATGTTAATGGAAAGATTCACCTCCTCCAGTTCTGAACCCTGAAAATCACAAAACAACACACGAATATTGGCTACGGCTAATCTAGGCTAAAGTGCCCTGTGTCTTTCAGCCTTCCCTCATAGGAGATATGTTCCAGTCCATTAGACATCTTTGTGGTCCTTCACTGGGCTTTGTCCAATAGCTCTGTGCCTCTGCTATACTGAGGAGCTCAGAACTAGATAGAATCATAGAATCATATATTAGTTAGGGCTGGAAGGGACCTTAAAGATCATCTAGTTCCACATCTAGTTCCAATCCATTAGACATCCCACTGAATCAGGCTGCCCAAAGCCCCATCCAACTTGGCCGTGAACACGTCCGGGGTGGGGCAACTACAACTTCCCTTGGCAACCTGTTCCAGTGTTTCACCACTCGCATGGTGAAGAAATTCTTCCTTATATCAAGCCTAAATCTGCTCCTCTCCAGTTTATACACATTCCCCCTCATCTTATTACACAAGCCTTTATGAATAGTCCCTCTCCAGCTTTCCTGTAGGCCCCCTTCAGATCTCCTCTGAGCCTTCTCTTCTCCAGGCTGAACAACCCCAATTCTCTCAGCCTGTCCTTGTAGGGAAGGTGCTCCAGTCCTCCAGTCATCTTTGTAGCCCTCTTCTGGACCTGTTCCAACAGTTCCAGATCCTTCTTATGTTGAGGATACCAGAACTGAACACAGTACTCCAGATGAAGGCAGAATCCCCTCCCTCATCTGCTGGCCACACTTCTTTTGATGCAGCCCAGGATACGGTTGGCCTTCTGGACTGCGAGTGCACGCTGCCGGCTCATGGCAAGCTTCCCATCGACCAGCATCTCCAAGTCCTTCTGCGCAAGGCAGTTCTCAAACACATCATCCCCCATCGTGTACTGAAAACGAGGATTGCCCCGACCCGAGTGCAGGACCTTTCACCTGGCCTTGTTGAACCTCATGAAGTTCTCAGAGGCCCACTTCTTCAGCTTGTCCAGGTCCTTCTAGATGATATCCCATCCTTCCCGTGTGGCAACTACACCACTCAGCTTGGTGTCATTTGCAAACTTGTTGAGGGTGCACTCAATCTCACTGTCAATATCATTGATGAAGATATTAAACAGCATCAGTCCCAGTATGAACCCCTGACAACATCCAACTCCAACAGTGGCTTCACCTGTGCTGAGTGAGAAGAAGGAACACCACCCTGAACCTGCCAGCAACACTCCTAATGCAGCCCAGGAAGCTGCTGTTCGTCTTTGCCACAAAGGCTCATTGTTGGCTCATGTTCAACTTGGTGTCCACCCCTAAGGACCCCCCTCTCCTTTTCTGCAAAGCTAATTTCCAGACATTTGCCCCCAGCACATTTGAGTGCTTAACTGTTCCTCAGGTGCATGACTTAGGTTTTGTCTCTGTTGAACTTCATAAGGTCCCCACCAGCCCATTTCTCCAGCTTGTCCAGGTCCCTCTGGATGGAAGCAAAACCCTTTCATGTACCAGATACTCCTCCCAGTTTTGTGTCATCAGCAAAACTGGTAAGGATAAACTCTGCATCTTTATCCAATTAATCATCATCCTTCATTAATGAAGATGTTGAGCAGGATTGATCTCTGGGGTACACTGCTAGTTACTGGCTTCCAGCTAGACTCCATGCCACTGATCGCTACCCTCTGGGCTTGGATTTCTATCAGTTTTCAGTCCAACCCACTGGCTGCTCATCCAGCCTATATTATCAGCTTCTCTGTATTCTGCCCAGGTTACTCATCCTTGCTTCCACCCTCCATA
Organism: Cuculus canorus; assembly: GCF_017976375.1. Classification (NCBI taxonomy): domain Eukaryota; kingdom Metazoa; phylum Chordata; class Aves; order Cuculiformes; family Cuculidae; genus Cuculus; species Cuculus canorus. The sequence goes on from NC_071401.1 coordinate 54,692,719, forward strand.
TACTTCCTTGGTATGTTTGAATTTTATCAGAAACTCCCTGTTCATCCACGTAGGCTTACTGGCATTTTTCACTGACTTCCTGCTTGTTGGGATGAACTGCTCCTGAGCTGGGAGGAGATGATCCTTGACTATAAACCAGATTTCTTGGGCTGGCTTGCTTTCTTCCCTCCACAGCCTTATCCCGTCAAGTAACTCTGTTTTTATTACAAGATAATTTGTGAAAAGGAGAAGATCTAAAATCAATATCCTGGCCACTAGCAGTTATTAAATAGTCCAAGATATTGGGCAAAAGTAGTTTTCACAAAACTCACCACATTCCTACAGGAGTATAAAGCCTTCTCATTAGATAATTCTCATTTTCCATTTAAATGTAATGTATTTTTTCACTTTACTTGAGAAGCAATCCTTTTACCCAGAAATTATTACATTTCCATAATGCAAAAATTAATTATTGTGAAAGGGTCACTGCAAAATATATGAACTGCTTAACCCGCTTTAAAGCTATCTCCTAAGTACTAGAAAATGTCTGAATTGGGCTTCTGCCATCTTACCGTTGTGATATAATATACATGAACATATAATATATAGACAAACATAAAGGTAGACATCATCAGTCTTCAAGATGTCTTGATTAATTAAAATAAGAAGCCTTTTAGACTCATAGAATCATAGAATCACTAGGTTGGAAAAGACGTTTGAGATGATCATCAAGTCCAACCGTACCTCTCCACTATTAAATCATATCCCTAAGCAGTTCATCTACCTGTCTTTTTAACTCCTCCAGGGACGGTGACTCAATCACTTCTCTGAGTTATATTTTCTCATCCTAGCATTTTTTAGCTCCTTTAGCTAGGCATGTCTTCAATCCCATACACTTACTATAGTAACAGTCGTGAATTGCAAAAGATAAAGTAGAAAGCAAAAATGAACAACAGCTCAAAACAATATTCTCTAGATAATTATGTATAAAAAAGTATCCAGTTTCACTTAATATGCAGGTATCTTATAAGGCATGTTAAGTTTTAGCCTGATAAGGAAAGGAGGCAAAATATTATTTCATATAGTATAAAGACTCATTTAACAAGTAATAATAACTCATGATAACTTGCTTCCAAAGTTATTCTTCCCCTGTATCATAGAATCATAGAATCACTAGGTTGGAAAGGACTCACTGGATCATTGAGTCCAACTATTCCTAATAATCCCTAAACCATGCCCCTCAGCACTTCATCCACCTGTCCCTTAAACACCTCCAGGGAAGGTGACTCAACCACCTCCCTGGGCAGCCTGTTCCAGTGCCTAATGACCCCTTCCGTGAAAATTTTTTTCCTGATGTCCAGCCTGAACCTCCCCTGGCAGAGCTTGAGGCCATTCCCCCTTGTCCTGTCCCCTGTCACTTGGGAGAAGAGGCCAGCTCCCTCCTCTCCACTTTCAGGTATGTAGTATGCTATGGATTCCATTTGATAACCTGAAGAGGACTTCTGGGGTGGGGGTTGTTGCGTGAAGTAACAGTTTTGCAATATTTCAATATGTTGAAAGTATCTTAGCTTGGTAAGAGACAAAGTAGTTGTCATGTACAACCTTTCTCCATTGTGACCAAAAAATAAAATGTTGGCCAAAATCTTAGAAGTCCAGTTTTGTTGTAAAACTTGATGGTTTGAAGTTCCATGGATGGATCTCAGGCTGTAAATAACACTTTCTTAGAAGCTGGAGGCAAATTCAATTTCCTAGTATGAGTCATTGTGAAGAATGCAAAAAGAAACGGAAAACATTTTGGCCATTATCTGTTTTTTTAAAAAAGCTTTAGTGAATAATTATCAAAATTGATTGATACAAAAATCTGACAGCACAGAGCAATAATGTCAGTGGTGTACAGATCTGCGATGTTGAAAGAAATAAGTGAAAGTGACTTTAAGACTTAAATGTGTAACATGACTTGATATCCCTAAGCTTGGCAATCCAGAAAGCATTGACTACGCATGCAAAAATACATGGGTCCTAAGGTCCTTAAAAAAATGTATATAACGTGCAGAGAATTCAGAGAAACCACAAACATTTGATGTGATATTTGTACTTGAGAAGAATTTCATGATACACATACCATACTAAATCTCACTTAGTTGTAAAACTGCTTGGAGAATTCGAATAACTCAGTGATCTTCCGTTAATGCTCTGCATGAGGAAGAAAAATGGGGGGAATGGGTGGGCGTAGAATGTATTCAGCTTTCTGATTAAATTAATGTAATTTATCTTTCAAGCAACCATTCTAGTGCCATTCCATGCCTTTGTAAGTTCACGACTCACTGTTTTTAAGACTAAAATAGAATTGTAGAATCTGAGTGCTGTAACACACCTTGGGCTTGCAAAATATTTCTTTACAAAACAGGGCAGTGGCTGGCATTTGATTACAGCACATCTTCAAAAGCTAACGCTAAACCTGAACTGAAGAACTTGAGATGGGGTTGATATTCTATCATCCCTATACATAGCTTGTTTCTGTAGCTAATCACCTTGACTATTAAAATTTATGGCTTATTTCTCATTTGAGTCCATCTGGTTGAGCTCTCAGACACTGGCTGTTGTTATGGCTTCAGTTATTAAAGATCTTTTTAGTATCCAGAATATTGTAACAACTGATAAACTATAGAAATAAATTCCTGGAGCACAATACAGATTGAAGCAATGCTGAGAAGTCATCATATGTCTCATTCTTACCCAAGAAAAGAAAAACAACAACCATAACTTCCTGACAGATGATTTTCAAAGATTTTTCTGTTTAGAAGTAGAGAACTTCAATGACAAGAGATTCCAAAGTCTATATCATATACTGCATATGGTATAGAAATGAAATAAATAGAAATAAATAGAAATAAATGCAGGAAAACATGAATTAATGTAACAACATGCAATGATTCCTGCTTTGCTATGTGTTCCTTTCCTAACAGCACCTAATATGCTATTTACTGATAGGCATCATGCTGCGTTTTTTCACAGAATTACCTATCACAATCTCAAGATCTTATAACTGGTCAACTCAGAGACTATAATTTTAGACAAGAAATAAGATTTATTTTCCCTGACATGTATTTTTACAGGATTTTGTTTGCCATTGTCCTACCTGTTTAGCCAGTCTTGTAAAGCCTTTCTGTAACATTTTTAATTGGCTCTCTTCTGTATTACCCCACTGAAGAACACTAAGAATGCTTCAGTGACCTCCCTCCAGTGTAAGAATCAACCATTTCTTCCCATACTTTTTTGGTAATTTGTTCTCCCCCGCCTCCCTCCCATTATTCAGTCATATAAGGATTTTCTCATTTATCTTGTTTATCTTGTCTACTAAATACCTTTGCTGATGGACTTCATTAAAAGTTTCCTGGAATACTAATCAGAGTGTAGGTACGTACATAAGGACAAGTAACTCACTTCACAGTTCATTCCCATCTACCCTGATTGCTGGGTTACCATCATTATTTCAGACATCCTTAAGCAAAAAAGAAAAACAGTTAAAATAATTATGTTACAGAGTATAGAAGCAGCAAATGGTACACTCAGTGCTGTGCACCTACTGCCTATGCCTGGATATTGTATATGTACCTCAACCAAGCTGGCTACCTCCCCATGGCCAGAGAACACCCTGCTTAGAGGATGTATTTACCAGTTGATGTAATAGCTTGCATCAACCAGAGTCATATGTTGAGATCTTCAGATAACTGAGTATTTAGTGAAAGTGACAGCAAAAGAATGCCACTAACATTGCATCTCCCTATAAAATAGATTGGAGCGACTGCTGAAATATAAGTCAATGGAAAAGCCGTAGAGTAAAATAGCATGCATTTTTTCCCCAGAATTCATACAAATTCTAAAGTTTAGAGTGAAAAATCCACTTTTACTTTTTTCCTATATTATTACGGAAACAGAAGCAAGCAGCTTTTTTTGAGAAACTACTTATACTTTGAATTAAACTTGATACGCTCTATTTAGAATGCTTTTTTTGCTTCATTTTGCTAGAACATCAAATAGACTTTTCTTAAGAATTTTTATTTTAACTTTTCAGGAAAAAGTTGTGAACATTGTTCACACACTGTATGAGATTTTACATTTTTAAATGATAAGACAGAAAACTACCACTTGTTTTGAATTCTCAACACACACAATGAGAAGATGACATGCATGTTCTTTCACTGTTTCAGTACATACCTGCATGTAAATGGACCAAGTTAGGGAACTACTCCTCGCAGCTTCTAGCAGTAATGTGTTTCACTGAAATTTAAAGCTAGATGATGCAGAGAAGAGAGGAATCATAGTCTCTACAACAGAAGCAGATTTTCTTTTCCTCAAGTTACATAAATAACAGTGTCCTCATGTGAAGAAAAAAAAAAAAACAAAAAACTTTCGAGATTCCCTATGACAACCAGTTGATTAATTGGATACACTGATTTTTTAACACTGTCTTTGACTTCCCTCTTCCTTTCTGATAAGTAGTAGTCATCTTAGGCTGTAATCCCTTAAGGAAAGGACTGTTGGTTATGGCTGCACATGTGGGGGAACTGACAGTGTAAAGTTTTATAGAAAAGAAGAAATTAAAAAGACCACACCTATTTCCCCATTTCTTCTTTCTTCCTAACCGTAATTCAATACTTCTCTCATTACTTCTCTATGGTTTGGCTTTTTCAGTATTTACTAATTTCTGGTTTGTTTATTTGTTTTTAATCCATTTCCCAGTTGATTGCCTTGATCGGTGCACAGACATAAGCTGATACTTATTTAAGCTGATACTTATTTAAGATATTTTTTAGAGATCTTTAGTGGAAATTGATCTTTTTACTTCTTTATGTCACTAGTGTAAGTGCTGTTGATCTGTTTTATAAGAGGAGCTAAGTTTTAAGAAGAGATGCAAAAAGCTTGAGCGTGGCTCCCTCTCCCAAATCTGCTTGACACTATGTTCCTGCTCCAGTTGCATTAGGTACCATAGCAACTGCAGGGAGGGAAGCTGGGCATCAAAGAACTGTTTCATCTAGAGAAGTGAATCTGTAGTTAGAAGCAAAAACAAACCTGAGATTACGATTTTTTTATTTCACCCCACTACTCTGTCTGTTTTGCATCTAATTCAATAAGCGTGATGTTCCTGGAGAGCAGCAATTTGAACTGTAATTTTGTTTTCCTTTTTCCAGTCTGACTCCAATGACTGTTCTGTAATGGCAACATTATCTAAGGCTTTAATATAACTTAGTCCCTTACTTTTAAAATACAAATATACACTATATATATACATTTTATGTAACTAAAAACTACACACTGTTAACATAACTGTAGTCTCAGAAGCTACTTAACTGCATTTAAAATAGACACACTTGGTCATATCTGCTTTGACCATTAAGGGACCAAATGCCCCTACCTGACACGTAGACACTAGATATGAAAATCGACAGTCTGAAAGAGTGAACTTGAAACTTTTACTGAAAATATGGTGTTATTTGCTCTATTTTTTTTTTTTTTTGAGGTTATCAAAGGTAGGACATACTCCACGGGATCAGAAAATATGACAGAGGGCAAATAGGATCAGTACCTGACTGTAAAGGTAGGCCTGAAGAACCAACTATGACAGCAAACCCAGCACTAAACAGATGTCTGTTGTGCAGCTGAATCAAGCCCTGAATCTCATGCCAATGATTTACTGTCCATGCTTTTGCCTCTGGGAAGGTCACACTGCACTATATTAGTAACATTTTTGTTCTTAGGTTCTCTTCTCCTCATGGTTCCCTTCTAACTTTGCACTATTTCATCATCCACATTCTTGGCTATTTTGTGTCACAATAACACAGCACAGAGAGAGGATGCAAAATTAACGTTCTTTAAGCCAAAAGGGGTACTAATCTGTTTCAGAGTAAGGACTAAGTACAATGAGTGCAGGAAGGGCTATATTAAACTCTGAAATTATAATAAATACTCAAGAAAACATTATCTTTAAAAGAAAACAGCAGGTTTATGATCACCAGGTATAAAAGAAAGAAAAAAGCCAGCTTAACGAACCATTAAATATAAATTGGAAATATTAAACTAAGAACTAAATCTTTCCCAAGGGGGTAATCACTACCAAATTTCCTTAAATATTAGCTTCTACCTGATGACACAATAAAGGAAAAGCCCTTGCATAAAAGAAAGTACAGATTTAAATCCTCTGCTCTGAAGGAAACCCTTAAACAAAATAGCTATTTCAATTTATTTTTAAACAACAAGAATAAGTCATGAAGAATCAAGTCCCTCATGGGACAGGTCAAAATTATATTTGCAGTTTCCTGTACTATGCTGACAATTATTTACAATAAAATGAGAGGGAGAAAGGGAAATTTTTGGTAGGGATCACTGAGCCAGGTAATAGCTTCAGTATAACAGAGTAACACAGCAGAAAGCAAATTAAAATGTAAATAGAATTTTAATATGGTTGAACTAGGCTTTACTTTGCTTAAAGGATTCTTGCTCACAGCTTTTAAGTAACATATCAGAAGCGACAAAATGTAGTACTCACTGGTGATAATCAGATATTTTACATTACCAGCACTTTAAGGTTAAAACTGTGTTAGGTAAAGGGAAGAAAATTAGCTTACAAATTGCTTACATTAAAATTTCCATGACATAATGGGAGCACAATGCAAAGCTATGCTATAACTCATAATTTCTAGTCCCGTTCTGTACATGTATGAACCTTACAGCTGCATTATCCAGTCTCACAAATCACAAAGACCTTGTAGGTACAACATAAAGAACAAGGAATATTTAAAATATTTTAATATTTTTAGATATTGAACAATAAATATTTATGCATACCTAATACATTTTTCACAAGCACACAACAAAGATGTTATACTCCAGTATAAAAATAACACTTTAATTTGATTTGAAAATTTGCTTAGCCACATAATAAGGCTGATCCTGCAGAACATCTGCTATAGTTTGCACAAGTTTCCCTCATTCAAAACAAGCAGCCAGCCCACAGCTATCACAGTGGTGGTAGTGGAGGGGAACATCTATTAGAATTTAGATGCATCTCTCTTCATTTTTCAAGAGAAATCAGTTAATTGGCTCCTATTCAGCACTTAATTCCTTCTTTAAGTCCTAGTGCTGTACAAGAACCATTGAGAAGGGCAAGAAAATTGATGAGATATGGACAACTCTAAGTACAGCCAGCCCAGAGTTCACACATACTTTGGAAAGTACTTCTCTATACAAATAATTAAAAAATACTCACTGGGGCAGCAGCTTGCACCTTCCTTAGTTGCAGATGAGTACCCTGATCACTGAACTGCAGAGCTAATTTTTCACTGTGCTTCTGTCCCAATGACTATTAAGTAGTTACATAGACCAGAACAGCTGCAACAGGGAAGTCTGAGAGTTATACACTGCAAAACAAACAACTCGGGAAACAGCCAACTCTCCTCAGTAATCTGCTGTATTTTTAGATAGTTTCCAAAAATCCTTCATAAATGGCTACTGTACATGTGCTGAATGGCTATGCAGCTGATCTACAATAAATCTGTAGCATTCTGTATTGTGACCTGCCATGCATATGCATTTTAAATGCACTTAAATGGCGAATATGAAACATTCTCTTCTGGAACTCTAGGATCAGCAGATCCCTATCACAGCACTCATTTAGTCTGCACAAAGCTAAGTTCAAGCCCTTAAATGCTAACTGAGATCTGTACATTTATTAAAAATTGACATCACTTGCATCAATAGCTGTTTTAAGACTCAAAAGCTACCTATGCCTGCTGATGATCAGTTTATCAGTAAAAGTTTATTTCATTACCACTGTTAAAATCACTATGTCACCTATTTCATTACATGACACAGACATACCTTCCTGCTTTGTTCCAGAGGCAGAGCAGAAATTAAAAATAGATGATCACTTCCTATTTTGCACATAAGCAAATTGCCACATGATAAGCAAAGAGTGTACAATAGATTTCACATTCTGTACACAGAATCTACCTGCATGTTTCTACCTCTCTGACAGGATGGAATCAGTTCACTCTAAGCAGTAAGCCAGCTTTCATTTACTTCAGGATAAATGCAATCACCTCCAAGTAGTTGATAGGCTGGAAACTCAAATATTAGCATATTGCTCAATACTCTGGTTGTGTATCCAGACCTTACTCACTCCCTTGAGCTACATTACACAGGGTGGATGTAAGGTTTCACAGAGTAGGGAAGTTCCAAGGGTTGTTGTAATACTTTGGTGTGTATAATATACACATTAAAGTAGTGTTTCAGATACCACAGTGCAGGTATCTGAGTGTTTGAAATTTAACTAGATGTCCAAGCTTTCATTACAGTCAAGGGTGATGCTGGGCTCAGTTCAGTTGTCTAACCACAGGTTTCTAGCACTGTTTGACAAGCCCTAAGATGTCTAGCAATAACTTCTAATTTTTTTTCTCTGTCTCACAACAACATGGAACTGCTGACTTCTGTCAGCTTGCAATCCATCGTTATTCCCAGAACTTTTCCTACAGCACAGATCCATCGAAAGTTATCCCCCATCCTGTTACGTCTTCCACTATTTCTCTCAAATTAAAGGTAGCACCTTGCATTTGCTCCTGCTGATCATGTTTTACAGACTTTTGTCTCCAAGTTGTCAATATTATGTTGAGTTCTGTTTATCAAAAAGACTTGACTGGCTGATAGGGGTGGGGCTTTTTCATTTTTTTAACAGAGAGAATAGAAATACAAAGTGAAACCTTTTCCACATGTACTTGGAATTCTTGGAAATCTAAAAGGCTACAGAAAATGCTATATTTGAAGCACCACAACTTGCTGACTTCTTCTGTTGGAGTTCAATCTTCTTTCAAATCCACATTCTGCTCACAATCAGCTTCCCCCAAATTTGCAGAATAAGCAGGAAGCAGGCATCCACAGCTCTGTACTTTCTACAGCCACTGGTCCCCAAGGGAATGATGCTTTAAAATTGTACTTCACATTTTTTTTTTAATGAACACTACATAAAGTATAAAAAATCTAAATTAACATACATCTACACTGATCACTATGTTGCACAGACATAAACCAAAACAGTACTTAGATGTGTACTAAAATTATAATTGTGAAAATATCTTAGTAGTCACTCAGTCTAAGAAATAATTAAGTAATGGTAAATAAGCATAGACCGAGACAAGAATCCATGAGCACAAATGCATGTTAAAAAAATAAAATTTAAGAAAAGACTGATGTGGAGAAAACTGTTATTGTGGAAAGCCCATTAAATCCCTGTGTATATCTACTCCAGGAATGCCTGTAGTGCAGCACATGTGTATGCAAATAAGTATCTGAAAGATAAGAATGATTTACAATGGAAGCAAATCCCTCTAGAATGATGAAAGACTTGCTTGCAATACAGAAATGAAACTCAGGATTAATAATGAAATTTTAAGTATTAATCTAAATCTCCGGATTTTTGCACTTACAACAGCTCCTTAATGCTGTGTTTCATGTATATATAAACACACCGGGTCCAATTCTAAATAATACTATCATACTGCTTATCCTGCTTTTGTATTATAAAGGGATCAAAATACCACCTGAATAGAAGATTTCTGACTTCACTAACTTCTGCATACCAGCTTTGTTCCTTAGACCAATCAGTGGTTATAATATTTTTCCTGCATTATTAAAATTTACTTCTTTAGGCCACAGGGGAACACAGTCGTAGCTAGGGGAAGGTCTGCAGAGCAACAGAGAACAAGGAGCATAGCTGCTAAACCAGAGACATTTTTGAGACACTTATCCCTCAATATGAGCAACAATCTGGTCTCTTAGCCTGCCCACTTTTTTGACTTTTCCTAGAATCGTTGAATTCCATTGAATCAACAGGTATTTGGATTTTAGTTTATTTACATCACACGTAAAACATACAGAATTATGGAACTGAGAAAGAAGAAAATGTTGGAACTTCAAAGTAGTTCTTTGCAATGCAAATGAACTAGAGGGCAATGAATTATTTGAACCCATAATTGAGACACAGCAGCTCTTGCTGAAAGTTTCCTGATCTTCAAATCATTCTTGAGAAAACTTCACAAATGGAAAACAATTGAATCAGTGCCATGGCAGATTTAGTTTTACCAGGATGAATAGATATTCTGTTACTTCTTATGGCTTCCTATGCTGCCAGGGAAAGCAGCTCAGATGATTTCAATACATTTTATAGTTCACGCAATTTATTTTAGCTACTGACTAGAACTTTATCAATATTTAAATGTAGTAATTGTACTTTGACCTCAAACAACATGATATAACAGTTTGACTTCACTTAATTCTGGTCTAGGATAAAGTGGACATTGACCTACTGTGTAATAATTTGACAGAAGAACATGAATTTGCATCAGGAAAATCTGATTCAATATACTCCAGAACTTACATCACAAAAGCATTAGAGTTTCCTACACAGCAGGAAAAGTGTCAGGAAATGCTGAACTGAAGAATGCAGTTTATTACCTCTTTCTTCCAGACGCACACTTGCCAAGTCCACTGTTTTGGTGACAGGTTGCCACATTCATAAACGAATCACAGTTCCATATTTTAAAATCAATTGTACAGTACTCGAGTTGCCAAATATAGCAGCACAAAGACGAGTCAATTTGCTTTTTGACTCTGGAACGTAATTATTATCACTAAATTTACCATTCAACCAGACAAGCTGCTATCTTGTTCTGTGCCACTTTTTAAAGGCTTATGAGCCCTCTATGTGGAAAAATATTGAAGTGACACAAGATCTGCTATGCTACTCCACAGACCTCCATCTCATTCCAAATCACCAGATTCTTAGATGACTATTCAGTTACCCTCCAAGATGTTACAAACTGCAGGGAATTTTTTCCCCCCTACACAAAAACCAGCACTGCATTGTGACTATACAAGTGTTGGCCTTAGTGGCGCATGTTCCTCTTTTGTTTGGAGGTATCAGTGTGAACTTTGAGTAACATCTAAGAACTGTGCAAAAGGAGTGTGCGCATGTGTGTGCTGTATGTATAGGTTTAAAGCATAGAAAGTAAAGGTTAAAAAAGCATTTGTTTTTATGGTTACCACCAGACTGAAGATGTTACGGCAATCACAGCAAAGCATTCACAATCCTTTTTTGTTATTACTAAAGCAATAAATACTAAAAATGTAGAGATGTGCAAGAATGTTATCCTATCAAAATGTCTTGAAACACGATTATCATACAGCTTAAGTTCTCTAGTCACTTTTCCCAAGAGAAGAATGATTTCTTCCTCTACACAATTTATCTCCCACTTACAAGGTCTTATTTAACTTCACTCTCACCAATCTTTCTGATCTCTTACCACTCCACAAAGGTATTAAAAAGAAGCAAGAATCATGGTGAAAAAGAAAATACACTCTGAAATGTAAGGACAAATCTGTAGTAGTACTTGCTAGGAGGCAGTACACAAGTGGCGCAATTTACATCATGTAGTTTAACATGTCCTAAGAGACATGGAATTTTTGCAACATTTGAAAACTGTTGATAAAGAATTACTGTCAGCAGGTAGCATTTACCTCAGTATAGAACCAAGGGATTTTAACAAATGTTAGAAGGTGACAGAGATACGTCAATATATAGCTATAGTTACTTTTATAAAAAGAACATGCACACACATACAGCTAATACATAGACAGGCAGACAGATGTCTCATTTGATGAACACAGTCATCCTAAAGTATTTAGTACTTAGCTACTCTGAAGTACTCAGGATCTCTAGGTTGTATTTAATTACAGACAGAAAACACACCTGTGAAGACCTCCAGAGGCAGATACAGATTATTTAGTTCAACTGTCTATCTCTCTCTACTGAATATGTAAGAAAATGAGAGAAAATATTTGCTATTTTTTTCTGTTTGGACACAGTCTATCTCTTTTAGGCCAAGGCATCCAACCTCAGCAGGCCTCAAAAAGAGGCAGGTGACAACAGTGGCTAAGTCCACAACACCTGCTGTTCTCTGTACACACCCCAATAATCCCCTTCACGCTTTCTGCCTATCTACGGAGATGCCTGTCCAGTTGCCAAAGTAGCAGAAGAGGTAATCGCAATCCTAGCTGCACAGCTAAACATAAAGGGAATGCCTAAAGATATGGCAGTGAAAACTGAGACAGACACCCTGTTGTACAGAAATTCAGATTGGAAAAGACCTTCCAGAGGTCCCCAGTCCAAACTTCTGCTCAAAGCAGGGTCAAAACTGAATTCAATGAGGTATAACATCTTACTGTGTTTCTAGAGTTCAAAACCTAAAACACATCAGCAGCATCTTATTATGATTTCTGTATGTGAAAAAAAATTAGTTTGAATTTTAGTTAGCAATGGTAGCAATCCTTCAAAAATGAGTTGGATATTCAACAGCATGTTTTTCAACAAATAACTACTTCAAGATTAAACAAGGTTTTAAATCTAAATAATATCATACCAAATGATATCATAATCCACAGAACAGTTTCTCTAAATTATACTTCTTTAGACACAAGGACATTGAAGACAAAAGTACTAAAGTATATTCTTAAAAAACGGTGAAATGGTATATTTATATAATATAGGTATATTAAATATATTTACACCTTAAAGTATATGCTTTCAAAAATATTTGCTCAAAAACAAGCGATGAAAGCATGCCCATGGGAGAAGTACTTAGTGTTAGGCTACATATTTAGGAAGGATGGCTTGTGTTCCTCCAATGAGAACTGATCACGAGTTTCACCAAAAAAGTGAAAAACTAATTCTCGAGCAGTCCTGAAACTATCCTTCCGTAGGGAGGATGTATCATCACTAGGCTTCAGAGGCAAGCTCCTTTCATTGGGTCAGTGCTTCTTGAATTCCTTCCTACACTGTAAAATAGCATTACTGGGAGAATGAAAAGTGCATATGTGCCACATTAGCCTCTGAAGTGGTGTTCAGGGCATTCTCCTGGACTGGCAGGTGATACAATTTCAATCTTTACAAGCTGAGAAGGGCGTAGAACCCACAGTCTGAATAACTGTTCAGACTGTTGTGAGGGACTCAGTCAGTGGGGTGTTTTCAGAGTGTGTGCAGTGTACCTGTATGTGAGTTCTCCCTGAAAGACAGGGATACACGCAGGCTGGAGGAAAAATGGTCTTGCTTCCCTCGAGCACCGTTCATTGAAGAAGAGCAACCCCTCATGTTCTCTAAGCTTTTATATGAAGAATGCTGTGTATGGCATGGAGTACTTCATTGGCCAGTCTGAGTCATCTGTCCTGTCTGCCTCTCCCAACAGGTGAACACCCCCTTTACTACCAACTCTGGATGACCTTTACACAGGAACAGATGTGAGCAGTGACCTCTCTGCATGCCAATGGCTCATTACACTAGTGATAACTATCAGTCTGAAAAGTCAAAGACAAATGTTCTGCTTTAGTCCAAACCAGAACAGTTTCTGTTGGAACAAGACAAAGAACATGGTGGGTCGAAACACTAGAATAACAAAATCTCTCTCTTTTGTAGCACACCAGCTGATAATTTTGCATTTTAGTTCCGTCCAAATTAAAAAAGTTCAAGAGGAACACCAAGTTACTGGTTTACAATTCAAATTGCATTTTAAAAGTCACAAATCCCAAAAGCAATGCAGTTTCTAATCACCTGCATGATTTAATACTCCTTCTATGAATTCATAAAAGCATAGGGAGAAACTGAACATTAACAGATAACTTTTATTAGTTTCATAAACTAATCAAAGATGAAAATCAAGAAAAGTATGAACAAGCTTGGAAACAAAAAGCAGAAAGCCTTACCTTGAAAAGCAGCTGCATTACGAGATATCAAAAATTTTAATGTAGCGCTTGATGTTTGAAGCACTTGCTGTATATCTTGCTTCACTGCAGTCTGATATCTTTCTTCCATCTTTTTGGTACAGCATGTTGGATTTTTAGAAGTACAAACCTGGAGATCAACCCCTACAGAAAGAGATAATTACATTCATTAGTACAAAACAGAAGTATGCAATACATAAATACACAGAAAAATAGTTACTTTCTTTTTTACATAGGTGTAAACATCTAAAAGAATTAACCCAGGCTTTAGAGATATCTGGTCTTGTTAAACAAAAGAAAGGGATTCTAACCAAAATTCTGTGGGAAGAGTACACTTACTAAAGTTAATTAATTCATGTGATACAATGTAACTTTTCTAACACTGTAATCTTATTCTAGCTGTGAATATTGGTAACTAATGTTGGTGAAATACATCAAATATGCATTGTACATCATTGCACAGGTTGTAGATACCCCATTCCCTGTAAATGTTCAAGGTTCGGTGCAACCCAATTAAGTTGAAGATGTCCCTGCTCATTGCAGGAGAGTTGGACTTAGATGGCCTTTAAAGGTCCCTTCCAACTCAAGCCCTTCTATGGTTACCTAGAACACTGAATTCCTGGCTAGTACTCCTGTTCTTCTGTAAGTCTTGGACTGGAAAGAGCTAACTACTGCTAAATATTACAAACACACTAGTGGAAAGCCCGTTCCTGACCAGTTTATAGTGAATACTTTCATATTAACTTTTATATGGAACAGTTCTAAGTTACATTCTGATCTTACTGTGCCTTGAAATAAATCCATTTCACAGACATAAGCAGCAGTAAATATCATTATGTTGAAAGAAAACCAGTAAATACTTAATGAATCCTACTACCATACAGAATTCACAAATCTGAGATTGCCTTCATGATAGCATGCAAAAGTAAGAATGTAACCTCTGCATATGAAAATTACCTAACACAAGTGATATCCCTGTAAATCTCTTTGAGGTAGTTTCCAGTAGCAGTTTAACACACAGTGATTACTACAGCTACACAGTCCAGGAGGATGATGATCTTCACTATCACAACAGAAAGTTAAAACTTTATTCTAATGCAGGTATGAATCACTGAACTTCTCTTCAAGTATTAAGAAATTCTATTTCTTACGTCTTAGACTGTTGCTATAAGATATCTTTTTCCTCATACGGCTTCATGTTTTTTAAGGCTATTTATCCTCACTATTTGTTTAAAAACAGAATTTCTGTCTTTTTCAGTAAGTAAATTTTTAGTTTACAAACTAAGTAATTTCTCCCGGCCAGCTGCCTTTACAAATCCCTTGCCTTGTAAAAACTTTAATATTCCATCCTCCAATATTCCATCAAAGAATGAAAATAAAGCAGCAAAATTAAGGTGGTCTACTAAATTATCTATTATCTATAATAGATACTAAATTAGATAATAGATACTAAATTATCTATTATCTATAAGGTGGTCTACTAAATTATCTAAATTAACTGTTCTTGTATTATACATACCAAAGAAAGTGCTTAGTGTCAGAGACAGCTTTTTACAAAGTTGCTTGCCTCCAAGCAGTGTTAATAAGCATCTTAAAATAATTTTTGTTGAGTATTAAAAATACAGTTCACCAGTGCTCTACAACCTCAAAATCCACGTAACTATCTATATACAGCCTCCCTTTTCTCCATCTCTAAGTAAGAATTCTAAAATATCATACTGTTAAAACAGCAAGCAGCAAACTGGACTAATAAACCACCCACATAAAGCAAATTAAAGGAATGATAAATAAGCCTGCAGCATTATTTACTCATTATAGCAGAAAGGTCTATCCACAGGTATGACATGTAGTTCTCTCAGTCCCATTTTGGTTTTTTTTTGTTCTCAGTTTATTGCATGAAAAACATGAGAATAAGAGACAAGCTATCTTGTAGACTTCATATGCCCACAGCAATACACCTGACAAATACCAAGAGAACAAAATGTTTATACTTATTGCAATATTCACAGTATTGCATAACAGCAGCCTTTTTTCCTTTTTGGTTACAGACTATTATCTTCTGCTTGTAACAAAAGAAATATTCATTGCTGTCAAAAAAAAAGGCAGGCAGCTATCTAGTCATGTAACAGGGACTGTAAAAGAGAGGAACCATATCATTAGGTTGTTTGGACACATTTCAATGCAATACCCATTTCAGACTTATTGTATTCTTGATCCCTCTGTATAGGTTCTTTAGGTTCTATTCTGAAAATAAAAGGTTTTATTTATGTTTGCTTGTTTAAAAATAGATTCCCTACCTTTTTAATTATTTGCGCATACACTTTATTAACTTCCAAACAAATCAGCAGAGAGCTCAGAAAGAGTTAGTCATATTACCTGATCTATTAAGTGTTTGTCTTTTGGTCTCACGTTGACAAATCAAGTAATTCTACAGTTCTTTGCAGTACTTGTTTTCCTT
The DNA here is from genome assembly GCF_017976375.1 of Cuculus canorus. NCBI lineage: Eukaryota > Metazoa > Chordata > Aves > Cuculiformes > Cuculidae > Cuculus > Cuculus canorus. Next base: position 54,708,980 of record NC_071401.1, read on the forward strand.
AAAATTCTAATTCTGCTGTTCAAGGGAAGTTTTTATCTTCATAAAGACGCTCCTAGCCAGCATGACTTACAAAGAAAGAGTGCAGGGAAGACCGAGATCACTTGCAATACTACAAATCTAGGACAGATTTTTTTTAACCCAGAAGCATGAATTTTGAGGTGTCTAGTACATCATTATTAATACTGCTGCTTAAACTTATATTTGGTAACTAATATATCCATTAATTTAAGTACAGCTGAGCTGGGACTCTAAAATGGACAAATCCTATTAGGAGAACATTTCTGTACTATAAAATGTCCTCAAGAAATAGAAGCTGAACAGTTAGGCACAATTCATAATTTCATCAATTCATCTAATCAGACTAACACCTGTATTAAATTATGAACTCCTCTGTTGCTGAAACCTTTCGAGCTACTAGAAATTCTACTATGTAATACATGCTAAATTCATGTCTGACCTTGCCCCAAACTTGTCTTTGTAAAGAAACATGCTCCTCACCTAGTGAAGAGACTGACACAGAAGATAACTCAGAACAACCCTGAGCCTGTCTTTTACTCAAAACTGCATCAGTTTTAGAGGGAGCAAAACACTAAACAAAGTACTTCATTTCAAGATGTCCAGAAGACAACCTCCTGCTCCTATATTATTCTAAAAAAGGCCTCTCCATTCTTCCTGCAATATGCTTCTTCAGTTCATCATTAGCACTGAGGCACCTCATAACGGCTTTAGTTTCCAAACCCTGTTATTGCATCAGATGCTGGAAGCAGCCATTCTCAAAGTGCTCCTCTTACTTCCAGTTTCACAAAGCAGCCCAAGAACCCTGAATACCCACTCATCTCATGTACCTCTCTCTCTTAAATATTTAATATAATTATATATATATAAAAAAATAAAAATAGAAATATTTATTTTAGCAAAATTCTTAGCAATTTTCATATTCCTTAATTTCATACTTTTTAGTATGCCTAACTATCCTTATCTTCTTCTTAAGCTCAGAAAATTTTAAGTAGTATCATAAAAGCCCAACACATCTGCCAGAAGAAACACAGCAGTAGTTTGAACTAGAATTAAACAACAAAGAGGATAAACTAATCTAGATTAATCTTACTAAGCTTTGTCTATATTACAGCTTTCTTGTGTTCTTCTTCATGAGCTGAAATTATGATTACCAAGAAAACAGAACTATGTGGTGTCACGCTGAAGACTCACACGCTCTGCTACACTTTTCTCAACTTGCTTCTCTGCAGTGATGCAGTGTCCAATATACACATTTTCCAGAGATGAAATTAGACAAAAAAGTCAGCATATCATTATAGAATACATTTTCAAGGCCACAAACAGAATTAATGAATTAATAAAGCACAGGAAGACTTAAAAGGAGAAAAACTTTGAAGGTTCAATTGTTAATTTGCACGTGGAACATAATGAGCACTCCAAAGTTTTTTTTCAGGGCTAGGTTAACTATTTTAGCACAGTTGAAATGAAAAGCATTAAGAATCAGAAGGCTAATTAAAAAAATAAATAGTTTTGTATTCATGTCATCAAGAAGAATTCAGATTTTCTAGCTGTTTTCTAGGGGCACTTATGCAGAGATTGAGGACAGTCCTTACCGATTATAGTTTTGAACTAGTTCTATGATCTTAAACACTAACCTGAAATATCAAATAAGTCTTCTTCATAAATGTTTCCATGGCATTCAAAGTATTACAAGCAACTGTTCAGACTTTCTCCATGACATAGACCATTAGTCTATTAAATGAAGAAGCAAGGTTTGTAAGCGGCTGGAGTAAGTTTGATTTAAATGGAGCATGGATGATGCCTTTTCTTTTCTCTTTTCTTTTCTTTTCTTTTCTTTTCTTTTCTTTTCTTTTCTTTTCTTTTCTTTTCTTTTCTTTCCTTTCTCTTCTCTTCTCTTCTCTTCTCTTCTCTTCTCTTCTCTTCTCTTCTCTTCTCTTCTCTTCTCTTCTCTTCTCTTCTCTTCTTTTCTTTTCTTTTCTTTTCTTTTCTTTTCTTTTCTTTTCTTTTCTTTTCTTTTCTTTTCTTTTCTTTTCTCTGCTTTTCTTTTCTCTGCTTTTTTTCTCTTCTGTGGGTTTTTTTTTTGTGTGTGTGTATGTGCAGGTGGGTGGGTAATTGGCCATGTGAGATTTGCAATTAGCTACATTGCTTCAACTATTACTGAAGAGCTAGAGTAAATTTTTTTGTTTGCTGCTGCTAAGGAAAAGGATGGCAGCAGCCACAACGTAAAAAAGACAATACCAAACAAAAAGCCAATTAATGAAGCAACCCTTCAAAGTGAGTGCTCACTTGAAGCTGATAATTCATAACTTGTGATGTTCCTGCTGCTTTTTCTTCTGCTTTGAGTTGAGTGCAAAAGGGCAATGCACAGTAATCAGAGCACATCAGTAGAGAAAAGAGGCTCCTGAATTTGACCTCATCAGCACCACAGTGTTGGGACATCATGATAATTTAATTTGTGATTTCTTTAGGAAGTAGGAATCCTGTAAAGTAATTATTGTACTGGGCTCAGTCTAGGCCTGGGCACATCTTGGATGTAGGATGCAACAACACTTCCCAAATACAGAGTCCTCATATACGTGCTGGGCATGTTTCAGCTCTGTACTAAGCTTAAGGTACTTGACATTCCCACCTCAGTCCAGGGGAAGGAAGATTTACCCATACAGGCTACAAGGGAGCTAGGCCAGACCCCAGCCAGTGGATGAACAGAATTTCAGGGTCCTGACATGCAATTTTTATACAGCCTTTCTATTTCTCCCTCTATTTCTCCTTGTGTAACTTCAGGACTACTATGCACTTTGATTTAATTGTTATTGTAGTGAAGATTAATTCACTGAGGTTAAAAAGGGGAACGTGCTATAGTTGTTTAGCTTCCAGCATGGATTAAAGTCAGTGACATTAAATGCACACAAATACCATGCTTTCACCCATATCGCTTCCCTGAAATTGTAAAATGTTAAACTATATATCCTCTTAATTGGCTGTAGGATTTAGATTTCCTGATCAAAACCAATTTTTCTTCTTTTTTACCTTCATTTGAGAACAGATTTATCACAGTAAGGTCATTATGTTTAATTCAATTCTATTCCTACTGCAGAATAAAAAGAGGAAAAAAAGAATGCCATGTTTTCCTGATGCTAACTCTCAGCTGTAACATGCAACATTTTGTTTCACTAACAACATAAAAACATTCACATTTTACAAGTGAATGAATCTGAATCAGATTACTTGATACACTTTTACAGAGGTTTGTTACTTTTAATAAAAAGGTGCAAATTTCTTGAAACCACAATTTTTCTCATATTTTACCTAAAAGAGAGCAAGCAAAGCTCAACTTAGGCAATATGCAATATGTTATAATTTAAGTTAATGTGGTTTATTTTTATTCAAAACTAATTTCATTTCTTCCTTTTCCTGTAACCTATTTATTCATTTAAATATACTATACTGTAAACAATTCACCACCCTTGGCAAAGCAGCCAGTTCTGAAAGAAAAAAAAAAACCAAACCCAAAACACTATGAGGATGGTCTAATAATTGAACAGGTTGTCTCGAGAGGTCGCAGAGTCTCCATCCTCAGGGATGCTCAAAACTTGACTTGACATGGTCCTTAGGAACCTGCTGGAGCTGATCCTGCTTTGAGAAGGGGCCTCTCCTAGGGGGTCACCAGAAGCATCTTCCCACCTCAGCCATTCTATTGTCTGTGACAACAGAAGCTGTTAAGGAAGGTGCACCAAAACCACAGAACTGCCCAAGAGACTTATTTGCCCAAAACTCATCATGCTGAATAGGATGATGACCATTAGCTGTATCAAATTTTAACTGGGGAATTACAAGGATTTTGAAAGACAGGAATGACTTTGGCAAGAAGCATGAACATTTGTGACAGCAAGGAGGGACAGTGGAGAGGAAGCAGCAGCCTTCAGAGGGGGTGTGTCCCTGCTGGCAATGTCCGCTGGGCACCCCGACTCCTGACGAGGCCAGGCAGCACAGCCTGCTCATGGGGCACCGGGAGCAGCTTGCACCCAGGAAGGGGCTGATAGAGCAGGGGCAGAGGCAGCAAACAGGGCCCCCACCCCATGGTGCAGGGACACCTTCTCACTGCGGGGTGCATCACTGGGATGTTGGGAGCAACAGGGGTGCATAAAGCTGGGGCAGTCGTGTCTTGTGCAGGAAGGTTGTGCACCCAGGGAGCTTGCATGGCCATTGTAGGGGTTGCATATAACCATGGCGGGGAAGAGGGGACTAGGAAGTTTTAGAATTAGTTAAGGAAAGGTGCTTAGACATATTCAGAAATTTAATTAATATTTTGTGTCTAGTCTATCTCTCTTGTATTACTGATACTGATCCTGAATGTATAATTAACTGATTGTCAGGTGTCTTTAACAAACCAGTAAACTACTTTCATCCCTGTTCGTCTACTTAACTACTTGGACTGAAGAGTTTTTCTCCCTAAGTATCACACACAGCACCTTGGCTTTTATGACCATGGGCCCTTCTCTAAGGAAGGAGGATTTATAGTGAAAGGCAGCATCTGTTTAACAAAGAAATATTCAAGGGATACGCAGCTGTGGAGAAGCTTGTGAGACAAAAGTGAGAGTGCACACATCTGTTCGCTAGCAAACATTACGCTGGACTAACTTGATGGAGAAGCAGATTAGCATAGCAGTTAAGGGGAATCAGTCATGGATATCAGACTAAGAGGACATGATGCTGACTTTCAATGGATCCATGAATGTATGTGCACTTGTGACTTGGAGAGGGAGGGTGTATTTTCACCAGTGAACTACACTAGTGAACTCTCAGAATGCACCCTGCAGGGCTTCATTCAGCAGCTAGAAGGAATTCCTAGGAGTAGCATCTGCTGGATTTAGCAGTTCCTATGACACCCTTAATGCTGGGAAACAAACAGGTAGAGCTGAAGCTCTGCACACGCCAAAAGAACCAGACACAGTTGGAATAACTAAGACATGATGAATACCTCGAGTGACCACTGTGCAACAATGGATGGATACAAGCATGTCAGGAAAGATGAGCAGGGAAGAAAAGAAGTTGCTCTTCATGTAGAGGAGCAGGTTGAAGGTATAGAGCAGACAGGTTAGTCGATGGCATGTGATGACCCAGGACCAAAGAAGAGCTCAGTGAAGATGACACTGTAGTATGAATTTAATACACTGTGAGGTTAGAATAAGGAAGTGGATTGAGTCTTCCTAAAAGCAAGATCCTGCTTCTTACGAGAGACTTAAAACAGCTCACAACAGCTGCTGGAAGCAGAACACAAAGGGATGCAAGCAAACCTGAAGATTTCTGGAGGGGACTAGGGACAAGTTCTTATAAAAAAGCTAGATAGGTCAACCAGGTATGGCACTCTTCTGGATTGATACTAACAGCAAGGGAGGACCTGGTCACAGGGGAAATAAGCAATAGCAGCCGTGGCTGTAGTGCCCATGAAACAGTGCAAATCAAGATCCCAAGGGATGTGAGGAAGGAGGATAACAAGAGCACAGACCCAGGCTTTCAGCTGAGCAGACCTGCTTATTAAGGAAGCTGGCAAATGAGATCCAGCACTGAAAGATGATGTTGCTCAGAAGAGGTGGCAGGTCTTTAAGGACCATCCTTTGTCCAAGTAGACAGTCCATCCTGGCACTTCCGTGGATAGACTTAGCAAGGGGCAGGCTTAGGTAAACAAGGAACATATTACTAAGCTTCACTGCAGAAATGTGGACAAGTTTTAAGGGACAATAGAGAAACATTGCCCTGGTGTGGAGGAATGGTGTTAGGAAAACCGAAGCTCAACTTAAGTTGCAAATGGCAAGAGGTATCAAGAGCAAGAGCTTGTACCACTATGTGACCAACAAGAGAATAAACCAAGAACAGGGGGCCTGCTATTGAAAGGGGTGGGTGATTTAGTGCCCATGGATGCAAATAAGGCTGAGGTATGCACTCCCTTACTTGCCTTCTTATTCACTAAGAGGCTTCACCAACAAGCCCAGGCCTCCGTACCTAGAGACAAGGGTTAAATAAGAGAGGAACCAGCAGTAGTGGAAGAGGATTTAGTGTGGGATCTCTTGTGAAATCTTGGCCCATATAAGCTCATGGGACCTGGCGAGATGTATTCAAAAGTATGAGTTATTTGAAGTCATTGTAATACCACGCCCTATTATTTTTTTAAGCCTGTGGACCCAGTGCAAGTTCCCAGCAACAGAGAAAAAATAAATGTTGCACCCATCTTCAAAAGGGCAAGAATGTAACTGAGGGCACTGCAGGCCAGTTGACCTGACTCTGGTACCTCTAGAGCACGTCTAATTCAGTGTTAGACTTCCACATTTTCAGAATTATTTCTAGTTTGGAAATAAGATTTGGAAAGTTTGCCTTCTAGACCATGACATAATCTTTACAATTCACATTATTTGAGACAAGTGGAGCAGTACTATACTCTTCAATAAACTTATTACACAGTCTAGATACCAAATAATTTAAGGAAAAAAAAATAACTATGAAATAAGGTAAAAAATGAAAACACCCAACTAGATATATTTTGCTTCTCTTATATCACTATAGTCCTATAGTTTCCTTGTGACTTATTAGAAAAACACTATACAATTTTGTGCATTACATAAGTCTCCTCGGTACAATTGCTCAATTTTGAAATTTCAACACAGCTTGTATATGGGCCCAAATGCCAGCAGAAGACTTAACAACTATTCCCAATGCAGAATGTAGCTGTGTTGCATTTGGGGAGCATTTTGTTTTATGAAGTATTTAAAATGATAAAACCCCACCTCACTAGCATGTATGTAAGATGACCTACCTTACCGCAGTAACTACACATAAATGTCCTCTCTCTGCTTGGAACTGAAGATTTAAGAAAGAAAACTTGGCAAAGTGTCATTATCAAGTTGCCTCAAATGCAAATAACATTGTGCTGCATATAGCATCATTTTACTCAATGGCTTTGTTGTATAATAAATCATAATTTCACAGTCAAAGTGTGTAGCTGAGCTGTCAAACCAAGCATAAATTAGAACTTGTGAGTACTATTCCTCACTCTCCTACTGCCTTGATAAGTGTCTCTTTCACAAGCAAACAACAGCTTTATTTCTTAGAAGCAGTGATCTTCCTACAAGACTCAGAAAAGTACCACAGTATGTACAACCATTCAACTACTACATTTTAGCTCTTAACAAATAATATACACAGCATCTGCTCACATGCAGTTCCATATGCATGTAGGCACAGACATGCATAATAAATTCTTGTTTAGTGTTTAAATTAAGTAACCTAAAGATTAGCTCTATTACGCAAACTGTGCTTAATATTTTAAACAAATATAGGGCACTTCCTCAGCTTTTAAAGCTTTTAACTTTTGTAAAGCAGAAGCCAATATGAAATTTTATCTAGGCTTATTATGAGCTTCAGAATAGCTTCAAGAAGACGTTTAGACTTCTGGTGAAACTCTAAAACAATAATGAATATTTGTTTATGATTTCAGCTGACTCTTCAATAGTCTTGTATTCCTTTGATTTTATGCTAAACATTTTTTTTAAGAAGCATCTTTTTAACGTGGATATCATTCCCAACCCTATGGGAACTTTGTTTTATACTTTAAGACCACTAATCATGTACATATAAAGTACATTTTATTGCCCTAGTTCTGTTCCAGCTCATTAAACACAGCTGCTCTCGATGGTCAGGAAAAAGTAATCAAATATAACATGCAAAAGAACTCAACGGACTAAAAATGGAGTGGTTGCTCAAAATCCATGGACTGGCTTTGTAGCTGTTTCTTTATAGAGCTACAGAGCAAGCAACAGCTTATGGGTAATGTTTCAGAAAAGGTTATATAAACCAGAAAGTGAAACTGGTTGTTCCATTTCAGTATAGCCAGTGTTAAAAAAACACACACCTATTTTCTGTCTTTTCACATCTAAAAATTTTCCTGTCTTCCACAAGAATTGTTTTGTCAATAACCAATTATTTTGAAATACAGTGAGAAAACTTTTTCTGCTCCAGTAAGGAATATTGGCTCTTTTCAGCAGCAGATTCTGAAGGCTCTGCACCACAACCTATTTTTAGACAAGATCACAAGATAGTAAGAATTGAAATAACTTAGCCTGTAATAAATATATCATAACATAAATGGTTATAATATTGGAAAGGTTTTACAACTGAAAACAATCTAGGTGGGTGTGGAAAAGATAATTCAGCAAGGATAAAAATTAAGTATCCTGAGATATAGGTTTACCTATTTGCAGAAATTCTGGAACTTTTTTCAAACTTTCATTCATGGTCTCAGTCATACAAATCCATATTCTCAGCACCTTGAGATAAACAAGTGCTGACAGGATGAGGACGTTAATTGCCAGGACAATAGAATACCACATGTGTGGTAAATTTCTGCCTGACTACTTAGCTAAATACTTCCAGGAGATCAAATCCAGAGTCCGAAAAATCCCAAAACAGATGTAGGATTGTCACAATGCAGAGTCTTTTAAAAGTCAGCACTGAAATGCCATAGGGCCTGGAAGAAGTTGTTCAAAACAGTGGATTATTGCAAAATGGATTTTCAACCCATGTCAGCCACAAGTCCTCATGCTCACTCTTTAATACCTATTTACTTATTTTTTTTGTTACAGATGCCACTCCAGACTTAGTATTAATCGCTATCACTATGACTGCTTTAAAGTACTTCAGCATTGCTAATTAAAAGAGGCAGGGATCAGATTTGAGTACCTGTACCCTGACTGTTGAATTATCACCTTACTGCTTTCTGCATCTCTGTCCAGATGGTGCCAGGATTTCTGTCAATGCAGTGCCTACACTAGACTCCTTGTCTGCGAAAAGCGTTCCTATTTTTAAGACTACTTGAATTGCAGCGGCGGGAACCCTGAAAATCCACAGTTCCTTGGCATTACAAGAACTTCACAGTGGATCAATCTAGAGAAGACTCAAGGGCAAAGCCTATCTAGTGAGGACAGTCATTCCATTCTACAGGATACCAGCCTTAAGCAGTGTAGACACAAGCCAATCTACTCCACTCAGCAGAAGAGCCAACAGTTGGTCCCTTGTTCTCTGTTTAACCAGATCAAGTCCTAAGGCTACTGAGCACTTCCTAGTGAAGTTGCAATATGGGAGACAGAGATAGGGAAGCTGTTTCTTAGTTGAGCCCATTTTTTGTTGGTTTTAAACTCAAAATGTTGTAACAAGTTGTTTCACAGTGATCATTTTGTGGCTCCAGAGGTGAAATACTACTTGCATTTGGGAACTAACAATTTATGTTCACACACAAAAAAAATTATGTTTTAGGCAATGTCTTAACAAAAACGTAGTGATATAATTAATCATCAATAACTGATATGACAGAGCAATTCACTTTCCATCTCTTCCTGGTATATATGGGGTAGAAAAGTGGAATTCTTCCACAAGTTGTTTAGGTTAAACTACCAGAAATTGAGCACTGTAAATAAAGTTTAAAAAAGCATTTGGCACATAACATTTTTTTTTAAATAATCCAAGTCATTTCTATACATAAAAGTAAAAAACTCCAAACCTTTGAGGTCTTTCTATATGTATTTCATGCTTTACATATTGTTGGCTTCCCCCTACAATGAAAGGGGTCTTCTGGGATTTTTAATTATTAAGGTTTTTCTGTACAGTCCCAACACCACCACACCTGTCACACAGATCCACACAGAGAAAAAAGAAGCCTTTTTTGCAACTAACATATAAAATCAGTATAAAAGTTACAAATATTTCAATATAGCAAGTGACGGGACTAAGTATAAACTAGTCCTACAGTTCACAAATCACCATTAGAAAAGATTGAGCACAGTTGGTCAAGTTTCTTCATTGCTAATGGGTAGCAATAAAAACTTTGGTTTTGTTAAAGATATTCATTTATCCTTAATATTAGTCACCAATTTTAACACCGTGATACCCTGTGTTATGTGAATGATGACACAAAATCAAGTTTAAGATCACCTTTGTGCATATACCTGGCACTACTGCATGTGATGATAGAAATATGCTCCTTTAAAGATACATGAGCCACACCCAATTGCTGCAAAGTTAATTATATAAAATAACACATGGGGGTTTTCAGCTAACTTATACTCAAATATATGTTCCCCAAACTGGGAACACATTGCAGTTCCCAAATGAAACAGAATGACAATTTGCATGATTTACTGATATAACTCTCCTTAGTTTTTGTTAACACTAAGAAGAGGAAAAAATACCATTGTGAACGCTACAGTCTTTTACTTTAATATACACAATGAAAACAGGGCAAATATAAGCCAACTTTTTCCCTATAATTTTATTGACTGTCGGAGTAGCCTTTCACTGTATAAAAATCAACACACAAACTAATAACCCCACTCCTTTTCAATTAGTAGTCCTTCTCCATGTAAAAGATGTTGTTTAGCTTAAGACATTTAAATGAAGGCATCCTTATACAAGCTAGGTCTAAGGTACAACTGAAATAAACACAGGCAATAGAATACAGACAAAGGACTTAACGCAGCTCTCTCTGAAGTCAACACCCAACATTTGATAGCTGAGTAGCTCCTACATGCCACTGGCCACATTGACCATGCAGTGCAGCTGCCCACGGGGAGCATCTGAGATGTATCCTGATGTACCTCACCTGCCACCTGCTGCCATTTCAGAAAGACATAAATCTCTCAAGAGGTATCACATCTGCTGGCCCAGTGGGGCTATTCCAGACATTCTAGGGAAACTCAAATGGTGCTAGATGCCTATATTCAGGCGATGAAATCAAGCCTTACAAAGGCAGCTTTGACACCTGTTTTCACAAGCGGACACCTACAGAAAGTGTTTGTGTGTGTGTGTGTGTATTACACACAAACACATTTCTAAGTGCCACCAGAAATGTTTTAAAATATTCTTCACTTCTTGCCTCAAAAGAAGGCTTCACACAGAAGATCAGCAGCAGAAGTGACGTTTCTTTCCTTTTCACATGAGGTTTCCAGCCTACAAATACCTTCAATGACACCTAAACCTTCTAAAATACTCATTTAATGCCCATTTTATTGTAATCCCCAATTCTGACCAGATTTTACAGTTCACAATTATTTGTTTCATTAACCTCTGAGATCAAAGCCACTCGGAGCCAGAACACTGATGATTGTACTCAGCTCCTTGATGACCGGAGTTTCCAGGCTGCCCACAGCAATGCAATTCCTTCAAAGAGTGAAAGGCTGCTGACCACGCAGCTGTACCGCACCTCCTGCTGACTGCTGCTTGCCAGGGCAGCAGTAGAAAAAGGAATTCTTTTATTACTCTTATAAGTCAAAACTGGCTTTTGCTTCAGGAACAGGAAAGACAGAAAAGTCAAAAGAAGAAAAGGAGAATAGTGTTATAAAAATGTTATAGAGGGAGGGAAGAAATCAGAGAGCAGGGCAGAAGAAACAGACATAAGGTACAATAGTTCCTTCTTCTTGAAGCAATGCTTTCTCTCTATCCCCAGTATACAGGTAACATGGTATCAAAATAAATTACAGTGGCAGAGAAAGTGTAATAGTTATGCTGGACTACGGAATGAGAAGAATATAGATAGATTGATACCGTATAACTCATACTGATGTTATTCACACAAATAACATAAAAAAATTAAAGCACTGACAGGGCTTTGACTCAGATTTCATTTTCCAGGCATCTTCAAATGCATAGTACATACTTAATCAGGCTTTCAAATTACAGTATTTATTTTCCTTTTAGGGAAAACAACAATAAAATCTTTAGCTAAGGATAACATAAGAAGACAATGCATGTTGTCAAAAGTACTGATAACCTAAACACAGCATGTTGATCTGTAAACTGCACACTGTTCTACTGTGTTAAATTTGGGATTATCAGTTATTTTTAAAATTAAGAGTCATTAAAAAGCTACATCATTAAAAAAGGAAGAGGCTATCAATATTTTAAAGCGAAAGAGAATGTTAATTCAGCTTTTGTTGCATTAATAACTCATTTTCTGTTAGGAAAGCACTGACTCACATTTACTAGTTAACTTGTCATCTATATGAGAACACACTTTACACACACGTTAGAAAAAAAAAGAGTTTTCCAACTCTGTATCTCTTACCATGAAAATACCTGCAGTGTGATTTTGTGATTAGCACTCTAAAATCAGCTGCGGTTCTTATAAGGCTGGAAACAACCCCCAAATCTAAGAAGGTACATTTTATTACATACATGCTTAGCAATGCCATTTGACATCCATTGACAAAAAAAAAGTTTCATTTTTTCTACAAATACCAGGATATACTCAAATTGCCATTACCCCTCGGGAATTTTATTCAGTTACTGCCACAGGCAGACATCCAGCAGACAAAATGAGCAGAGCCAGCCCTCGCAGCGCTGTAAAACACTCTCATTTCACACAAGGGTAACTCCACCGGTCCAAGACGCAGTTGGGTGGCTGTCCTCTTCCTTCAGGATTTGCTCCGGCACCGATGTATCCGTGCGTGCCCACGGAAGGCTCTAAGCAGGCTGACCCCCCAGCTGGCTCTTTCTCCTCTCCACTGCAAGCGAAACGGCACGGAAGGGGCACGAGAGGATTTCAGACGGGTGTCGGGGCGCTCCAAATTTTGCAGAGCGCAGTCCTCGACAAGTACGATTTTCTCTCTGGAGTAAGGAGCCGGACATCCCTCCGAGCCACGCGAACGACCCCACCACCCCGCGGTGCAGCCGCGGAGCCGCGGGCGCAGGGAGGCGGTCAGCCGGCGACCCGGTGACCTGCGGAGCCGCATCTGGAGCGTCCGGCGCGACCCCCGCCGGCACCGCCCGCTAATCGCCGCCAGCGGCACCAAATTCAAACCCACCGTCCCCGCATCGGTTTTCCCTTACCTGCCCGCGGGGACTCCGGGATGCCTTTGAGGGAGCCAAGCTGCCGCAGCTGGAAAACTTTCCTGACACTCTCGCAGCTCGGCGGCGGCTCGGCAGCCCCCGAGGCAGCGGCCAGGAGCAGGGCGCCGAGCCCGAACACGCCGAGGCTCTTTCCCCCCATGGCCCGCCGGCAGCTGCCGCGGCAGTGCGGGACGCTGCCAGCACCGCCCGCCGTGTCCCCGCTCCCCTCCGGGACCCTCCCACCGCCGGCGTCGCGGTGCCTTCACACGACGCCTTCCCCGCTCAGGGATGGGCTCGAATCGGCTGGGCAGGGCAAGAGACCCCGCGTACAGCCGGGGTGGGGCCGAGGAACAGAAACAAAGCATTGGTATGTAAGCAATTAACCCCAAAAAGCACGAAAAGAAAAAGAAAGAGGTGGTGCTTTTAGGAACTATTCGCAGTAGGCTTACAAACTGGCAGTAACATACACAATTGGCTTCAAACGCCAATCTTTTCATTTCATAAATTAAGCTATCTTCAAGATGTCTTTAAAAGTTTCAGTTTTCTTCGGCAAAATTGACAAAGGACCGGCTTACAAAACCCTCTCATGTCCACGAGCCAAAGTCCAATGGTATCGGTTAGAGCAGCCAAGGAAACAGATGGGACCCATCAGGTTATCTTTTAAACAGCTTTTTTAATGCCAGAAATAAGAATCCCCTCCATGCGTTAATTTAAATGGCACATCTTACCCCTTCTAGCTGGAAATTATTCTTAATCCATTCTGAAGCTGATGGTTGTCATTCAGCAGTGTACGGCATTAGTTTATCCCAGCTTTACCTTTAAAATACATCTTTTATCTCTGGCAGCAATTTCAACACAAGGCAGCAAAAACAGTTCTAATTGTCAATTATTCTATGTATCCATTGAATACAGGTAACAAATTGACACATAATTTATTAAAACTTGCACTATGATCAACCGTTTCACTGCTGTGCAAAGCAATAACAGAATGGCATCACATTAACATTAACCAGTCTAATGAGTGACAGTTTGTAAGAAGCACAGAGCATTAGTGTTTCCCTTTTCTGAATCATCTATACTCCTGGTCTTGGCAACTTCCTTCTGTCAGTGTCCTGGTTTCAGCTGGGATAGGGTCACTTTTCTTTTCAGTAGCTGCAGCATTTAAGGTTTAGTGTGAGAAGAAGGTTGATGACACATAAATGATGACATATGATGACATATTTTATTTGTGCTTAGTCAATGTTTATGCGTGGCTGGGATAGAATTGATTGTCTTCTCAACAGCTGCTGTTTTCTCTAGACTTCAGTATGAGCAGAACAATGAAAAATACTGATGTTTATAGTTGTTGCTGGGAAAACCAAGGCCTTTTCTCAGTTTTTTCATGTTTTGTGAGCAAGTTGCTGGTGTATTAAGCTGGGAGGAGCAGAACCAGGACAGCTGACTCAAACTGGTAAAGAAAGTATTTCATACTATAAACCTCATGCTCAGTATTAAGCTGGAAGGGACAGCCCTTTTCTCCTTCTGCCTTGCTCTTGCTGGTCCTTTGTTTTCAGCACTCCTGCTTCCAGTGTCTGGTTCCCATGTGCTTCAACGTTGATTTCTGTGTTTGGTGATCTCAAGGCATTGGCCGTTACCTCCATGCCTGCTGGAACTGCTGTGGTCACAGTGTTCATCCTCTGGTGTTCACTGCTAGGAGTGCACATTCCATGACCATAGGGCAAGTATATTTTTGTATATTTTATTATTTTTAACATTACTGTTATTAGCAATAATATTATCATTATTCTTGGTGTTTTATTGTTTAATAAGACCCAGTTTATTTCAACCACGAGTTATCATTTCTGATTCTTCCCCCAGGTTGGTGGGAGGTAATAGAACATTTCGCCTATTGTTTAGCTGACTGCTAAGGGCTACACTGTGACAGTCCATTTAGGCACCCAATGTGGTGTTTGAAGGTTTCAAGATAATGATGGCTTTGACTGGAACGTGCTAGATCCAATTTATAGCTGTTATTGCTTTTTAGCTATTAGTTGGCAGGTTTCTGTGCTTGCCATGGGGCTTGCTTGCCTTACTGTATATTAGTCTAGTGCTCATTAGTGGCTGCTTTTTGCTTTCAGTGCTTGCTATACTGCTCATCACCTTACCCTACCTTGCCTGGGAACATTCCGATACCAGCAATGGCCATGCCCCTGGGCTGGCAGGTGGCCAGGGCATCACTGCTGTTTCTGTGCTGCTGTACTGGACAGGACTCCAGTGTGAACTTAAGACAAAGGGACTGTGACCGGTGGATGAGTGCACACAGAAGCAGGACACCCTGAAATGTCTGTGGCCATGGATAAGCCCATGCCAAAGCAGGTACATTTCAAAGCATCTGTGGCCATGGTTATGACTGTACAGCAGCAGGTATAGCTCTGAAGGGATTGTGGCCCACGTATAAGTCCACACTGGAGAAAGTACACCTTGAAGCATCTGTAGCTGTAAGTCCATGCTACAGCAAGTACACCTTGAAACATCAGCAGCAGTGCATGAGGTCATGCTGCAGCACCTCAAAGCATGTGGCCACGGATAAGCCCACAATAGAACAGGTAAAGCCCTGGAGGGACTGCAGCCATGAGTAAGGCTATATTGGAGCAGGTATACCCCTGGAGACACTGTGGGTAAGATAAGGCTCCACCTGAAGCAGGTACAACCCCTAAAGGACTGCAGCCTGTGGGTAAGTCCAAGGCAGAGCAGAGGCAAGAGGCCTAGTTCACTGCAATGTTAAATCCTATAACCTCACCCAAAGGGACTGGTGATGGACAATGTAATGGAAATATCTTTAAATTATTGTAATTCATTATTTGAGTTGCATATTATGGGAATTACTATAGCAGGAAACACCTGAACTAACGGAGGACAAGCCTTACAAGAAGCAGCGTGAGTGCAGCAGTGACACAGCCTGAGCTGGCTTTGGTACCCAGTAACTCCACACAACACATCACCTCTCCTGTCCTAGTGACCACCATAACAGGTGGAGTCCAAAGTCATGGACTAAATTAACTCAGTGGACATTTTACAGACATTTCATAGGGGTGGTCCATAGACTAAGGGAATATCTGCCTATTATATAAAAGGATGAGAACGGGATGAGAAGGGTGGTGGTGGGTAATGGGAATGTATTGAATAGCATGAGACTTCAGCATTACATAAATGGCATGGAATAAGAATTGGGGAATGTACTGGGTTTGGCTGAGATAGTAGCTCCATTGAGGTTATGTTTTGGATTTGTACTGGAAACAGTGTAGATAACTCGGGGATATTTCAGTCACCGCAAGGCAGTGCTTGCACAGAGTCAAGGCCTCTTCCAGTTCTCCCAGCATCCCACCAGCAAATAGGCTGGGGGTGCACAAGAACTTGGGAGGGGACACAGCTGGGACAGCTGACCCCATCTGACCAAAGAGATATTGCATATCATATGACATAGTGCTCAGCATATAAAGCTGGAGGAAGAAGACGGAAGTGGGAGACATTTGGAGTTACAGTGTTTTGTCTTCCCTAGTAACCATTAAGCATGATGGAGATTTGCTTTCCTGGAGATGGCTGCACACCTGCCTGCTGATGGGCAGAAGTGAATTAATTCCTTGTTTTGCTTGCATGTGCAGCTTTTGCTTTACTTGTTAAACTGTCTTTATCTCAGCCCACGAGTTTCCTCATTGTTACTTTTCTGATTCTCTCCTCCACTGCACCAGGTGAAAATGAGCAAGTGGCTGTGTGGTGCTGAGTTGCTGTCTGGAGGTAAACCATGCCAGTCAACAAGTTCCAACATATAATAAAGTCCTTTAATAGAATTTGTTCTCCTCCTCTCCTACTCTTATACTCTTCTACTCTAATACAAATTACAGCAAAATACAATTTAGGCCCTTAGTGAGGCGAAAGGGGAAAACAGAAGAGTCCCACGGCAAATTAAAAAAAAAATTGGTTTAGATAAAAAAAATAATAAAAATAAAGCAATACCTTTGTGTGTAAGCTGGTAGTAGGCAGCAAACCCCTTGTCAGTCAGTAAAAGACTCTCTTAAAAAGAATGCTTTAAATATTGAAAAATATCTCTGAGGAAAACAATCTGAATATGGGAGCCAAAGAATATAGGATCCTATTCAGCAACTTAAAGATGGTGGAGGAAGTTCTGGGAATCATGAAATGCCAACTTAACACCTAGTAAAAGATGTGCTGCACAATAAATATATGGAAACGAAGTATTAGCAGTGCTCCTACTTTTAAAAAAAAAAAAACAAACCACAAAAAAAACAAAAAAAGCCCAACCCCGCCCCCAAAACAAAAACCAAATACAAAATGTAAGTTTTTAATTTACCTCACAACTGCACAGAAGATTGCGAACAGCAACGGATTATGTTGGAAAAACCTCTAGAACTCCATGGCTTTAAACTGAATCAGTACATCCTCCCATCTTCCACTAGCAGGAATTCAAAGAAACCTCTGCCCTACAGTTCTTCAGGCTAAGGGGAAAATCTAGCTTTTGGGTAAGAAATTGAATATATATGTTTTAACTAGACCTTTCAAGATGTGGAAGATTTCAGTTTAGCCCCAAAAGCAGTGGTGGTGTTTGTTGGGGGCTTTGAGGTGTTGGGTTTTGGTGGTTTGTTTGTTGTTTTTTTTTAAATAACTTTAGCATAGGGACTGTGGAGAAAATAATTAACTTTGGTATAATAATGAAATTTAATTTAGTTTTCTGGCTGGTTTTATGGTTCAAAGCTTCCCTGATTTTAGTGTTAAAATGTATATTTTAGCTAAGAAATTTAATGAATCAGATATCCTAGAACTGGTTTCTGAATATTTGCAACCATATGCAGAAGGAAGGGATTTCTCTCATTTTAACACAAGATCATATATATATATATATATATGTATGAACTTGATGAGAGAACATTAATTGGCTACAGACTTGTCCCTTCTCTTGATCAAAGCGTTTACATATGCCCTTGGTGCTCCCTCATGGATATCTAGCTGTTAGCTCAAGATATCTTAAGCCTACTACTTCCACAAACTCTCCCTTGCCTCCTTTCTTAATCATCATGAACAATACCACTACATAACCTGAAATACTGGCACAGTGCTGGGAGAGGTTACATCTTCAACTCATCCCTTTGAATCACATCAAGCTAAAATGAAACTTTGGCAGATAGCACTAACTTTCCTGCTCATCTACATAGATAACATTCTCTTTCTACTGTCGTCTTGTAAGGACTGAAAAAAAAAAACTTAGCTGTGCCATCTTCCCCATTTTGTATCCTTTCAGAGAGCTACTACAAAAATAACTTTTCTTACTTGTCACGTTCTTAATTGTACCAAATACAAGGTGCTTGACTCCAATTACATATCCCTTCACTGTTCCCATCTCAGAATGCAAGAGTGAGTTTCCACTTCCAGAGGATTACAGCACCTGTCTCCACCTCTTACTTCTGAAATCATCACTTTCTTGCTATCTCCTATTTTTATCTCATATCTGAATGTAGTTCAAACACCCATTAAGCTACCGCATTCTTCTGGCTATCTCAAAGGTACCTCAGAGCTTCCTTTACTAAGAGTCTTTTAACTATTAGTTTTATAGGTATCACAGCGATTAAGAAAGTTTTTCATTAAGAGCATGGACTGTTGTGCTGACTAGTATATTCACATCCTGTTCCAGTGGCAACACATTGCCTTCTGTAAACTTTTGTTTCCGATACCATCCTTTTGCTTTTTGTAAAGCTTTGCACGGAGCAGGGATCCTAGAACTCAAATGGAGCTCCTTGAAGTTACAGCAACAGCATGGGGAGGGAGAAGGGTGATGACAACAAATCCACAACAAACTTTTTCTATAGTTTTACAGAACTATTCCATAGTTACTGTGGTAAGCAAAAATAAGAAAAAAAGCCCTCTTATATTAGGTTGATATAATTAAGCTAGTAAACTAGGACTAAAAGCTATTAAGTGTTCACTGCATATAACACTACCACACATTGTTATCAATGACCCTAAAAGTTACAGTGAGGCCAGTAAAACTTTGCACACAACTCTGAGTTGCAGTCATCCAAAGGTCCATTAACAGCAGTGCTGAAGAAGGGTTGGCACTACTATTCCAAACATTTGACCTATATTTGAAGATAAATTCTGCAAGAACATTTTTTTTTCTTTTAAAAAAATGAACTATGAAATTTAACTGAAAAATCTTTATGAAATCATGAGAAAACAGTATTTTGCTTTATGTTTGCAATTACAAAGAACTGTCAGCTGAGCTCTCAAGTAGGGACAGCTGAGAGGGAGAACGGTGGGGAAGTAGTTGCAGGCCACAAAGAAGAATCACAGACCATCAACATTGCGTACCCTCGCCCCTAAGTGCAACAAACACTAATCTATTGTTCTATATTCCAATCGTAACTTCAAGTGCTGCTTTCCTCACTGCATTATGGCCTTAGCATCCCTTGTGTCTCAGTTCCCTGCTGCTGTGTCACCTCTCACATAACCTTGTCCTTCCTGGTGAAATCAGAAAACCACTGTCAGCAAAAAACTCCACCGCCAGACCCGCAAAGCGTTCTAACTCGGGACACTATCTGCTAGCCGTGTCTGTCACGCTGCTCAACAGGGACTGCTCCCACGGGCCATCAGAAACAGGGACCGCAGGGCGGCGAATCCCAGGAGCGGTGGCGAGCGCTGCCTGCCGCGCTTTCCTGCCCTGCCGCCACTGGTAAACGCTGGGCGAGCTACTGCAACCGGCTCCTGCCCTAACAGTGCTACCTGGGTCGGGACAGACCGCAGGAAAGCCCGGCCGAGCAGGGGAAGAGCACTCACCCCGCCCCGAGAGCTACATGGCTTAAAACTCTGCGCGACTGCCTTCTCCCTTAAAGTGAAAGGGAAAGACGTTGCACTCTGCCTGCATAGCGAGCTGCGGTTCTTCACAGTAATTCCAAGTTCGAGCATTCAGTTCTGAATACTGTATCCAGAATGTAACTGCGCATATGTTTTCATAAAGGTTTTATTTACTTAATAATTTATACTTCTAGCATAGCTCAGCAGTCAGCCATTTACTTCGAAAAGTACTTCTTGCTGCTAGGTATGCTGTCTCCATGGAGACTTCCTCAGATACTCTCGTGGGAACATTCTTAATCTCTTGTTGTCTTTTCATTAATATCATTTGTCTTCCTCACAGGATAGTTAACTCAGGCCCGTACAATTAAGACTATGCGAAAGAACACATAAGAGAGAATGCCCTGTAGAGGAAACTGCAGCAAAGAAGAGCAGCAACTTCCACAAAATACTAGCGTGTAACGCAGAGGAAGAATCTGTTTGACTGGAAGAAGTACAGTTCTGCAACCTGATCCTAACAGGAAAGAAATTGACATTCAGTATCAGTTTAGCATCATCAGTATGATGCTAAAAAAAAGCAAGCCAGACTTCTGTAGATATTTAAATATTCTTCTTTGTGTTCACCTCTTGTTGATGCTTCAATTTTGGTCATCAGTAAATATAAAATACATTGGGGGGGTATACCTCTTATTTTCCAAACATGCCACAAAGGGACAGTTGCTCACATTTTATAAACTCAAATTCAATTTTCATTGTGCCTAGAAATGCGAATTAATTTCCTTTAGTCCATATCTGATGTTCACAATATTTTTACATCATCAGAACAATGATGCCCCAGGAGACCCTGCAATCCAAAGGGGTCAACAAGAGGATCAGGCACCATTTTAGTAAGTTAGCAGAAGTCAGTGTGGCCATGTATAGAGACTCCTACTGTAAATAGTACCACTCACAACTACTGTTACTGTTCCTCATGCCCTTGCAACTCAGGAAGCATTTACAATAACTCTGCAATTGATGCTCAGCTTCTCAGTTTTTGTTAGTGGATAGAACACATGAAAAAATGATTCCTAAGAGGTATAAAACACAACTTACATTCTGTTTAGATGCATCTGATTCTTCAGCTTCTGTAACTGGGCCAAGAAAGTGTTTATATAGCGTACCAGGTTTTAGTTTCCTTTTTTATTTTTTTCCCCAGGCAGGTGGGGGAACACAGAAACATCCAAAAACATGCAACCCTGTAAAAGTCTTTATTTATTCACTAAACTCTGAACATTTCAGAAGTGTCTCAGTTTTGCCGTGCAATTGTATGTGTAAATCTTGCCTATACAAGCTCCACAGTAAACATCAATCTGGAGTCCCATTCATTATACTTAGAATAATGAAAAAAAGTGAAAAAAACATGCCTCGTGGAACATTCCACTAAGAAAAAAATGCCCAAGTTATAGCATTCTTCATAACTTCAGACCCTACTTTACAGTAGTGTCCCTCTTCTAACTGCAACTGATATTCAAAGATAAAAGCCGTCTATGTTCTTTCTTCCTTCAGGCCCCTGCAGCCCTTAACATACAACTACCCTGAACAGTAAAGTTTGAAGACACCATGTTTGCCCATAGTGTTATTTCAGTCCTCATAGAAAAACCCATCTGTACCCAGAGATGTACAGCCCTTGTTGTTATTTTTTGGGCCACTACATGATTTCACTGGCCTGTGTCTTGTCAAGCTATTTTCTACCTCCTTCTAATTCAGAGGGTTAAGCTGTACCTGCAATGTTGCATTCCCCATGATTTTATCCCACAGCAGTCTTCCCATCATAAGCTACAGAAGTTTTGAGAACAAAGTATAGTAATACAATCCAGATGAGAAACACGGCACAAAGAAAACAAGAACATAGGGGACCTACAGTAGTTTAGGATGGCATAATACAAATAATTCAGCTAAAATAGACAAACTATAGTTTTCCAGTAGCATGTTTGAGGGGCAAGTCTAAATTTTATCTTTTTCCCTAGAACATGGAAAACTCAAGGAGGAATGTTCCATCTCTTCAACCATATTTTCTGAGGCCAGAAAGTTGGGAAAAGTCATCACTGAAAGTTTCTAGTCTCTTTTTACACATTTATCCAAGGCCAGATAGGTCTCTAGACTTCTAAGACTAATACTTTCTACGAAGTTGGCTGTTGTATTCAAGTCTTGTGTCTATTAAATGTCTCTGCAATGATTGAAATGACAGCTAATCAAGCACCTGCTCTTCTGTTAAGAAGTTATCATCTTGCCCAGTAAATTATTTGTTTCAAAGTCTAAACAAAAAGCACTTCCCTTTAAGTACAAAAGCAGTTATGTGAGTCAGTTTAAAGATTGTCAACACAGTATTTACTCATCTCTGCCTCTTTTCCAGCAATGGATTATTTGCCTATTACTCCCTCTCCTTTTTTTTTGGTCGGGGAGCTGTCATCTGTCTTGCCTGTATAATCCTGCAATATAAAGCAAGAATGCTGTCAGCTGTGCTGGTTTCAAGAATATTGCTACTGACTTTGAACTAGCACTTTGCAAAAGCGCTCCTTATATTTTATCTTAAGATAGATGGGAATATTGGAGTTTACACTTTAAGAACTAAGAAGGGTATTTACACAGTGGTTTAAAATACAAGTTGAAAGTGCTTGGCTATTTACTCAGTTCCTGATTGTGTTTTTCTTCTTAAATGTCTGACTAGTTCAATACAGCTAAAATTGAATTAGCTTGTTTTGGCATTATGTATAGCGACAGCTGCAAAGCATTGGAGCCACCAACTGTTCAAACATGGCAACAGCTACCTATAACTTCTATTCCAGAGTAGTTTATACAAAACACAACGTGCAAAGTAAGTTGTCATTACTGAGCTTCCTTTGTTGCTTAAAAGAAATATTATCTTATTTATCCTATTAAAATTCTGAAACTTTGTATTCAATAAAAAATGTATATTTATCTCAGATGATTCTATCACTACCTCTAAAGACATGACACAAACTTAATACTCTAGAAGCTCTCCCACTCAAATTAGAATTACTGATTGAGCTATACAGCAGAAACAATTCCTTGTGCTCGAGTTCATGAAAACAAGCTTATATTAGCCTTTTATGGAGAATTTTGCTCATTTATCACTGCAAACAATTATACACATAATGTTCAGATACTTAATGGAAGTTAATTAATAAATTAATCATCAAAATGGCAACAGTTACTTTAGAGCATACTGGTAAAAAACCCCTACATGTTCTGCACAAAGTACACCTCAGCACAATAGCAAATAAACTTTATTTTTAAAGAAAAATTATCTGGAACTTTTGTCTTCAAATGCAGACATATTTTTATTCCCCTTATTTAATTTCCTCAGTGCCTACTTTAACTGTACATCTCTGTCATTGAGCTGTACCAACTCACCTGAGGCAGCCAAATGCCTCAGCTGTTCCATGCTCTGCCATTCTGCAGAGTTGAATGCACCATTAGCAAGTTTGTTGATGGCATCAAACTGAGAGGTGCTGTTAACTCTCAGGGACAAGAGGCCTTGCAGAGGGACCTAAACAGATTGGACCATTGGGCAGTCATCAATGGCATAAAGTTTAACAAGTCTAAATGCTGGACTCTGCACCTAGGATGGAGTAAAACTGGGAACAAGTATCAAATGGGACAGGAGTGGCTGGAGACCAGCCCTGCAGAAAGAGATCTGGAGATGCTGATCAACAGTAGGCTCAATGAGTCAGCAGTGTGCCCTGGCAGCCAAGAAGGCAAACTGCATCCTGGCATACATCAAGCACAGTGTAACTAGCCAATCAAAAGAGGGGATTTATTCCACTGTATGGAGCATTGGTGCAGCTTCACCTCTAGTACTGTGTGCAATTCTGGGCCCCACAACTTAGGAAGGATGTTAAGGTCCTTGAATCCATCCAGAGGAGGGCAACAAAGCTGGTGAAAGGGCTGAAAATAACACTACAACCAGCAACTAAGGACTTCGGGCTCACCTAGTTTGGAGAAAAAGAGGCTAAGGGACAATCTCATTGCTCCCTACAGCTCCCAGAGGAAGGGAAGTGCAGAGGGAGGTGCTAATCTCTTATCCATGATATCCAGTGACACGTGGAAGACACGTGGAAATTGTTCAAAATGGGCAAGGGGAGGTTCACACTGAACATTAGGAAGCATTTCTTTACAGAAAATGTGGCCAAACCATGCAACAGGCTTCCTAGAGAGGTGATCAACGCCCCATGCCTTTCAGTGCTTAAGAGGTATTTGGGTAATGCATTTAACATGCTTTAATTTTTTGGTTAACCCTCAAGCAGTCAGGCAGTTAGACTAGATGATCATTGTAGGTCCCTTACAACTGAAATAATCTATTCTATTCTATTTTATTTTCACCTGAATTAAACAGCACAGGCAAAGGAATACCTGGACCATGCAAGCTTTTAAAGTTTATTGATAATTTTAACTACTGTACAAAAATATCTAGTGCTGATTTCAGTTTGCAGGGCATCTTGGAACAAGCTGAGTTTATATTATGGCACTGCAGTCTTGAGTTAGCCGATGTGATGACAAATGAACTACAGAAGCAAGCTTCTAGATAAGTCAACCATACAGCTCAACTGCTAGAAGCCCAAAACTTGGATCAAACCAAATCACTTTTACTTTGTGTTAACACAATGTTACACTTAGTCCTATGAAGTAATAGCTCTAGCTATTAAGAAAATTATTATAAACACAAGTGAGGCAAACTCCACAGCAAGAACAAATATCTTACTAGATCAACTATGAGAAGTTTCATGACACAAACCTTTCTTCACCTATTTCAGCCATTTTACTATTGACCTACAATTCCCTAACAGAGAAACAAGACCCCCCATGAGCACATAAGAAGGGCTGTGGCAAGGTCATACCACAGCTCTGTTCATTTAGTATCCGAGTTGTAATAGCAGGTCCCTGGACAAGAACACAACATTTTCCCTCCATGTCCTTCCAGCCATCTGTGATTTTAGAACTACTTGAATTACTGATCATTTTCTTTAAGCATTCCTTAATGGATACCCACATCCCACCATCAATTTTGTCCAATTGCACCCTGCACTGCTCTCAACATACTTGAGCATCTTTCCATGTTTGCAATCCAGCTAAGGTAAAAAAAAGCTCTGTCAATTAGTTTCATAGACACCACCAACAAGAAATAGTGAATACATGCGAAAGGCTGATGTTTCGTCAAGCTACAGTGATTCCTTCTCCAGAAGCAGCTGTGAAGAAAGAACATTTGCTTAAGTTTGAAGAAAGTAAGAAAGCTCCTGGTTCATTTATGAACACATTTCTCAGTCCCCTCAAGGGCACGATGTACTATCACTCATGAGCATAGTTAGCTTTTAACCTTGTGTGCTGAGGGAAAGGCCAGCCCTGAAAAATGCCAGGGGAAATAAGAGAAATTTAAAAATAGGAAAATGCAAATATCTGTAGCTTTATTAAATGCCTCCCCAGAACTTTTTCTGGAATTCACAGTAGTTATTAAAACTCTAACATACAGCAACTTTAAACTAACATTTTAACATTACTAAACAATGCTATAAAGGATTCTTAACTATCTACACATGACCAGTGGGATGGCTAACTATAGGAAGAGGGAACATTAGCACTTCCTGCAATAACAAATTCTACTCTGAAGAACCATAGCTGTAGTATAAGAATAAAAATATACCATGAAATGTTAGGAGTGCCTAGGTCCAATAATTTACTTCACTTGATGTTAACGGAAGGTGAACTGCTGAAATGGTTTCTCACCAACTCCTGCAACTCATATTGTTGTACAAGTTCTGAAGATGAACAGAAAACCACCTGCTGTAAAGTAAAAACTATTTATCAAAAATTTGATCAAAAGGATTGATCACCTTAAAAGTAATGGAGCTTAATTATATAAATGTAGGTATACTGCAACAAATGGTATTTGCAGGTTTTTAGGTTCACCTTCATTAATCAGACTGTATTTTTGGAACTATGTATCAAAAAAGCATCTGTTTTGTTGAAGCCCAAGTGTTTTATCACCAATTCATTTCTGGTATCCCTAGATGTAGTAGTTGGGAAGACTGGAAGTTCCAACGGTACTCTGGTTGGAAGAAACATGGTAGAAAGATGCCAGGTGGTGCTTCTACCCACTTATTAAGCTGCCTAAATGAAGGAACTTGAAGCATCAGTTCTAGGTCTGTAGACCCAATGTATATTTTGCTCGATTGTTCAGCAACATAAGTGCAACCTCTCCCTGATTAATATGTTCCTTCCAAGTATCTTCCCCTCTATCCCCCCATTTTTTTTAAATTCTTCCCCTGTAACTCACTTCTATTAAGACAGTGCTGCAACATTCCTTTGCATTTGCACACGAAGTATTCATCTTTAGACTCCCTCCACATTTTGCCCGAGTAGTATGCTCAGTATTCTGGTATTTTAGGCAAAAAGTTTGCTTTTACACCAGTGTCATAGTGGATTAGAAAACTTTAAACGTAACAAAGTCAAAGAATACTGGTACAAATGCTGCACTTTCAGACTTGCTGGCAGATCTAAGAAAAGAGTCTAAGAACTCTTAGAAAAGGGTAAACATGACCCTGACAATAGCACAAACTAACCAGGTCAATGAGGATTATCAATGCCAATGTACTTACCATTCACAAGACTCTCAGAATAAGGTACACAAACTTAACTATAAAACAGGAGCACAGCAGAGACCCAGATACTAGGGAAGTTCTGATTTTCCAGCTCTTCAAGGAATCATTCGGTAGGACCCCCTGGGACAGGGTCCTCCGACACAAGAGAGCAGAACAGAGCTGGAAAATATTTAAGGAAGCTTTCCACAGAGCACAAGAGCACTCAGTCCCCGTATATAGAAAATCAGGCAGGAAAGGGAAGAGACCAGCACGGCTGAGTTGAGACCTGCTGGTTAAACTCAAAAAGAAAAAGGAACTGCACAGGCAGTGCAAGCAAGGAGAGGTAACATGAGGTGTACAGAGACGCTGCCCAGTTGTGTAGGGATGAAGTCAGGAAGGGCAAAGTGCAGCTGGAGCTAAACTTGGCAAGGGAAGTAAAGACCAACAAGAAGGGCTTTTACAGGTATATCAATCAAAAGAGGAAGATCAAAGAGAACGTACCCCCACTGATGACTGGAAATGGGGATCTTGTATCAATAGATGAGGAAAAGACTGAGGTAATCAACAACTTTTTTTGCCTCTGTCTTCACCGATAACCCTTAATCGCCCCTCCTGGGTCATGGAACAGCATGATGGTGACCAGGGGGGTATGACCCCTCCCACAGTAGAGGGTGATCAGGTTCGTGAACACCTGAGGAACCTTGGGGGTGCTGGTTGATGAGAAGCATGACATGAGCCAGCAATGTGCGCTCGCAGCCCAGAAGGCCAACCATATTGTGGGCTGCATCAAAAGAAGTGTGGCTGGCAGGTCAAGGGAAGTGATTCTGCCCCTCTATTCCTCTCTTGTGCGACCTCATCTGGAATACTGTGTCCAGTTCTGGAGTCCTCAATGTAAGAAGGACATGGAGCTGTTGGAACAGGTCCAGAGGAGGGCTACAAAGATGATCAGAGGACAGGTTGAGAATTGGGCCTGTTCAGCCTGGAGAAGGCTCAGAGGAGATCTTGTAGCAACCTTCCAGTACCTGAAGGGGGCCTACAGGAAAGCTGGAGAGGGGCTATTCGTAAAGGCTTGTGGGGATAGGACCAGGGGGAATGGGTATAAACTGGAGAGGGGCAGATTTAGACTGGACATTAGGAAGAATTTCTTCCCCATGAGAGTGGTGAGACACTGGCACAGGTTGCCCAGGGAGGTTGTGGATGCCCCATCCCTGGAGGTGTTCAAGGCCAGGTTGGATGGGGCCTTGGACAGCCTGCTTCAGTGGGATGTCCCTGCCCATGGCAGGGGGGTTGGAACCAGATGATCTTTAAGGTCCCTTCCAACCCTAACTATACTATGATACTATGATTTTCTTGGGGACATAACAAGACAATAGATGAGGATGTTCACAGTCAGCAAAATAGAGACAGATCTCTCTTAAGTGAGCATAAGACTGAGGGAGCTAGTTGTGGCTCTAACATGGTGTTCAGGAGATTCAACTACCAATTAATGCACCAGTTCTACAGGTTATAGCTACCACAAGAAAGAATACCACACATGCCCTGCCTTGCTAGTCAAACAAAAGGTGGTGTTGCTCCCTTATGGAAGTAGCACTGTGGTATCTTGAGCACACTGCACATCAACTCAAGTCCTGGTATACTGAAGTGCTGTCTTTATTCCTCTGAATACCAGCGAACTTTAACATCAGGCCAAAACTGGGCACCCACAAACAAGATATTCAAGGCAACCTAGAAGAGGAGTCTTTGAAAGGTCATGCTTCCAAGCACGGGGCTGGGATCATCACAACAGCAAGGACCACTTAATTCCAAGGAATGCATCTGCCACAGCAGCACCTTGTCCCAATCCAGAATAGTGGATACCATCTGGTGGAAGCCATAACAAACGCTGTTACAACAGTGGTTGCAATGGTGTTTGATCTGGAGTTTTCTGTGTTGCACACAAAGGAAAACTTAACAGGTTTCTCACTGTTGCTTATTGCCCAAGGACAATAAAACCTTCTCCCCCACCATGGTAAACCGCAAGCCTCAGAAAGGACAAAGCAACAGGTATTTTAATTCCCAGCTTAGTGTCATTTAACTTTTATAGGTTTTCTCATTTCAACATGTTAAGGTGACTTGCTATAACTAAAGTCCAGTCTTCATGAAGGAAGGACTTTTACTATTCCTCCCTGCTTCCTCCTCCCACCAGCCCTTCCTCTCACCACCCATACACTGCATGGTCTCTGCCTGAGACTACTCAAGCAGCTTTTACAGTACTTTGGCAGCCCCCCTACAGCATCTACCTCTCAGTTCTTTCCTTCTCTTCCCATCTCTCAGCAGACAGGGAAGAAATATAGGTGCACATTTTCATACAACTAATCTAAGTTTTCTTCCACTGTACTTTATCAGAACTCTCTAGAAGATCACTAGTAAACAGCCTCTTAACCCACTTTTTGTTTAGATTCTTTGGCAAAGGCTCCCTTGCAGTTAACTTTATAAATGAGAGGGAAGGGGCAGACTTTCGAAGTTTCTGCAGGCTGCAGAGGGAAGACTCATGTTTATGACTAGCAGAACTCTGAAGTACATAGTCCATATGTTTTATGAATAAAGCATTAAATTTTTGTTGAGTGCTAGACAGTTCTTTTGTTTCTGCAAAGCCTGTAAGAATATACTTACATTCTTGCTGGCTCCCCATGCTTCTTCTAAAAGAATGTAATGTGGAATGTAACCCTATTTAAATGTCCTAGAAATCCACAGATTTCTAGAAGTAGGTGATTCCCAATGTACTATATCTATCTCGTCCCCAAAGAGGAACAGGCCTACAGATCAACACACATTTTAGATTGAACTCTAATTCAGTACTAGAGAAGCACTTACCAAGTGGAACTACACATATGCATAAATACAGCAAATAATTTTCAAGTATAATTTCATGTGGTTGCAGACACCTGAATGTGCTCTGATACAGACACCACTTACCCATTTGATAATACTGAATGCCTCGCTATATACAGTGCTGTTCACAGCTCCCACAAACTATTTCCCAGGTAACAACTTGCATGTCAGAGCATGAAGTATGTCAGTCAAGGCCAGTGATGCTGCTCAAGTTTGGGTGGGAATAACACCAGTTGATGAAGGTTAGAGCTCGGATTCCAGGCTGTGTCCAGACATGCTATTTTTACAACTGCTATGTGAAAGTAACTCAGACAAGTAATCCAATCAGTGTAAGAAGGCTTACTTTTGATACACTAGGCTATGCTGCCAGAAAACAACTTTACAGTTTCAGGAGGAAGAGAAAGTAATGTTAATACAAGAGTACAGTCATCTTCAGCTGGAATCCAGAACAGGACACTCTAAGAACAAACTACTAGAAAATACCTCGGAATGGATTCTTCAGGGCTTTGATTCCTTTTTAAGCACTATGCTTCATTCCTTCTTATACTGAAAAAGTTTTTGACTTTTGTGAAAAAAATGTTGAGACCCCCAATTTTTAGTAGTGACCTATACAGATTCACAGTATCCAAGAATCTACAATCGACTCATGTCACAAGGAAGGGGAACTCTTCAGTTACCCTCTTCATGGTATAGTTCAAAACTGTAACATTTCCATAAAATCACAGAATCATCAAGGTTGGAAGGTGATCTTCAGTGGTCCTAAGTCCAACCCCCCTGCTAAAACAGCTTCACTTACAGAAGGCTGCACAGGAACCAGGTGGGTTTTGAATACCTCCAGAGAAAGCGACTCCACAACCTCCCTAGGAAGTCTGTTCCAGTCATCTGTTGCCCTCACAGTCAAGTTTTTCCTCATGCTCAAGTGAAGCTTCCTGCGTTCCAGTTTGTGCCTGTTGCCCTTTGTTCTGTTGCTGGGCACCACTGAAAAGAGTCTGTCCCTATCTTCTTGACACTCACCCTTCAGATATTTATTTATAAGCATTGACAAGATCCCCTCCCGGCCTTCTCTTTGAGGCTAAAGAGACACAAGTCTCTCAGTCTCTCCTAATCATCTCCCTGGTCCTCTGCTAGACTCTGTCAATTTCCTCCTCTAAATGCCAAACAAATCACCCCCCCACCAAAACCACTAAGCTTTCCTATACACAATATATCACTAGAGCAGAATGAGGTAACTTAGAAAAGTCAAAATACTTTTGGGCACACTCAATAGCCATATTAGGATACAACAATGAGAAAGAATTGAGCATAGTCCACCGGTCCAGCAGACAAAGCTCTGCACGCTTCTTTCACTTTTCTCACTTCTCTGAAAAAAAAAAAAAATACCAACAATAAAAAACACACAAAGATGGATTTCACTCTCTTTTAATGAAATTAGGTTTGCAATATATGCAACTATTGCAAATTACAGTTGCAGTATTACCATAATGGCAAAACACTGCTCACAATTCCAAATACATTCTACTTCAACATTTCCTTGAAGAAACTGTAGTTCTAGCCTCCTCAATATACAGGTATCTCTTCCAGTAATTATTTTCCTCCCCCACTGTAACCCTAAGTTTTAACCTCCATCTATCACAACCTCCTCTCATGTTTAGAAATGTTTTAGTCACACAAATATGATATGAATAAATGCATTTTTCTCCTCCAAATTCCAAGTGCAGTACATATTTGAATCCATGTGGAATTGTATCTTTATACTGACTGTTTAATTATTGACTAAGTTTAATAAATAAAACCTTAAAAAGGGACAAAAATAACTTGGAATAGTAGATAGCAGTAAGTGAACATCTGTTGTCTAAGTGACTGGTATAATCCTTAGACATGAGTTGCTAGGAAATAAAGGTAAAAAGAAACATCCTAATTCAGAAGACAGCTTAAAATCAGAGCTGACTCAGACCTGGTCAGACAAAGAACATACTCACTTCTTTTGCACTGATCTTCGTGGATAACCCATATTGCAGATTGCTCATGCAGTCTCCCTCAGCAAAACCTGCTTCCGCTATCCTGCTAAAGCAGATCTCATATAAATGCTGCCTACTAGGATCTATGCATAATTCAATCATTTGACTTCACCTGGGATCACATGGAGATATATGAGTGGGTAGAACTGACTACTTTCCCAAGAACCCAGATATCTATGCACAGCGACCACAGCAGAATTTAGAGCCAAATTTTTTTTTTTAGCATTGCTAGTCCCAGTTTGCCACAAAGTCAGAGGTATCCCAAGGTTACAGGCTGACTGTTGAAAACAATCCAGGGGCCTCTGCTGTTTGTTAATCACGACAACTCCAAAATACTCTACATTCATTCCTGCAATTATGTCAATAAGAATATTTGGGCTTTCTAACCCCTAACCAGTTCCTACAGCATACTCACCTGCACAGAAATCCAGATCAACACTTACAAAAAAACGCTAGCTACCTGTTACTGTAAGATCAGGTGAAATCTCTAGTAGAAGAGGCTAACAAATACAAGGAGGATGTATTTGGCGGTGTACAGAAGAATGTTAAAACGCACCTGTGCGACCTTCAGACTGGAGCCGAATTATGAACTGAGCAGTTCAGAGGGCACAACTTGCTTGTGAAAGTTAACTACCCAGTGTGGTATCACACTGCAATGGGCGCTTGTGGAATTTCTGTGCGATGGCTGAAAAGGGGCACTTAACACAAAATGCTAAGAAAGACTATTTCCTGTAACAGACCTTGAGAACATAAGCATAATGTAATTTCAAAGAGATTAATGACTTGCAGTGGAACAGTTGTTTTGATAGACAGATACGTACTAACGACTTGCTTTTATGTTGATATTGATGCAAAGAAAGGAACTACATCCCAGAACTGCAGTATCTTGCTCATTATACGTCATTACTTAACGTAACAAGACCAGAGAGCTCCAATCCAAAAAGTAATTTCCAATCACAAAATCTAGGTATCAATTACCATTCATTCAGCAAGTTTTTCAAAAGCTTTTGATAGATGAGAATTAAGATTTTACCTGAATTAAAAACTCATTCGCAGAGCTTATCACACACACCAACACTCTTATGCAGTTAAGAAAGTTGTCAATAAACCATTTTTGTTGCATTATGAAGCCTTTCATTTCAATGTTTTTATTGAATAAGAAAAATCTCATCAGTCCTCTAGTAGTGCCAACTCCAGAATTTGCCTCTAGAAAATGAGACGCTTAAAAGAAGACTCTTTTAAGACAGCACACTTTTTTGTGTTTGGAAAACAACTAGTAAAGTATAAAACCCTTAAGCCCACAGAGGTTTAACACAAAGATTTTTTCTATTTCAAAGTATTTATCAGCTCACAGTAATATTTCAGTAAATACAGTTAAGGTTGATTTCCCACATAAAACATGGCCTTTGCCAAAGTGGGGGAGGAGAAAGATATATACATATCAAACAACTAACTAGTGACTGGATACTTCCTAGCTGTTCCTATTTTACATCTCCACAGAGAGGACAGTACCAGAACTACAGAACCAACTAAAGTTCCAGTTCTGTGCAACAGTAGCAGCAGCTTTCCTTCTGCCTCAAGTACACTAACCATGAACTAGTCATTTTTTTCTATAGCAGGAAAAAGTACTGCCATAAACACACTTAAAAGATGTGGGTATCTGGAATCTTTTAAAGGCTCTATAACGTCACCCAAAGGATTTCTTATTGTTGTACAATGCCTTATCCATTGTTAAAATTCAGACCATTTCTATCCAAACTGCTGACATGCCCCACAGCGGGACAGTTGCTCTAGCATTCTTGTCAGTCGCAGCAGTGTACAAGGCATAGAAAATACAGATTAAGTAACCCACATTATACTAGTCCCCTGTCTAAACTAAGCCTCCTACTCTTTTTCTTTCCCCATGCATTCTTGTTTTCATCTTTCCTTACTTTAACCGCATCCTTGATCATCTCCCATCTCCCAGGGAATATCGCACTTCTTCCAGCAGGAAACAGGCCCACATATTTCTACTGAAAGTGAGACAAGACCAGTCACCACTTATCCACAGGTCAGTTTCTCTGAAACACACAACTCTTCAACCAAACTCACAGGAGCAGGCGTATTTTCCAGTGACTACGATATACAAAGACTAGCACTCAAGCATTTGTCAGACTACTTTCTGTATTTTCAAACACTGCTCCGTTAGTTCTTACTTTACATTAATAGCTAGCATTAATCAGCTAGCCCCGCTGACAGCAATCAAAGCCAGAGTCTGAATCCCAGATATGCATGAAACTGCCATCACTAAAATAAAGATTTCATCAGTTAAGTCTCAGCTAGCTCTGTTCACCAAACTTGTCTGAAAAGCCTGTTCCATGCAAAGCCTGCTGGCCACACTAAGAGCCTAAACCTGGTACAATCTGTGATGCTTGAAGGAATTAGTCCTTTAGCGATGAACAGAAGTGCTAATCTCTTCAATTCACAAAGACATCTAAGACTACCCAAATTACAAACATTCACATTTGCATCTTTGTACAGTTTGCTACTCATTCCAAGAACCTGATCCAGCTCCTAAGGAGCCAGAAGTCAGCTTGTAACCAAGCATTTTCTTTAGATACTAAGACTAGAATTACTTAAGTGTCATGCCACCTTAGCGAGTCAAGTGAAATACAAAAAGCCACATCTCACTCCCAGTAACAAAACCAGGGAAAAATCAAAACCAAAAACCACCATCCCACCCCCTGCAAGAAAACCCCAGGGGAGCCCAATACAAGACTGATTTTACAGAACTGCTCATCTATTCAATCATTTTGGGAAACTATGAAAAATGAAATTTTATTTAACAGTAAGAATGAAATTAAATGCTGGGTGGTTTTTTTTTTTTTCCTTATAAAGTGGAAAATCTATATTAACTCAGAGAATATAATTTTTTTACACCACTGTCTCTACTCATGGGGCCACTAGTCATTCCCACACCATCCAGGAATCTTGGATGCAACCATTAACAGCTTTGTATTTAGTCCTGTTAAAAACTTCACTCAATTTATGTGACATTTTTTGTCTGCCCTCCATTTCAAACTACCTTCCAAATCGGGAAGTTTCAGAACAATGCTAAGGCAGGAATGCATGTCTAGCATCACTGATTCTAGACTTAACAATTCTCATGTACCTGTTAACATGGCAGCAGTCTCAACTCTTCTGCTGACCATATCAACTGAGGGACAAGAGATGCTTATTAACACTGTCACACAGATTTGAAGGCCACAAATGTAGCACATGATCCATCAAGAAAGGTATCAAGCAGTAAATGCAATAGAGAACCTTATTGGCACATTATTTTCCCCCAGTATCTTCTCATTTACACATTATCCAAAAAGGCAAACAGGAAAGCAAATGACCAGAAATTTAGGCTCTTGGAGACCAAAACTGTAGATTTCATAGCAAGGCTATGATGAAGAGTCACTTGATGCAGTCCACCCACCGCTTTATGATCAGTTGCTTTTATCTTCTGTATCCATGAAATTTGTGCTTTATATACCAAATGGCACTTGCCTTCTCCGATGAAGCTATTAACCCCAAACATTTAGAGAAAGCTTCAGGGAATGGGTTCTAGTTTAGCAGTGTGGGGGAGGTGGATACAAGCAGGACAAAGGTGGTGTGGAAACAAACGCTGTGGGCAAAGTCCCAGATTTGAAGAAAGCTGTGGGTCTTTATGAGACTTTGTATACCACTTATGAAAGCTGTGGGTCTTTATGAGACTTTGTATACCACTTATGAACTACACACATACAAGTGATGTATTTTAAACAGAATTAGTGAAAAGCAGAATATAGAGTGCTGCAATTGTTTTCTTGTGATAGCACACCAGCTACATAGGATAAACTCTGCTGCCGCAACAGGGGATGTCCTCCTTCTAGTTTTATGTTCATTTAATGCCTATGAACTACCTAGTACTCAAAATGAACTACCTAGTACTCAAAATGTCTGCTCCTGATAGTCATCTTGCTAGCTGCTTTGATGCTTAAAGTCAACACAAGAAAGTCAGTTCTAACGAACTTAGTGGGTTTTTCAGTATCACGCAGTGACAAATTAGTGGAAAAAAATGCTGAATTCCCCAGCATGCTTCCAGCTACTAAGAGTGTATAGAGAAAAGTTTTCTATGGTTAACAAAGTCTTCCTTATAAAGCTAACTGTGCTATACTAGAACATCAGGCAACACTGCTTGGAATTTTTGTTTAGAAAGACAGACTAAAGTTTTACTCCTCCTGCACAGTAAATGTTAAAAAATAATTTACATTTCAGACAACTCCTAAAAGAACATGCAGACTTATCTTCATTAGTGCCAAGCTCAGAGTTCATATGGCTATTCATATCAGTTTACTTGAAAAATTATTACTTGTATCAAAGCTAGCAGAAATAAGCTGCTCATCTACACGACAGTGTTTCACAACAGACTCAGCTGAACACATGTACAGAAAGTGCTTCTTGGTACTTATGCAGGATTTTAAAACTGACACTTGTTTTAGCTACCTAATCTTTCCACTCCAACCTTCTACAGAAACATAACTGACAAGGCTCAGCTTATTTTGCTTAAAACCAGGTGAATTTAGCAGGAATACTTCTCTCTACTATTTTCTGTAAACTAGAGTTCAGTGCCTCAGCTGCACTGGAACTAACACACAGGGGTTACAAGTATTTCTTAGGAGATGCTCAAGTGATTACAAAAAAAAAAAAAGTATCTGCATACTTTATATACAAGGCAAGACTATATTCACCTATGTACATGTGAGAAAGCTACCACTACATTAGAATGTATTTGAAAAAGTACAGAAGTATTACAGATATTTCCAAAAGAACATTTTATTAACTTGAAACTTCTCCTAACATAAGTTTCAAAATTAATAAGCCAAAGCTGTACTGAAAGTATGCAAATAAGACTGAAATTAGTTTACACAGGCATTGATGTAACTGCTCCTTGACTAAAGCATAGCTTATCGAGTCTTTAAAACACTGTATGACAGTTATAAAATTGTTCCTTATAGTCTCACACCATGTAAAAAAATTTTTTTTTTTTTTTTGAGTCCAGGCAACTAAAACATTGAAACACTAACAAATGTCACATAGGTTGTTTTCACATAAAACTATTACAACTAGGTACACTCCAAGATACCTCATTCAAGGTTCCATAAGCATAAAAATTGCTTCTGCAAGCACTTAGTTTTAACAAGCTCCATTGTCCAACTGGAACATACATAATCAGGCATTTCAAAATGAGATGCTTACATGGCAGTATAAACATGCTCACATATTAAAACACTTCCCACATTTTAACTTTTTTAAAGAGTATTGCTCTTACACTCAAAAAGGACTTAAACCTGTCATCACCAGCAGACAACTGCAAAAGAAAAAAAAATTGTACACAATTGTACACAGTTCAGGATGAGACATGCATCTTTATTTGCTGACTCCACTGACACAAGCATCCTCTGACATAAGCATCCTCTCATCAGCAAGACGAAAAAAGAAAATTTTAAGCTTGAAAGAAGAGTATTTTGGGCAAGAAACCTATCTGAGCAATACATTTTGAAAAAACAGGGTGGAAAAGGTGCAGAAATTGAGCAGGACATAGCAAAAGCCTCAGTAGGCTTGGTTGCTTCAGAATGAAACTTAAAAATGCCCATTGCATTGAAGAATTTTAAATGTCTTTAGCACTAGAGTAATGTTCCAAGACAGCACCACTATATACACTGACTCTGGAAAACAGCATTCAGCACTCTTAGGAACAACGACCCACTTAGCCTAGTATTCTGTTTTAATTTGAAGAACAGCAAGGGCAGCATTGACCCAAATATTTTTGATTTTCCTACCACAAAGGAAGTTTAGAGCACTATATAGTCTGGCAGCTGTAAGCAAGGAATTAAGTACATGAAATTTACAGCATTAGTCCTCTGGAAGCTATTGCAAGAAATAACAATAATAAAGTTTGAGCTACCAAGTGTAGTTTATGCTAATATTCAGCTCATTCAAAAACAGTGTGTCTTCAATGCTCCACTTGCAGACTTCACATTGACACTTCCTTACAGAGCCAGCTATCAGTCTTCCCCCAACCAACATCAGCTTCTTTGAAGCAGTTGTATGGATGAATTTTCCCCCAGGTAAGTTCTTCAGGTAGCTCAAGAGGTGTTTTATTTCAATGCTGTGTCACATGCAAAGTGATTCATTCCATAGGTTATGAGTTGATCCCTGTTACAATCACCACAAATGCAGATACTCCACAAGAAGCGAACACTTGACCAGTATAAAGATTTCATAGCTGAGGAATAAGGCCCAGCCTGAAACCTCGTTTATTAATCCTGAATTGGACCAATAAGGCTAAAAATGCACTCTATTACCAATTGGAACATACACAGAGCTCCAACATAATAAAAAGCATTAGAAAAGGAAGCAACTGTCGAATCCTTTATATGAGTCTGAGAAGCAAGCTTACACTAAAAAAGCTATAACTTTCATCCAGATTTTGTGATAGCTGAAGTCCATGTCTTCCCAACAAATTAATGAATAAACTGTGAATAAGTATCCACCTCAGTTTAATATCTAGCTAATAAAAGCTTAAAAAAGGCATAATCCATGATTTCAGCAAATACATATCACAAGCAATAAATGCAGACATACAAACAAGAAGCCAGATACAGAAAATTGAAGTCCGGTTACACAGAACATTACATAATGCTTTTTCAAGAAAATTAAAAACTTCAAATTTCCTGGATCAGTGAAGGAGAAATTCCTTAAAGCTATGAAGGTGTTTCAGCCTCTATCCCCACCAACCTCAACAGGCCGGGACAAGTGCAATACCAGAGACACACACAGCATTGCAACTGATCCCAACCTGTGTAGAAAGGGGTACCATTTTTCCATACTCACTGACTGACTTGTCACTGCCACAGTCAGTTTTGCATGGATTTGCACAGCAGAGTATCATACAGCTGGATGCAAACCTGCAAAACTAACCAGAGAACAGTGTTCAATTAAACACCAAATAAACTGTAAGACCTGCTGAATATGTAGTTCTACAGCTGGCAGTACTTTAAGTGCTTATAATGCAGTAGATTAGTGAACACTACCTGCACTATAAGCACTTTAGTGCTACAAGAGCTGTTATTCACTAGACCTGTTAAAATAAGGAAGGCCACAAAATATCCCATAACCAGCAGAAAGCATTCAAACTCCTTGATGTAGAGTATAACAGGCCACCATCAGTTTTGCATAGATTTGCACAACTACACTCTTCTTGTAGTGCAACTATGCAAAACTAACAGAAGACTGCAAAGCAGAACACTACTGGAACATCTACAGTCTTAACCTGCGTGACTGGATGAAGACATAACTTCTTATGCCAGAAGGAGCACTTAGGGCAGTAGATGCTAATCTACTTCACTATCTGCACTAGATGCACCTTAGTACAAAAAGCACTTGACACCACCACACTGTACCTTTCCAATCTCAGAAGTCCTGCAAGATGTCCTGAGGCAGTTGTCAACATAATGCTACAAGTGCCTTCACTGCAGTAGGTTCTATATATCACTACCTGCACTGTAAGCACTTTGACATTACTCTGACGCAATCAGCGTTTTTAGTAATTCAAGATACGTTGTCTACCTTGTACCTGCTGGAAGAAAAGAACAAAGTGAGTATTTGATCAGGTTTTGAACTGCACACCTTAGACAGCCATACTTTGAAACAAACGTTCACACTTTTCTCCTGGGCTAAAGACTTCCTTCGGAGTAAGCTGAAGCATTATGTTAGCTCAATTCAGGACTCGCACACAATTGCAGGACCAAAAGTAGAAGCGCCCAATTGTGAAAATGCGTCAACTGTTTCTCCCATACAGTTCTTAGAAGACGATTAAAACTCGTGCAAATAAAAATAACTATTAAACACCAATACAATACAGCGTTAAGAACTCCCACCACCTCTCCTCAAAAAAAAAAAAAAACCCAAAGAAAACACACAACACAAAAAACCCCCAATAATAATTAAATCAAGTATAAACAAAGTTTATGCCAAATACTAGGTAACCGGGAGTTTAAAAATTACATTGGAGAGATCATAACGCTAGCTTTCTAAAGTCAAGAAAGCATCTTACAATATGCCAGGTGCACTCCAATTTCCAATTATTTGCTTTGCTGGCAGATTAGAATGCTTGCTGCTACTGCCACAAACACCCTGCCTCAAAATACAATTCCTACCGTTGTATGTAGATTGGCCTATCCAGCCACAATAAGCAGTTTCTTATGATGGCTGTAAAATATACTACCACAACCAATCACAGCTACTTATTACAGATCCAAAGTTCACTAAAGAAGGACAACGCTACATTGAAAATTTGAAAGCACATTTTAGAAATATTGATTTTAAGGATCACTTAAACGTAATGTCTTACCTGATACTTTTAACAAGCTTAGTACTTTGAAACTGCAAGAAAACTGCAACTTTTATTGGACTGAGAAAAAATTTCTCAGATATCAAATTTAAACACCAAAGACTCTCTCACCGCCCAGCTGCTTCAGTTGAACAGATGAATGCTTGAAAAACCTGCATTACACTCCTCTTAAGTAAGTGAAACTGGGAAGTCATGCTACACGTGCCTCCAATCCCAAGGAACTCTTCGGAATTTAGTGCTCCTAACCAATGCCTCAGGCTCGACCCCAAAAGCGCCGATTCTGCCTCTACATCTTCACAAACGAATTATTAAAAGAATCAAGTCTTACCATTTTCTGTGAAAAGTAACTTCCTCCACAAACGCACCACTGCAACATCCACAGAAACCCTTCACTATTTCCCGCTGCACGTGTCGATACTGCAAAAAAAACCCATCAAGTTATTTGATTTTTTTGTTGTTGTTGTTGCCGAGAACAAAGTCACACAGCAAGCTCCCAAACGCCCGGGCTTCCCCATCCCCACCCCACTCGCGCGGAGGGCGCGAAAGGCTCCGGTAGCCCCTCAGGCGGCGAGAAACCGCCTCGTTCGACACGGCACTCGCGGGCTCCGCTTTTCTCCGAGGACCGAACCCCCCTCGCTCCCCGGTGGGGACGCCCCTTCCCTCCCTAAGCTGGCAGAGGGGGCCGCAGGCCCTGCCCGGGCCGAGCCCGTTCCCCTCAGCGCGCAGCACGTGCTCCTGCGAGAACACAGGGGCGGCCGCGCACCGCTGGGCCGCCAGGGGGCGCCGCCGCCGGCAGCGCGGAGGTCACAGCCCGGCTACGGCGTGACGCCCCCCCCCCCCGCCCGGCCGGGCCCACCGAGCCCCTCAGCCCGCGTGGAGGGAAAAAGGCCGGGCCCACCCGCTCCCGGGGGCCACCCACACCGGGAAAAGGCCTCAGCGGGGGGAAGGGGAGGGGAAGCGGCTCCCCGCGGCCGTCGCTGCCCACACGCGGCTCCTGGGCCTAACAGGGAACAATCGGCCCCAGCACGCAGCCGCCGCCATGTCCCCCGCCTCCTCCCCCCCCCACCCAGCAACATGGCGCCGCCGAGGCCCCGCAGCTGCCGCCGCGCCGATTTCGTAATGAAGCCCGCGGCTCCCGAGCGGCGGTGGCGGCGCGGGGGGCCCGCCCGCTGCCTCTCGCCCGTCTGCCCAGCAGAGGCGTGGAGCCCGCGCCCGGCCGGGAAGGGGGTGGGGTGGAGGAGGGCCCGCCGCCCCCGCCCCTCCTGCGAACAAAAGCCCATGCGGAGGGGCCCGGGACGCGCTCGCGGCGCTGCCCCCTCCCCGGGGCCCCGCGCCCCCTCCCCCGGGGTGGGGGGGGGGTGGTAGAGCACAAAGCGCCTCCGCCGGGAACTCCCCGAGAGCCGCCACCCCCCGTCTCCTTTCCACGCTCTCCCTCCCTCCTTCCTTCGCCGCCGCCTCTTTTACCGCCGCTGCCGTTTCCCGAGCTGGGCGTGGGCGGCGAGCGGAGCCCCCGCGCAGCCACGGCCTCTGCCCCATGTGCGGCTTTGTTCTGGT
Organism: Cuculus canorus; assembly: GCF_017976375.1. Lineage (NCBI taxonomy): Eukaryota > Metazoa > Chordata > Aves > Cuculiformes > Cuculidae > Cuculus > Cuculus canorus. The sequence continues at coordinate 54,750,208 of NC_071401.1, forward strand.
GCCGCTAACTCCCCTCCATCCCTCCCCCCGCAGCGGGCACAGCGCAAACTTTCCCGGACGGGCCTGGCCCGCCGGGGGTACAAACCCCCGCTTGGCCCCCAGCAGCTGCCATTGTGCCGCTCTACCCGCCCCGAGGGGGGGTGCTCGGCCGCTCCCCGCTCCGGGCCCGGAGTGCTGCGGGTTGGGAGGGGGGGTCGGGACTCACTGCAGCAGCGAGCGGCGCGCACGCCTTTTCAAATCTCCCTCATTCCGGCCCCTCCCGCCCCGTGTACAAGCTCGGGAGGCGCCGCCACGGCCATGCGCCCTTGCTCCCCTCTTCTTCCCCCCCCACCGCCCACCCACACCCTCTTCCCGCCACCACCGGTGCCTTCCCACGGCGCTTCCCCCCCCTCCACCGGCCATCCCCACGCCGCGCTCACGCCCCCCGTCCCGTCCCCCCCCAACCGCGCGCGTCCGCCGGCGCCTCACAACAGGTTTCCTGTCAGCGACACGCGCGCGGCAGCGACACTCACCAGCCAGCGGCGGCCGCGCCGCCACCATCTTCCCTCCTCCTCCCGCCGCCGCCGCCGCCTTCGCGAGGCGGAGAAGAGCCCAGCCGATGGGGAGCCGCGCCGCTCCCCGGCGGGGCGGGAGGGAAAGAGGGAGGGAGTGGGGAATGGCGGGGGGGGAGGGAGGGAAGTGGCGCGAAGGCAGGTCCCGGCGGCGGCAGCGCCCGGGCTCGGGGACCATGTGGGTGAATGAAGGGCGGCGGCTCCCGCCTCAACGTAAATATCCACAAGCCCCGCTCCGCCCTCATTAGAATAGAAAACAAAGTGCTTCCGAGCGCCGCGCCGCCCAATCGCCGGCCGCGGGCCCCCCCCCCCTCCTCCCCACCCCCGCCTGTCCGCCCGCCCGCTGCGATTCATCCACACAACCAGGCATGCACCGAGCCGGCCTGCGACGGGCATCTCCGCCATCGCCTCCGATACAAACTTTGTCTCCGCCGCTCCGGGCGCGTGGGGCCCTCCGCACCGCACGGCTTCGGGGATGGGGTGGGGGGGGGGAGATGGCGGCCTTGCGCGCATCCTGCCTGCGCAGGCGGTGGGGAAGGGGAAGGGGAGGGGGGGATGCACATGGTGGGAGAGCCGGGGGGGGAGGGTCGAGTTGCGTGCGGTGGGAAAGCGGCGTGGAGGGAGGTGGGGGGGGGGCGCCTTTTCCACCCCCTCCGCCTGCGCTCCCGGCCCCGCGCGGAGCCGGAGGGGTGTGTCCCGCGTGCGGCTGCACTTGTCCGAGGGGGAACTCCTGCACGTGCGCCTGGCCGAAACGCGAGGGTGCGAGCGGGAAACCGAGCGGGAGCAGGCTTTGGGCTGGGCGTCCCACCCGCCACTGGTGGGAACCCCCCCGGGGGTGGTGGTGGGGGGAAAGCGCTGGGCTCCGGCCGCTCCCCAGAGCAGATGTGCCGTTCCCGGAGCCACCATTAAACGCGGCTTCCCCAGGCGCCGGCGGGGACACGGGGGCGGCCGAAGCGCGGTGCTGCGAGAGCGAAAAGTACCAGGACCTGCGAGATGCTCTTTGTAGCAAAACTGCGTAGGTGGGAGGGAAAGTGTTTGGAATTACACGTGCCTTAAGAATTCCAAGGTTTTCCTACGGCCCTGTGTCATCAGTGCTTTTATTGCAGTTTTCTGGACTCAAACCAAAACGATGGTCAGGAATCCACATGCGTTTTTATGACACAGATGCTTATTTTACAAGGATGTAGTTAAATTCTTATTTTAAAAGGTGAGAGTCACTTTAGTTATATGTATTTTACACACCGACATTTCTACGGTTCCTTACATTGTTATAAATGGAGAAATCACTTCGTTTTCTGAATAAAGAGACCAGCAGAATTGTAGTCTGAATTTGCTATTTCCAAAAAAGCTGGAAATTTCAATTGTGGTCGTATTATTCCAATGATTTCTGCAAACAGGAAAATTTCATCAGTTATTCTACTTACCTTCCCTGTATATCAAGAATGCTTGTTCTCAGTGTGTCTTGTTTTGTGGTTGTTTGGAATAGTATGCTGTTTGTTCTTAAGCTAGTAACTAGATTTCACTAAAGCTACAACAGTATGTTTTTAGCTAGCTTTGCCTTCAGAATGAAAAAAAATCATAGCATTTTTTTTAGCATTTATTTGTGGTGTTCAGTGTTATGGAAGCTGAGGCTTTTTTCATCCACGCTCTTTAGGTTTTGGTTTTCTTAGCTTAGGTGTATACAGATGTACGCAAAAAAAAAATTACAGTATTGTATTTGATGAAAGACTATTTCAACTGAAAAGGAGAGTTGCTTTTTAAAACCACAGTATTATGAAATATGCCTAGTTTTGTATTTTATTTTACTAATATCAAAGTTGATATCCATTGCAACTCAGGCTCCTTTCCCAGTCCTCCTCCCTCTCCATTTCTTTACTTTTCCTTTTTTCTTTTTCTTTTTTCCTTTTCTCCTGTTACTTTTGGCAAAAAAAAAAAAGCCAACAAAAGGTAATCGATAAGATGCAAATATAAACATATTTTATTCTCGCTGCCTTTTGATGGACTCCAGGCCTTAGCAGTTGGTGGCAGTAGTCCTACTGATTGAACAGGTAAGATTTCAAACCTGGCCTTATATCAGAGATTGTGAATTACATTTGCAAACCTGGACAAGTATCATCGCCTCAGAATCTAGAGTAAATGAAGTGATAGGGAAAGTAAATCACATGATACCAAACTGTTGACTGGCTGAAAAGAGCCAACAAAAGCTGAGAAAGAGTAAATGAGAAAGAGTACAAGAGTGATCTTTTTTTTTTCAATGACTTTATTATTTGCAACAATTTACTGGATTTAGGACTTAGTGGCTGTGTTGCTCTCACCACGCCTGGAAGAAACACCATTCGTGAAGGAAATTAAATGTATTACTTCACTGATCCAAATGGTTATGCCCGTAGGATCGCGACTGTGTCCCACTGAATACAATTGAATGGTCTTTAATAAAAGTCCTTGGCCTCATAGGTTGTCCATAAGCACGTCCCTGTATTTTGTGTTCCCAAGCTCTAGCGGATTCTCCTATATGTTGCTTTCTTCAAATGTAGCTTTGCAGTAGAATCCACTAAATGAGAATGGATTTCCCAGGAGGAAAACTCACAACTAAGAATTCTCTTAAAGTGGAAATTTGTTAAGCAGTAAATATTTTAAATTTTAAGAAATTGAACAGCTGAAGCACTTATTTTAAGAAATTTAAAATTGCAGAAAATTTTAAGACATTAAAGCCCCAGGGTCACTCTCCTTTAACGTGCTAACTCATCTGTTTGTTCTTTATGGAGTGCGGCCCATCTTATTTTTTATTACAGTAGCTGGGCGCATCACATTTGTCAATATTTACCTTCGCAACGGTGTAACATGGCAATTACTATTAACGTGTTAGAGGTGAAGAATCTGATGTAAGGAGGAACAGAAGTTAGCCCTTTCAAAGCCCAGGCTGACACCTTAACTATGGCCAGTTTTCTCTGTTTTAATTAATATGAAGAATATGGAATAAATCAGTATCTTCTATGCGTCACTCAAGATCACAGGTGATGTGTATATTATGAAATACACGCTACTAAAGAATTTTAGGAAATAGTTAATTTAGCAAGTAACCCTTAAAAAAGAAAAGAAAAATATAAACTAAAACTTTTATAAGTTGTTGAACAAACATCATCATCTAACGAGATGTACAGTAGTAGTGTGAATTCCTTGTCCATTTGCAGTTCCTAAATAAAAGCCAGAGTTATTAAAAAAAAAAAAAGAGCTGGCAACATTCTTTTTGGTGATCTGTTTCTAAAAAAATAACAACTGAGCAGTGACAGCGGAAAGTGCTCTAGTTTGGTATTTTGTTCCCAACTTCAAAAACTATGCTTTTAAAATGTCATGTTATTGTTTCAAAGCTTTACAAACTGTTTATCTGTAGGAGAGGGACAGATTTAATAGATTTTGGTCAGAAAGAAAGAAATGGGATGCAAATTGCCCCAAGCACCTCTTTATATTTTATCTATTACTGCTAGTACATGAATCAGTTAAAATTAAAAAAATGAACTTGTCTAACGTAAAACATTTTGGAACTACTTTTTTAAAGCTACTACTGACTATTCAACTTGTAGTTTCAACAACACTAAATATTAAAGTTGATAAAACAGCAGACAAAAATTGTATGAAGAGGCTCCTATGTTTTTAGGATTAAAATATGCTTTCCAGTCATACCATTTTTTTTTTAATCAAGATTTAACTCTTGAACATTTTATTATGTTCAAATACACATGAATTGTAATTCCAAATATTTATATGTAGAAGGAGGCATGTACTCTGTATGGAGGTGAGTTATAAAAACGCATAGGAGTCCTCAGTCACAGGCAGTTAAACATCTATATCTGATTATTATTTTGGGGGAGTTTGGTACTCTTATCATTCAGCCATTAATTTTATTTTCCAGTGTTTATTGTGTTAACTTACCTGGAGATCAGTGTTTGCACAGAGTCTACCTATTCATTTAACTTGTAAAAAATGTTCCCCTTTACATGTTAGTTTCATTTGAGGTACAGGAGTCTCAGCATCTGTAGAGAGGTGAAAATTTAACAGCTGAAGCACCACAGAAAAAAGGGATGTTTGTAACTTATAAGTGTTACATTTGCAGCACTGGTTCCCTTGCCTCTGTCCTCTTCTGTGGCTCAAGATGTGAATGCTCAGAGGCTGAAGTAACTAGGTACAGGCAGGGGGACTCTTGCCTCCCTCTTGTCCAGTCTGGCCAAAATTGTTCTCTTCTGTGATTTTTGTGGAACCAGGTTTTGTTGCCTAAGAATGCTGATAAGAGACTGGAAATACACTTTCTAATTAGGATGTTGGGCTGGCTATTCTGAAATAATTTAGAGAGATGTTAGTGAGATCTAAGCTCAGCTACAGGAAGAAAACGTTTTGCTGGGAAAAGGATTGAAGATAAGCTGCTTCATCTTCAACTATTCTGTCCTCCATCAACAATTTTGTTTTCTTAGCTGTTGAAACTCTGTCATTGTTCACTGTTTTCAAGTTGTCCTCTGCCTTTCCTTTTCTCAGTTCCTAAGTATTTTCCTTGTGCTCTCTTAAATACACATTTTAGAGGGAGGTAATATGAAAAGCACTGAAGAGCTGGAAAACAGGAGAGCCATGGGATTTAATTCTGAGCAAAGCAGATATAAAGTGATGGAGAAAAAAAAGCATAAGAGTGGCCTTTATACAGAAAGGATTTGGAAAGTGAGAAAAACATACTAAAAAAGAATCTCTGAAAAAAAAGGAGGAAGAAAAACTTGAGAGTGATAGAGATGGGATCTCTCCAGGATGAAGTACTCTTTAACACTGTTTTTTGCACGTGTCCAATAAATCCATCCATACATTAGCCTTTCTAGGTAGTGGTAGGTGTAATTCTTGCCTTCTGTTCCCTTTGCATCCATGCAAATAGCATGTACTTTCTTCTGCTTTGCAAACATTTGAAGTGGCTGAGTATGGTTTCAGGTCTTCACGGTGGTTTATTGAGGCTAAGTGAAAGAACATGTGAAGAGAGATAAACCCTTCCCCCAAATTCCTCCTTCACGCTCGATGGGATAGTTTTTCTGCTGTTGCATAGGAATGAATCGTGGTGCGTTATCGACTATAATTATGTAATATACCTTCACAGATGTGCAAGAACAATTACTGAAATGGATGCAGCTATAGAGACATGGTAATCTTTTAGGATTCCTGTACGTGTGTTGGCTAACTCAGATGCTTCACATGGCTACCCATTTCCTGGATTAATTAGAGAATGAACAGTGGAGTGGAAAAGGACGAAAGAAGTAGATGCAAGGACTGAGGCAACACGTGTGCTGTAGGGATTTGGGAATATGATGATTAATAGACTAAGGGAGTGGGAGAATCAGTGTGTTAGAGGGAATTATTATGGAACAAAAAGAAAATTATGAGTGGTGGAAAAAATGGGAATTTGAGAGACATTATATGTTCATGTGAAGGCAATAGCTGAATGCCAAGGCACAGTGGGAGCTTCTGAATGTTACAATAACACTTGTAGATGTTATTATAGATATTCATCAGAATTATATCTATAAACTCTTGGTATTTGTTTTTAAGAATTTTACACCTCTGGCTTTCCCCTGAATCTGCAGGACTAATGTTAAATTGTACTTCAGGTCATCTTCTGAGATGACCTTATACATAAAATTGTTTTTCTTCTAATTTTAAATCACTTGGAAATTAAAATTAGTCAAAGTAGGAACAAACTTTAGATATTTCTTTCCCCCCCTTTTAACGTAGCTTTAGCTTAACCATCTTATTCTGTCACAACAAAATGCTGTTGTTTCATCATTTTTAGCATCAGCTGGGCTAGCTGTGTGCAGACTTTTAAAAAGCACTCTCTCTTGCTCAGTGAGAAAAGTCACTCAGTAAATTTAAGCGGATGGCTGTTCAAATGGATATATAGTGATTCTGCCTCTCACTGGGGTAGTGTGCTTAAATCACTATACTAAAATAAGCATATGTATAGATGCATGTATGCACCAATAAAAAATGATAGCGATGCCATAAACATTCCGTTAGCCTTAGTCTACTGTAGAACATTTGGTCAAGACTTCAGATTTCTTAGTAGCTTTGTGTCAGTGAGACTGATGGTTCTTTATGACATCAGTGTGCACTTATATGAATATCCTTTGTCAGGTCAGCAACTTGTGAAAATTTATGACTTGCAAGTGGGTAGAATAGACTGGTTCTAGAAGAGAAGGATGATAGACCTTTCAGAAAAGGAAATTCTTCTGAACTGCTTATCTGCAACTTCAGATGGCTTCAGGCATTGAATCAAAACTATTTTCATTACACTAACAGTGATTTTCACTGGATGTTAGTAACAACAAATTGTCTGTATCAGTCAGTTCACCTGACTTGAGGAGTGTTCTGTTGCTTGGAAGATATTCTTGACTAGCCCACACCCCAAAAAGGGTAGACAACTTTTTGCCCAATTCTGACTATTCCTTGCCTCCTCCCCTTCTCCTCAAAGAAGCAGGGAAAACACTGAGAGGTTTAGAAGTGATGCTGTCACTGTGCTGACAACATGCAACTCGCTGTTCTCCATGTCTCCTTTTCTATGATTCATATTCCTTCAGTACAAAAGATAATTCAATGTCTGCCAGAGGTGGGGGCTTGGACAGGAGCTAGCTGGTCAGCTAACAGTGCAGTAGTAGACTGGGGAAAAAGGAGAAAAAAACAGTTCTGTGTTAGTACCTTCACTTAATGAGTTTGACCACCATTTGTGACACATATGCTTTAGACCTACAGTTAAATCTAAGGCTGCTTGTGCAGATGGATACGTAAGCATCAGAAGCAAATAATGAGGCATTTTCAACTACATTTAGGCAAATTCTGTTACCTTTTTGTGAACAAACCTTTCTCCAGTTGTACACATCACTCTTGTATCTCAGTTACGTTTTTGCAGTACAGTCTGCAGTCAACTACTCTGAAGCTGGTCCAGATTCTTCCTTGAACAGAGATTCATCTTAACTGAATATAGTATGTGTATTCAAGAGCTGTGCCAAGTTGTAGCATGGAGCTTAAAATATTGAACTACAGCAAAACAAATGTCACGTTCGGTGAACTTTCAGATCCTACAAGTAATTTTCGCACTCTTTACATACGGTGTTTATTAATAGAGTAAATTTGGAAAAAAGTTGAATCTGGATCTTACTCTTTTTTCAGAATAAAATGAATCCACCTTTTTTAATATCATAAATTTATCTGAAAATAACAAAGTATAGGAACAATTATAAATATGAATGCTTTGAGTGAATGAAAGTGCAGATATAATAATATCACAAACAAATGCTGTTCTGAAAGATCCAACAAATATTTGAAAATTAAAATCCATATTTGAAAACTAAAACTTCCATATTCAGAGGAAAGATGTCTTTTTAAGAGGACTTCGTTTAAAAAATAGTTTTGTTTATTCAAACAAACTGTTAACTTTTTTTTTTAAGAGGCTCCTTCAAATTCTGTTGCAAATAATTTATCTTTTGACATAGGCTTTTGATTTTGCTTTTTAAGATGTTATACATGCCTTCAGAGATAATGAGAGAGCCTATAGATTGTTCTAGTGGAAGAAAGCAAAACTCCACTGACACTTAGGAAGTTTTTTGTGTTACATAGGATTGAAGTTGATGAAGCTATTTTATAGGCTGATGTACATCTGTAGAAATAGACCCTGCTTATTCAGTGGATCTGCTCCCTGTATGTAATCTGTGTCATATCTACTCTCTTTATTAACAAGATCTGTTCGATATAATCCTTATTCATTAAACCTCAAGGAAAAAAAAAGAGCGTCCATGAAAGATTGTGGTATATTTTTTATTTTCATCATCAACAGAGCTATTAAATGAGTTTAATTTGTAAAAGCTGCTTTCTTCTTCAGAAACATAAATGAACAGTATAATTTCATTTAATTTAACATTCAAAAGCCACTACCTTAAGATTAAGAAAATTCCTGAACTTTTATGCAACCAGTTACATTTGCTCTATTTACCTTTTTATTTAGGAAAATTTAACTACATATATTTCAAGTGATTAATTTCCTCCAATGAAAGAAAGTACATTAATAAAGTTAGAGACTTGCAGAACAATGTGTTATAACTGTTAATCTTAAATGGCAAATTAAAAAATTAAGCCAATAATGATGAATCATCAGTATTTATACATGTGTGCATGTAGAATGAAGGATCAAGCAGCTCTGAAAATGAATGAACTGTTGCAGTTTCAGTTAGTTGTTCAGTCATTTCTACAATGAAATAAACCTGACAATAGTGTTGAATTCAATAAGTAGGCTGTGGTCACTCAGAATTATTAAAATAGAAAAAATATTGACTTTAGGCAGTGAAGAAGTCTGGTATCTTTTTGTCATGAAATGATATGCTAAAAATTAAGAATGTGCTAAATAATTCGGCTGATGTGCCAAGTAATATGAAATAACACAATATTAAGAGTTAAATGGAACAAATAGAAGATAAATGAAGAGGTAAAAGTAGAATTTTTATGAAGAGAAAGAAATTACTGCAGTCATTAAGACAAATACCAGTTATTACTGTTAGCTAAGCCTTTAAAAAATGTTTTGTAGTATTATACATTAATAAAGCTTAGTCATGTTCCTTTGCAGCAGTGGTAAAGTTATTTCTGACCTCTGCTGCACTATTTCCCTACATAAGCAAACAGTATTATATTCTGTATTTTCATCTCTGGTAAAATGCTGGTGTCTTTTTTTTTTCTTTTTTCTCTTTTAAATATGAGTCAAAACGAGCAAATTTTACTCCACTTGTAAGATAGTATTTCAATGAAAACATTTTCAAGAAAAGTGTCAAATATGTACTTTCTTTACTTATCCTCAAAATATTCTCTCTTTTTTTTCTATTCCATCATATTCTCTCCTCCCATCTGCATCACACTCTCTAGGTTTTTCCCTCAAAAAGACTTTTCAGCCCTATAATTAGCCCAAGCATAACAAGAATGATAATAATGTTTCTGGTACACAAACTAAGCTCACAGTTACTTTAGGTATCGCAGCATCACGCTGCATCACAGTACCATGTGGACACACTTGCAAGGAGCATTTTTTTCAAAAGTGCTGAGCACCAGTAACTTGCAAGATGCTAAGCGCTTTGCTCCTCATTGCTCATCCTAGGGTGTAAATACACTCATTGCCTCCTTATGTGCCCACATAAGAATAAATCAGAATTCTGAGCAAAACATTTTGGCCATGGCATCTTACTTCATTATCTCTAAGCTGAGAAATTTACTTAGAAGATTTATCATATAGATGTATTTGCACACTGATACGATCAGCAGGTCTTATTGTGTCTTTCATTCTCAAAGACTGAAAGTGTTCATGTAATGTCGAAATGAAAAATACACAAATTTATTTTCACAATGCATATATACATATGCTATTGATAAAATTATATTGGTGGCAAGAAATATGCTGTGATAATTGTGGTTAGAAAGATGAATATTTCTTTAGATATTGTCTCCTTTTTTTCTCTGATAAATGCAGCACGGTGCCTTTTGTTGCTACAAAATAATTTCAGCTTTAGTCAGTTACACCAGCCAGCTTCCTCCAGTAAGTTTATCTGGTGAGCAGACAAGAGATATTAACAGCTTAAAAGCAACCTAAACTTAAACTCCTGCAGTTTGTATTGGATGAACTGGATATATTTGGGGTTTGAAATGTACCTATGCCATTGTGGCAGCAGCAAAAATGTTTACTTTCTATCAGAATGAGAAAGAAATTTTTTAGGACCTCTGAACTGAGAACTTAAGCCTCAGGCTCGTGTAGATGAGAAGCATAAGCAATATGCAACGATGGATTTATACAATATGTACAAATGATCTTTTCCCCAATTTGCAATCTAAACCACTTTAAGATACTACTTTGCCAAAAAAAGTTGCACCACTCTATCTTTTTCCACAGCCCAGTATCTAAGCAAAATATTTGATGTAACATTGACTCTCCTCAATAGCTTTTTCTGGCCCGTAACCATGGGACAGATTTATCAATAGCATAAATTTAGTAGACTTTTGATGCCTTATGGTAGCTAGCAACTTGATCCAACAAATGTAAGACTGAAGATGAAAACAATTTCCTTGCAAAATGTAGAAAAGGATATAGTCAAACTGATATTGACAAAACAAATTGAATTACAACCCAAGTCCTTGTGCTCTATCAAACTGAGGAATCAACTTTCACAGACAACAGAAGAGAGTAACAGTGTTGTAAATACAGTTACAATAATGAGAACTTGAGAGAACAATGGGAGAAACGTGACAACGTGCTTTCAAATGATACAAAGATGTTCAGTTAGTTAATCTTTAGTCTTTGTTTTTATTCTGATTTTTGAAGATCGTGGTTAATGTGAGATGTGAGTTCTCCCATTTCTTTCCATATGTTCCTAGACCAAAAATAGTTTCCTCTCTTCATTTGGATTTCTCCAAGTAAGGATTGAAGAAACTGTAAATTAACTTCTCATTACTACAGAACAAATGCATACTTCCAATATGCTGATTTGGAGGGAGAGGAGGAATGAGTAGACAGCTCTTTGGAAAACTCTGTTGAAATCTGTCTTCTAGAAATTTCCTACTTAATTACAGCTTGGTTTTTATTTTTTTTTAAAACAAAACCAAAGCAAAACAAGCCCAAAACAACACCCCAAACACTCCAGCATTTAATTATCTGACTTTATACATATGAAAGAAAAAGAAAAACCTAACAAAAAAACGAAATATCAAATAAACTAACCCAAAACTCCCAACTCCAGCAGAAGGTCAGTAGATTAATTAAACTGGATATTTCAATGACTTTCTTTACATTTGTAAACCCCTGATTCTGGTTAGAACATGGTAAAACAATGAGACAGGGCAATCCTATAAAAAATCCCATGCTGTGGTACAACATAAGTAAAAGATCAGAGGTGACCAGATAGAACACCAAGGTGAGAATATCAGGCCAGAGCTGAGCTAGGGAGGTTGTTTTAAAGAGATCCACAACAAAAAGCTAAATAGCTTTCTTGGCATGTGCTATTACCCAGACCTGTGAATCTCAAAAAATGGTCTTTGGGAATGGCAGCTTCTACTATCTCTTTCCGTATTGATGATTTCTTCAGCACCACTTGTTCTTTAATGTACAGGAAATACATCATCTGCAACAAGATGTAACAATATCTGTTGTCAGCTATTGAAGAAAAATAGACTGGGCTGGGTGTGCCAAATGATCCGTAATGACAACATTTATGCATCTCTAACACAAATGTATACAATTAAAATTAATGACAAACGTAAACTTTCACACGCACAAGACAATCTCTACTGTTCTTCTCTGGAAAGAAAGGTGATACATTGATGGAAGTTCTTCAAATGGCCATGCTCTAGCTTTATGGAAACTAAATCCCAAAGTACAGTCTATTCAGTAAATTATGTATATGCGTATGCATGTATATGTTTACATTTAAAGACAACCAGACATTATATTATAGTGTCAGCTTCATTATCATTATACTCTAGGAAGTATTAATGGTGTTCTTTTCCTTCCAGATTTATAAAATGATTCCGATTTCTGTGAATTATGTTAATATTCAAATAGTTTAACTTTTTTGTCTTGTTAATTCAAATGTTTTAAAAACAGCCTATTTTCCTGATATTCTGACTTGATATTGTGTTTGAGTTCAAAAACATCTACTTCCCCATTGTTTTATGACAAATCTTCAGCAGAACAAATAAGTGCTACATTCATTGCAAGTATGGAGGTTAAAAATAAGTTCATGACCTTAAAAGTTGGTAAGCAGAATTATCTATTATAGTCCTGTTATTTTTTCCACCTTTCTTTACTTCAAGAAAAAGCATCTCCTGTCTCAACACCTTTAGCCATTTTTTGTCGATGCTGCTCCCTTTCCTGTTATCTTCATCTAGTCTATTTTTAAATACTTGAAATTTAGCATAAATAATTCTGTACTTTTCAAGGTTTTCAACACTAAATTTTCAAATATGTGTTTTGTTTTCCCGCGTGTAAGATTAATTTTCCTTGTTCATGCATCTTCTTTTATATAGCTGCTGTTTTACCAGCTTCTTTGAAATGTATGGATGTTACTATATGGGCTTACTTATGGCTTTTCTCTGAATTTACCATGTTTTCAGTCCATGTTTTTGAGAATTAACTGTTCTCCAGTTATGAATTTCTGCTAAGTAGAACTGATTTTGAAATTTGTATAGAGTGTGCTATCTCATTATTTGATTACATGTTTTACCAAATGCAGACAATTTTTGTGGGAATTTTTAGGTACCTCTTCAATCATATCATAGTTCAACTTTCATTTTTAGAAGTTTTCACCTTCCTGGGGCAAAAGAAAACTTGAAGCCCTATATGCTGTAAGACTGTATATAAATAAGAAAATAATATTACTTCCTATTACTTTGCATCAATGTTTTAATTTGATTTTATGGGACTGTATTTTAATTTTGTTGTATTTTTGGTTTTTAACAGCTTAGGCTTTCAGTATGGTTTCAGGTTTTGACAGATGTTTAATCTTTGCCGTTCTGTGAATTCGTATCTTTATTTTGGTATTGATGTTTCTTCTCTTATAAATGATTTAATTGACAGCAAATATAGATGTGCGTATCTAATGTGATAATTGCTCAAAAGTTAGAAACCCTGAAAATGGAAAAATGGAAAGCTGCTGGTTATGATGCAGGCGACTGCCATTTAGGACTGTGTTTCTCAGACATGCTAAACAGCCTGCTTGAATACTCTGTCCTTATACATACGTACCTGGAAATGGATAGAGAATTAAAAAAAAACTCTAAAGCACTTCAAACATTGTATGGCATCAGATACTGCATGCCACACACAAAGCCTTACAAAGCTAATCTATGCAGCAAAATTAGTTATGTCAATGTAGGTATTCGGACTGGCAACCAGATCTTGTTTCTCTGCAAAGATATCTGATGAAAATGAAAGGCAAATAGCAAGATTCACATCTTTAGCTAGGGAAAGCTGACAAACTGTAGGCATAATTTAGATGCCCAAATGCTGATATAATATGAAAATGGGTGCAGTTCTCGAAGTTGCTGTTGGATGACTTGAAGGATGTTTAGGAACTGTTTCCTTTTAGCATGGTTTAAATTGAACTCGTGGCTTATACATTAATAGTAACAGTACGTGAGCTCAGCAAGGTCTAATAAAGAGGAAGTTTTTTATTTTATGCATGTAACTCTTTCTATTTCTTTATGGAGGGGCATATGCTATTTAATAACACTGATAGAAAAAAACTACCACTATTGCCCAAAAAGATCTGCACTCTTTGCTGCACTCTGAGAATATGGAGGTTATTTATTCATAGTTATAAATACAGAATGAAAAGGCCACATACAGGTGAAATGAGATGAAAGAATCCACGTGGATGACAGAGGAAAAATGCTGTCAAAGCCTACATGTATTTCAACAATTTTTAAAAATACAATCAAAACCTGACTATTTTACTTTTTCTCATTTTAAAGCAGTAGCTCAACTAGAAACTAAATAGATGATTGCACGTATAATCTGTTTTTATAGATGATTGACATAATGTCTTATTGTGATTTAATGATCATGAATGTTCTTTCTTTGATTTGAAATATAAATGTAGATATGCAAACATAAGTCTACGTTTGCTTCATCTAATACGCTGTGATCAGTATTAAAGTACTTGTTACATCCGATAGCAAAACAGATTCTAGTGCATATTTAATAATTAAGTTGTGCCATGACACAGAGCAGGCATTGTCTTCTCTAGACATTTTTCCAGCAGAAGCTGAAAATAAGAGTGTCAGTCATCTCTACATGTGGATAAATTACTGGACAAACAAAATAAATTAAGCCTGAAAGCTTCAGAGCATGTGGGACTGCACAGCCTCAGAACACCAGGACTTAACGTCTCCAGGCTACAGCTAGGCTGGAATTCTGGAGGGCTCTTAATGATGACTACTTCTCAGCAATGTTAGCATGGTTAGCGTCGAGTTGGTTATAAGTATCTGTAAAGGGGGCCTATAGGAAAGATGAGGACAGGCATTTTAGCAAGGCCTGTTGTGACAGGACAAGAAGTAATGGTTTTAAAGTAAGGGAGAGTAGATTTAGACTGCATATTAAGAAGACATTTTTTTTACAATGAGGGTAGTGAAACACTTTCCAGTAAAGCAGTGGAGTCCCTATCCCTGGAAACATTCAAGGTCAGGTTGAATGGGGCTCTGAGCAACATCATCTAGTTAAAGATGCCCCTCCAGTGACTGTAGACTAGGTGACCTGTAAAGGTCTCTGCCCACCAAAAGCATTCTATGATTCTGTAATCATGTAGTATGTTAATTTTAACTTTTGGCATGCTACATTTTTGTTTGGTACAAAAGACAACGTGGGGCCTCTTAATTACTCAATGCGGGGCTAAGCTTCATAGAAAGGAATCTGGATGTCCGACATGAAGATCCTCTCTTTATCACCTTGGAACAAGATGTAATAAATAGAGTTCTTGCAACCACTATCAGAAATAAAAGTGAGGTCCAGAAATGCGTCTTCATTTTGCTGCCAGATGTGCTCCTGTAGCTGAAATTCTGAAGCATGAAAATGTTGATGTTTAGAGAACATCATCACCTATCTTGTCTACAGTCATTTAATTCTCATAAACAAAGTGCCCACACGGGTACATGTCATAAGAGTACTTTTATGTGTGACATTACATATAATATAAATCATTGCAAGCATGATTTCTATCATTCAATACAACTGATGGTTCCTGCATTTTGCTAATGCTAAGTTATAATATCACTAAGTTATAATACCACTAGTCAGTGGTAAGAGGCTAGATAGAGTGAAAGACTTATGTTCCTAAGTCTAATAAAAATGTAATCCTCAGCTTTCTGGAGAGAAGGAAAAAAAAAAAAAAAAGAAGAAAAAAGAAAAGAACTATCATGTAACTGAACAGTACTGGTGTAAGATATGTCTACTTTCATTGCCAAAATGTTCCCTACAAACTAGATTAGCTCATTCGTAGCAGCGTAGGTCCTTCTGATAGACACCAAGGGAGCCTAGCTTAGTACACTCCATACCATTTCACACATTTCATGGTTATCTATGAAGACATTAACTTTTGCCATTTAAAGTTACTTTTGGAATGTTGATCTTGAATACTCAATGAATTCTTTTCTGCTTGTTTTTTTATCCTACTGCACAAACCAGGAAATACTATAGTTTGTGATTGTTACAAAAGGGTTCCTTTTTGGCACCATTAATACATACTCATTTTTTTGTAAATCACAGTAGTTCTTGTCTTGATGCTTTTCTACCCTGTGCAGAATTCATCTATAATGGATGGGTTTGTTCTTTAATAAAGAACCATCTACCCATGTTCATACTGCAACTAGACACACACCCCAACCAAATGAAAAATCTGTTAAATATTACTTGCAGCAAAAACCAGCCAAAGAGTTAATGTGAAGTCCAACTCTTTTCCTCATCAGTCACCAAATGAGAAACTATTCCAATGTTTAGTTAGGTGGTCAGCCAATATAAGATAAGTCAAGACCTTTGTTGGTGAATTCAGCTCCAACACTGTTGCTGGGGTTCACCTTATTAAATACATATATGTAAATTGTAGGTGTTTATACTTGATGTAGTCATCTAGGCTGCCTTTTTACACATTAGAGAAGAATAATTTCTTCCAGAATAGACTTTTAATGTACTGAAGTCCAAAAAGGAAAACTGAAAGTGTCTTTTCCTTTAAGTATGAAGGAAATCTACCCTGACTAGCTCAAATTTAAGTATTGTAGGTACCTGGAGATGACATGAGATGTATTTACTAGATATTGGCAAGATGTTTTGATTTTCAGCTCAAAATAGCATGTGTCCATAGATCTGCATATCAACCACCAAGATCTAATCTAAAAAAAAAGTAGCTTTCAGCCCTGCAAACCAAAGCACCTTTGATCACACTTTGTTGCCAGAAGGTTAACACTATGTAGGCGTTCACAATAACTGACATATGATGGATCTTCAAACTCTTCCCAGACACCTGTTGAGCAAAGCTCTTTTATGCTTTGGCATATAATATACTATATTTGATCTGAACTCTGAATAAATATGATATAACTTCCATGTTTCTTAGTGTTTACATTCCCATTTCACTCAATCTTTCTTCAGGTTTTATGTTTTTAGAATTTGAAACAATAGGATTTTTAGTTTGTAATAGGATTATAACCCCTATATCAGTATACTTAGAGTCTGCATATAGAAGAATTTTGAAGAGCTCCAGTTAAAGTGAGAAAACTATACAGCTTTAAAACTTGGAAGAGGAATATTGAATTGTCAAAGTATACCTCTGCACATTCAGTCTAGTACTACACAGGTGGGATGCTTCTGTAGAGAGAAGATGAAGTGGCTCAAGGTATGTTACCAGAAAGGAGCAGAGGTGGAAATAATGACTTTCTGGTGCCCTACCATTGTTAGTTTTCTGAACAGTTGTGGGAAGTCAGATCATTTGGCTCCACTTAAAGCAAGGAAATATGTAGCTTTGGAGCTTGAATGATTGTGAATATGTGATATGACATAGCTTGGTAGAAATTTTTGGAAGAAGGGGCAGGCAACTCAGGAGGAGTACAAAGATGTTGTGAGGTTAAGGAGGGAGAAAATTAGAAAGGCCAAAGCCCAATTAGTACTTAATGTGGCTACTGCAGTAAAAGACAATAAAAATGTTTCTATAAATACACTAGCAGCAAAAGAAGAGCTAAGGAAGAATGTCCACCTTTTATTAGATGCTAGGGGAAACATAGTGATGAAGGATGAGAAGGATGAGGTACTTAATGCCTTTGCCTCGGTAATACCAGTTGTTCTTTGGGTACCCAGGCCCCTGAGCTGGAAGATGGGGATGGGGAGCAGAATAGAGCCCCCATAATCCAAGGGGAAATTATCAGTGACATGCTACACCACCTAGACGCAAACAGGTCTATGGTGCTGGATGACATCCACCGAAGAGTACTGAAGGAACTGGCAGAAGTGCTCACCAAGCCACCCTTTGTCATTTATCAGCAGCCCTGGCTAACTAGGGAGGTCCTAGATGACAGGTCAGTAAATGTGATGCCTATCTACAAAAAAGGCTGTGAGGAG
The DNA here is from genome assembly GCF_017976375.1 of Cuculus canorus. Lineage (NCBI taxonomy): Eukaryota > Metazoa > Chordata > Aves > Cuculiformes > Cuculidae > Cuculus > Cuculus canorus. The sequence continues at coordinate 54,767,908 of NC_071401.1, forward strand.
GATCTGGGGAACTACAGGCCTGTTAACCTGACCTCAGTGCTGGGGAAGTTTATGGAGCAGATCATCTTCAGTGCAATCATTCAGCACATGCAGTGTAACCAGGTGATCAGGCTCAGTCAGCATGGATTTAGGAAAAGCAGGTCCCACTTAAGTAACCTCATTTCCTTCTATGACAAGGTGACCCGCTTAATGGATGAGGGAAAGGCTATGGATGTTGTCTACCTAGACTTTGGGAAAGCCTTTAACACAGTCTCTGACAGCATTTCCTGGAATAACTGGATGCTTATGGCTTGAACAGGCATACACTTCACTGGGTTAAAAATTGGCTGCATGGCCAGGCTCAGAGTGTTGTGAACAGAGCTAAATCCAGCCAGCATCTAGTCACAAGTGGTGTTCCCCAGGGATCATTGTTGGGGCCAGTTCCGTTTAATACCTTTATTGATGATCTCGCTAAGGGGATCGAGTGCACTCTCAGTAAGTTTACAGGTGACACCAAGTTGTGCAGGAGTATTGATGTGCTTGAGGGTAAGAAAACTCTACAGAGGGATCTGTACAGGCTGGATCGATAGGCTGAGACCAGCTGTATGGGGTTCAACAAGGCTAAGCATTGGGTCCTGCACTTGGGCCACAGCAATCCTCTGCAATACTAAAAGCATAGGGAAGAGTGGGTGGAAATCTGTCTGGTGGAAAAGGTCTTGGGAGCGTTGGTTGACAGTTGGCTGAATATGAGCCAGCAGTGTGCCCAGGTGGCCAAGGAGGCAAACAGCTGTATGAGAAATGTGGGCAGCAGGAGTAAGGAAGTGATTGTCCCCCCGTACTTGGCACTGGTGAGGCCACAACTCAAATACTGTGTTCGGTTTTGGGCCCCTCACTACAAGGAAGACATTGAGGTGCTGGAGCATGTCCAGAGGAGGGCAATGGAGCTGGTGGAGGGTCTGGAGCACAGTCTTGTAAGGAATAGCCAAGGGAACTGAGGCTATTTAGTCTGAAGAAAAAGAGGCTGAGGGGATACCTTATTGCTCTGTGCAACTACCTGGAAGGAGGTTGTAGCAAGGCACGTGTCAGTCTCTTCTCCTAAGTTATTAGTAATAAGAAGAAAAGAAATGGCCTCAAGTTGCATCAGTGGAGGTTTAGACTTATATTAGAAAATATTACTTCACCAAAAAGGTTGTCAAACATTGGAATGGGCTGCCTGCATAAGTGGTCGAGTCACCATCATTAGAGGTATTTAAACAACGTGTAGATGTGATGCTTAGGGACATAATTTAGTGGTGGACTTGGCAGTGTTAGGTTTACAGTTGAACTTGATGGTCTTAGAGATCTTTTCCAATCTAACTGATTCTGTGATTCTGTGAAATTGTTCAGACTGACAAAAAAATGGCACGGGCTTGGAAAGTCATTCTCCTAAAAAGAAGGTATTTTCCTTATAATTATAATGGACAATGTTATGAAAATTTTGGCATGTTACTAACCTGCAATCTTAACATCAGATGAGGCTAGCTGTGGTGCCAACAAGTTTGTCCTTTTGCTTTCACTTCTACTTTCTTTCATTTCTTTCTTTCAGCTATGCTGTTCAGGCTAGAGGAAAAAAACATACTTAAAGATTATTTTGAAACTGAAGAGAACAATCATATTTAAATGGAAAGAACAACAGTATTTATATAGAACAACAATGTTTATATAAATGCTTAAGAGTATAGGGCTATGTCCTCAGCAAATAATAAATTACAAGAAAAGTGTGATTAAATACACTCAGTATTATCTCAAGCTCCTTGACTAATGTAACAGCCTCTTGTCCGTGTACCCGTTGCTCTATCATTATTCTCACTATAGCTAGTTTCTGGACAGTGATGAAAGGTTCTTTCATAACTTAGTAAGAGATCCATGAGTTTTGAAATTGTTTGAAAAAGCAAGCCTCCTTTTGCTGTCATTATAACTTAAAATATCTTCCTGTTACCTTTTTTTCCCTAGACTCATAGAGGATGTCTGGAATAATTAGCCTTTCCTCCAATAGTTCTTGAAGCAGAACACTGTTTTAAGGTTGCAGATGCAGCTAGAATGATAAACTAGTTCCCTTTATGGGCAGTGATGCAGAGTCTTTCAAATGGATGACACCTCTCTTCTAAGATCGTTGTTTAGGAGAACTGGCATGAAGCGCCCTTAGATGTTCCTGTTGCTCTACACTGACAAGCCTGGATGACTAGAATTGACCAGCTACAGATTTTGACTGCTACAGTTGGACTATGTGAATTCCATCCTCAGGAATTGTTTCATTCTGTTCCATCCTGTTAGTTATCCTCACAAAACCCCTTTCCCTCTAGAAATATTTTGATTAGATGGAAAACAAAAACAAATTTCATGTCTTCATATTGTATTTCTGGAGAATGAAAACAAATTGTTTTTGTTCCAAAGTATCCACAATTGGTATGACTGCCACTGGGGACTAGTTTGACATTGTGAGGAACATCAAGCCAAGGTTTGGCCACTGGATAATCACTCCAGTGACTGTATAATGAGTGTGAAGCATAGCAACATGAGGACGACTGGCTTGACAGTGCTGCCAGCAATCAGACATGCCAATAAGATAGAAGGATACATGAAGGAAAGAATGAAATGAAGAATGGAAGGCAAAGAAGTTGAGGAGAATCACAGAAAGACCATAAAATATGTCTTTCAGAAGGCCTCTAACATGGTTATGAAATGCATGTTTCAAGATGTTTTTATCATGGCATGTGCTTAAGAGAGTATGCAGTTAAAAGAGGGAAACCTCAGTAATATAAACATCTGTGGTTTTTGTTTCTGCATAATCATGGACAACAAAATATGCAAGCAATATTTTGGAAAAGGAGAACTAGCAAATGATCCACAAACCAACAAACCATAAGCAACACAGACTTCATTCTATCTTTATTCAAAGCACTGAAATAAGAGTATATGCAGTATAATAATGCTTATAAGAGCCCCAAGTTATGAGGTTTTACCCTATACCTGATGTTACACATAACTGACAAGAGTTGAGTGCAACTACATACCCAGTCTTCTAGACGAACTGAATTTAAATGGAACTGAGAAGAGATTTTATTTCTTTAGTAAGCAAATAATATTGGACTTGAATACAAGTCCAATGTGGACTCACAGTACCACACAACAGTCCAAATTTGCCATGCCACCTGAGTATTCAACCTTATTATACTTGCCAGGCAGCTTGTACTGTGACTTAAAATAGCATCTCTAATGTGTTTGTAGTAACAGACCACGTCAGGAAGAAATTCACTTGGTCAGTCTTATGTAAATGACACTTTTGTAGCATAAAATCCATAACAACCTAAATTTAGGAAGGTAATCCACTCTCCCTAAAGATCATAAGTGTCATGACGTACTCACTATGACCCAATCAAATCAAAGACAGCAATAATGCTGCAGTTCAGATAAGTCAATTAGAAATGCCATCTTGCTAGAGGGCATCTTTCACCACAATCCACATTGCTCAGAAAGCAGTTCAATTATACAGATAACGCAGTCCAAACAGGAAATTTCACAGCTGTCTGCTTTAAAGACCAAGTTTAAAATTGGTGTGCATCTTATTTTAAATTTTACTACAACATGGATTTCTGCTGAAAGGCATATAAGTTTGTTTTAAAGAAATGTTTCATTAGTATATTTTCTTTACTTTCAGACATAAAGGACAGCATAGATGAAACCATGAAACTGAAGGTAAGGGAATTTAAAATCAAATTTTTTAGACAGAAGTTTTATGGTAAGGAATGGAAACAAAAAATTTCTATTCCATTCTGTTTATGTTAGGATATTGCTGCTTCCAGCTGGTTACAAAATTTTTGGCCTTTGGTCTTATGAAACAGTACAAATAACACTAGGTGAAGTTGAAAGGTCTCAAAGAGAATCTGTTACCTCATAGCATGATAAGCTGGAAGAAAAGCACATTTCAGGGGTTTTGTGTGTTTTGTGATATGTGAAACAATTATACAGCATTCGTTTTGCTGTAAATCTTGGAAAAAAATTACTGCTGTTTAATTCTATTGTCACTCTGTTGAGGTCTCACTTGTAATAGTTTGCAAACACTCAGCCTCGGTGAATATATGTAGAAAACCTTCAGAATGACCAGTCCTGTGACTGTAAGCGTGGATGTGGATGATGATAACTTCTGAAATATTTTGTTATATAATGTCTGATACCTTTCTATTTAACATGCTTTATTATTCCGACATTTTTATTTTTCAGTTCTTCTCTTATAAACCCAATTTATAAAAATACTGGTATAAGTAAGCATTCCTCATATGCAATAATAGATTATTATCAGGCCAACTGTACACACGCTGTCATAAAAGCTGGAGGCATCCTTAAAGAACACTTATTTCTTCGCAAATATATTAAACCAACTATCAATACAGAGATAATGCCTGAAAGAAAGTCATCATTCCCAACAAAAGTGACTCCTGTCACTTAACAGTGAAATCTATAACACTTCTTTAAGTTTCCAAAATGAACAAGGATACTTATACCATCAGAATAAAAAAGTTGCAACACTTGGCAGGACATTACGTGGCCATTGCCTTTACTAATGATTAGTAAAAAGTTTTCAGATGATCCCCTAAGGAAACAAGACTTCTGTGGCAACACTCACTCTGTGGGTATGGTAGTGTATATACTACTAACTTAATTTCAGTCAATTGCTGCTTAGTATCAGTCACTTCCGCCAGTGAGCTGAAAGTATCAAAAATATGTAACTTCTTATGGTTTTCATAAAAATAGGCACTTGGGAAGAGAATACTGTATTGCTCTAAAGAAAAGAAAGGCTTCAGCATGAAGCTCATTATAAAGGGTCATGGAATGCAGAGCGGAAAGACACGTACGATTGGAGATGTAAATATCACTAGGAAAAAACCAAACCAAACAACGAACTATGGTAAGGGTTCCTAATTCACAGCCAGCTACAAACTTGTCAGTAAGAGAATTCAGACTTAAACATCTTATTTCCAACTACAACTTAGATAAGAGTTACTTCACTAGGAATGACTATCTGAAAATTATTTATTTACCCCAAGCTAGTGGTATAAGCTGTGCTTTAGTGCTGAATGAAAGAGAGCTAGGGACAAGGCCCTGAAAGCGAATAGTAGCGAACAGCTGTGACTAAAAGTTATCTCTCAAGGAAACTTTGGTACTTGTTTGGGAAGGATCACTTCTACAAAGACATAAAACTTAAGTGTAAGATATCTAATAAAGATAGGCAGAGTTCTGCTTCAGATTTCAATTGATTCTGGTGCTCACTGAACACCTTTAATATCATTAATTGCATCCACATCTTAGTCAGTGGATTTGTCTGGGAGAAAACAAGTTGAAACAATCCAAGACACTTCCAGGAGGACAGTAAAGAATTAAGTAGCATGAGTTAAGTATGTATCCAGTGTTTGAGCTCATTTCCTGATGATCTTTTATTTCACAGTAGGAAATCTATAGTCAGTGGAGCTAACAGGTATCTCAAGAGGCTGAGATGAATTATCCTTGGAAAGACTTACCTCTGCTCTTCATCATAGTTGAAATGTAAGCAATAAGCTTAGACTAGACAATCAGCTTTTAAACAGTTTAAATTAGGTATGATTAATCCTATCCTGTAAGCTACTGAACTGCTCTCAGGGCACCTGAGTTCTTTGTACAGTCAATGAGGAAGGCTAGCTTTTTTTGAAGATACCATAAGGAAACCCAATTAGCTTAACTTTGCTTGTTAAACTGAAGCAGGCAGAATCACCCTCTTGAGGCCTTTACGTGAAACTAACTCTTACAATTGACTTGCAGGAATATTAAGCACTTGTTTTAGAAAGATTGCTTCAATAAACTGAGGGCATTTAGGTGTAAGGTGTTTAATAAAGGTGAACAGATTTCTTTTTCAGATTTCATTAGTTCTGGTGCTCGGTGAAGAACCCTAACATCATTAGAGCTATTAAAGTTTAATATTTAGTCTTAAAATTAATGTTTGTGCTGTCATTTTTTTACCATCTGTTACCACAATGGCAGAAGATCAAAAAGTGACAGAAGGAATGCAGGAGGAGACAAAACATTCTAAAAAGTCCATTTTTTACCCATAGTATTAACATGATTTGTATTATTAGCTTAAGGACTTGTCTAAATTGAGAAATCTAGGAACATTTCCCAGCTAGTGGTTCCAGCTGTATAATCCAGCTGCTTCCTAACTGGATGACAGCAATTATAGCCCTTTGGATGAGTAGAAAAGAAGCCGTGGCATATTCATAGAATCATAGAATGGTTTGGTTTGGGAGGGACCTTAAAGATCATCTAGTTTCACCCTCTCCTGCCATGGGCAAGGTCACCTCCCACAAGACCAGGCTGCTTAAGGCCCCATCCAGAAGGTCCTTGGACACCTTCTTCATAGTTTTGGCTGTGAAGATTTAAACGAAGTTTAAGAATGTCAGTTTTGTATGTATATGTACACACACATACACATATGCATTCACATACATACACATATAAAAAATACTTCTTTAGGTACATTAATAAAACATTATAGGAGTTTTGAAAACATCTTGTTAACTAGAAGGTCATTTAAGCTAGAAGCAAAGTGCAAATAAATAATAAAGTAGGAATCAAACAACCTGCCTGAAAGCAGGATGAAATCTACTTGATGATTTTTTTCTGAACAGCAGGATAACAGAGACTGAGAATAATAGCAGGTAAAAAAAAAGAGTGGATACATGTACTAAAGGGAAAGAAAATTGCTTGAGGCTGCAGCACTGTGGAGGTGTTTTCCTATTTCTGGGGAAGCTTAGAACTGATTCCAAAAGGCAAGGATGGGCTGTAGCTGAATTGATTCCTCAGTTTTTATGGCTAACATACACCTTAGAAGATCCATATGAACAACTATGTGCAGACTTTAAGGTGTTAATTTGAGGCTTTTTTTTTTTTTTCTTTCCCCTTTTGTAACTTTGTTTCCACTTTTTTCCCCTGAGTAATTCATCCTTCTTTGCTAGGACAAACTTATTTCCTCCTTTAGGCTTGTCTGCAACCTTAAACAGATTCTCAGGTAACTAACAGGTTGCCAACACTCCTATTAAAGCAATGCTCTTTTATTTGGTTATTCTCTGGCTACCAATCATCTAGGGCAAGCCCCGAGGTTACATCTAGATGAATAAATAAAAGGGACAAGAGCAGGTGTACTGGCCTTGATGGCACTGACAAATACACCCATAAAGCTAAAATAATTTCTCATTCCCACACAGGATGGCCTCTTGCTTAATGTCTAGCAGAAGACAGTCTCTGTCCAGTGTTACTTCTCAGACAGCACCTAAACATTGTCTGACAGAGCCTTAGTCAGCAAGGACCAAAAGCATAGGCGCTTACGTGCTAGCAAATCACACTGTACATGAGAACACACGCTAGTAGCACTTAGGCATCTGCTCTATGCCTTCATCCTGTTTATTAGTACTATAATCATAGCAACAGGGTCCAGGCATGATTCGGGCGATAGCATTTTTTTTTAATTCTGGTTCCTTAACTCCTTAAGTTATTACAACATTTGTATGTGTAGTATACTAGAACTTCTCCATACTAGGAGCTGAGAAGTAGAGCCGAAAGAAAAATACCAATACCTTCTACCTCCCCCTTGAATATTTTAGGTTTCCTTCCAAGCCTTTTTTTCCTCCATCTTCTTCCTCCAAAGGCATGCAAAAGCAAAAAAAAAAAAAAAAAAAAGAGGGAAACAGCAGCCTTTAGTACTAGAGTCACTATTTCCAATACGAAACCAAAACCATCCCCCACAAAAGAACAGTGTTGGAGTTATGCAGAAAGTCTCACTTAAAATATATTAAAAAGACCGGCTTTATTAATCAGTGGTATTGAGAAAAAAAATCCACATATTAAATTACATTACATTATACATGGCTATATTCTTAAGATATTCAGAATAATCAATTACTTTATTTATGATACATATTACTTGTCTTAGCTATTATATAACACAAAATACCTAAAATATTTTAAAGTATTGACAAGTGGCTGTATCATAAAATTCTACACTTAAGAAGAAAAGTATAGAAATACACAGAAGAACAGACATGTTCGGAAGTGGATCTATATTTTCAACGCTATATTTTCAGTAGCACAATTTTTGTATGGAAACTAAGAATCAAGAGTTTTAGCTTATCATATGTTTAGAAAGAATCTGGTTCAGATGAGCTGCCACTGTCAATGCTGTTTGAAGGCTGAGATTCTAACTCATAAAGCAGGATTTCATCTTGCTCAACATTCATATAAAGATCCAGTAGCTTTTCAAGCTATAATGTCTGGGATCTCTCTTTTACTCACTGGAAAGGAATAGCTAACAAATAATTCAACTGGAATTCACTTTTGGTTGACAAAGTTTTGTCTGTAATGTCATATATATAGTACTTCCTCTAATGAGTTTGAGCATCCTTAACAGATACATATGATATTAGGCTATCAGTTCCTTAGTCAAAACTATTTACTAGTGCCACTGTGTAAATTTCAAGTGATCTGAACTGGAGTAAAACTGATCCATGTAGTTTTTTGTTTCTGGACAAACATTTAAGATACACAGAAATTTTAGGGTAAGTGAAGTAAGTGGGTGCAAAGTCATGCAAAATGAAATGACTTTCCCAAACAGACATAGCAACCATCACTGCACATACTTTGTCAGTTCTATAATTTTACTTTCTAGAAACAGGAAAGCTAGTAAGTTAAATAATAGTTTTTTTTTAAAAAAAAGTTTCCATCATTAGCAAAATTTGATAAAGATGTCACTTGAAGATGACAGTGCTACTGAAAATTTTAGAGCTGCAAGTCTGGGAAATTAGATGTTCAGCCTTGAGAAGATATATTTATTTATCTTTGAAAATATTAATAATGCATTAATTATTGTTTTAAATTGACATCTGATGGATCATTCCACACCTGCTATGACTATCTCTCTAGTAGATACAATCATCCTATATTGCAGGGTTTTCCATCAGGGGAAATACTAACAGAATGAATGTATTGTAAAACAGAGTCTGAAACAGCTTCTCATGCTGATTAGCAGATAGCTGAACATTGTTACGGAGTCTCCTGAAAATTTGAAGGGCGCGAAAAAATAAACATTGAGAAGACAAACACTTATCTGAACCTTTTATTCCTAGAAGCCTGGACTTGAGATTTTGGTGAAATAATTCTGATGTAAAATGGATAAAACAGAAGAGCAGAGCAAGACAGAACCTCAGGCATGGAAAGAGCAGTGAGGAGACAACAGAAAAGGGAGTAATGCCAGAATAGGATAGAATATTTTATTTGCAAGGAACCTAAAAAATCATCTAGTCCAACTCTCCAACTGCCTCTGAGAGTTTCTTTAGTTGTCAGGCAAATCAGTGTTTAACTTGTGAAGTTAGATTTACTTTACCACAGACTTCTCTCTTCCCTCCATACTGCTGCAGAAACCTAGAGAAAGATCTATATGATCTGTTTAGAGTGAGTGGTGTTAGGAAGTCAGGTGACATTAACCATTTTTTATTTTTTTTTAAAGTCAGTGAGCTAGGAGCAGGGGTTTTTATTAGGTTTTGGTCAAGTAGATGCCTTAATACAACTTCACATTTATACAAAACAAAATCTTCTGTTAAATTTTTAATTTTCAGGCTTCTTTTTCTGATGTATGAGTTGATGCTGAGTGTTCACGAAAGCTCTCATAAGTATATATGACCGTTCTTAACCTTAACAGTTTGTGATGGCTCGGTTCATATTTTCTTACTTTGCCTTGAGCATAAAGTTATGAGGTAAAATTCTGGAAATTTATATGTCTGTCAGTTAAACTGATCAGATATACCTTAAAATTACTGGTTGTGAGTGCTGTACTGCTTTTATATCTATGTTTTTGAGGTAGTGACGACATCTTCCAAGCACAGAGGAGCCTTAGGTAAATGCAGCTATGGAACAAGCTCTTGTTACACTATGTCCTTTCCAAACTCAATGTTTAGTACAAAACATACTCAAATGCTAGTTCATATATCAGAGTTCCAGCTACATACAAAGCACCTACTTCTGTATGAATTTTGGTTTTCACGCAGACATCCATTCTCTTGAAGTGATGAAGATTTCCACGTGAGACATATAGACACCCATAGGAACAACTTTACAATATCTGTAAATATATCAGAACAACTGATGAAAATCATGGAGAAAAAACCCAAACAAACCAAATGAAAAAAGAAAGGCTAACACTCAACAATCCAAGGTACCATAGATAAAATTAATGCTGGAATATTTTCACAGCAAGTTAGCCTCCAATAGACTTAACTCAAATTATGGTGACACTCCTAAATGTTAGAAGCTTAATCGAATAAAACTGGCTTTCTAGGAATGCAGGCAAAATCTACTCTACTGATCATTTTTAAGTGCAAGGTAAAGCTCTAAAGCACAATGACAAAGGGTAGGATGTTTGCCAGTCATTTCTTTGGCAATCAGTGGAAAGAAACAGGTGATTCTTTGGTGTAATTTATCCCACATTAATAAAGAAACCTAATGCTGGCCAGATGAATTGTACCCCAGAAGTTCTTCTCTCTTTTAACTACACAGGGAGCTCAAGATGACCAGCTCGTATGCAGTTGTTTACACGACTGATGCCTAAAACCTGCTGAGAGGAATTTTACCCTAAAAATTACTATGGAATGAAGCTTATTGGTTATGTATACCTGAAAGTTTTAACTGTAAAAAATTGTAAACCTTTATGAAGGTTTCAAATGGAACCTGAATTTATTACTTCAGAGATTAATTTAACATGCAAAGTAGCCTATTAATGGGAAGAATAGTTTGCCTGCCAGTTTTAATTTTAAAAAGCAATGTGAGCTGGGGCTATTTTCAGCTGTTTTGAAAGCAATTCACACAATGTATGGAGTGTCGTCATGCTCTCTATGCGTCAGGGATAAAGTGAGGGTATGATCTTTGTTTTATTTACACAATTAACAACACAATGTTAAATTTAGCTGAAAAAAATTCTCCAAATATGTCTTTTTATAAAATTCCTTTATTAATTGCCACTTTGTCCACATAATGAATAAGGACTATTTAGTCAATTTTCATAAGCAGTACTTTCCTATCTTAATGCATAATACAGTCTGTAAAATTATAATATTTCTACCATTTAAAAATTATTTGTATTCTTTTTATATTCTGCAAGGGTCCAACATTATACTCCTCATTAAACATTATTTCTTCCATTCTCATGTGCACATGTGTTGGTATTTCCTAACCATTTTAAAGAGCTGAAAAAGAAAATCCATAAAATCCATTAAACTTTATTTAATTTTGGTTATGGATGCTTGTGGAAATCTTTGAATTTCAAAAGGTACATCTACATTATCAAATGGCATACCTCCATAGTTTACTACTGCACCCTCATCTCATTATCATTCACGCAGTGTAAATTTTAGCTCATTTATGGGCTTTCTTTTGGAAAAAAAACCCCAAACATTATCAGTTTCCTCTGAAACAAAACCAGATACTGTTTTGGGTATGGCTACTCTACTGGCAGTTCTAATTATTTTTTTACGTACAAGATCGTAGGGTTCTTAGCAGAAAGCTTTTTAGTCAACTTCTGCATATATGCAAATGCATATCCACACTAGAGGTTTGGTAAAACAAATTTGTACAAAGAGCAAGCAGTACTGGTTATTCTTTATCACAACACTAATAGAATGAGAACATTCAGGGTTTTTATATTAGAAAACATTTAAAATAGCCTTTATCCTTTAAAGGGCTTGATAACTTTTTCCTGTTCTCCCTTTTTCATATTTAGCTTCATCCAAACCCCCTGCCATGGGCAGGGACACATCCCACTAGATCAGGCTGCCCAAAGCCCCATCCAACCTGGCCTTGAACATCTCCAGGGACGGGGCATCCACAGTTCCCTGGACAACCTGTTCCAGTGTCCCACCACTCTCATCGTGAAGAAATTTGTCCTTATGTCTAGTCTAAATCTGCCCCTCTCCAGTTTATACCCATTGCCCGAGTCCTATCACTACAATCTTTTGTGAATGGTCCCTCTCCAGCTTTCTTGTAGCCCCCTCAGGTACTGGAAGATTGCTATAAGGTCTCCTCAGAGGTTTCTCTTCTCCAGGCTGAACAAGCCCAACTCTCTCAGCCTGTCCTCATATGGAGGGTGCTCCAGCCCTCTGATCATCATGAGGGTGGTGAGGCACTGGGATGGGTTGCCAAGGGAAGTTGTGGATGCCCCATCCCTGGAGGTGTTCAAGGCCATGTTGCATGGGGCCTTAGGCAGCCTGATCTAGTGGGATGTGTCCCTGCCCATGGCAGGGGGTTTGGAACTGGATGATCTTTAAGGTCCCTTCCAACCCAAACTGTGCTATGACTGTATAGGATTGGTGGGTGAAAACACGCTCTGGGCTTATGTTGGCTATGGCATCTGCCGCAGCGCTTGGTGCATTCCTGGAGGCCAGGTCTGCTCCAGTTGCCCACGGGCCAGTGGAGCCACGAGGTGATGCCGCCTCGGCTGCAGACCTTGGTCCTTCCACAGACGGAGCCCAGACTTTCCTGCGGACCCCATGGCTCTGGAGAACTTTCTGGCCTGTGACGTAACTCTGGCAGCGCTACCAGATGGGAAACATTTAAGCGATTACTGCTCGAAAGTCAGAGCTCTTTGTTCTCGAAACAGAAAGCAGCGTGATGTCAGGACTGGGCGGGCAGCGGCGAGCGGAGCACACGGGACCATCCCGGCCAGCCAGAGCTCGGGCTCGCGTTTGCCTCCCTGAGGCTGTAACCTGCCTTCGGAGGAGTGACTGGGAAACACTGCCCACTGCCGACCTCGCAGCTGCTTTTCTCTCGCCACAGCTCTCCCTTTCCGTGGCTTTGACTGGGGAGACGCGCTGCTGAGCATCCCCGTCCCGGTCCCTCCAAGCGGCTCCTGGTCCCCTCGGCTCCTCCCTGAGGCGGGGAGGAGGGCACCGAGCACCATCAAAACCCAATCGTTTCGTCCTCCCTGCCCCCGCCGAGAGAAAGGATGAGAGGGCACCGGGCTTCTCTCGGGAAGAAACGCCTCGAATGAAATCGGAGGAATTAAGTGAAATCAGAGGAGTTAAGACAGAAGGGAATTTTTTCTGCAAATTGTGATTATCAGTAATCCCAGGCTCAAACTACGGCGGTTTTATATCTAAATTCGTTGACACTTGGGATAAACACGAGTCTATTATTTCTGTTTGTTCCAGGAAAACGGTCCTGTGTTATTTAAAGAGGGGAGTAATTTATTGCGTATTGCGTCTTTAAAACGCTATATGTAAAGTTTGGTTACTGGATCCCTTATTTTTTTTTTTTTTATGGATACCAAATGTAGGGGGAAAAAAGCAGTTTGTGATCCAACAAGGGTGGATGTCCATTTCTAACTGTTAGCAAAACATTTGCTAATTACAGTATTTACTCCTTCTTTCTCTTTAATACATTAATATCTTGCAGAGGGTGCTTTTTGCTTAAGTGTAATTGAACATTATGGTATTGACGATGTTTTTCAAAGAAATGGTTCAGTAAATGCTGAAAATTCAACTAAATTCTCTAAATACCCTAATTGAGATTGGGAAGGACAAGTTTTGTTTTTGTTTTCCTTATATTAAAGCTAGAGAAAGTGATATGTGAGCCGTGAACAGATGGTACAAATCAGTCAACAGAAATCCTGCCTCATGTTGGTGTTACTGTATAGTACTTTACTCAAATTAACATTAATTTTGGACACTAAAATTATTTTTAAGAAGTTTGTTGGAGTAGTTTTGTCCACATGGTGTATTACTTCAGTTAGTATAAATTTTTGGTTTTGGAGTGGCTGGATGAACAAATAATTTTTAACTCCTTTATTGTTCTTAAATAAATGGAACTTTTTCATTTTGTTTAACAAAGTCAAATTTTAGATACAGTTGCTGATAACTGTCTGGTAAGAATTAAGAAACAGATTATTTCTATTCCTTCCGTTATACACTAGGCAGACTTGTCTATCTTTGCCTTTAATCTAACTGGGTTTTTTTGATCCTATTTAATCTACCTTGCCTTTTCAGTAGTGTATCAACCAGTCTTTCTCCTATTTTTTTTCCTCTTACCAACCCACCCTCTACCCACATGCATGGGAAAGGGGAAAATTGCCTCACGTATTCTTGTTCTCCCAGCAGGCGAGTAGGAGGTGTTTTATGATACCTTATTCCTCTGTAATAGGGAAGCCACAGATTTGCCCTACTACCTACACTTGTTTAAATATCTTTTTAATCTCGAAATCTTTGTATACAATTAAGGGAAAAGTTAGTTTTCAAGAAAGGAAGCAAAATGTGTAAATTTGGTCACCATCTAGTTTGTGTATATTTACTGACTTACAGTTATGTTTACCCCTTTTTTTTCATAAACCCTTGAGAATGACTGATCTAAAGGCTCATCTTTATTTATTTTATTCCATACAAGCTGCTGATGTGATATGAAAGATCTTATAGACCATTCTCTACCTTCAGGATGGGGAGGAAACAACTTTCACTGCCCGTGGGGGCACAACTTATTTCAATGCCCTTTTACTGTTCAAAGCAGTTCCCTACCACTTGGGAACCCAGGAAAGCCCAAATTCACCCTCTATTCCAGCTTCTTCTGCTCTGTAATCACAACCACAATCTGCCCTATGCTCCTGGATATCCCCAGCCCACTTTTCTTCTGCCAGCGAAGAAAAGTGCCAGCTATCACGTTTTCATTATTAGTCACAAACTCTATGCTCTTTTCAGTTATTCTGAGCAGACCATAGGGCTTCTGCTTTCCCACAGAAACCAAAGAACGAGGTGACTTCTCAAGCTCATGGTAGTTTCCCATGGGCTGGCCCAGCAGACTTTTCCATACTTGTTCTTAAGGCATCATCTAGGAAAACAAAGTTACTGATTGAAACCTCCTCTGAGTTGGACTGGTCAACATCACAGATGCCCCATTTCCCAGGTGAGTGGTCTAACCAGAAGCATTTCTCCCACAAATACTCCTGCTTTTCCTGCACCATGCCCTAGGAAGAGGATTTTGCTTCCTGAATAAAGAGAAGTGCCGTGAAGTCTTGGGTCAGGACCTTTTTCAGTTGCACTTCTGCTCCTAACATCTGCTGGCCTGCTTTGGGAAACTCGCTGTGCAGCATGGTAGCAGTCCATCCCTTTGCAGAGACACTGAGGCTTACAGTAAGAGGAGAGAGACTGTCTCCTAATTTAGACAACAAATGACTCTTTGTAGTATCTCAGAGATGCCTTAGAAGGAGACTATAGAGCTTTCTTCACTGATAGACTAATAAAAAGATTGAATTAATATTCTTCACTTTGATGAGTGTTTCATGTAACAGCAGGTAGGACAGAAACATTCAGGAAAAATGGCTTGCGAGGAAAGAAGACAGATGTCTCAGTCATCTCAGCTTCTGATGTTAACAAACAACACATAGTTTGTTATAGTAGGTGGTAATTTTCAACCAAAGCCTCTTCAAGAACCAATTGTGTTGTTTATTTTGCTACAGGCTTCTAAGTCATGTGCTAAGAATCATGTTACTGGATTTAGATGGCCGCTCTTTATGTCCTGCAATGTGAAAATTAAGAGCCTAGGCTAGTCAGTTTGAACATGATCCAGAGGCAGCTGCCTGTCGGAGAACATCTTGTTTAGACCTCATGACTCAATATTCTTAATTCTGACAGCTCTACTCATATCAGCAAAAGGTAACACTTATTATGCACCTAACAAAATATCAGCTGCATAGGTAGTATACAGAACAGTCTCATCATATAAATTGCGTTTGAGGTTCACATTTGTGGAACTGGAATTTCAGAATCTTTTAGTAAATTTTAAGATTGAAAATGATTCTTTCTCGTAGTATGCTTTCTAATGTGGGACGAGGCTAATATTAAATGACAAGAGGGACTGTGATTTCAGTGAGTTTGTCTTTAGGGGAAGTCATGTTATGCCTGATAGCATTTGAAGTAGGAGAGCAAGCTGTAATTACACTTAAGAAGAGTAGTATTTTTCCCCTTGGATGAATAATCTGGAAGGGAAATAGTCTTACATGTTGAATGAATAGGAAAAAAAAAGAAAAAGATAACCAAACAGGTGGCAGTATTTTTTTTAACTCTAAACTCCAAATGTTACTGCTTTTCCAACTCCCAGGTTCCTGGTAACTGGGGAAATATATAGTGATACTTTTTCCCTGAGAATTACTACTAATTTCCTTTTGAAATTATTTTCAACCAGTCATGGACCTGGAATATTTTATTCCACAGCACAATATTTTATTCAAGCACAGGAAATTATTTGCTGAAGAACAGGAAACGAAAATCTCCCTCTATGATGATATTTAAAGAAGATATTAAAGCACAAAAGACCCCCAAGCAAACCCACACCAAACAACAAAAAAAAACCCCAAGGAAAAGTATAACGAAAAAATCTTTTCCTTCAATGATTAAACCTACCATGTAAAAAACATTCTTATTTGTATAACTTACATGTGTATTTGTGCATGAATGTGTGTGTGCAGATAAATAGTTGCCACAGTGCTATAACTGTGGCAACTGAGAGATGTATTTTCAGTTATTCTGTGAAAGAAGGAAATAATGTTTCTCGGTTGTTGCATACATTAGTTGTCTGTATTATAAACTGAAGAATGTGAAACTATATAGCTTATCTTAGAAAAGAGCAGTCAAGAAGGAAATGTAACCATTTTCCTTGAAAAATTGTGTAGCAAGAAAGATTACATATGCAGTTTTGTTTGCTTTAGAACTGTTTTATCTTCCAAAAAAAACTATCAGTAAAATGCAGTGGAAATAAGAGCAAGCTTCTATGGATATTAGCAACCTACCTACATTTCTGTGGTTCTGCAGTAACATCAGAAAAAGATCTTCGTGAGAATGACATTTCGACTTGCTCCAACAATAAATTGAAAAAAAATGAGGAAAGATTTTAAAATATTTTCAGAAGAGACAAGTATTTTTTCATTCATCACTCCAAATTCAATTTGTCAAATACAAGAGAGATTCTTGGAACTTCAAGAATCTGAACATGATATAGACAGAACAGATGCAGTCTTACCTCCTTTCTTAAGAAGAACCAGTCACTTTTATAACGATCTTCAGGTAATAAAGTAATTAAAACCCAACGATCGCAGTTTTAACACAATTTTAAGCCAAGAGTCACAGCTTAGCTCTTTATTGAAAGCACTAAGTGAAATTGAAGAAGAAATATACAGCTGCAGCAACAATAACAGGAAGACAGAAGAAAAAAGGGGGTGGGTTCCAACTCTTGATCTGAATAGACTCACCATAAAAGTCAATTTGACTTGCTTTGATAAGCAGTTGCATAACAGATGTCCTGTCTTTCCCCTCCTCTCCCCTCCCCCAACAGGTAAAACTTGGATTCTTTAGATCTTTGGCAGTTTTGGAAGTAGCTTCTCAGCTATTTACTGATTTGGGATCCTGAGTAATAGGACTTCTAAATTTTACTAAGAACTGAAGAAACAGCAGTGCAGGAGCCTCAAAAATGACCTTTTTGGTGCAATCCCAGTTTTTCTATAGCCTCAGGACACAGAACCATGCTGACTCTCAGGAACCGCAGGCATTAGCCTTTCACTCTGGAAACAGCTATCCTGCTTCTTCTTTCTCAGGTTTTCAGCCCACTTAAAATTTGGAAAAGTTTGATGTGATATATCTCAGGAACGAAACACAATCCTAGAAAAGTAGCTTATTTTCCAAACCAAGAAATATGTTATCTTTCAGTTTGGACCTTCATAATTTCCCTGAAGATTTCCAGTTCTATTAGGAAGTATAACTGCTACTGCAGCTGTCTTATAGGATGGCAGCTTAAGTTTAATGGTTGATTCTGATTTTGCTCAATTCTCTCAGGGAAAAAATATTTTCCTGTATGAAGAACATACAGGAACTGTATAGAAAAAAGAAAGATCTGTATCTTCCACTTTTTCATGGGTGCATCCAAACTCTTGGACTGCATGCTCTCTTTGATGTATACATGCTATATAGCATGTAGAAATGTGCAAAACAATAATACTCTTGAAACTTTAGAATTTTGACATAAAGAAGCATATATTTTAGGATCCACTTGAAAGAAAGAAACTAAAAAAAATCAACATGCCAGAGCACTTCTTCATTTTCTCCCATATATTTTTATAAATTGATCAGATATCTAGAATCATAATAATGAAGGATTGTGTCTCTCAACACTTGCAATGTGCCACATGAGGAGTTCATTCTGGCATGTCTCAACTTCAACCTTGACCAAAAAGGAATGAGGACAGAAGCTACTGAGTTATGGTCACTGACACTTGCCCAGCAAAGGGAATCTGGTAGCTGGGTAACAATCTGGGATAGCTTTTGTACTATGGTTAAGCTTCTACGAAATTTACTGGATAGTATTTGTCAGTGTTTTTTGCTAATGTAACACAAAGGAATAATAATTATTTGGTTTATCATGCTATTTTCTGAGTTCTCCTTGAAAATAGGGCCAGATGCTCAGATACTGTAGCTATGGACAAAGAATGCCTAATTGGATTAAACTGTTACAAGTGGCAAATTAGATTTTCCTTTCAAAAGCCTCCATGAAGTGTTAAAACTTCATTGAAAGTAAGACAGTAACTGATATTCCTGGTATGGTCTCATTTAATCTGTTTTTTGTTTTGATTTGTATTGGGTCCTTTGTTTTGATTTGTTTTGGTTTTTTTTTTTTGTTGTTCTTGTTTTTTTTTTTTTTTTAATCTCTGTTGTGCACATGAATTTTTTATTAGTGACTGTTAGAGACAGGTAGGTTAGTCTTGTGTTCTCTTTCACTCAAAATGACCTTTGTCATCTGGTCTTCTTGTCATAGTGCACACAAATGTTATTTAACTTGGAAGCAGCAGTAAGCATGAGCTCAGTTCTAGGACTGAAATCAGCTTTTCATTGTTCATTTAAGAACTGAAATTAAAATAGTACTAAATAGAACACCGGTGAAATATGAGTAATTTTAAATATATTTGTCTATCTAGAAGATTTCTGCTTTACCCTTTCATGTTGACTATGAAATTCAGAGAATTTTTTCTGAAGTAGTCACTACTGATGCTTATGATGATAACAAGTGGCAAAACAGTAAAATATAGGTGGAAAATGGGCAATGCTTCAGTGTTATGATGAGTGGCATGGTTTTATGTAGACTTTGGTGTCTTTGTTTTGTTTTGCTATAAACTTGATTGTAGGAACAGAAAAAGTGTCAGGAAGTCTCCTGTGTACCTTTACTAGAGCAGGTGCTTTTGCAATGTCTTCGATTGAACTGAAATGAGGTTTAAGATAAAACTGACATTTTTTTTCCCTGCTTCAAAGGGGAAGGAAATCGTTTGTATACTATGAGAAATGGCTACTACAGTCAATTGTTCCAAATAAGTTTGAAGCAGGCTGTCCCTAATTACAGATGCAGAGTGAGGGCAGAATTGTAGTTAGCATTTTGCAGCAAATGTAGTCCCAGAGGAACAGTGAAAGTGCAAAGAGAAGATG
Organism: Cuculus canorus; assembly: GCF_017976375.1. NCBI lineage: Eukaryota > Metazoa > Chordata > Aves > Cuculiformes > Cuculidae > Cuculus > Cuculus canorus. The sequence goes on from NC_071401.1 coordinate 54,787,443, forward strand.
GCAAATGAAACATGAGAAAGATACAGAAAAAGAAGTCAAAGAACAGAATATAGGTTGCCATGAAGTACTTTGAGGAAAATCATGCAGAGATAGCGAGAAGGGGAAGATTGCTTGTAGTGATGTACAAGACTATGAGGGAAAAAGACTTCATGATTTACTTGGGAGTCTTGGAGAGAAACTTTTTGTAAGAAAAATATTTGAAATTCTTGGCTGCCTCTTCTTTCACTGGCACCCTACATGGTACTCAGTTGTTAATTTTCAAATGGCTACTTACTATTATATTTTGCATTTAATTAAAAAAAAAAAGAAAGCACAACCTCTATTCTAATCTACATTTTGTATGATGAAAGAAGGAATGCACGGAGTATAATGAGTTTGTATGTTTTTATATATATAAAGCATGATAACTCTCTTATTGTTCCAAATCACTGTAGTAACTAATGAGGAAATAAGAGGTGCCTTTAGAGAACTTCTGAATTAAACAGGTTTAGAGACGAGTTTTGAGCAAGGTGAAGGGACTTACATTGAACTTATTCACAGTGTGTTTCAGTATATCTATATATACTTTTGCTTTCAGGAATGCGCAAGTTGTCTGTGTACCAGTTTTTCTAAACCTTCAAACTGTCATCTTTTCCTATATGTTTGGTTGCTTGCCTGTAGGCAGGATTTTCAGAATAAGTTCTCTATCTATTCCAGTTAGATCCTGTCACAGCATCTCAGTTTCAGTATCATACAGTCATGTCACTACCTCCAAAAATTCCTTCTGAAATACTAGGTTTTGACTATCAGAATATGCTTTGTAAACAATGATTACTTAAACATGGCAAACTTATGCTCTTATGGTTGTGGTTTGGTTTTTATGAAACACCAGTGGTATTAAATTTATGGATATTACGAAGACTAGCCAATTTTTGATCCTAGATTCACTCAATACTGGAATGTAAATTGTGTTATTTTCTTCATGTGTCTACATCAAAACAATTTCTGTGTTGTTTTTAACAAGTATCAATGGATTGATGGCATGTACACTAAGTGCTGATTGTACATCAACTCTAACTACTCAACATCCTTCTGGATGCCCCTAGAAAAAATGCATGTTTGGAAGTCCTTTCCAGCAGGCATCTTGGTCTAGAGGGTGGAGGATCAGGGCTGCACAGCACATCATGAATGCACTTTCCTTTCCTTTAGATACAGTTGTAAGCTCTATGTGGTAATAACAACACAGGAATAAACCAAATGTGTGTACGTCATGTATTTTCTAAAGAAGGTGACAATATTATGTAAAATTATAAAGAATCAGAAAATGTGGCAATTCTACCATTTTCAAAACTGTTGTCAGGGCATGTTTAAGCTCACTCCTAGCAATGCCATAATACACATAGGAAAGATACCAAATCAACCATTTATAAAAGTGCACTTTCTTATCCTCTTGTTTAAGTGGGTACTGTGTTCATTCATGTCCATAGAAATGTAACAGAAGCTGTATATAATATATCTAAATATACACAAAATGTAACAATTAGAATAAACTATTTCAGATAAATTGTGCCTTCTGTTAGTCTCATAGACTGCCTGTTTGTATAAAAATATGTATTATTCACCAGCCAGTAAGTCTCTGTCTAAGAAATAGATTTCAAATTTTGCATTTGTCTTTATATTTTCTTGAAATATATTATATATTGTCTTCTGTCATAAATGTAATTGCTTTATTACTTACTTAGTTTAGTAATAATAAAGAAATCAGTAAAAACTTTGACTTTCTATTTGTTTTAATTTTTTCTACCTCCCCTTTTCAGCTAGCTATAATACTAGCTATAATTTTTCTTCACTGAAAACTCCATTAAATACAATTTCTTGATATTTTTGACAATTAAATATGACTTTATTTTACCTGAATGTAATCATAAGTGAAAGCAAAATACAATATATCTTTATTATTAATTTTCTATTACTAACGTTAATATTTACCACAAATTGATGCTGACAAACTTTATGAAGTCTCTATAACAGTTTTTATTGTTATATCATTACCTAAGTTACTACTGATTATCTTATAAAAAGAACAGCTCTTTGGAAAGTGAATGAAACATATCTGAAATAACTTAGTTTCCAGCAGCCATTCAAATGCGTCAGTAATTCACATCAGTAAAAGAAAGGTGTTTTTTTTTTCTATTTTAATAAAGTCTAGGTGTTTCAATTGAAAAATCTTTTAGTAATTCTCTTGCTAATTTACCCACACTTCTTTGTGGCCTGTTCTTTAATTTTGGAAGTCAAATAACTTCAAATATAAGGAAGCAATACATAAAAGACAGCAGTTCTTATCACTTTGTGTTTTTCAGGAGCAAAATGACCTCTAACCAAAATACTTGCTGTGAATGTATGATTTCCTTTGCTTCCTGAAAAAATACAAAATGATATGTTTGTATTGCTTTGCCTCAGTGAAAGAGAATTTGATAAATTTCTAAAGTATGTCTCAGAAGGAAACCAGAAGTGAAAATTGGGATTTCTCCATCTTCTGTGAGAGAGATACTAAGACAATAATATAGAGCGGTGGAGGTTGAGATTTCCCTCACTATTCGTAGTGGTTGTCAGTATATATTTTTCCCTTCTTGAAGTGGCAGAATACCAGCTATGCACATTCACATCACGGAATCACAGAATGGTTGAGATTGGAAGTGACCTCTGGAGGTCCCCTTGTCCAACCCCCTTGGAAGGCAAATGCTCAGAAGAAGATGACTACTCGAAGGAGGAGCTTGGAGTAAGAGAAAGCACTCCAAGAGAAAGCAGCCAAGAGAAAGCGAGAAAGTTAAGGCACTCCAAGGAGAAGCTCGGAGTTAGAGCCGCACCCCAACAGAGGCCGGGGCATCGGCACGAACCTGGGAGGTGATGGAGAACAGAGACTGGGAAGAGAGGTCCAGTAATCCCTGGCATGCCTGTGTTTCGGATTGTGCCCGTTCTGTCTTGTCCTGTCACTGGGCATACACACTTCAGGTATTTATATACATGAATTCGATCAGACCGAACACTTCCAGCTCTCTCAGCCTTTCCTTTCGTGCCAGTCCCTTCATCATCAGCTTTGTGGCCCTTTGCTGGATTCTGTCCAATATGTCCATCTCTCTTTTGTACTGAGGAGCCCTAAGCTGGACACAGCACTTTATGTGTGGCCTTACCAGTTTTATGTGGAGGGTGAGGATCACCTCCCTCAACCAGCTGGCAGCTCTGCTACTAATGCGGTTCAGGATACCGTTAGCCCTCTTTGCCACAGGGGCATATTTCTGGCTCTTGTTCAACTTAGTGTCCGCCGGGACTCCCAGGTCCTTTCCTGTCAAGATGCTTTTCCAGCAGGTTGACACCAGCCTGTACTGGTGCCAGGGAATCTTCCTTCCCAGGTGCAGGACTTTGCACTTTCCCTTATGGAACCTCATGAGGTTAAATGCTACTGTGTGCCTATTTTAAAATTATTATTATGTATATAGAAGCAGTTCAAACTTTTGCCTCTTTGAGAGGGCTAACACTTGTATTTTTTGCCACGTTTTTGAAAATGTAAGAACGCTGCTTTGCGCATACAGATTAACTTCTATTTAACTGCACTTTAGGAAACTGAGATAAAAAGTACTTGCAAGGGAGTTTTCTACACATGAGTTGGGTTGCAATAAGTGATCTCATACTTGTTCAGAGATTTACAATCAATTTGCTGTTTTCCTAACATGCTCTGTTATACTTGAAGATATTTTCCAATCATTTAAAACAATAACTAGAAATATTTAATACAAAGGAATTGTAAATGAAACAGAACAATTCTTTTAGCATTAATTCATATCTAAATGTACTTAATGTAGTCACATTTGTGATGAAGAACAAGAGTTGAAAATAGAGATCCCAATTCAGCAAAATACCTAAATACATAATTTAGTTTTGAGGCTTCGACAGTCCAAATGAATTCAGTGTGTAAACCACTTCAGTACTGCTTATAGTATATTTCCACTACATGTTACTTGAGAGTCAGAACTCATACCCACTGACTTCATTTATTTGTATTAGACTTGTATATCCCATTTATTTCCAGGTATGATCAACCATGTAGCTCCACAGCTATCCTGCAGTGCCTCTAACTTATTTTCATTAATCTAATCAGTAAGTTTAGTATTTTTGGTGCCACTATCTGAAAAGAGTGCTACTTAGCCTTAATTAGAAAATCAGTTACAGGTTTTGGATGCACAAAATGAATTTTTTATAAATCCCTTTCTGTTACTTGTTGCAACAGAGTGAAAGTTCCAAAGCATTTATTTGGTCCATATGATTGGATTGTATACAGTATTCAACATATGCAAGTATCTGTGTTATTGCATATTTTGTGCTTATGTATTTAAGATTTATTATGCCTAGTTGATTTTGTCAATATGGCAAATGGTATTACCTAGTAAACACAAGGTGTGTTTTTCACGGTAAAACAGGCATTATAAACTACACCTAAACCATCATATTTATTTTGCAGCAACATACATTTTTTCCTCTAGATGGCAATATATTGCAAGAAATATTGCCAATCTGTTTGCAGTAGTTTTAAAGATTGAATTTGACAGTGTCAAGAGGGTATTTAAAGAGAAATTACTCTTTATTTTCTCTTGAATTTTTTTTGAGGATTGGTAAGTGTAAAACTATAAGTAGTGAAGAAAACAGGTATTGAATTGGAAGAAGTAAATAAGTTAAATAAAAACATCAGTTATATTACATGCAATACTTAAATACTAATCTATAACCAATTGTCAAATGAACTTTTATATCAAGGTAACATGTATAAGTATTTCCCAAGAACATTAACATTTTTCATCTACATTACAGTAAGAAATAGGGCTTTTACATTTTCATATCAAGACTTCAGAATTCCATGTTGACTCATTAAATTTTATATTTTGATCACCAATTAAAATACAATATAGTAAGAATAATATTACAAAACTGTGATTAATACTTGTGTGGAAAATGACGTACAATGTATTAGAGTGAGCAATATTGCTGTAGATGTGATGATTAGGGAATATAGCACGAAATATCAGCTGATATAAGCATATAAGATAGACATGTTTCCAAGTATCTCCATCAAAAATAGTAATATTGTATTTTCCCTTTATCCATACATTTTAATCCTGGCTATTCTTTTTCTGTTCCAGCATAATATGTTAAAGAGATGGATTGTATTTTCTTGAAAACATTACACAGACTCAGGGGTTTCATGATAGCAATAGAGTAGCATATAGAAATCTGGAGCTTATAAATTTATATGTATGTTTTTAGAAAACACTGTGTGCACCTACTGAAAAATAAATGAACTGAGACACTATTTGAATTCAACTATACTAACCCCCTTGAGATATCCTTTTAGTATACATGAGTTTGTTTGATTTTTTTCTCTATAAAAAGAAAAATAAATACTGATACCTTACTGGAAATTTTTCACTTTCATTCTTTTCAGCAGAATCTGACAGAGCAGTAAAGCAGCCCAGAGGGTTTGTTTGTTGTTTATCTTCCCTTGCAACTTCTGGCATGGATTCCTATGGAATTACTCAAAAGAAATATTTTTCCCTCACTTTTGTTAAAAGAGATGATCTGGTGGCATGTTCATGAGGATAAGGTCTGCAACTAGGGAGGTCAACCAGCCATGAAATATGGCCATAAAAATGAGTGGGAGGGGGCATGGAAATATGGCTGAAATGGTAGTTTTATGGCAACATATCTGCAAATTTATGTAAGTTAGTCCTACACTTTGCTGCAAGAAAATTATGTGGATTTAGGACACTGCTATACATGTACCTTTCTGAAAAGGATGTGTCTGAAAATCTTGTGTTGAACTGGTATTTTTTGCCTTTTGGATCTGATTCGGAGAAAGCGGTGGTAGCTGAGGCTAATAAATATGGAAAGGGAAGGCACAGATCAAGACAGCTGGACATTGTTGGATACTGATAGTGGAAAAGCTGTGGCCATTTCCTTTGAGATGGCAGATCCTCTTCATCTTTTAGCCTGTTAACTCCATAGATTTTAAGGTAACTCAAGCAAGGAAAAGAGTGAAAAATTGCTTGCTGATTTCACTTTAGCGAGCAGATAAAAGCTGCAGATATGTGACACTTGAGGATGCACTAGAGCAGTCTGCTAGCTGGTTTCTTGGAGATAAATCCTGAAGGCTAAAAGATTACTGGAGGAGCTGGGGAGTTAAGGGTAAGGAATAAACAGAATCAGGAGAGTTATACATCTTTCTCTGAACAAAGCACTGATAAAGCAGGGAAGTTAGTGCAGAAAGAAGAGAAGGCGGCAGAATTCCATGGTCCCCTTCAGCTATCTAGAATGCAACCCCCCAATTTTGGGAACTGTTGAATATTATGAGCTACTGTGGTGTACTCAGACTTGTGGAGCCTGTTTGTGGTGTCCAGCAACTATGTACTACAAGTGAAAGCAACACTGGTGGTGAGATCTGTGGTGAAATCCTTGATGCATAAGATGTTGTTGCAGTGGTGCTTTTTCTGCAGAAGGTGTTGGTATTTGGTCAGTGTTCTACATATGCTTCATACAATACTTCTTTCTTAAACTACTCAAAACTCTAGTGTAATGCATTAGCAATGCCATACTTGCCATTCAGAGTTAATGCTCTGCTCTTGCTGCTGCTAGTAGGAAGTAAATATCAAAGTACCCCTTAATAAAATCTTGCACTTGATGGTGAAGAAAGATGCACATTTAAAGCAGAGCAATGAACCCCTCTGTATGATCCTACAAGGGCAACCTACTCCTTTGTATGAACCTACAACCTATCTAATAGTGCAGGTATGTCATACACATGGCCTCTGTGCTATATCATACATCTAGAAGATATTTCTCAAGGTATAAATTTATTAGAGAGCAAGTTTAAAAGTAAAAAGGTCTAGAATAAAGGAAATAGACAACCCTTTTGTCTAGAACAGAGACATGCAACTGTGAGATGTCTGTTCTCATCGTCTCATTTTATTCTGCCATGACTCAAGACCACTTAGGGTGGTAGAAATACCCAGGTGTGGTGCAGCCCTCACTATGCAGCCTTTCTTTGTTCAGAGCCTAAGGGAAATGTATTTGGAAACCTGCTGTGCTTTGGTGATCTCCAACTGCTTATCAGACCTGTGGGATAATTTACAGGATTCAGGCTTCTCCTTATCAGTACTGAGATCTCATTACCTTTCTCTGTCTTTGGAATTAGTGAGCTGTGTAACAAAAGGATCAGACTGCCTTTCTCACCACCATCTTTGGCACTTATATTGCTTAGAGAGATGAGATCAGGGAAATTACACCAAGGTGTAATAAGCAATTATAAAAATATATCTTATTTAAAATGTAATCAGAGTGGCTGCATAGGAGTAGTTGTTGGGATTTATCTTGCTAAACTCTATTTCTAAGAGGTAATCGTTCATTTTCAAAACTGTTTACCTCGGACTTCTTTGATCATTACTATGAAAAAACAGGAAGATCTAAAAAGTAATTAATTTCCTCATAAATTAAGCATCTAGGACACATTTGACCAGAAAGTGACTGTTTGTTGACTAGTTTTAGGCACTAAAGGTAGGGGAAGTGAATCTCACTTGAAGTCTGCTCTGAACAGCCCTAAGTCTGACTTGGTAAACATTATCAAAAAAAACCAATAACTCCTGTAAGATCTAGTCATATTAGGACTTTCATTGTGACTGTAATGAAGCTACAGCAGAGTTACAGTAGTTGAAATTGGAGGATAGCTGGCTTGCAATGTTATGTCTGTTGTATTATGTAGTCAGTCTATTTTACTTGGAAAAGTACTAGTTCATAATATATGCTTGCTAGCCTTTTATAAATTGTATTTATGCTAAGGCAACAGAATTTGTTAGACATTTTCATATGCAAATGAAGACAGATCCGTAGATGCTGTGAAAGCTATACCCCAATACCTTAAAGCTTTTAAACTCATTTCCATTTGTGCTGAATTTGAATGTAAAATACTGTAAAACATCAGTATCTAGTCAGAACTTGCTTTGAAAAGGTGTAGTCAACGAGATAAAGGGCAAGGAAGATAACAACAGTGATACTACTTTGCTAGAAAAGATTGTACAAGATTGAATTAGTTCATTTAAAAATTGATTCTTTACTTCATATTCAGACAAGAACCTACTTTTATCAACTATTCATTTAGAAATCTAATCTTTTATGTTAGTGCTAGAATAGTTTTTATACAAATATTCACTAGAAACTCATCTTTTTTTCACCTTGAAAGAATCCTTTCTGATCATATCATCCTGTAGATTCCTTTTCAAGAACCATTTTTTTCTTATGTCACTTCTGAAATAACAAGGAATTGATCATCCTTGAAATTCACAGAATTCACATATTTTAAAGATGTCATTCGGTAACTACACATTTATGGACCTGTTATGGTTTTTAGAAAGTATGAAACACCTTTGACTCATGTAAAAAGAAAGAAAGATTCATGCCAGATCATTAAGTGCAATACTAGGATACAGTTGAAATCACAGCAATTAGCACAATTCAATATTGCTTTTAAGGAGCATGTGCTCCTCAAGAGGTATCATTATCAAGTGACAGAGGACAAGACAAGGGGGAATGGCCTGAAGCTCTGCCTAGGGAGGTTCAGGTTGGATATCAGAAAAAAATTCTTCACAGAAAGAGTCATCAGGCACTGGAACAGGCTGCCCAGGGAGGTGGTCGAGTCACCTTCCCTGGAGGTGTTTAAGGAACGGGTGGATGAAGTGCTTGGGGACATGGTTTAAGGGAGTGTTAGGAATGATTGGACTCGATGATCCAGTGGGTCCTTTTCAACCTGGTGATTCTATGGTGATTCTATGGTGATCAAGAAGGTAGCTGCTGTTGGGATTGTGACCTCTACCAATATTCATCTCTGGATTCAAACCAGTGCCTGAAATCCTAGAAAGCTTTCCGAAATGTAGGTCAGAAAGAGTATTTTCTTCTGTACTTAATGTATAGGCTCATTCAACCTAGTCACCGAACTTAGAAGGGATCTAACATGCCTCTGGCATTAGAACAGAGTCTTTATGAAATCTCATGCCTAGGGCAACAGTGTTGATAGCTGAGTGATTTCAAATGATGCCAGCTTCTGACCCAGATTACATACGGTTATCCCCACCCAGCAAAGCAGGTAGGGTACTGTATGGCCCAATTTAAGTATGTGTACTCTGGGTGCTTCGCTCTGAAGTTTGCTTTGTTCAAATATTAGACTGAATTACGAATGCTTTCTTGTTTAAGATCTTTAATGAGAAAAAGACAGTTACCCTTTATCCTGCAAAACAAGTGTCTGTCCTCCCCTGCCTGCACCTCAATTTTTACCACTTTGCTTTTGACGCTACTAGTGTATGCTAGACCATTACCTAATCTCTGGCAGATACCTAGCATGACACGTGAAGAATTTGTTGTTTGTTCCATAGCTGTCAGTTTCCATAGCTGTCTTGATGCCTGAATCCTTGAGTATGCACAAGGAAGACAATTGCACCAAAGCTGAAATGATCTTCTCATCAACAAAGTCAATTTAGTTTAGATTAAAGTAACTGCGTCTTTAGTCTATACCAGCATACTTTAAAGTTTCACATAGCTAAGTGTGTTACTCTCAACATATTACAAAAACTCCCTGTGAAAAAAAGTGTTAAAACTTTCAGAATAATGTCCTTTTGCATATTTAGAAGAAAAATCAGTCAAACATTCTGACAATATACTTTTAATTTAAAGAAAGAAACAAACCCAGAAGGCCAGACAGGAACTCCTTCTTCTGTTTTCCATTTGTGCTTCTGTCTTTCTACTGATATTGATTAGTACTCAACTTTTGCTTTTCTAGGGTAATTATATATGGCAGATCATTAGGACTGCCTAGAGGGGTGACAGAAAATGTTATAACTCCAGATATTTTTAAGATACCACCTGCCAAGGGGTTCTGTTTCCAGTAGTAAGAGCCAGATAGTAAGATTTAAATTATTCTAACACTAGACACAGACAGTAAATAAAATGTGTTGGAATAATTAAATTTATTTTCATTGAGTTGCTATCAATTGATGCTTTTTCACCTAATGGAGGAGAAAAGCAATCCATTATTTCTAAGTCACATATTTTAAAAGTCAGAATACTTGAGTATGTTTCCGTAGGTTTTTTGTAATGGTCTGAGCCTGAGTTTCCTCAGCTGTAAAATGGGAATAAGTTTTCACAGAGGCATAAAGAGACATAATTAACTAATATTTAGGAAATACTTTGAAATCCACAGATGGAAAATTTTTCAAGGTAGTGCTACATGAATAGCATTCCAAAGAGCTGAGTATGTTACTCAGATAATATTCTGCTAAATACATAGCTATCAATCAATCTGTAAAAGTGAAAATAGATTAAAAATTGCTAAAGCTCTGTACATCATGGAAATAAGTTAAATTAATAGAAAATGGAATGGCATGCTTCTGATATGGAACAGAAACTACCTGATGTGATTATTATGAAGGAAACTTCATCTTGCATGTTAGGAGTGGATTTTTCTTTTAGGAGACAGTAAAGAAGTTATTTCCTTTACAGAATAGACCATAACTGGACAAGTTTTGAACACACAATTGTAAAACAAGAGTTCAGAGGTTTTACTTTGATTAGCAAAGGATCAGGCAAAGTACATTTTGTCTCAGTGCTTAAACACAGATTGACCCATCTAACTTTCAAAAGTGCCTAACTGAGAATGTAATTGTTCAAACCTCCCTGAATGTCCAATTAAGACAAGTAAATATCTCTCAGGATAAAATGATTGTAAACAGGTTGAATTACCCATTATATCCACCTGTTTCTCTCTACTTAGCATATAGGGAACTTATATTCCTTCTGTGTTTGACTCTATTCCTAACACAGTGTGTCAGTTGCTAAATCACTGTCATGAAAGATATCACCTATTAAAAGAGAAGAAAGCAGTACTAACGAGAAGTCCGGCTATTCTACCTGCCTTCAAGAGGCAAAGCAAGAGGAAAACAAAATACAGAAAGTAAAACAGCAACAACAAAACACGAAGTCAAATTTAGCTTTCTAGTTATTGAGACCTACTTTATTTTTATAGTGTTGTCCTGTTCATGACAAGGCAAATCAGTAAAAATATTAAAAGAACCAGGTATACTATAAGCAACGGATGAAATGCTGTGCCAAAATTCTCTCTATTGGTTTATACATAATGGCATAACACCACACAGCTCAAAAGCACACAAATAAGCCCTCAGTTTGTTAGGGGTTCAGGGAACAAAAAAGCAGCCTGCAGTTAGCTTCCTCCATCTATGTCTGGCACAAACACATTAGCTAAATGCTGTATTTTATTGCTAAATAGGAAAAACTGAACAGTGAAATTTTAGCATCAAGCAAGAGCTAAAGCTGGCAGCAGAAGAAAAACAATAGCATTCAAAGAAAACAACAACAAGGAGGGAATAATATGGTCCAAAAATGAATAAAAAGCAAGGGACCACATCCAAAATCAGAACAGGTTATAAAACATTGCCAGAGATAAAACATTCCCTGTGGAATTAAATGGGAAAGGCACTACATCTCACATTGTGGCCAAGTGGAGAATTCTGTAAATCATTCTTCGCAGTGCCACCAAATACTGATCTGTGTCTATGTTGTTACTCATATTTTGTTATTTTATGTTTATTTCCTTGACCTTTTTTTGGCCAGTATTTTAATAGCTTTTTAAATGCTGTTTTTGTTGTTGGGTTGTTATTAACAAAGATTCGTAATGTATGCCTACTGTTGGACTCATAAGTTCAAGCCCATGAAATTTTGAATATCTTAATGTGCACTGAATGAATTGTGTGAGTGAAGCTTTTATTTTCATAGAATCATAGAAGAGTTTGGGTTGGAAGGGACCTTAAACATCATATAGTTCCAACTCCCCTGCCACGGGCAGGTACATGTTCCAGTAGATGAGGCTGCCCAAGGCCCCATCCAACCTGGCCTTGAACGCCTCCATGGATGGGGCATCCACAACTTCCCTGGGCGACCTGTGCCAGTGCCTCACCACCCCCCTTGTGAAGAATTTCCTCCTTATATCTAATCTAAATCTTCCCCTCTCCAATTTATAGCCATTCCTCCTAGTTATATCACTACAAGCCTTTGTAAACAGTCCCTCCCCAGCTTTATTGTAGCCCCTTCAGGTACTGGAAGGTTGCTATAAGGTTTCCTTGGAGCCTTCTCTTCTCCAGGCTGAAGAAGCCCAACTCTCAGCCTGTCCTCATATGGAGGGTGCTCCAGCCCTCTCATCATCTTTGTAGCCCTTTAATTTTTTTAATTTAAATTAATTAATTTTTTAATTTAAATGAGTTCTGATTTTAAAGGCCTTTTAAGATCCTGCATGAGTTACCTCCCTTTAATAAAACAGAAAAAGCACACGGCTCAAACATACCTGCATGGCAGCACCCAGAATGGAACAATTGTGATACTATCTCACAGAAATTTAAATAAAGTAAGTATACAGATTGTGAGTATTATTCTAATGAGCAACTGCATATGTACAGATACAGTTCAATAAAATGGCTAATGTAATATCCTTCTGCCTCTGAAGTGGTATGGTTCTGTTCCTCCTACCCCCATCCCTGTGGCCCTCCCCTGCATCCACTGTAGCACATATGAGACATGCTGAATAGGTTGTTTGATAAGTTAACAGAAGATTAACACGATAAAGAAAAGAGTATGTTTCACCTCTTTTAGAGGCTGAAATCACCCAAGTGGGAACTTCCAGGAAGAGCCAGAGACAGCAGAGGAGGAAGATGAGTAGCACCGTTGGGTAAGCAGGCCAAGGAGGAAAGCTGGATGTCTACAGACACCTCCTGCAGCAGCAACTGCCTCAGCTATGTTACTGAACTGCACCCTTAGAGACAGAAAATCCCCCCAAGAACAAAGGAAGTAACAAAGCATGACATACGCCTGCTGACAGTGTATTTGCTAATGAGGAAAAACCTAAAGAAAGAGAGCATTTATGTTGAATGCTAATAGTTCCAACTTTCCAACTGTAGGGAGGAAGACTTTGTGCATCCTTTCTAAGAATCAATTAAAATTATGCCAAAGAAGAGACTGATCCTACCATCAGTTTCTTTCTGAACAGAAACAGATTATATTTTTTTAATTTTTCCCTACCTATTTAGTTCACAGAAAGGAGAACAAAAGTGTCAGTAGCTGAACTTTTTAAGAGAAAAGTTCTGAAACAGATAAGTGATAGTTAAGTGATTCGGGAAAAATGCCTGAGTAAAGCTGAAATGGGCAAAAGGTGCTAAAAAATCAATGTGAAGACCAAACGAAAAGCAAGGCAATAAGGCAATATGACATATCTCACTTTAGCCCTCCAAAAAAAAAAAAAAAGAAGAAATACAATACATTATTCTTTTTCTTTTTTTTTTTTTCTGGAACAGCACAGTGTATGGCATCTTCTTGGCAGTTCATGCAGGTGAGGCGAGCAGGGAGGGCGTAGGGAAGGCACAGTTTCTGTGCTCAGGAGGTAAATTCAGTCAATGAGAGAGAGCCCAGCCATGTTATCCACCAGGTGGGAAGCTGCATCCTCTGCACCTTCCAGAAAGGATGTGTCAGCCCAGACTAAGCTTCCAGAAAAGCATGCAGCCATCCAGGTCTCTGGCTGCAGGAAGTGCCACCAGCTTGCACTGGAAACAGAGGAAGTAGAGAGGCTAAGGGGCATCAGAGAGTCTGAGCAAGAAATAGACTAGTAGAACCAGACCCTGCACTCTCTGCAGTAGAGACAACCACCAAAAATCCCCTGATCGAAGGGATTCAGTATCTTCCCCCCTCAGTATCCTCCTCATTCTTCACCTACAACCACTCTTCTCTCATCTCCTGGGTCAATGGACAACAAGAAAAGGACCAGAAGAGTATAGCCCGTACCAATGTAGGGGAAGATCAGTTTCATGACCACCTGAGGAACCTGAACACATGTAAGTCTATGGGACCTGATGAGATACATCCCAGAGTATTGAGGGAATTGGCTGATGTGGTTGCCAAGCCACTATCTATGGTATTTGAAAAGTCATGGCAGTCAGGAGAAGTCCCTGATGAAGAAGGGTAACATTGTGCCCATTTTTAAAAAGGGTAGAAAAGATGACCCTGGGAACTACTAACCTGTCAGCCTCACCTCTGTGTCTGGGAAGACCTGTGACAAGTGGTGTCCCTCAGGGGTCTGTGTTTGGACCAGTGCTGTTTAACGTTTTCATCAATGATATACACAGCAAGACCAAGTGCACCCTCAGCAAGTTCGCAGATGACACCAAGCTGAGTGGTACAGTTGTCACACCAGAAGGACTGGAGGTCATCCAGAGGTACCTAGACAAGCTGTAGAAGTGGGTCTGTGTGAACCTCATGAGGTTCAACGAGGCCAACTGCAAGGTCCTACACCTATGTCAGGGCAATCTGCAGTTTCAATACAGGATGGGGGAATGCGGGTGTTTGAGGGCAGCCCTTCGGAGAAGGATTTGGGGCTGCTGATTTATAAGAAGCTTGACATGAGCCAGCAATGCATGCTCGCAGCCCAGAAGGCCAACCATATCCTGGGCTGCATCACAAGAAGTGTAGCCTGCAGGCTCAGGGAGGTTTTCTCTCTACTTCACTCTTGTGAGGACCTACTTGGAATACTGTGTCCAGTTCTGGAATCCTCAACATAAGAAGGATCTGGAACTGTTGGAACAGGTCCAGAGGAGGGCTACAAAGATGATTGGAGGGCTGGAGCACCTTCCCTATGAGGACAGGCTGAGAGAATTGGGGTTGTTCAGCCTGGAGAAGAGAAGGCTATGGGGAGACCTTACAGCAACCTGCCGGTACCTGAAGGGGGCTACAGGAAAGATGGGGAGGGACTTTTTACAAGGGCATTTAGTGACAGGATGAGGAGGAATGGCTCTAAATTGGAAGGGGAAAGATTTAGATTAGACATAAGGAAGAAGTTCTTCACAGTGAAGGTGGTGAGGCACTGGCACAGGTTGCCCAGGGAAGTTGTGGATGCTCCTCCCTGGAAGTGTTCAAGGCCTGATTGTATGGAGCCTTGAGTAGCCTGATCTAGTGGGAGGTGTTGGCAGCGGGATTGGAGCCGGATGATCTTTAAGGTCCCCTACAACCCAAACCATTCTATGTTTCTATTCTATGATTCTATGAGTCTATGGTTCTATGATTCTGATTCTTTGTTTATTGGATACATCTTTCATGCTTTATCAAATAAATTTTTCTGCCTAGAAATTTCTAGCCAGAATATCCAGTTTGCCTCATCCAAGGTGGAGCGGAATAGCTCAAGGCAAATCTCAGGGTAGAGTACCATCCCAAAGAGCCACTCAAGAGAGTAGAGTAGGCTTGGGTAGGGAGCTTTTACTGTACAGTATTATGGAAATGAGGAATGAAAGAAAATGCATACTATGATCCCTAAAAAAAGAGCAGATAAGTTGCCAAATTCAAGACAGGATTCAAGAGGCTTTTCCTAGGAAGAAGTGGAAGTGTGTACATTATTTTTTGAAACCAAGGAAAATGACTGTAAGTTGCCAGATTGAAAGCAAGACTGGAAGTTTAGGCAAAACTCTTTTCTACACTTGTCTCATCTGTTCTGTTGGATTCTGTGTTCTGCATTTTCATAAGGTATCTTGTTTGCTTTGGTGTTCTAGTGAGATTGGAGATGTATTTTCTTTAAGAAAAATGTATCTTGAAAATTGTGGCCCACTTTAATCAAATTCTCTACCTGGCCAGGGAAGCAAAACTGAAAAACTTCCAGAGTAGAACAGTCAGACAGAATAGGTAGCCAGCAACCTAGCTGCCACTTAGAACTAAGATTTTCTTCAGTGAAAACTTTAGTCAAATAGCTAACAGAGATGAGCTGCAGGAATGACTAATGGAGTCGAAAAATCAGGCATAGGTCTTCATGGAAAGTACTACTTAATTTGGACCACCCAAGATTTTGCATAGATTTTTTTTTTTTTTTTGCAGCTGTTATTTTTTTTTTCTTAAATGAAACCTTGCTGGAGCAGGTTCAATTTGCAGTGAATCCATTTGAAATATTTAGGTACAACTGGAGTTGCACTTGACATTGATTGAAAATAAGATTAGATCACTCTGACTTGTGAAGTTTGCTAAGCTACAGACTTTAGAAGTAGAGCCCACTGACAGAGAATGATTTGGGCTTTTTGAGTAAGTAGAAAAATAACACTAAATTCAATTTGTGGAAGAAGGGAGTGTAGTCATACTAGAAATATAATAATTGAGAGCCAGTAAGTGATGAAAACATGTCTACAAATGGGCTGTTAAAATTATAGAGTTAGCCAGAACTGAATGTTATTAGTGTTTAAGAAATTTTACAGCAGCAAGAACTGGAGGAGTACAGGCTTGCCAAGAAATTTTCCTCTGTCATTATTTGTTTATTTAAGTTCTTATAGTTGAATGATAATGATAGGAACATGTAGTGGCACCTTGGAAAGCTTAAGAAATATTGGACAAGTGCAGAAACGGAAGATTTTAGATCCTACTTTATTAATAGTAACAGCTATGAAAGAAAATCATTCAATTGGTCATAAGTCGAAAGAGCCAAGATAGAGCATGGTCTGCCTGAAAATTCATATTTGAAAGGAAATTTGAGCAGATAAGAGAAAACATATTACAGTCTCCTCTAGGATAACCCATATTACAGTCTCCTCTGGGATCTTCAATGTTCAATGGGATATATGACTATCTTACTACATGCTGGAGATTCTCCATTCCCTGCCAAATTCACAAAATTGCGCTCTCTGTGATGCCTGTGGTACCCGACATTCTCTTACCCCATATTAGTTGATTGAGATGCCATTCTTCACTCTGACTACAGTGCAAAATGTGCTGGGGAGTTGGTGCACTCTGAACTTTTACTCATACCTCTGTTGCACCTTTCAGTGAAGAATGTTTCATTATTAAGTTATAATATATTGGTTATAACATATTTGTTGATACTGTGGTTATTAAAGACCAAAGTTAGTGAAAATGTTAATGTTTTCTAAATGACTACACAGGGAAAATGGAGAAAATGTTACTGTTAAAGCTCCCACACTGGCAGTAAGGATGGTAGATAAACTGGAATGTGTCAGTGCTTCAATTCAGTTAAATTGAAATGTAAAGAGTCCAAAAGAAGCTTTGTTAGGTTTTAAAAAAGCTAGCACTTGGGTTCATACCCAGCTGCAATGGCACAGAGCAGTACTATTCAACTCCACTGTGCAAAAAGGTTACTGAATATCCCTAACATCATTTGGTCTGCAAAACAAACCCCTCACTCAATTGAACATATCTTCTCTTTCTGTTATGAAGACAGTACAGCGAGAACATTCACTAGTTCATTGTCCTTCTGTTGTCTTTAATTATCACTTTCATCCTTTTTTCCTTTTGTACTTAACTCTTTTCCTATTTCCCCCTCCATTTTGTACCTGAAACATAATAAGGTTTAATGTTAGAAAATGAAGTGTCTATAGACATTACCTTCCAATTACACGCTCCACACATCAACATTTAACTTGATAGACCTCTGGTTTAGTCATTAAACTGAATGGTAATCTGCATATTATGACTTTTTAAAAAAGAAGCCTCTGGCTCCACATAAGAGAATGAGGGTGGAAGAGATCTAATTTGAGTTCTGCAGCATTAGCTCTAACTGCTAGGACAGTGACTCAAATATGTGGGTGGATTTAGCTGGGTTAGGTCTAACCCACTTGATCTTGAAGCCTGTCCTTCTCGCAGCATTGTACGAAACAGAATTGCATTTGTTTCCAAGTAGGTGCAATTTACAATAAAGCATGTAAACCATAGCATGAATCATTTTTAGTTCAAGTTTACAATGATGTACACTTTGCAGGAGTCTACCTACCCATATTGCTTCCTCTCATAGGTGGCTGTAGCTAGAAACAGGTCACTTATTGCCTATACCTCACTGTTCCGAATCACACTGTGCCATCAAAGAACAATTTTGATTTGCAATCGGATCTCATTGATTTCAGCGGAGCTCTATTTGTCATAAAACTGGGAAATTCAGTTGCAAATCAGGCTCAATATATTCTGTCACTGAAAAATTCAAAGACATGTCCTGTACAGAGTACGGAAATATGTGGAAAAGCAAACTCTATAGTTCATAGGGTGATATAGTAAAGATTTTAGGAAGCTTAAAGAGCATAACTTACAATAGAAAAACAGTCTCAATATTTGAGTCTGCTTCAGATACGAAGGAAACACAACTCTGCAGCAGAATTTTAATGTTGAATCAGGTATAAAGTAACCTTATCTGAAATACCAACAAAGCAGCAGTTGCTCAAGAAGTTATGAATAATCTACTTCTGCCCAGAAATGGCTGATGGTAATGGTAAGCTAGCATTCCCGTGGTCTGGTATATTCTTTCAATGTCATTGTAAATTGGAGTGTGTTAATGATTAAAAAATCCAAAACCCTGTTGTTGACCAAATTATAGTTTATTTTAAATCTAAATCTCAACTATGGCTTGGAATAGGTTCAGACCATGTTCTCTGGAACATCGGAACTGTAGCTGGGGGTCAAATATGACCTACAGTGTGAACAAGCCCTAGATATATTTTTGGGATTACGTAGGTTTTAGCTAACAGGGCAAGGAGGAATGTATATGTGTCTTCCTATATTGTAATGTTATATTCAATTTCCTTGCTTTAGAATCATGGAATAGTTTGGGTTGGAAGGCACCTTAAAGATCATCTAGTTCCAATGCCACTGCCATGGGCAGTGATACATCCCACTAGATCAGGCTGCCCAACGTCCCATCCAACCTGGCCTTGAACACCTCCAGGGATGGGGCATCCACAGCTTCCCTGGGCAACCCGTGGCAGTGTCTCACCACTCTCATCAAGAAGAAATTCCTCCTTATGTCTAGTTTAAATCTGTCCCTCTCCGGTTTATAGGCACTGCCTCTAGTCCTATCACTACAAGCCTTTGTAAAAAGCCCCTCCCCAGCTTTCTTGTAGCCCCTTTCAGGTACTGGAAGGTCGCTATAAGGGCTCCTTGGAGCCTTCTTTTCTCCAGGCTGAACAACCCCAACTCTCTCAACGCGTCCTCATATGGGAGGTGCTCCAGTGTTCCGATTATCCTTGTAGCCGTCCTCTGGACCCGTTCCAACAGCTCCATATCCCTCCTGTGTCGAGGATTCCAAAACTGGACACTGTACTCAGATGAGGTCTCACAAAAGAGGAATAGAGGGGCAGAATCACTTCCCTCGACCTGCTGGCCACACATCTTTTGATGCAGGCCAGGATGCAGTTGGCCTTCTGGGCTGTGAGTGTGCTTCGCTGGCTCATGTCGCGCGTCTCATCAACCAGTACCCCCAATTCCTTCCCTGCAGGGCCAATACTCTCAATCATTTCATCCCCCAACCTATACTGAAATCGAGGCTTGCTCTGACCCAGGTGCAGGACCTTGCACTTGGCCTTGTTGAACCTCATGAAGTTCTCAGAGGCCCCCTTCTCCAGCCTGTCCAGGTCCCTCTGGATGACATCCTGTCATTCTGGTGTGGTAACTGCACCACTCAGCTCGGGGTCTTCTGCAAACTTGCTGAGGGTGCACTCAATCTCACTGTCTATGTCATTGATGAAGGTCTTACTTGTGTAATTTTAAAAGCAGACAAACAAAAAACCAAAAACCCATTGGTGCTGACGTAACTATAAATACTCAAAATTGGGAAGTTATGAAACGGCTCTTATTATTGATTCTGGGGAATACCAATATGCTATATGTTTCCTTCTGTATTTATTTATTATTATACTAAGTACATTGAGACCATGATCTTCAGTTGCTACCTCATATAAGGAATTGTATTTATTTAAATAAGGACCATGAATATTTATGTCTTTTATAGTTTAGTTTTGATGATACAAGTTCCCAGCTCATATTTTCTTTCACGTCCTTATGCAACAACAACACTGAAAGTCAATGAGGATTATATACTTTCATCTATATGTACTTATACACCTAAAATAAAATACAGATTTGTATTTGGAAGATAATTTTTCTGTTTTTCCATATAAACTGTGTAATTTTAGATGTTTATTTTACTTACAGATGATCTGCTAGCACTTAGAGTGGAACAGATGCTCATTAGTGTATGAGGCAAGGGTGAATAAGTTGACTGAAAAAAAGTAATCGAAGAAGGCAACTAAATATGTTTCCTCTGCTCATCTGTAGTTTGGACATATTTCTGTCCAAAAGCAAAGGTATAAATTAAGTTGGATTAAATGCTGATTTGTTTGGAAATGTTCTCTGCCTTTTTCCCCACTCCAGGTGAAAAAGGATTGATTAAACGTGTCGAAACAAAAATCTTGCCAGTTCCAGTGTTAGCTTTCCAGCTATGGAAAGCATCTATGCTTCTATGAAATGGTACGATTTTGGTTTGTTTTTTCTTCCCCCATACACTAGCTCTATCCCCAGACTGATACAATTGGGAAATCCCATCTGTGCATATCATCTGCTGCCTGTTAAATTACGTTACTCAGATTGATTTTAGTTATATCTATCAGCTTCAGACTTAATGCAATTCCTGAGGATGTGGTTAACCTTAATATCAGTTACTGGCAAGAATTTAAATTACTGTTGTTCATAAGGTACTAGGACAGATTGTTTTATAGGAATATTTTAGGTTTCCTCCAGTTAAACTTAATACTGAGATATAGGTCCAAACACACAGATTTGGGAAGTTACAAGTTCAGCTTGGTCACAAAAGAGTAATAAGACAATATTCTCTACGTTTAGAACAAGATAGAAATCCTAATCCTAATCTAATATTAATATTTCAAGTATTTCAAAATACTTTCAAAAATTTTAAGTTGGTGAATGAAGGTATGAAAACAGATATCTCGCTACTCACAGAAATATATTATAATTTATCAGCAAGAAGCAGTTTAATGGTGAACCTTTGGAGAAAGGAAACAAACCCCTCACTCACTGACTTTACTGAACTGACGATGACCAAAATCATCTGCTAACTGGCTAGTAGACCTCCTTACATCCTCTGAGGTTGGATCAACCTCTTCTGGATAACTTGAAACTGAATTTCATGGCAGACCTCTATTTCTAAAATTGGATAAACCAAAATGTGAGATGTCCTTGACAGGGATGAATTCCTTTGTAGATATAGCTTCTTGAAATCAGGAATTTAAAACTCCTGATGCCACTAAGGCTCCAAAGAGCTGGCGGTGGTGCAACACTTTATCAGTACTATGTTTCTGGTAGCTTTTTTATCTTTTCAGATTGTAATTACGACAAAGAGTTTAGGGAAATAAGAAATCAGACAATCGTGCAAACCAATTTCTTTACTTCTCATTGAAGTTTTCCTGACTTGTTGAAAGGATTATATGACAGAATAGTTTCTTTACTTTTTAAATATGTGTACTAAAAAAATAACCATTAAAAAATGAAGTTTTAAGACATAATGACAGATTAAGAGTAGGCAATAATGGTGACGCCAAGTTGTAAAAGGCTGAACAGCAAAGCACAGAGTGAATGAACAAAGTTATTTAAAACAGAACAAAAACAAAAAGAAAGAAAAAATGTTCTGTGTATTCAATCTGTCTAAATGATGACAGAAAAGATAACTTGTAGGAGATCATGTGGAATACAATCATAAAATTTTAATTATTATTTTTATATTGAGAGAAATAAAATATGAAATAGCAATTCATTCAAATTGACTGGACTTAATTTCCGAAGAACTCTCTACATATATTAAATATAATGCACTTTAAATGACACTGTAGTTAAATTTATGAAGAAAAACCTGCACACAGTTACATAAAAAAAGTAAGCATCTATATCAAACTACATACTGCTCTGGAAGAAAATTGAACAATGTTGAGGCTTACCCAGAGGGATGTCAGGGACGTAATCTGACACATACTAAGAGGTCTCCCTCTGCAGAGGCCTTTGAAAGAAAATGTGTTTTCTCTCATTTTCTCAAGATTATACAATATTTAGAAACAGTCAGCAGTTCCAGCTTTAGTACTTCCAGTTGGTCTCTGATGTGGGTTACTCATGTATTATTTAAGACTTGCAATGCTAGTATAGCAAAACTGTGAAACACATTTTCAGGATAAAATGTAGCTAATGTAGGCTTGAATATGAATGTAGGCAGAACTGTACAAAAGATTCAGCCTGAAACTGAAAATACTCAGAATTAGCCTTTTACCTCTTGACAGCTAAATGTATTAGACTGTGGAATAGCCTCTCAGGGGAAGCAGTCAAAACTCAAATACTCAGTATTTTTAAAAGTGGGTTTGGCAAATATACAGTAGAAGTATAATAGCAAACAATACTGCTTTGGCAAGCAGAAAGACTGTGTAACTGTCACCCAAAATGCTATCTTATAAGTTTAAGCACTTCAGTTTTTGTTAACACTGCCCCCAGCATATCTCTCTTACTCAGCTAAGAGCAAATAATGCAATTCTGAGACTATAGAGATGAGTTTTACAGTCTTGAAATAACATGGATAGAATTGCCCAAATCAAACACAGCAAAGCACTTTTTTACACATGCGAAAAAACGTGCAGATTCTGGAAACATTTTGTTTCTTTCACTCCCTTTGAATTACAGAGACATTTTTGTTTGTTCTCCCGGATCGATAACCTTGGAGTTTCCTTCTGTTCTCCTGAGTTTGTCTCTGTGGTGCTTTGAGAATCTGTTTATAAAACAGGTCCCAAACGTATTTCTAAGAATGACCTTTGGCATTCCCATAGTGAGGACTTTGGAACTTTTTGGCGTTGTTCTGTAGAGGGAGAGCAATGGGATTCATCACTGGCACACTCTTCTCCATGACCTTTCCTGAGCAGAATATTTATCAAATGAATTTGGCAACACAGGTAAATTGAATACTTGGTTAAAATAGTTCTTTTTAGGGGTGATTTGAGACTGTTACTCTTTCTCTACAGTAAGGCTTATGTCCCTGTCAATGAGAGCAGAGCCATCAGTTTCTTCAGCCTCACACCATGAACCAGATATTCTCACAGACTCTCATGGAAAAGTATTGTTTCTCTGTGGTGAGCTCAAATGTCAGGTCTTGTCAGCTAACCAAGATTTAATGTACCCCATATCTCAGTTGCATCTTCAACTTTTTTACACCTGTTTTTTTCTTAATCATCCCAAGATGTACACTTCAGATAAAATTTAAGCTTGCTTACAGAAGTTTTAACAACCTGCAGTCAGACTGGGGTTCTCTAACACATTGATAATGCAACAGGCATAATTTCATAGAAGTTATACACAGCACTTGGTTAGCCTTTGCAAACTGTCATGATCTCCAATACCAAAAAACCTGATTCCTCTGATAAGGAGGACACAACTGTTCCTGTCTTACTTAATACCTTCAGCCAAAACTCTGACAGCATCAACAAAAATCAGTGATTTTAATGTCTTGTCCATATATTGGAATATTACAGGCAGCCTTAGGAGTCCTGTCATAGTAGCCAAACCAAGCAGTCAGTTGTACTGAGAAAAGACATGGCTTGTAGTTAGAGGTAATAACTTTGCTTAGAATAGCCTGTACTTGGAAAAAGAACATACAATCTCTTCTTAAGTCTGGTGTAGGAGCAACAGACTTCAAAGCTAAATATGAGTTGACAACACCTGTTCAGTTTAATTTGTATTGATTTCTCTTTACATTTATGCCAAATTACTGGCTGGCAGTAGCAGGAAAAGGAAACAGAAATAATAATAAAAAATCTTTCTCTTTTAAACAGCTTATTTGATTAATCTTTTGTTTGGTTCCTTCTTCTACTTGTCCCTCCTATCAGCTGCATTATTGACTCCTGCCTTGTGCCAGCTTTAGCATTTTGAGCCTTTGCAGCAGATTCAATTATTTAAGCTGACCAACCTCTGCTTGCAGCCCCCATTTTTTTTTATTTTCCGCAAAGTTAGGGGTTTATTTTGCTATTTTAACGAGGTGGATCGGTTTATCTTGTGATCAAATTAACACCAACACTTGTTCTAAGTAAGCTGTAGGAGTGTGGGGTAACACAGAAGGAAAAGCAAAGCAAAAGTCTCCCCTTTGAGAAAGCTGTTCAAGTCATGCTGTGAAACCATACCCTGAAATATAGGCAACTCCATGTTTGCCCCAGGGTCATTAGAAATGCTTCTGAAGCTTATGGACATAACTTTTGCCATATATTAAGGATAAATGTGAGAAAGTGATACATAGGCTTATGGAATAGGTAACTGAAAAAATAGGAGCCCGCATTCAAAACACAGACCAGCTGCCAAAAGTGAATTCTGTTGTTGAAAGGGCTTTCCTTAAGACAAAAATTCAAATGGACCACTGTGCCAATATTTGCTGGAACTATGTGTATGAAAAACTAGAAAAATTACCTAAATATAGAAGACATCAAGGAAGACCCAGAGATAGACATATAAGTCGCTACCTTATGACTCTCTACTTACCTATGAGAGACTAAAGCACAAGCAGAAATGAGATGTGGGATTCTAAGCAATGGTGGTTATTGTAATTTGTTGACACCTAGAGAAAAAAAAGTATAATTTAGATAATCTAGAAATAAAGAGTATGGTATCACAAAAATGTTATGTTAACATTTAATTAACAGGAACCCTTGTAAAACCACAGGAGTGTCTAATTACTTGGGTTAAAAAAGGGATGAATTTTCATTATGGGCTCAAATACTGCTAACGTACACTTGTTTTCCTTAAACATCTTCTTTTTTTTTAAAAAAAAGATGCCTTGATATTTCAGAATTGGTTTATCTGATCTCTCTTATCAAGCAATACCTGAAAATCACATCTTAGGAAATTTCATGTGCAGAAAAGCACCTAAAGGGAAGTAAAAAACACACTTTGTGTTTGTTTGTTTGTTTTTTTTCCCCTGTAACTCTTCTAATTGAGTCATAAAGCAGGTTTTTTTTTTTTCTTCAGGTATGCACATTCTGGTCAACTGCAAAGATAAATGATACTGGATGAGTATAGCCGTATAAATTTAATGAGAAAG
This sequence comes from Cuculus canorus, assembly GCF_017976375.1. Taxonomy (NCBI): domain Eukaryota; kingdom Metazoa; phylum Chordata; class Aves; order Cuculiformes; family Cuculidae; genus Cuculus; species Cuculus canorus. Next base: position 54,812,452 of record NC_071401.1, read on the forward strand.
GTAAATCACATTACAATATTCCATGCAGTATTTAACTTGAGTTGTTTTTTTGCTTCACATGGTAAAGTAAAAAATATTTTTAAAATGGAGAAATGCACTTGTTTTTAAAATCATAACTTCATTTTAGAATTTCAGGACTTCTTTTTCTTTCTGTTGATTCTTTAAGCCTCATGGTTATTTTTCTTTATCTTAGGGAAGAAGCTGCATTTGTGGGAAAAAGTAAACAGAGATAAATTGAAAATTTTAATTGTTATTTCCATGTTTTTTCCTCTCTTTCTCTATTCTGGAAAGCTGATTAAAAACATTCCTTTCAAATCCCATTTTTACTTTCAACTTCTCATCCTTATCCTGTCTTCCAGTTTTCTTTGAGTGTTTTATTTTTCAGAACACTTTTCCTCAGTGAGGAACCTTTCTTCATTGTATTTTTATTAAACTTGTCTTGTAGCTTTTTAATGGAAAAGTGAAAGTGAACATGGAAGGAAAAAAATCCCCTTTAAAGAATTATTGTTTCAGAGTTACAAAAATTTGAAATGATTAACAAACATAATCTTTTGTAAATTAATTTTGCATAATTTGTATTTAGCCATGTTATTTTGTAGTATTTTTCCACTCCCCTCTTAAGTTTTTTATGTGATTTGTGTAAGTGTGGTAGTTCAGGATGTCTTATTATTGCTTATATACAGCATGCAACTCAGTGGAATCTGGGTCTATTAGTAAGTGAAGAAACAGTAGGAAACACAACATTTAATTATTTTATTGTGGACAACACCAGGTAAAAATAATAATGTAGAAGTTACCTATTGAAAATATATGCAACTGTCTAAGTAAAAAGTTCCATAATACTTGAAATAAATTATAGATACAAAAATTTGTGTTTTACTTAAAGAAATACTGAGGAATTAGTATTCAAGCCACTACATATTCATATCAGTATTTTACACTTCCTTTAAAAGAAATGCAATGAATTCGGATTTATGATGCTAATTAAAGAGAAGCACATGAAACTGATTTTTTTAAATCCAGTGAACATTCACAAAAAACCTAATATACAATTTGTCCTGAGGAACGAATAAGCTCAATTTTCATTTCATCAAAACATCTCGTGAAGTAAGCAATTGTTCTTAATGTAGAAGAAGATTCAGAAATGCTTGCAACAATTTTTATTTCAATGTTATTTAGTTTAGGCTTAGTAAGAAATACTAAGTAAATGCTTTAGGATGACTAAAATTCTGGTGTATTCTGTTGCCACTCAAACCCAGACTGCTCTGCCCCCTGCCCTGTCCTGTTCCATCAACAAAGAGCTTGGTTTTTCTCCTCAAAGCAGCTTCCTGCTTTTCATGAAAGCACTTCTTTCAGCCAGCACCTTAATATTCCTTTTTCTGAAATAATTTGTATAGAATGCGGAGTTCCTTTGAACAGCAGAGAGAAGCCATACAGAGAGCAGGACTGGGAGAAGAACAGAGATAGTTGCCATCTGCCGCTTTAGCTAAACTGAAGCAAATTGAAAAGGCTTTTCAGCACAAGTTCTTTCTATTTATTTGTTTAAGCCCATCTTATGGACTAAGGAATAAAGCCCTTTCGGTTAAAAATGTACTTTTTTTCTGACATTGTATCTCACTTTTACTGATTGGGCAGGGATATTTTAGGAAAACCATGTGCTGTTTATGATACCAGATTTAGTTGAGAATAGGAGCAAAAGATGTGATCCAATGCCCATCAACATAGTTTGACAGAATTTAGAGGTGTATTTCATTGTGTACAATGAAATCCAAAAGCTCCATATTTTCAAGCTGACTCTTACAATAATGAGCAGGAGAAGCAGTCCTGTAAAAGAAGGGGATATTCTGTTAGGATTAATGCAACGAGAGAGCAGTAAGAAACTCTACAAATGCTTCCATTAACCTACACGAGTAGTCTTATTGTACTTATTACCCTTAGAGCAAGGAGGAACACAGAACATATTTACGTCTTTGCGAGATCCATCACTTGTTACAGTAATTGTGCAAGTCTTTCGTCTCTGAGTCACAAAAGACTAAAATCAGTGAAGGCAAGACTTACACCATATGGTTCTGGAAGAATCGTAGTTTTTACATCATTATCCTTTTTAAATCTGTACTTCAGTTCTGAAGAAAATTAAACTAAAGGCAAATATTGGTCAAATGTGTGTATTCAGAAAAATAATGAGATGCAAAAATGTAATAATGATTTCCAGGAAAGTGCCTAAGAAGCATACTTTTTATGGTGTATGCACAGTTAATTTAGAGTTCGTGTATGTAGGTGGATAAACTTATACATGTACAAATAATTAGCAGAAGCTGTGGCAATTATGAAGATGAATGGGAAAGTTTTAAAATTGGAAGTCCATTTCTTAGCTGGTAAAGCTTACCTGTTTAGCTGATAAACAGTTTAATGGCACATACAGTCTTTTAGGTTATAATTAACCCGATACACGTTTCCTTTGTGAAGCATCCTTTAATTTTGCAGGAGATGATATCTGTAGAAATTTAATAAGTCTTAGGACTATATTTTCTATTTGAAGGTCAAATATAAACTAGAATATGAAATGAAGAGAATAAGGAACTGGACCATACGCACTCTAGTTCTACATTATAGTGTGTCCTTAAAACTATATCTACACATGGAAGTTCCAGGAGTTATTAGAAACAACCAGTTCCAGGAGTTGTTAGAAACAACCTTAATTTAGGGAAACCTACTGAACTCACTATATATTGTTTACAAGGTATTTCAGATTATAAGACTCTAAATGCCTTAGGTGTCTCGACAACTGTAAGAAATAGGAAAACTGCAATTATCAGAGTTTCTTTATACAGAATTCTTCTTAGTCTGTCTGCTTCTGTGGTTATGTATGGTTTTAACATTTTTGAGACACTGGGACCATGAAGAAATTTAATATAGCTTCAATGTTCTGAAATTTGTGGGGATTCTGGTTTGGTTATTTTTTTTTTTTTTTAATTTTCAGGGGGTTTTGCTTTTTTTTTCTTATTTTTTCCCAGTGCAATTGCTTCCTTATGGAGACAAGATTCATTTCTCTTAGGAACATTCTCTTTACTTCCAATTTAAATATATTTGTATCACGCTATTGTCGAAAGAGAAGAATAAATGTGAAAAAAGGAAGACAAAATATGTCCTCTCATTATCTGTGGGATGAATTCACTTTCAGAAAGATTCATTTGAGAAGAGGAAAAAAATTACTATTTTTAAGGCAGTTGTTTGTTGAGGCCTTATGCGTGCACAAAGTGAAGGGAATTTATATTTTGAAATCCCTACAATTTAACTAATAACAATAAGTTGATATTATTTTAATTATATATCCCTATATACGATATAAACAATATATATATATAAACAATAACCCTAGAAGCTTAGAAATGTTTAGGTAGCATGACTGAGCATGTATTCATTGATGGGGAAACCAGAATCACATTTTTTAAGAGATTTTATAGTCATGGATAGCTGTAAAAAAGATAAGGGAAAAAGGAGGGGGGAAAAAAAATAAAACCAAGTAATTAATAGACACTATTTATTGGATTATGCATTTGTAGAATGTGACTGATTACAATGCATATAATCAAATAGATGGTTTTCATTTTATATCAGGATATGTGGATAAATTCCTTTAATAAAATGAATAGTCTCATAGTCCTTACTAGGAAAATGTGTACAGATAAAGTGTTTGTATTTGATTGATACGAAGTTCTCTGAAAGAGAATTCAAGCTGATTCTACAGACCATTGAACTCAAGCCACTCAACACCAGCTGTAGAGAATATGAATTAGGAATTTGTGGTACATTTAAGTTATGAACCTGACAGTTTTTTGGTAAAGGATAAAGGTAAAAATAAACTGATAGAAGTCTGAATAGGAGTTAATGTGGAATCAATATGATTTGAAAACAAAACACATGGAGAAACATTAGTTAGTCACAGCACACAGACATTGGCAAACATCAGGGAAATTAGATTTTTCCTTTTTCACCGTGAAATCATTGAAGTAAGAATTAGTTAAAACTTTTCAATCAAATTTGTAATAGCCATTTTTGTGAAGTATTTGCTAACTCTTTTACTCAAGAGGTAGAAAAGGCTTGCGCACACAGATTTGAATTTTTGAAGGGTGCTTAGTTTTTATCTAACTTGATTTGTCATGGTCGGTGAAGGTCTTGAATTTATTTTCAAAAGGAACAGATATAAGCCATAACGCAAGACTTTAAAAAAAAATAATTCTACTTAGAAATTTTAACATGTTGACTAGGATTTTCAAAGTACTCTGTAAGCACGAGCTGCAGAAGGAAGTAGTGGATGATAGAGGCCAGACACTCCCTCCTGCAGGAGATGGAGGCACCCATCTGCCAGCCAGACATGCTTTCATGGCAGTTTTGTCGCTTTGCAACATCTGGGATGTTTTTACTCGATGATAATTGAAATGTTGTGGAGACTAAGGAAGCTGCCCGATGACTGGAAAAGGTAACCATTGCACCCGTTTTCGAAAAGAGGAAAGAGGATGATATCTGGTGGTTCAGAAGGTGGTCCTTTGACAGAAGTGCATTCCTTTCTTTGGTCTCTAGGAAAATCATAGAGCTCTGGAAGTGATGGAAGTCTAAACAGATGTGAGCAGCATGCCCTGGCAACAGTGAAGGCTAACAGCATACCAGAAGTGACTGTAGCCAGAAGACTGAATATTCTCCTTTATCTTCCATCTTTGCATACAAACTACTGCATGCAGTTCCTCACCCAGAGCACGAAGGGCATGGTGAGACTGGGACAAACCTAGAGGGTGGTTACCAAGGTGGCTGGGGATTGATCACCTGCCCTGTGAGCAGTGGGTGCATCACAGAATATAACTGAACCACAAATGTCCGCAATAATTAACTCCTATTTAAGTAATACGCCAAAAGTTTTGATTAATCTTAAACTTATTTTTCTACAAATTGCTGGCTATTTATTCTAAATTTGCATTTAGGTGTTATTCATGCAGAATTTAAGAAATGAACTGTACATTTCACACAAAGGTCAAACTCTCATTGTAATAGTTAAATCGAATTGCCTAAGTCAAGCATTTCAGCCTGAAAGGTTAAAATGGCAAAACCCAGAAAGGCTTTAATTTTCTGTTCCTTCAGTAACTTCTAGTTAAAACCCAAACAGCTATAGATTATTGCACATGCTTTTGTCACTTTGCATGTAATTAAGATGATATTTATGGATTGTGATATAAAAATTCCATGTAGGGCTAACATACATCCTGGAAGTGTTGTAGTTAGTTCCTCTTAATGATTTATTATGGCTACTAACAGTATACCACATTGACCTGTGGTTTGCATTGAACACCAACTGCCATCTGCTTTGATGTATTATCTGCTAACTTCATTGCCTCCAGATACAATAACACATTTAGTTGAGAGTGACAAGGCATTTCCTGTTTATGATATTCCAGGTGAAGGAAACTTGTTAAATGATTAGAAGTAGTAGCAGGCAGTTACATGGAACTGAATTCTTACTGAGTTGTGAATTTTAATGAGACTCAAGAAAACAAAAACATGGACGATCTGGAAAATGTTTTTATTTCTCTTTCATAACTTGTAGATTTCTTGGCTTTGGCTGGAAAATGAAATATCACAAAAACAATGAGAGTTTTACAGTTGTGGTATCTTTGATTTAAATAAATAAGCCTTTTCTTACAAGTGTAAGAAGACTGCAAGATTTACACAAGGCTTTCAGATTTGATCTCTTAATTTTATTTAAGCACTCTATAATCGTAGATTTAATTGTTCGTAATTTATTAATGATTACTTAACATGAAAGCACTGAAACCAGTTCACTGTGAATCAAAGATATTGCTGACCAAGCCAGAGACACCAACGTAAGCTGCTTCTACCCTCATAAAGTAATCAAAAGTGCTGGGAACATGGAGCAGAGAAACAGGTCTTCCTTTTTTTAACTTGTTTTGCTTGGGACTCAAGCTGTCCATGAGTGGCAAGGTTACTGTGTTATAGCGAATCATGTGATTAGGATTTAGCATCTCAAGTTATGCTCGGGTTTTAGTGGGCATTAGGAATGTGACCTAATTAGTGAAATGAGAAACAGGAAGAGATGCTGAGGTTTGTCCTTACATTGGACTATACTGATAAATTTTGGTTTCCATGTGTGCAATAGAGTGATTGACACTGGCTAACACTAGAATATTTCCTATGAGAATTTCCAAATGGAAACAGTGCTGAATGCTTTATAAAATCAAGTGCAAAAATGTGGAAGTTACAGATGGCATTAGTTGAATACATGGTACCTACATGTACCATTGTACCTTGAAACAACCTGCACAATTGTTTCTTTTCATGACTGGTAAATCCACGCTTGGAAGTGCTGAAATTCCACTGCATGTTCAGGCAACCTGTGCAGCACACACAACAAATCCCATTTACTGGAAGCATGTGTTTCTAACTATGCAACCTATCCACATGGTTGCAACCTATCCAACAAGGTTATTTCCCTGAGGATCTTACAGTGTGCATTCCTATGTAATATGAACATTTGGGTCCAACATATATTGATGGAGCTACTATGCATTACCTGTAATGTATCTGAAATCCTGCTAAAATAAGAAAAATCATCAAAAATATTCCTGAACAAAATTCTGGGGAAAATCTGTGGTAATCTAAACTCAGAAAGTAGCACTCATCCTTTATTCTGGAGTTCTGCTATGCCCATCTTTCTACCTTTCCAATGGAATAGATTTTCCATTTCTTTTCTGGCCTCTGTTAGTAATCCAGCTGGCAATTTATTCTACAGGTATGAGCCCATGATTTTCCTGTATTTAGAGAAATACCTCCTATCTATCTATCTATCTATCTATCTATCTATCTATCTATCTATCTATCTATCTATCTCTTTTTTTCTAGATATTTTCTTTTTTTTGGAGAGATTTGAACCCATAAATAATAGAAAAATTTTTGGTTTGTGGGCTGAGGAAGAAGAAAATTGTGTGGAAATATAATAGTTGGATTTTTTTTTGTTTTCTTTTAGGTTATTTGAGGGGGGATTGGAGAGAAAGTGCAATAGAGAATCATGTTGTAGGCTATTTACATTGTGAATCTAAAATAAAAATAAATGAGGAATAAAAATCAGTTACCATAGCAATTGTGGATTAACAGTATTGTGGATCTGAAGTGTTTGCAACTGTTGACTGGACTACTCTGTACTTCGATGAATAGTTTGTGCATTTGATGAGTTTGTGGCTCTATGGAAACCTTTAGCCATTATGATTACTGACTGTAATGGAACAAATCAGCTCATTTCCAATTCAGTATTGTTTTCCATCAGTTTTTCACAGCTGAAGAAGCTCCTATTCATTAAATAATTAGAGCTTCAGCTTTTTTACTATAGTTATTCTTAGATTCTGACATGTTGTGAATAAGATCTGGTTATACTACCCTTTCTGTCCTTGAAGACCTTTATCTCTTTCCTTCCAGACTCCATCCCCAGTTATTGTAATTAGAACTAGTTAAAAAAACAATAATTGCTTGTTCTCCATTGTCCTTAATAAATTAGAGCTGAGAACACTTAATTAGTCCTGTTAAGGACTATTGTGGTACTCTGTTAGTATAACAATGACCTTCAGATTGGTTTTTAACTTCATCTATCTATATTTCTATACTTATTTATGTATTCATAAACTGTTTGACCCTGTTAATCCTAAAGATGTTAACAACAGTCTTAGCCTTAGTTAGCTGGTTAGCTAACTAGCTTAGTTAGCTTCTCTAACTAAACTAAGTAACAAAAGAAGACTGTTGCTTTAGTTTCATAATTTTACCCTCAAAACCAAGTAATTTTATAACCTGGAAACTTTAAAGGATGTGGTGAGAAGCATGTCAATCACAACCAGAAGACCACTTTTACCACCAGATCTGATAACTTTTGGCAGTTGTTTCCAGGAGGGCGGGGGGACTCCGTTCAGCTATACTGCGTACAAGCCACATCTTACTGACTCAGAAGGAAACCTTTTATAAGCATTGGATAGATATTTAGGCATTGAATAAAACTTTAATATAATAGTAGAGATGAGAATGAGAAACTGGGCTCTTTAACTTGCAGCTGAGCATATTATTTGATTGTTAATATTGAAGGAATGGAGGCATGGACAATGACATGGGCACACAGAAGGAATTTTTCGGAGACATTCTGAAAGAAGCTGCATGGAGGGGTATTAAAGAATCATACTTTTCCTGTTTTACGAAGATTTTACTTTACAACTATAGTACTCCAAACCACTGCTGGTGTATGTATGTGGACCTTTGATTGCTGTATATTAAAACATTTCATTATCTTCTGGCTGTTATCTACATATATATAGGTTCCATAGATAAAGCAAAAGTAGGTTATATTTCAAAGTCCTGAAAGGTGGAGATTGTGATAAGTCTCTAAATTGTTTTTCTGCTAAGTAATTAAGTGGGGACTTTGGGCAGTATCTGTTATTGCACTTCTGTTGCATACCATGTTGTTGTGTTCAGAATTAGGCAGTGATGAATAGGTATGGGCTTTCTACAGATACATTAGGTAAAATAAAATCATGACCTTATATTAAGAAAAAAGATAAAAAAGTTTAGCATTGACAAAATAATTACTTTGATTTTTTTTCTTCTGTTGAAAAGTTATTTTTCTGTAAAACTCCAAAATTTAAGAAAAATATTTTCTTTTAAAAATATCATAAAAAAGAAGAATTTAAGTATAATTTTGCCAGAGAAAAAGTTAAATCTAACAGGTAAGATTTAGAAATTATTTTAATTTTTTTTGTTATTGTTGAGAAATCCTGAATGGCACATAAAACGGTACCTTTACAGCAAATCAAAAGAACTGTTAATTGTATATGTCTCAACAAGAGTGAATTTGGACTCTCCGCACTTAGCTAGCTAGCAGCTTTTAAGAACTGTACATTTTATTAACTGTGCTAAAAATGAAGCAAGACTGCACAAACTTGTCCAGCATTTCTCACCCCTTTAAATAATCAGTAACTCATACATCTTGTATATCTAGCTAAAAGGAAAGGAAGCAACAACGTATTTAGTCTATTTATATAATTAACCAGTGCAGCTTGGCTAATGAGTATTCTTGATGAAACTGCATCCACCAGTTACTTACAGTAACTAAATTAATGGTTGTTTTTCAACAGCATATAAAAATATTATAAATCAGTAGTGTTAGTTCACAAATAGAGGATGATTTTATAGAAAACAAGTCCAAATGTACATTGTAAAACACAGAGAAGCCAGAATATGATGGTGATCTGTGTACATCTTTTTATGTCTTGAGAAACACATTTTATGTATGTCACCATATGTCATCAATAGAAGCCTGATGACAGCAGTTCAAGGACCTCATTGACGTGGGCTACTCACAGTAATTTCATTTACTTTACTAGAATCCATGAGTCTTGAATCCAATTTAAAATACAGAAGTAACCTTAAGTTCACAGTACCACATGAGATGAGAAAGTACCCATTCTTTCATTTTTACAGTCTGCAAAAAGAAAGTCATTCTCTGAGTCTATGCATAATGTTGTATGCAAGCATAGAGGAAATAATTGACAGAGCGAGAGACGCAGCAGGACGGTTTTAAACACAATTTTGTCCATATGCCAGTTCTAATTTCCAGATAAGATAAAGTAAGAATTTAAATTTTCATCATGGAGAGTCGGACGTTTGTATGCTAAAATTACCTGTACCAATGCAATAATCTTTAGTGACTTGAATACTATACTTATTATATATTCAGGGCTGACTGATAGATATGACTATTCAGATTTTTTTAACCTGACTAGCTTTGTCCCATTTTCTACGTACTTCCTGGCCCTTCAACAACAGTGCCAGGTTGTGAAAGACAGGAAAACTATGTAGTAACAATTAGAAGTAAAAATAAACAGAACTTTGTAGTGAAAAATTAAATGCGGCAACGAGAACTTTTAGATAGGAACAGTCATAACAAAAGTACTCTTCAGATGAATTCTATCAGAAAAAGTGTATTTGAGAAGCAGGTTGATAGATTAATGTGAAGGGTTTCATTGACTCTCATAATAATCTATTAATGCTGTTACTATTTCATTAACTCTCATGATAATCTACTAATGCTGTTAACATTTCATTAATAAACTCACAATAAAAATGATGGCCATAGCAGACTGTACTTCTAAGACCGTATTTCACCTACATGACCCAAGTGTGAGTCGACACATTGACTCCAGCCCCAAGGCTGTGCTGGCTTAACAGGGGACTGCAGCATGAGGAAACATATGTATATGTCTATATAGGTGCAGTCTTTTTGCACTAGTGTCAAAATAGATTGAGGCCCATATGGACTTTTCCCTGGCACCACTGAGTAATTCTACATGGTACAGGCACAAATCCGGAGACTCTACCTGGATATCTGGTAATTACTGGACCTCAGAAGCTGAATGAATCGTAAAACTGAATTTTGGCTTAGCTGATCATTAAGGAAAGAGAAGGAAGAACAAACAATACTCACAAAGCCAAGTAATGGCAAAAGACCAGTCAGGACAACTAATTATTTGAAGTTATCAGAATAGGCAGAATTGAATGACAACAGCTGTCTGCAGGATGAGAGTTGTGCTCATCCTCTGTCATATTTTCCTGACAGAATGGTATGGTAGATGATATGAAAAGGTGTCATTCTATGAAAAATACATTAAGGACAGGATAGTTGAGGTGTCTCCCAGTTAATGTCCATTCTAGGTACACGTCCACCCCACTGCAGCAAATGATTAATTCTAAATAAAAACCAAAGTAAGAGCTAAGCAATATAAGAAAAATAACAAACTTCTTGTGACCTTTCTCCTTTTCACTATTATTCCACAAAAGCAATAAAGGATACAAAGGAGACTAAGACAGATTTTCTCCTAAGAAAACACTTTTTTGTTACTTCCTGCACATCTCCCTCTCTTTAATGTAATAATTAAACAAAAATTAGATCAACTCTTTCACTGTATATTGGCTGAAATTCATAGAGATGTATTTCATAAGTGTTGCAAAATAAATAACATATTTTCAATACATGGCTTCAGACAGATATTGTGGAGAGATTGAAAGATAGAAATCATGGTGTTAAAAGATGTTGCTGCTTAGTCTCATACATAGAATAACTTTTTAATCCCTGTTTTATTCAAGCTATTTGAGAATGCAGTTAAAGTGCTTTTTTTTATTAGTGCCTGAAATATAGGTCAGTATTGCAAGTTGCAAAGAGAAGCTGCCCAAGTAGCTGAAGAGATTTTGTTTTGCATACATGGAGATAACTGCAATATTTAAATTAAAATGAACAAACAAATTTGTGTGCTCACATATCTGTATCGATGTGTAAGCAAGTATGAAGCTAGGACATATTTACGTGGGTCTGAAAACAACTCAAAAGTGAGGGAGGCAGCATAAGTGTCATTCTAGAAGGAAGCCATGAGGGAGACAGGGAGAGCTTCTTTTAGGCACAGAACTGACTATAAAAAACAGACTTGAATTTTTGAAAAAGGAAAAGGACTCCTATTGTTTATTCTCTTTGAAGGAAGGAGACTCTGTAATCTTCCTTTGCAAATAAGCAGATTTGTACTAAAGAGATATCTGGAAGAAGATGTTTCCAGATATCCATCTTCTACCCCATTTTGGGGTTTTTTTTTAGTTTTTTTTTGTTGTTTTTTTTCTTTTAGTTCGTTGGGGTGTTTATTTGGAACAGCTTGGCAAGGCAATTAACATTGGTTCATTTCCAGAAGAGTCAACAGCTCATCTTTGTAAACAACTTTGCATTTCTCCATATCTTGAGATTATCCACTTACAAAGACACAAAGGAGAACTTTTCAGGAATATGACTTGAAAATAATTTATACTAAACAATAAATGCTTAATCATTGCATATTGAAGCAAAGCACGTTCTTGCATATTGTAAAGGAAAACACAATTCCTTTGAATAAATAACATTTTGTCTCTGCACCTCTTTCGTTTCCAGTCTTATGCAGATCATAATGTTCTTTAAAAAGATATGCATTGTTTTTTGAAGGCAAATAAGCATACCAGCCCAGCTTGTATGATGGTCTTATAAGAGTTTCATAGGAAGATGGCACGCAATAAAAGTCTACCATGTCTGCTTAGCCATGCAAGTGACTTTAGTCACATTCTTGGGAGAAGGGATTGCTGACCCTTACCTGCCCTCAAAAAATGTGAAGATGAGAGATAAAACTGTATGCTAGAAGCAGGTGTAAATACACACATGCAAACTAAGTATATTCACATAAAAGTTTTGGAGAAAATGTGGTTTCTTGAAGACATGACAACTTGTAGGTGACATAGTAGTTTGTCTCCTCTGTTAGTATGTCTAGAGCTATCACACAAAACTGTTCTTCCTGGAACAAAACAAAAAGATCAAGTAAAATCTTTGCATATTCTCCTGTTAATAATATAGGGTTTTCATGCGCTTCTAGTCATGAAGCTTGGTTGAAGGAATGGTTGCACAACGTGTATGAAGATTTTCGGGTAATGCCCTGTAGGAGAAAAATGAGATTTCCCATGTGAATAGAGCTCCTTGGGTCACACTGGCTGAGGCTGGTAGGACAGGTCTTCTGTGCTTGAACAAACGGTCTGATTCCCCCTCTTACTGGTAGTGCTGTAAATTTCTGCTGGTAGTGTAGCTGCATAATTTTAAAATAGACAACAGGAAACATCCAAGACATGATCATAAATCTTAGTGGTTTCCCCAACTGGGCAATAAGCTGTTTCTCACAGTAGTTTTGCCTTTCTGTATCATTTATACATCTAGTGTAAATTAAAATGTTTCACATCATGGAAAAAAAATGCGCTAAGGCTACGGAAGCACAGAATCACGTAGAGCAGACAAACTGAGATCCCTTTTACACATTATTAGTGCTTCTCTGTTTAAATTGTGTTTGCTATTAGCTACCACAGTGTTAAGTGCTTTAGATAATGTACTTTTCAAGGAAATTAAAAAAAGGCTAGGCAGTGGGTAGGTAGCGTCCATTAGCAATAATGGGAGTTTGGGCACATTTGCAACTTACAAAATCCTTGGTTTAAAACCTGCTTATCAGATAATGGTTACAAGCCCAGTGTGGAACCATGGGACTACACACTAACACAATATCTCTTCATTTGCATGATCTTTGCAAGGAAATAATTTATTAGTCCTTCTTTGTCTTAAGTCCAGAGTGTGTTTTCTTTTCAAGATTTTAAATCTTGAATAATATTGTAAAAAATTGGTACGGTAATGGGGGGCGGAGGGGGATATACATGTGCTGTTTGTTTTATTTCTGGCTAAGAGAGTAGTCATGGCTATTTTTATTCTTTCAGTGCCTTTTGAGGCCAGTCTTCCATATACGAGATTAAAAGCCCTTAACAAAATGCTGAAAGTTAGTTATTGTATTTATTTAGTTATTTTAAGGCTAAGACTGACTGTTTGTATAAGATGTAGTACAGGGTGTATATTTTGCTCAGGATTTGTGAAGTGGACACATGCCCAAAATTCTCCAGATGTAACAAACCGGTCTGGGAAGTTCATCTGTTAAATTATTCACTGTAACCTGAGGCTGAGTATTCATGAATTGGTTCAGCTTAAGTAGATGCTCTAAAAAAATCATTTACATTTGTGTATTTGAACAATATTTTATGTGACAATGAAACTCTCTTCTCACCCTCGAAAGGATGATCCTTTCAAACCAGAGCCACTTGAGTCTGTCACCTAGTGAGACAGGGGGAAAACACTGAATCACACAATAGGGTAATCCATTAAATTAATGGTGTACCTTCATAAGATTTCATATTTCATGACAGTTTATGTGGATTCCTCCTTCTGCCATTAAATTTAGAATAGATTCTGGATTATTACTATTGAATGATCTGTTTGTCAGATCACAAGTCTAGATTTTTTTTTTTTGCAATTAGTTGCAATTATGAATTGTTTTCTGAATTTGCAAATGCCAGTAAGAGATCACGTTTCTGGAATTGTTGAATTGTGCATGAAGGCACATGTATTCAGCACACCTGAAATCATCCTTGACAGTAATAGCTACAATTCAGGCACTGCCTGCACAGGGTTCCACCTGTGGGACCTCGGTGTCAGATTTAGATAGTAATAGAGGCATTAATTCTGATAGATAGCTGAACAGTACTCACAGTTAAATGATTAAGAGAGATAACTCTCCAGTTATTACATGGAGAACAAATATACCTAATACATCCAGACAGATTTGATTGTTTTACATATAATAAAAAATGCAAAAAGTAGAGAAAATATTAAAAAAATTGTTTAAAGAAAATGGCATGCAATAGAGTGATTCCAGGATTCAGTTTAAATGGAACTGAAAAAAAACCAGTTAAAATAGTCAGTTCAATTTTATATTCTTTCACAATTAAAAAAAACCCTTAATTTTAAAAATTAGTGAAAATAATCAAAATAAGAGGAATTTGAAGATAAAGGATGTTAATAGTTTCTTAGGCAGACATTGAAATAACTACTTAGAATTTGTATCCATGTTTTTCTGGCTTGTCAGTGTTTTTCTAACTTGCAATTTTTTAACAAAACATAATTTATATATTCTTTTAAAAAACAAAATTACACCCTCAGTGCTATTTAGAGTACAAATAAAAGAACAAACACAAGTGTGATTTGCCAGTGTACAAATCTATTTTCATGGAAGTGAACATAATGAATCACACATAAGATAATGGACCAAAACAGTTATCTTGAAGCCAAAGCTGATGGTGGCAGTGTGATCCAAAGTGTTAATTATCTTGCAGTTGTGTATAATGGTAATTTCTTCTAAAACTCCACATCACAGTGACAGAATTTGGTCCACATACTTATTACCTCTGCATCCGTACAGTACAGAGATCAAAAAGGATACACAGTTTGATTTTGTCACTTTGCTTCCACTGGACTCCTTAATTGCAGCAGCTGTTACTTGTCTCCAGTGTTGTGAAGGTCATAGAACAATTTCCATGATATTTCCATGTTGTCACAACTTTCCGAAACACTGTGCTTTGGAGCAGAACTGTTTCAAGCTTGGTCTTTGTACCTAGAACAAAGTTCCTGTAGTTGGTTTAGACCCTTGGAAAAATTAGAAGAAACACATTTTCTTTCTAAATCGTTCTCTTTAGACAGCAGACCAAGGAAGTTACACTGTTGAGAGCTGCTGAAAAGCTGGTCCTGGACCCTGGAGTAAGTGTTTTATGTTATCATAATTCTATACAGATATTAAGCGTATAGAAATCTGAAAGTACGTTTTGAAGCATGATTTGCCGCTCACTTTACTGTTTCAAAAGCTTATAAAAATATATTCCTATCTTATAGGAGGAAACAATTAAAACATGAGAAAATTGTGGATACGAAAATTGTGGATATGAATACGTCCATGCCTGATGCAAGGATAAGGATGTGATGATAAGGAGATAACTGATTTATTCCTGACTCTTGACATAATGAAATTCCTAGTTATGCCTAAAAGATATGTATTTTACACTGTGGTCTGTAACAGTTGTTGAATCAATCTACCAATTTATTTTCATGTTTTGTCTCAGAGGACTTCAAAATCACTTTTCCTGGTGTGGAAAGCTAGTGTAGTAATTTAAGGCTTGAACTTGACAGTTGTAGTTACTTGCACTGAACATAATTTCCAACTGTTCCAAGTGGTAAGTAAGAACTGAAAAGAAGCTGGGAAGTGGAAGTCTTTCCTCTTTTCCAAACCAAGTACCAAAAAAAAAAATCCACCCAAGTTGCTTGTAATCGCGTAAAGTTATGGCCCAAGCTCTTTGATCAGCCACATCACTGACTTGTACTCACTCCTGCTTATGTAGTTTCTAGGCAGGATAACCTGGATAAGAAAGGAGATCAAAGAGAAATTCACTTAGAATTCAGCTCTGGTCTCATATGAAATATGAGTGCAACTGACCTGATCCATGGTTTATTTAATTTTTTTCCATCTCTCTTTTTTTATGTGTTTTTTTTTTTTTTTTGACATTGACCTACCACTAGAACTCAGGAAAATCATACAAAAGCAACAGAGTAATGATGAAAGTTACATTACATTTTATATCAATTGCAGTTTTATTAATTAGCATAACACCAAAACTCAAAGTACATGTGTGAAAACTTCCTGGATTTAAGATATATCAATAAGTTTAGTACAGTCAGTTCAGGACATCAAAATGTAAGTTTCTCATTTCTTAGTTTTCTGGAACCTTGAATCATTCACTATTTGATGTTTTAATTACAAGATAAAGGATTTTTTTTCCTTAAATTGCTTCCCATTAATCAACAAATATCTTATGGTGAAGAAAATTCCCACACTCAGAATGGAATTTCTCTTAAAAATCTCAAAAAATAACCAAAACCGGTCACTCATCTTATATTGACATGAAGCCTGGAGAAATGTATGCGTAAATCCATTTGGATTGGTAACAGAAGCACAGCTAGTCTTTAAGTTTTTTGAAGATAAGGAGCTGGTGATTTTAGGAAATTTAAAATGGGTGTTACAAGCCCTGGGGTACTTTGCTCTCTTCACAAACGTTCTTTTAAAAAAACCCACTGTATTCATGTCATGAAATGCGAAGAATAAAATTGTTATTTTTTAAATATATGAGGTCATTGTTAACTAGACAACTTAATAAAGATAAAATAATTGAATATTTTTATTTATAACTTCCACATATTAGATCAACTCCTCAGCTGACACAAAACAAGCACCTTTGTTATTGATCCAGAGGAATTAAATGCCTGGTCATGTTGTTTATTGGAGATACATTGCTCTAAAACAGTGTAGTAGTATCTCACTGACCTATTCCATTTTGATGGCTGAACTCCTAAGTATTGTCAGTATATCAGAAACCTAGTTGTTTCAAAAATTCTAGAAACCCTTGATGCTGAAGATATCTTTTTTAGTTTCAAATGTCACATTACTACTCTAATCCATGTCAGTTTTGTAGCTGCATGAAGTAGTATATCTTAATTTACTTCAATAAAAGACAATAAGATGCTTGAAATTCAAGGAGTATTGTCTTAAGAATAGCTGCTTTATTTATCAGGTTATGAGATTTTATTCAATTAAATGTATCACAGGTGGCTTGGGAAGCCACTATTTTCTCAAAACCATGGCTCTTCTTTCTGAGCTTTATTAGATGTTAAAAGAAATTAACTCAGCAAAATAAATTGTGGCAAATTCATGTGCTACTCAAAATAGAAAATAAAGTGGTAGAAAAACTGGCTTTACAACCCCCAAAGTTCTTGAAACAGGTAGTGGGGAAATATTGACTCAGTCACTTTTATCTACACGCTAATGTAGTTGAATGTGCTGATTTCACAATGGTAATTGTGATTATTTTTTTTCAGAAAAAACAATGTGAAATGAGAGTTCCAGTGACCTGCATTCTACTTGCATATGCAAAGGAACAATTACTAGTTATGGATAGTTCTTTAAATATTAACTGACTATATTTTTCAGTGTCATTTTTTAATTTATCTTAGAGTTGATTAAACAACTGTTCATAGCAAAGGAAAGTTTCCATTTATTTGCTTATCTTTCACCCACAGTCATTAACATTGCTTTTTGCCTACAGCTAACAAAAGGAGGTTGAAATAATTTGTGATTACAGCTATAAACATAGAAAAATGTTCATTCCTCTCCAGTCTGTGTGTAAAAGAAGGAAAATATTAAAAGCATTGTCTGCATGTAATTGGCTTGCAGGGACAGAATGTGTCTATAAATGAAGCTAATTGGGCAATATTCATTTTTGTTTATCATAGTGTTTCATGGCTTTTTGGAGCCCTGTACAGTGAATGGTGAAGGCTGTTGATTTTATATGATGCTTCAGAATCCCAAGCTGTGAACAAAAATTATAAAAGGCATAATATGTTCCCAAAGTGCATGCACAGCTACATTTATTGATTTGTATTTGCTGATTCATGTAAATAGATTTCAATCATATTAGGATGATATGTTATAATGGTAAAAGGACTCCTTAAATAATTTCAGTCCTTACATTCATTCTGGACCTATATTTTTCATCCTGTAAGATTTTCAGATAACATGTGCAGTTCTTACTATAATACGTACTAACTAAATGGTTTAAACCACAGCTGTTCTGAGCTCTTTCTGCATTTCTGTCACAGAGTGGCTTTAATTTTCTCCTGAGTCTATGGTACCTGGGGAGGGCAGTACCCAATACAGCCTGTGTTTTAATGAGTACATAAGAAACATGGAGTGAGGTTCGTCTCACCTACTGTATTTTAGAAGTTCATTTCTTAGCTGAACATTCAGAATGAATGTCTGGGATGACATTTGTCTGGTGTTGCAACACAAATTCAAGATAAGGCAGATAAATTGTGCCTGTAAGTCCTGCTCCTTTCTATTGACTGTAAAGGGAGCCTTAGGTGACCAGCTGAGAGATCTGCAATCTGAATGCATGACATTAGTTGGTGTAATTAGATATTTACATTGCAATTCAGGTCATGATAGGCACAGCTGAAGAGTGAAAACCCCAAGATCCTATCAGTACTGTGCGAAAAAATAGCATTATAGAAAAGCTACAATTATATTTAAACTGATGCTTGCTGGTACGATCACTCAGGGATCATTCCATCAGGCCAAAATCACTAACCTTTTACTTCCTTTTCTCTCTATCTCTTTACAAGGAGATAACAAAGTGAATAGACAGCATATGTCTGGTTTTAGTCACAATGAATGACACTTAAGTTCTCATTGTCCCCCTTTTATTTTTTTTTTTTTCCAGTAGAAGTAACGGGCCAAGAATTATATAGTTTCTCAGCTTTTGTTTCAATAAACTAGGCAAGCCTGGTCTTTTGGTCTTCTTTTCCTGCCTTCTTAAGCCCACATGACCTCTTCTATACCCAGCTAAAATGCTGTTCACCTTTTTTCAATAAGTTCATCAGAACCTGTACAGTACCTCAAAAGCTCAGCAGGATAATAGTTTCTTAGCTGAACAGGATTATATTTGCAGTCAACTTCTGGGATCCAGGGAAACACAATTATTTTTTCTTCCTCTGTCATTTTAGGCTGCTAAATTTTCAGTTCATGGCATCAGTTTTCTTGTAGGGGTGTCTAAATGTGTGATCTAACATTTCTTACTTCTGTACTTCTTCCCCTTTCACTAGTCCAGTCTTTGATATTTATACTAGTATTGGATATCTCTAGTCTTTACATGATGTACAGATTCCATCTACGGCTCCCAACTTTTAGTGTGAGGCTCCCACAAATGTTAAATAAAATGAATTTCAATAATGATCTGGAAAAATCTGTTTTTCTCCTATTTTCTCCTTGTCTGGTGAAACCTCCATTTCTCCATAATCTGTTGCCCCGTCCACTCTGTCTGGCCCCTTAGTTAATTTAGGAATTTATTTACTGAGTTCAACTAATTTACTAATTCCCCTACTCACCTCAGTGCCCTCAGCTGAACAACTTTTCAATGTGGCATGACATTAGAGTTTTAACTGCATTCTAGATAGTTGAGGTCTTTTTCATTGCTTTCATCCAGTTCTCTGTCTGAGCCTGCCACAATTTTCTCATTTGGCAGCTGATTCTTATCACTCTGTATAAAATGGTGGAACTAAGTATAGTAACAATCATTTCCTCATCCCCTTTTCTATGAACTGCTCCTAACGCTAGTTTTATTTAGATGTTTGTCAGGGAAGAAGGAATAAAAGCATGTCTGAATGAAAGCCTAGTTATTAAATGCACTGAACTATTTTACCCTTGTTGTTTGCTAAGAGCTATTTAGCACAGTGATAATGATTCACAGTATTATGACTAGTTCTAAAAGCATCTAAAATAGTTAGGCTACTGGCTAAGCTAACCCATAGTAGAATTCCATAAAACTGTTTAATTGAGATTACAGAAGTGTGGGAACAAGGCTTTTAGAAAACAGATCACCTCTCCATTACATAACTGTATGAGTTAGGGAAGATGACATTTTGATGACAAGTGGCTAAACTGGCAACATCTATGTTGCTTAGTAATACAGCAATTGGAGTAAAGATTGGATTTCTATGGAAGTCATCATGGAAATACAGAAGGAAGATAATAATGTTCTTAGTAATGAGAAAGTTTGGGAATGAACAAATTATAACCTCTTTAGGAAGATAATGAATAGATTCTGCTCAAACTTCTCATATTCTTTCAGAGATGTAATTTTTTTTTTAATGATCTTTCAGGCACTTTATGACCAAGAAGAGTCTTTCCACTTCCATCTCTCTTCTGTCCACCAAATTATCTGCCTGCCAACATGTGCACTGGTATAAAACATATGCAAGCAGTGCAGAACTGGTTTGTAGGCAAATGTTTGCAATCTATGCCAGAGTCTCTTAGGAGTTAACACAGTCTAGCAGGGATTCAGTGTGCTTGAGTAGAGTATTTCAAGTTTTAGAACCCAGTCCTCTTCAAGCTAAGGCTTAACTGCCTGTAAAATCAATGGAAAAAAAGTAGATGTCATTGAAAGACTCCTAAGAGATATCTGTTCAGTTCTCTAACTTCAAGTGTAGTTACAAAGTTATACTGGGAGAAAAAGTATGTGATTCATAAATTGTTATGATAGGTTTCCTACCATAAAAAACTTGGAACACTCATGCCTTAGATTTATTCTAAAATAACAATATGTTTTTACAATAATTTTATCGTTTTGAGATAGGTCTAGGCTTGATCCCTTGAAATCAATGGCATTTATCTGTCTGCAATTTTATTTCTTTTCAAAGACTATAAGAAAAAATTGGTTTTGATAAACTGATGGTTAGAAATATAGATACTCAAGAAAACCAAGTATATACAAAGTGTTAGGATAAACATATTCATATACCCATTAAATAGGTAATTTTTTTATTTCTTTTGTTTTCATTTTGTCTCTATATATTCCTTTACGGTAAAAAACCCCCCAAAATATTTCTAGTAAGTGCACTATTTGACACAAAACAGAAATTCATCACATGAAACTGGAATATAATATTAAATGACTGTTTTGGAACTAACTACTTACACATTTCACTGAATGTCTGATCTGAAGCAACTGAGTCTAGGAAAAAGCTAAATAGGTCTTAAATAGGCCAAGGAGCTGGAATACTGCATATGCTTAAATGAAATGTTTTTTAATTTCTCCAGTGGACATTAGATGGCAGCAATAATCAAGATATTCCAGACTGAATTACATTATGGTATTCTACTAAAGCAAAAAAGACCCTCAGAAAATTGCGTGAATCACAGGTTTTGTTTTCTTATTTTGAATGAGAATTCAGATTAAATATTTATTGCAAGTGTATGGAGGTTCCAGGACGTATGACTTCATAAAACAATTTCTGTTTGCGTAAGTGGTACAGGCAAGGGCAAATAGTGTTTCCACAATGGAGAAAAATAAAAATCTATCAAAATAAAGGGAGAGAAAAGGGAAAAAAACCCTCTTGATATAGGACAGATATAGATGGAAGAAGTGAATGCTATACAAATTTTAAAATGAGGAATAGAGGTCGCAGCGGTCACAGAGAATGTCAGAAAAAACAGCAGAGGTCAGTGGAAAAGCATAAGGGATCATAGGGTTTTGAGTAAAGAATGTGGGCATCAAAACAACAGATTTTACTTCTTAGGTATCTGAATTATTGAGGTATTGATCACTTAACCGACTTGCCTTCAGTGACTTACTACCATTTAAAAATAAATTATTAGTAATTTTGGATTCAGGCTTCGTATTGTTTCTATAATTGACAACGCTGAAGTCATAAAACATGCAGTCATTGCCCAGTGCCTGAGTTTTCAAAATGCGTCATTACAATTTATGTGCTTGACTCATGAGATGCTGATGCCTGATGGCAAAACAACTCACCCAGCTGAGTCACTCCCAAATCTTAGCAACATTTGCTTCAGGAGAACCTTTTACCTTGAAATCCATCTGACTGTATAGCCATCACAGAACCACCAGCCAATTTTGAATTCCCAAAAAGATGCAGAGCAACCTGCTAGGCCATCAACCTTAGAGCAGCTGAAACCTATTAAACTTGTCAAAACTCTGTGAATTTCTAACTGCAGGTAACCCCCGGTAACATTTTTTGCGACCACAACCTCGCTTGTTCTATAAAAGGGAAACAAGAAATGTCCCTGTCTGACAAGAGGCTGACAAGTCCTTTTCATATTGTTTCTTCTCAACAAATAATGTATGAAGGGTGATGAATCAAAATTTTGTTATGATGAGTGAAATTAAGATGCACAAACACGGTCATAAAACCACAGACAAAGAAGAGTTTTTGGTCAGTCCTGGTCAAAGCTAGGAGATGGTTTTAGATGAGATTGCAGGTGTAGCGCAGCTGCACCCCCTAGAAAAGGGGTTTGTTAGCCTTCACATAAGGCTGGCTCTAACCCGACATGGGTCTTTGGCCTTTAACCAGACTGCTAGGGAAGAGTTGGAGAAGAAAGAGCTGGGAGGAGTTGGAGAGAAGTAGAAGTGCTCCTCCTTAATGACCTTGGGAGATGCACTGGAGCCAAGGCCCTTGGTCCTGGCTTTAACTACCATGCCTTTGCCTGGCCTTATTCCTGCTAATCCTGAACATGATCCTGTTTTGGCTGACTTCACTCCCCATCCTGGCCTTGGCCTGTCCCTGTCCCCAGGGAGGTCCCTGATGCCTGCCTTACTGCTGTCTGGGGCAGTGGGATGGTGCCTGGCTGGCAAGTCCCTGCTCTGCTGCTCTATGGAGAGCTCCCAGACTGAGGAAACCCTGACTCGGCAGCAGTATTGGAGAAATAATTTGTAAAATCATACTTGAACAAAAAATTAAAAATGAGTCATCCATACGGTATGCCGCAAAACTGTCAGTTCTCACCCTGAGATGCATTAGCAGCAACACTGCACATGAACCACGGGGAGAAATTTGTTATTTCACTTTAACCAGAATGGGAAAGGCCTCAGAGTGCTTTTTCCACTTTGGGCATCCTGTTTTAAAGAAGACATAGGCAGTTTAAACAGAATTCAGAGGGAGAGAAACAAAAAATACTAAAAGATGTGGAAAGCATGAACTGCAGGCACTGGGGAAGCCCAGTCTGCACAATTTGATCTTTCAGATGTTAAAGACTACCATTGTTAGGAAATGATCAGTGTTCTCTGTTTTCTAGCAGGTAATTAGACAGAAGAGTATGACATTAGTTTAATTTGAAGGAAAAAAAATCAGCTCTCATATGAGAAATATTGTTTTTAAGTTTGAGAATGGTGCAACACTGTCAGATCGTGGAAGGTACTTCACTGACATTTTCATACTACAAGTTTATAAAAGAGTACCTATACCTATACCTATACCTATACCTATACCTATACCTATACCTATACCTATACCCTTACCGTCTGGATTCTTGAAATATCTTTCAGACCTCAGTTTCTATGGTATGGTAGTTACGAACAATAATGTTGCGGTTTTTTAAATATGTATGTATCATAATACTCCTCTAACGTTACTGGCAGTTTTGCACTGTAAGGAGAGCAGAGCACTGGAGAAATGCTAAGATGGAATTTTGTCTTACAATGTATGCACAGCTCAAGCCATCAAAAGCAAGGTCATCTATAAGTACAATTTATTAACTGCTGTGAAAGGTTCCTCTAGAAATTGCAATACAGGTATCAGTTGCATCGAGTAAACATCATTATTAGATATTCACTGAATTACCTGAACTGCCCAAGTTATAGCTTGGAAATTTATTAATTAGATGCTCAGAGATACTTTAAAGGGTCTGGAAATATATCTGTTTGTGAAATAAGCTAAAGACAGATAACTTATTTTGTGGCTGAAGCTTGTGTTTATCACTTCAGAAAACAGGGCCTGTAGTTTTATTGCAGCAATCATCCTTGCTTTAATTTGTGACTACAGTTTTGGTTGGTATTTTTTTTTTATGCTGTGGAAAAAATGCTGTATGACTTAAGAGTATGTTATCATCCCTATAGATTTTTACAGAATTCTGTGGCAGCGATACTATATTCTATAGGATGGCTTAAACTCCATAGGAAGCGTCTTGTTCTATTTATTCTAAAGCCATCTTAGACAATGCAACTGAGACATATCCTGCTGTGGAATTCTTACTGTATAGAAAGGTTATTTTTCTATATTAAATTCCATGAAGACCACTACACTGAAATATTGTTGCACAGCCAAAATCAACGTGAAATAAAATAAAAAATTGAAGTAAAATCATTTCTATATGTATTTTAGGGTTACAGGAAGATAGAATAAAAAGATAGAGATCAAGAGGAGCTGGAAGAAAGAAATTCTTCAGTTACTGTGGCTTAATTTTCACATATAGCTAAGGATGGGATGAATTGCTGTACTTCAGAGTTTTTTTCCCTCCTTTTTCCTGCCTTGCAGTACCTTTGGCATTTTTAATTATGACCTTTTACTTTCCCTGTCTCTAAAAAAAATAAAATTTACTGTTTTTAAAATATTTTTTGGGTTTATGTTTTCAGTACTGAAATGGTTGCAGTTTATTTTTATAATAAATAATAGCTGTGCAATTGTTTCAAGTTGAAATCAAGTTTAAACGTTACGTATTAGAATAAAAACAGTGCCTAAAATGATAAGAGTCTCTAAATAATGACAATGCAGTATTCTGCCAATAAATGTGTTGTTATTGTTCTTAATAGCGTCCGGATACCGTGAGAATGCTGCTGAAGTGTGGTTTAATACTTGTGCCAGCATCTCGAAAACACCATTAGATGGCACTGTTCACATGACAGTACCTTTGCAACGCTGCTGGAATCTTAAAGGCGTTCTGTTAATATACATTCGTTTATTTCTTATTTTGAACATTACCGTTTTATCATTTTTCTACTTTTTTTTTTTTCAGAACTAAAAGAAACCAGGCATAACCGCTCCCTGAGATCCTCTTCGTGTAATGTCATACATGGCAGGACTGCTTCAGAGATGCAGGTTAGTCTTTATTACTATAGTTTTCCCAATAAACCTTCATTTAAGCAATCAGCTCAAGGCCAGACAGAGCATCAGGTAGTGCAGACTTATGTACTTCTTAGTTGTGTAATGAAGCATGAGGCAAAAACACATCATTATCTGATATGATTTTTCATAATGTGAATAAAATAACCATGTAAAAAAAAAGAAAGGAATTTCAGTGCTTCGATCTCAATGTGATTGAGCTTTAATATTCTTAGATTTAAAAAAAAATATTTTAAATGTAGTATCAAATGGCTAGTAATCTAATTTCCTTGAATATCTGAGGTTCTTTGATTGCAATTTATTTCCTTCTAATATGTTCATACTATTAATCCATCATTTTTTTAAAAAAAAAGTTAAAATGAAAAGGTTCTGTATTAGACTGACATATTGCTTCTCTCTTCACTGTCAGGAAGTGGAACATCTGGAGAGGTCAGTGGTCATGTTAAGCTACTTGGTTGGGTTTTGTATGGCTCAGCCTGTGAGTGTCAAAGAGCCCAGATCATCCACTGATGCAGAACTAGAATTTTGGAAAAAAGTATTTGAGTATCCTTTGTGGGGATTAGAAAGGAGTAATATAAAAAGATAACATTTTGAAATACGGAGAAAGCAAATCCTGTACACCCAGGAAACAAGGTAGCGCATTTCAAAACATACTGCTAGAACAGCAGTATATTGTATATACCAAAGATTCTAGTAAAGCTTTCTCTGTTGAACATCATAGTATATCTGAAATATATAGCAGAAATGAATAGTTTTATGATATAAGCAAGTCAATACTGGTTTAGGGAGCACGGTCATTTTAGCTCTTGAGTCTTCCTAAATGTAGATGTCCTCATTGTATATGTCTGAATTAATAATCTTAGAACTTTAAAGACTAAGTGAAGAGAAAATACAGAAAACAGACTGGGGCAAATACAGAAAACAAAAAGGGCTAGAACACCTCACATACAAAGAAAGGCTGAGAGCACCAGGACTGTTTATTTTGGAGGAAAGAAGGCTCAATGGGATCACATCCATTTATACAGACACCTCAAGAGTGCACAAAGAGGAAGGAGCCAGGCTCTTTTCAGTGGTGCCTGGTAACAGGACCAAAAGCAATGGACACGAACTAGAACAAAAGATATTCTCTCTGAATATCTGAGCACTGGCAGAGGTCGCCCAGAGCCCTTTGGACTATTATATTGAAAATGCCAAGGCAAAATTTCTCAGAGGAAAAGTGTATCAATAAATCATGTGCCATTGCAAAGGACAGTTGCAGTAGAGTACGCAAAACCAAGGCAAACATCTGTAAAACATCGTTCTTTTTTCACCTTTTGGCAATATTTGCATAACTTGTCATGCCAAGAACATTTCCAGTCATTTAAATGTATTTGAATACAACCATTAGTTATGAGGAACTGCACAGGATTCTTTAAACTCATAGACTTCTTATGTTTTTTCTTTCCTCTTTTCTCTCTTTATGTTGATGAGAGAAATGCCATATGCATTTGGCTGATATTAGAGCTCTTACAGGGAAAAATAAGCATTGAACATTTTGTTCTCCTCAGGATATTTCACCTATTGGAATGACAAGTACTATTATTTTCATCACTAAATACACTGAAATGAATCTTCTAAATCAAGAAATAGAAAGCAAATAGCTGTATGTTTAGTTTTCCTAATTAACTAAATAATTTAATCAGAAAAATTTATACAGTAGTTAAAGCCTCCCAAATCACATTGAAGACCCACCATATAGATTTCAGTCTGGATAGGATCCAGTTCTCTTCCTTACGTCCTGTATAAATTGTTTATATGAGATGAAAACTCACCCACTCATAACTTTAAGGAAACATAGGGTTCAACTGCACTATCAAGCCGTTTTAAAGAAAGATGGTGTATTTACTTGCAGCAGCTCTTCTGTGTTAAAAATGTTCATATTTTTTTCCTTACTCCATAGATGTTTACATCAGTGGACCACTTACACCATAAATTTCAAATGTTGTTTATGATGTTTCCCCTTGTCATCACTACCATTTTGACACAGGGACATGAGACATGGACAAAAATTATCACCACAGGTGAAATGAACAAGGTGTGGTAGTTTGCCTCCGATATGGAGCCCTCAGGTTGTTAATATAATGAATGGCAGGAAATGTTTTTTGTTTTGTTTTATTTTTTTTTTTGTTTTATCACACCTTTATCTCAAGGGTAAAGCAGTATCAAAAAAGTTCTTCATGGTCCCAGTTTGTGGTAAGTTTGTTTACCGAAAATGGCTTTTTAGTTCATCTGGCTTTGAAGTGCTTGTGAGTGCACTAGAAACTAGTTTTAAAAAAGACAATCTAAAACTCTTTTGACTTCCTAATATATACTTTCCTTTGCTGTAATTTGCTCAAGCCTGAGGTCCTCGGTTTTCAAATAACAGTCTTATACAAGAAGTAGGACAAATTTTAAAGTGTTATTTTCAACAAAGAAAAAATGAAAAAGTCATCAAGACTTGTGTTTTGGACCCATTTTTCACTTCATTCCAGTGCAGAACAAGATGATGAATCAAAAGGGAGAAAAGGTAAGAAGTGGTGGTAAAAAGGCCCCTGAATTCTGCACAGGGCCACACAACCGCGTTACACTAACAAACAAAAGTCAGCAGAGATTAGTAACTTGTTTTTCACAGTTGTTCCTTCACCAATAAATATGAAAAAATAAATCCATTTGCTGTCTTTCAATACCTTTTAAGCAAATAAATTAAGGGAAAAATGTATACGATATTATCATACATTTCCTTGTTTTGGAAATCATACTTTTATATAAAAATATTTTTTTAGTGAATCTGTGATAGTAGTAGATAAATGACCTATACAATGGGACTCACCATTTTTTATATACTTTTTTCTTTTTGAATATAGAGGCACAGAATCATGACAAGAATCTTTTATGTTTTCTCAAATGAATGTGCTTGTGGAAAAACAATTTGGGAAGAGGCTTTTTAATACTGCTGAGTAATTAAAATAATTAAAAATATTGCTGAGAAAGAGAAATATGTCTTAAAGAAAAATATTTCCTATGACTCCTCTGAGATTGGAGGGACATGAACATGTTATTTCAGAACGAAATCTAAAAGTCTAGCTTGAGAAACATTTCCTCTCATCTTATCTACAAAGCAGACATCAAAACATGAGCTAGGTCATCCTAAGTCACCTGAGTGATCAATGGAGAGACAAATGTTACGCTAAAAAAGGCAGTACATCTATCTCACACATCTGTCTTAAAATTAGATGTATCACTTCCTGAAAATGCGTACTTCTCTTCTTTGGTTAAAAGGGGCACATGTGGTGATGAATTGAGACATGGAAGTTTTACTTAAAAATTTCCATGCAAGAACAGGTTGCTTATACCTTGCTAATTGGGTGTTCTGTGTTATTCTGAGGTCAAGTTCACTTTCAAGACACTTCTACTTCAGTAATGTAATTTTTTTAAGGGTTTGGCAGCTGAAAAAATGTGACAAATGTGTTTTCCATGTGCAGTTCACCATTTACAAATACTTGCTGTTGGCTTATATATGACTGAGATTAAGAACTGTTTCTCTGGGGGCCATCTGGTGTGGCTGACTTTGGAGACAGAGTTTGTGATGGTGGCTCTCTTTGAAACTTTCCCATTTGAGGGAGTAAAGACAAAAATTTTGGGGTTCTAACTTGCTGACTTTCTTGGGTCTGCTGCTTATTATCCTTATCTCCCGCTTATTCCTGCATGCCAGAGAGTTCTCAGGGCCAAGGAAGACCCAAAATATAGTCTCTAGCCTCTGGCACTCCCTCCATCCTTTGTACTTCTACCTTGTTTTCTGTACAGAGTTATGCTCACTTACAGAAGTGAATTATGCTCTTAATCTTTTCTAAAACAGAATTCTAAAATCAAAACCATATTATTAGTGACTTTAGGTAGAATATATTTCCATTTTTCAATTCTCATTTTTATTCATGTTTCCTCTTCTGAATTACATTAATATTAGTATCAATCTCTTTGCGTTACATTTAGGAACATGAAAACTACCATCCTAGTCTTTAGTTTCCAGGTACAAAGCAAACTTTTTATTTTGTAGATAAATCAGTTTCAGATCTACTTTAAAATAACCTCCCTTTCCTTCTGTGTGGTTTTTTCCCCCTCAGGAATGTAGACTTATTTAGAAATTCAGCATAAGGAGAAAATATCTTCAGTATTTCCAATTTTGAATCACTGCATTTAATAATCTGTTCTAGTAAAGTTTACCAATTTTTACTTTAGTAGTTTGCTGTAGGGCTACCTTTTCTAAAAGATCAGGTTAGAGATGGTGTAGTGGATTGTCACTTCATGAGTGTTTACTGTTGTTATAAAATGTCACAGAAAATTTAACTCCAGTTATTGACAAATACATCTGAATTCAAATACTGTCACACAGGTGTATTCACGAGTCATTAAGCTTAATAAAAAGCTTTCCTAACATGCCAGTATATTTATGATTTTCAGATGTATTCTAGTTTGTGGAATGTATACATTTCCTGAAAGTTACGAATCTACACATTATCTAAAAATTTTGGTTATTTTTTTTATTATTCTACCTCTTCATTAAGTGCTGTCTTAATATATCCTCAAGGAAAATAAAATATAATTACATTTGAATACAAAAACCAGATCACTGTATTGCAAAGCAAGATCATTTTTCTCATTCTATTAAGAAAACCTATGCCCAAACATTTTGGTCCTGAAAAACAAAAAATTCTTTGACTTCAAACTAGTTGTCTCTGGGAAACTGGGTAGGACCAGGCCTACTAACATGAAAACAAATGGAATGATATTAAAACAACAGGATATACAGAGCAAAGGCCATATTGCTGTCTTTGCTACTGGAAAGTAGCCTTGGCTCCCTGTGGCTTCCCTTGCACTTTCAATTTCAAAGGCTGACACTGCAGCAGAGCATTTGACCTCTCCAGAACTGGTCTGATCTCAAGAAACCCCGAATGTAGCTTTGTGTTCAGTGAAACCGCCTAAGTGAGCATGCTGAGCAGTAGGACATCAGCACACTCACAGTTTCATTGAGTTAAATTGCAGTCCTCTGTCTTCAGTTAACCTTCTAAAAGACTGCAATGCTGGTACTGGAAGTATCCCACACACTCAGTCAGAGCTGATAGCAGACTTACGGCTGATAGCCCATACTCTGCTATTTCATACTGGACGTGATCAGGAAAATCCGAAGGAAAGGATGAATACTAGAATGAACTTGCAAGGAAGTGATATAAAGAAGGCAGATTATTAAGGTCAGTGATATGTAGGTGAAAATTAGTGGTCTACCATTAAGATTAAAGCTGTATCCAGTCAAAACGTAGGGACTTAAAAATCCATGAATCTCCCAATGCCCAATTCTGATCATTCAAAATGTTTAAGGTCCATTGAAATGTCCAGAAAAACAAAATTAAGCGTAGATTATCACAGGAATAATGGGCAAGAAAATTTATGCTGTAAGGGATAGCCATAGATTTAAGTTGTGACTGTAACTGGCCACATAAGAACTGTTTTTATCCCTGCTTCTCTGTAAAAAGTCAAACGTATTCCCAGACCATATGCCCTCTAATTTTGAAGAGCTTCTCCAACACAGTGATATTTTATGTGTGTGGAAAAGTCGTGGTCGATCTGGAAAATTTGTATAACCTGCTCCCCTACATAATCTTTTTTTCTTTAAGGCCAATGACAAGACTCTTGTCAATCTTAATTAAATGTTCATATGACTTTTATAGCCTCCTTGAAAATCATGGGATTTATCTATTCCTGTGAAATTGACAGAGTTCCATCTCACCTAAGAAAAATCCTAGACCTGACTAAGTAAAAAAATCTAGGGGAAGTAAAAGGCCATTATGATGTGCCACTGTGTTCATTATGTACAGATAAGTAGGAGAGATAATTGAAACAAAATAATCTGAGATGTGGTTGTGTTTTGTCCTGAAAAAGAGGATAAACTAATTACTGTTTTATTGTACTGTTCAGGGAAGATCATATAAAGAAGTAACTCATGGTTATAAAGAAGTAACTCATGGTGTTATAATTTTGTTTGTTGTTGAATTTAAAAATACTAAAAGTGAAAATTTCTCCTACTGAAGAAGTCAGAGGAAAAAAAAAAAGTTTTCATTCTCGTTACACCTAAGATGACCATTACCACTTCAGGACTTTCAAGGAAATGAAAAAGATCTGGTGTTTTCTTTTAACACCAGCTGGATCTCTTTTGAGTCCTGTGGGGAATAAAACAAGTTATCCAAAGCTAAAATGGGTTCAAGAGGAAAGTTCATCAGAACAGGTGAGGGTGATGACCTCCAGTGAGATTCATCTGTGTTTTCTCAGGTATCCTTTTCTGGATGACTCCTTCTGTACTCTGTGATGTATTATACTCAGTGCTTCATATTTTGATAGTAGTTTCCTGGGTCAGAGGCGACAGTCCAGCAGAGGGTTATTTCTTTGTTGGGGGAGAAAATGATTGGCATGCCACAGGATACTTTAACTCAGGTCATTTAATTCTGATACTATAAGTACATAATTCCTTTTCCTATGTTTTGAAATTATGAAGGTGAGAGAAGTAGATTAAAAGTTATTTATCTAATCTTCATAGTAGAAAATTCTCTGGAGTGATGGAAGTATTTTATTTTGAATTTGACTACTTTTGATACAATTGACACCTTCTGCCCTAAACTCTTAGAGAGATTTTCAGCACTACAGTACTACAAATAATTAATTATGTACACAGAAGCATAGCCATCAGAAAGCATGTAAGATCACAAAAATATTGACTTGGCTTCATTTCCCTGTTTTTTTTCTGGAGCATTTAATTGATCCTGTGCAAACCTGTATTCATGTGTGAACATCCCTGGGCACTGCAGATTCCTGATAAGTAGACCAACATTTCCCTTGCTAGCCACAATAGAAGTCTTTTCCCCCAAAGATGTTGAATATTACTTTTCTGTGTTCCTCGTCTGGAATTTCTAGGCCTCAAAAATATCTTAATATCAGGCCCTAAACCTTCTGTGCTACCAGCATGTGCTAGAGCTTTTTACCAGTTACTCTATTTTTTGGCAATAAATCTGTTAAATTATGTTCACTACTGAAATGATGGGGTCACATACCTATAGCTGTTTAAATTTCCACATCTATACATAAGGAAGTCATTGATCAGCAGAAAAGAATCCTAGCCAAGGTCTTATAGGAGTTTTTCATTTGAAGCTGTGAAAGCCAGTAGGAGGTGTAGTAAAGACTGCCTTCACATAGCTTGCCACTGGACTTCTCAGCTCTGCATTACGTTTTAACTTCCTTAATATGGTATTGCCTCTGCAGCACCAAGGCAGAAGGAGAACTTGCTATACTGATATTTTGAACTAAGTTTTGTCTCTGGTGCGGAAGCATATTAGTAGAATAATAAATACGATTGCTATATAGGAAAGCCTGCCTCAATTCCTCACAATAATAATCTTCTGCCTAGTTTTAAGAATGTATGTATTTTCTGGTTTGTTTGGGTTTTTTTCATATAACTGTGCACATATACATAAGTAAGTCTAAACTCTTTCTTTGTATCAAAAATTAAAGCCTGGATAGAAGGAATCTCAGAATAAATAACGCATGAGGATTTTCAAGTCTGCTATGGAAATAAACATAAGATCTGCCAGTTTCCCTTCAACTCCTGGGGATAAACAGGAAGTTAAACAGAGTCTTTTTTTTTTTTATATCATAGGGTATCTGTGAATAACGGCATGTTCAAGAAACCAAATGAATGATCACAAAAAGAAGTCAAAATTAATCTTGCAAGAAGCTCTACGTAGACAAAAAATAGTTTTCCTATAGCAGGTTTGCTGCTAAGTCTTCACTTTTTTGAACTCAGAAGCTATTCAACAGCAAGAGATATCTAAAAAGACCTGTACAGAAAGTTCTTGCTGTAAAAGAAAGGCCTTTTTTCCAAGCATATGAAACAAGTGATTCATAAACTTTTTAGAAACAGAGACAAGGGAATTATTTTTTTTTAGTTCATGTAATGACTTACAGGAAAAGAGTGTATGAACGCTACCTAGTCCCCCTGAACACTTCCTCCAAGTTTCACATCTCCTCCTGTATGTTTTGTAGGCAAGTTCAATTTGGAGCAAATCTCTGCAAACCCACTGGTTTTGCTCTCTAGTCAGCGTTACATAGAAAGAATGCCAAATATTGCCCTTCTACAGCTTCTCACACAATGGCCACATCTGCCTACTAGTAGTAATTATCATCTTTAAGACACCTCTTTCCTGAAGCCTGTGAACAGATTAAAACTGATTCAGATTAGTTAATTCTAAATGGATGTGCTGTTTATTCACTCAAAGGAATACAGCCAATTAGACAGGGTTATACCCATAGTGTACTCATCTCAGAGATGTGTGCATCTCATCCGCACCTCCTCAGCTCTCTCCAAGCCAAAGTGAATTCCACTGTGGCTTGTAGCTCCCACCACCCTGCTCCTTGCTCCACATTTATCAGTACCTCTCTCTCAAAAACTCCCTACTTGTAAGCTGGAAATTTTAGTTGCTTAATACAGGTTTTTTTGTTTGTTTGTTTGTTTGCTTGTTTGCTTTATAACATTAATCTCTGGCTTTTCCATCTCTTAGGGTTTAATGAACCTCTTGGTTTTTCTCTCTGATATGGTTTATTTCTGGTCTATTTCTTTTCTACAACTCCATTCAGTCAAATCACATTTTTTCAAATAGATAGTCTAAGTCACAGGTAATTTTCTTCTTAAGTAACACAGATTGCTCACTCTCTGTGATGCTGTCAAATATCTAAAAGCAAGGACAAATGCAAATTTTAGCATCATGATACTTTTGCTGCTAAGTTACATTTATAAAAATCTTTAAAGAGATTATGGATTTTAGAAACATATCTTTTTAATATTGCTTGAAATATACATTGACACATTGAAAACCTAGAGCCTAGGAATACTCTACATAACAATAAGAAATGTCTAAATCATAGAATAGTACAGAGTGTTTATGAGATCCTTTGTGGAGGCAATAGACCTATGGATGATTGCAGGTTTGGGAAGTTCCTAAAATTAAGGGACAGTTCATGGGTTGGTTTTGGGTCTTTTGGGTCTTTCAATTTATATTATCTTTTTTATATTCCCTATAGGAGGGAGTATGTCATGTCCACTATCAGGTGATCCTAGAGAACCCCTGTAAGGAGATCTTGATCTTTCCTTGATTTTTTTGTTTTATGTTATATGGTGATGATTCAAGTGTATCTTATGACATAAAGATTTTACCTGCCTATGTTGAGACGGACTCCTGCATTTCCAGGTTTTAAAACTTTGGGAGAACCAGTGAATCTTATTTATCAAACTGCTGTTTCCAAGGATATAATCATGATTAATTTCCTTTGTCCTTTGACCAGGTCTTCTGACATACTCATGCTGGGGAATGTGATGCTTGAGTCTATGTATCAGCTTTTTGCTAGAGTCTGTTTTTTTCCATAAAGGCTTCACTGAAACAAAGGAGAACTCAGTCATTACTGAAAGAGAATAAATATTGCACTTTCTCATTTGCTTTGACCATCTTTTAGGGCAGATTTTGTTGATAAGCTTATTGAATGAGAGGTGCAGTATAAAACCAAAATAAGTTCACAATCCAAGAAGAAAATTCACAACAAGGGACTAAGAATAGAGGAAAATAACAATTCCGTTTGGTTTGTTTCATTTAATAGTTCAGCAGGCAGATTCTGGTTTATAACATCTTGATTAAAAAACATTTCTATTAAAATGATATTTGCAGATTTGCAACTTGGATTAGAATCTCTGTCTCCTTCATATTAGTAGTGCTTTGTTTGTTAATTGAAAGTTTGATATTCTTCTCAGACTTTCTGTGGAGGGAGAAAGGCTTATGGAGGAGTAGACAGATCCTGCATTTTCAACTGATTGTGCAGCTGGTGTCAACAACAGGGATTTGCTTTTTTTCATGACCCTGGAAACCTCTTTGAGGACTGAGGACTGCTTGTAAGAAACAGAATCCATCTGACAAAGTGGGGTCAGAATTAGTGAGTGGACTATTGTGGGAAATGCGGTGGGTGCCTGCTACAGATCACCTGATCAGGAAAAAGTTGCTGAAGCCTTCTTTGAACACCTAAAGGAAGTCTGTTTGTAGGCCTTGGTCCTTATGTAGGACTTGAATTTCACTGATATCTGCTGCAAGGAAAACACAGCAGGGCACAAGCAATGCAGGAGATTCCTGGAGTGCATTGATTACAATCTGTGAGATAGAATTGAAGATTAGTTTTAATACTCATGAATCCTGGGAAATCTAAATGGTATATGTTGACAGGCACGGCAAAAAAATCAGGATTTCACAGGAAATGAAAACTTTTAAATGAAAAATAAATTACCTCAGGTTTTCTCAAATGCTAAGAATTAAATAAATAAATGATCTTAAACTTACTTGAATGATATTATTTAAAAGCTGTTTGACATTTTATAAATTGTACTCTATTTTGTATTAGTCACAGTTTAATAGATCAAAAAGACAGATGAAATGAAACAATACAAACCTACAGAGTAATTACTGAAGTCACTTATAACTTTGGCAAAATATGGAAACATTTTGTCTTAAATTTAATTCATACTTGACAATAAAAAATGGCAGAAGCTCAGCTTGGTATTGTAGAAGATGTGAATAAAAAGTTTTGTATGTCTTAAACAGTCTCTGGGGAACAACCTGATTATCTCGGTTCAGTTTCACAGTGAATGTTCACACTGCAGAAATAATTCAGGAGTGACATTCTGCTATTTCACCGGGCCAGGGATCATGCAAATAGGTCTTCCAAAACCTCAGACATTACTGAACACCTCTAAAGTAGTAAATAACCACCCACAAGCTGAAGTAGCTCAAAACCCATTCTGATTTATACTGGAAACTGCAATAATTCTCATTTTCTTGGCCAGGTATACTTTTACTTTTTTTTGTAAGTGCCCTCTTCATAATGATATACCTTTACATAGCTTGAGCTGGCAGTTTATACGTTTTCATCAACAATGACTATCAGCCCATGGTGGAATAAAAAAAACCAGACTCTGAATGATTAGAGAGGTTAGCAAAAGCTAACAGTCAGAGTAGACACTTCCCATTTTTATGGCTGGCATGAATACATTATCTTTGGAACGGCATCATGATTTTATATCAAGCATTGGTGATTTGAGGATGTATGACCTTTTTCATTCCAGAAAAATTACAATAAGTGCTCATGCAATTTGCAATCAAGGCAAGGGAAAGAGATGAAATAACAATAAAAGCTATTACCCAAACCCACACCTAGTAAACGATAACTTAATCTTAACATCTGCCCAGCCAAAGCCAGATAAGTGAGTATTGTAAACATCTTAACACAGGCAGCTTATAAGGAGACTAGAACAACTGTAGATACAAGATGTAAGAATGTTTTCTTTACTTTGATCTTCCACTAGAATTTCAGTTGCTTACTTCATTCTGGTGGTTTTCACTGTGATATACTTTTAGATTTCAAACATAATTTTCATGTCTTTAGATAACAGAAATAAATTTATTTCTGAAAATAATTTAAAATATGACCTCATTTCCTGAATAAAAAAGACTTTTGTCAAATAAACTTAGCTGACCCATTGTCATGAGAATGAACTCCAAACTTAAAAAAGAGGAAGAAGAAACATTTAAGGAAGGCAGCAAAGTCTTCATATAGCCATCTACTTCCACAACTTTCGTGGTACATGATATCTCAGTAAGGAGATGAACACTGATAAAAAAAAGTCCACTGGATACATCAGAATTCAGGAAACCACTCCTTCCAGAGTGAAGGTCTGCTGCGATTTTAAACTTGGAGATGATTAAGAGAGTCAGTAGGACAGAAGACAGTAAAATGAGTTGCTAGATCAAGAAAAACTGTTCTCAGATTCATGGAAGTGCTTTCTTTTATAATAGAGAATACCAGCAAGGTTGCTTGACTCATTATTGAGGATCTCTGGTCAAAGGAAAGGCCAAGGTGGTTATATTTGGTCTTCAAAACGCAGGGCATAGAATGAACTTTATACATTGCAATAGTGTCAAGATCACACTGATTATTTGGTCTTCAGTCATTTCTCCAAAATAATTGTCATTCAAATAATCTGTCAAAAATCAAACCAATGAAAAACATTGAGGAAATGTTCAGAGAACACAGTTAGTATTGATTTTTTTTTAAAGTAAAAAAAATTAATGGAAATAAAGGAGGAATGAAATCATCAATATATTACTTTTAGAGAAGTATTTGTATTTTTA
This sequence comes from Cuculus canorus, assembly GCF_017976375.1. NCBI lineage: Eukaryota > Metazoa > Chordata > Aves > Cuculiformes > Cuculidae > Cuculus > Cuculus canorus. The sequence goes on from NC_071401.1 coordinate 54,849,721, forward strand.
TTCCTTACTTAAAATTGTGTCCCTTTCTGAATTCATAAATATTTTTCTCCATCCTTCTTTAACCAACCCCAGATCCTACCAGGCTTTGATTGCATTTATTATATACATAGTTCTTGGTCTTGCTGTAGCACACATTATTATTTGAGGTGAAATCTTTACGTAAGTGATTTTGATGATGTTCATTTGTATTCAGATGTTTCAGATACCCCATCTAGCCAAGAAGCACCAAATAGTGTTTCTGAGTTTTTTTCCATTTTGTTCTTGACTTGGTTTGGTCAGGATGAAAAATTCCGCAGCTATGGTTAAATACTGTATAAAAAAAAAAGACTTTGTGCAATTGTTAGCAAATCATGGTGGCTACTCAAAATGTAATAAAAGTGCAGCACTAGTAAGTGAAATATGTAGAAAAGAACTTTCCTGCTTCTTTCTAGCTCAGTGTTGTAGTTTTGTGAAATAATCATGAGCACCAGAATTAGTACTGCATCTTCTTCTCTTCAGAATGCATCGCTGTTCTCGCACTAGGTGTGGAAATTTCCTTTTAAATAAGAAGCAATTTCTTGCTGGAAACTAAGCAGTGACCTTTTATTTATTTGACAAATGAGTTTATAAATGCAATTTAGTCTTGGGAAGCATAACATTGACAAGCTTTCTGCAATCTGAACTGGACTAATTTTTACTCAATGGAATGCTTTCTTTATCTCTGAACATGAAAGTCACAGAAAAGTTGAACTCTGCAGAAACCCATACCATCTCAATATTTTTTTTAATAACTAAATATATTTTTCTTATATAAATTAACCCTCTAATTACAGGTTTTGGGATCATATTAAACTTTTATTTCTTCCGTTTCACATTATTGTTTCAAATGAGTACAAGTTCTGTTAGAGTAACAACACAATTGAACACTCAAGCTATAAAAATGAAAGGTTTTTAAAAGCTTCGTATGAAAATTCCTTTAAATTGATTTCCCTATTCAGGATTGAAGTGCATTAGAAACAACCAAACTAACAAGAACCCAATTCTGCTTGACTTGATTCATTTTCAGCTAATTCCACTGTGTGAAGTTTCACATTTCAGCATTCTTCTGTTTTGCACCAACATATGCAAAAAGATGTAGTTGAAAATCAGACATAGAAATGGCTCGCAGTCACAGTTGATTGCTATGTAATTTTTCAGATCTTCAACTGACAGTCCTTCTCATTGTGAAGTGGAAAAAAAAAGAACATTATATGTACGTGTACACATAAAAAGAATACATGTATCTTAATACATATATATATAAATTTGGGAAACCACAGTGTATCAAGGTTTAGTTACAGATCGCTAACACAGGTTCAAGATGCAGCTGAATTTCTCTCACTGCAACCTCCCTTTTTTTCATTACAAAGAAAAGAATTTATTAAGCTCTCCCTCAATGAGGCATCTTGAATTTCTCATTTGTTCTCAACTGTGATTTTATTGCCTGTAATGTTTTTGAAGGAGCATTTTTCTAGTGATCCTGACCAATAGAGTGAGAGAAAATAACATTTTTACGCTACATTTGAAGTTGATTTAGTGATTTTCTTCCCTTTCCACTATAGCCTGATAATTGCACTTTATATGTCACTGGAATAAATGCTGCAGTTTAAAAACTGCTGAGATCTAAAATTCTTTCTGATAGTAACATACATCTTAGTAAATATTTGTCTTTTATATTAATAAAGGTGTTAAATAAGTACATAAAATAACACAAACAAAAAGTACTTTCTTCAGAGATCACTCTTCAGTATATTCCTTTTAATATTAAAAATTGTAGGATGTATGTGACCTCTTACCACCTTTCCTGAAGAAGTTATATTAAACATAACAAAGACCAAAATTTATGACAGGTATAGATAAAATGAAACATATTTTTGTGCTCCTAGGCAAGATTTTAGACTTTAGATGTATATACAGAAGCTATCAGTTTTAACACAACTGATTGTCTTTTACAAACAAATAAACTGAAAATTTCTGGATTTACTTCTTCTGGGTCTCAAAGGATCATCAATGTTTTTGTCCATGACTAAACTTCTTCATAGATCTCTACAGATACAGATATAGCCATAGTATCTGAACTGTAGAAAAATGTGCTGGCTTACTTTTCAACTCCATTGATTCCTAACCTTTCATGAGCACTTAATTCCTCACACAGAAGGAAACAGTAGCGCCGTAGAAGCCTGTGGACCATGAAGGGTAATTGGATAAGATCTTTTGAAAGATTTACAAGCCTGCCAAGGATTGTGCCAGCTTTAAAACTGACTGATTCAGTGTGAAAAGATCTGAACAATCCTGACCTAAAGGTTTAAAGAGAGACCTTTTCTGTGAAAGTATAATTTAGAGCCTGTAATAAAAGTGTATTGAAAAGCACCGCAAGGAAGAAACCAGCCATAAATTCTAGAGCTTAGTATTACATTACAGGACACTTTTTGGTGACATAGCCCCTTGTCTTGCAACATATCTCTGTTGCCTCAAACTGTTTCTAATTGCTTCTTTTAAGGGTTACAATGGATGCTTATCAATAAAAGGATAATAAGAAAGCCATTTGTTTAATAAAACTGACAATGTTGACTTGCTTTCTCTCTCCCTATAAACATATATGAAGAAAAGCCAGGTCTCTGTAAAATGCCGTAAGTAAGATATAAGGGGAAGAATCACAAAGAAAATTAGTCAATTTATGTGCAAAATGTAGGTTCTCAAAATTCCTGTTTAACATCTGTAACATCTTGAATACCTAATATGCTTCCAAAGGTAAAATTCTACATGCTCCTTCATTTCTATTGCTATGTAGTTCAATTTGGGCCAATGCAATGCCTACATCGGGAAACAGAACAGTTTCTCCACTCTTTTCACCCGCTAGGACATCAGTCATCTCACTTCTTAAGTAAATGAAACGTGAAGCTGCTTCCTCTGCCTTTGTGGATTCACTGTTTCCCAGTGGTAGAGCACTAATAAACAATGGAAAAGATTCATTCAAAATCCTTAGGTGGCATCTAGGCATTAAGCCCTGCAAGAGACTATTTTGCTTATCTTTGATTACAAAAACTTCACACATAAATAACTTTAAAAACTTTGCAACCAAGCTGTACTACATACAATAAGAAATAGAATATATATTATCTCTGGAATTTCTTGGAGATCTGCTTGGGTAAGCTGCTGTAAGCATATGTCTTTGTAGTAAAGATCTCTGCATTTCCATCAACTCTTCATGTAAATTTCAGATAGTTTACAAAGCAAATTACACATAGTTTCATTGGTTTTAAAGAAAGGTACTAATTCCCTGTTTGCTTTGAGATCTGTGATTAAGTCACTCCTAGCAAAGGGTATGTACAGGGTCAATGTCTCTTCTGAGAGCCACATGTGCTGCTTTGCACTGATCAGAGACAAAATTCTACTGCTTTCACTGAAGTCCTTTTTCAGACCTTTTCTTCCACAGCTTTTTATTGCTGACCTTCAGATAATATTTCCTGTCTTCCCCCGCTTCTTCTGATTGTAGGCTTTTCAGGGTTGTTATTTTTGTGTTCTAACTTTATGGCGTGTGCCCATGAGTAGAGATTTTTGGAGGTATGTGACACGCATATGGCAATGAGTGATAACTTCATGCAGAGTCACAATTACTGAATTTCAAATTAAGATCTACCCTCAGGCTTCTGTTTAAATTGCACTGGTGTGAGTTATATGCCTCTAGGACAGCCAATAACAATCTCCATGTGGATTGTGCATTGTATATGGCAGTGTATCCAGAGGTAAACACAGCACTGATCGAAGGTCTGGCTGAAGAGCTAATATTGTGAGGGAAAATCAAAATGTAACTATGATGTACAGGGGAGATCTCATGGATGCTTCCAAATGGGGAAAAAGTATCAGTGACTTCACCACAAGAGTTAGAGAAGCGTGGGGAGAGAGACAGTGAGGATAGAATTAATTTATGTGGAAACTTAACTTTGAGATCAGGGGATAGAAATTTCATAGAATAGCTAATTGGGTGCTTTTATTTTTTATTTTTCTTTTTTCTGATGAAACTGAGAAAAGTAGACTTCATTCTGACCAGATATATGCTGGTATATACTTAAATTCCATTAAAAGTAGTACAGTTCCATAGGTGTCAAAATACAGGACATGAAGGTAGAATCTGACCACAGGAATAAAAATTGGCTTATTGTTTTCCTGAAATTAATATAGTTTCTATCTCTGTACCTACCTATCAGTTCGTAGGCATGGTTTTCTAAAGTAACTGAAACTATGTAAGTACAGAGGGAATTAGGATTTTCATCATAACAGATGAGATCATCTCCCTGTTTTCACACTCTGGAGAAATTTATACAAAATGGCACATGGTTAAGATGACAGCTGAGCATAATTTGTTTGATGTTTCATTTACTGTGGATAAGCCTTCAGAGTGAAGGATTACCAGAGTCAAATCTGAGAAACATTGTCATGGAAATAATTAGGGTTTGACATTTTGCAGGTACTCTGTGACATGATGATTGCTGGTTTAGGAATGTTCCAAAGTGCAATTAAATTGCATTTCTCACCTACAGACCATAAATCATTACGTGTAGTTCAGTGGGATATCTTCAGACCATATATTTTAGAGGAATTATTGTAGTTTATCATATTGTGTACCTTTAGGGAGCCTTAATCTTTAAATAATTGCAGTAATAATTAGGAAGAGACATACAATAGATGATCTTAATGTATTGTGTTATTGACATTCTAAATCAAACAATTTACGTTGGTTTTTCTTCATTTTGTTTAGGCTTATTTGTAGTGGCAAAAATACATTCTTTGATGCAATATTATGCAAGATAGTCTTTATCTAGTCTTTATCATCTTTTATTTCTTGAATACTTTTAAATAAGTAAACTATGTATTGCAACATAAAAGCTAAACTTTTTATACTCCATGAATCACAGAAGTACATTAATGGCATACAAGTATATATCTCCTCTTCCAGGTGGAAGACTTCCTCACTAAGCCCTATCTACCCTTATCCAGTTATGTTCTGTTTGCACTGTTTAGGTGTGTTCTACCCCATTTTAAACAACTCAGAGAAAATCTACCTCCTCTGAAAGCAAAACCTGGGACACAAACTTCATCTAACCAGAATTTAAAAAAAAAAAAAAATAAATATGTTGAATATCAGTATTCAGCTTGACTCAATTTTCTGTGGAGGCTTGTACTAGTGGGTACCCCCACTGAGAATACATAAAGGGACCGTCCTAAGGCTGCTCTGAAAAGAAGCATGACAGGCGTAGCAGTGGAGAAAAAAGCAGTGACTGGTTGCTTCCAGAGTCAGTCATTGGCAAATAATTTCTCTGCAGCCTCACTGTTGTGCACAAAGGAGATTGGGATAGAAATGTCTGAGAGTCAAGCCTATCATGTTGAAAAGCTGTGGTAAACTGACCTTGGCTGAGGACCACACTGTAATCCAGCGGCTCACTCACACTCTCTTCAGTGGGATAGGAGGAAAAACAGGACAAGAAAGCCCATGGGTCAGTATAGAGACAGGGAGATGATTTATCAGTTATTGTTGTGGGCAGAGCAGGCTTGACTTAGGAAAAAATGATTTAATTTTTTGCCAGTTAGAATGGATTCAGGTAGTAGGAAAAAAAAGACAAACATTAAACCAAGTTTTCCTCCCTCATTCTTCCTAAGCTCAATTGATTCCAACTTTTCTACCTCCTCCACAGCAAAGAAGGAGCAGTGGTGAATGGAGATTGCATTGCTACTCTTTCCTCACCACACTTTTCTGCTGTTCCTGCATGGGCTGTCCTTGCCGCCTGCATCTTCCTTTGGGGAATATTCATCTGATCCAGCATGGGGTCCTCAAGGGGCTGCAGAGATATAGCTGCTTCAGTATGGCTCCTCTATGGGCTGCAGGAGAGTCTCTGCTTCAGTGCCTGGAGCACCTCCTCCACCTCCTTATTCTCTACCTTGGTGTTCACTCCGTTGTTTTTTACTTTTTTTTATTATTGTTCCTCATTTCTCCCCTGCCTTTACAGTGTTTTTGCCCTTTATTAAATATCTTATCTCAGAGGGACCACAAGCCTAGCTGATAGGCTCAACTGTGTCCTGTGATGGGTCCAATTTGGAGCCAACTTTGTTTGGTCAGTCCCTGGCCTCTTCTCACAGCCGTCACTCCTCCAGGCAGCCAGAACTTTGACATCTGCACATAAAACAGTTGCATATGCACTGCCTATTCTTTTTGCTCCTAATAAAAGCCTTGCAAATACTTCAAAATTAAACAGGATAGATAGAAATCACATGATCCTGGCTATAATATTTATAAATGAAAAGCTCATCTGAGTTTTGTTACAAGGATGATCTGGGATTGTCATTAGAGGGTCTTCTCTGCAGCATTTTTAGTTAAAGTGCATCCTTAACCCATCAATATGGGTCCCCTGCTGAGCAGAATGCAATTGGAAGCACACAAAGAAGGTAGGAAGTACGGCAAGATTCAGAGGATTAGCTTAATTTAGGACCAGACTGCAGAGAACATCTTGCTAAGCCAAAAAGAGACTGTTAATGTTTTACCCATTCTGAGAATTGTTTTAATAGGCAAAACGTTGTGTGTGTATCAATAGAACAAGTGAAGTGAGTCTTTCATGCTGTTCCCCTTGGAAAACAGTCAGCTTGCATCCATCACAGAAGTACCACACCACATGGCTGCAGGCTGCACAAGACTGGCCCTTGGCTGTTCCTCTCTCTTCCTCCATATTTCTAGCACCCTGGTTTAATTTCTTATCTTCTACCTGAGGCAACATTAGATCACACAGGTATTTGACATAGGCTAATAAACCCAGATATTACAAAATAAATTGAAAAATATAGGGATCCACAGATTGCAGTAGGGAAATGAGTCATTTCCCAGGAGCACTAGGAATGTTTTTGTGTTTTTTTTTAAAAAAAAAAAAAAAAGCAGAGCCATTTAAATCTTGATGTCTTGTTTCTGGGTAGTACTTCTGTGGTTCACCTATTAAACACTGTCTGAGAAGACTAAGCGCTGAAATATCTAGATGAGCTACGCCTTCTCAAAGTCCTCCATAGGAAATGTGGAAATATCAGGAAATTTTGTCAGATAAAATATTGAGTTGTTCAGATGAAACAGAAAGATTAACACCCTAGTAAATGATGAAAATAAGGAGATTTAAATGCTTTAGTGTCACTCTAAACATACTTTCTAGCCTAGTTTTAGGACTTCCATGTTTGTATTTAAAATTTTAGGCTGGTAGACACTAACTTCTTTTTTTAGTCTTAGCAACTATTTCTGATGTTGCAACCTTACTATATTCTCTAGTTTTTTTTCAAAGAATATAGTATATTCACTTATGGTCACATGTCTTCTAATACAGTTGTAAATTTTGGTGACTGCTCATCACAAGAAACCACCAGAAGCTCTGTATTTTACCATTCCCCAAAGACTAGTCTTTCTCTTCATTTCCAGCAGACAATACTAACTGAAAAATGTGCATATAAAATACTCTGTCACTCTTGGTTTATGACTTTCTTAGTAATCATTAATGTTATACCAAAGCACAGAACGGGAATTCCAATCATAATTGGGGAATGGTTTTAAAATGTAGATTTGTCTTCCAGTATATATCAAAATGAAAATATTGCAGTACAGCTTCCTGCTCCTGCACAACCCTTAACCATAGAATGTTTAATAGAAGTTTCTTTTTTTTTTATTTTTTATACTTTTAACTATTATTTGACTAATGAGTTTCAGACACTTCTAGGATACTTACATCTATTCCCTTCATAGTTTTGTCATATTTAGGCCCATTGTTATTCCCTCTTGACTTGCAGATTTCTTCTCTCCTAGCAAAATTAAGCCTGTTACTGTGAGATTATACTATCTCTGCAGAAATAGGGATTGCCCTTAATATTGATTGGCTTTGCCTCGTTCACTTTTTCACAATTATCCAAGTTTCACAACTAGGAGTTCTATATATGCAATTAGAACTTTATTTCTTTTTTACATATGACTCCTGTTTTTAGACCCTTCTTCCAGTTAAATCATTTTAACTTCCTATAAGTACTGATCTAATTCACTGGGTTTCTAATTGTGGCATTTCTTACACTTGCAGTTGCTGGGGGAAGATCATTACAATTATTCTCCTCATTAGCTAGTGTTCATTAAATTATACCCTAGGTAGCCAAAAAACTAGTCAAAAGCAGACAATGAGAATATAGACTTTTGGTACATCCTTGTTATTTTTCAGAGTGAAGTGTGATGTAGTATGTAGGGGGCACATATAAGGCAGATTTGAGTTTAGTGACACTGTAGAGTTATTCTGAGTAATGAAAAAACTGACATCAGCAATGCTGATATCACTCTTAAAGAGGCAGTTTTCTCTTCTGGACTGGAGCTGGCTTACCTCCCATCTGTTTGGAAACTGGGCAGAATAACTGCAGATCTGTTCAGAGCTCAGGCAGCACTGCCTTATGCAAAGCGTGTGCAATGCTGTATGTGGGCAAGTTATCTACCACAGCACTGGATATATCTTTGGATATACTGATAAGACTGTGATTTGACTGTTCCCTGGCCCTCTGCTCCCTTGAGTCTGTAAAGCAGCACCTCTTCAAGGTATGCTAGGGACTCTCTGCTGTTTGGATTTCTGGTGAACAGGTCTGGAAGTACCTTCTACTTGTACAGGTCTTGACTCGTGACAGCTGAGAGCATTCTTGGCAAGGTAAAAAAAAGATGTGATCAAAAAATTTCTGACCTCTGCACCATGCATGATGTCTCGAATGTATGCTGATAAGAAGAATTATAGGAATAACAGATTTTAAGGTCGGCTAGCCGGAGCACTTGAACAGAGCAGATCATAAGATTTCATTCATTTCAACTCCTTGAAAAAACATAAAATTATGTTGGTGCGGAACTCCACCAAAAAAAAAAATTCAATCTTTAGAATTCACTGTCACATGTTTTCCAGCTAAGTTTAACACTACTGATAGGAGAGGATAGGATGTGAACTCAGACGAATATTTGCATTAGGGCTGAGGCAGTAGTTGGTACTAGCTTAACTGCAGCACAAGAGTAGCAAACCAGAAAGCTGCTGTTATGCTGATATGCTAATTTGCATTGTTTCTTTGGTTTCTACCTAGTGCTCATTAAATGGCACTTGAGATTTTTTGACTGTTCTGAATAGGTCAGTTGCTTTGATGTGAATTAGGATTCTCAAATACTTATTTTATAATATTGCAAGGTTTACACTTTGCTTCTCTCTAGTTTTTAGCATATTAATCTAGTTGCTCCATCATGTACCAAACAATACATATCAATGAATTCTGAACCAGTATAAGAGTGTGAATAAATAGTGCTTTCTTAAGTATGAAAAAGTCAAGATTTATTTAATGGGCAGTTCATGTCTGAGTAGAGGTCAAAAGTGAACTGGAATAGAATATGAAACTTTTAAACCATGTATGGGAAAGGCATGAATGAGAAGTAAACTAACTGACCAATACAGTGACTTAGAATCTGCTAAAATTTTGCATTACTTACTTTCAAGACCTTGAAACTAAAACTGTGCAAAGTATCAACCAAGTTTTGAACTAATCTTTTCTCAAAACGAGTTCTCCTTCATTGAAAACATTTGGTAAATTCTTTTCTCATTGGTGGAACACTTGGGCATGCACGAACTGTCTTTTAATTGTGTCTATATAATTAAGATTTTAATCCTAATGTTATATATTAATAATACAGGTCATTTATCAGCCACTATTGCAAATTTGATTATATTCTTAACTGTCTCAATTAATATAATTTCAGGAAATTGGAAAGGAGTCACAAGCCAATTAAAAAATGCACAATTTTCCTATTATACTGCTGAATGATGTCTGAAGGTCATATTTCCTTTTATGAAAACTTTCCATAGAAATCTTCTGTTTCTTATTGACTTCTCTTTGGTTATCTCTAAATCCAAGAGGTTGTGTATTTCTAGTTGCACTTCCAAAACTGTGTCCAGTAAATACTTAAATATCTGATGCTATTGAAGTATGAAATTAATAAAGAAATGGAATGATTAATAACTTTGTTATAGGTAATAGTTTGGGAGGCTTTTAGGACTGCCTCAATTTTATTGCAACTTTGTACCTTATTAACATAATTAAGTAGGTCACATTCAATGTGCATGCAGATACATAAACATCCTTTTTATTGCCCTTCAGATTTATTTTAATTTTGGCTTGTTAACATGAAAGTAAAAGCTATAATCAGAAATTTCTTAGATTTCCTGTGTGGAAAAAAACAATGCAAAACCAGTGAATTTATATGCATCTCTTAAAGTGAAGGTAGAAAAAGTAACAAGCAGAAAGATCAAGCAAAATTACATTTGTAGTTCTACTACTGTACACTTGCACTAGTTCTGTACTTTTGAAAGAAAACAAATTCTTTATATTTCTTTAAAGTCATTGAAGAAGATTTTAAAAAATATATTTTTCCTTTATAGTTCCTTTACTGGAGATGTTTACTACTTGCATAATAGGATAATCAGTTTGAGTTCTTTTCTCTCAGAGTTTGGATCATAAAGAACAACTGAATGCAGCAGAAAGCCTAAACCTTTTCAATAAAGCAAATAAGCTTTAATCCTCGATTCTCTTTCTGATGCAAGTCACAACTACAGCACTTCAGAGGGAAAAATATTTTGCTGGAACTCTCATACATCCTGTCCTGTAATCTTCAAATAGGTTTTCTCTTTCCTGCTATTGCAACTACTTTTTTCTAGACTCCAAAGTTTATTTATCTTCAGAGCACATCAAATCTGTACTTAGGAGAATATTATTTTTTTCCTATTTCTCTTATTGTATTTCCTCTTGCCATCTCTTTGAATATTTGGTTCTTTGCTTATCTATATAGAAGCATCTATATCATTTATTGGATCTAAATATATGCTTTTCCAAAACCTAAAGATAGAAGCCCAGACTTGACACAGGCATTGTAATACTTTATTTTAAGGAATTTGTACATATCTTATAATAATACTATAGAAAGATACAAAGGAGCTCAGATTAAGAAGCTGTATAGTGATATTGCAGCAGCAGTTAATGCAGGCTAATCAACCCTGTGAAGTGTACTATGTCAATCTAAATGGGGAAGAAAATACCTGTGCTGCTTTCAGTACTCAAAGTAGTTAGGCATTGTAGTGCATTGAATTGCTACAAGCAGGGTTTTTTTAAGCCTTGGAGGTACACGTCTGTGATTATGTGGGGGGAAAGCCAGATTCTGAGGGTGAGTTTAGCAGAGGTCATTATACTGAGGAGGAGGGTGTGTGAGTTCATCAACAGATAATATTACAGAGGAGTATAGGTCCCTCAAGCTTTTCCTCAGTGAAGCAACACGAGGATTTAAGATTGTCAGTTTTGAAGATCAGAATATTGCTTATCAGCCTTTGTTTTTATTCATTTGGAATAGGTTCTTGAATCTGAACTCCAGCCTTCCAAAACTGCTTCTTATTTGCCAAAATATGGAGTGGTTTGAGGCAGCTTATTCTTTGTACCAAATATGTAGTATCTGCAGGACATGATTTAAACGTTGTGTCTCCTGTGTTCCAGCTGAAGCTTGTCAACTCAAGGACAGACTACAAGATTGTACAGTCAGTTTTGTGCTTCCTTTCTGGTTTTGTTATTTAATGTTTGATCTTCTTTTTCCACTACTAAGCATTCCTGAAAGGAAGGAATTTCAGACTTAAAATAACCTGTTTTGTGAGCTGAGGATGTTCTACATCTCCTCAGGTAGAGCTGGGAATTAAACCTCTTAAAATAATCACAAGATGACATGGACCTGTCTGCCTTCCCTAGCTGTGTTTGGGAGCAAGCTCAGTGCAAATGGAAGGGTCTGACTGGCAATTGCCAGTCACTATTGAGTCAAAAATTGATCCCTGGACTTACACAATGAGTGACACTGATTGCTACCCCCCTATGTTGCAGATTTATCCCTAAGGGAGTTAGTTGAGATGGTTCAAAATATGTCCAAGGAGTAAACAAAGGGGCAATTTCAATGCTCCAGGGCTCAGCGCTTGAGTTGGCTCCCTGGCCCTTCCCTGCCTAGTAGCACAGATGTTCCCGGAGTGCATCTCTTTGTGCCTTCTAGCTGCACGTGGAAGAATGAGTAGGACAGTATACAGCTTGCTAATTCCTGTAGGACATAGTTGTGAAATAATCTTGATGACCAAGAACAGGATGTTGCCCGGGGATTTGTGGCCATGTCTGGAAGCAGAGGCTCGGCTGCCAGCCTACCTCCTCTACAGAAACTGTTTGCATAAGTAATGCAAGAGCCCTTATGATGCCTGGCAGCTGAGACAGACTCCTGAGGACGTACCTTCTAGACCTAGGCAACTACTGACAGATAAATGGCACTTTTGTGGTTTTATGAGTCCCAGCTAACAATTCAAGTTTTTGAGGTCTGAGGCTAGTAAGCTTTTCAAAGAATCTAAAATGGGATTTAGGCCAATACTAAGAAATACCAAGAGATGCCAAAATATTTTGAATGTATTCTACCTTGGGTTCTTTTTAAAATGTTGCCTTAGTGTGAATTGCTATCAGCAGTGAAGAAATAATTTTTATGACTCTAGTGTAAAGCACACTTTATATTTGCTTGTTCTTTGTAGGGATAAAAACACTAACAGTAAATAAAAAAGGCTTTTCTGTTTCACACACAAAGCATTGCTAGTCTGAAGCTGAAGTGGGTGCAAGGTATCCATTTGAGTCTAATTACCCAACCAGGCTGAGCACAGCCAGTCCAACAAAACCCCAGCTGTAGTTTTTAATTGCCTTAAATGAGCTCTTAAATATCTATGTGGAGTTAAACCACAGCACAGAGAACACAATATAAGTACATAGAAACTCTGAACACCCAGGGCTCTAGAGTGCTCAATTAAACTTTCCTTGATTATTCAACAGAACAGAAGTGTGAAAATTAAAGGCTTTCATGCTACAGCAGGCTATGACCTCTTTCTCAAGTTTCAATATTGCAATGAAACTTAATTAAGATATTCCCTATACAAAGCATAACCCTAGAGGTAAGCTTTGTTCCAAATACCTCATGTAGGCATCTCTCCTGCTGTTAAGTGAATGGTTCTTGGTGAATCAAAATAAATATTCTTCTGGCATAGACTCACTTTTATTGTGTACACTGTGAGACAGCAACAGTATGAAATCATTAAAACATTTAACTCACCATGCTGAAATATAGTGGCTAAAAAGCCTTGTTCTCATTACATTCAGACTTAAAAGTGTCTTAAAAATAGTTTTGGGAGGACTCACACTAATTTCCGACTCTGTGATAGACATTCTGTTTGAATAGGAATAAATTATGCTTCCTTAGGTATGGATAATCGCAAGTGTAAAATTCTCACCCCATTTAGGTCAGTGGTACAAAACCAGCAAAATCAATACTCAATAGAAAGAATAGCTTCATCTCAGTGTGTTTGTTGGTTCATATGTTTCAAACTTGGTTTTATTAGTAACTGTACACTGGAGTCACTACATGAAAGGCCTTTTATGTTCAAGGTGTTTTAATTATATGAACAGAATGCCAAACACATTGGACATGGTCATGTAAATAAACTGATTTTGTCATTTATACTTTGTTTAGAATCACTGAAATACATTAATTTCAGTTTTTAAATTGCACTATTAAGACAGAAGTAGTTAGACAGTGTAGCTATTTAATCTCAGTGCCAAGTTACTTTTCATCTCAAAAGTCTTTCTATACTATTTGTGTAATTTATGCACCTATAAATGTTGAAATTGTGTCACAACTTACATTTCCATGATAATTATAGTATACAGTACTCTACCTCTTTAATTATTAATGAAATCAATTATTGAAAGCAAAACCACTTGTGCATTTTATCTAAGCAGACTGAGAAAGCCATGTCACTTTAAAGTTTTGCCTCAATCATTAAACAAATTTATCTGCTGCCTTAGATTATTCCCACATCTTTTTGGCATTTCCCTTTTCTTCCATTGTCTTATCATTGTCTTTTACGTCCCATCAAAAAAGTGACATTAGAAGCCGATGTTTTGGTACCGTTTGTTGACTTAACATCAATTCAGTTTTTTCAGAATGGAACTTTTAATTTCATTTCAGGAAATTAAAAAATAAAATGGTTCAACATTGATACAAGAGTTATTTCCTTTGTCACAATATTTTCTTCATGTGGCATATAAGCTTAAATCACTGAGGCATTTAAAACCTGTGCATTGTAATCTCTGATTTTTAGGCACATATGTACTGTATTAGATCTAACTAATGACACTGAGATAGAAATCAGTTTATCTTAAATATACTCCAACATGTGAAGACTAAATATGGATATTTTACTTCTAAACATTTACGTTTAGTAAATTTTTAAGATTTGTGTTTTTTTCCTCAGATTAGTTCATGTATGATAAACCCCAATTGCTTAAATATAAATAAATAAATACATTCAGATATAGCTTTCTGATAATTGTCTTAAATTTTTGAACATCCACATAGAAAAAAAGGCATGAAATATTTACAGAAGTAATTAGGGTAATCTCAAAATTTATCCTGGCTAACGACTGAGAAAAACAATGTAAAATACATCCAGTTGCTATAGTAAGTGTCAGGACAAGGGAAGCAAGTTCAGAGGAGGAACGTGGTGACTTCTTCATAGTCTGAATACAGAGATTAGAAATGGTACAACGAGTAAATTTTATAATGCTAGCTCTGCTTAGCAGTGTTAAAGGCATGAACGCATAGTGACTATGTACTGCTGTGTAAAGCTGAATGATTGTCAGGAGATTTCATAGGGAGCTCTGTCCAAGTTAGGGGTCTACTGACAATGCGAGCTCAGAGGAGAGTCAATGAATGGCTGTTGTAGTCCCATCTGAAGCCAGTTCTTTGGAGCAGTCAATACAATCAACAGTGGATGTCTGTACTTTCTCACTTAATGTTTGAGTGCTAGATCATGTTGTCACAGAACAGCACAGGCCTTTTCTTGGTCTTTTCCATACTGCAAGTACAGTTCATACACTTTATAAAAGCAGTCTCTACAGAGACAAAAAAAAAGCAGAGGAGAATTAGATTAAGAAAAGAAAAAATAAAGATAAATTCTCATAAGGTGTAGACAAGTTTGAGATAAATATTCTATGTGCTTTTCATCATTACATTTCACTTATTTCTGATTTTTTTTTTTTAATATGATGTATGTGATCTATTCCTATATTATCACAGAAACATTGAATCATAGAATAGTTTGGCTTGGAAGGGACTTTAAAGATCATAAAGTTACAACCCCTCTCCCATGGGCAGGGACACCTTCCACTATGTCAAGTTGCTGAAAATCTCATTATAATTATCTACAAAATGACTTCTGGGTGTAGATATAAATCACTTTGCCTTTTTACAGAAGTGTGAAGTCTTTCTCTCATGCCCATTTACATGGTTTATTATCCTAATTCCTTTATTTAATCTTGACAACCCTAAAAATTATTACAGGATTAATTGTGCAGGGAAGTAATGTTTCTCCCTTATATACTAAACTATGCACTTGCTCTCAAGTCTTTCTGGAACAAAAAAGAAAATAAAAAGCTGTGATAAGAATTAAGACTTACTTCTCAGTGATAACCATAGATTAGTGTGAAGATATAGCCTTGCTCCTGAAACGACTGCCACTGTAACGTGTCATTGTTGAGTTCCTTGAATGTCTGCATATCACAAATGGAAACAATAAAATTGAGAAAAGGTGACCATTTCTTTCAATAAAGATCAACAGTGAAATAGAATCTGTTACATTTTATTCTCACTTGGTCCTTACATCTTGTTCCCACTCTGGCACATGCTGACCATGAAGTGATTTTTGCCTTTTATATCAAAACCCACTACATGAGACACAATTTTAGTATTCCAAGCGAGTTTATTTGACAAGGCTACTTCTCTACATAACTGCCAGTTGGTGTGTGGAAGATAAAAGTTACTTCCCCATAACAAGGAAAATTTGCATCTTCTTACTCATATGTGGGCTCATAGGAAGTGTCATATTTAATTGTACCTGTGGCATAGTCATTCTGCCATTAAATCTGGCCCCTCTCAGATACCTGATGCAGAAAATCAAGTCGTCAGATACATTGTGCTTCAGGGAAACAGTTTTGCCTCTAAGTTCATTGTTATATGCCCTGGAGAAAAAAAAATAGCATCTATTTTATAATTCTTGGTTTTGTCTTTCTTTTTTATATTGTTTGATACTGCAACCAGATTATCTCTGCAGGGTGTGTGGGTGTGTGTTCATCCACATATATATATGGAAGAACTCTACTGAAACAGAAGTAGCAGGGTTTTATCTTTATATAGGTGCAACGATTAACTGTGGATATCCACACATTCTTCCACACATTCTAATGGGATTATATCCCATTACCCTTTTCATGACTACTGAAATTTAAAGCATGCAGTAGCAAAGATTCGTTGGTTACAATTGTGACATGCTGTTTTCAGTGCTGTGTGCCTTTTATGTCCTTACTGATGCCTGTGAAATGTATGCAGGTATACAAACCGCATAATATCATTAAGCATTTCTTTAGGTGCTTGCATGAGTAGATGTCAAAGTCTTTCATTAAAGGATGACATAACTTTTGGGTTACACATGCTAAAGGTAAGCGAAAAAATCATTGAATCATAGAATCACAGAATCGTAGAATTGGTTTGGAAGGGACCTTAAAAATCATCCAGTTCCAACCCTCCTGCAATGGGCAGGGACATCCCACTAATCAGGCTGCCCAAGGCCCCATCCAACCTGGCCTTGAACACCTCCAGGAATGGGGCAGCCACAACTGAGGCAATCTGTGCCAGTGCCTCACCACCCTCATTGTGAAGAAATTCCTCCTTAAATCTATTCTAAATCTGCCCCTCTTCAGTTTATACCCATTGAAGAGGGGCAGATTTAGGCTAGACATAAGGAAGAACTTCAAAGAAATGTTAACATTTTTGCTCTAAGACAAGTCGAAAAACTGGCAGTAGAAATTTCCTGTCTAAGCTGAATCATTTGCAATTGTGAGTCTTCCAGTGTCAGCTCTAGGCATAGGCATAGAAAGCACTGGCTCAGAGCAGCAAATTTCTGGAATGGCCTGGGAAAGCCTGTCCACTCCACAATGAACCCTGTAGACCTGCTAGCATAGCTGTAACATATGCAGGTCATACACCATGCAGGACCCTGCCCCTGGGTCTGCAGCATGCAAAGCTGTTCAGGTGCAGCCACAGAATGATGGTGATGTCAGAAGTTTACTCACTTAAATTCAATAACACGACTGGTTTTGTACATTAATAACACATCAATATGTGCCACTACAATGATGGTATACACACGTTATAAGGAAAAAAATGGAATGAACTAATTAATTTCAGGGCTTTTATTGGTGTCCTATTTCCATAAATTTTCAAAGGAATATACAAAATACTTGTCCCTTTTCTACTACTAGCAATCAGATTTTGAGGTCTGCTTTATCTCCATTACTGGTACCATTTTTGTTCAGTTAAAGGCTTTATTTTTCAAGCCAAAAGCCATAAGGTATACTTCATTAACTGAAAGTTCAGTCTCAGTGTTTTTCATAAAAAAGCTTCATATCCACTTCTTTAATCATCTTCAGAAGTGGTTAAATCCTTCCAGAGGTGCATTTGTTCCTCTTCTGCTGTGCTTCTGTTTAAGATGTTAGTGGTATTTGTTGTTAATGACCAGGAAATTACAAAGCCTTTAATGCTACAGTTATGCAAGGTAAATTGAGTTTTTTTCATGGCTATCATCATCAGACCTTAATCCTAGGTAAAGATGCAATGCTGTGACTCATGGTGACTCTGAAAATACTTTGATTTGTTTATTTCCCTCTCTCTTTCTGGCTTTTACTGGTCACATAGCTGCTAATGAACTGAATGAGAGTTCTCCATAGATAAAGTTGTCAGAGCCAGATTACTTTATCTTCATCACTCTGCTTGTGTAAACAGAAAATGACAAATTCAGATGTCCAGAAGTTTTACTTTTTTACATATTGCAAGGTGATTAGTGAATGATTCAATATTAAAGTTTGCCAAGTACTTGTACATTTGAGAATACTTGTGAACTTGTAAAGAATACTACACGGGTCTGCTACCATGAACAAGGTGCTGAATAAGTCACCAGTATACTGAGTACTATGTCAGTCATCATGCCTTGTGGGATGTGGGACTCTGTTCTGGAAAAATTAATCTACCAGTTTCAGAAATGTCTGACATAAGTAGGTGTAGTTAGTTATCTGAAAGTTTTCAATAATAGTACATTTTAAAATAATTTCACATCAACCACAGTTGCATTTAATTAAGAACTTGTGGAATTTTGCATGTGATTCCTGGAGGAAGAGGAGGAGAAGGGAAGTGGGAGGAGATACATGGAGGAGGTGAGAGAAAGGAATAACAAAAAGCTCCTCTTGATCAATTTCCTCACTCCTACTACTGAGTAATACACTTTGACTTTGAAAAAGAATACTTTGAAAATGTGTACAATGTTAACTATGATTACTGCTCACCAGTAGGTCTAGTTAACATTTTTGAGACTGAAAAAGTGGAGAAACCTAGTGAAAAATTGATGCTGTTGATAAGTGTACCTGTGACTCAGAAGTGTATTATAATAACAGGTTGGCTTAAGATAACTGAGAAATTAATTTTACCCTCTGCTGTGTTCTAAGTAAAAATGCTTCCAAAACCTTGCTGCCTGCTGTCTTTTAATATAGTAATTATGTCTGGGCAGGTTTTTTCTGCTACTAATCTATGCCTTGAAAAGCCTGATGCCAGCATATAAATATTAAATTTTCAAAATGGAGGTCAGATAATTTAACCATTTCACCTAGGGAAAAACTGTGAAAGTTAGTATTTGATTCAGTAGATAAGAATTTGATGTCTATTTTTAAATAACCAGATACTAGCTAACTCAAGTTGATTTCTTCCTGGTCCTAGATTTCAGCCTGCCTTTTTCAGGCTGCACATAATTTACTATCCCCAAGGGTTATGTGTATGTGTTTTTTGAAGGAACAGGAAGGCAAATGCTGGTGACAATAAACAGTCAGAAATTATGCAAATATTTTATCTATGAAATATTTAAATGTACATTGGTGTCTAGTCTTTAATTTAGCCTGATAGCCAATCTAAAGTATCAGTACTAATCCTTAACTACATAGCACAATGCTGTGACAAATTCACTGTTAACTTTCCATGCACCAAAAAGCTCTGGACATGCCGAACGTAATAGGGAAGCTTCACATGGATTAAGTCTCTGGTCACCAAATATGCAGAGACCACTACCGTGAAGTGTTTTATTCTTTTCTTTATAGGGTTTTCCAATCAAACCCTATAATTCTTTGTGGGCAATGAACAATGGCATGTGCTATACTGTCATAGTTTTAAGCATCATCTACCTGAAAATATGCTCTTATGCACCTTGTAAGCTTCAGCTTAAAAACATTGTCATGATTCTGATTTATTTAGATTTATAGTGGTTAAACCAGCAAGAAAAGGTATGCCTTAAATTCAGTTAAAAAAATGGTATTTTAATACATTGTGACTATTTTCTTCATCCAAATGATGTATACTTAACAATGGTGTATACCAGACCACATACAGTTTCTGATCCAGAAGTGAATGTGAAGATCCTGCAACTCTTCACCTGTGGTCCACAGCCTGGGAGCAGCGCAGGCTCTGCTCCACCTGCAGCACTGTGAATGGTGTACTCATGTCATCTTCAGAAGACAATAAGCAGTGGGTTTCTCCTTACGTTGTGAATTAAAATAAGGCCTAGTGTTTATTGGACACATTTGCATTGACCTCAATGCTTGAATTCCACTATGCTTTAATCTCTTTTTTTAACACTCTTTTAAACATTAAGAAACATATGATGAGTCTATGCATTGTACTTCAAGAGCAAGTAGTTGTCCCGGTTGGTGATAAGCCTATTGGTATAATGCAAGCAAGAGCAGGGAAAGACTAAACTGAATGAAACTCTTTTTTCCTAGATCAGTTATATATCCTGAGATCCAATAAAGTTGCCCAGAAAATCATAGAAAGCTATTTCTCTGAGTTCTGATCTTACTCAGTATTTACCTACTCTTAAAAAGAAATTAATAATCCTATTTACACAAGGTTAATGTGCTAAAACAGATCTATGAAAACGTGTGGGCAATTTTTTCCTATTAATACCACCAACACATTGTGAAAGTTCCAAATAATCCTTCCTCTATTCTTTGGACTGCCTTTTGAAGTGCATAACTAACTCCAGAAGTTTTAAATTGAATTGACCCTACAAGGATAACGATAAATTTCGCATCCCACAGAGTAGCCCTCCCTCCAAAAATCAGGTCTTTTCAATGCAAAGCACATAATTTTGCCAATTCGTTGTCTGAATTATTCTTTGGAGACACTGTAAAATGGTTATACTAGCAATGAATAAAATCAGCCCCTCTAAAACACAATACAAAAGCCCTGAAAGCCCTTGTATAAAATGAAAAATTACTTATTATGTGCAGATAAAGACAGTTACTGCTTGATGGAATGTAATTCAGTAGAAAAGTAATAAAATGATAGTTGAACTATGATTTTTTTAAAAAAATTATTTAACAGTTGAATTATAGTTTTTAGAAGAGGAAATTATAGACTTTGATAAGAAAAGATTTAATGAATAATTAAATATAATTTTTTTTTGGAAAAAAGTTGGATGGTCTCTCTGTTAAGTTGCTTTAAATGCATCTTATATCACTGTTGCCTGTCAGGGACTTCTTTGGTCCTCCATTTGGGAAATCATTGCCATATGGAATTCCCTTTTTATTTTTTTCCTGTTATACTAGTGTTAAAGTGCATAACTAATTCCAGAAGTTTTGGAAGTTGTACTAGTGTTTTTACATGAATGACTAAGTCAAAGAAAAACAAATAGTAGCCAGAGGATGCTGATTACATGACAGAAAGGTCTTTCTTTGTTGCTACCTGTTTAAAATGAAAGTCTTTGCTTAAATAATCTGCTTTAGTGTTTATTCTTTTTAAATAATGCCATTTATTTCCCATCTAAAATTAAGTTACGTGGGACAAAAAGTTTGCCATATACAGTACTAGTACATATACAGCAAGAGTGAGGTGAAAAAAGAGCACTCCATTGTTGTTTTGCTGTTCATGAAGTCATTTGTGTGAGTGCAAAGAGGACAGAAAATGCTGCTGGTTTGTTATGAGTGATATAATGAAACAAATAGGTGCCGATGTAGCTGCAGTATTAATGTTTGTAAATTGTGCTTCACCATAACCACAGTTGTATTTTATAAGTAAAAGCTTGTATATTGTGTCGACCAGTTATAAATTATTCTGCTTTTGGTTTATATAACTTACAAGTAGTGCATAATCAACTTTAAGGCATCAGCACAACACAGGTTCATAGACTTAAAGAGTTGAGTATAACCATTTATTGAACTGAATTGCACGCTTTTTTCTTGTAGATAAGTATTTTTTTGTTCAACGACCTCAGTAGCATGAGAAAAATCAATGTTTTTTTTCAATAAGTGCATGACTTTCTTTGAACTTGATATATTTAACATAGTAATTAGTGTCCTGGGTGTGTGCTTTACATGTTATTAAAAATGGACAGTAAAACCAGGTGCTAGTCTGTTGACATATCTTCTATATGTACACAATTAAGCTGTAATTTATCTATTCCTGCCACAGAAACCTTGGAGACTTTGTGATAGTTCTCTAACAACATCAGTTCAATGGTCAATAGTAGTCAAAATGCAGTGCAATTTTAAGAATTCTTGGATTTACTGGGGAAGATCTTCATTGTGTTATGGTGCATCTGTGCATGATACAACCACATTTTGATTAATGTATGCAGTTAAAGCCCATAGGATTTAAAAGAGCCACAAAAAGCCCGCAATAGGATCAGGGAAGATAAGAAACATTAAGAAGTATGGACCAATGTATTGAAGAGTTTCAGGGAGAAGATGCTTTGTAGATAGTGTCTTTAGTAAAAAGAAAATCCAAAGTGTCACCTAATAAAATAACTGCACAGTAGATTTAAAAAAAATAACAGAAACACTTTTTTTTTTTTCTACAGACAAAATAATGAAATTGTAGGCCTCATACGTGACAAGACATTCTGGAAGCCAAAAGTGTTTGTTAGTCTAAAAAGACCGTTCAACAAATTCAGCTGTCAAGAACAGTGGTCTGGATCCATTATATGAACCTGAATATCCTAAAGCAGAGGACTGCTAGAATTGCAAAAGATGCGCCTGTGGAAGTTTTTCATACACATTTCCACTTAACATCTGCTACTAGCTGCTGTTGAGGAGAAGATGATAGACTAGACAGTTGCAATGTCTGCATCTCTACTGCTAAATAAAACATGGTAAAGGACCTTTCACTGTCCTCAAGGCCAAGTATTACATTTTGGCTGCAACCAAACTTTGATTGGCTCCAAATCTCTTCTGGGCTTCATGCCATGTTTTTTTTGTCCCTAGAACACAGTTATAATTTTGTTCTCCCCTCCGAGTTCAGAGTGTTTGAAATAATATAAGGGCAGTCTGCTGGGTTGGTATTTTCATACCATAAGCCTGAGAATATTTGTTGCAAGTTCTGTGGTGTGGCATAAGGGCCAGCATGGATACTTGAGGCTGCGCAAGTCCTGTTGAGATATGGAGTGTGAAGAAAATGAAACCCGGTGCAGTCAAGTTCAGACCACATATTGGAAATGGCAGACTGTCTAAGCTGTTCCTTGAACTAAGCCCAGGCACTGCCCCAGCAGCTGCTACTTGGTATAGTCTAAACCCAAACTCTGTAGATAAGAGATAAGCAGTGCAGGCAATGAGACCACCACTGCTCAAGATTCTTGCCTGGAGAGGTTTTATTTAGCAGGATTTCACATGCACAGACAAAATGAAAATGTGCTTTCTCACTGAGGTTATAACATGGCTTCTGTTTGAATTTCTGGAGAAGGTAACGTAAAAATGTAAAAAGGTGATGCATTTACTCTTTCTCTCTCTTCATTTTTTAAGGTTTGGTCAAGCATGGTTGAATATTTTATTATTCTCATGGTTGTTTTCTTTTTTTCTTTGATGTTCCTTCAGGTCAGGGTAAGCAAAGTACAGAGTTCATTTTCCCTAAATTTTTAAATCCCTTGTATCAGTATCCCACTTACTCCCTCCTTGTTTTAACTCTAGAATATATAAGTTTAATTTTATTAGTCCATTGCCGTAGCAAAACCTTGAAAATTTATTTAATATGCTGTCTGCTCCATTTTCTGTGCCTTGGATATGTCAAATGGTGGCTGGTACTGGCTGGAGTACCTTACCATCTGTTTATAATATCATAAGAAACCAGGAATTGGGCGTAGCTTGTCAGTGATTTTCACTATGATCTGTATTTCTATTCCCTTGTATTTTTAACAGTTATTTTGTTTGGTGGAAGAGAGATTTCAGTCAACAGTTACAGTTGTGTTTTATGCAGAAGTATGGTTCTATCAGAGTGAAGAACTGAGAAGTTTAACAGAGCATGTAAGAGAAGCTATGGACAGAATTAATCATTTGTCTGATCTAGCACAAAAAAACCCCTATGTTAGAATATGGTTAAGAGGCAGTTATAAAAGGATTCAGTAAAGTAAGATTTTGCAGCTTTCTTGACAATTAGATTAATATTTTTACTTGATAGAGAGCCTTAAGAAGACATTCCAGATCCTGAATGCAGCTGTGGCAATATCACAGACAGCAATTGCTACATAAAGAAAATGACCCTCTAAAGCCAGGCCAGATGGGGATCCTGGCTTCACAGAGGGTGCTGGCCTTCACAAACAAGATTTGATGCTCATACCAGCAACCAGTCGTGTTATTTGAATGTCTCAAGAGTCAGTAGCTGCCCAGGAGCCAGAGACTTTCCACCTTTGAATCATGAGAAAGGTGAGATGCAAAAGCAGCAGATGCTTCATACTACAAAAAGGGAGGGCAAACAAGTATTTTGCCCCAAATTTTCACTTTTCACTTGTGCCTTGCAGCAGCAACTGGGGCTGAGAGCAGTGAGCGTTTAGGAACCATAACAAACACACAAAAGATAAAGAAAGCATAGGAAATTAGAAAAAAGATGGAAAACTGGAAAGATACTCTGTTATTTACAAGGCAGAAAATGATCGATGTATATACAGAAAAAAAATGCAGCTGCTGGAAAAACAAACCCCCTGATGTTAAAATTTAGTCCAGGAGACTCAGTGTTTTATTTGGGTTTGAATAGCTTAGTTTTCAAATTTAAGTGTTAGAATTAAGTGCAATATACAAAACAGTACCTCTTGCACAGCAGCAATGTATACTGTCTGCGGCAGCTCCCTTGAAATCCCTCGGTTCCCTCCATGAAATGACTGTCACATTGTTCTTAGAGCACATTAGTTGTCTGCAGGGTCCATCTCGGCTATTCTTTGAATTCAGCAAGGCACTGAAGTACTACTCCAAGCCTTTGGCTAGTGTTTCAGTACTTCAGGAGGTGTAATTAGGCTCAGGCATGCTGGTAGGAAACCCAGGACTGCTCTTACAGTACGAGTGTACTATAAATGAAGCTCCTGTTGTTATAAAAGAGTCTGTTTTCAGTTTCCTGCGATTCCCATTGCCGCACAGGACTGTTCAGCAGCAGGGAATCCTTTTAGGTAAAGGCAATAAGATTTGACTACTATGGGTCAGTTTGACATGCTTTTGTAGAACCTGGGTAAGGAGTTCAAATAGTAAGATTACAGGATTTTGAGGCCATGAATACCTAACTTAACTCTTTGATGCCTACAGTGAGCATTTTCTGATGCTAAAACACCACCAAAATAACTCTTGTTAGTACTGGGATGATTGTTATCACAAAGACCAGAGCTTGTATGTGAATTGCTGGACTGTAGGAGAATCCTGTACCAGTGTGCATGGTGCAGTGTCTAAGGAACTTGCTTAGCATTGAGCTTTTGTCCGAGCACAGTCCTAGTGCAATGTGTCTGTATATGTATGTCTAAATTGTAAATGCCCTAATTTAAATGAGTAAGTGTTTCTGGTAATGTTAAATTACTATGCTTTATGTTAAAGCTTAAACATCTTTACATGCCATCTTAAGAACATAGATTGTTGAAAATGTCATTTTCCACATGAAAATTCAATGTAAGGATTTTGTTGTTCCTGGAGATAAACTTCAATTCCAGATTCTTTAGAAGAGCTCTAATAGTCCACTTATACTCTGTGAATGCAACATCAACCTAACTGATCTTAGAGAGAGCAGAATATTTTCCTTCTTCAAAACCCAAATAAATTCTATGAGAATGTGTAATAACTATAGTATAGTCAGTTGCATAATAGCTTTTTATTCATCTAGGTCCCAGTTTACTAGGGTACTGAAGGAGATACATTAGTTCAAATACGCTCAAATAGTCCCACTGAAATGAAAGACTGTGTGCCTGAATAAAATTCCCTGTTAAAATTGAATTTTAAAATTAAATTAAAATTAAAATAGCTGTTAAAATTCCCTCATGAATCAGAATCTTAGTACATGAGCTGCCTTTGCAGAGACTTGATATTTAATCAACCTCTTTTATGCCACTGTACAGCTTTAGAGTATGATTGAAATCCAGTATTTGAATTGTGTAGTCTGAGAAAATTGATTGCTGTATGGTATGTGTCACGTCAGTAAGAATTCTGACATGATCTCTTTTCTCAGTAGTGGACCAAAACTCCCCTATCCCCTGCATACTCAGTGGTGTACATAGGAACACTAAATGTGAAATACTGTATGCAAGGAGACACTATAAATGTCCTGTGTGGTTAAAAATAGTAGTAATGATTTTACTGCGGGAGATTGTATAGAAAACAACAGTGTTATGCTTTGTTACCAGATGAAAGTTGTTTTACTTTATATTATCATAAAAAAGCAATCCTACAGCAATAGCACCTTCTTCTCCTACTAAGTACATTAGCCACTGCCTTTGAAATAGCCTTATTAGAAAGGAATAAACTGGCTGAAATGAAATAAATGTCCAAAACCAGTAGGAAGAAAAAAATGAAGGAGGCAGCAAACCAGGCAAGATGCTCGCTGCTATCCTATGACCTTCAGAGAATCTCTATTAAAAACTGGAAATGTCTGGATGTCTATAGGAGATTTAACTAACGTAACTATTAGCTCAACATTAGCATCAAATATAACTTGTAATGCTCAGAAAAACCTTTAATATATAATATAATTCTTATATTTTGCAATTGCAGAATAGATATCGCTCTTCCACCCACTCTAACCTGCTTGTCATGCTGCAATTCAGTTTGAGTTCAAAACGACCCTCAGAATCCTCAAATCCCACACTTTTCCATTTGTTAGCACTCCAAGCCAAGGCAGTTGGCTAAAACAGTGGCTGAAATGTTCTGAGTCTCACAATAGCAGGTAAATTGCAACCTTAATGTGCTGGTTGTAGAGGGGTAATGACAGTACAAATTGTGACCATATTTGTAATCTTTCTCTACAGCTGTATCAGGCAATGAGCCAGCTTGGAGCAGAATTCTAGGCAGAGGCAGAGGCTCTTAGATGAAGCATGAAGCATGCGGGGGGAAAAGCCAGCTTGGTGGAGCAGGGTGATCTCAAGATGCGTCAATAAGAAAAAGAAGCTCTATGTGCTCTGGAGGAAAGGACAGGCATCTTGGGTGGACTACAGGGACGAAGTGAGATCGTGCAGGGAAAAAATCAGGAGGGCCAAGGCCCAACTAGAATTAAAACTCGCTAAGTCTGTGAAAGACAACAAAAAGTCTTTCTACAAGTACATTAACAGGAAAAGGAGGACGAGGGAGAATATCCAGTCTCTAGTGGATGCAGAAGGAATAACAGTGACAGGGGATAAGGACAAGGCTGAGGTACTTAATGCCTTCTTCGCCTCAGTCTTTAATAGCAAAGAAAGTTGTTCCTTCTGTTTACAAATCCAAGAGTTAGAGGGGCAGATTGAGGCTCCCGTGATCCAAGAGGAGGCGGTTAGAGACTTGCTTGCCCAGCTAGACGTCCACAAGTCTATGGGGCCGGATGGGATCCACCCAAGAGTATTGAAGGAACTGGCGGATGTCCTTTCCAAACCCCTATCCATCATCTTCCAGAGGTCCTGGCTGACTGGGGAAGTTCCACTAGACTGGAGGCTGGCTGATGTTGTGCCCATATACAAGAAGGGTTGCAGAGAGGATCCGGGGAACTACAGGCCTGTCAGTCTCACCTCAGTGCCAGGGAAAGTCATGGAACAGGTAATCTTGAGTGCTATCATGAAGCACACGCAAGAGAACCGGGTGATCAGGCCCAGTCAACATGGGTTTACAAAAGGCAGATCTTGCCAAACTAACCTGATCACCTTCTATGACAAAATCACTCAACTACTGGATGGGGGAAAGGCTGTGGATGTAGTCTTCTTGGACTTCAGTAAAGCCTTTGACACAGTTTCTCACAGCATTCTGCTTCAGAAACTGTCAGCCTCTGGCCTGGACAGGCGCACACTCTCCTGGGTTGAAAACTGGTTGGATGGCCGGGCCCAGAGAGTGGTGGTCAATGGAGTTAACTCCAGCTGGAGGCCAGTCACAAGTGGAGTTCCTCAGGGCTCAGTACTGGGTCCAGCTCTGTTCAATGTCTTTATCAATGACCTGGATGAAGGCATTGAGTGCACCCTCAGCAAGTTTGCAGATGACACTAAGCTGGGAGGAAGTGTCGACCTGCTGGAGGGTAGGGAGGCTCTGCAAAGGGATCTGAACAGGCTGGACTGCTGGGCCGAGACCAATGGGATGAGGTTTAACAAGACCAAATGCCGGGTCCTGCACTTGGGGCACAACAACCCTATGCAGAGCTACAGACTGGGGGAAGAATGGCTGGAGAGCTGCACAGAAGAGAAGGACCTGGGGGTGCTGGTTGACAGCCGACTGAACATGAGCCAGCAGTGTGCCCAGGTGGCCAAGAAGGCCAATGGCATCTTGGCTTGTATCAGAAATGGGGTCACCAGCAGGTCCAGGGAGGTTATTCTCCCTCTGTACTCGGCACTGGTGAGACCGCACCTCGAATACTGTGTTCAGTTCTGGGCCCCTCACCACAAGAAGGATGTTGAGGCTCTGGAGCGTGTCCAGAGAAGAGCAACAAAGCTGGTGAGGGGGCTGGAGAACAAGTCTTATGAGGAGCGGCTGAGAGAGCTGGGGTTGTTTAGCCTGGAGAAGAGGAGGCTGAGGGGAGACCTTATTACTCTCTACAACTACCTGAAAGGAGGTTGTGGAGAGGAGGGAGCTGGCCTCTTCTCCCAAGTGACAGGGGACAGGACTAGAGGGAATGGCCTGAAGCTCCGTCAGGGGAGGTTCAGGTTGGATATCAGAAAAAAATTCTTCACAGTAAGAGTCATTGGGTACTGGAACAGGCTGCCCAGGGAGGTGGTCGAGTCGCCTTCCCTGGAGGTGTTTAAGGAACGGGTGGATGAAGTACTTAGGGACATGGTTTAGGGAGTGTTAGGAACGGTTGGACTAGATGATCCAATGGGTCCTTTCCAACCTTGTGTGATTCTGTGATTCTGTGATTCTGTGACAGCTTTAAAGCATAGGTCAATTTTAGAGATAATGCTGGTTTATTAGTTTCTTTTATTTCTTTACTTTTGGATTTGGGACAAATTCACTCATTGAACTTGGAATCATTAAATAAAATTAAGGAGGGCACTATGGACACAAGCACCCCCTCCCATTCCCTCTCCCAGGCCAGTCTGTTCAGTGTATAAAACAGTGAGCCATTAGAGGACTGCTATAGTTTGCCAGTGCTTCAGCTTTTGCCCTTTGCATGTGTAGTCTGTTGAGACTATGGGCAATCCAGAGCAGACAGCGTGGGTGGGGTTCATTTACAAAATGCAGACTTCTACATCTGATCTAATCACCCTAGGCCTCTTTCCAGGGTGCAGTTCATCTTGTCCTAATTTGTAGGTCTAAAATAAGTCAGATGGATTGTGCTCTAGAATTGCGTATTTGTCTCCCTGGATTATGTACAGAGCCTGCAGTGGAAAGATCATGTTGTTTCTGTCTTAGGTTAGGTGAGACAAACCTTGTCCTTTGTGTTGGTACAGCAGAGGACAGTGCACATTCTTAATGGGGAGAGGGTAAGCTACACTGTTATAGTGCTATATGTAATAGTAATAAATATGATTTCTTTTGTAATATCTAATCATTGCTGTAGGCTGCATGTGTTTTCCTCTCCTACTGATTTGGTCTGTGTGTAAGCATTCACACAGTAAAATAGTAGCAATAACAATAAAAATAACAATAATACTAATCTTTTTGTGTAACATTTCGCATCTGTGTTTACTGGCTACAGTTTTTGTGGGTGACTAAAACATATAGGTGTTGCATCTTTGACTTTTAATCAATGATGACAAAGAGTAGGCTTTCAGAAATGCTAATTCTGAGACAGAAGCATTTGTGCAGTATTTCCTCTCAAGTGACATCATCTTCCACTTCATTTTAGTTCTAAAAAAACATTTCATGCGATGATTCTTACCTTTATAGCAGGAATACCTGAGAATGATCTCTTCAGTAGAATAGAATTCTTCAGATGTTTTAATGCATGTATAGCTGTGTATGACTAGCTATCTATTTTAACGCACAATTAGGAAGCTGGGTCATTTATGTGGCAGATTTGCCAATCTAATGTGGAATCCATCACCTCTTTTCTCCGTTTCCTTTGAAAGAAATATATACACCATTGCAGGACTACTGACATGAAGTTGTACACATCAGAACTGTATACAGAGAAGACACAACTAGTTGTGTGAAGTAATTACTTTTCAAAACTCATTTTAATAGCTTTTACAGTGCTATTCCTAACAACAGAAGTGCATATAAATGACCTTTACTCCGTTTGAAAGTCCATCGCTCATCCTGCCCCCTCTGCTGGTTGATAAGTGCAGGGCCACATCTTGTATGGCACAGATGAATGCTATGAAATTCAGAACAATTCAGAAAAACCTATCCTATGGTATTTTAAATGCATTTTGGTTTTCCTCTGCTGTAAATTTTCTAGGTAAATTCATTTAAAAGCAACGTAGACATTTAGTAACACAGCTAGTAAACTACAGTTGATGAGTCTAGCAGCCTTTTGAGGACTTACTCTCTCTTTGAGAGTCTTTCTGTTCTAAAATAAGGGTGTATAATCAGCTGGGGATTCCCTGCAGGGCCATCCACTCTAGAAAAGTGAATGGTTTTGCATTACAGGAGTAATTACAGCAGATATGTGTCATCCACATGATCTCTAGGGAAAAGGGGATCCTAAAAGAGATGTATTCACTAACTCAGTCATGGGAAATCATGGTTCACGTGTGCCAGTGTTTTGCTTGGAATAGTACATTTTAATCTGAATGGTAAAATACATACAGAGATTCTAGGTGAGAGAGTGGCTTTGTCGCTTGTTTTATCTATACATGTAGAAACAGCAAATCATCCAGATTTTTACTTGGGTTTTTAATTAACTCATGGTACAACATAAAGTGAACGATTCCGCTATATTGCCCTTGTAACTAGGAGCAAGAATGTTTCATTGACCAAGGCCTAGAGAAAAGAGAGAGGAGGGAATTAGTCCATTCTTTGTGATTGTATCAATGGACACTTCTATTTTTAGAGAATCTGAGTCTTTGTTGCATTTCTCTAGTGGTAACCCTGAGACCTGATAATTTATTAGCAAAGGGTCTTTATATAGCATAGTCCTGTCTTTACGAGGCCACAACACTCAGTGGTTTGATCTATTTCTCATGGTTTCTTCAGTTGCAATTTAAGTGTCATATTAAAATCACAAGTCAGTCTAGGTCAAGGATTCAGAAGCCTGAATAATTTTTTTAAGTACCACTTATTTATAGTATATTTTTGTCTTGCATTGCTGACTTGGTTTATGTTCAATTTTGAAGAAAAAGCCCCAAAGACGGAGATACCTAGAAGTTCACCAACTATTGTGAAAGTTATTCACAGTGAACTACAGCAAAGTAATAGGCCAAATTTAGCCCTGTTGTGACAAAGAGTAGATCTCTGGGACAAAATTTGTAGCAAGGTTTGTACATGCACGTAAAATATGGACTTGAGTTCTGTGTCAGCAATAGAGAAGTCAAGCCTTGAAAAAATATTTGGAAGATAAACGTAAAAGCAACTTTTCTCTCCACCTCCTACCACATTTACAATGAGGGCTATGTCCTTATGACATCACAAACATTTCTTAAATATATGTCAGATAGCATTTTTAATATTTTAAAAATAACTGTACTCTTTCAAACTCTCTAGCAGTTTTTTAAATAACTGGAAACCACACTTACTCCAATGAGAAACACATTAGCCTGTTCTTGATTTTAGTGTTTAACTCATTCAGTTATTAAGAAAATTAGCAGTTAGGTGAGCAAGTCACTGCAGCTAGTTAGCTGCCTTATGGGGATACTGCAAATGTATATGAGAAAGGGTGTTTGTATACTGACCCTGAAGACTGAAAAATAAGAAAACAAAATAGTAGGTGTTATTCAGACCAAGATGTGCTATAAGAGTCCTTCATAATGGTAAATAGAACAGTTGCCTTACATATTCTTACAATTTTAACTTTTTTGGGGGGTAATAGTTGTTTTTGGGGAAAAAGCAGTTGTATAGTCTTCTCAGTACACTGGCAGGTAAAAAGTTGTTTAAAATTGGCTAACGTCTTTTCAAGTTTCTGTGTATATGAAGGGAAGCAAAAGTTTGGGCATGTGTAGTTTTCCCTACCTGCACTTTTCACTTGAATTGTGAAGAGAACAAGACATCCTCTTCTCCCTGAAACTGGGCGTTTTGTCTGCATTCAATAGTGATCTTCAAAGCAATCCTCTTCACAACTATCGAAGTTCCCTGTGCTTCTTGATTTAGCATAGTAGTTAAGGAAGGATGCTTCTGGGATTGAAAGAATAAGTAGAAACATATTCCTAATAAGGAAAACCGAGGGGGTATTTCTTAGATATTACACTTTCTGGTAGGGTAATTTTCTGTTTAAATTAATGTCTAGTACCTGAAATACACAGGTAATTAGCTGTGTTGCATTCTCATGAGTGATGCTATCTGCATTTCAAATCCCCTTCTCGAGAGGAAGAGGGAAGAGGAGACAGAAGGAAATTCCTCTAAATGCAAATCTTTGATACCAGCCTTATATGTAGTTATACAGGTCACTGCCTTCTGCATTTTTATGGTAGAAAATCCTTATAAACCATGCTGTACTTGCTCTGCTGCTCAGAAAAATGCAGTAAATCCCCTAGAGACTACACTGATTTTCTAGGACAGGTATGCCTATTGCAAAATGTGATTGGATTTTGAATATTCTCAAAATCTTCTAATGTACTTTGATTAACACTGAGCCTTCTTGGACTTGTCTGTATGTTCTAGACATTAAATGAGGCATTGTATTTGCATATACTAGTCCATGAGTTTCCCCGTCTTACCTCAGCTGGAATCCTCATTATTCGGGTAATGTAGTTTCCTGTCATCTTTGGGAGGGATTCTTGTCATGCAGAATTAATTCAGACACTCTGCTCATATTGCGTCTTTGAGCAAAAGATAGAGGTTTTTACGTGAGTATGATCCCTTTTTTTCCCTTCACATCATTTTTCAGCAGAAATTAATGCAGCGGTATGTAAGAGGGGTTTGGATTTTCACTGAGAACTTGAAAGGAAACAGCAAGTGGGACAGAAATGAGCTGCCAGGCCTGAGACAACTTTCTGAGTCCAAGTGACTGCTTCTGTCATGTCATGATATTGTATGAAAGTGTGATGTGTGGTTTACAACACCCCAGGCTCTCTTGTTCCAGTCTCCATGGAAGAGAGAAGATGGGTTTCTGAGCCAGGAATGAGTGGCAGCATCTCCCTGCTCCAAAAGAGTGGAAAACAAATGCGTTGGAGGATGAAAAGCCCATCAGATAACTCTGGAAGCAGCCTGTCATGTTGATCTGTCTTGTTGCCAATAGTGTTAGCAAAAGTAAAATCCTCAATGTCTCTTTCCTTCCCAGAACTGAGGCGAATAATGAAAGTAACTTTGTTCATTCTGGTATTTTAGTGAATGTCTTGTTGCTTCCTGAAAACAGACCAGCGTGATGGACTTGGAGGGTGGGAACTGAAATATAGCCAAAAGCAGAAGAGAAAGAACATATTAAGTTTTGTTTGATGTAATGCCCCCCTAACTGACACACTGTATGTTCGCAATTTAAAAGCACTTCTCTGTAATATTTAAAAAAAAGGAAAAAAAGAGCACAAATCTTAAAGGCTTATATAAAAATATATTCTATATAAGGTCTTGAAACAGTTGACATTTTTCAATGGAACAAATTCTGTAAAAGTTGCTCTTTTTCAAAAATCTTGTCTTTTTCAAGGTAGAGGGCTCAGTCATGAAATATCCACATACACAAAGAGTCATCTAGAACAATTACTATGTGATAAGAACTGTCTTATAAATTCAGATGGATGGAGGGATGGATGGTTGGATGGATGATTGGATAGATGGATAGATAAATAGACAGACAGACAGACAGATA
Organism: Cuculus canorus; assembly: GCF_017976375.1. NCBI lineage: Eukaryota > Metazoa > Chordata > Aves > Cuculiformes > Cuculidae > Cuculus > Cuculus canorus. The sequence continues at coordinate 54,883,271 of NC_071401.1, forward strand.
GATACCTTGAAAATGCAAAATATTATCTTTCCAGATAGTTTATTGTGATTAAAAAATAACAGTTTTGATAGTTGTAATGTGGCATGAGCTTTATGGATCTAGCAGATGTTCTTTCTCAGGCATTATATTCGAAAGGGTAGCTTTCAAATTTCTGTCACGTGGTAAGATGTTTACTTTTGAAAGCTGCAGAGAAGAGAGACCGAAAAGGGCTTGTCTCAATCTCATTCCATGTTAACTTGATTTTATTGTAATGCTCTTCTTCAGATGGAATTCTGAAAATAAGATTAAGAAAGTCACCTTGGCTTCTCCGAAGTTGACAGTTAGAAGTCATTAGGAGGAGCTGACCACTGAAGAAGCTTCTTCACTGCTTGGGATCAGGATATGCAACAGGGAACACGCCCAGATCTGCCAAGGAGGCACTAATATTTTGCCTGTGCTCTAAAGACAGCTCTACCAATTAGTGGTTGACCATGTAGAAGAAAATGGTAACTATGTGCCGCTGCAGTTAATTCATATAAGTTGGATCTCTGTTACTAAATTGAATGGTCAGAGACAGATTCATGCTCTCAAAGACTATTAGACCCAATGATATGCAGCTAGACTGATCCAGCACAGGTCTAGGGGGAAAGGTAAAAAATGGTTTAGATGACAGAGAAATCAGTGCTTAAAACCTCTCCTTGAACTTCTTCTTGGACTGTAGATGTATCTATTGGGGCTGCACAATAAACAAACCACATCACAATTCAAAGTTATCTTTGCCCGCTATTTCTGGAAGATGGATATATAAATGTAGTTTAAACTTGGAATTATATCTATATATCAAGAGAAGTATGCAACCATTGAAGAAAAAGTCCAATATTTCACACTTTCACCATGATGTCTATAGCAGTTAATCACATGCTATCTCTCTATGGCACCCAAACCTCTAAAATTATAAAATATATAAAACCATTTTCTTTGTGCTGTTTGAATCCCTATTTCTAAATTTACAACAAATTGAAAATGTGGTCTGTTTTTCAAGAATGGGCTTATATACCTTTTATAGCTCATCTATGCTATTGTTCTTTTTTTATTGATGCATATTTAAATAAATTGTGGTCTGATTTCAGAAGTAGGTCTAAATGGAAAAGATCATACAAAAATCTTTTTATATTTGTTTAAATTTTGGTTCAAGTAGAAAACCTGCAGTGTTTTCTTCTTACAGTAGGTGGCAGATGTAGACTGTGTATTCCTTTGCAATTTAATTTTGGCAGTATCTAAACAGAAAGATTACCCTATTTTCTAAAAATCTGTATTAGTGTCAAGGAGCATCTGCATGTTAAAAATCTCATTTCTCCCTAAACAATTCTGTTTCAAGTACCACTACACTGTTGCAAAGCTGAAAAATAATAATAAAAAATAAGCACGTTAGAAAAAGAATGGATTGGAATTAAATGGTTTCTGTTGCATTAACATGAAGACGACTTGCTTCTTATGTTTTCATTTTCCTGAAAGAAAGCAAAAGCAAAAATATTTCTCTAAAAGAAAAGTTGCTTTCTTATACAACAAGCAGTGTGCTAGATGTGGAGTGCAATACATTGTCTGAACCTGGTTTGATTTCTTCTGGTAGCTTTATGCAACAATAAAGAACCTCTATTGATTAGATCACAGTTGCAGTTGCAGAACTTTAAAGAAAAGATTAAAAAAATTACACATGTATTTTCAGTGGCAGCTAATGGAGATATGGCAGATATTATATGTTTCTTAATGAGCCACTGATGACCTCACAGAGGCACATAATTCTTATATACTCTGAAAGACCAAGAAAAATGTGAATCAGTCTGAAAAACTATAACAGTTAGTGCTAATATGAATGGCCAGTAAGAAGCACGGACATTAGGTTTTCAAAACCTGTTAAACATTTTTCTAGTGGTGATATTAATGTTTGCTTGCTGCGGCAGCTTTTAATTTATTCTGGCTTTGTTGGACTCTTGCAGTGTGAGTTGTTCTATTATTTTTTATATGTGTTTTTACACTGTGCTTATCATCGTAATACTTGAGTGCCTTATGGTAGTGCATTGAATAATTAACATCCACTGCATATTCGTAGTGTGAGCTTCCCCCAAGGAGACAAATATGTGTGAGAGAGAGCTTCTTCTGGCAATTAAGCAATGCATAACACACAGTGATATGTGCTAGAGAGGACACCCTCCAAGAAATATGTCTTGTAATTAGAGAGATCTGATAATTCTTAAATTCCTGTGGTAGGACTACTAGTTTTTTGTTAGCTGTGTTTTCAGTACATTTGTGTCTTTAGCAAAAGGGTGAAGCACCACAGTCTCATAAGAGTGTATTTAGAGAAATTTTAACTTGTGTGTGTGTGAATACAGAAATGATGGATACTTATTGATAAGCTTGCCTTTACAGTAGTAGAATTACAATGTGAATTGGAATGAACTTCTGTGCTGTTCTTTATACAATTTATATTTCATTAATAGTTACACTCTTACTACAGATGTATTCTTCAAAGATTATCTAAAATTTTATTTTAATAAGCAAGTAGGTTATCTTGAAAAATGCATTCTATTTTCTACCTTTTTTTTTTTTCCCCATCATTCCTTCTGTCCTTGCTCATCAGATGGTTGTTTTGTTACATGAGCCAATGGTGATACACTTTTGTATGACTGCTATTACTTGGAATCAAAGATATATATACTGGAATATGTACGCATGATGAATTCTTCTTAATTAGGTAACAGCATAATCACTTTATGTAACAATTACCACTGTGAATAGAATGGATGAGAAGCTTTCTTTTGCAATCAAGAAAAAAATCGGTGAAAGTAGTGATGCTGGACCCTATCTAAACCTGTTTCTTATTTATTCTTAATTAAAATAAATAAATAAAAAGGGCACATTATCACTCCCGTTGTAGATGTCACCATACCTTCTTCCCATCCAAATTACAAATGATTCCATTTGATCTGATTCTTGATAATAGTTAATATTCATTGAATATATTTGTTCACCAATTAATATTGTTTTTCAATACCAAGTAGAAAGGAATAGCAAATTCTTTGATCATTTGTATGCCTTATTTCAGTTAGAGGGCCTTTCAGACTCTGGAATCTCAATCTAATTATGTTCCTTCAGCTAACAAATAAAGAAGCAAATCTCCTGTTCATCCCTCATAAAGAAAATGGAATAATGGAAACAGCTTGGTTTTGGTTTTGGTTTTTTTTTTTTTTTTACTTCCAGCTAATTATATGTATTATCATAGAATCTAAGAACTGCTTTTCCGGTATTCCCATTATGCATGGTACTGTAAAGACAAAACAAAAATCATTGTCAGAGGTTACGATCAGTATATAAAAGAAGAAACAAGAAGTGGTTTTTTATCAACTAAAAAAGTTGGATATTGAATATCAATTTGCCTTTAAGCCCTGTAAAGGCTGAATTAGGGATTTATTGCTACTAAAGCACATTTTAAATTTAATTAACAAGAAGGTATTGCAATCCTAGCTTTTCATTCATTCACAGGATGGAAAAAAAACTAGCAAAAACCACAAAGGGCAATGATGTTTATAATAATGGTAAACCTTCCTTCATTAGCCAATTATGTTGAGGGGTTGCCTCTCATCTCTGTTTCTTGGCACCTCAGATGACTATTGACTGGGGTGTTCCACGAGCAATAGTAGACTAGCTGGATCCTTTCTTGTAAACCAAAAAATGTCCTTGAGAAGAAAATAAAATAATGAATGTAGTTTGTGTTTCCATCTCAGCATCTTTAATGAGATTTTTAAGAAGCAGGCCTTAAATTTGTCTTGAGAAATTGTAGAAGTAAAAAAAATTCTGTTTCTTTTTGAATTACGAATTGTAGGTTTCATTAAAATTCAAATGCAATCCGGTCTCTTATTAAGCTAACAGAATGTAGTCTTTGGCCATTAGCAGTAATTTTCAGTAATGGTGAATCAAAATATGGGCCAAAAAAGTTAATGGCATTTTAAAAAATGTCTGCTGATTTTAGGTGCCTCCCAGACAAGGAAAATTTCTGATGATCAATCAAGTCAAATCCAGATGCATTAATGCTTGCCTCCAAGGAGAAAGGATTTGATCTAGTTCTTGGACTGCATTTTTTCTTTTCTGAAATAAATATTAATTTGTGGTGTATTATTTAAATCTGTATTCTATTTCTTTTACTTTGGATTACTGTGCAACAGTGTCTCATTTTTAATTGCCTGACTCCATTTAGGCTCTGTTTAACTGTGTCTCATTTGTATTCATATATTACTGCCAGCACTAATTTGAGATTGTGAAAATAAATTGGAATTATGCAATTTATTTCAAATTAAACACTAAGATTATGGTAGATCTAGTCCATCTGCTTTGGCTCTGGACAGTCACCCTAATTTAATTGTGCTTACTGTTTTTAAACTCTGTATTTTGTTCATGGTCATCGTTCAAGCAAGAAGGTAATTGTCTGGTGAAGCGAAAATATCTTGGGCTATTATTTTGCATTGGGATTTGAAAAGTGCTTCATAGTGTTTTTGTGGTTTTGTTTTTTTTTTTTTTCCCTTTAAGACTTATTATGTATCACTGTTCAGCCGGGCCAGTCAATGACATTGAGTGGATGTCTACTTACTATAGACAGTTCTGCAGACTGTGTATATGTGTCTATATTGCAGCTAGAAATAATCTTTGACTTACATTTAAAGGCAGAGTGAGCCCAAATTGCCCAATCCCTATTTTCTCTGCAGTTTATAGTGGACTGTGCGCTTGCTCTTACATGTTGGGAATATGAAACGGGTTCAATAGTAGACATTGCCTGAAAGTCATATATGATCCAAGTCCCAGGACCTCATCATTAAGACAAATAATATTTATAGCTTGTGTGTTTTTAGAAAGACACATTAATTTTCTTACATCATGAAGAAAAACAAAATATGCTCATCAAAATTCATTACAAACAATGGAAGACAGTTATACTAACAAGAAGGAAAAATGAAGACCATTCTTAAAGATGACTCCAATTCTGTCTCATCAAACATATTTATAGAATTTCTTTAAGTGCGGCATCTAGGGATACCATTTTTGCTACTACTTCTGTTAGCTGTTGTTGTCTTTATTATTAATTATCACTGTCATAAATTACAAGAATGAGTTGCTGTGCTTTCCTGAGTCCTAATACATATAGAGATCCCACTGGCATCAATTATTGTCTGTTATTATTGTCACCAGTGATTATGATCAACGTTCTGTTGAAAAACATTTCAAGATCATTTGAAGTCCTCAGCTAAGCTCACAACCTGATTTTGCCGGGGTCTACAAAAACACATAGCAACAGACTATGCCTCTCTTTCAGTGTAAACAGATGTGAAATGTATAAAGCTGCAGACCTGATCTGATTAGGAGAGGGAAACAAAATTAATTCTTTATTTGACTAAGGTCATGATTTCAAATATGCAAGTCCCTCTGGCTTCAACAGAACTTTAGTTCTGCCTTTTGTGCATTGTTCTTGAATACAGAGAACAACTTTTAAAATTATTTACATTTTAGGCACTTTAAAATACATTAATTCAGCAATAGGACTTTGACTACCTATAAAGGTCCACTGGTACAAAATCTAACAGTTTTCAGCAGACAAACTATTGACCAGATGATGGACTAAAAAAAAGAAATGTTGAAAAGAACCCACCTCAAAATGTTCAAATCATGTCCTGAAGTGTTACAGAATGAATTCATTGGAACTGAGTGAGCCTGTAGATGATTTAGCTCACTATGGTTATTTGACAAATTAGTGAATTTAGTTTGATCTTTTGTGTTCACAAAGAACAAGAAAAAATGATTTAATCTGTAATATGAATACCAATAGAATCACAGAATCAAAGAACAATCTGAGTTGAAAGGGACTCACGAGGATCATCTAGTCCAACCTGTATCCCTGCATAACACTTAGAATTCACATTCAGGAGCACAGTATGTGAGAATACAAACTCAGGTTTTTAGATATAAACCATACTTAAAGAAAGGAAGAGCCTTCATCACAAACCTATCACAGAAGGTATAGATAGGCTGTTTTTCTAACTTCTTGTCACATAAGAGTGGAAATGGACTCACATTCTATTAAACATTAATCAAGAAATATTTTCTTTTCCATTCCTCAAAAAGCCTTCTCTGAAGATTTAAAGAAACCTTGTTTAATCTTGTTTATTTGCTTCCTTTGCAATGCTCATAATTTTCTGGACTATGGCAAAGTATGGGCTGCTTTAATTGTCCTTTACTGAACATCATGGTTTAGAAAAGTAAGCGTTTGAAAGACACCTTACATTTCAACAGTAAAATGCTGCAGAATGTATCAGGTGGGTAAAGCTTGTATAGTGACTTCCTGCAAGATATTATGTCTCAGTTCAGCACTGAAAACATTTAATTTGCATAGACATTCATGTTGTTGGTTGCAGATAATAATAATATGATAATAAATATGATAAAAGTTAGTGCTGCTCAAATGGATACTTGTTTCTACCCTGCGTGAAAACTCTGTGATAGGGCTGGTTTCAGAAAACAAGTCTCTCAAGAATTTTGTAGGAAATTTGCATGAAGTGATACAGAAAACCAAAGGAAGTCACAGCTTTATATTCATGAAAGTGAGACAGCACTGTAATTTGATAATGCTTACAATAAAATGAGAATGTACTTTCCTTGATCTGATATCTACAAAACATTTTTGGCCACTGTACTTTACAGATATCCTGTGGCACACTGCATGCATTTTTGGTGTGCACTGCAGTCACAACAACTTTACATTTCCTGCAGGTTTTACAGCATTCAGGCAGATATTATGCCTTACCCTGTGCCTTGCTGTCTTCTATTACCTTATCTGACAGTTGAAAAGGATGCCCTGTGTCTGCACATATAACAGGCTTTGAATCTCAGATTCACATAAGAAATCTCAGAGGATATTGGATAAAATGTTTTTCTTTGATGCATGTTATGACCCTTGTCTGTAAGATTCTTAATAGAGGGAAAGTAATGCTTCTTAGAAACACGTTTCTTAAGTGTTTCTATTACGGCAATTCATAGTGCCAATTAAAGCCATAGGTGAATGCGATTGGCTTCATCTGTCCTCATTTAAGCATCTGAAAGTCAGATGCTTAAATATAAGCTAGTCAGCCTAGACTCACCTGTCAGCCAAGTAAGAAAGATGTATAACTCCTAAGGGTGATTCATTCCTAAAGAAAATTTAAGTTGATCCCTTGATTTGCCTAGAAGTGTATTTTTCTCCAAGCAAGGGAGCTTCTGGCATCCGAAATTAAAGCAACTTTTTCAAGTCTGAAGTTGGTGAACCTGTCCTTGAGTGCTTCTAGATTTAGATATCTGAAGACACCAGAAACTTAAGATGGTACAATGGATCATGTGAACACTTCTTGCCTGCATCATGTCAAATACAGTCGAGTTTAAACAGCTGATAAAGATGATTTTATACCTTCATTATTTTTTTTTTTTCCTGAAGGTAAAGACTTGTCACAGAGAGTTCTCACCACTGCTCTTGTAGTGCTGGTAATCAAAAATGGGTGTGTGCAAGTGGCAGTGGCTCAAGCACTTGCTATCTAGTGGGGATCTCGAAAGAATATTTTGTGGTAGGGGGTTGTATGTGCTTGCTTATGTATAACACAGTGGAAGTTTAAGAGAACAGTATCATAAAAAACAAGAACAATATAAGTTATGTAAGTTATCATGACAGTATTATCCCAAGTAACGTATTTAGCGGTTATATGCTGGAAACCACCCAAAATGAACATGATCAAGGTCAAAGGGCATTGCTCCTTTCCTCTCTTTGCCTCTTTTCACGCTCAGGCCATGCTGCCACATGTTCGTTTCTATGAACTCAGGTACAGCTAGCACTCAGCAGCGTTGTGGTCTACAGCACATATGCATCAAACTGTGGAAACTCCACAGTGCTGTCACTGAACTTATCAGCACAAAAAATATGTCATTCAATTTCATCATAAAAAGGAGAGCAAAAGCATGCAGTTACAGAATAAATCCTCAAAAATCATATCACATGTGAAATTACAGAATAAACAGGACAGCAAAACCAAGTAACTCACTGTTTTACATGCTCAGCCTATGTGGTTGCATACCTACCTCTGTGACTTTGGAGGTAGCCAGGGGAATCCTTGCTAAGATCTAGGCTCCCTATGCTGCTACGCATTTCTTCTTGTGATGTGTCACGGTCCTGGCATTGGTGGTAGCATGTGTCATCTGCCCTTAGCCTGAAGGGGAAATGAAACTCAACAAGATTTTACTAAGGACTATCAGCTTCTAATGGCAAATGAATTCATTACACCCAAAGTAAGAGATATACCTGAGTTACAAACCGTTCGCTAGTAGCAGTTTTTAGAGTGCTGTGCTCTTGGGTGCAACTTTATCCTGGAAAAAGTGTGGAAGATGCATTCATTACCTGCAAAAAAAGGTCAATAGCCAGAAAGTCTGCAAGTCTAAAGAGGGAAGAGAAGTACAATTTTCTCAGCTGGAATATGAAGAACCTGATCCAGGGCTGTGGACCCTTTGGTTGAATGCACTGGAGGCTAAATCATGATAAAATCACCAAGTATATCAATAGAGGAAGAGGATTGTGAATTCAGAAATTAAATCCAGATTTTCTAGCTTTCAGCCTAGTGTCTAAACTATCAGACTTATTCTTCCTTTCCAATTAAAAATCCGGTTTCTGCAACTGGAATTACATTTTTTTGATACTTATGAGAAAAGCTGGTAACTTTCCAGTTCTTTTCCACTAAAAAAAATCTGTGAACACAATTGGTATTTCATGCTTATTTTCTCAAGTTGTCTTATCTTTGAATATATGTCTGCTTTATGGTAAAGTAAGATATTAAATAATGCGGAATCAAAGGCTTTTCTATTTGTTCTGCATCGAGGGAGAATGCTATGCTGACATAAAAAGTAATCTTTATTTTTATACATCTGTTTATCTTACTGTTCTGCTTGCACAAGAGACTGTTGAAATGGACTGTTATTTTTTTCCTAGTCTGGGTTTTAGAAACTCGGAGTTGAAGCCTTTTAAAATCTCCAGGTGTGTTTATATATTTCTTTCAAATTCACTGTTTTAAGTGTCACAATAGTGAATAACTTAATTGTGGTTTGTTATATAATACGGGAGATGTTGCAACCATTTAGAATGTAATAAAAATCTTTGTTCTTCTTTTCTTTGGAAACAGAAAATGCAACATGTATTATAGATTCAACAGCAAGTGAGTATATTTAACGTTGAGCCTTCTTGAGATTACTGCAAAGTGTTATCGTTTTTGACATTAAGCACCATGATCAGTCCAAAAATAGTTCTCTTTAGAAGTAATCTGTTAGTATTTGTGTTAATATTAAAATGTTAAAATGAAGGGCAGTTGGATTTATTATTAGTAAATGAAAATACTGCTCAATGTGCACATTAATATTTTTCTTGGAACCTTATCTATTTTAAATATTCTGTAACATAATTATATAAAAGCAAATTCAGTTTTAATATGTCAGATAGTGCTATCATCTTGCAGGCAGCCCTCCAAGGTTAATAATGTCAGGAAATATAAAGTGTTTTTGACTATAAGATTAGACTTCTTATTTGGAAAAGGGCTTTAAATTTCATTTCTAAAGCAGATTTCATGCCCCATGAAATTTAAACCCTGACATTTAGAAAACATTCACTTTATTATAATGTAGTGAAAAATTATAGCATACACGCTTCTTGCTCGATCCATCAAGACTTCTTCTGGAAAGACTAGGAATGCTTTCACAGGTAAAGGATGTGAAATTCACTAAGTAATCGATGCCACCATCTGTTCATCTTCAAGAAACAGACAGTTAAGCCGAAGTATCTGCTTTCTTAACTCTGTTCGTTGAAGTTTGAAAACAAAACCTTAAAATATATATGAAACTTGTTTACATTTAATGACACGTTTTTCCAAAAAAAGTTTCACTTCCACATAAAAATTCCAGAAATATGTGATAAAAATTAAACAGGTAGCACGGATAACTCTTTCTGTATTAATCATCAAGATTGATTAAACTTGACCAGATAGTGCTGTGATCCCATACGATCTTTTCAGGAAGTAGGGCTTGTCCTATGCAAGAAAGATACAGACCACACTTTTGCTTCAGGTTTATATTTTGACAACAGCTTTCAACAAAAAAGGAAAACAAACAAAAAATAAATGAATTTACTATTTGATATTTGTTATTGCTCCCAAAACTATTTACTATAACCTTCAAAGAGGTAAAGTGCCACAAATTTTTTCAAATTATTCTTCAGTCACTGTAGTTGGGAACCCAAGATGGCAGGGCTTGCAGAGCTCACCTCTACTACCGTTTAAAAGTAGTCAAACCAGAATTATGGCCAGTCCTCTGTCCAAATGGAGAGCACTGGAGGAGATGAGAGAAGATGCAGAGTCAGAAAATTAGTTCAGCAGGCTGTCTTCAAGAATCATGGCTAGAAAGCACTTTGTTGGAAAGAGGAGAGAGACCAATTTACTGCTCTTCAGGTACCTTCGCTGTTACTCATGTAGAAAGAGGTAGTAAAAGCAGTCATTCCTTAAATTCCCTGCTTGCCCTGTTAACAGTATACTTTTGTAAAGCATGTAGAAGCAATGCAGCTATGTTCTATGATTCATTAGTATTGTAGTTGAATAGATACATGGAAATCATACTGCTTCACTTGGCATCAACCGGCAACTGACCGTTAATTTCATAAGTCAATGACAACGCCTCATGGGCTGTTTGCAATTAATGTTAGGTAAATGACATATAATGGTATGTTTAAGCCCTGACAAATGTAGCTCTTACTGTGTTTTGTGTTTCTTAAAGCACTGCTTATGCCTCAAATAGTACTTTGATATAACTGAGAAAAAATAAATGATGGAAGAATAGATATTTTCATCTTAAAGTTCTAGACCCATAGCCTGTGAAGAGCATAGATAATAGCTCCACCATTCGCAGCCTTTGCTGAGGTAAGTTTGTAGAAAGCAAGCAAAAACCCTGTGAAGATACAGGCGTGTTTGTTAAAGGCATGTTTGAAATCATCTTCCTCTCTTAGATACCAAACTACCACTAAGTTAAGAGCCATGTGAGACTGTACTCAGGTGTGGAACTGTTTGTTGTTCTCAAGACCCTATTTCTTCTAATCTGAGTAATAGCTTTAGTCTTCTGTTTCAAGACAAGTTTCTGATAGTGTTCTTACTTAGCTTTTTAATAATAGTCCCCATTACTGAATTTAGTCAGTAATTTGGAGAAGGTGAGAATTGGAGACCTGAATTCAATGCCTTCCTCAGCATGAAAGTGTTTGAAAGCACATCTTCCCTGACAGTGCTTTCAGTACTAGATTAGAAATTAATATGGAAGGAGCCACCTTTCAGCTCTTTGGTCCAGCTGAAACATTGTGGCCAACGGAATTCGAGACTGGCAAAACCCAAAAGGCAGACAGTGAGAGGAAAAAGCAAATGAGAATGAAGAAACAGTCACGAATTTGTTAAATAAAATAGAGTAATAGGAACATAGTGGACTGGCTGCAGAAACTACAGGTCAAATGGGGAAAGATTGTTATGCTGGTTTCTCTTGCTAGTTTAGGAGGAAGCTTTAGTATTGTTGATGAAATTAAAATTGAATTACTCTCTGGAAACCACTCTGTGTAATTTTGATAATCAGTTCAACGAAGCATGATTGCTATTCCATGTTCTCAAAGGAGGAAGGAGTGTCCTGACACCTTTCTGCAGTTTTCTCCAGGTTACCAAGTCAAATCCTTTATCAAAGGCAATAAAAACTCCAGAAGGTCTGAAAACAGGGTAAAATTTGCAGGTATAAAGCTTCAGTCAAGGAACAAGGTCATATAAATAGAAAGTGACTTTTGTTTCCTAACTACAGAAAAGCAGAAAAATTTGCAAATGTAATTTATTAAATAAGGGGTAAACTAGCACGTGAAGTGATCGACTGTACATTAACTGCTTGTTCGACGAGAGGTATCAATGATTAGGAACCCATATTTTTCTATACAGTTACTAATTGATTTTTCCCATTATTTATTTTTCATAATGAGTAGACAGTCATGACAGTTCATCAAATCATTGCAAAATCTACCATTATATAAAGGAAAGTGATTATAAGATTAAGAGGAAATGTGAGTAGACAGTGAAATTCAAGAAACACCACAATTACAGAGTGATTAAACAATCAAAACATAAGCATGCTTTATTGAAAAACCCACATAAAATGAATTTAATAAAGCACTAGAAAAAATATTTCTTATACCTAAAAATGTTGTCATTATTTTTTAATGTATTTTGGATTTGAATCAGAAGAGTCACAAAACCACAGCTGCTGAACAAAGCTGCTGAAGAAGAATGCAACCTTTCTTACACTCTTGTTCTGACACAAATTGTGCCTGAGACAACACTGTAGATCAACACTTTTAGTAATCTAGGGTGCTTTAAAAGCTTTAGTGAGAATAAGCCTGAATGGTATTGATTAATTGATGGCAAGATAAGATTCAGAAGTGCTAAAACTCTTTGCCTGTTTCTTCAGTTTATTGAAATGGGAGTCTAGCCTTTAGTTGTCTGGATTTTAACTTCTTATATTGTTTCATTTTCAAGTTACTGAACAAAGGTTTCCCGAGGATATATTTCTCTAGATACGAAACATTATTTAGTACATTACAATACTTTACACATTGGCCATTACAGGAATTACCCTGCATATTTGATTTTCACATCTCAACTTTCCAGGTGTTTTCACAAAGATCACAAATTCCGTTTTTTTTAAATACTGATTTTCTACCATAACTACATACAATTACAATGCATTTACCATTCAAGTAGAAATGATTGAATTTCATTTTTTATTTACCATTAAATGCAATCTAATGTAATCTAATATTGTACCATGGTTCCTAATGCTGCTGTTTGGAAAGTCATAAATTTATCAGTTTACCTCTTGTCACCTTTCCAGATATGTTAGTTGGTATTATTTTTTTTATTATTGTTGTACCTTTAGTAAGTTTAATATAGTAGTTATATCTGAGAATATATTTGAAACCAGATATCTTATGCGCAGAAGAAAAGAAGTTACTCCATTACTGTTATACATTAATGGTAGCCTTGCTGTTGTCTCTCTGAATATCTGTTATTTACTTGCTTTTGATAAATGCATTTTATTCTTGTTAAGCATCAGCATTCTAATTATACATTGCTTCCATAGTGTGACCTTTATCTGACATAATTTTCAACAGATTTTTCTAACATCCTAAAAGTTTTTCTTCACACTTACTATGGACTTCTAATCTACTACTGAAGAAGCCAGCTAAAGCATAAAAGCTCAAGAACAATTTCCAGTCCTCGGCTAGAGAGTGATTAATTTTACTTAAAATAAGAAGACTCTTACCAATTATTCTGTTTAAGGATATAGAATAACACAGATAGTGGTCTACCTGTATGTTCTGCATCCTGACTTCGAACGACAAATCGATGTGTCAAAACAGATATAACAAATCCAGCCCCTATCTCAAAGATATCCTTAACTGAGCTTTCTGTTCAAGAAAGCTGCTTTGCAGCCAACAAAATTATATATTTTTTCAGTGATATGTTCTCTGAGTACTAGCTGAAGCTTCCATTACTTTTTTGGTCTATGTATTTCTCATTTTATTATGTTTTTACTCGATAGAAAAAAATTGCAGTCCTTATCACTTTGGGAAATTAATTCTTTTGAAGTATAGATTAATAAAATATTAGTAAAAGCTATTATTGTGTACATATGACTGAAGTGAATAAAAGAAATTTCATTCCTCTAGATTTTTAAAGCTGTGGCATTATTGACTGTCTCAGGCTCGTTGATTTCCCTCATGTAAGCATATGGGATTTTTTGTAAGTAATGAAATGCCACGGTTCAGTGTGGCGTATCTTTCATTAAATCTACAGTTATGAAATCTTTTTAATAATGTGTATGACAGTCTTTTACCCTCCTCCAACTTTCATCTGGGATAGAGATGTAATTGAATTGGGTTTACTTTGTATTTTCTGTGGGTAGGTAGTAAAATCCATGATATTTTTAAGACACTGTGAAACTCTACTTTCTTGTCAAGTTAGAACCTTACTTTCATACGTTGATGCATTTGCTGCTAGCAAATATAAAAAAAGATTAGTAAAGATACTTCTAAAAACATCAGATTAGAAGCCACAACTATGCAAGGAAGAAAGAAAGGAAAATAATTATCAAAAAATCCAGACTCAGTCATTGATCCTAAAAACACTTAGGCACACTTTTATATAAAAGCATAATGTCTTTGAAGTTCATGGGATCATTATTGTAAGTAAAATCAAAGCTTTGCTTACAATCTACAGTGAAATGATTAACTGTGGCTACTGTTTCTATTGTTTTTCATGAAAAGTAAATATTTTTGTAAGCTTTTATCATTATGAGAATGCGTAATAATATTTTTCCTCTTGAGTTCGGGGCATATAAACAGTATTATTTTAAAACATTCAAGCTGAACATATAAAGCAAGATTCTGCATCTTGGTCAGTCCTTCAGATCACTAATCACATGCGGTAGAGAACTGGAACTGAAAAGAGTGGAGGAAATTCCCCTTAACACTGCATACAAAGATAGTTCAGGTAGAATAATTTGTCAGGTTGAGCTCAAATTATCATTTTGTCTAGGATATTGATGAATTCCAGATAAAATTAAGAAAAGCCTTTTTGAAGGAATATATAACTGAAGCAAACTGTCTCTTTAAATATTGGTCACATTGATTTACAAGCCTAACACTGTCTTTACAGTATAGTCAACTTTATTCCTTCAAGCAATGATGCTCTGCTTGTAGATTACTTTAGTGTTGTCCTGTTAGAACTTCTGTGTCCATTTTAAATTTTGATTGAAGCTGATAAAGACAAAGCCTGTTTCTACACTTTCTTTCTTCTATCAAATAGGGAAGAATTTTTAATTTCAGTTAAACGTTGACACTTTAAACCCTTCAAAGCCAATGCAATTCTATATTGTAACCTGAGTTACTACCAAGATCTGCAGTGGGTAGTGTAGGGATCCCATTCTTCAGATTCCTCCAGTTTGATTCAACTTATTTTTCACTTTCTTCAAATACAGATCCTCTGGTCCCCTTTTCTACTAGTTACAAATTAATTAAGGTGATATAGGTCTGAAAAACCTGGATTTGCAAATTGGTGTACGCAGAAAGGAAGGAAAAACACATGGTATAATCCTAGAGAGAACAGCTGTCACAAGACTGTGGTTTTAAGAGGAGAGAAAGGTACTGTGATACAGCACAGCTGAAACATTAAAGAGGTTGTTTGCAAGTGTTCTTCAAGTTACATGAACTGTTAATAAGGCAGATTGATTATCTCTCTGATCTGCCCTCCACAGGTTATATGTGTATTACTAGATAAAGAGTGGATCCATAATTACCCTCACTGCCTAAATGTTAGCCTGCTCCCTGGCTCTGTGTTGTGCTCCCTCTCTCCAAGAAAAACTTTTATACAGGGATCTAAAGCTAAGCAATGTGGATTACAGATCAGTTGATGCCACTTTGCTTATGATCATCTCTTGCTGCTATACTGTTTTTCACTATCGATAGTCAATAATTCCTCACATGTGCAAAATACCCCTCTGGACAGATCTGATGATCCTGGAAGCTCTGCAAGATGCAAAGTTGAGGGGACTGAGGCACGAACTGCAAAACTTGTATTAACAGAAGACCCTTATTATAAAAGCAGGCTGCTTTTATACATCTCTCCTAAATTTCAACAAACACGGAGTTACCTGATTGGTTACAAACAACTGTCCCCGCGCTCAAACTCCAAAACAACTGCTCAACAGGTAACTGATCAGTCGCTGTTCACGCACAGTCCCAACTCCTTCTTTGGGCATCAGAATTACAATTGTCTCTCTTGTTCTTCTGTTTAAGGTACTTGTCGTAGGTGCTTTCCCGGCACTGTTCCTCTGTTGTCCGCTCCTTCAAGGTCGCTGAAGGGCATTCTCCAGCTCGGCCCATTCTCTGTGTGGCCCATTCTGGTGGGGCCACAGCGTCGGGGCTGGGGGGGCGCTCGGCTGCAGGAGCCGGACAGCCCCACGCTCTGGGCACTGGCGCCGAGGGAAAAACTCCCAACAATTCCCCGATTTTGTTTTTCAGCTATGGCTACAGTATTAAAAGCTCTTTCTAACTGCCACCATAAACATTGCATAATACAAAGGACTATCGTTAACATTATTAAAGCCATTAACAAAATTATTCCACCTCACAATATGATTTCTTAACTCCAAACAACAATTGAACATTCAATATTACTGTCCATATCGTCCAAATCGTTTTCATCTTGAATTCGTGTCATCTTCTCTATATACAGTCACGTCTACTTTGCTGGGACCCAGCGTGTTCCTTTATCTGTAATGACACAAGCATACCCTTGTCCCCACGTTATTAACTGTTTTTCCCATTACCTTTATCTGATTTTTATGTTCTAACATTCCTGTGGACATGGTTTGCATGTTTCACAATCGGTGGAATTAAACTTTCACCTGGTAGCCGCAAAAAATTCATTACATATTGCACCTTAGTGATTCTATTTGCTGGTGATTCCCCTAAGTCCCCCTGTTTTTGTTTTTGCAAATAGATTTTAATTGTTTGATATGTCCCTTCAACAACTGCTTGTCCTGTTGGGGAATGCGGAATGCCTGTAAAATGTTGCACTCCCCATTGTTGAAAATTTTTTTTTGTACTTTGTAAAACATATGCTGCTCCATTATCCGTTTTTATCTGGTTTGGGACTCCCAAGGTTGCAAACACATGTCAAAAATGTGTCTGAATGTGCCATGAAGTTTCCCTACTCAACACTGTCATACAAATTGCCAAAGAACAGGTATCTATTGACACATGTATATATTTTAATCTCCCAAATTCTGAGACGTGTGACATCTGTCTGCCACAACTGTAATGAATACAATCCACGAGGATTGACTGCAACATTGGGCCCTTTATTACATTGCTGACAATCGGGCCACATTTGTATAATTGTTTTGGCCTCTGATATCGGTAGATTAAATTGTCTTTTTGACACCTTAGCTGATTGGTGAAAAAATTCATGGGAGATGCGAGCCTGTTGCCATATATTAGGCACTGGGGTACAAAACTGGGTTGTGTTAAGTGATTTGTGCATTACCTTCTGCACAAAATCTTGACTAATTAGCATGACTGTGATGATGACACATATAATATTCATTTTCTTGCTGTTAAATTAACAACCACAATTGTTTCATTTTCAAAAATAACATCTCATAGTTGGTATGTTTCAAAAATGATCTTTCTAAACGTTGTACCACTCCAGCTACATAGGCTGAATCTGTAATGATGTGAATTGGAACTTTATGCCACCACTTAAATACTTCAATAACTGCTTGTAATTCGACAAGTTGTGGTGATCCAGTGGTAACCACTACATGTGATTTCCACTTGTTATTTTCCTGCCATGTTATAGCTTTTTTTCCTGATTTTTGCAGAATCACGAACTCCAGAGGGTTCCAAGGACTCATTGAAGGTTGTATGTGTCCAGCTTGTAGTTGTACCAACTGCTGTAAGATGGGACTTGTTTTTCTATTGCCTCATGTAAATAATCTATAAACATCATGTAGAGTTTTGAGTTTCCTTGTTTTATTAATGTAAACGACACTGGCTTCTTTCCTGACTCTGGCACTGTCAAAAAAGCTCTTAAGACTAAACATGCAGAATCTCTTAAAATCTCCGGATACCTTCAAGCTTGCACCTCAGGGATAGCAAACGGACCCATTCCCATTAGGTGTTGTACTCCCACTCCGGCACGTGGGTCACCAACCGGTCTGCCTAGGTTGTCTATGGCTGCCACCTCACAAAGTTCATGCCATTTGTCTCTCCACAACAGCTTCTGGGTCGGTGATAAGATCAGAGAATCCAGCTGATGGCAATCATACTGAGTCACCAATCGTCCACACAGCACATGTAAAGGGCCTGTAAACTGTTTTGCATCACTGCTTTTCTTATTTCTTTTATCAAGTCCCAATGAAATGCCTGATATTGTCCGGGCTGACCTGGCCATACGATCACTGGAAAGTCTAGTTGTACATTTTCCCCTTCTTCCAGTCCATCCATTTGTACCTTCCTCCATCCTTCCCTTACCACACTTCCACTAAGTCGCCCCGTTTCCTCTCCATCACTATCCTGTTCTTCAAGTCGTATCTTCCCTCAATCTCTTTTTTTTCTTCATTTGCTTTCTTGAGGACAACAAGGAGGTTTTAAAACAACAGCTTTTTCACTCTCAGAACCACCAATCTTGTTCCTTCCTCGTTCCTGCTATTCACGCGCAGCCGCTCAGCTGCAGGAGCCAGGCAGCTCCATGCTCCGTGTGCTGGCACCGAGTGAAAAACTCCCCACAGAAACTTGTGTGACTTGCTCCCCCAGCACTGACAGGATGATACAAGGACAAACCAGGAGACATCAGTAAGTGAAGGACTTTACTGGTGAGCATGGACTTCTGGTGAGCATGGACAGAAGTCTGTCTTCTTCAAAATGTTACAGGTGCGTGGGCTGAGGACAAGTATTCAGTCACCTACTTTCTTCCATATTGTATGTTTAAGCCTTGATTACATGAATCTGCAAACATAGTTAATATTGTACGGACCTATTCTCCATACTCTCTAAAATGTTACACCCCTGTTACCCACAAAGTTGTAGAATATCTTTTAAAAGTGGACTAATAGAAATGTGGTACATCTGAAGGCAGGACCATGTATGTTCCTTATATTTATACACTATAATCTTGATTTATTCCTTTTTAATGGACAGTGCATACATATTTGTTTAAAAAAAAAGTGTGTGTGAATACTTTTCTGTTTCAGAAGACTTCTCTGTAACTTTGTGGTGTTAGTGCATAAAGATCTTCATTAAGGTTTGGAGTAGTTTCAATGGTTTTCTGAATTTTGTCACCACTAGAATAAGTTAAGTCCACATTTGTTTTCTCATACAGATGTTTCTCTTAGCTGCCTGAGTTGTTATTACAACAGCCTGACCTCTTGTATTTGCCTCTGTTTTGCCTACTGTTAGTTTTCTTTTCCAGTAAGCTCTCTTCAGAGATAATTTTAAATATGAATAGCACTTATAATTCAGTTTTGTTCAGAAGAACATTTCATTAATTTCTCTTTATTTGTAGGAACTTTTGTCATTTGTGCACTCTACTATTGTGCATTCTGCTTTTGTTTGCTTTATTACTCCTCTTAAGTATCACACAGAAGGCTTTGGAGATTTCTTCTTTCTCTTGTGTGATGCAAGGACACTTCATAGGCATTTCCTTTCCTTGTCCTTGGTTTTTATAATCCTGCTTTTTTTCTTACATATAAGCCACTTATCTGAAAATACAGACAAAATCTGTATTTTGTCCAGCACAATACATGCTCTAAACGTTATAGCTTCCGTATAGTTTGAAGAAACAATGAAAATAAATAATTCAGTTAAAAAGAAAAGAAAGACATCTCTATTCATATGACAAACAACATAGTCAAAGTAGTCTGAAAAAAATAAAATCAAAATTATGATATTTTAATCTGAAACTCTTACTTTTTGCTGTAATGAAAATGAGAGCCCATTACTAAGACATTGAAAGTTTTGCAGATTTTACTGTTTTATTGTACAGACTTTGTAAGAATGGCACAGAAATCAATAACATTTATGGTTATCCCAGGTTATGCTTTTCTAGTAGTGAATCTAAATTACAGATTATTTCCAGTTTAGGTAAGGTTTCATTGGATAGATAGGACAGAAACCAAGATGGGGGAACTACCTCTCATATGCTTTCACAAATCCATATTAGCCAGACCATATCAAGTATAATTTTCAACTCTGATTCCTTCCACACACTGGCATTGATTTGAATGCCTTCTGCTGTGTTTTTTTCTTAGAATCTGCCATATCTGAATGACATATTTTGGAAGCTTTGTGGGACGTCCCACTGGTATTGTTTCGACTGGATGAATACAAATTCAAATACCTTAAATCTTAAAAACATATTCGGGAAGAACTGAGTCATTTTCAGAAAGCTTCATAATACAGAAGACACTTGTGCAATATTACACAGCTCATGTGCTGTTCAGAAAGCTCACTCAAAAGCTCCATTAAAATTCTATTTCATCAGATTTTATTTTGAATAAAAAGAAAGGTAGGGGAAAATCCATCTCTGTTCCAGAAACTTATTCTGAAATATTTTTTACTTTGAAATTCCAGACATCCAAATTTCTTGTCATCTGATGTCATTTGTCTTTTACTGGTTCTTCTTTACAAACAACGAACAAGTATACCACAAGATCACAGGATGGTTGAGGTTGGAAGGGATCTCTGGAAATAGTTTGGTCCAGCTCGCTCACTCTAGCAGGGTCTCCAAACCGTATACCTGGATCTCAACTTTTGGATTAAATGGGTGGAAATAAGGAACGTAATTGGACTTGGATCCAATATAGTCAATGTCTTCCAGATCCTGGGTTTAGTTGCATATATTGTGCTTTGTCATTTTGCTTTTAGGTTTCATTTGGATCAGGAGAGGCTCTGAATTCCTCCTAAGGTCTAAGCCCTGGGGAACAATGTAACAAAACAGTGGTGTTTCACAAGAAGCAAGAAACAAGGAAAGATTATTCCTAGGATAAAGGAAGGCTTTCACACTCTTACTGCCAAATGGTAAAATAGTTGTGAAAGTCACAAAAATTGCTTTTCTTGAGAGGAATTCCATTTACCTATGCAATCTTAAGAAGGCACTGCTGTCAACAGACAGGAAAGAGGGTTAGAAGAAATGCTAGCAGATCAATATCTGCTCAATATCTTCATGAGAAATCTAGGATGATAAAGAGTGAAGAAAGAGAGGTGGAGGGATATTTGGAAAGACAGTGTATCTGGCTTCTGTGAAAAGCCACAGCTCAGGTCAGTATTCATTAAATGGAAGTGACTTTTGGGACATGTGATGTACTTCTAAGCACTCAGTTATTAGGCATAGCAGGAGTGCTGGGTAGTGGATAGTCCTCATCATCTTTGAGGCTACAGCAGAAAAGGTGGAAGGCCAAATAGCTTGTTCCAAAATGCTAGCAGTTTTATTTAATACAAGCAACCTCAAGCAATAGTACAGATAACCTGCTTATGTAGTACTAGTTGCCCTCATAGTCTGTTCCTCTGGTTTAGCTGAGTGATTCCTATACTTTGACGAAACAACTTGACTGTGATTAATTGTTGCTGATGGTATTGCTTTAAGTGCCAGCATTAGTTGTGCTTAATGAAGTAGATTAAAATGAAAACAAAATGGATACTTCTTTGTCAGAGGAGGAAACAAATACAGTTAGTCTAGAGGAACCTTGTATGACCATACAAAAAAAAAAAAGTAAATGTTATAACTTATGAAAATAAATGGGAAATATTAAAGAATAAATAAGAAAAGGTGTGGTGGTGTTCAGCTGAAAAGAAAGCCACTCTAATTAATAAGGCTAACTGCTATTGAAATATGTCCTACTTGCTAATGTTGAAAATGCAAGCTGAGATAAAGCAGAGAGATGTTTGAGGAAGATAGTCTAAAGAAGTCTGAGTAAGACATTAGTGATCAGAATTCTGGGAACACTATATAATGAGGAAAAAAATTGGATATTGCTTTATGCTGGGCTAATGCAAAGACTTAATTTTTCAAGTCTCAAGGACAGTTACTGCAGATGGAAAAACATTTGGTGATAAAGACCTGAACAGTGATAAAGAACGCTTTTAGAATCTGCAGAATTTGTACTTTAAGATCTGAAAAATAAGGATGAACTTTTAAGAAAGGTAAGAAACTATTGATGATATTTTGTGTCATGTGATGTCCCATTTTCCTAGAAACTTGACAAAGCAACTAGAACGAAAGGTATGTCTACTGCAGCTGTCAGCTCAGCATGTGATGAATCAACACATATTAGCATTGTAGATCAGCTTTTTTTGCATTTGTTGCATCAGTCCTAAAAGCTTTGGAAGCTCAAAAGATCTGTCTTTCAAACACTGCATGTTAGAACCTGTGTAGAGGATATTATATATTCAGTTCTGTGCATTTGGTTTGTAGTGAAGGGTATATCCTGCTTATCCTCACAGTTGCTTTAAATTGAGATGGAGCTTGCAGTCACTCCGGAAAATGTTTGAGCCTCACTTTTGTTGCACTGATGCATGAGTTTATATTGTTTAACTTTACCGCACTTAGAGAGGGTAGATCAGAGTCTCTGATACAGCCTAAACTCTTTTCACACACAGAGTGCACTAAAAAGAATGCAAGATTGAGGATACCATCATTAGAATGAGAGGAAGAGAATACCTTGGACCAATCATGGAATCACAGAATCATAGAATCACCAGGTTGGAAAGGACCCACTGGATCATCGAGTCCAACCATTCCTAACACTCCCTTAAACCATGTTCCTAAGCACTTCATCAACCCGTTCCTTAAACACCTCCAGGGAAGGTGACTCGACCACCTACTGGCCTTGAAACAACTGTGCGCTTATACACTGTGAGGAAACACCATCATGCCGATGTCTGCAGTAGCTACCTCTATGTATCCAATCTATCCTTCTGGTTATGTCCCATGAAGAGTACCAAGCTTTTGGTTTAGCCTGAAACTTTACTAAATTTGCAACAGTTGTATTAGCTTTAGCATAAGAACTTTATTACTCCTAGTTCAAATAGGACAGCTCTCACAAGCTTCTTTTTGTGACCCTAACCAAAGCCTTGCTGACTATGCCTATATAAAAAACATAAAACAGGGCCAGAGAATGTTCTTCAGCACTAACCTGTGATTGTTTTGACTAAATTTTTAATGTCATTATTGGTTCAGTTTTGGCTGTGCCAAACAACATTCTTTTAGATTTTATTTTCTGAGCACAAATTGAAGATAGTAGATGCCAAAGGACACCCCAAAAAGCATTGTGGACAACCCTGCTCTGTGTTTGGGTCCTTCTGCTCTTTCATTCCCTAGCACTATCTCAGCAGGCTCAAACTTTCTCTCATATTTTTATGCTGTGCTCCAGGTCTTCAGTATATGTATCCTGTAATCTCAATGTCATCTGTAGAATGTTTTCCAGAGACTTTGAACTGGTAAAAACAGACAAAAAGCAACAATCAGGTCTCCTTGCCAGCAATGCACCAAATAAGGTCTAGCAAAGATCTGAAGCCAAGTGCTATGCTGTGCAGAGGTGGCTGTGCCACGCTGCTTGGCCTCGGGGCCCGAGAATGGTTAGTTGTTCTGCTTAGTTTTCTAATATCTATGTGCCAGTGTCTGCTGGTTTGCAGACCATCTAAATGAACACTTGCTGTGTGCCAGTTTTCTGAAGTGGAAAAAAGTGTTCAGGAAGATCCCAGTTCACCCGTTACTGCAAAACAGAGGCATTTTGTGTTGTCTCTTTCTGTTTTTTTTCTTTCTGGCACCAATAAGATCTCACTGCAGATTCTGGCACTGTGTAGAGTAATCTTTCCTGCCAAACATCTTACCTTCCCACTTGGTGTCATTTGCTATCGAACATAAATAACTGCTGTTTTCAGTTTAAAAATATCTATCTTAAACTACAACAGAATAGATATGCAGTCTGACTCCTCCAGTTAACTGTCCTCACAGACACCTTAAACTTTTCTGGAGAGTCTAAGGCCTTCTGTTACCACTCCACCACCCATGTAGCAAGAAGAACCAGAAGCAAACTCTCCACTCCTAAGCACCTCACAGACTTCATCAACAGTCTTGGCAGAGAGGATAGAAATCCAGATGCAGTTTTCCACACAGGTGCATAGCCCATATTCTTGGTAAAAGTAGTAGTCTTGTATTTTTTGCCTTTTAACTTAATAAATCACCACTTATACACAATGTTAATGTCGTGGTTTAACGGCAGCCAGCAACTAAGCAACACCAAATGACTTGTTCACACCCCTCTGGTCAGATGCAGGAGATAATCAGAAGGGCAAAAGTGCAAACACTTGTGGTTTGAGATACAGACAGCTTAAAAGGTAACGCAAAAAGCACACATGCAAGCAAGGCAAAACAAGGAACACATTCACTACTTTCCATTGGCAGGCAAGTATTGAGACGTTTTCAGGAAAGAAAGCCTCCCTTGCATGTAATGATTGCTGGGGAAGACAGATGCCATAACACCAAAAGGCCATCCCTTCTTCCTTTTCCCTCCAGGATTTTATTGCTGAGCATGATGTCATATGGTATGGGATATCCCTTTGGTCAGTTGGAGTCAGCTGTCCTAGCCACGTCCCTCCACAATTTCTTGTTGGATGGGCATCGTGAGGATCAGAAAAGTCCTTGACTGTGTAAGTGGTTCTCAGCAATAACTAAGACATTGGTGTGGTCAATACTGTTTTCATCACAAATCTGGACACAGACCATACAAGCTACTATGAATAAAATTAACTCTATCCCAGCCAAAATCAGTACAATGAATCAGATTTCTCCTTAAGCATTAATGCCTGATAGCTGAGGCATGTTTCTAGGAAATATGAGACAGAACCACCAGTACTTTGAAGTGGTAAATTAAAACTATGCTGGATGGCATGCTGGATACCTTCTAGGCTGAGCTTCTTGTGGAAACTTAGGAGTAGACTCAATTTATGGAGAACAACAGATGTTACAAAAGAAATATTTGTGAAGACTCTGGGCTTGCTGAGAAAAAACACTAGGTTTGAGGCATCTTTAATATAGAATGAGATGCCTGAAGGTTAGCTAAGGGTCTGAGGATTTAAATAACACTATGATTAGCTTATAACCTAGCTTAAATTCTGGTTAAGTAGCTAAGCCTAACAAAACATTTAGGTACCTGAGTTTCTTTATGGACATGGGCAATTATGTGACAAGCTGAAAGTATATTGCAAGAGAAAGGCCAAGATAGCCTGCATTGTTGTTTCACAAGGAAGAATGCGAAGACTATAAAACTTAATCAGATAATATTTATAGAGTGTTTGATTTAGGCTAAAATTCAATAATGCACACTGAACTCCCAGCACTGCAGTCTGATTCACTTTTTTTTACATAAAAAAAAAAGAGAGAGGGAATTCAGGAGCTATTAATGAGAAAGCAGGGAAAGTTGTGGAAGCATCACTATATAATTAACATTTAACAGTATCAAAGCTGTTCAGAGCAATTAGTTAATAAGCAAATAAACGTGTATGGAATGAACAAATTGGTGACCTAGCTTTTCTGAGCCATATATCTTATCAGAGTGGGAAACGGAAATGACAAAGTGGTTTCCTCCTTGGTTTTAGTTCCTTTCTCATATCTATATTATTGGTAAATGTTCCACTTGTAATTAGCATTTTATGTCTTTGGTAGAAGTAGTGCTAATAGAAGATATTAAACATATGTTAGAAACTTAATATAAGTAAAAGAACTAATTTTCTTCTGAGAATTCAGTATTGGAGTTATCCAAATTTTGATACAGAAGTACATTGTAAAAAATGCTAAATAGCATTTCTAGCAGAAGGATATTTCTATACTGTAATAGGAGATGCACCAGAGGACAAAAAATGTTAATAACTGTTATCTTTTCATTCAAACATCTGAATTAAATATTGTCTAAGATTCTAATCATCTAACAGGTATTTGTTCTTGTCAAGGTCACATTGGATGCAAGTAATAGCTAATTCGATAGATTATAATTTTACCCTTTATTTTCTCTTTCTTAGGTTTTGCATCAGATATATCCTTGTCTCGCTGCTTACAAATAAGAACATCAAATACTTTTCCATTTCATTTATAGAATAATAGAAAAAACAAATAAGCCAAAAAGTAAAACACTAGAGCTTTTAACTTGTAAAATGCCAAGGATAAGATTTTGACATCCTTACTCATAAGAAACTGCATGTAATTCTGTGGGTATTTTCCTTGGCTTCAAAAGCAAGAAAGGGAAATTAGTCTTCATGTGATTATGAAAATGCAAGTTCTGGGTAGCAATGTGCTAGGAATGCTATAAATACCAAAGGTAGACATAATAAGCTTTCTTCCAAAGTCCTGAAAGAGTATGGAAAAATTCCCACAGGTTTCAGTGAAAGCTGCGTTGTCCTGAAATAAGGAGACAAAAATGTGCATATATTTTTTCCCCCTTTCTCTTGTGTCAGTACTTAATCTGCTAGATTCATAGTGATTTCAATTTACTACAAGTTCTCGCTTGCAGACCTATTTGACTGAGGCTTTAAGTGTGACATTCCATGTGAACCAACAACAAAAATTGAAAGAGAACTGTATAATTCTGTATCATTTCTTTGAGGTCTGTTCCCCAGCAGACAGTTTAGTATAGGCTTCTGAAGTTTTGAATATTAGATTGTCTTTGAAAATCACTGGATATTTAAATGGTATTGCAAAGCTCAATGCAGTTTCATTGGAACACCTCTATTTAGACAAATGCTTTAAAAAAATATTTAGTCCAAAGCGACAAGATAGAACAAAGATCCTTTGACCAATTTCTCAAAGCTACTGAAGAAAAACTACTGAAGACTCTTCTTACTAACAAGACCAAATGAAAAATTACCAAAAAAATAAAAATGAGAAACTTTGAACACAATAAATCAGATTTTGAATTGTTTCGTCGCAAAGTTTCTATCTAGTTTATACGGAAGGAACAGGGTAGATTTTTCTGTTTTAAAAATATGTTTTGGGAACTTAGAAATGATGAAACAGATTTTCTCTTTATCATAAAATAAGACACTATCTTAAGAGTATAAATAGAGAGGACTTAAGCACCATGGGTTTTTTTTTTTTGCCCAAACTGTGGAATTTTTCCATTAATTCTTAATGGCAGCACATAATGTTATAATTTATATCCACCATTCTAGGGGAAAATAAAGTACTGTAGAGAACTCTGTTTTGCTGAGGCGTAGTTAAGAAAAATTGCATTTATTTTTTCAATTGTTCCACTGGAGTTGTTTATGTTACTCTTGGTTAATAGTTGTATTATCTTTAAAGGGCTCAAAGCAAGATTTAAACACAATAAGAGGTTTTTAAAATCTATTTAATCCCTTTTGTGATTTGTTATTTCATCTCTTCACTCTTCTGTTGTTTCACAGTCTATATTTTTAGACTTCTAAGTGATTTTTTAAACAGTACTTCCATTACCTATACCTTTTATAATAGCTGTGTCAGACAGAAAATTCATTGTTTCTGAGCATATTGTCAGCATGTTCCTGTATGTACATAAAAATCTTAACAACTTTGAACAGCATGCTGCTTATATTTCTCTTGACTCTTTACACATATGCTTTCATTTCATAGCTGGAATTTAACACCTTTGCTTAGTCTGCTGTCTGCGTTGTTGAGGATTGTAATCATTCCTTAATGTCCACCCTGTGAATTTACAGAAAAAAAAAAAAAAAAATACATCTTGCATAAATGTTCAGAGAAAGTCAACAGCATCCTTTATGTCTCATTCTGATAGATAATAAATATGCATTTTTTCTCCCAAATAAATGAGGAGAGATCATTTTAGAATTGTCGATGTTCTCATAGCAACAGTCCCTACAAGTTTTATCCATAATCTCTGTAACCAATATGGTTATATATGGTATAAAGTGTTATATATGGTATAAAGTGGTATATATGGAATATATTTACTAGTGTATACTATAGTGAGTCCTATGGAGGATGCACATGATGACCATGGACGTCCTGTACATCCTCTTACTAGCGCCCAGGCTGTATGTGCCAGCTGGAGTAAGTTACAGGTTCCCAGACCCCTCACCGCCCCTAGCATCTCAGCATTAGGACTATACTGGGGTCCTCTCTGACTTGCCTGCACGGATTTTCTCCCTGTGAAATCAAGGTGGATGTGCATGTTATTTCAATGTCTGAGACACATGCACAGGGATTCTCTGTGGCAAAGTTTGAGTGGGCCGCTTGTGTTCATCACCGGCAGTAGCCAGGAGTCAGGAAGGGTGCTCAAGGAAGGGTGCTCAAGGGTGCATCACTCCAAATGATGCTAATCCCTGTGTTTGTTCAACTGGCTTGGACTCTCTCTCAAGACTGTCACCCTTATCATTGTCTGTTTTACTGCTTTGGGATGTGGTTCAGTTGCCTACACAGGGCACTTAATGCCTTCTGAGACATATGAAGTCACCCACCTGGCCTCCAGCTGCCACCAGGAAGACTGGAGACTTGTACATTCTCTGCTGTACCTGCCAGGCTTGCGCAGACATCCTGGACACCCTAGTGCATCCCAGATAGGACTAATCCTTCACATCTGAACAACTGATTTGAACCATGGATATCCACTGATTACTCTGTGTGCCTTTACGTACATATTCTTATCTGGGTATCTACATTTAGATGTCTTAATAGGAAGATGAGGTAGGATGTCGGTGTGTACTTAAGCTGGATGTTTCAGTAGTGCAAAGAAGTTGTAGGTGTGGCTGAGTAACATTTCTGAAAGTATTCTGTTTCTGCCTCTAATAATACTATCACATTACTTTTCTGGATTAAAATTGTGTTTTAATGTGGCAGTAAATTCTGTATGTTGGAGAAAAATATTTTGAAAGGTTTTTCAGATGTTAAAGCAAACAAACTAGCTTGTTTCCCTTCTGTCTCACCTTTAACTTCACTGAGAGAATAGATTTGCAAAAAGTTATATAAATTTGCAAAGCCAAGGCAGACATGTGAGCTATATGTGTGCTCTTTGCACAATTCTATACCTATCAGCCCTTTTCTTGGCAGACACTGGGAATTTGAGCTGGAGACTACTAGAGACAGTAGACTGGGTTTCTGTGCTTGAAACTAAACCATGTTACTAAAACCAAATCTATAGCCATTACCTATAGAAGACTAAATACAGACCCTATATAGAAAGGTAAAAATCAAAACACTACACCTATAATCTAAAGAACGCCTCCCCCAAAAATGCTGTGTGTGGTGTTTGGCTACATCCTCTGAAAATCTGATTGTTGCCATCTCAATCTGGAGCTGAAATGCATTCCAGATTTTAGTTTCTGACAAACAGTTTAAAACTTTAAAATTTATATTTATGTTCGTGTTCCTATTCTGACTTTGATATCTGTGGTGAGACTTTTATATTTCATATTTTATATTTTTAGATTTTGCATTTTGCCAGTGTTCTAACTGTCTGCAACAATATCTTTCAATTATTTTTTATTTTAA
Source organism: Cuculus canorus (assembly GCF_017976375.1). NCBI lineage: Eukaryota > Metazoa > Chordata > Aves > Cuculiformes > Cuculidae > Cuculus > Cuculus canorus. The sequence continues at coordinate 54,912,460 of NC_071401.1, forward strand.
AAGTATCCACTAATCATCTGCCTTGAGCAAATTTAAAATGAATCAATATATTTTTCTTTTTTTCCTAATTTTCTGATTATGTAGCATTTGTGAAAGCTTTTTTAAAGCTTTTTATTTTTTCTGTCCATTCACAAGTAATTAATAATCTATTCTGAATGATTTTTTTTTTAAAATCATTAGTGCTTTAGCGTAGATAGAAGAAGGAGTAGGAGCTTGCCATGAAAAGAATGTTTCCTTCAGATTTCACAGAAAAGAAATTCAGGAGTAAGTTTCTGATAAAACTAAAAGACTTGGGGTTTAGACTAGTATGAAGCTAGTGGCACTGTAATACAGACTTTAAAAGTTGCTTACTTAGTGCAAGTACCATGTCTGCCTTGAAATCTTAATTTCTTTTTCTTCAAACCATTTAAAAATCACAGAATCACAGAATCACAAGGTTGGAAAGGACCCATTGGATCATCGAGTCCAACCATTCCTAACACTCCCTAAACCATGTTCCTCAGCACTTCATCCACCCGTTCCTTAAACACCTCCAGGGAAGGCGACTCGACCACCTCCCTGGGCAGCCTGTTCCAGTGCCCAATGACTCTTACTGTGAAGAATTTTTTTCTGATATCCAATCTGAACCTCCCCTGATGGAGCTTCAGGCCATTCCCTCTTGTCCTGTCCCCTGTCACTTGGGAGAAGAGGCCAGCTCCCTCCTCTCCACAACCTCCTTTCAGGTAGTTGTAGAGAGTAATAAGGTCTCCCCTCAGCCTCCTCTTCCCCAGGCTAAACAACCCCAGCTCTCTCAGCCGCTCCTCGTACGACTTGTTCTCCAGCCCCTTCACCAGCTTCGTTGCTCAAACGAAGCTCAAACAAAAATGTGCCAGTTGATTAAAAGAGATCCCCAGAAATATTCCTTTTCTTTCGGATTACAAATTCTCTGGGAAATCTTGATGTTGAGACATATTCTGCAGTGTCCAGCTATACTTTAAAAAAAAACATGTTTAAGATCAAGACCTGGGAAACATCTCTTTAAGAGCAGCATGCTACATTGATTCCTCACAAAAACACATGGTGTTTATTAAGAGAAAAAGAAAACAGCGACACTCTGTGATTGGTGTACTGTACACTGATAAGACGGTTTGCAACTTGTTTTTTAAGATTTTTTTCTACATTAAAGAATGAAAAGTATTGCTTTTTGCTATTTTAGCTTCTAACCACTTTTTGCACCAGATAAGCTTGAGTAGAAATAAGGCAATACTTTATTCTACATTTTATGCACCAACTCAGTTTAAACTCAAGCTCATTGCTACCTGTACCTTACACCAGCTCCAAGTTCCTTTTTTCATTTCATTCAGCTAACAAGTAGTCATAACAATGACAAAGATTTACTAAAACTGGTACCTCATCCCTATATTTAAAATAAAGAATTGTCTTATGTAGTATTCCACTGAATAAGATCTTGAAAATTCATGTATCATGGTACGCGCAGATTACTCCTTCCTATAGATTCACGTAACCAAACCTGATTATTAGCTCTTGTAGCTTACTTGAAATGTTATTCAGTATCACTTCTTATCTTTTGAAAGTGACATAATTGCTCTACTGTAAATGTTCCTTAGGCGTAAGTAAGTAGAACTATCTCCCATCCTGTTTACATATGAAAATTGTTGTTAATAGTCCTGGTAATTAACTGGGCCACAACAAACTTCCAATACATTGTGAATACTATGTATTATCCAGGTGGGTAAAAGAAGGCTCTGCTGACTGTTTATCATGTTTGTATACTTTACATAGTGAAATCTATATATGAATTGTACTACACTGTTACAAGATATAAAAGACGTTAGTCTAAATGTCTTTATTAAGTCATGATGAAGACTAGAGACAATTCCCAAATAATATCTGTGACAGTGAGTTTCCGGTCTGCAGCTCTAGCCTGGCTTTGGACAAACTTTCCAATACATACACTCTTATTACTGGAGAAAAGTCTCATCTGAAATATGATAAGCTGTAAATGTGGAATTTCAAAACGTGCTGAAAAAAATACTTCAAATCCTGTAAAACCTACAAATAACCAGATGTATTGATTATATCTACAGCAAAATCTATGTTGAGCTCTACTCAGATTTAAAAATCAATCCCAGAGGTCAGATTCGAGAGACCACTGTAATACCTATCCATATTCCTATAGGGGAAAAAAAAGGTTTTAAATATTTGTACATCTGGAAGAATATAAAATTTATTTTTTTCTGTGCTAGCATCCCATACCTACACCCCAGCCACCCTACTCATCTGTTCTGACTCAAAATGCTACTAAAAATGACGTCTTTTACTGGCTAGATGAATGATTTCAATTTAAGGTTTCGCACATCAATTTTCAGGGTTCAAGTTGATGAGAACTCTCATACTCCTAAATAAATCTAACTACGAAAGAAATTGCATTCTGTTCTGTGATATCTTTTCCCAAGCTACTATTGGAAATTAGGCTGTGAATGATAGTCAGGTAAAATAGTTATTGAAATGCTGATCAATACTAGTGCCACGAGAGGATTTATAGGCAGTCAGAAATAAGAAAGAAATAATTTCAATGAAATGGGATTTTCAGTTTCCAGATCTTAACCTCAGGACAGAGACTTAGAGGAGTGAATTTAAGCAGATCAAGGAAGGCTTTATCAAAGAGATAACAGACCCTGAACTTCTGCTCCCAGCTAAACTTCATGCTGTTTCTGAGGAGAAATTTTCAGGGGTATAAAAATCTACCACTTGGTAATCTGATAAAATCAGAAGAAACTATACTCAGGTTCATAAAAGAAATAGGTGAAAGGTAAATAAAAATATTGACAATGCGAAATCTCCATTGCACAGCCAAGATCTGGAAAACTAAGTTTTAATTGCTTTATTTTTCCTTTTTAAAGTGAATGCAAGATTTAATAGTTTAACATTAATTATAGGAAAAATATAGGTTATGTTTGATGGATTGTGCTGAAATTTTAGAAGAGTTAAAACATGAAAGAACAGGTTCTAGTAGAGACTAATAACCGAGTAGTTGAGATTTCCTACAGTTTATTTGTCCTCAGCTTCACAAGAGCTGGAGTTTAGCTAGAATAATTAATCAGAACAGCTTCAGTCACTGAATAAGGCTTGAAGTAAACACTATAACTGTATTTTACGAGGGTTTGTCCTGCAAATAGAAGTAATCTGATATGTTAAAGAACCTGTGCAGTTTTAACAGAAAAGATCAACAGAAGAGCAAGCAATACTAAAGCAAATTACAATTGCCTTCCCCTCTAAGCCCTGAAAAAAGACTGTTCTTGCTGTGACACAATAACAGAAACACAAAGTGGTTTTATGCATGCAGTGTGCCTGAATATGGTTCTGAAAATGCCATAATTTTTCCCCAAATCAACAGTATTACTTTTAATAAGGAAATAAATTCTTCAAGATCTGTTGTCCAAGCTTTTGAGAGTTCAGAATGACTTCAGATAATGTGAAAGAATATTACTGGATTAGTTGAAAATATGTTATAAATTAAATGGACAATGTGTGAACCAATCCAGAAAGAAGGACAGAAAATATTCAGTTTTAAAATTTACACCGATGTTTCCAGAAATGAAAGCTCCTTATAAAAGTTAAAGTGCTGTAGCTAGGAATAAGATAGAATAACCACAGCTGCCATACTAGTTCACAGTGAAGGCAATATTTTTAAACTTCTGATTTATAAAGTAAAGTTTCTCAGTATTCATTTTGTCTAGTGAGCAACTAACCCACTACTGCCACAAATAAGTCTTGGCATGATAGGAACTATAATTAATTTTTTTTTGGATTGTGCTAAACATTTCTCCATGCACTGAAAAGTAAATGAAATTGTAAATCATAAAGGAACAAAGAATAAAAACCTGCTTTAACTCAGATAGTAAGCACCTATGTATGTCACATAAGTTGTTAAGCTATATGCAAGCAGTTAGGTGTTGGATCTAGAACTGAGTGAATCACTTCGCGTGTGTTTTAGAAATTGCTTTCGGATCCTTTCAAATTCATCTGCTGTATTCTCTAAACCATAAATTATCTCCAGGTATGCATAGAGGGTATTTCTGTAAAATGTGCAATTCTGTCAGGTCTGTGGGTACCTGAACAAGATTTATAATTTTGGCTTTCACAGAATAACTCATTCAGCACCTCAAGAATGTGTTCAGAATTTGAATAATGTGTTAATGCAAAGCTATTAACACTGTGGGTTTGTCATTAATAACATACCTATTCGAATATACAATCACAGAACCATGGAATGATTTGGTTTGAAAAGGTCCTTAAAGATCGTATAGTTCCAACTCCCCTGCCATGGACAGGGCCACCTTCTGCTAGACCAAAGCCCCATCCAGTCTGAACACTTCCATGGGTGCCATGTCCACAACTTCTCTGGGCAACATGTTTCCCTGGCTTACTTGGTTATGTCATCTTTTCTGCTATCTCAGTCTTTCTTGAATGAGATGTTCTGATTATTTTCTTTTCTGTTTTTTTTTTTTCTTTTTTAATGGTAATCTAATACTGTTACAACCTTGAGATTTTATCTCTTTCCATTCTGTACTTTTTTCAGATAGATCTGCTCGTAGCTGATTTCTTATTTACATTGAGGAAAATTCAAATAACTAAACTCAAATGTGTATAAATACATAATAGAACATTTACACTTAGGAAATTCTCATAAACGTTTGTTACATAATGGGAAACATCTAGCACGGTTTTCCATTTGCCATCACTTAATAAAGATTCATTAAATCAGGACTTTGAGGGAATGACCAAGCCTCATTGTCCCTGCCCAGTCTCCACAGGGACTCCTCCACCCTGCCCATGGTCCAGAACCCCATGCCACCCTTCTGGGGCCATCAGCCCCTGTCCCAGTGATTCCATAGCAGGGCTGGTCTTGAGCTTCACATAGTTCTTCCCTGCCCAGCCATGGGACCTACTTAGCTGAGCCCACCCACAGGCATAGGTTTCCTATAGGTCGTGTCATATGTCTGTCAGTGCCAGGCAGGCGTTTCGGGTATCTTAAAGTATTTCATATGGTGTTAGACTCCAAGGTTTAAGAATAGGAAATAAGCCCATAATCAATATCATCATGAGTCCAGAAGGATATTCAGACAGCAATAAATTCAGATAATGAAAGTCCATCTTAGGATGTAATAAATATGCCTCAATTGCACCTACTGCACTTTCACTTTTTACAGTTTCACTGAGTACAATAGAAACTTAACCACCTGCATTTAAGTGAGCTCCTGAATTTAGGAAGGGATGGGTTCAGTTAATAAACACAGTGAAGTATAGCAATCTGTTATGGCATTAAGGCACACAGTCCATTTGCAGGCAGAAAGCTCTTTAGAGTAGCATTGCAAAGCTATTGAAGGTAAAGAGAATTAAAACTGGACCAGTCTTCTCCAAGCTGCCCTTTTCAAAGCAGCGTGTAGGGTGAGCTTTCTCCAGAACATGCCAAATCTGGAAACAGGAGAGTCATTGGAGCACCTGAGAACAGACCAAGGGATAGATGCAGTTTTTAAATGCTTTTTGGATCTGTTTTATTGTTGCAGGCTTGAACACGTTTTACTTAGCTGAAGAGAAAGGATTACCCAAAAGTGAAGTTTTCAGCCTAAGCCATTTAAAACTACAAAGAATGCAGGAAGAGCAGAAAAGCTGCACACCTCCTTTCAATCGTAAAGATACTTTACACACTTGCAGAACTTATCTTCTTCAAAACTGCATAACACAACTTAGCCTATTAGCCTGGTTAGTAAAATGTAGTTAAACTGGCACATGGCTCATTCCTCCCAGTTATGCATTTAGCTTCGAAAAGTACATCAAGTCAACAGGATTCTTTGCTATGCACAAGTCTAAATCTCTGATTTTGTTTCATTTTTAAATAGAGAGGACAGCCTGGAATCTGAGCTCATAAACAAGCCTCTGGGGCTGCCACTGTGAATGGTCTAGCATTGGGAAAATCTGCAAGGAAAGCTTACAAAACTGCCACCTACTTTAGCAGGTGTCAAGCCAATACTGACTGATTGCAAAGCTACTAAATCCATATAGATTTTAAAAGTAACAGAAATGATTCACCAGATAATGTTGGTAGTGACAAAAAAAGAGGCAAACTCCTGTAAGCATATCAGTAGTTTTCAAAAAAGTGGATACATGACATTTTATAAGTGGATATATACACATTTACACATTATTTGCATACAATTAATGACAATTCATTATCTTTTCTCCAGAAAAAAGTTGTAATATAATGAAGGAAACAGCTAAGTAAAATGGTCATATTTAGCTTAGCTACAAAAATTGATTCCCTAAGAATTAAAAAAAAAAAAAAATTGAAAAATGAGAAGGGTATGCTCATAAATAATTTTATATTAAATGTCCATTTGACTTTTTGGGAACTTTATTTATGGTAAGTCCATGGAGTACACAGCACAGATAATTTACTCTGACAAACAAAGTACCAGAAGTGTTTGAATATGCTGAGAGTTCCTGTAATAGAACTCCTCTGAAAAATGTTTAGCTTGCGGTTTTGGAGCCAAGAGAATGATTCTTACTGCCTTATCTGTCTAACAGCTACTGTAGCTTATAGCAGAAACTGTTCAGTTTAATTACTTAGATTACTAAGTCTTATTTCATTAATTTTTCCACATTGAAAATACTTACATTAAAAAGCAAAAAGTATTTCTTAAAGGTCTTCACAGCTTATATAATAGTGTGATAGCGTGAAACGTATTGTATTCTTGAAAAGCTATTTCAGCATTGGAAAATTGCACTGTTACATTATTGTGATTTAAGTAAAACTGAATTCCCTCAGTATCTGGCCTAGTAGCATGGAAGACCGATTTGGGAGCCATGATCGTGACACTAAGTACTGCTTGTAAAGAAATAGTAAACCAAAAATAGTTTTTGTATGCAAGGCACTTAGAATCCATGAAAATGTTTTCTATTATCCAGAATTTAGTCTTCTAGAGTGTCCTTTCCTTACTATTGCTCTAGTATGTTCTAACTTCTGGCATCATATGCTGTAGTTTATAACATGACAATTCGTTATGTTAACAATGTTTGACAGAAAGAGAACAACGTGTTTTCCTTCACAAATAGAGAAACAGATTGTAGAGATGAAAGATCTTGCAAATAACTTCTGCAAAAATCTAATTCTAATGTATGAGATACTCAGATTCCCTGCAGTATCTGAAATCTCTGATTTGGATTCTATAGAACCCTATGAAAAGGTGAGACTTTCACAGGTGTTTAGAACTTAGGAATTATAGCTCTCAAGTCAAAATGTCATTATTTACTAGGTCAGTGGCTCTACTGTGAAAATTACTTCTGCCTAGAGTACCTAAGTTAGAAATTAAGACAGTATTTGGAATTATTTTGCTATATTTTTCTTTTTTTCTTAGGCAGAAATGGTCAAGGTTCTGCACAAGGCTGCAACATAGCAAAGCCAGATCACAAGCTCTTCTAGCTTTGAAAACTAAAGACAAAGAACAAGCACAGTGTTAACATTCTTTGTGTCATACATGACTTCATGTATTTCGTCATCATCAACGTCATCCTTATGTCTCTCCCTCTCTCTCTGCTTTTCACTGTTCCAGTCTAAAGTTCAAAGGTCCTCTTAATTCTTGCTCAATGATCCCTTTGCTCATCTTTGAATATTTCTCTATTTTATTGCTTCCTATTTGAAGTGGAAGGAGGAGAGCTGTACAGTGTTTAAGATACACATGCAGCATGAATTTGCAGTGGCATTTTTTCCTCTGTTATTTGTAGTCTTTCCTAGAAACTCCTGAAATTCAGTTAATTTTTGATTACTACTGAATACTAAACTGATCTTTTCAGAAAACCATAGGCTGTACTTTTGGAATCTTGCCCCTGAATAGCAGTAGTAAGCTTAGAGTCCACCATCACATAAGGATTTTTTTTTTTTTTAATGTGTATCTTTCATCATTACAAAGTTATCAACACTGAATTTCAGTACTAACATGTGAATTCATTCAGACTGGTTGGGGTAACCCAATAAAATACCAAAAATGGTAAAATATACTGCAAAGCAAAAAAAGTCTGAGCATACTGGAAAAATACTTTCATGAAGGAATTGATTCATATGAATTTCATTATTCAGTTAATTGCATTGAAAATATAGATATTTTCTAATACAGAATCATAACCAAGTATAAGATAACTTCCTATTTTTTCAGTACCAATTCATAGGGAATTCTAATCTCAGAAATACATGAATGGCATTCAATGTCAGTAAGCTTTTTATTTTTTTTCCTCTTCTGGTTTTGCCTAATTAAATCTAGGTGACATGACAAAGCAATTTCCCCTAGGGCTATCTAATGTCACTTTTTTATCAGCATAATTTCATTGTACAGTGAAGCTCATCTTCAGAGAGAAAAAAATGCAATGCTAGGTAGTGACCTCAAATGTAGTCAAACCACCAATCCACTCCAGGGAAAGGAAAAAAAAACCCAGATTAAAATTCTTAGGTGGTATAAGTCTGGCAGTCTATTAAATATTATCTGTACTGAAGTTAATGGACCATGGTGACTTTTACTGAATTAAAACCTAAGTTTCTTTTCCATAATGGTTCTTAGCTTGAACAGCAGATAATTAGTGTGAAATACTATTTTAAACTGAAGTATTTATACAAACAGCAGTCCTAATTATCTATGTTATATAATTATCCTTACAAGTAGCTAGTAAGGGAATTTCCCCTAAACAGTGTTGCTCATTTAATGTTTGAAGAAATTATCAGTAGTAGGGTTTTGTCCTCCTGATTCTTAAAACTTTTAGCATCCTAGACTGACTTTAATTTCAGTCATTCTGATGTAAACTAGGAATAACTGCACCAAGTCACTGGAGCCACAGAACCAGTGTACAATTCTAAATTATGTTTAATTGCATATCTGAAGCAAACTGTCTGACTTAAAGATGACATTTAGTATTATATGTATTAATGAACAGTTTAATCAAAAGTGGTAGTATGAAGTGTTTCTAAGTGTATGTTCATGTTTTTCAGTGAGCCGTGTATAAATCCTGTGGTGTGATGTCTAGAAAGTATGGGCCTGGTTTGAGGAGGGAAGTCTTGCCAATGATGTCTTTGAACGCAGAGATAAACAATCCCTCCTCATATTCAGGTTGCAATGACTCACTTAAGTGAGGAAGGAAAGGATCAAGGCAGGGAGAATGTGATGCTGCTCCAGTAAACCACTTTTGTTCTGAACCAGAACGTGACACTGAACTAGGAACTGAACCAGTTTCCTTAAGTGTTTGACCTGTGAGCTGTAATTTCAAATCAATTTTTCTATGTTGATATGTGCTCATTTTGGTACCTTTTGGGGTATCTAGGTGGAGGTTTTTTTTGGAAGACTGCTCAGAAACTGACCCTGGCCAGTTTCGCTGTCAGTCAACATTTGGCAGAATGGTTACTTCTACTTGTCTTCAAAAGCAGTTAGTACTCCTATGCAGTATTTTAGATAGAAATACAAACCAAAGCAAATTACCTCAGTGTGTTAAGTACTAAAAGACACCTACTGGCTAGATCCACATGGGGACATCTATCTGTCTCTACATGTTTTCCTAATCCAAAACTGCTGAGTCCTGCATCCCAGCTGCCATTAGCTGCTGACTGACTCTGAAAATGTTTATTGTCACAGAACAGAGAGATCTTTAATGTCAGAATCTCAGTATGCCAGAAACACTTTACTTCTAGTACTGCAGAACATATAAGCCTCTACTGTAATATCTGTAGCCTGCTCCTTTGCATATCTTATCTGCCAAATTAGATCTGTCCTGTGTTCTCAGATACCAATCAAACAGGCTTTTGATAAAAGAGAGACAGTGAAAAGAGCCAAGTGGACATTCCAATAATACGAACAACTACAGAAGCATCCAATACAATCTTTTTTTCATGTTTGTGCCTTGTTCTGGTCCATTTGTCTGCTTAGTACAAAATGCTACAACTAAAGGAATACTTGGACTTAAACTTGCAGAGTCTGGAGTCCAGTTTCCTGTTTGAGCGGTGGTTGGTTAAACCTATTTATCCAGCAGAGCATCCTGTTAGTTCGTAATATATTCTTTTATACAGCAATTTTTATTCATCTTGGCAAGGTTATTTTACTTTTCATGAAGCATTTTTATGAAACAATTAGAGTGTGTTTTTCAGGTTCAAGTCCTTATCTTTACGATAGATTATATATTTAATAGAAGATCACTATGTATGTGTGCTTGTGTGTGTATGTAAATGAAAATATAAGCATATATTTTAGGACTGAGAATGGAATTAAAATCTTACTTCTGGCTGCTCCTGCAATATTTTGGAAGAAATAAGATTACGTTTTAGAAGAAGGAACTGAGAAATCATTTGCCATCTGGCTCTTAAAGCTGTGAATTCTGAGCACTGACAGAGCTTATTGAAAAGTAGGTTTTTAAACCAAAGAGACCTGTTTTGATCCACTGTCTAAAAGAGTGAAATTGTCATCTTTAGAGAGTGATTAATTTCCTCATAACACAAAAAGCTGTGACAGGACAGATGAATTAGCCTCTGAACATGTCTGTTTCTCTCCAGTGGTTATAATGGATGGATAGTATGGGCATAAGGCAGATGAATTCCACCCCTATTGTCCCATTTAGGTGACCCTTGCAGCATGCAGGGTCTTGTTGCTTTCTTAAGCAATTGACTCTCATACACTGGATATTGAGTCTGAATGTTCAGCCCAGATGTATCAAAACAAACCCCACTAGACAACTAGACGTCTGAAAACAAGATATGTAGTAATATAGCCAAAAAATCTTAAAAAAAAAAGGGGGCAACTTATATACAAAGAACGTAGATGGAAAACATTGAAGAGACATACAGGAAAGGCATTTTTGGTTTGTTTATTTTAGACTGGTCATCAAGTCCACTGAAGATTTAAAGAGCTAGAAAAGGGAATTACAGAACTCAGTTTGGGTTTAGGCCGTTAACATGACTATCCCAAGAGTAGACTACATTTATATTGAAAAAATATCTTAGAGCACAATATTATTTTGGGGTGCTGTGGATTTGTCTCTGTAGCAGAGATGCTTTAGTAAGCACCTTCATAGGACACTCCATAGTAAGTACGCAGAGGAAATACAAGTCTGAAAATTTTCATATATAAGGAGCTGTTATGTCTGCCTTTAGATTCTGAGATTTATAAATCAAACATAAAATTTTACCTGGTTTATAGGTGAGTTTATACGGAAAATATGCCGATTTACAAAGGACTCTGTGACTGTTTATGTTTGAAGTGCTGAAGGATTGCTTCTTTTTTCAATATGAGAACTGGCTGATTATTACTGCCTTTGATATGTTTGATGCAGTGAAGTGTAGATGGGTAGAGAAGATGAGAATAGTAGTTATTTTATTTAAAATCAGTTCTTGCTAGTAGAAGGAAGGGCACAAGCGAAGATGTTCTGCATGGGACCCGTCATATAACATGAAATATATCGGACAAAAGCTATTCTTTCCTTTCTCCATAGATGGAGAAATTTAGTATATAGGATAATATTTCCCTTCCCCCTCCCTACAGTTTGAAGCACTTTTGGAGATAACTGTGTGTACCGGGTCTGGTTGAGATGGAGTTGACTTTTAAGTGTGTAAGTAGAAGCAGATGACTCTGAAGGACAGAATCTGTGAATGACAGCTGAGGTGATATAAAATAGAACAGATCTGAACTAAAGATTCCTGTAAGAAGTGTTAGCTAATGCAGCAGAGCAGAATATTCAGCAGATAAACTAGCTGGACAGTTATGAGGCACAGTCTTAATAACAGACATTTTGTGAAAAAGGTGTCAAGAAGGCTACCAGTGAAAAAGAAAATACAACAAGAAATTATAAGGAATTAGACAAAACCCAAAAATTATATTTAACAGATGTTTAAAAGCCGAATAAATTGAATATCATCTTGGTATGTAGGAATAAATTAAAGTTATCATCCATTTAATTCTTTAAATGTTTGATGTTTCACAGTGAGCTACAACATCTGTAGTCTATGAATGACAAAATCAGCTGTTCAAATTAAACATTAATTTAAGTTCATTAAGATTGTATTTTTAAAAAGATGCCTATAATTATGTTAATAAGATGATATGGGGGAAAATCTGTTGCAATACCCTGGCTATACTCAAACTGTAATGAAGTCTACAGCTGCAGACTTAGCATGAAATATTATACAGTTCAGCTATTTTAATTATAATTGCTATTGCAAAACAAAAGGTTAATTGTAGAGCGAGAGAATAATGTTGTGGAAAAGTACACCAAAGCTCTATAAATGGATCTGTACTTAAATATTGTAAAATGTAAGGAACAGGTAAATGAAATTTCAGAGTCACACAGAAATTAGAGCACATTTTAAAATAATCTTATTTACTTTTTATAGTCTGTGTCTGAGGGTAATGAAATTCCATGTCATAGTAGAAGTCATCTATTTTCAGCAGAAATAAAGCATAACAGGCATCTTTTTCATTTGGGCCATTCTGGCCAACTTCATAGGCAATGTTCTACGCTCTTTGCCTTCTAAATGCAATTGAATTTTCCATACTTTCCTCCTGAGTTCCTTCATCAATCCTATATAATAACACCTGCCAATGCATGCTTCCATTTCAACTATTCTCCTATGAAGTTTCTGGCACAATAAACAGACTGTACTTCTTGACTTCTGAGTGCTTAGCCATAAGAATAATAGAACTACTTTACTGTTTCAGATTAAATGTTTAGGTGGTCTAGACCTCCAGCACAGTTCAGCAACAGATGCTTAGGGAAGCATATAACAATATGGTATTCACCATGAAATGTTAATTTCATCACAATTCTGCACTTTTTTTTTAGAATGTTACCTTAATGAGTGGAATATGGAAAAGCAGTGAGAACTTCTGCAAAGCAGTGAGAACTTCTGCATTACTTTCTACTCTCTACACAAATTCATAATATCAGCGGTTTTTGTTTTGCCTTTTTCAGTGAACCTATTTCTTCTTTCAGGTGTGTATACATGACTGGTTTTTAATGTAATGGAAATTGTCTGTCTGTATCTTCAAGTTGATTTTGTCCCATTGATTTATCTTATAATTTTGTGTAAGCCTACAAAAAAAAAAAAAAGCAATAAATATAAAATTAAATGTGAGAAAACTTGTGGATTTATTGACAGTATGCAGGTTAGAACTATACAAAGCAATTTTCCATGTTAACAATTATGTTTGAGAGAAAGTGGTCTTTGAATGCTAGTTGACTAGCTGCTTTTATTTTGGAGAAATGGAAGCCATGGCAACCTGTTTTAAAGATGACTGTTGAATCAATTCTCTTAGAGCAACCTATAACATTCTAGCAATAACTATGTCAGTTCTAATGAAATAATTCCAAGATGATTACTGAAAGTCATGTTTCCTTTTGAGAGCATTAGTAAATAAAAATCAATGAGGTAGAGTTTTTTTTCCTCTTAAATAATAAATGAGCCTAAAACTAGTCAGTATGTTTTAAACACAGAGATATTAAGTGTTTTGGAAGTACTTGGTGTTATTCATGGCTCCACAATAGCCGAAGTTTTATTTTCTAATCCTTAAAATTTTCTTTTACATTGATTATTTGCAAATAATTACGTTTAAATTAGAGCACATAATATACATAAAATACATGATATTCTTAATGAAAGATGTTACATAATCAACTATTAGTTGTGCTTTATTTCCTCTCAGGCATTTTGCAGCAGTGAGATTTTTTTCTTCTTTCTATTTAGAGTGAGGCCACAGAGATGAAGACTAGATGAGGTTACATGAGAGTTTCATTTCTTCTGTGAAAATTTCTATTGTATCATTCTGTTATTTCCATTTTTTGTGGATAACAATAATATCCCTACAGAGAGGAACAAAAGCAAAAGAAACCCATGGAGATGAATTTGGATATTGAAGAGAAACTGTTAAGAGACTGTGTGGTATGAACTGGGGAGAAAGCCTGGGCAGAATAAGTGTAGAACAAAACCTGAGTGAGAAGAAACATTTTATATAGGCATTAGAGAGGAAAGAAATCAAAGAAAATAGAGTTACAAGAGAGAGTCAATTTTACAGAGAATGAAGGCGAGAGTGAAAAAGAGATGGATGTAGACCATCAAGCAAATTAAGATTTCACCTCTCTTCAACCCTCACTGGTTTTCACTGTATTATGATATGTTTATTTGTGTGGTTTTGGTGCTCTGTGTACTAAATTCTCCTCAGTATTCTGTTGGCTGAAATCTAAGGGATTACAAGAGAAAGAATTTCTTCCTGTCATTTGAATACTTACGAAATACTTAAAATTCTTACAGTAATACTTCTATCTCCTTTTGTTCTTATTCTTACAAGACTACATATTCTGAAACCTCACAAGGAAGTGAGGATTTCTAATTATGCACATATTTCCCTCACCACACAAATTTTTTTTTTGTGTAGACGATGTCATCACTTTTCTTCCATTTGTATTAAATATTGCTGAACTTCAAATTTTATAACAAATTAAATTTTAATTTTAAAACTAGTCTTTGCTATTATTGAAGAATTTTCCTATTTGTTATTTTTGGAAGTTATAGGAGAAGGTGGGAAAGAGAATAACACTGTAATTCAGAAGTGGATCTTTGTTGCACATGGAAGTGACAATGGTTTCTTGTAGATAATTTTCAAGTCAGTTTAGTTACACTGATGGAAACCATACTATGGACACCTTTCATTTTGAGTAAGAATGTCTTTTGTGCACTTAATCCAAATGGAGTGAAAAACTTTCTATTTCACAAATGTCTGCTCAAAGAGATGTTACAGTTAGTCATGGCAAGACTATTTATCTTCAATAGGACTATTCCACTGTACTAGTGCCAGTCTTACAGCTGATATCCATCTATTTCTCTCAACTGCCTTTTAACTTTTTTCAGTTTTCCCTACTGATTTCCATTTTATTTTTCCAAATATTTCAAATTTACATTAATTATATTTCATAGCATCCCTTTGAGATATATAAAGATTATGTAGAAATACTATAGTTGATTATTGAAATTCAGTAATTTTATATCTGCAGCTGACTAAATAAGTTATGCAAAATAATTAATTAGCAAGTCAGAGAAGGAACTGAAAAACAATTGTGTTGAATAAAATGCCTAGAGGATTTTTAGGCACATAAATTGCAATCTAGTGAATTAGAATTCAGTTAGTACAATGCCATTGTTATATAAATATTACAGAATCTATGACAATCACCTGGTATAGTATTCACTGACTGAACTTTAACTACCCAAAACTTAGATGAATCCTGCCAGGTATTATTAGCAATATTCCAATAGCACTTTTTATAAGATCTCATTCTGCCAATGGATGTAATCATGTCTGGTGTTATTTCGCTCACCCTCGCTTATATGTTTGCCCAGAAAGGCTTTGCATTCCCTTAGGTCAGGTGCTATATCTGCCTATCTTGTGTGGATGTGTTGGATACCTTAGACATCTGAAATTAATATAGAGGCCTATGTTTATGCAAAGGGAACAAGAACTAGGGGTTTCAGATCAACTTCAGACTGTAGATGTCCAGAGCAGGATTCAGCTCCAAATTAGGGTACCGAATTTAGAGGGCAGTACGCAAACCCTTATATCTGAGTCTCACGTCTAAGGTCTTCTAGTAATTGTATGTAAAGGGTTTTATTCACTTGTCCAAACACAGACATCCAATACCCTTTCATGTGCCCCAGCAAATCTTCCTAAATCTTCTCTAGTCATATCTTCAGCACAACAGAGGTCTTCTGTGTCCTGTGTTGCATCTTCCAGGCATATGTATGTGTCTTTCGTTCCCCAGAACAGGCAATGAATGCCCACAGGAATGGAAATAAATCAAGTCTGTAGTCAATCTAGTGAAATTTGAAGATGTATTTAGCTGACTATATAAGGGTACTCAATTTTAGATATCTGTGATCTGGAGCTGAATTATATCCACAAAACCTGAAGGAATTAAATTTACTAACATAAAGAATTTTCCTTTTGCATCTCACCTGGGAGAGTGCATACCTTCTCTCCTACTCTTTACTCATTGTAATTATTTTTTATCTTTTCTGAAAGTTATTGTTGCCCACTTCAATATCACAATAACAGAAGGAAATTCTCAATCCACTTGTTAGCCATTTAGTGTTAAATTTTATTTCCTAATGTGTAAAGGAACTTGTGTATGACTTGAGGCAACTCTTGTCTTTAACTGCCACAAACTGACTGGATCAGTATGGCCCTCCCACTCTCTGTACAGGACTAAAAAAGTCCAGAATATTCATCATATCTGTGTTGCACAACTTTTGGTCTTTGGTCTTGTTTGGGTCCTGTGTTGTACCCTTCTAGGCTATGGTAATAATATGCGTGTGTTCGTGGTTTTTTTTTTTTTTTTATTAAAAGTACATTAAATAATGTCAAATTATCTTTTGGCCTTTCAGAATTGGGTTTTTATAATATGAAATGGAAGGTACACACATTGCATTTGTGGAAGTGTAGCACGAGAGATAGGTGTGGATGTTTCATGATACAAAATCCTCTGTACTGTTGTAGGATATTGCAAGATGAAGTGATGCTTTAGTAATTTTGTCCACACATTCTTATTTTTGAGAATGGCCTCTGGAGAGCATTCTTATTTGAACTGTGCTTTATTTTCACCCTGAAAATAACTATTTAGGTCACTCTGGAAGAGAGGGTGGTAGTGAGTGAATCCTCGGCATAGAAAACTTTGGAAAGAGGATCTAAAGAATCAGAATTTTTAATTAACTAGAAAGTGATTTAACAGCCTAGGCATAAATGAAGACAGTCTTTGTTTAATGCATAGAAGTGATTTAAAGAAAAAAATAGTTGGGATGAGAAGATAATGAACTGAAGAAATATTAAAATAATGCACATTTATTTTCAATTAATTTGTTAATTAAGTTAATACTCCCCCACATGAAGGACGTTTGTTTCAGTTTTTCTAATTAAAGAAGAATAGAATGCAAATTTAAACTTTCACTACACCATTCTCTTTAGCAACAGAGAGGAATGTGTTTCTCCTTGTTCTCCCTGGGCAACTACATCTCATAGTATTTCTTAGGCAGATAATTTAAAAACCTAGAGATGAGAAGCATTAGGGCCATGGTACAATTCTTATGTCAAATACTTGGAAAAACACTAGGGGGGTATCTCTTCTTTCTTGCTGAGATCAGTGTTTGTCTATTTGTGCAATAAAATGAATAATTAAATGTTGAAATCCCCATAGGCCTTAAGGAATCAACAATTAAATAGAAATGAAAACATATCTCCCTCACCTCTAGTGTCCTATAAATAAGAAAAGCTTTTATGTCTTCATCTCTTGTTTCTAGTCTAATTTCTACACGTGTTAACCAGTTTCAACTTCACCAATGTTAAGGAAGCGTGCATAGCACAAAGATAACAGATACAGTAAGACAGTAAGCAACTTCAAAAGTAAAAGAAAAAGGAAGTAATTTTGCACTGATTACAAAGGTAGAAAAAAGAGATCTTGCCTGTGACAATAAGACTGACTGGTACTCTCTCTTACATTTACAGTTGTAACTGTGGGTAGATCCTCTGTGCATGTCTATAGTTCTGGAAATATATGCAGGCATAGTAACATGATATGTGTACATTTCATAATAAATACTGCACCTAATGGCTCTTAAGAGATTTTTATTCTAGAAGATCAAAGAAGCTTTTAATGATAAGCTACATGAATGTTAAGTATCACTTCGACATTATGAGAAGCATGATTCTAATTATGTGTTTTGATAGAAATGATTGATTTCTGTGCAGGGACAGTAACTTTTCTTTCCTATAATTTAGAAATAAATATCAATATTCTTTGGTTTTAGCACCAACAGTGCATTTTTAATGTAAAAGTAGTTGTGTTGAGCTTTAGCCCAGCTGAATTTACATATTTAAATTACATATTTCAGTTAACATTCTAGTTAGGTTCTATGCTTTTCCTACATAGTATATTGCATATGCATGGCATGGTTTTAGAGGGGAAGGGGGGGGTGTGCAGGGGTGGTTTCTGTGAGAAGATGACAGAATCTGCCCCCATGCCCAAAAAAGCCAATATCTGCCTGTTCCAGGATGAACCCACTGCTGGTAAAATCTGAACCCACCACTGACAGTGGTAGCACTTCTATGATAACATATAAAAGAAAGAGAAAAAAATCCACTGCACAACAGCATTAGGAAGAGAGGGAGAAGAATGCAATATGTAAGAGAAACAGCCCTACAAGATGCCTAGGTCAGTGAAGAATGAGGAAGAGGAAGTACTCCTGGAATTGGAGCAGAGATTCCCCTGCAGCCCATGCAGGAACCCACGCCCAAGCAGGTGGATGTGCTTGAAGAACTTTGTGACCCCATGGAAAGCCTATGTTTGGCATGTTTGGTGGCAGGACTTACGACCTTGTGGAGACCTACTGAGGCAATCTGTTCCTGAAGGACAGCACCCTATGGAAAAGACCCATGATGGAGTAGTTTATGAAGAGCTGCATCCCATGCGAAGGACCCGCATTGAAGCAGTCTGCGGAGGACTGTCTGCCATGGGAGGGACACCAATGGGAGGAGGAGAAGAGTCTGAGGAGGCATAAGCAGCAAAGACAACATACGATGAACTGACCAGAACTCCCATTCCTTGCCCCACCGTGCTACTCGTGGAGAGAAGGCAGAGGAGCTGGGAATTAAGTTGAGGCCAGGAAGTAGAGAGGAGTGAGGGGAAGATGTTCTTAAGATTTTGTTTTATTTCTCATTATTCTGCTCTGATTTCATTGGCAATAAATTAATTTCCCTGAATTATTTCTGTTTTTCCGACGATGGCAACTGGTGAGTGATCTTTCCTTGTCCTTATCTTGACCCACGAGTCTTTAATTGTAATTTTCTCCCCTTGTCCACTTGAGAAAGGGGAGTGATCAAGTGACTTTGGAGGGCACCTGGCATCCAGCAAGGTTAACCCACCACACAAAGTCAACAGAAAGAGATACAGACACATACAGGCTATTCAGGTTTAAATGATCAGGACTGTCCCTCTCTGTCTCCTACTCCACTTTCTGGCCATAACAGTAAAGAATTTAAAATAAGGAAAAGTGATCCTTTGGTATTAATAAAGCAGATCAATCCTGAAAAAAAAAAGACAGTGAGGATTTACTGAAGACAAAGAATGGAATTATATACTGTTAAACATGGACCATGACACAGAAACTTATTAATTTTAAAGCAATATAGCAAAAATACTTCTGTGTGTCAGATGTAGTGGATATATAAAGGCTAGCTCAAGTTTTGATCTTCTTTTTTTGCATTTACTAATCACCACTAGCTGGGACTTATTTTTTAAATTATTTTTCCAAATTATTGAATCAGTTGCTATGAAGGAAGGAAAAAAAGAGGTAGGATCCTGAAAGTAAACATGTTACTCAGAAATACGGAAAAGTTTGCGGGAAGAAAAGTGACATAAAATTTATATAAAAAGTACTCATCAGAAAATGAGGAACATAATGCTTTCAATAAAGGGATAGTCCAGAATGCCTTAGAAAAAAGTGTAAAGAGAGCAGAAAAGCCCTCCTGAGGAAAAAAAAAAAAGGCAAAAGACAGTACTAAAATCAGCTATACGTATGTACTGATTAGGATATTAGAAAAGTTGTCTTGTACAATACAGTCATATAATCAAAACTGGACAAGCAAAAGGTAAGAACTAATGCCTATGTGCACTGAGCTTTGATATCGATTTCAAACTCACAGAACTTCAAAGGCCCCAATTGTTTTGGGGGAATGATAAGAGTAGAATCAATCAGAAAGTACATCTTACTTTTTTACTGAAGAGTGTGGCTGATTTGATTGTTGCTCTCCTCATTATTTTGTACAGAAGGAAAATGAATAGAAAACCTATAAAACTCGGATTTCTTCAGCACTAAAAGGACTTGGGCTGCCTCTCTGAAGTGTCACCTGATTATGGCTCCTGCTAACTTAACATTTTGGGTTCTGATACTGGGCTTATACTGAAATCCACTGAAGATAGTGGGCTTCAACATGTGGTCAGTTGAAGGACTAAGGTAATCAGTATTTTAAACCTATGTTACACAAAGACTATAATTACAGTGTTATAACCAGAATATGGACATCTCAGGTCTATGACAACTCTCTGCAGCCAAATCATTATGGCCTACTCTCCACAGGACAACTCTACAAGATAATTCTATGTAGGGAGCCCCAAAACCTAACCCTGACTCTAAGCCTCCTCATGTGGAGTTGCCTCTGTGGAGAGTCCACCATATAGAGTTGCCTCACAGAGAATTATTCTGCAGAGAATTGTCCCTTTCTGTGACATCTTTGCCAAAGTGATATTTGGAACAGGATTTATTAAAATCACCTGTAGAAGCTCTATATCATGTTTGCATTTTTTCATACAGCAAGAACTTAATATTACTTCTTTCTATATACTCAGATGGATGCTTGTGCTTCCATCATAGCATATCCTAATTCCCAGTGACCTGTCTCTTGTCTTCTTCAGAGGTTTAGAAGAAAGCTGGAAGCATTATGTTTACTTAATCTAACCTTCTAAACATGAGGTATAACATAAAAATTGACCTACAGTTTCTAAGATCCCGACTAAGAATGATAATGACCACACTTGCAAAATAGAAATCTGTCTATTGCATTGCGGACATTGTGAATAAAGACTCCAAAAAGAATTCTCCTTGAGGTGCTCTAAGGCTGTGCATGTCAAAAACACTGTAAATTCATGTGGATTCAGAAAAGAACTATAAGAACTCCTAGACACTAGAAAACCTGTTCATACAGACAGACAACAAAACAATGTTTAATTTATCCAAATGAAGATAAAAAGTAATTTGATGACAAATACTTGTGAAGCAGCTGAAGCCAATGAAAGAAAAGACAATCTATGGTGTTACATATTTATTTTACTCAGCAACTTCAATATACATCTGTTGACAGGCTGAAGAAAACACTGTAACTAGGATGGTCATAACTTCCTTAATTGGACAGCACCAGATTGTCTAATCCATTCACAGTTGATAACATAGTTCAATAACTTTCTGAAAATATTTATTCTTTTAAGTCTGTAATGGATGGCGACTACCTAGTTTTTCATCAGAACATAAGATTTTATCTTATATATATATATATATATATGTATCTGAGCTTCTAAGTTATTGATCTGATGTACACAGTAATGCAAAACAACTAGAATCTCTAGTGACTTTTGAAGGTGGGTAGTTTACCTAGAGGCCTTAAATAACTTTTTAAAAGCTTAAATAGAAGCATCCAATTTAGAATCACAGTGCTAAACTACCATGTATACTGTGTATTACCCTTCCAACTTATTGACCCTCTAACTCTTGAAAATGAATACAAACACCAGTAACTTATTTACTGAGCTACTGCTCCACAGATAAATATGCTCAAATAATGACTGTTAATGGAACCATAGCACTTTTGGGGATGCATGCAAAAATGCAGAAATGTGACTGCACATATCCAAAGAGAAAGTTTTGGTGTGTATCATCCTTCTGTTGGCCTGAGGAAGAAGGTGAGTCACTTACATGGATGGATCTGAGGTTTGATGTAGAGTGAGTGATTAGGGATTTAGATGAAAATTATACCTTTGTAGCTTGTGGTAGAAATGGAAAGGATATTTAAGCATGTTTTTATTCTTCGTGTGTAAATACTTTTATTTTATGTCTGTCTTTTCCTGCTGAACCCAAACTGAATTTGACCGTTGCTCTCAGTGTTCATGCAGCTTTTCTATAGTAGCATATTTAGTTATATTAATGAAAAGCATGTTTTGGGGAAGCTTTGATGACTTTCTAGACATTTATCCTTTTCAAATACAAACATAAATTTTTCTGCATGTATTCAGCTCTGTTTTGCAGCTTTATGTATATTGTATTTAAAATCTGTAGTCCAAAATACAGATTACCGCCTGTCAGAGTAATTATAATTCTGCTAGGTACCATGTGTGCTGGATGCTTGCTGGGGTGGTGGGAGCAGCTGAGGGGCACCAGAGCAGCCCCAGTCTTTGGTCACCTCCCTGGGGATGAGGAGGGGCTAAGACTGGGTTGGGACATGGGTCATGAGTGGCTGAGCAGGCTGGAACTTTGGTGAGCTAGAAACTAGCCCTGCTGCAGTGTCACTGCAGATAGACTCCTACACAAAGAGCAAACTGTGAGAACACTGCTGTTTCCAGAGTTTGGCCAGTCTTTCAGGAGGACATACTGTCTCCCATAAAATGGAACTTATTTGTGCCTGTTATTACTTTCATTTACTTTGACTCAACAGAATGTCTTAATGCAATAAATAGGCCAATCAGTATGCAAAAATTTATTATTTTTAAATTGATATGTCTGGTCTTTTAAAACTGTAGTGCCAAGACTTCAAAGAATGATAAATTTCTATGTAGCATGCAGTAAACAGTGATGGATATGCTTAAGTACTGTATTGACTGCTCATGGTAGGCTACTTCTTTTGCTAGTCCCAAATTTTGACCTATAACATTAGTCATGCACAAACATTTATTATTTCAGACAAGGCATCTTTTTTCTCTATCTAAATCTTTCTTTTGGGGTTTAAGACTGCCTTCTTAAAATATCCTTAAAGAATATTTCTTTACTGCTTAAAGTACCTTGAAAATAATCCAAAAGTATCAGAGATAATGGAGGTTTAATTCCTACTTAAAATCAGGAAAAAATCTATTCAAAGTAAGGAATTCCTGTTTTTCTAATGAATGCCAATATGCATTTCAAATCACTGTGATTTTGAACACATCTCTCCATCATTTAGAGGGACAGAGAAAATCCTTTTTAATCATATTCTTCAGTAACTTACAGCAATAAGTAAAAGAAACCATTCTGGCAGTGTCTTAATATGCTTTATTTCCTGGAGAAGCCACTGTGAAACTCATTCTATAGCAGAAGTAGAATTCACTTCCATGTATCAGAGAATCATAGACTTATTTGAATTGGAACACACCTTTAAGTTCATCTAGTCCAACCCTCCTGCAATGAGCACGGACATCTTCAACAAAATCAGTTGCTCAGAGCCCTGTCCAGCCTGGCCTTGAATGTTTCCTGGGATGGGGCATCTACTACCAATCTCAGCAACCTGTTCCAGTGTTTCACCACTCATGTGTTGGCAGGAGGAGGATGGATTTAGTTTGGAGTAAGATATATAACAATATTAATATTAACCTGGTTTGTTAACAGCAAGAAAACCATTACAGTGGCAGAAAACCTCTGTAAAGAATGGCAAAGGTGGCTTAGGTTCACAGTTAAAGGCACATACAGTATGGATACGGCTTTGTCACTAATATATTTGTGGAATGGTTGCAGCTGGGAAAACATCCAGAAAAAACATATTGCTCTCAGGATACATGAGATATTTTAGTAGATAGAAGTAATTAGGGTGTGGATCTTTTATATAAAAGATACAATCTAGTGTCAATTTCTAAAACTAAAAGCTTTAGGTCTATGTTATTTGAAGAAAAGGGCATCCTTATTCAATTCAATTGGATGATGAGAAATTAAAACGTAGCAATGCATGGTCTAGGACTTTCTGATTTTATTTGCCTGCCCGATTGCCAAAAAAAGTAATTATAGCTAAGGAAAAAGGAAGATGTAATGATTACTTTTTCCTCTTTTTACTGAAGATTTTAGAAGAAGTGTTTAAAAATAAAAAAAGTAAATTCAAGTTATTTTCACTTTGGTTTCTTTTTTTATTAGCATGAAGATATTTCTCCCCTTCTTTTTCTGGCTCTAGTAAAGTGTCAGTGCGACTTTTTTCTAGAGATCTGAGGGCTAAATATGTCTTGCATTTAAAATCAGATTATAAATCTTTTTCAAGAGCTGGAAAATAAATGACAACCTAGGGTTTACAACAGCTGCTGTGGCTGAATAAACCATGAACTTTATATTATCAGGCGAATATCTCTGCTGAGGCTTTAGGCACATCTCAAAGCTGTAGGATATTAAAAAATAATTTGGTTTTATTAACCATGGCATCCTACTGAATAAATTAGAAGTAACTTTTGATGTGTGATGTAAAAGAGGATTTTTTCTGTGCTTTAAAATGCACTGTGCATTTCTCTCAGATTGACAGAATTAGTTGCTACCCAGTTATTACATATTTTGTGTTAGTAGCATGATTTTTCCTATTAAAAATGAGAACTTAATTTCTCATTAGAGATTACTGTTTCTGCTGTCTTATTTTTCCCCTTAAAAGTACAAACACCTTGTTTATCTGTTTATTTTTCATATTGTAATGCACAGATAAATGGGAGGCTTTTGTAAAACGATTTGTTGAATTGCTGAGAATACAGCAGAGATACTGATGATGCATTTTCGATTCTTATCACAGAATGTGGGGTGGTAGTAAAGAACATAGAGAAAACAGCACTTTTATTTGCTCTGGAAGGGTAGACTTCCACTACAAGGTGAAATGTTTATACAAGACTACTACTAACTAAAACTGATGTAAGTAATAGTTAACTCTTGACTATCTATCTGAAGATGCATTGTACTGTTAATTATCCAAAGCAAGAAGTTTAGTTGGAGGTACATCTGCAGAAGTTAAAGAATAAAATATAAAAATTCACAGAAAAAAATGTAAATGTACCCTTGCTATAAAACAAAGGTACATAATATTTGCAGGTCTTCAGACCAGATCTCACCTCCTATCACCATAATCTTAACATTCCTAGTATTATACTACTAAGGCCACAAATTATTGTAAGTGTTGAATAATTTGATTTAATATTTCACTTGGACTAAAGAAAAAGATGGATATGAGCAGCAGCAGGGACACACCTATGCAAATACCTTAAAAAACCAACAAATTTATTCTGAAAGAGACACCTACAGATAAAATATGTGATTAGCCATGAAGATTTTTTCAGTTCTCTCTGAAAGATGAGCAGAAGTGTCATTCAAACAAGGACAACTGCCAGTTGCTCTTAGGGTCTGCAAATGGATGAATATAGCATTTTTATTACTCTGGTAGATTAAGTATATTTGTCAACAGCCTTATGAGTTACTGTGCAATTTCTGGAGCATAGATCATGGACCTGTGTATGTTTTATAAACACTTTATGACTCCTGCATCATGTATGTGCTTACGAGATAGCTTGAACAGCTGTTTCTCAATTTTATAAAGAGAGTACTTATTGAGGTGGCATATTAAAAGGATTGAGGCACGGACTTCTGAACTTGTATTAACAGCCCCACACTCCGGGCACTGGTGCCAAGGGAAAAACTCCCAACAATTCCCCCTTTTTGTTTTTCAACTATGGCTATAGTATTAAAAGCTCTTTCTAACTGCCACCATAAACATTGCATAATACAAAGGACTATCGTTAACATTATTAAAGCCATTAACAAAATTACTCCACCTCACAATATGATTTCTTAACTCCAACCAACAATTCAACATTCAATATTATTGTCCTTATTGTCCAAGTCGTTTTCATCTTGAATTCATGTCATCTTCTCTATATACAGTCACGTCTACTTTGCTGGGACCCAGCGTGTTCCTTTATCTGTAATGACACAAGCATACCCTTGTCCCCACGTTATTAACTATTTTTCCCATTACCTTTATCTGATTTTTATGTTCTAACATTCCTGTGGACATGGTTTGCATATGTTTCACAATTGGTGGAATCAAACTTTCTCCTGGTAGCCACAAAAAATTCATTACATATTGCACCTTAGTGATTCTATTTGCTGGTGATTCCCCCAAATCCCCGTTTTTGTTTTTGCAAATAGATTTTAATTGTTTGATATGTCCGTTCAACAATCACTTGTCCTGTTGGGGGAATGCGGAATGCCCATAAAATGCTGCACTCCCCACTGCTGAAATTTTTTTTTTTGTACTTTGTGAAACATATGCTGCTCCATTATCCGTTTTTATCTGGTTTGGGACTCCCAAGGTTGCAAACACATGTCAAAAATGTGTCTGAATGTGCCGTGAAGTTTCCCTACTCAACACTGTCATACAAATTGCCAAAGAATAGGTATCTATTGACACATGTATATATTTTAATCTCCCAAATTCTGAGACGTGTGACATCTGTCTGCCACAACTGTAATGAATACAATTCACAAGGATTGACTGCAACATTGGGCCCTTTATTACATGACAATTGGGACATGCTTGTGTAATTGCTTTGGCCTCTGATATTGGTAGATTAAATTGTCTTTTTGACACCTTAGCTGATTGGTGAAAAAAATCATGGGAGATGCGAGCCTGTTGCCATATATTAGGCACTGGGGATACAAAAACTGGTTGTTAACTGATCTGCTCTAGCATTACCTTCTGCACAAAATCCCGACAAATTAGCATGACTGTGATGATGACATATATAATATTCATTTTCTTGCTGTTAAATTAACAACAATTGTTTCATTTTCAAAATTAACATCTCATGGTTGGTATGTTTCAAAAATGATCTTTCTAAACATTGTACCACTCCAGCTACATAGGCTGAATCTGTAATGATGTGAATTGGAACTTTATGCCACCACTTAAATACTTCAATAACTGCTTGTAATTTGACAAGTTGCGGTGATCCAGTGGTAACCACTACATGTGATTTCCACTTGTTATTTTCCTGTCATGTCATAGCTTTTTTTCCTGATTTTTGCAGAATCACGAACTCCAGAAGGTTCCAAGGACTCATTGAAGGTTGTATGTGTCTGGCTTGTAGTTGTTCCTGTACCAACTGCTGTAAGATGGGACTTGTTTTTCTATTGCCTCACGTAATAGATCTGTAAATGTCGTGTAAGGTTCCGAGCTTCCTTGTTTTATTAACGTAAATGACACTGGCTTCTTTCCTGACTATGGCACTGTCAAAAAAGCTCTTAAGGCTAAACCTGCAGAATCTCTTAAAATCTCTGGATCCATCCCAGCTTGCACCTCAGGGATAGCAAACGGACCCATTCCTATTAGGTGTCGCACTCCCACTCCGGCACGTGGGTCACCAACAGGTCTGCCTAGGTTGTCTGTGGCTGCCACCTTACAAAGTTCATGCCATTTGTCTCTCCACAACAGGTGGTGATAGGATCACCAAAGCCAGCTGATGGCAATCATACTGAGTCACCAATTGTCCATACAGCACATTCTCTAACAACATTTGTGTGTAAGGGGCCTGTAAACCATTTTGCATCACTGCTTTTCTTACTTCTTTTATCAAGTCCAATGAAATGCCTGATATTGTCCCGGCTGACCTGGCCGTAAAATCACCGCAAAGTCTAGTTGTACATTTTCCCCTTCTTTCAGTCCATCCATTTGTACCTTCCTCCATCCTTCCCTTATCACACTTCCACTAAGTCGCACTGCTTGCTCTCCATCATGTTATAAATACTCAATCAATCGTAATTTCTGCAAAAGATTTCTTTATTATATTTTTATGGGAAAGCATTAGAAGCAAACAGCGCTGGGTGCGCTGGGGTGTCTCCGCTCCACCAACAACGCACACTTAAGTCCGAGCTCTTAGTTCCTTTTATATTATTCCGCAGGTCGATATTGTCCATCTGGGGATCTCCTTTTCATCTTTCTTATCTTCACTTCCGTACTTTGAACTCGGTTTCTTGCACGAGGTATCTTTCAGGTCGTTATCAAGTTAATCCACAGGTCGTTATCAAGTTAATCCCCAGTCTCCTGCTACTGTTCCATGCCTCCCTAGGAGGTCCTTCACTCAGGCTCCGAATCATTCCAGCAGGCCTTTTTCCCTATCGTCTGTAATGCTGATTTGCAGGTCGTGCACCAACAGGCATTACATTGCGTTTTCTGTCACGAATTACATCTACACTCTTCACAGTCCCCCCCTTTTTGATGGTAATATGATTAATTCGTTTCTTGGATTCGAATTGTTTTACTATTTTGGCTGCTGCTGAAAGTTCAGAATTTCGTTTTGTTTTTATTATCATTAAGGAGTGGGTTTTTCTTCTAGCAGCCTTCTCTGGATCCAGGGGCATTGCAGAAACCTGCATTCCTTGGATCACAGAGTGATCAGCCTGTTAAAACATGGAATCACACATGGTAGAAATAACAACCCAACCATGGAGCATAAAATTATAAATCCCACTCTTTTCCACCAAGTTCCTCCAAATAATTCATCCCACCAATCATCTTTTAAAATTGAATCCCATTTTTGAACTGGTACATGAGCTATTCTTTTGATGTCTTCAGCTATTTCTGTAATAGCTCATCCATTATCATCAATTTCTAAACAACATTCGGAATTATTGAATTTCCCACAAATTCCTACCTCTTCAGCCAACAAATAGTATAAGGCTAATCGATTTTGGTATAACCCTACTCGACTTTGTGATAATTGTTTTGCTATCAGCTCTAATGCTTGAGCAGTTTGACTAGTAATTAACTCCACTACTGCCTGTAGTCTTATTATGTGGTTAGGCATATACATTGGGGTACGATATCCCCAACTTCCGTCTTGAGCCCAGGTAACCGGGTCGTAATATTTTATGATTCTCTCAGGAGGCCATTAATTTTCTCCCCAGGTTTGCACTCCTCCAATGTTAATACCACGCTTATTTCTATCTAAAGTTTCATATAATGGTCTTCCTAAGATATTCTCTTTTTGCTTAGGTATTAAAACAAACGCAGGTTGTATTATTCCTACAGCACAAGTCCCTCTCCATCTATTAGGTAATTCATTGTAGGCTCTTTTCCCACAAATCCAGAATAATCCATCTGGTGATGTCCATTTCTGACCGTTTCTTTCCAGGTTATCCCAGAAACTCTTAAGGTCTTCAATCTCGTTAAATGTGTTGGCCCCAGCCATATTTTTCCAGCATATTGTCTCATTCTTGCTACAGCTGTTGGACCAGAATCCTGAGGGGGGTATCGGCCACCGCCTTTTATGGGTAGCATTGGTAATTAATGTTAATTTACAAGGGGTATGTCCTACATATCGAGTAAAATTTTATCATTCTCGAGTTATACAGGCTTGTCCTATTATTTCATGGCTTAATATCCATCCCTCAGGTCTAGACGTTTTGCGAAGAATGTGTAATTCCAGATTAAAATTTGTTGAGGGCCTATCCCTTCCCCTCTCCAAGGCCATTGTTCTGTCATTTGGGATCCTCCACATATCCAACAGGACAATATATTCCGCTCCATAACTATTCTCTGCATCAAGTCTACATGTAAGTTTTTACCCAGAGTGGGGAGATCCCACTCGCTAAGTCTGGGTTTTGGTTTTTTTTTTAATTTTTCATAAAGGGAGGGGCCGACCTTTAACCGATCATTCGAGTTCTGTAAATGCTGGCTAACGTTCCGAACTAATTCTTCCTGATATCTATCCTGAACTCCCCCTCCATTGGTATAGCCCCATATTCCTCCCTGAGTAAAACAGATATACATATTTCTCCTTTTGGGCAGGTACCAAATCTTTTAACAATTCGTCCTGTTTTACTCCCAAAGTTTTACGCTATCTAATATTTTTGCCCTTGGATATAACAACTTTCTAGTCATCTCTCCTCGTAACAACCAGCGTTAATGTGCGAAAGAATTGCCAATGCTTGTATGATTTGGCGTCCATATTTAACATTTTGTTAACACTTCGAGCATGAGTCAGCAGTCCCATCGGTCATTAGATTTAGTATGATTATTATCCATTCCCACTTTCGTATCCCTCTGCCTCTTCCTACGCCTATCGGGTTGCCTCCGGCAGCGAGGGGAGCCATCTTCTTGGCAGCAGGGATATTCTTCAGGGAGTCCAGGGGAGGACTGCCTGAGCTCATGTCTTTTCTTAAAGGCATCCCAATTCCTTTTCTTTACTGCTGGTGCAGAACAAGGGACTTTAGTTCACTTTCTACACTCAAGGGCAACTATATTAGGGTACGCTCTTAATTTTCCTTGGACTCGGTTTAAAAATAATTCCCACCACTCTTGGGAATATATTTCTATAGTTCCTAGAAGTCCTGTGATATGGAGGTTCTATTCAGTATTTTTGGCACTCCAGACATACCCTACAGGGAGTATAACCACAGCTACAATGACAGACTCACTTTTCCTTGCAATAGTTGCATATAAAGCAAATAAGTGGTTAACAAACACACTCTAGTTCCCCACAATTAATCTTTTGACCGCGATACCACTGTTCCTGTGATTGGGCTTCCCCTTGCATCAGTTCGGCGTTGAATCCGGAGTTTCAGGCTTCCGGGCAGGGAGACCACTGTGCATTCATTTTTATCCAAGTCTGGTTGAATAGGTCCTTTCATTCGTGACGTATGGGTCCAACACTTCTCAGCAGTTCGTATTGCAGTATCTGTAGCCAAAGCACAAGAAATGGTCCCTCCCATCGAGGAGTGAGGGAGGTTTCTTTCTAGCCTTTTACCATTACATAATCTCCCAGTTGTATTTCATGTACTGCAAATCCCGAAAGGGACATTTTGTGTTAATAGGCAAAGTAATTACATAAGATTGAATAGACATATCATTTACCCATGGGTGATCAATGGGCATACCATGGGAATATGGCATCCCATATAACATTTCAAAAGGTGCTAAACCACTCTCCTAATGTGGCATTGTCGTAACATTTAATAGGGCTAATGGAAGACATTTTATCCATGCCATTTTTATTTCTATATTCACTCGTTCAACTCTACCAGAACTTTGGGAATGCCATGGGGTGTGATATTCCCATTTTATACCTAAGGCCACTATAATAATTTCAAGAACCTTTGATGTAAAATGCAATCCTTGATCTGAATTGATGACCTGAATCATACCAAAATGAGGCACTTATCAACTGATATTTTAATTCTTGGTATCTCTTTTCACTCTCTTTCAGTCCATTTTAACCTGTCAATGGTCAATTTGTCATATTATCAGTCGGTCTGGGCAGTAGGGGTTTGAGGGTCAGAATCAACATACGCAGCAAAAAAAAATACCCCTGCCTCTTTAACTTAAAGGGCATGTGTCCAAGGCTTGCGCATGCATTCTAGGAGGTGAGGAGGGGTGGAAGGGTCTTATTGTGCACTTAGCTTCAGCCGAGCCACCAGCACCCATCCCACCAGGAAAAAAAAATGGCCGGAATCTGGGATGAACCCCTTTGTGTTGCCATGCTGGTAGGGTATATCATGCAGGTGCTCGTGATAGTGGCTGCCATCACAATATATGAATGTGTGACTAGCGGCTGGCTTAGAAGAAGAAGACTGTCTTCCCCTTCCACTTGTCCGAGGCCAAGACTGAGACCAAGACCGCTAAGGCCACCAGCATGGCCTGAAGTTTCAGTTCAGGTACTGGAGACAGCTTTATAAAAAAAGGAAAACCAAAAAAGGACAAGGTTAGTTGCCATGCGGCGCGTAGTTTCTTGTTGGACTTTTCCTATCGTTATCGCCCCTGTGAGAAAAGACCACGATGAACAGAAGGACTGAAGGTCATCGTCAGGTGAGCGTCGGGTGCCTTACGATCATGTAGCACGCTATGGGAGAGAGAGACGGAGCCATATTTGTCCACCCTTTCCAGTCCCAGTCAGGTTGTCCATCATCCTGACAACCACCAAAAGACTGTTCTGAACTCACGGGTGGTGTATTTCTGTTTTGATTGCGTTGCTTGGGATTTTGTCGGATTGTTATACAGTTAATTGTTTTCAGGTTCTTATCTTCTATTAAATTGTTTAATAGTTCACTAAACTTGTCTTGGGATTGCATTAACTATATAATCCTTATTGCTGACTGCGTGGTTTGGCATTCAGAGTTATAACGTTTTGAATCAATCGTATAAAACATGGAATAGCACATGGCAAAAACAACAATGTGGCTAATTCACATAACAAATAAAATTTGTTTTTCCAATGGACTTTCGGGAAGCCAGGAAAACAGGTCAATGTCCCAGCCTTTCCAAATTTGGACGGGGACGTGTGCTAACTTCCGTATTTCGGCTGTAATTTGTTTAACTACTTCGCCATTATTGATCTGTTACCAACAGTCAAACTGATTCCCAAAGAAATAATTAAACCTCTTCCTAATAAATTAAAGTCTGCCTCCTCAACTAATAATAAGTTTGCAACACAGATTTTGAGTTCTGATTCTATCAATGCATTCTTAATTATGGGAACTTTAAAAGGTTCCCCCTTTGCTCCCACTACCAAGGTATTTTCCTTACTCAATTGACATCCTTTTGGTAATTTTCGAAAGGTATATTTCTCAGCTCCAGTGTCTACTAGGAAGATGAATTCTTCCCCCTGGGGACCTATCTGTAATTTTATCAAGGGCTCTGGTGATGATGTTGTCCCCAGGACGTAGAGCCCCTGACACCCCTAATCCTGCTGAAACATTTTCTTGTCCTGCATTTTCTTTTTGCAGTTTCGTTTTAAGGTGACTTTTCTTTCCACAATAATAACATTCAGGGGATTCATCTCTCTTCTGATGTTCCCCAAAAGCCTTAACTATATTTTGTCCCCTGAGAACTGCCTCCCTAATGCCTTGAATAATCATTTCCCTTAAATCCAACATGTTTTGCCTATCATGTACATTTTGATGATTCCAATTGGGATTTTGATTCGGCCATTTCTGCTCCTCTGCCGGACCCCGCTGATGTCATCTTTCCCAATTTTGCATACCTGCTTCCCTTATCATTTCCCTCTCCTCCATAGTAAACAATACACTTAAAATTGACTGAATTTCATTCCATGTATAGGTATTTGGTCCCAAAAGTTGGTCTAATTTTTCAGAGACACCCAAGGGGTCATGTAGTAGTTGCCCCGTTTCTTTTCTAAATGTTCTTACATCCCCTGTATTGAGGGGAACTGCTACAAATCTTATTCCCGACATTTCCTCCCAGAGGAACTTCACGTAAAGGGAGATGTTCCTTTGGTGGTTCCTCCTCTCTTCTGGTCTTACTTCTAGTTCACAAAGCGGGTGGGGACTGTGGGAGGCGCTGTAGGACCTCCATTTTCCGGAGTGGGGGGGGTTCCACCCTCTCTTCCCCTTGGTTTCATATGGGGGTGGTATATTAACTAAAACCTCTCAATCTTGTTTGCCCTTCTTTTTCTCTCTTAAGGGGTACAATGATATCCTCATTAAGGACCCTTGTCATAAAGCATAGTCACTTTCCCCCTGGCTGAATGGTTCCTTCCCACACATAGATTCAAAGCCTGACAAATCCAATCATCAAAAGATCTGAAAATTTGCCAAAACAAATGGTCAGGCCTTATTTCCTCCCTGGTCCAAACTTCCATACAGTAATGGACCATTTTCTCCTTACTCTTCTCCTTCCGGGATGGCCATTCATCCCAATGTTTGAACATTAACCACAGAGGACTGTCTGAGAGTATTTCTGGTAACTTGCTCCCTATCTGTTTCCGAGGACCTCTCTGTGGGCCCTTCCCGGGGCTAGGGAATTTACCTTTCCTTTGCCCCATCTCCGCCAAGTGTGACTCCTTTCACCCTTTTTCACTCACTTCCCTCCTTCGCTGACCAGGTCCCTCGCAGGAGACTGGAAATGCACCTAGAAGAGGTCCACACTCGCTTCACAACCCTGTTGTGTCTCAAGCACGCACACTTTTGCTGTCCACCCGACTGAACGGAATTTAACAGTCCAACGTTCCCATCTGGATCTTTGTGCACAAGAATTATGGGTACAAATTTGGCTGCAGCAATTTCATAGGGAGCTCAAACTTTGCTTCTAGCTTTCCTCTATTTAGGGTTGATATCGGCAAGGTATCTACCAGAATCGTTCCTTCCACAGGCCACGGTTAGTGGGGCGCCCCCTGAACAAAGGAACGTCACTGGCAACCCAAGCCGATATCCCAGACGAGCCCCCAATTTGTTATAAATAATCAATCGTAATTTCTGCAAAAGATTGCTTTATTATATTTATATGGGAAAGCATTAGAAGCAAACAGCGCTGGGTGCGCTGGGGAGTCTCAGCTCCACCAACAACGCACACCTAAGTCCGAGCTCTTAGTTCCTTTTATATTATTCTGCAGGTCGATATTGTCCATCTGGGGATCTCCTTTTCATCTTTCTTATCTTCCGTACTTTGAACTCGGTTTCTTGCACGAGGTATCTTTCAGGTCGTTATCAAGTTAATCCGCAGGTCGTTACCACGTTAATCCGCAGTCTCCTGCTATTGTTCCATGCCTCCCTAGGAGGTCCTTCACTCAGGCTCCGAATCATTCCAGCAGGCCTTTTTCCCTATCGTCTGTAATGCTAATTTGCAGGTCGTGCACCAACAGACATTACATTGCGTTTTCTGTCACGAATTACATCTACGCTCTTCACAATCACTATCCTGTTCCTCAAGACGTATCTTCTCTCAAGCTCTCTCTTTTTTTCTTCATTCGCCTTCTTGAGGACAACAAGCAGGTTTTTGAAACAACAGCTTTTTTACTATCAGAACCATCAATCTCTTTCCTTCCTCGTTCCTGCGCAACATCACTCTCATCTGTTTGGGTGGCAGTTTCCTGCCTGTCCGGACTCTCCTGACAAGCCCATATCTGTGGCCAAAACCTTTGAACTGCCTCTGCTCCTCCCTCCTCACAAGGCACTTCTTTTAAAGTCTCAAAGACTGAACGCCACGTAGTCATAACACAGATAGCGTTTTCATCACCTTTGGAAGCATCTTCAAAAATCAAATTACCACCTTCTTTCCAAGTCTTAACATCACAAACACGCGGCGATTCCGCAGGCAAATTCTTTTTCTTCAACCACGCTACCAATAACTCTGGCATATGATTGTCATGCTTCTCGTTTCTTTAAAATATGGTGCAACATTCTTATTATCGTTTTTTCCTCAGTCGACATATTAGAACCCATCTCTCTCTCTTCAGTTTCTCAGCTGCCCACCTGAATCTCGTGGAACAGGCGGTTGATTAGCCCCGGGGTCTTTGTCCGCTCGGTCCCGCCGGTAAGACGATCGTTCAGCTCAGACGTCCCCTCCGGAACGCTGCCCTCTTCCGCGAGAGGCGCTTTCTGTCCTCCATCACAGAGAGATCACCATTTGAGGGGATGGAGACACGGACTCCTGAACTTGTATTAACAGAAGGTCCTTGATTATAAAAGCAGGCTGCTTGTATACAACTCTGCTAAATTTCAACACACATGACGTTATCTGATTGGTTACGAACAACTGTCCCTGCGCTCAAACGCCAAAACAACTGCTCAACAGGTAACTGATCAGTCGTTGTTCACCCGCAGTGTCGACTCCTTCTTTGGGCATCAGAAGGCTACAATTGTCTCTTTTGTTCTTCTGTTTACGGTACTTTTCGTAGGTACTTTCCCGGCACTGTTCCTCTGTTGTCCGCTCCTTCAAGGTCGCTGAAGGGCATTCTCCAGCTCCGCCCATTCTGTGTGTGGCGGAGCCACAGCGGGGCGGGGGCGGCCGCTCGGCTGCAGGAGCCGTACAGCCCCACGCTCCGGGCACTGGCGCCGAGGGAAAAACTGCCGACGGCATAGTGCTGCTATATATGCTGTTGCATTTTCAGGGAGACTGCAACAGCCATTGTATCAACAAAGCAAAACTAGATGTAAAGAAAATTTCTCGGTATTTCTATCGTGCAGCTTGTGCAGATTCTGTGTTACTGGGGCCCTGGAAGAGTTTGTACACAGAGCATAATTTCAAGTCAAATATACATTGTTAAATCTTTCCCATATTACATTACACAGCAGAAGGAGTCACATGTGTACTTGTTGATTTTGCAATACATCTTTTTATGATAAAGTAACGATATATTTTTCCATAATATGTCTTTGTCAGATGAAAAGCTAGCTAACAGAATTTTTCCCATGAATATGCCCACAGTTGCTTAGCTCTGGAAGGAAGTGCTATGTTTCATTTCTTTTCTGTCATGAACTTCTCGCTCTCATATAGTTCTTGCTGTTACTAGTTGACAGCTATTTTTTTTTCTGGCAAAATGGTGCCCAGAATTTTGATTTTTAAACCATATTTTCAGATTCAATTTCATTTTTGAAGTAAAAATGCGAGTAAGTCTACTAAAATCACAAGAGTTTTCAGTGTTGAAGGAAACAACAAGAGTTTGACAAAACTCAGGTTTTGTCACAAGAACAGTTTGGTTGCATCTCTCATTCAGTTACTATCACACAAGAGATCTTAAGTCCGTGCAGTATCCATTTTTTGGAACATTTTATGAGAAGAGGAATCCACTACTTTCCTGACCCTTTAAAATTATTTATCTGGTCCTGAATATTACTTCACCCAATTTAGACCTTCCTCCCTATGAAAATATCACCATTAAGTTTTTTAGTTAGTAGAGATTTCCAGTTCTTTTCCACACCATTTTGCTTCAGAATATTCCAAGCGGTTTGTCAGTTTGTTGTCAGGTTGTGTATGTCCACAAAAGCAAGTATCAGTGTTAGTAATGCCTAAGATTACTATCAGACTGAAAAACAAAGAAAAACAAAAATACATTTATTGGCAATTAGCAACTTCCTCTGGCTTGATAAGCTCTGTGGTCATCTTGACAAATAACTATATTATTTTGATTTCTGTTTAGAAGCTGGAGGAAATCATATGTAATTGACAAAGCACACTTATCAGACTAAACTTCTTCCACATGGAAGCAAATTGAAATTGTGTCTGGACACAAACATTTATATTGAAAAGTATGAGAGTAGGCATGAAGTAATGAAAATATAGCAAATGCAAAATATTACTTTCCTGAGAATTTGGCCATAATACTTTATAAAAAATTTTAATCTCCATTCTATGTGATTGTGAAATTGCTTTGTACCTTGCACCACCTTAGTATCATCTCTCCCTTCTTTGTCACGTTCCTGAAAGTTGCAGAGGAACCACTAAGATATCAAAGCTCTTCAGCCATTTGAGAATACTACTTCACAGTCAAATCACAGCTGCCCAGTTCTCCCTGGACCCTGCTCCCTTAGTAGTCCACATTGCATAAACCTTAACTCAGTTCTGACCATGTTCTTAGCAAGAAAACTCCCAACAGGATTTGTGTTATTTGAACACTGGTTTGAAAACACACTTGATACACACACAAGAGCTATGCAGAGTAGACCTTACAACAGCTCTAAAAGGGGCTAGGCCTGAGAAATGTAGACATAAGTCCTGAGAAACGTGGATATAATCCACTCTGCACCATTTGGTCTAACCACCATCATCAGTCCCTCAGATGGGCTGAGTGCAGGTCTCATCACACACTTTCACAACCAAGTAATGGAAAATAAAACAGGGACAAGGAAGACCTGAGAAGCAAAGGGGCTGTCCAAGTTCTTCCTCATAGCTTGTCCCCTAGGCATAAAGGATCTGCCTCAGACTGTGCCAGTGAGACAATTTCAGGTGTCCATGTGTAGCCCCTTCCTCACTTGTACCATTTCCTTTAACTATTTATTGTTTTCTAAATTAGATTTTCACCGTAACCCACCGATAGCATGGTTAATCATGTAGCCTCAGGTCAAGCTCTTGAGCTTTATCTACAGGTAAGACCAACTAGCAATTATCACTGGACTTCTTGTCATGCCCTCAGTCTCCTACCTCAAATGTGTTACGTCAAGTGTGAAATCAGTAATGGTTGCATAATAGTCTATTGCTACTTTTCTCCAAAAGTTTGGATTTGTCTGAACCCGGGCAGTTAAAACTCATGACAAATGCTAACGTAATAACAAGAGAAAAAAGAGAGCTGTAATTG
This sequence comes from Cuculus canorus, assembly GCF_017976375.1. NCBI lineage: Eukaryota > Metazoa > Chordata > Aves > Cuculiformes > Cuculidae > Cuculus > Cuculus canorus. Next base: position 54,950,146 of record NC_071401.1, read on the forward strand.
CGAGAAGAGTAGGTCTTTAAAACAACCTTCCAAAAACAATAGTGGAGAGACAAAAAATTGGAATGTTAACAATTTTAAATATGAAGTTGTTGTGCAATGGAATTGGTCATATGACACACTGTCTGCAGGAAAATAACTCTGAATTGAGAATCTTGTAAATCCCTTGTAATTCTATACTCTTGTTTGAAGTAGTTTTATGAAGACTCAACAAGAAACACCTCTTCAAGAATTCAACTCTTTACAGAGATTCTGATGTCCTCTCCATACTGACTCTTGGGCAAATATTCTGGATCCATAGTTTATTTTCCTTTACATATAACATATTTATATTTATACAGGCTCACTGATAGTGTCTGTTTAAAAGATTGCCTACCATGGGAAAAAGCTTGTAGGTATTGTGGAACTACCTACATGCAGTACTGAGTTTCTTACTAGCTTCACACTTCATTCAGTCTCAGCACTTTTTTGGGTCTCTGTGGGTTTTCCTTCAGCAGAAAAGTAGTTTCTCTGTTTCATAGATCATTGTAAAATGGAATAAATCTCAAAACTTTTACTACTCCTGTTTTCTGTGAATGCTCTTTACCATGTATTGCCCCATCATCTTTTTCTAAGGAGTCTTCTTTGTCTGCTACTTCACTTCTGCTGTGTAATATTTACTTGCAGAATTTTTATTTTTTTAAATTTTTTTTAATTTTATCTCACTAGTATTGAAAAACTATATATTTTTAGATTAAACATATGTGTATGCCTTCTCCAAATGCATTTTTATGTATGAAGAAGATACTACATAGGGAAAAAAAAGTGTAGATTTTCCTTTGAAAACATAAGACGTAAGGAAGGTAAAAATTTGTTGTAGATACAAAATTATGTAACAACTTCTAGATAGCAAAGACTGTCACAATTATTTGTTTTAGTCAAAAACCCCAATCATTATAAAGCATTTAACTTCTTTAGTATGGACTTAGTGATTTTTTTCAACAGTTTCCCCTACAGAATAATAGAGAAGCAACAGACTGTTACTCATGAGGGATGCCGGTGACACCACTGATTATGTTCTTCCTTAGCCTTTCCCTGACAGGAACTGTCAAAAGTAGACACTGAAGGATTAGTGGAGACTCAGGCTACTTAACAGTCCTTGTAGAAAAGTAAACAAACAATTAAGCAAGAAGATGCATGTTTCCACTCACAGTTAATCCTACTAAATCCAACTAAAGTTGCTCATCAGTTTAAGAATAAATGATTTGTGGTAATCCAGGCATGGAAAACAGTGGTTTACTTCCTAGATATACTGACTGAAGGAACTCCTTACTGTGAACTTTCCAACTTAATAAAACCCTGCTAGAAAATGATGTGAAATGTTGAGAATGGATAATACAAGGATAATTTTATTTGCCGTGCAAACAATGGTTTGTGAAACAGCATACTACTTAGAACTTCCTAGAACAAGCATTCCTCTGTCACTGAATGTAAGAGACATTTTACTTTTACATTGCATTCTGAATGTAACCCTGAATTTGTGAAAGAAGTATAGTCTTACTACCAATTAATGCAGAATTGTATTGGTTTCAATTCCATTTTTTGTACCATTTTCATAATAGGGAAATCCAACATTATTAAGAGTGCCCTTTGACAGAGCTGTGAAAAAGCCCATCTTTCTCTATCAATTTACTCCAATTAGTGGAAATTAGGAGACCTGAATGAAAAAAAATTTAAATGGTCAGCAATACTTTAACTGAAGAAGTATAAGCAGAGTATCACGTTAGCTCCTTAGACGATGAGGGGTCAAATATAAGTTCTATTAAGTTAAAATTAGAAACGTTTTTCCTTTCATGTTCAACTTCAGCTCTTGAGTTCAACACTGCAAATTTTAAATTAGAGTTTAAATTTTATGACAATTAAAGAATGAAGATGTTTCCTCAAAAGGAAACATGCAGAAAAAAACCTCTGTTTCTCTCTTCTACACTGAGATTTTTAATTCCCATAGGCTCTTAAATCAGTGATATCTCAAATTCATTGTTATAAACTGGAACTGGGATCACAGACTTAACTGAAAAGCAGAAGGTCATGGCTTTCATAGCACATATCACTGCACATGCATTTATACCATCATATTGTTAAACAATATACAGGCAGTGAACCACTGCTACAGTGACAGTCCTTCTTAATACAGAGACTCTTTTTGCTGTAATATACCCTTATTATATTTTTAATACAAATCAGTAGTCACATTTTTATGTACTAACGCACACCACATCAGTCAAGACATAAATTGTACTGTCTCACCTGTTCAGTAAATGTATTGTGTGCATTAAATGTATTGTGTGTATTTCAGCTCTTCAGTAAATATATTGTGAATACATTCATAGAAATCAGCATTTGTTTACAAATAAAATCCTAAAAGAACAGAGAAATGAAATGATTGAATAGTTTATTTCCAGGAATAATACCACTGGTGCAGTTGTGGTTCTTTTTTAATTATCTTTTGTTGTAACTGATTTTAAATAGTTTAGAGAATTATCATTCAAATATTGATAAAATGCTGACATCAAAATTTATCACTGAATATGTCACAACTGCTTTTACTTTTCAAATTAATATAAATAGTACTTTATAATGTGTAATGTAGTGCCAAAAATTTAAATTTATTCTGGTTATTAATATGATCTAGGAAGTATTGTTTGGTTCTGGGGCCATCTGACATGGTGAAGCATGTACCCGTTCAGCTCATGGAAACAGATCATCCTTACATTTTCTTTCCTTCCTCAGACAGGGGAGGGCGTTCAAATCCCTAGTTACTATTAGTTCTAACAAATAACCCCAAACCTGCTTATGTATTATTCTGGAAAATGCTAGTCTGCATCGCCTAAAAATATGCCATGGCTTGTGCTAATAGTCAAAAGCATGGACAATTATATACAATTTCTAAGGTCCATGCTTGACACATTTTTATTTTGCTGGTGTGTACTTAGCTTTCTGAGAAGCTTAAAAAAATTCAAAAAATTTAAAAACAGTAAAAAATTCCCTCCTCCCAGAAGGAGGAGGAAAAAAGGTGACAAATTCTGAAAACAAGAATGTTGCACAGTGTCCCATAGTAACCAAGGAACAAATACTATAACCAATTTAGTTTATAGGATGATAGAAAGCAATATAATTCAATTCATGGACTATTTCAGTCATAGACCTTCCACATGCTTGCAGCAGTAGAGCTTCCAATATTTGACTTTCATTTATATTCACCAAAGAATAAAATAATTTGCCTGTGTTATGATAATTGAATTGTAAATCATCAGAAAAAAAAGAAAGAAGGAAAAACAAAACCCAAACCAACTCATGTTACATAGATATGTACTTAATGAGTGATACATAAATGATTTTGTGCTTATCAAATACAACTACTAAGTACAAAGATTGACAAGGACACAAGTCAAACACCTGTGCTTTCAGGCTTTCTGATGCTACCTTGTAATCAAATCGCTTCTGTCCTGTAGTTAAGTGACTGAAAATTATTTTCTTTTAATGTTGCTAAAATAGCGCTTTTCATCCTGATGTATCGCACATTGTTTATTATACTAAGCTTTTGGTCCTTTCATTGATGATGACTAATGTGGCAACTTTCACCCTGAAAGTCTCGCATTATGAGACTTGCAGATGGAGAAGAGAAAAAGGAGGGCTATTTCACAGCAGCACAGCTAGTCCCAATAGCCGAGTGATAAAGTGTTTTGACAGAACAGTTCAAAAGTCACACCGAAGTAATTTTTCATTGCATGTTTTATGCTCTGTAACCTATCAACAAAAAAAATCTAGAAATCTTTAAGCCCATGTATGATGAATTGCCTTCCAGATATATACTTCATCACTGAAGCCAAATTAACTTTGAACTGTTAATACATTTCCAGATTAAATAATACAGGCCTTCAGGAAACGTGCAGACCAACTAAGGTGAAACTAAGCAGAAAAAAAATTAGAGACAATGATTATGTCTGGAATTCTGACATTATAATGCATAGCGCCTTTCCAGCACAGTATCCATTCATTTTTATCCTAACTTTCAAGAGGCTTTGCTTGATGTTTAGAAACCAAACTCATGCTGAGCTCCACAGCATAAAACTCATTTTGAGATTAGCATAAAAACAGGGATAAACAAAGAAAGAACCAAATAAAAATTACTTTTTCAACAATTTCAGATGAAAAAAAGTGTCAGATGAGAGCTACTTCAAAATGACTATTTTGAATGGTATTCTAAATGTCTAAGGCATCTGAGGAAGCCATATGGACCTGACTGAAACGACCTACAGGAGACCCCATCCCCCTCCAGAGCAGCAGCTAGCTAGGTAGCCAAATACGTGAAGACCTTTGCACAGCTTTACTGAAAAACTTTTGCTACATGACTGAACCACTCCAAGCAGAGTCCTCAGAGAAGAAAAGTGCCTATTGAAACTCCCACAGGGTGTGCAGAGATTACATTGCTCCCCAAGACTTATAGCTGGCTCTGAGGAGGTCTGTCTTTGGAATGATTGGTATCTCAAGGGAAAATGCTAAACGTAATTTTGGTAATAAAAACATAGAAGTGAGCCTGTTCTGGTTCTTTACGTTCTCTTTCAGTTTCACACATATAAATGTTGATCAGGGCCTGTCTGATGATTAATATCAGACATATAATAATTAAAAAGTTAATGTTGTGCTTTTGTCAGCTGAGAGGCTGTCTGTCATGCTCCCTGTATTTGCAGAGTATTAAAATGAAGAATTAGTATTGCAAGTTGCTTAACAGAAAGATATCTCAGTGCTAACACTGGGTGTAAAAGTATGACTAATCCATCCAATGAAATTGATGATAGTTTTATTTTTTGTGGAGCAATTGTGCTACAGGAATTGAATTTCAGCCTCTGCTTTGTTCCACACAGGTCACTGAACTGCAAGAAGGCTATTTTAAAACAAATTATTCTGTATTCCAGGACCAGTCCCTTGAGCTAACTGATTTTTCGTTTTAGAATGAAGAGAGGAAACCAAGGAGTGGAAAGAAATGTTTTAAAGGGTATGAAGGGCATAGCTTGGATACCCTGTAATATTGGAGATTGGTATCCCAGATGAGATTGTAGAAACTGCATCGGTACTGGAGAAGTAAGGAGTGACTACTTCCAGTAAGCTGTGAAGCTATGTGTATAAATGAAAAATAACATATTAAATTTGTACCAAACTAGTTACAACACATGCAGTCGAAGTGCTATAGCACATACAGTACTTAAGACAGAATAAGATCTAAAATTAAACAAGCAAGCCAACAAAAACCCCAACCCCCTTAATATAAATTTCATATTCTGTTTATGTGTTTCAGGGTTCAGTTAAGGATCATTTTATATCCCACACATTGTAGACCAATTTAAGTCAACTGCTTTCAACTCCTGGCACAAGCTCTGTCTTTGACCCTTATGCTGTAATTTTCAGGAATAGTATAAAAGCAGTTACATCATCTACAAATTCACAAGGATTTCCCCTGTGCCTTATTGCGAGTTCATTTTTTTTTTTTTTCCAAATAAATGAACTGACAGAAGCCAAAGAAGATCCACATTATGTAGTCTTCCCTTTGGGATTGTGCATTTTAAGGAAGATATTATAAATGCGCTTTCTTCCCTAATTCCTTCTAAAGTTATTTTTAGATCACAGCTTTATCCTTTCAGAATTGATGCGCTTATATTCAATACTGCCATGCTTGTATAAGATACTGCCGTGCCAACCTTTCAAGGGAATTTTTTCTCATCCTGCCTCTCATCTAACACTTTCAAGTGATAAGTCTCTGCAGAGGTTCTGTGTCAGAGATTAAGGGCATGTGCCATAACCAGTCTAATGCTGAGCAAGATTTATTTCAAAAGTGAAAACATTAGATCTCTCTTTGACTCTAGAAAGGGCATTTTACTTGTGTTGATTCTGATCATCAGTTCCCAGTGGACTCTAATTATTTTGATAACCTGTTCAAGAAATATAGTCTAAACCACATAAAAAGACTGTTGCTTGGCACTTGATGAATATAGTATTCTAATGATATACATGTAATTGTACAAGTTTGAAAGTCCATTTCTGATGGCTGCTGAATAGAATTTTGACAAGGAAATGTTTTGTTGCAAAGAGGTTTTGTTGTTATTGGCATGTACATAATCAGATTCATTAACCCATAATGATGTGAAATACTCTTTTCTTTTTACCTTTAAGGAGTAAAATAAACTTTGACCTCACCTGGAGTACTGTGTTCAGTTCTGGAGTCCTCAGCACAGGAAGGAAATGGACCTGTTGAAGCGAGTTCAGATAAGGGCCACGAAGATAATCAGAGGGCTGGAGTGTGTCCCCTATGAGGACACATTGAGAGAGCAGGGGCTGTTGAGAAAAGAATGCTCCAGGGAGACCTTACAGTAGGCTTCCATTACTTAAAGGAGGCCTACAGGAAAGCTGAGGAGGGGCTTTTTATTAGGAAGTGCATTGATGGGACAAGGGGCAATGGATTTAAGTTGAAAGAGAGTAGATTTAGGTTAAATATTACGAAAAAATTTTTTTACTGTGAGGGTGGTGAGGCACTGGAGCAGGTTGCCCAGAGAAGACATGGAGGGCCCATCTGTAGAAGTGTTCAAGGCCAGGCTGAATGGGGCTTTGAGCAACCTGATCCAGTAGAAAATCTTCCTGTCCATGGAAGGAGGGTTGAAACTAGATGACCTTTAAGAACCCTTCAAACCCCAAATATTCTATGATTCTGTGGTCCTACAATTCTATGATTCTATGATAAAGAAGACAGCATACTGTACACAAACTACAAACAGGTGATGTACTTACTGATGCTGTAAAACTCACAGGAACAATAACTGTAGTTTTATTTAGATGATAATAAGAAAAAAAAAAAATCCATCTCTACCGTTGCTTATTCCAAAAGTGGCATCTGTAGCGAACGAATAGTTTTAGGAACTGAAAGACTGCTTAATAACATGCTGTTCTGCAACACTTTTTTCTGTTTGTGGCTTGAAAAGTACTTTTAGGTGTAGAACCTAAAACTGAGCTAATATTACCAGCCTTGGCTCTTTTAATTTCTTGAATGGTTTGATTGGCTTGATATTTAAATCTGAAATAATTAAACCTGTTAATTCTAAATAGAATACCCTAATTTCCTTTCCAAATCTTTTCCAGAATCTTTCTATGAAAGAATTTCACAGCTGTTAAAACAGATCTTCTTTTTTTTCAATCTCACCTTGCTGTCATGGAAATAGAACTGACAAGAACAAAGTTGAAAGAGAAAGACATTCAGCAAAAACACATTGACGTAAACCTATTTTGAAAAGGACAGCAGCCTTTTCTGAGCATGTTGTCACCTCGCAGCTAAAATATGCGCAACAATATCAACCACAGAAAATAGTTACACAGCTAGAAACCCAGCTTATTGACATTTAGGTTGGTTTCACATAGGAGTTTCACATTTAGAATTTTTACTGTGGTGTCAATATTCTGTAATCAATAGATAAAATGATAGCAAAAGCTTTTAAGGAAAAGGAAAATTAAAGGTTTGTTTTAACAAAAACTAAAATTACACTAATTTAACCATTAATTGATTGGTCAACATTTTGAAGTTTAGTTTTACTTCATTAATATAGAAAACCAAAGATTTTCCAAAACTGGCTGTATAGTTCTTCTACTGATTCTATTCTGTCTGTATAAAGATGCCCCAATTACAATTTAGCTTAAGTACTTTTTCTTTATTCTCATTGAAATTATGTAGCAGTTTTGCAGCTGTAATTAAAGTGAGATTTTTAGCTAAAATGCAATTTTACTTAAACTTGCACGTCTCTTGCTACAAACACAGAATAAGAAGACCTATATTGCTGTAACTTAGACTCCAGTTTTAGGTGACTAGTTTAAGTAATCATTGCTCATTGCCTTACTAGAATGTTAATTGTGTTCCCAAATGGACATGACTCTAAATTCTACCTAAAACGACCACTTAAATTCCTTGTAATGTCCAAGGAAAGAAGAAGGCAACTCTAAAAGCAGCAAGTAATTTTTGATTAGGCATCTGCTCTCCACTAACTACTCGGAACACAGATATGTTATAATGGTCCTGTAGGCATGTAAAGGGTAAGTTATCTTCTGAAGATAATGTCAAAGAGAGCAATAACATAAGGCAGCATTGTAGTAATAGTGCACACTTCATATAATAATCTAGTTCGTCGAAGTTCATATGAAAGCAGAAAAACTCAGTTTTTAACCTGACACTGAATCATAGCCTTTATTGTTCAAACAAACAATCAAAAAGGCAAAAACAGTAAGAAAAATCACGGTTATTATGTAGTACATAGGTCGATGGTTTGGATGGTCAAAGAGATCTAAATACCCGTTTTACTTCTGAGAATGTTTTTGCTTTTTATTCAATATTCATCTAACAAAATGCATCCAGGGGAGGGCTGTTAGGAGCTCGTGGTCACTATTCTGCTATATATCTTCAAACACTATCAAACTCACGGAGAAAACTGAGGGTTTTCTCACATTGTGGATCAATGTTTTTACCATGAGACTATTTTTCCAAAACACAGCCCACAAAATAGATGTCTGCTTTCTTAAACCAGAACTTCAGTGTTGTTGTAGTCAAAAGGCAAGTGTCCACTTCCTAGGAACAAGTGGGTCTGATTATGCCTGGGTAATGTAATTAGCTTTTAGCTAAAGAGGGGGAATTAGAAGAGTTTGCTAACCTGAAAATGCAGGACGACTGAATAGCTGTTTGACACTAGGTGGACTTTAATCAGATGTGGTCTGAGTGAACTTTCCCTTAGCTATACAGAATCACAAATACATCAAGGGACTGGAGGGTTTTTAGGAATGGAAGGATTTGGGGACTGGGACATATTCTGTGAGATAGGAGAAAAGCTGCTTCGCTATGTCACCTTTCTGCTCCAGAATAAGAGCTGAATACTTCTTATCATTTCTGCACTAATATTAGTAACGGAGATACAAAACCTTCCTAAGGCCTCTTCCATTTGCTTTGAAAGTGGAAATAAATTTCACAAGAATTTAATTCTGCCTTCTGATTCTGCTTTCATCAGCCGTGTGATGTAGCACTTGTTATGACAAACTCATTTGATTTAATGCAGGTATGTATATAGACTTTTACCTTTAATTTCTAATTATATAAAATTTATTAAATATTAAATACCATTTCAATATAATATAGCTACTTTTTGAAAACAAGTTTATGAAAAGCAGTAAAGAAGTAATTTGCAGCACATAGAAGATGACAGAATACTGAGACTATCACTGTATTTATTAAAGATTTACATACGCTGAGCTTCACTTTTTGTGAGCTGCTCCAGCAATTTCCCTGCAGTAGTTCATGCTGCATAGAACCCGGTGGAAATCTTTGCAGGCTTAAGACCTTCTGCATTACAGACAGAATAAAGGTTAAGGGAAAACATAAAAAATATTTAGATTTATTACTGGAATGTATTCAAATATGTACAGTGCAGCCTTCTCTGCATATATGAGAGGTAAGTTGTTCTGTTTTGGGTGTAACATCTGTATGACGTGATGTTTAAAGGGCTTGGATGTTTTATGGCCGGCTCTGCCACTAGTTAGCTGTGAAGCATCAAACAAATTTTGTAATCTCTCTCAGAATCTTTTCTTGCTTTTGAGAATAGGAACATAATCACAAGGTTTACTTAGTACTTGTGAAATACTTTCAAATTCAGAAAAGAAACTACAGTAGCAGAAATATTTTGATTGTGGAAGAATTACTGTTATCACCTCTTTCCATGACTGCAATAAGTAAACTGAATTAACTTTTTATTTCAAATTGTATGTATTGATTTGTTGACATGTAATTTGTTCTAATTATCAAATCTTGAAACACAACTCATTCTGAAGGTGTAAAAAAATTAAATTCTAAATATTTTATTCTTAAAAATCAAATGAATATGCAATGATATTGGAAACATTTGGTTCACACACTAGAAACAGGAATTTGCATCAGAAAAGCATGAAGGAACATGGTATTAATTTCATATGATTAGATTTAAATGCAGAGGGGAAATTAGTGTAGCCTAATTTGCATTTTGAAATTAAAATGAACTTTATAGATTTTTTATTATTAGCTTTGATAGAAGCAAAGTGCCTACATGTGTACTACATTTGCAAATCTTTAAATCTGCTAACAAGAATCATTGCTTCAACCAGTAAAACAATCTGTTAATTTGTGACATAATAAAGTATGCATATTCTGTAAGCATGTTTAATTAAATTTAAATGACATTTATTTTGCAGCTCTAGATACTTCATTAATAAACTGAGTAATTTAGAACTGCTTTACATAATAAGAGAATATAATTAAAATCAAACCTTTATTAAAAAGTCACAGGATATTTTTAATTTCTAATTTATTTTAAGGAAGCAGCCAAACCAGATTATTTTAAGAATTACTTTAACAGCAGCCAATAACATTTATGAAATTTAGTTATATGAAACTTTATACTGCACATGTCAAACTATGTTATATACAAAAAGTATTTAAAAAAATTTGAATAACACACTCGTAATTTTTTCTTTCCATACATACTTCCAAATTTTTATTGTGTTTGATATATATGTCACTATATGATTGAAAATGTGAAGCAGTAAGAGTAATAAGAAGCATCCAGTTTCTGAGATTTAATTTTTTTAATTGCTGAGAGCTCCTCCCCCCTACCCCAACACTTCCTTTGTATTTATTCCTTTAAATAAATAAATACATACGTACATACATAAATACATAAATAGAGAAAAGCTTTTAGTTCCTTAAAATTCCACATGGTTGGATTTGTAAAAAGGTAGTACAGGATGATTCATGACATGTACATGCATGTTGAGAAAAAATTTTTAAGGTTCAATACTGATCCCCTGCATTTAAAATTATTATCTTTTTGTCATCTTCATGAGGAAAGAAATATAAATAAATAGTTCTCTCATGCCATTCCTCATATTAATGAAATGAAGGCCGCTCAGGTCAGTGGAATGCTACTGGTTTTATAAAAAAAATCATAATAAACTGCTTTCCTCTAACAGCAATAATGCCTTCAAATTGTACATGAACATAGCTTTCAGGGTTTCCTTTATACATGCAGTGGAATTCATTAAACTCTTGGTACAATGCTTGCACACTATTTAAGTGTATCATTCACTAATGTTTCATTGCTAACAAGCTGGAAAACTTGACACTAATTCTTCATATGACTGAAGAAAAGAGTGTATTTTTTGTTTCTTTGTCTTTTAGTCTCCTAGCATTTGTGTACTGGTGCCCAAGAAATTTTCATGTTTTGTGCACTTTTCATGCACAGACTGCAGGAACCCTGGCTTGACCTGTGTCGAGAAATAACAGAAATGGGCAATCTAGTGAACAGAATTGGGCAAGGAAGACCTGTTGTGACAACGGACTAATGGGGCTGGTGTAGCATAAATGCAGCACAAAGTGCAGCACATCATTACTTTATGTACAGGATTTCAAAATCACACACAAAAATATATCGGTTAGGAAGTTACAGCTGAAGAGACTGTGACCAATAGGAAATGACAAAATTGTTCAGACTTTTCTGATTCTGTTCATTCTGTCCTAGTACCAGACCTTTACAGTCTCTGCCTGATTCAATGAAGGTTTGGATAATGAATTTCTGCCTCCAAAGTTCTTTCAAATTTCAAAATGTGAAATAAGATAACTGGAGATATTGGAGATGCACTTGTTCCAGAGTCTAAACATCTGTAAGCTCCCAGTATGTTCCAATTTATAAAAAATGCTCTGCGCTTACCCATAACACCAAATATTAAATAGTAAAAAAGTAGAAAGGATAGCAAACCAGTTGCCTGGATGTAATTTTATCTTATGGTTTAATTTACTCCCTTTTCAATCTTAATATCAAATTCTTTTTTGAAATCAAACCGGACATATTTTGGATTCATTAAGTATTTTTTTCTGTTATAAAACTCTGACACAGGACAATTATTGAGAACCTCTAAAAGAAAAAGAGAGATGCCCAACAGCACCACTGTATTTAATGATTTGTAGTTTTTCTATTATAAATCCTTTATTTGATATTTTTCTTATTCTGTTGGCATTATATGAGGAACTGAGGATATCAACTGAGATATAGTTTATTAAGATAGAACAAGAAGCATGAGGATTGGTAAATTGATTCTGACATTAAATTGTCAGAGATAACAAAATGATTTAAGTATTATTACTAAATCTTTACTCACCAAAATTACTAGTAAATTTTCTTACAAAGAACAATGCCAGTGGAGACAAAACATACACTTGTTCTAATTTCACAGTTACTTGTTGTTATAACTAGTGTAAGTAAGCCATTATAGACTCAGAGAAAGCCCAGAATCTTATTATATGTATTCTGCATTAACTTGTACATACTGTAAGTTAAAATCTGTATGACAGGCCCGGTCTTGCAATCACTTCAACATGTGCTTACCTTTATTATCTAACAGTATTCTTTTCACTAGTAAAATTAGATCCTGAATAAAAGTTTGCAAGACTGAGGATTCAGTAATAGAATGCAATATAAAATGCTGTTACTGTCTAAACAAAGTATGAGTGTCCTGTAAAGACAGTCATGATTAAGAAAAAAACCCAACTGCTGATGTTTATATGGTGAAAGAATATTTATCATGTTCCAAGATATGAGTTATATAAAGCATCTCTATGTGAAAGTATGTAATATAAAAGTATTATTATGGTAAATATTTATTTACAGAAAATTCTCAAAATTACTCTTTTCATTCACATTTTCTGGAGACACTGCAGGAGCAGGAACTGAAGGTCATCTCTTCCTCAGAGTATTCCCCTCATAGCTATTAACACAGTTTTAAAGACAAGATTTTATTATTTTAATTTGAATGCCAATGTTTCTTGCTTATTTGACCTTACATACATGGGATATTTACAGCAAAAAAATGAACAGTTAAAAAAAAAAAAGCCACAATAGTTGCATATAGGTGTGAAATAAGAATATAGAAAAAGAATACAAATGTCATGAAAATTTCCATACCCATATACAAATATACTACACACACACGCACACACATACAAAACAGGAAAGCATCATGCACTTCGTTCAATTTGGACTCTTGTATTGAGTGTAGGTGGTAAGGGGTTTGACACAGGAGGCTGAAAGGATGGCCTCTGTGCGAATAGGCCAGCGGGCTGCCCTGGACACAGATGGTTCTCGTTGGCTCCAAAACAGATCCACCATTGGACATAGCCTGTCAGCCGAGCTGGTGATGCCTCTGGCAAAATGTCTTTAACAAAGCACAAAATTATGTGCAGGCTGTGAAGATTGTGGAAAAAATGTGAGAGAAACAGCCCCTTGAACACCAAGGTCAGAGAAGAAGGAGGCCAAGGTGGTGGTCCAGGTGCCCGAGCAGGTATTCTGCTGCAGCTGGTGGAGAAGACCATCAGGTATGCCTCTGCATCCTATGGACAGGAACACAGTGAAGCAGATATTCAAACTACAGCCTGTGGAGGACCCTAGGCTGGAGCAGGTGGATATGCCCTGATGTAACTGTGGCTTGTGGAAGGTTCTTGCCAAAGCAGGACAAAAACATGAGGAGGAAGGAGGGATTGAGAAAAACTGTTGTGAACTGACTGTTAACTTACCCATTCCCCAGACCTATGTGCCATTTGTGGGGAGAAGGTAAAGCACTCAGGAATGAAAGAGTGAAGCTGAGCCTAGGCAGAAGCTGGGGAATAGGTAGGAGAGATTGTTTTAATTTGTCTTTGTTTTGTATTATACAAATCTATTTTAATTAGGAAAAAACAAAATTAGTTTTTTACTGTTTTCCTTGTGATGGCAATTGGCAAGCGATTCTCCTTGATGAATGCTTAGAATATTAACTTTAATTTACTAATATGGATTATCTCATATGATATTTTCTAACTTTTCTAGAGTTTTGACTATGATTTGGTCACTATGACACTGGTATTAAATAATTCTTTCTAGAAACTGCAATTTGCATTGTTTCAGGAAAAAAGGTCAAACCCCATATTTTCTTCAAAACACTGTAATAAAGACAGTAATTTACTATAATAAAGGTGAGAATATGTAATAAAGAAAAGACTGAGGTATGCAGACTTATGTGTGTAGATTAAGTTAAGGATGGCTTTTTACTAGATTTTTATGTTCTATCATTTTCCAAATAAACATCATAATATTTTCAAAATTCACTAGCCATGTTTAGTGTATGAATCAATTAACAGTGAGGGAACCGATTTCTGAAAACCAGCTATCAAACTTTCTGTACAGTTTTAAAAAAAAATCAGACTAAGTACCTGATTGGAACAGACCTTGAGAAATTTTCTGGTTCAACATTTTGTGGGAAAGATGGACTAGATGGACCCAGCCTCCTGTCCAAACATAACTTGAAAACTTCCAGCAATGGGGATTCTACTGTGTCCCTCGGGAGGTTGTTCCAGTGAATAGTTGCTTTCATTGTAGAAAATACTTTTTTCAGATTGTAAAACTGTCCTGAACAGCAGAGGTAGGCTCAGATGCTGGCACCTGACTGAAGCATGTAGACTGTGTACAAGTATTACGTTTCCTCTGTAGTCATCTCAGATGTCTTAAATACTGAAAATTCCTGTTTTTTCATCTTTCCTCCGGGAGGGCTTTAGGCAAATGGAAGCTTTATTTGTAAACACTCACGGAAACAATACGGGTAGAATTTAATACATTTTGATCAAGATATCATGTCCAAGACTATGCATTTAGTGTGAAGATCTTTTAAATTACTATGAGATAATATCAGCAGTTATTGTGGCTTTTGTGAAAACACCATTAATGTCATTGTAAATAGTGACAACTAAAACATGCACATCAGATTTTATTATTTTATTATTAGGAAATAGAGATTGTGTCTCATATAATTTTTTTATCATCTGCAAAAAGCTGTTAGTAATGTTAAAATGTTAATTTACTATGGCATTTTTTATATTTCTATTGTCAATCTATTTTTTTCCTTGTAACAGCACTCCATTACATTCATTAAGCCATTTTATGGATGGAGAAAGTTTATCCTGTATTTCTGCCATGTGATGTGATTTTCTGCCATGTGATTTCTGCCATTTGCTCCCTATTTTGTATTTATTTTGACTTTTGTCTTAATTTTAGTTTCCCTGTTAGTGGGGGTACTACATTATGGATTTATAGTTACAGTTACATTAGCCTTTCAGATTTAAGTGCTAGAATCTATTTAATAATCTCAAGACTTATCAGTAAGCAGAACTGATTAATTTTCCTACAGAGGTTCTGAAAAGAAGTTTTTGCAACGCAGTTAAGAATTCACTTCCATACCTACTATCTCCTGATAACAGCACTAATTTAAAATGGGAATGCTCTGCCAACATTGCCCTTGAAAACATTTGCAATGTCCTTCATCTTCAGGCTGTTAACAATGTCCTTTCATGGCTCATTTTACTCAATTTAACATCTTCTCCAGCTATCATTGACCCTGACATCATTTCACATCATCTTAAGCACCTTGTAAGTCTCACTGGCACTGTTATTCTGGCAGATATCTTTATCTAGTTTGACCATAACAGTGTAAATTAATTACTATAAGTATGCCCCCCCCTTGTTTTTGGTTTCTTCAGGGATCTACATTGTGTGTTAAAATTTTCGTTAACTATATATTCCCACTATCTCATTTTTTTGTTATTGTTAATATTATGCTAAATGAGAAGTACTTCTTTTATGAACTTTGTGTTGATTCTTCTTAAACTTCATTGTTTTGTTGTACTGTCTTTGAAAATGGAAAATAATATCACTTAAATAAACCATAATCAGGTATTTATAAATAGCATGGAACTTTCTGTTTAGCAACTTCCAGTTACACTTTTTTGTTTGTTTGATATCTTTAATGAGAAGTATACAGTAACCTAAAGGGAGACATTATATCTTACCAGGAACAGTGCAGGGCATTATTTGATGGACCTATGAGTTACTTCCAGAAGCAAAGCATCTTTCTGGGAGTTGACTGTTTACAAGGGGTCCATCAAGTTGTGTGTGTTCGCGTTCAGTGATATTTGCTGTCACCCCAGAATTCAGAGATCATATAGTGTAATCTAGTTCATGGTGTTGTGGTTTAACCTGACAGCAACAAAGAACTACACAGAGCCCAGCCCAGCAGCAAAGGACCATATATCTGCTCACTCACCCCTCCCTATTCCCAGATGGGATGGGGAAGAGAGTCATGGGTTGAGATAAGAACAGCTTAACAGGGTGGTAAAGGGAGAAGAAAATACAACAATAACAGCAAAATACATAAAACAAGTAGTCAACCACTCACTGCCTGAAGAAAAAAAAATGTCTGTGTTCCAAAGTCAAGGTCCCAGTGAGTTCCAAACCACTGACCAGACCCTGCTCTAAGCCATGCCATCTGGCCAACTACTGCCCCTCCCCAACATCTACCGAACCTGATGATGATGGCATGGAGTATCTCATATGCTTTCTCAGTAAGTGGTTCTGTGAGTATATCCCCTGCCAACAACTTCCACCCTACTGATGGAACCAACTCTAAAGTTTTATTAAGATGGAAATAGATCATGTGAAGGACAAACAAGTTCAGCAACAATGGCTAGACACAGGATTTGACTCTACTTTTGTCTTCCAGATCAAAAATCTCTCAAATAAAAGATTTATTGTTCGTACACATACATTTATAGAGAATAACCATTTTCCTTCTAGTATTTTCCTGTACATTTGGCAGACTGACTTAAAACCCGTAGAGAGCAGTGTTTTGATAGGGTTGGTAGGTCCCAAAATAGTACACTGACATGTTTGAATGTAAAGATCACTCCTATCATCCTTAGTTAATATGCACAGACTTTCCAGCTAATTTGGGGTATATATGCTTATATTGAGCCACAGCCTTCTGAATTTCATCCTTGAAACTTAGTTAACTGGTTAGTTATATGCCCATGTGCTAGTGCACATCAGTGGGCTTCACATAATGTCTTTTCATTCACACTCCTCTCCTGGCTAGTTTAGAGAGATTTCCACTCTCAGTTCATAAGAATTTACATGAAGGTTGTTTTTTTAAATTTTTTTTGGTTTTTTTCCACATAGGATACTAAATGCTGAGATATCAGACTTTTGGCTCCTGGTTTTGGGGCAAACTGTCTGTGTCATTTTAGACTTCTGTGTCTGTTCCAACATTTTGTTCTTTAATCTATAATGCTAAGTCTTCATCTCTAGGCATTCTAGTTCATCTCTGGACCTTTTTCAATATAAAAAGGAGTAAGGGAAAAGAAGTTCTAAGCAACAGATTGAAGGAACAAAGGGTGTGACAGATGAACAGAAGAAGTGACTAGAGAAAGAGGAGAAAAAAAGAGATTGATACAGAAAACATAGAAAAAATAAAAAAAAGAATGAATAAAAGAGGATTATGTGTGACAAATAAGTACAACATCTAAAAAATTGTATTTAGACAAAATAAAAATAAGCCATACAAGTAATAACAGCTGTTAATTGCATTATCGCCTTAATGAGGGCTTTTCACATTAGTTCAAATATTGGTATTACATGGGATTAACTTCCGTCTTACAGTCATCCAATACTCTTTTTAGCATGTTTGTGCTTGTGTCAGATGCCAACTTCAGGGTTTCTAACTTTGCATACAACTATATGGCAGCTTCTCCTCTTCTTTTGTTACATTTCTTCCCTCTTTTCCATCTCTTGAAACTTCTTATGTTTCTTCTTTTAACAGTTAATCCATTTGACTTTCTGTCCTCTGTGAGAGAGCTAATGGTAACGTGGGAGGAAACAAGAAAAAACACTCTCTAGTAGGTAAGCGAAAAGGAAAGAAGCACAGTAGAGGCAGGAATTGTAAATGTGGTACTGAGCTCATAATTTCTCCCTTATCTAAAATTCACAATGAAGAATCAGTTCAAGTAGTCCTCCATTATGCTATTGCAGCTGTGAGCACTGCTGATTATGATTGAGGGACACAGAAGCATACATGTACAAACCAAACAAGATTGTAGCATTTTTTACTATATATGTATGCATTTGGGAATGGCAGGAATGAGTGCTTACCATGTTTAATAAAGGAGCTGCAACACATTACATGTCTATTATGCCTTATTATTTATCACCCCCAGAGATCCTTAGGTCTAAAAGTCACTGATATTGCTCCACTCTGTTCTAGAATGAGGTACATAAGGAGAATGGCAGAAACAGATCCAAACACTCCATCTGTTTCAAATATGCACAGCTTACTAACTTTGTTTCGGTGTTAGCTGTGCTTGTCCATGGTCTCCAGAGCTCTAAGTTCTGAGCAAGCTTATTACGTCAGTCACACTACTAGACAAGAGTGGGCTCTGTATATTTTTGCAGTGTCCCAGCTAATGAGCCCTTCTGACTCTGTGGAGCTTAGAAGAAACAGTTGAGTCACTCTGCAAGAAGCTGTCTGAGCCCTGCAAAATGGGAATGAGGCAGAAGTAATAAGGTTTGCTAAAATGAAGCTGACTGTATGTAGTGGGATATCTCTACATCTGACTCTACAGTACTTTTGGGCTGGGAATGTAATAAAATTGTCTTTTGTGTGGTGATGGATGCTTTTATTCTCTGCTCATGACTTATGACGTGCTCTTTGTACAGCATGTTTTCTTAAAACAGGAATAGCTGGGTGGTAGAAAATAGGGCTGCCTGTTTTCTCCCATTGTGGCTACAATATCACTGGCTGTGTTTTTTCATGGTTGGTTAGCACACATGTTGATAAGAAGTGTTTTTTTCCTTTTCTTCTTTAGTACCTGATCTCTTTCTTTGGGCATAATGTTTCTGTGGCTGTAAGGTAGCTGAATCAGATAAGACTGAAAAAAATCTCTTACTTTCTGGGTTTTTTTATTTGTTTGTTTGTTTGTTTTCCCCCCTTAAAAGTATTATGTACGTACGTATATATGCATGTAAGTATGTAAGTATTTAAGACTGAGATTCTGCAGGGTCACTTCTTGGATTACCTGGCTGTATAATTGATGGTGTCAGTGTAAGGCGGTAGATAATAAAGTATAGAATCACAGACTCTGGTCTGAAAGCAGTTGTGTACGTTAGACTTGGGGAACCTCTGGAGGTTCAGGACAGGCTGAATGGTAAAGAATAAGGTTTCAGGGAAGATTGCAACAGAAGCAGTGATCAGGCGTCTCTTGAAAGTGTTCACTTGCCTGCTTCTTGTGTTAGGAAGTAAATCCAGAGCTAAGAAATGCACCTCGAACATAACAATAAAACAGATCCAGTGGCCTGTAGAAGAATACGTAGAGTTTAGACAGCTTTAAAGAAACCAGGAAAACTACTGGGCTGAGGAGGGTATTGAGGAGAGGAATTCAGCCCAAGAAGAGGTAGTGGGCAGGAGGAATCACTTTGTTACTCAGCCTTGTAGTTTTGTCTCATTTAGAAGGTAATTTGTCTCAATTTTAATGAACACTTTTGTAGCCAAAACAGACACATCTGGCAACTGTAAATTGAAAATGCACTAATCAGCATATAATTTATCTGGCGTCGAATGCAAATGTATTCAAACTATAACAGTGCAGCCAGCAATGCTACGTACTTTGTAACATTATATTACCATACCCAGACAAAATCCATAACCATTTTACAGCAGTATCTGAGCAATGTGACCACAAAGAGGCAAACAATTAAGTGAGTAGTTGCATCTGGGAGATATCCAAGTAATAAAAGTTACAGTACAGAGTATGGCATAAACACTGGTGACTGGAAATACTCAGGACGCTATGGTGAAAACACAAGAAGGATGAGCAACAAAATATGTAGTACAACAAGCAGTTGACATGCTGCTTTCAGGAAGGGAGTGTGAGAAATGTAAAACACATAGGATAACCCAGGGAAGACGAAAATTAAGAAAGACAAGCCCATTTCAGTTTAAAATTATTTCATTAAACAGTTCTCAGGTCTAATCACCTTGACTCCTGCTACTAAGACCCACTGTGGACTATAGCCATCAGTGCTAATTATATGACATCAGCTCCACGGTATTGCATACTCAGAAGTAATTTGGGATACGATTGTTAAAGACTAACAGTTCTGTGTGTGTACAGACGATGATTAATAATATGTAAGAACAAACCAATAACATGAAATTTGTAGTTAGTGAGTGAATTTAGTAAAGTTTGGTTTTAAAGTTAAAAACCTGCATGATTCATTGTCTTCTAAACGTGCCCATGAGAATGATTCACCCAACAGACTAAGGAGATGGGGAAGAAAATATTTAGCTTTTTTTAAAACATAACAAAGATAATAAAGTCGACTAAAGAAAAAGGCAAATCATTTTGAATTAGTTGTGGGTTTTTTTTGTTTTGTTTTCTTTTGTTTGTTTTTTCTTCCTCTCACTTTCTTCCTCTAAAGAATCTTATTCAGTACATGAGAAGAGTTTTATGTGTCAGACTTGTCCAAATGACGTATTAGACATTGGATGGATTAAAGGTAGCCAAGAGGAAATGCTAACTGTGAAGGATTTTTGAAATCCTAACTCTCCTGAGAGGTTATGCATTAAATTATTTGGGAAAAATTACCTTGAATCTTTTTATTATTATGAGCACTTACAACTGTTCTTACAGAGAAAGGAACAGTTTGCTCTCCACTTTCAAAAAAAAGGCAGTGCATGCCCCTATTCTTTTCATTGCCTAGTATCAACGTGAGCATTAAGTGCAAGGTCTGGTTAAATTGCTCCTTTCTCCTGTGCATTGGAAAAAAGAATTCATGGTTATGCCTATAGCTTCCCTGTTTAGAAGAAGATTGTCAAGAAAAGACTTCTCTTTTTGTAGATGAGCATGCAAAATTGATGGGATGATGAAGAGAGAGCACAAGAAAAATCCTGTGCATAACCTAGTAGGTAAGGAACTCACCTGATAAACAGGTGCTCTTATATTTGCTCCAAGGAGTTTTCGTTTTTATTTTTAATTTAGTATCTGTATAATAAGAAATGCAGTTTGTTGTGTCATGGAGATCAGAAGTACTTAGAATGAATATCTCATGTAACATTCTATTTCATAATGTCTGAATTGAATGAAATTTTTTTCTCATGTTTTGACTCTTCTGGGAAAATGACGGTGACCTACTAGGTCAAGGAAAACCATAAAAGTTACACTTGTATGACAGTCAACAACATTCTAGCATAAAATTTTTTGGCTAAAGAAATTACTTAAAAGTTCTTGCAGACTTTGCTTTGGGATTTTTTTTGTTTTAGGTCATAAAGAACACAAAGTAGAAATAAAATATTTTGTTTATCATTAATCCTGGTCAAAAACAATAGGCAAATATTTACAGCTATGTGTTAGAGGCACAAGCAGGTATGCAAATGTAATTAAAGTGCAAAGTAATTTCAAGATGTACATAAACATTTGAATGTTTCTTGCATATGTCTCACAGAGTTTCATTTTAAGGTTTTACTAAGAAACAACCCTCAGCCCTGCCCAGGCTCGTAAACTGTGTTCCAAATCTTATGGAAGTTTCCTGTGACACAGAAATGCTTGGAAAAATAATACAATTGAAATAAATCTGAGCATTGCGGATAGAATAAAATAAGTATAAATCTGGTTTTAAGTGTTAATAAAGAAATGTACATATAAGATACCTGCAAGGGGTAGATTTTCTCATCTATGGTTTGATTTTGCCCAGTGTTAGGACAAAAAATGACTACAGTGAGGAATGTTCTTTAACCTATGAGTAGCTGCAAAACTACATAACGTTTTAGGTTTTACAAACTATTCCATTTCTGGCAAATCTTAAAACATTCCTTTATTTACAATTGTAGCTATTCTGGAACTGTAGAAAATGACAGATTAGAGCCTGTTCAGATGTATCACAATAAAAATCCAGACTCCACTTGATTTCAGGAAGCGAATGACATACTATGGCCCAGATGAAGGTGACATCTAGCATGGACAAGTTATGTTCCATACGCAAGATAACTCTAATTTATGTCCTGCTGATTAATATGCATATTTAGATAAGGAGTTCTCATACTGGGTTTGAAAGCTTAAAAATTTCTGGAGTATTTGTAAGAATTACTTTTTTTGTTTCCTTCATAATAAACTACTAGCTTCTGGTGACCACATTACCTGGCATAAAAGGTATTCCTTAACATGTCTTTACTTATTCTATATGCTTAACTACATTTATTGCTGAAACTGAGCATGGGAAAGTACACTGAATTACATACAAATATAAATCTATTTTGTTTTTCAAAAATATTCCTGCAGTTTTCTATTTTTGAACAAAATATATAAAATAAGAAGAAGACAGTACTACTCCTTTGATTTTGATCTTCTGTTTATACTAATCCATCATGAATTCAAAAATGTGCAACAATGATTCATTTGTATATTAGTAACTAAAATGAATAATTTGGAATTGCCCGGGTAATGAAATCTTCTTATTAACCCATCACTTATGAATAATGAAAATTTGTAATAATATTAATAACAACAAAAGTAACTGTTACATCAAAGTAGAAGGAATTAATTGAGACAAAAAGGTTTCTACCTGACCAATTATTTGTCACTAATAATTTACACCAACTATTAAGTCATTTGAAATTTGAATAGACATCTATTATTCCTTCTGCTCAATACTACCGTCAGAAAGGAATATAAAAAAATACTAATATTTAACAAGTTAAAATGACATATGTATGTGTAAATGTAAATAATATACATATCCCTTGCATTTAGTAGCATTTTCACTGGTAATATAGGTAAGAATTATAGGGCTTTTTTTCTTATGTTTCCTAATTAAAGATTTAATTTTCATTGTCTCCTCAATCTGATTACATGCAATTTTGGATTGCTTGCAACATAGTGATTTCACTTCTTTTATCAGTCCAAACAGCTCTATGGTGATTTCAGGTGACTATTAATGGCTGATAGAACAGAAGACATTGACTGTTCTAATTTTCTCTTTAAATAACAAAATATATTATAACTAAGATATAATCTTGCACATTACAGTAACAAAATGGAGACTTTTTTCAGAAAAGACTTGTCTATTAAAATATTATGTGTAGAAGAACTGGTAAATGAAATCAAATCACCTCCTGAGAACAAAAATCTTTAACTTGAAGGCAGCCTAAAATGTTGCCACAGGATGTTAACAGGAAGTAATGATTGTAACCAAAATTCCTGCAACACAGGTACAAATCACTCAGAGTTCATCCATCTGTAGTACTAGCCCTTGAAAAATTATTTTCCTGTCAAGAGATGTGATATAATCAATTTGTTATTTGAGCTGCTGTTACAACGATAGTAATTTAAAGTCAATGAAGTACTTCTCTATGAAGAAAATAAGAGGAAGCACTGTCTCTCTACAATATAGAGTTTTGATGTTATAAAAATGTTGCCTTATACTAACTTTGGAACAAATTAATAGTTGTACTTCAAACATGAGAAAAAGCTCATGCAAAATAAAGTATTTGCACACATTCTTCACTTGTAATATTTGAATACAGTTCTACTGCATTCAACAGGGCTATTCATGTTCCTATTGCTCAAAGGTTTTTTTTTCCTGTTAGTTTTAAGAAAATCAACGTGCCAGTAAGATTGATATTCAACCTATTAGTGATGTTGCTGGATATGATAGCAGATGATGCGAAAAATATTGTAACCAACAGAAGATGTACAGACTGATCCTGCACATCATGTATCTTTCCTGTTTGTGGAAGTCAGAGGTTACTTGTTTTCCTGAGAAAGATGTTGCTTTTTGCCCACTAATAGCAGCCTGTATTTTTCTTTCATGAATTTTTCTGCTTATTCTTACTTGAACTCATATATGCTTTTAGAGTTCACAACATCCTGCTACTGTGAATTCTACATGAATTACACAATGTGTGCAGCCTCAGTGGCATCGATGTCCTTCTGTATGCACGGAAATCTCACCCTATGTATCTTACTGAGTTGGAGACAGAATTTGGTGGTCATTTTCCCTGAAATTTAGTGAGTTGAATCTTTGACAAATTACCTATACCTGGAAAAACAATGTACAGGAAGAGAAAGAAATGTACTTATACTCTTTCTGAATATAGATAGGATTGTAAACATCCTGAATTGATGATAAATTCACATATGTAGCAAAATGGGGTTTTTTTCTGAAATTGTGCTGCTTATACTTTTCTATTATTATAATATTAACACTCAAGTTGTAATAGATGTTTACTGATAAAAGAAAGACTTGTGTCAAGGTTTCTCAGTCACCTACTGATTTGGGTCCCTTAGTTTTTGTTTGGCAAATATCATAGTATCATAGTATAGTTAGGCTTGGGAGAGACCTTAAAGATCATCTAGTTCCAACCCCCCTGCCATGGACCTTGGACAGCCTGCTTTAGTGGGATGTGCCTGCCCAAGGCAGGGGGATTGGAACTACATGATCTTTAAGGTCCCTTCCAACCCTAACTATACTATGATACCATGAATTTCTGTGTCCACAAAAGGGAATTTACTATTTCCACACTTGTAGAACTCCAGCTAAGGGGATCAGGTAGCCAAAAGTCTATCAGTATTATTAAAGACTGAGGCAAAAACCAGCTCACATGCCTCTGTTTTTACTTCATCCTCATTAGTCGGATGATGACTTTCAACAAATATCAGTCCAATATTTTCTTTAGACTTCCAATGTGTGTTTCTTTTTCAGATCTTTGTGGCAACATTAGCCAAGTTTCTCATCAGAATGCTTATATAAACCAAATAAAGAGTAATAGAGTTAATACAATTGCCTTATGAACAAAGTAATAGAGTGTTTGTTTTTTTGCTTGCTTGCTTGCTTGCTTGCTTTACCCTATGAATTACTGAAGTGTTTTACTTTCAAAAATATCCCAAATTCTTCAAGTTGGATTGACAAAGTATTAATACTGTGAGTGGCATCCTTGTCAGAAGTGATCTGTGCTTTGCAAAAGATGTCTCTCACCTATGAGTTGTTGTCCCTGTGTGTGCATTGTACTAACAAAAATGAAACCACAGAGGTAAGAAGTACAGAAATTGACCATTTTAGCTGAGCAGAGTGGCTTATTCCCCTAATGTTCCCATACTCCTATGAGAAGATCACATTACTCAGAAATCTAGAGCAGCTTTAACTAGAACTGCTAAGGCATTTGTCTCTGACTGCAGCCAGAATTTTATAATTTTTCTCCTAATTGAGATAGGATGACAGTTACTTCTTAAACTATAAGGTACTTTCTCATCTTGTACATTCATGAATTCCCTTTGCCCATTTCTTATGTATTCATCTTGAGGGCCTCACAGTCTTTTTTTTTTCCTAATCTTTTTGCTTTCTTTAAATTCCTCCTCTTTCAGAGATCCTGCTTTCTGCCTGAGGTTGTGTAAATGCTTCTGGTTTATCTGCTTCTCTATAGTAAATTCTCTTCAGTTATACTAAAAAAAAAAAAAATCACACAAAACAATTTTGGTAGACTGCCTTGCTTGACAAGTTGCCAAGCAAATGATTTTCATTGTTTTGCTTTGCTTAATAAGTACTTTGTGAAGAGATGTTTTGTCAATGACCATGCTTATTATGGTATATGAGCAAAATTTCACACGGAATTTTGTTTAGAAAATGTAGGAAGTTTTATTTAGATATTTTTATCAAGCAATATTTCAACTTGCACTCTCCAGATGACAGTTTGATTTAAAAATCCAATTTAAAATGACTATTTTTGTCATCAAAATAAGGTGGAAGTAGAATGTTACATTTAATATCCAGTTGACAACATCAATAACAAATTTTAAATCGTGAATTTTCTGAGAGATAGCGGTTTCATTTTTAATGACTGATGAGAAGTAGATGTTTCTATATACTCCATGAGTAAAAATGAGATGCAAGTATTTATGCAAAAAAGCTATATATTGATTTTATGAAGCATTTAGAATTGTTTAAGTGCTATTTATCATGCTTGCTTACAGAAAATAAAATTATTTCTATGGTGCATTATAATCAATATCAGAAGCGCTGAATGGAATTTTCATTAGATGAGAATTAGGCCACTAGGGGTCTCCCTTGCTTTACTTTTCTGTTTTTTTTTGTGCATTACTGATATCTTACAAAACACGGTTTTCCTTGGCATTATTCAGGACATTTTTTAAAAATCCGTAATGGTGATTGAAGGGTAGGTTATTCTGCTCTGAAGGAGAGAAACGTCATCTTACTATTTATTTCTTTTCTTCATAATAATTTTTTTTTCTAAATTCAGCCTGCCAAATTTGATTACAAAAATGAAATGCTGTTAACTAATACATATTAAATTCGATATGTATGAAGACATTAATTTCAAAAAGAATTTTTAACCAGATGAATGAGATTACTCTGATCTTTGCAAACATGTTATCTTAGGTGTATGGAACTTTTTTGACCTATTATGAAGTATTACACATTTGTAAAATGATAACAGTATTCACTAAAATAAATAGAATGGGTTAGATAAAGCATTTAATGATTACTTGAGCAAGACTTATGTCTCTTATATTTAAAAGGAATAAAAACCATGCTCTTTTCTATCCCAATTTCTTTGCCAGAGGAAAACACAACCACTTATTTAATCTGATTGCCTGTATTTACAAGGAAGATGAGGATTTCTTTAAAGGAAGATCAGCTGAGAGTTTTTCTCCCATGGAGCTGTTTCAAGCATGTGGTCTCTTTGTCTCTTGGACCTCTTGTGTAGAAAAGAATTGTTCTTCAGTGTCTTGTTCTAGTTCAGATTCTCCTGTGTTTGTATTCAGGGCAGAAAAGATCATTTATTCTTAGTTATATTACTTTGTACTCTTGTATCACCATGAAAGAAACAGAATAAATTCCCTTCCTGAATGTTTCTGCTGAATTTCTTCCTTGGGAAGAAGAAGAAAAATCATCAATAAAATAAACCTTGGTTTCCCCTTTATGCTCTTGAAGCATTAGCTGGCTAATATAGTACCAAACACTGACATCTTAAACGATGCTGAGGGAATACAATGATGTTTGGTTATAGTGAAGTGCTTCTGTAATTTATATAATGAAAAATTGTATCCATTTTAGGTATATCAGGTAAGCAGAAAAAACCCCCATATTTTTACAAAAAAGAAAAAGATGAAATAAATGTCAAGAAAAACATTTGCAAGTCTCTAAGATCAAAAAACAAGGTGAATTTATCCCAGTTTTAAGTAGATGTTAGAGAATTATGAATTTGATGATGAACTCATATTTCTAAAATGTAGGCTCACCTTGAAAGGTGAATTTCTCTTTGAGAGAAACTAACTTCAAATAACTTACCTGTTGAGGTGCTGTTTGGTTTGAGACATCTATTTTTGCAAAAGCACTCAGAAGTTTTAGGTCCCTCTTGTGTCTTAAAACCTGTTGTAAGCTGGATAAAATATTTGAAAGTGAGAAAAGAAATACAGTCTAATAACATTAGTTACTAGACAAAACCATGTTTCAGCCAAGGAAAATAGGTTCTGCACAAAGTGTTGCTTGTTTACAAAAATAAAGGAAGGCTATTGCATTATCCGTCCCTGCCCCACACCCCACCTTCCTGCCCAAATGAGACCGAGTCTATCAAAAAAAAGTAGACATGATACGAACACTAGCTTTTCTGGTTTATTTTTTCTATATCAATAAGATTCTTAAACGGAATTCTTTTTGTTTTCTGCTGTATGTATCTAAAAAAGGTCCATCAGTGCATTCTTTCCTTACACATTTTCATTAGCTTCATTAGGCATTTTGCCAGAAGGAGTAGTTCAGGCTCCTGTACAATGTTTTTGACTTTTCTGCATCAAATGGATTTTGAGAATTCCATCAGCAAAAATTTAGTTTGAAAAATAATCTGTATTGAGGACCAAATGCTTAAAGTCTTACTTATATTATTTACCTCAGCCTGGACACTGAAGACCTTTTTAAAGGTTCCAGATTATAGATAGACAATTAGTCTACACTAAAATAATGTGGCTGAAACTATACTTACTCTGTTTTTGAAGCACTCTCTAATACTTGCAACTGTAGTTTCATTGGTTCAGCAAATACTATTCATGTCCTGTCAGAGAATGACTGTCAAAAAGAAGTGGCATTTAGCTGATTGCATTCATACACTTAAGTATGTCAGATGCTTCATGGTAAATAAGCAATAGCATAACAGTTTGAGTTCAAGTACATTGTAGAGATAAAGTAGGTGATGATATGAGTTTTAACCAAGCCCATGGGGTTTCCTCATCACATCTGGATATAGGTCATCAGATGCTTTAATGATACACAAAAATATCTTTTCTGTAGACAAGCAGTAAATGATTTAGTAGAAATAAGATATGCATGCTGGTAGAAGAAAGAGAAAATTGAAGGATTGTTTCCTTCAGTTTTCCTGGCTACATACTTATCATATAATTTGACTTAGATGACAGTCTAGGTAATTGTCCTGATAATTTAATAATTGCAGTGAGGATTGATTTTATGTATTCATTTACTGTGCTCTTGTCTCCATGACCTTATGCTCAGGTAAAAATACACTGATTGGATTAATCCATCTGCTAGCTGATGAAATTGCCTAGGTTAGAGGTTGTAATAAGAATTTGTCATGTGCTTGATTCAGTGCCATTTGTTTACAGTGTACCTACTTGGTGAGCTGTAGGAGCCCGAGCACTGCAGCCAAGCAATCAAATGTATCTGTGTTCAGAGTTTTTTCCTAGATGGCCAACTCATAGTTCAAATGGCTTGGCTCCTGTGCAGAGTCATGAGCTTTTCAAGCAGCAATGGCTCATCAGAATGCCAGATTCCTGGAACAAAAGCAACTTCCCACTCAAGTCTTCTTGCCTGAAGGTTACCCTTCTTCCCTCATTATACAGTTCATTTTTTTTATTATTTTGTTTCAGTCTTCTCTCTGATTACTCAGAACTAGGAGTCACTGTTGTACAGTTTCTGAGAAGAACTACCAGTCTGCCAGTGTTCAGGGTACTGGTGCTACAGGATACTCGACTGATCTGTTGATGTTCTTTGTTATGGAGCTTAAATGAGTTCTTATGAATTAATAGAGTAGATCTAGGTATACTTTTTAAACAAATCTACTTCTAAAACAGTTTGTCACAATAAGTCTGTGAATGATCAGAGAGATTTTTAAGAACTGTCATCCAGATTTAAAGAAATAAAATTACCTATAAAAATAGATAAGCACTTGCTGAGATTTTCTGTAGAGTCTCTGGGGCTTACAAGGTTTAGCTTGAACAATCCTAACAGCTCTCTCTCTGTAACTTTAAGCTTTTGTATTTTTTTGAAAACTGACCCTAGATTCTTTTCTATCAGAGGCCATTGTTGTTCTATTTTAAACCACTAAAATAACCACACAAAAAACCCCCATTTCAGCAATTCATAATATTCTACTTTCAGAGCCTGTGATTCCTCAAAATGTACTATAGTAAAGGACACAATGCTAATAAAAAGCACTGATGACCAGCCTCTAAGTCTGAATTCGTAAGGGAAATGTTCTTTGTTTATGGTAATGCAAATTAAAATAACCCCTCAAGTAGATATGTTCTTTCAGTCAGTGAATGGCAGAACTCAACAGATAAAGCTCTGTTGAAATCCAAAGGGTTATTTCATTTATGTGACCCAAAGACCTCACCTTAACAAGCATATCAGATTGTATTATTTTTTTAATTCCTCGTCAGCTCAGAATAGTGTTAGAAGACATGTCTACACAGCGAAGTATGGTAGAAAAATTTTTGAGTTAGTGAAGAGCTGGTGTGTGTTAATGACATGTAGAATAATGTCTAGATCAACTCCTATCTTAAATCAACATACTTATTGTTATTAAGAACATAAAATTGTTCTGTACTCTTAAGTTTCCCTCTAGATTGCATGTAAAGACTTCAGCATGCTGCTATTCAAATGTAGCTATAGTGTTTTACAAGGCTAGGTTGCTACATACAGTAGGTATTTTGGAATCAATGCAATTGAACAGATGAGTCTAAAGTGTGTATAGTTTGAACTTCAATGTTATTTTTATATACTTTCATATAATGAAGATTATCATGACTGCATAACTGGTATCTAATGAAATATTCTTGGTTGACAGATAATTTTAGAACATCTAAAAAAGATCAAGCTCCTATGCCAGATGGTGAAATCTGTGTCATATAATTCTCTGTTTAACTATGGGTTACGTTGCAGCTTTGAATAACCTGGCATGGGGGAGGCTGTCTCAAACACATCATAGAGAAACATGAAAATAGATATTATTGGGAAGTGGCATGGGAAGAACTGCTGAATGTTTCTCAAACTGTAAAGGTTAAAACTGTCAGTTATATGAAACAATTTGACAGCCTCATTAGGATTCTTTAGTGGTATCTTAGAGAAATTTTGGCAGTATATTAGAGAGTGAAGAAATAATGATTGAACATGCAGATTTTGGAAAACCCTGTCTAAAGCCTAAGCTGCTATACTGTAAACAATCTTCCATGTGCCTGCCAGGATTTAAAAAAGAAATATTTTGGAGAGCTGATCTGCGATCATTGATGGCATAGTCTAGAGTAATTACAGGGTGTTAGAAAACTGCAGAGCAAATTTGTGCTGCTTGTGGATTTCAGATTCCATAGTTGCAGTGGATGTCAAATAAAATGATAGAGCAAAGTAAAGTTGACAGATCCTGCATCATAAGAACGTCAAAAGGGTGTAAACTTCTTATGAATTTCTGGGCTCCATATTCTGAAATTCAGGGGTGGAAAAGATCTCAAACTTAAAAAAAAAAATCAAATACATCAAATTAATAAGATTTTTTGATTGTACTTAATGTATTACGTTTTAGTATTTCATCAATGTGGAAGGATAAAAACATAGTTTGTAATTCCAAGGACAGATAACAAAGAAAATGTAACTTTGTTCATGATTATAGCATTTGTATCTCCATAAGAAATTTAGGACATAATTCTATCTGTCCTTTATAATAGAGATGGATTGGTACTTTAATGCATATAACCATGGAATACCATAGTACATATGTGTTACTATATTTTTATGCCTAGACAACTCTTCTTATGCATTGGGTTGAAAATACATTTCAGTTTAACACTGTTTGAAATGTTCTTTGACAAGCTGTAGTCAGAATACATGATTCTAACAAGCCTCATCATTCAACACTATTATAGTTAACTGGTTTAGTGGGTGTATGAATAAGTTGTTAGGCTTGGAAATATATAATTCCTGGAAATAATTTTGGTTACCTAAAATCTACCAAGTGAAAACTAATTTAAGAGAGTAGGAAAAGAAGTTTCGCTGTCTAGTTCAACTCGATTTTTCTGCTTTCTTTTGGGAACTGAACACTTGTATTGGCTTGACTTCCCTGGAAGAGTGGCTTGGCTATTCTGTATGGTGTTTGGTTCTCTTATTTCAGGAATAAACATGAAAATACATCAAGATCACCTTAGTTGGAAATAGAACTTTTGACATTGATTGTCGCAACCTTCATAGTAGTGAAAAAATGTAACAAAGACACTTTTGATTTGAAATAATATGTACGTTCAAATGTATAATGAATAACTGAAGAAATGGATTTCAAAGTTATTTTAAATGCAATTAACGTCATCTGCAATTAAATTTATAAATTAACAGCATTCTTTTTCTTTCTCCAAAGAAACAGAAATTTCAGTTTTCATGGCATTTAAAAACAATATTTATAAGAAATTGTTTAATTTCCATTTCTTTAATTCCTCTTTTGTTCCTCTTTCCTTTATAAATGATCTGGATGTGGGATTCCAATGCAGCATCATAGGATTGTAGAATTCTGTGATTCATATGATTCTATGATTTTATGATCTGGACACAGGATTTGAGTGTACATTAAGTTTGCTGATGATGCTAAATCAGGAGAATCTGTGGACTCCCTCAAGGACAGAGGACAGGCTAGAGAGCTGGGCAATCACCAACCATACAAAATTTAACAAGAGCAAATGCTGGATTCTCCACCTGGAATAGGGTAGTCCTGGTTAAATGTACAAATTGGGTGATAAGAGGCTGGAAAACAGCCTCACAAAAAGAGATCTAGGAGTTTGGGTTGATGGTGAGTCAACAGTGTGCCCTGGCGGCCAAAAGGGCTGACCATGTCCTGGGTTGCAATCAAGCACAGCATAGCTGGCTGGTCAAGGGAGATGATTGTCCCACCTTGAGGACAATGTGCAGTTCGGGGCAACTCAATACAAGAAGGACATCAAACTATTAGAATGTGTCCAGAGGAGGGCAACCAAGGTGGTGAAAGGCCTTAAGGGCAATCTTTATGAGGAGTGGCTGAGGTCACTTGGTTTGTTCGGCTCGGGGAAGAGAAAGCTGAAAGGTGACTTCATTGCAGTCTACATCTTTCCTCAAGGGGGGCAGTGGAGAAGGGATGTTGATCACCTCTCTCTGGTGACCAGCAACAGGACACAAAGCAATAGAGTGAAGATGCATGAAGGGAAGTTCAGACTGGACATTAGGAAAAGGATCTTAACGGAGAGAGTGGTTGGTCACTGGAATAGACTCTGCAGTGAAGCCGTCATGACCCCAATCCTGCTAGAGTTCGAGAAGCGCCCGCATGATGCTTTTAGTTATGGTTTACTTTCAGGTAGTCCTGCAAGGAGCAGTGAGTTGGACTTGATGACCCTTATGAGTCCTTTCCAACTTGAGATATTGTATAATATCTCCCACATCTATCTTGCTTTTCTTGATAAAGAATACCTCACTACTTTGAGAAATTCAATTCTGTGTTCAGCAGAAAAGGTGACTAGGTTAATGTTAGTAGCAGATTTTTAACTCCTAGCTGCTTCCCCTCCACTTGTCCTTCCATTTCTGATAATTGCTTTACAAAGCCTAGCTCGATTTATGTAAATTACTGCAACATTAACTAGAAGTGAGAGAATTCAGTGTTTGAGCTTCAATTCAGCTTTATCTTGCATTCTAGTCAGTGCTGTATAATCTGATGTTTTTTTCACTGAGATGGAAAGGTCAGAATGTTTTAAGTCCAAAAATATATTTTGGTCAGTGATATTAGATAAACAACACAGAATTCTAAATAGCTGGATTTCTCCTTAGCCAGTTGGTGCCAGGAATGTCTTTTATACATATATATATATATATCCCATAAAAGTTGCATTTTCCAATTATTTATCTTCATTATTTTCTTATCCAGAACATTTTATTATTTGAATAGATCTTAATCACTCAACTGTCCAGAAGTGCAAAACAAGATGCTGTTTATATGTGCAGTAACTCAACAGAAATCATCAGTTGATGATTTGTTGCTATATGCTACATTTTGCATGTGGTGGTGGTTGTTAGAAAATAATTTTGGTTTGAAAGACAAACTTATGACTCCATATGTATTCCAAAGGCTAAGACTCTTTGCAGGATTCATCTTGCTTGGCTTTATACATCCATAGTTGGAATGGTTGTGATAAGCTCCATTTCTGTTCAACCAGGAGAAATATATGCATCTGTTACAAAATTCATCTGACCAAATGTAGTCATCTCCCTTAGAATGAGATGAGTTGTACTGTGTAAGTTGTAAGGGCTCCTTATTTTCTGTCAGGGAGGCCTAAGTAGATGACCTGAGATACATAAACGTGAACAGAAACCTTCCTTTCACTCCCACTGGAATGCTGATGAGTTTGTTCTTTCATCTCATAAACACTGAAAAGCAGTCTCTCCTCCAGTTCAGGCTTCCCTCATTCCTCAGTCCTGCCCTCAGATGGTTTGAAAACACAACTTGAAAACTCACCCATACATGGAGATGGTAACAGTTCAGTGATGTTCATGCCTTCTAGATCTCTTTTTTTAGTCTTTTGCTGAGTCTGATGGGGATATACCTGCACTTGTTGGTAGTACAGCTCTGCTAGAGAAGAATGACAGTTTTAGAAGTGAATGTCTAGTCTGTAAGGTTGGACGATGGTGGGTTTGCCCAACAGTATGTGAGGTACTAACCTTTTAGTCCACCTAAACTCTGCCATTTCTATTGATGTGCTGACGTGATGGAAATTATTTGCAAACCACATTTTATTTTTCTTCTTAAGAGACTCTATTTGGTCTGGCAGGGATGGAATCAACATTCCCTATAGCAGCCCTCATAGTGCTGTGCTTTGTATTTGTAGCTAGAATGGCATTGATAATACACCAATGTTTTTGCCACTGCTAAATAGTCCTTGCACAGCATCAGGACTGTCTCTCTCTTTTTTTTCTTTGATCATATTTTAACCTGTATGTCCAGCTGAGGGTGGAGAGGAGTGATACTGCGGTAGTGCAAGATTAAAAAAAATTATAAATTACTCTTATTAAAAAAATTATATATGTCTTACAGAGTCAGGACCAGCTGGCTTGAAGACCAGTTTTGGCCAGCGATGGTCAAAACTGAGCTAATCAGTGACATTGGTAATCCCTCTGTGATAACATATTTAATGAAGGGTTTACATAAAAATGTTACAGAGCAGCTCAGAAAGAATAGTGACAATATGTGAGAGAAACAACTATGCAGACACTAAAGTCAGTAGAGAAGGAACGGGAGGTGCTCCAAGCACCCTGCAGCCTGTAGAAAAGACCACTGTAAGGTAGTCAGTCCCTGTGCAGCCCATGGAGGTTCATGATGGAGCAGATATCCATATGGCAGCTGATGGAGGATCCCACAGCAGAGCAGGTAGATATGCCTCGAAGGAGGCTGTAGACAGTGGAAAACCTGATCTGGACTTATGACCCCATGGAAAGAAGCCCATGCTGGAGCAGATTTTCTGGCAGAACCTGTGACCCTGTGGGTGACTCACACTGGAGTGATCTATTCCTGAAGGACTATACCCTTTGTAAAGCACCCATACTGGAGCAGTTTATGGATAACTGCAGCCTATGGGGAAGAGCTTATATTAGAGACATTTGTGGAGAACTATCTCGCATGGGAGGGACTCAATGCTGGAGCAAAATATGTGAGGAGTCCTCTCACTGAGGAGGAAAGAACAGCAGAGACAGTATATGATGAACAGACCACAACCCCCTACCTGTACTTCTGTGGGGGCAGGAGGCAGAGATTTTGGGAGTAAAGTTAGGCTCAGGATGAAGGGAGGGGAGGAAGGAAGGTGTTTAAGATTTGTTATTATTTCTCATTACAGTACTCTGACTTAATTGGCAATAAATTAAATTAATTTCCCCAAGTTGAGTCTGTTTTGCCCTTGAAGGTAATTGCTGAGTGATCTTCCTATCCTCATCTTGTCTCATGAGCCTTTTGTCACATTTTCTCTCCCCTGTGCAGTTGAGGAGAGAAAATGATGGAAAAAATTGGTGGGCACCAGATGTCCAGCCAAGGCCACACCACGGGAACCAAAGTATTATTAGTCAGTTTTCAAAAATAAGAGGATGATTTTGCTAGGAAAAAAAATGATTATCTGCAAATTGTTTCTTCAACTTGAATTGTCAGATGAAACTGGAATAAATCATTTAGTAAAGATCTCATAAATTTTAAGCTGCCTTGAAGTTGTGCACTTAAATATTTCCTCAGTTTAAATGCCTATGTTTAATTAATAAGTATATCTTACATATGTGTCATAAATGGTTGGCTTCCTTTTATTTGACACTATGCCCAAAGTTTATTGCTTTCTAGTGCAAAGGTGAAAGATTATCATTCATAACTTAAAATAAACTGAAACTGATGTCCCTGAGATTTGTAATATAAATGGAAGCAGGACAGAAAACCTAGTTCTGAAAGTTGCTTCATAAATAATTCATGCTTTTTCAAGAAATAGTTCATAAGCTTTTTATGACATTCTGTAAGTCCTAAAGTTTTTATTACCATAAGTTCTATACCGCTGCAGTTGTAAGCTAGTTTTGGAAATATATAAAACATATAATTTGAAGAGAAGTAGAAACAGGCATCTTTGCTCCACAGTGCACGTTGTCTTAATTTAAGTTGCTTTCTCAAGCATTTCTAATCAGCTAACATTCAACATAGAAACTAGTAGATATATTGTTAACTAATTAGGAAAAAAAAAATCAAACAACAAAAGAACAGATGGAATAATGGAGAATCTGAAGAAAGGCTTAAAGCTGATAGTTACATTAAGAATTCAGCAGAAATAATAGATGCAATTAGTTTTCTTGTTCTTTCTCCCTATGTATTGGATCTAAAGCCAGAGCGTGTCTTTGGGGACTTGCTCTCCATTTTGTGTTTTACCTTTTCTGCATTGACTGTGGTATTTCAAAGCTTAATTTCTACTTCATAGCTATGACCGAGTAGACAAATAGCTTTGTCAATGGGGAGGTAAGTATAAACCGTTTCTGACACATGCTGTTTGTATTAATTTGAAATTGAACTCTTGCAGCAAGCTTCCTGTAAAAATTCATTGTCTCTAAACATTTTTACTAGTGAAATTTTGTCATTACTTTCAGAAATCAAACCTATAAGAGGGGAAGAGAAGAAATATACATTTTGTTGGTTTCGGGTTTTTTTCAGAAATGCCTTTCCCCATATTTGTGTAGTTTTAATTTACAGCAAGATGATAGTCTGAAGAATGCAGCAGAATAATTGGTGTTCTTTTTGAAATAATAGTAAGAATATAGCATAGTATACTCATTTGAGACATGCAAAACTGCTAGTATTACTTGATCAGGGAATCAGATTTAAACTCAAAGGTACTGGCACACATGTGGCAAGTCACATTAGGATTCATGAACAATACTTCAATGTCTTTCCAGATGTGCTTAACTTGGGAATCCATCTTTTGCATGTTGTTCAATCTTACAGAAGACCTCACAGGGTTTCAAATTGAAAGTTAAAAAAGTTTTTCTTTTTTGTTTCAAAGTCTTGGCAAAGAGAAAGGTAAAATTTCCACTCACAGATATTAATATGAAATTGTGCAGCCAAAAAAAAAAATATATAGACTTTTGGAAAGATAGCATTCCATTCCATGTTTTTCTTAGATATGATTGTGACCTAGATCTAAAAGTCAGCCTCCACTGATTTATGTATCGGCAGCCTTGCTTTTACAGTCCCACTTTTTCTTCTATTTTGATAAAAGTTTCTAATCTTCCCTTTACCCAATCTCTTCTGCTTTGACAGTTCTTCACTTCAGAGCATTCAAATGATTTTTTTCTGTTTGACTGACTTACACATAGAGATGTGCATACAGTCTACCATTATAAGAGTAATGCCTAACATTTTTAATAGTCAGCGAGACTCTTCAGACACTAGGACAATCTTGGAAATCAAGCCTTAGACCTTACTCCAATCATCTCTTAAGCATGTTTTTAAATTCATCTTTATTAAGAAAAATACAATAATTGAATTCCAAGTGCTACTGATTTCACAAGGGATTGAGTACATGTCCAACATAAAAGGAAAACCAAATGTCTCAACTTCTGAATTGTGATAGTAACGAGGCTGATAGTTCAACTTTGTATGTAGGTGACTAGTAGGCGAGCATTATGCATGTGGTTTTATTCACAGAATCACAGAATGTTCTGAATAAGAATGGACCCACAAGGATCAAATCCATCTCCTATCCCTGCATAGGACAACCCCCAAATTTACACCATATGTCTGAGTGCACTGTCCAAAAGTTTCTTGAATATTGTTAGGCTTGGCACCATGACTAACTCCCTGGGAGCCTGATCCAGTGCTTTTCACCCTATGAGTGAAGAACTGTTTCCTAATATCCAACCTAAACCTCCCCTGGCACATCTTC
Source organism: Cuculus canorus (assembly GCF_017976375.1). Classification (NCBI taxonomy): domain Eukaryota; kingdom Metazoa; phylum Chordata; class Aves; order Cuculiformes; family Cuculidae; genus Cuculus; species Cuculus canorus. The sequence goes on from NC_071401.1 coordinate 54,987,836, forward strand.
CTGCTATTTCCTTGGGTCTTATCATTTGTCACCAGAGAGAAGAGATCACTGCCTGCTCCTCCTCCCTTCTCGTGAGGAAGCAATAAGCTGCTATGAGTTACCTCTTCAGTCTCCTTCAGGCTGAACAGACCAAGGGCCTTCAACCACTCTTCATATGACTTCCCCTCTAGACTCTTCACCAGCTTTGTGACCCTGCTCTGGACACTCTCCAGTAGCTTGATATCCTTTTCATACTGCAGTGCCCCAGACTGCACATAACACCTGGGATGGGGCTATACCAGTGTGGAGCAGAGTGGGACAATCACCTCCCTCAACTGGCTAGCAATGCTGGGCTTGATGCATTCCAGGACAAGATTGGTCTTGCTGCCAAGACAAACTGTTGGCTCGTGTTCAACTTGCCATTGACCAGAAGCCTCGGAACCTTTTCTACAGGGCTGCTCTCCTGCCTCTCGCTCCCCAATCTGTATGTACATGCAGGGTTGCCATGCCCCAGATGCAAAACGTGACACTTGCCCTTGTTAAACTTCATGTGGATGATGATTGCCCAGATCTCCAATTTGTCTAGATCTCTCTGCAGGGCTTCTTTGCCCTCAAGAGAGTCAACACTTCCCCCCAGTTTCATGTCATCAGCGAACTTGGTTAGTAAATCTTCGAGTCCTGCATCCAGGCCAGTTATGAAGATGTTAAAGACTGCTGGCCCTAAGATCCATGCAGAACCCCACTAGTGACTGGTCACTAGCCCAATGTAGCCCCATTCACTATGACCCTTTAAGCCCAACCCATCAGCCAACTGTTCATTCACTGCATTATGTGTTTGTCCACACTGTGAGGATGCTGTGAGAGATAGTATCAAAGATCTTGCCAAAATCCAGAAAGAAAGAAAAGGTATATCAACTGTATTTCCTTGGTCAACTAGGTGGGTAACCTTGTCATGGAAAGAAATTAAGTTTGTCAGGCAGGACCTTCCCTTTATAAACCCATGCTGTCTGGAACCAATGACTGTGTTGTCTTTCAGGTGTTTTTCAGTAGCTCCCAGAACAATCTTCTCCACAATCTTACCAGGCACTGGAGTGAGACTAACAGGCCTGTAGTTACTGGGGTCATCACCAACCTTTTTAAAGACTGGGACAAGACTTGCTAACTTCCATTCAACTGTTGCCTCTCCAGATTCCCAAGAGTATCAACAAATCATTGACAGAGGTCTCACTATGACATCAGCCAGCTCTTTAAGTACCCTTGGATGAATACCATCAGGCACCATTGACTTATAGGGATCCAACTGCAGCAACAAATACCACACAAGATCAGGGTTGATTTGGAGTTTATAATTTGCACAGTCTTGGTCCTCTGGCCAGGGCTCTAGTAACAAATCAGGGAAGGAACCTTTCCTGTGCCATGAAATTATTGTCCAGAGAGTTTTGGAATCTTCAGGGCACGTTTGTACCAGCTGTGTTGTACTCCCACTTGATCTCTGGCAAATTGAAGTCCGCCATGAGGACAGGAGCAGATGACTTAGAGGCATTCATCTCTGTTATTCTCCATGCTATTTTGCACTAAAATGCTAGTTAGTACTTTTGGCTGCTAATTTCCACTTTGTTTACATGCACCAGACAGCTATGTTCAGTACCATTGTCTGAGTTGACGGGTATCCAGCTGTTTCTATGTTATGGCTGTAAAGGATAGAAATAAATGTATTCTTCATGTTCTGTTCCCTATCCTTAAACATGGCTACAGTCAAGTCTACCTTTAGGCCTAGTATTCTTTTAAAAAAAAAAATTAAAAAAATCACATGATCACGTGCTGCCTGCTTTAGAAATGCAGTAGTTTCTTCTGTTGGGGAAAAAATCCAAAGTTCTGTGCAAAACTACTTAGAGAAAAAATATCTTAATATGTTTTCCGGGTACATAATGAAATCTTATTTTCATTTTGATTTTTATGGGACAAGAGTTATCATGTAGGACAGATGGAGAACAATTCAGAGAGAGAGATGGAAGGTGACAAGAATGAGATTCACTATGTAAGTCATCTGGGTTGATGAGACTAGATTTTTAAAAAGATATGGAGAAAAAAGAATAGAAATTGTAGTGAAATCTGTAAATAAGAAAGAAAGACAAAAATAAAAATATCAAACAAAATAAGCCTTAATATAGAGAAGAAAGCAAAACACATAGTTTTGTAATCATAGATAACGGGAAGTGAATGTAGAGGGAAGACAGAAAACTCATCATGGAATGAGTAGAACTAAAATATCTGTGTATTTATCATTCCTTCCACCTCTCAGTCTGAGCTCAACATAGGCAAAACACACTAAAATACTCACTGGCAGTGAACACTGCTATCAGGTATGACACAGAATTACATGGTCTAATTCCATACTATCAGATGCAAAGAGCTGTCCAGACATTATTTTGTATGTTTTTCTCCCTCTTTTGTTAATTCTTGAAGTTAACCCTCTATGCTTTCTTGTCAGATTCAGTATGAGAGCAATTGATAATGGACATCCAGGGAGACACCTAATTCTTCTCGCCAAAGAAGAATTGAATCATTAAACTCTCCTTTAATATATATACACACACAAAAAGCTGATGATTTTGCAAACATAAAACCCCAAAGGATTCTCATATTTATTATTACCAGAGTGATTATGTTTCCCTTTTGGTTTGCTGTATGTTACGCTTGAATTTTAGAGCAAAAACTCTTTAGTATTATAATTTTCTGGTCATGGGTGCATTCTGACAATGCAAGGAAACTTCTTACTAATTTCCTTTTAATATGCCAGACAGAATGACTTATATTCATTGACAAAAAGCTGTCCTTTCATTTTTCCTCCATCTTCTCCTGTATTTTAGCATCTTTTTGAAAATGGTAGATCCAAGACATTTTTTCTGTACTGTTTCATCAGTATGACATTTAGACACATGGGTATGGCACTGCCCTAGCAATTCATGTTCAACTCCATGCATTGAAGGATTTCCAGAATACTTCCTCCACTAGTTTCAATTAGCTGTTTCTAAATATATTGCTTTATATTTGATCTTCTAGAATTAATTTTGTTCAAATAGCTAAATTTGTTCAAATTCATTGTCTGACTTTTCCTGACAGACAGAAATCTCTTAACCTTTAGGCTAACATTCTAAGGCAGTTACAGAAACTGATTCACTCAGGACTATTATTACTGCTCTGAACAAGATGCTATCAGAACTTGCAGAAATCAGAGGTACAGTAGCAGTGCAATGTGTTGGGGATTTTCTATTTTTCTCTCTGATGACTGTGATTTTTGTACCTTATTCTCCGTTTACAATAACAGAATTTCCAAAATCAAATATTATTCATTATTAGATACAATTCATCATGGATACAGGATAGAAGAAACTAACAAAATATATGTCCAGTTGTATGCATTCTGTTAAAATATAAACAAGAAAAAGTGACAAAAATAATTTGACTTTTCTGTTCCCTTTACCCTTTACCTTTCTGTCAGAGTTTGGCATCAGGCAGCTCTCTTTGTTAATATATTTTCTTCATGGACAACTCTGAGAATATATTTACTGCTCTGGAACCCGGGGAAATCACCCACTGATGATGTTTTCTAATTGGTGACTATTTGGGGGATAGCAGTCATTTCTCAGATCTGTTTGACATTATAAATACTGCATTTTTAATTTTAGAGACTTTTAAAGTAAATATAAATATATTCTAATGAGCTTTATCAACGACTCACAAAGCTTAAGTGTATCTGTGTTTACATGAGCTGCTTTTGGTGCTTCTGAAGAAGGCAATGTAAAGGGAAGCCCTCCAAAAATATAATTCTAAAAAAGATTAGAGACGAAAGACAAATTTGTGGAAAGAAAAGAGTGAGACAGAATAATGACTGGCAGTAAAGATAGCCTGCATTGGAAAAAAGCTATAGTTGAAATCTAAGTTGATATCTTTTATGGTCAGCTAGAGAGGAAGGAGTAAAATATTGTCCAGGGAGGAGACGTGGACACAGCATCAACTAAATATGTCATAGGGTATAACACGGAACTTACAGACTAGCTTGAAAAGAAGATGAAGGATCTTTTGGAACATATTATTGTTTCTCTCTGAAAAATGTGTCCAAGACTCCCTCTTTCCAGAAGGAGCCTCCATGGACCCATGTCTTTTCCTGTTATGGAGATAGTATTTGTATAGGACAAACACTGAAGTACTAAAAAGCACTCCTATTTCTGCTCTTACAGATATTTATTTCTACAGGCTAGAGAAAGAGCAGACAAATCCATATGGGAAAGACGGATAAGTAAAATACTAGAAAGAAAAGAAAACATTTTTATCCAGATGCTTTTAACAAGGTAGGAGTCACCAAACTTCAATATTTTAATTGTCACTGATTTTAAATAGAATGTATTATAAAAATTTCCAGGAGGCTTCAGCTTTGATTCCAGAAGCAGCTGGAAAAGCCTTAACTAAAATGTATCCCAGAGAAGTCTGAAGAGATAAAAGAACAACAGAGGCCAATTTAGATCAGTAGGAACATAAAAAGTAATATCAAGCTGCAGACTCTTAAAAAATTAAACAATATGCTAGTGGGGAAGATTAAGATACAAATAAAAATAAATAGAAGCTAGTTTCAAATTACTAAGAAGAATGAATGCCTTAGTGCAAAAAATGATCTGTTGAGTAGTTTTGAGATTTTCAAACATATACACAGTAAAGCAAGTATATGATATTTTCCCTATTCTAAATGTCAAGGAAAAGGTTAGAGAGAGAGAAGACAAAGAACTGGCAGATCTGTCAACTAGCTTTACACGTTTTGCAGAATAAAAGAGTAGCAAATCTTCTGCTAAGAGGTAACTTCTTCTCTCATGCTCTGGATTTTCTAGTAAGTTGATCTTTGTTGTAGCTGCCAAAGAAAACATTTAAATACTTCTTTGTATGCATGTTGGCATTCAGGTCCTAGAACTACCAAAGATTAGGAGCGTGCAAAAGAGGACATGGAACTCATCGTCTCCTGCCCTTTCTCTCGTTTCAGCTGTTAGTTCTTGGAAGAACAATGTACGGCCTCCCCTGATTTACTGCTTAGAAATGGAGTTCAGTTTTTAAATGTGAAACTGATCATGCTCATAGAAGTTTATTGATGATAACTTAAGAAACACTGCACATGTCAGTGAAACAGCAATAAAAAAATAAGAACTGCAAAAGATTACAAATGAAAGCAATGTCAGATTTGTCCAGAAAACAATTTAGATTTAGGAATACTAAATTAGTACATAGGATTAGGATATAGTTATCTATTCCAAAACACTGATATTCTGTATGAAAACAAGAACAATAAAATTGGAACGAACATTAAAAAATATTCAAGGTCTGTGCAGGTAATGTGAGTATTTGTGCTAGGAGCAGGCCAGCATACTTTTGGCTTTCTGTAAAGGTATGAAATTGCAGAATCATGGAACGGTGGAGGTAGGAAGGGATCTCTGGAGGTCATCTGGTTCAACTCCATTCCCAAGCATTCTCAGCTCTTTCGGTCTTTCTTCATACAAAAGATGCTTCAGCCCTTTAATCATTTTAGTGGCTCTTCACTGGACTATTTCTAACATAGAACTAAAATTATCTCCTCCTGCTGAAAAAACTACAAATATTCAGGAGACTAAATTCCAAGGGGAAAGTGGAATGGTTTAGGGTGATAAGTGAAGGTTAATTAGGAATAATGGACTGAAACAAAAGGCAGTAAAAATCAGAGTGAGGAATATAAAATTTCCTGACAGACAGAAATCTCTTAACCTTTAGGCTAACGTTCTAAGGCAGTTACAGAAACTGATTCACTCAGGACTATTATTACTGCTCTGAACAAGATGCTATCAGATCTTGCAGAAATCAGAGGTACAGTAGCAGTGCAATGTGTTGGGAATTTTCTATTTTTCTCTCTGATGACTGTGATTTTTGTGCCTTATTCTCCGTTTACAATAACAGAATTTCCAAAATCAAATATTATTCATTATTAGATACAATTCATCATGGATACAGGATAGAAGAAACTAACAAAATAAATGTCCAGTTGTATGCATTCTGTTAAAATATAAGCAAGAAAAAGTAACAAAAATAATTTGCTTTGATAAAACTATTAGCTCCAGGAGTGAACAGCACATTGCCATAGAAACATCAGGATATAGTTGCTTTAACACCTCGGAACTGATAAGGCAGTATTATTAAACAGAAAGCAAATTATTTAATCATCAATTCAGTCCACTCTGGTTTCCTACAGATTCCTGTTCTTCATGCTTTCAAAACAAACAGCTTATTATTGTCTGGCTCCTGTTTGCAACAGTCCCTCTTCAATGTTTGCAATTATGCTCTTGTCATTTTTAACCCTGTCTTCTTCCTGCCTAATCCTTCAGTCTACCATTATGACATCTGGTCCACTTGATTGATGATCATACTTCTCATGCTCCTAACCAGTCTTCTAATCTTCCCCCCTGCCCTGTACTAACAATAAATGCCCTTAATGACCACTGTTTCACCTCCCAACATGTCACTTACCCTAACTAGAGATTGTTCTCTTGAGTGGACAAAAAGCTGTAGATATTTTGCAGCTTTGCAACTCTTGATTGAGGAGCTGGAACAAAGGTGTGTTACTTGGTCATTGCCTGCTATGGAATGCAACAGGTAGTGACTGAACTTTACATTCCTTTCTCTCAATGGGCTAAAGAGTAATGACTTTGGACATCAGATTATTACTGTTATTATAGATCTTTCTATTGGCATTTGCTATAAGCTTGGATCATGAAAAACACATTCGATGTAAAAACAGGTGCTGCAAGTATAAATTTATGTGGGAATTCTATTGTAATGCAGTATCAGATGTTTCATTAGATTGAAATATTTTATTTGAATCTTGTGTTGCCTTGTATTGCCTGAAGACGTATGAAACATCCTCTATTTGCTTAAAAGAGTACTTAAACATCTAAGGAAGTGAATTAATTTTTTCAGTTTGATTATATTGAGTGCCTTTTAACAAAAAGAGTTTGTGATGACATTTTATTATTCTAGCAATGTAGCACTGGTGAATATAGCGATAGGGTTACTGACATGAACAGCTACTGAAAAAGCGGAATTGTGGGAATTATTTATAGATACAACAGCTGTGACAGGGCAGTATTTTTCTTGTTTCAAACTGCAAGTCTGACTCTCTACAAGCATAATTTCTGTCAAGAAAATGTCAGCCATGTAAAACTATGCTGTCTTTCGCCTCATAGTCTTTCCCTTTTGCAAGTTCTTTCCTCTGCATGTTTTTCACATGTGAAAAAGGTATAAATTTCCCTATGACAAAAGGAAACATTTGTTTCCTAATTATATTGGGTCTTTCCAGAAGATATAAGTCTAAAGGGATTTATTAGTATTCCTAAATCTAAGTACTTATAATTTTTATGGTTTTCTCTGGTACTTGTCTTTTCATTAATTCCTTCTTGGAAGAAACACAAATTTTTCATATGAAGCCTACTACTGCTACAGACTCCCTGAAGAAATACATGGAAAATAAAATGGTGTGAAGGAGAGGATAAAAGGCCTTACTCATAAGATACTGGTAGTTGTCCTCCTAAGAACTTTCTAATGAGGTAGCCATGGGAAGGAAAGGAATATTTACTGTGCCGAGCCCTCTTGTGTATCTCCATGAAAGGCAGCTGAGTTTGTCGTATGGAAAGGTATACTGCTTAAGAGCCACGTTTCCTAATTGTTCTTTTTGGCAAATTCTTTTCCCTTTAAGATGTGATTTTAGTGAGTTGCTTCTGCTATTACCAGCAGGAAGATCACTCATTGCCACTGTAACTAGAGACCACTGTTTGGCTCACTAGAATCTCTTTCCCACCTTTGTACTGTGTGTTTGCCACGTTGTAAGCAATATCATAGAATGAATACCACAAAGTGGGAATTTTGCTTTTTAATTTTTTTTTAAATAATTGCCAAGGGTTTGGTTTTTAGCTGTTATCACATTTCTACTCTGTTTTCTCTTCTCTTCACTCAGCTGTGATATAATTATCCTCATTGTACTAAGAGGTTTAAGAAATTTAGTGAAGAAATGACCAAGGGTGTTACATTAGCACACAGGTTTTGCATCAGTGTCTGGATTGTACTGAATATAAAATTAACGTTTAGGTTATTGTCTAGTGTAAGAGTCTTGCTATCTATAAACACACTAATTCTCCGAGCTGTAACACGGATTCAGAAAAAAAAAAATCAGATTTCAGTAAGTGATCTAGCAATCAGGGCTCATTTTTTTCCCCTTTTATAAACACTTTTTTCTTGACAGGGAGGATGGCAACTTTACTGAAAAACAACCCAAACCATCAAGGATGTTGCTACATTCTTGGAAATGCTTTGTCACAGACATTTTTCTCAAAGTTGTTATAGTTAACTTGTTGTCAGCTTTCAATTTCTACTTACAGATAACCATTTTTCAGATTTGGTTAACAGTCAATTTTGATCCTATAAAAGTTTTAAAATTTATTTAAAAAAGAAAGTTTCTTTCTTAGATTGATGATTTCCTTTTCTTTTCTGTTTTCAAGACCTAGGGTTCCATCTTTTAGCCAGAAATCATCCTACAGTCTCCTTTTTTTCAAGGAATTTCAGAGCCTTTCCATCACTAAACTAGCCTAGGAAAAAAGGTTCTCCTTTTCAGAAAGAGGATTTAGAGACATTGTCTCCTTTCCAAAAGAACAAGAAAAGCAAGCTGAAAAAAAATTTTATGGTAAACAACTTCTCAGAAATAGGATGGGATGAGAGGTCAGAAGTTTGAGATGGTCTTGTTTAAATGGTTAGCCAGAAAGGAGAATATCATTGAACAGTAGTCCAAACTGAAGCTTTTAAAGAAAGTAGAGACTATGAAACAGGAATCTTTAAGAAAGTTTGTTTCTCTTTCTGGTAATGTTTCTTCTGTGTTTTCTTACTACAATAACATAGTTCCTTATAAGAATTTAGGTTAAAGAATAAGAGAAAAAAAGGCTTAGTGTTGTCACTACTATTTAAGTTGTTCTTTTTGTGTATGCAATCATAGAATAATTTGAGTGGAAAAGGACCTTTAAAGAACTCCCCTGCATGGGCAGGGACTCTGCTGAACAAAAAAACATGTGCTGCAACATGCAGAGCCTTGGGGGTGGTGGCTATCTTTCATCTTTTCTATTTCTCTTGTAACTGTTTCTCTCTTTATTTCCTTTTCTCTCTTTTCTCTTGTTCTCTTTTCCCTCTTCTCCTTGCAACACATTCGGCTGCAGCGGGCTTTTGCTAGTGTGTTTTCATCTTGACTCTGGAAACATCAGGCTCTTTGTGTTATTTTTTGGTTCTGTTAGGCAGATTATTGCAGCATTAACCAGTGTTTCTAAGTTATGGACTGTTCTGGTAAGTTTGGCCATTGTGGTTTCTATTTGGTATTCTATTGCATATATGTCACTTGATTTTTTTGAATCCAGTATTTTCAGGGAGTGTACCTTGTTCAGTAAAATATTGCTTACACCCTTCTCCTGAGAGTTATGTCGTTCTGACACTGTGCCAGTGATTCTGAAGAGCTCACTTTTAAAGCATGACACATCCCTTCCCTCAAACTTATCAACTGCACCACTCAGCTTGTTGTCATCTGCAAACCTGAGTGAGGGTACTCAATATAATTATATTGAGTTATAATATTGTGTTATTGAGTGTAGTTATTGAGTGTATGTATATATAGAGTATATTATATAACTATGTATGTCGTTGATGCAGATAATAATATTGGTCCTAGTGTGGACCCTTGAAGGAGACCACTCATTATGGTTTACTTTGAACTTTGCATCTTTGGCTATCTCTATGGACACAGCCAGTCCATCAATTCCTTATTTATCTAACAGTCTGTCCATCAAAATTCTCTCTCTCCAATTTATCAGCAAGAATGTTGTAAATGACCATATGAAAGTCTTTTCAGGAGTCCAAGTAGATGACATCTGTATCTCTTTCCTTGTCCACTGCTGCAGTCACACTATCACAGAATGCGGCCAGTATAGTCAGACATGATTTGCCCTTATTGAAGTCATGTTGTCCATCTCCTATTATCTCTTTGCCTTCAGTATGTTTTGATATATCTTACAAGGGGATCTGTTCAATGACTAACCATTTGCTTTCTTGTTTTGTCTTTCTGTTTTGGGGGGGGGGGCGTCTTTAGTTATTTATTTTTTTTTAAGGATTATGTTTCTTTCCACATCTATGTAGATATGATTTCTACCTCAAACATCTGACTTTTGTCTGTGATTTTGTCTTCCTTACCTTTCTATAGGCTTTCTAACAGCTCTTCCTCCACATATTTTAGCAATTTTCTCAGAAGTCTGAGTCAAAATAAAATTGTATTGGTTTGTCACTGGGCCTTGGATCCTTGGGACACAGACTCCCAGGGGAGACACAAGCTGAAGAAATTTACGTAAGGGTCAACAAGGAGAGAAAGCTACAGTTTTAAACAGAAGTTGAATGTGTTAACTTCTCAAAACCGAGTAGTGAATTCTGCTGTTTCTCAACAAAAATCACAGAGAAAATCAGACAGTGTTTTGTGTCCAAAGTGGTTCTTGGATATGCTACTGAAAGACAGAAGAGAAAAAAAGTTTCATGTGTTCCCAAATCTGATTTTTAATGTGAAAACTTTAATATCCTAAACAGTTGTAAAGGCAGATTCCTTCTTTTTCAAAAATAGGAAATAGATAAATTCATAGATAGGAATATCAGATCTGCTAGCTAGAGCAAACTGTGCAAATTTGCATGTATATATAATACCAGATAGAACGACTTCCTTACCTGGATTTTATGAAAAATATAATTATTGGAGGTAAAACTCTTTCTTTTCTAATAATATAAATTAGTTTCTTTCTGTTTATTGACAAGTGTGGAACCAGCATACAGATTCACAAGCAGAGACAATATTAATTGTGGGGTTATTTAAAATTCCCTTTAATGACTTTCAGGCCTTACAAAACCAATGTCGAAATGAAGGCAAAAGATCTGCTGGAACTTGAATTAATTTAACAATATATACAGCTATCTCGTATTCGATGCTATCTGTGGTACCAGGAATTGCACTTTTAACTGATAGAGTTTCATATCAGAAAGAAGGCATTAAAGAGGAGATACCGGAGAAGTGTATGTTTGATTAAAGTAGTTAATACTGCCCAACTGCAAAGATAAAGCAGATCTCTATCAAGTACCTTGAGCTAGGAGTGATTAAAGGACATGACACCTTTCTTCCCAACTTACAGTGGAGAAGGCAGGATTCTGTTCATTAAGTTTCTGAGTGAAAGATAGGGGTTTACATATAAATATATTTCTTTTAAGGATAAGCTGAAGCACTTCGTTATTTGTCTTCATAAAAAGGAGAGGAACTAAATGAGAGAAGGAAACTGTTCTGACTCCTTTCTGTTTACAGGAAATCAGTAGTGGTAGTGAGAACCTTACAGAAATCCTGACTTGGACACTTCTAATAATTTACTTCCTAATTCTTTAAGTAGCTGTGATGAGGGTGGCTTGGTGGCTATAATATGGTCATCGGAAAGCTTGCAACTAGGATTTTGAAACCCAGAAACAATTATTGGTTCAGGAGTTCAGATTAGCCTGTGACTCAACATTACTTAATTGATTTCCTGCTTATACGAGCACTTACAACGAAAATGATCCTTTTCTTTTTGTATAGTGAAACTGTGTTCAAATTATAAAGCCAGTAGTCCTTTATAAGCATTTTCCATGTTTAGCTGCAAATGGTTTTCTAGATGAAAAGAATAATTTCTGGCCAGACCAGAAACAACAAAAGAAGGGAACTGATTTTATGCGTATTTAAAATTAGAACATTATGTTTAGTAGCTAGTGTTTGTTTACTGCAATTATGTTCAAACCTGGGTTGAGCACCCTGAGGCAAGGACAAAGAAGTGTTTTATTTAGCTGATATATCTAGGAGGCTAAGTAAACTTTCCACCATTTGTGAAATCTTGATACCAGCCTGATATCAGTAAAAATACTTTTAAGAAAAGAAGGGCTTATCTGCAGTCATCATAAATTCTTTTGCATGGGCAAATAAATAATGTCTTAAATATGCCCTAAGTATCTGATTGAAACAAAGAAAAAAAGTTCACCTATTAGTATTCAGTGACTATCTTGTCCTTTTCCAGAAGTGATGAGTATAGTTAATCATTATCACCAGATCTGTTTTTTCTGAATTTTTCCTTATTTAAGATCACCCTTCAGTCATTCTCAAAAATTGTACGGATTTGTAGTAGATCATATAATAATTTTATAAATTAATCATGGTAAAAATTAGTACATATATTTGTATTTTGAATTTTAATACATTTTATTCATATTTTTCTCAATGTTGCTGATTAACAAAATATTTGTTGACTATTCAAGAGTGTGAAATAGTCAATCTGATGAAACCATTTCAATATTGGCCTGAAGAAAAAGCAAAAGATCTAAATAAAACCAAATCCTTAATCTTAATTTCTGCTGTCCACTCAACCACCATTTGAGTAACATACATCTGAAATACAGAAACACGTTTCAAAAAATAGTCTAAACCAAGATCAGGCACTAATTCTGCATCCCTACAATCATTGTTAGAGACATTTGACTAATCTGTCCCTTAAAATTTTCTTATAAAGACTGGGATCAACTCTACCAGTACACCAGTACTCTTTCCATTATATAGTTTTTTCCTGTGGTTTTCTATAAGTCTTCACAGCTGTCAGAACGTAGGTGTTGTCTGCTTCTGCTCTGAAAAAGTATGACTGAACTCTTTGTGCTCTAATATCTTATTTAAAACAGTATGAGAACGGGAATGAGATTTTCAGCCAGAATAATAGAGTTCATATCCACATAACTCCATGAGGGATTCACCTGCCTGAGCATATCTGTCCGGTATCATTATTGATGCCCTAATACTTTCTGAGGAACCTGCAGATGTTTCAAAGGTAAAATATAGAAGTTAAGGAAGTCCTGTGGCTTTCTTGGTGGCAGCTACAGACCAGACAGGATGACTTAAAGTACAGAAAATATATTAGAAATATTTCTTTTAGGCAACTGAGTCTGGCTAAAATGTATCTGCTTATGAGGCTGGGATCTAACTTCCACTGACTGTACTGGCAATCTTCACTAATTATGGTGGATATCTAGATGCCTATCTCACATGTAGACAGAGGTACTGAATTTGTTTACATTTAAGTGAAACAAATGCCACCATATTTATAGAAATCCCAACCTCTTACGGAACATGCCAGTGAGCATGTATAAGTCAGCTGTTTTTTAGGACTATTGGTTAACTTTTCAAGTTAGTGTAAATCCCAGAGCCCAAAGTCAGATTCTTAAGGTAAGTGGTTTATTTTTCATGTTATCCCATTACTAAATGAATAGCTTAAGTAAGCCAAAGCTAGTTATGATACATATATTAACATCAATTGAAAATTATTATGGGTGATGTTTCTAGTTATTCAACTGGACGAAGGGAAGCCAGCATTCAGAATCCTGTTCTGCTTGCGAAAGAATGTGAACATGGATGTAACTTATCTGAGAATAGTGCCTAAATGCTATCAATAGAATGTGCAGCTATCTAAATATGGAAACAACAAAATGCTTGGGTTTTATGTGCCTTCAGATGTAAGAGATATGAGTTTAAATATTTGCTACAAATCGCTTGCAATAAATATAACACAGGTGAAGATAAAATTGTTAAGGCCCAGACAGTTGTTCTGTTGAATAACTGGTATTAAAAACAAAAATTGATTTAAAGACAATAACAGATTATTTTGTCCTCAATACAGTAACAGTTCCATAACTGTTCATAATATCTGTTAGTCCAGCAATTCCTTCCGTCTCTTGTTAACAAATATAATCGTTGTTACCAGGTTGAAGTGGTACATAGTATAATAAGCAAGTGCTTATTTGGTATCTTCTACAACAAGAGAGCCCTGTTATTTTGAAAAAAATACAGCGAAACCACTGTAGACTGTCTTTAGAAACTGCCTGGAATAATTCTCACTTTTCTGTGAAGATTTTGTAGTTTAATAAAATTAATTGCCCTTAAGTTACGTGGAAACATATATAGAACTGCTCTGCTGAAAACTTCTAGTAATTTAATGTGTCACTTATGCAGGACTGTTTATGCTTGACTGATAAGGTAATGACAGGATTGATAAAAATGATAGGAGGCACACCTTTTTAGTTAAAAATTACTGTGAACAGCTTATTGAAGAAAAAGGGGTTTATGGTTAGAAGAGTCCTATATAGAGCAATTATTAAGCCTAGTAAAATCAGTCTTGTTCCATTACAGAATATGAAAACTCATAATACCCTCTATTAATTTACTTTTTTGTATGTTCTTGTTAGCATGGTTATCCAAAATGAATGAGTGGCTAGAGATGTAATGAAATTAAAGCCTTAATGTGAATCATTATGCTTAACAACCAGTAATTATTAATCTTCTCACCTATGTACAAATCAATGAGAAAATATTGTGACTGTAACCTTCAGAGACAAAAAAAAAAATAATGCCCAGGATTTTTTAGTGCCAGGACCTCTTACTGTAATCACTCTCAAATTTTATGGACTTCCATTCATGTGAAAGAAAATCTCCAGCTCCAATTGACCAACAGTTCCATTTACAGGCATCCAAGAAGCAAAGTAATGAGCAAAAATCAGTTCTACATAATTTCAATGACAATTGTCAGTACTTATGATGTATTATAATTGACGTGCCAAATATATCCTGTATAAGGATTTTTGTTTCTAACTTTATCTTTTTCTTTAAATTTTCTTCCATTTTTCTCTTTATGAATCCATTGAAACTAGTCTTAATTCTAGAACAGAAATTATGGAACTTTCTGTTAAGTTTTTAATCTTTGACCGAAAAAAGATAAAAAAATCTTCTTAGTTATCAAATCTAAAAGAGTATTTCTTGGTAGCCTCCAGAAGAATTTTGGTGACAAATTGGCCTGGACCAGAGGTAGACAGGCCTGCCATTTGTGGGAATTGTGCAGTGTCACAGTGTCATTTCCCATCATAAGGAATGAAGTGTGTGGCATCCTTCAGGGAAGAACTGATTGTGGAAGGGGAGTTCTACTGCACTCTTCACTGATTCCCACTCTGTGCCAGTATCTATTAATATGCTTCTGCTATATATAAATTGCTCCACATTCAACTTGCATACAAATTATACATACATTTAATTATGAGAACAATTCATAAGATAAAATTATTAACTTGCATCTAAATGTTTGCAGACTTGCATTTTTAATGGGTGGAGCTTGTAGCATTTTTTACATGTCGGCCACCTTCTTTATTCTTACATCTAACTACTTCTGATTGTGCCTTACTTAGAATCTATGGAATTTGAACAGACTGGATTGATGGACTGCAACCAATGGTATGAGATTCAACAAAGTCAAGTGCCGAGTCCTGCACTTGGGACAAAACAACCCTGTGCAGTGCTACGGGCTTGGAGAAGAGTGGCTGCGAAGCTGCCTAGTGGATAAGGGCCTGGGGGTATTGTTTTACAGTCAGCTGAATATGTCAGCAATGTGGCCAAGAAGGCCAATACCATCTTGGCTTGTATTAGAAACGATGTGGCCAGCAGGACCAGAGAAGTGATTCTGCTCCTGTACTCGGTACTGCTGAGGCCGCACCTCCAATACTGTGTTCATTTTGGGGCCCATCACTACAAGAAGGACATTGAGGTCCCACAGTGTGTCCAGAGAAGGGCAACGAAGCTGATGAAAGGGCTGGAGAACAAGTCACATGAGGGATGTCTGAGGGAACTGAGGTTATTTAGCCTGAAGAAGAGGCCTACCTGATCACTGTCTGTAAGTACCTAAAAGGAGATTGTGGTGATGTGGGTGATGGTCTCTTCTCCCAAGTGGCATGTGTTAGGATGAGAGGACATGGCCTCAAGTTGCACCGGGGAGGTTCAGGTTAGGCATCAGGAAAAATTTCTTCACCAATAGGGTTATTTGGCACTGGGAAAGGCAGCCCAGGGAGGTGGTTGAATCACCATCCCTGGATGTGTTTAAAGGATATAAAGATGAAGTGCTCAGGGATATTGTTTGGTAGTGGACAGGTATGGCTGGACTTGATGATTTCCAAGGTCTTTTCCAAACAAGAAACTCTATCGTTCTATGATATGTATGATTTAATCACCACAAGAAGTATCTATATAATGCAGTGATAGGCAGCAGCAAAGAGGGAGACAAAATCTTCTCAAAGATGACATTATCTAACAACAGGAAATATTTGTTGCACTAGCAAAATATTTCAAGTTGGTAAAAATATTGTAAGGTACAAGTACTGCAGTTATGATTTATAAAATTAAATGAAGCAAATAATTTCTGACAAGATGTGTCTTAAATAAGTCTGTCTAGTGTCCAAATTATAGCAGTTTAAAATTAAAGTTTATAGTGATGGAAACCCAAACAGTTCTGTACTTAGATACACTACAAAATAAGTATGTCAAGCAGCTTCAAACAGAGATGTGATGGCAAACTAAAGTGGAAGGAATTGATAAAGAGGGGTAAATATGCACTATGTCCTTATAGCTAGAGTTACATTTTTGCTGCACAGGATAAGAACAATGTGCCAGAAGCAGAGAGATGATAGAGAGAGAAGGCTGCACCCTTCTTTTCTTCACAGATACTATCTTAAATACTGAGTGTTATGTTCTCAGTCTGACAGCAACTTCTTTATGTGGTACTAATTAATTTAACAAGTGTTTCAGGTTGACCTCTGAAGTCATGGAAGCATGGAGAACATGAGAAGCCGCTCACTGAAATGTACACAGAATGATAAAAGAATGAAAAGGGCAAAGCTTCTTCCTAAAGGAAGATTCTTTTACTTATTTCCAGCTTAAACTCGCTTCCTACAGACTTCACATTGGAGAGATTGCCTTGGCAATAAGCTTCATCAGGAAGCTTTATTAGGTTGCTACAGATTAGGGAAACTGTATTTAATTCAAAAGCTGTTCACAATTCCTATCTTCTTTGTGAGATAACTCTTTTGTCTGGTCAGTCTTCCTTATTAGAACATATACACTAGGGAAATATCTTTTTCTGTATAACATCATTGTGGTTTATAATGTTGATATATTCATAGATATTCATCATGCTAGAAATTTAGATTCATTTTATGCATTTCCCCTTTTGGGAGTATTAAAATTTATTATGCCTCATGGATCACAGTCATAATGATTTTTGATAACAAGTACTGAGAGAGAAATCTGAAGATTTACTTTTAAGTAAAGTTTTGAGACATTGAAAAGAACTTCTCCAGAACCATCATGTGAGGACTGCAGATATATTTTTGCAAGAGATGTAGCAGCCATGAGTCTTATCCCTTTGAGGCATGTAAGTGTATAAACTTCAAGCTCTCAAAATATAGTTTTAAGGGGAAAAATGCTTTTCACACTGACTTAGTGTATAATATTTCTATTGGGTTCTCTATGTCAAGCATACTGTTAAAATTTGAAAAGTTGAGTTCCTAAAATAAAGGAGAATTAAAAGCTAATTGCATAGACATACACATGAATATACAGGACTATCTGTCTTTATTTGTAGCAGAATTAATACATAGCTGTTTATTCCTCTGATTGCAATGTTTTTTTTACTAACTTGTATTTGAGAAATGTATTTGAATTTTACATCTTGAATTTTGAATTAGGGCTTTCAAGAAAACAGGAATAATGCCTTAGTCTTTCCAGTTTCCAACATCTCTCTGACAGCTCATTAAGTCATTGAGCAATTTTTTGTACAAACACAAATATATATTATTTCTCACTCCAAATGACTGAAATTAGAAGACAATTTGTATAATGAAGGATTCTCCTGGGAAAGTATTAAGGTGCGAATAACCCCGTGTTCTTCAAACAGCTCTTGAAGAATTGTCAAGGAGAGAAACAAACTAATGCTTTGTCTTTTTAAAATATGTAGAAGAAATACAGTTTTATATTAAAAAGCAGTTTTGTTTTGTATGTTTTTTTTTCTGTGCAATGCTTTGTGCTCTCCAGCCTCTTAATGTCATCATACATGATACACAGACTTTATTTATTATTTATTGTTCTTTTTTTTAACAGACTATGTGAGTTCTACTTGTGTTTGGCATGATGTTTTTGTAGAGCTGAGTTTTTTCAAACATCTAAGACGGTTCAACAAGAATTGTTGCACAATGTTAAACATTTACATACAGCAATGTCTCTGTATATTCAGCAGCAGCAATTTATTAATCTGTATAATGTGATTATTTCTTTAATTTATATTTGTCATTTAAATATTACCTATACTAAGTCCTCTGCAGAAAAGTTTAATACTGGGATTCAGGTTATGTTCTGCTCCTAGTCAAAACACAATTTGGGCAGACTACCATTAAATCATAGTCTCAACATTAACTTTTACCTGGGAATGACTTTATTCATTCTGTGTCAGCTGTATTGCTAGAACTTTCCTCTACCACTGTATGGATAATACCCTATTATTCTGAGGACTGATGGCTAAGCAGAACTGCTGCAATCTGTATTGATCCTGTCGAGTTTAAGAGATTTATTTTGAAAGGATATTATCAATCTGATAATTGGATTAATTTTGTAATTTGATATAATCCTTTTTCTAAAAAAACAGATTGTGTAACCATCCTGCCAAGACTTGACAGAGAGCAATGAGGGCTAGAAAAACTTTAAGGGTTAATGTTGCTCTGAAAGAAGAAGGCGAGTTTAGCATTTTCTTCCTTTGGAAGCATTTGCAAAGGATGCAATTACCTCCTTACTAAGCTGAAATAAGGGTCTTTACAATCACTCTTTATCATCCTGACTCTTCCCAGTAGGATCCTTAAGATTATGAAAACTTGCAATAGGTAGATCCTTTTAACCACACTTCTACAGAATGCTTTTACAGATTTTGTAACATTACAATGGAGAAGGCAGTGTTTTTTAAAAAAATAAATTATCATTTCTGCAGAAGATGCACTTGTTTTTGACCATGGATATATTTAAGAGATTCAGTTTTTGTCCTGGAATAAAATAAATAGGTCTGCTTTGCTGTTTTGTGATTTTCTGCAAAAGTACATTTGCTGAATTCAATCCACTACTAGTGTAAAGCTGGAGTAACAAAATGAAGGAGCAGGGTATTTTTAAGCTCTGATTTGCTAAGTTGCTTTTCATCCTTCAGCCAAATTTAGATGGTTTGTCAGCTGAATCTGCATTTTTAGTTGCAGTGGCAGATGTAATGAGGGCTATTACTGCCTCTCAGATGTGACAGTCAGTAGCTTTCAATCCTCTAGTGTGCTTATTGTATACTGAATATGAAGTAAGTAAAGCAAAATGAAAGGGCACTGCTAAGGCTTCTGCCTTGAACATTTCTATCTAGAAGGTCAGTTCTTGCCTTATATGCAACATCAAGCATGTGGTCCAGACATTTCCCCACAGATTTTCTTTTCACACTAAGAAATATATGGTAGTTTCTTTTCTACAAAGCTAGGACATTTGTTATGCTGCTCTACATTTATTTGTGTACACCTAAACCAGCAAGTCAGAAGGGAGCACTGTGATTAGGTCATAAGACAACCCTAAAGTAACTCTTAATCAATTAATTTGAACTTCAGTGTATGAATACTGCAGTGTATGAATAAGGTAAAAAGTCCCTCATTCCTGTGTTTCTATACAACATCTATCCTCTATAGAGGTGATTTTGCTTAGCATGTGCAATTGCATGCGAGAAGAAGAGGTCTAGACAGAACTATCATGACAGATTAAAACATAATTTTTATTTTCCTGTTGTTTCAGTGAGCATTAGAAAATTTCGTACTGCCAGTTCCTCCTGATAATATTTTGTTTTTAAACATAAATGCAGGAAATATTATCTCTTCAATAAAATGAAAATATGCTCTAATAAGTTAAGGAAATCTCTAATTGTCGATAAGAACATCAGTTCAAATGAAATTAATATGTGATATTATACTGTTGAAATATAGAAGTCTCACTAAAGAAAAAATATTTTAACTAAAATAACATACTGCGTTACATAATGTGTCTGAGTATACTTGCTCAGAGATATATATGTATGCACTGAACAATGAAGGAAAACAAACAACTGGAAATATTTAATACACTTTTAAGTAACAAAGTTATGAGTCTTGATAATTTGTAAGAATTTTGCCAACAGTACCTCTCAGGTTTTTTTTTTACAAATTTTACTAGCATCTTTTCCTTCTTGAGTTAAATCTTTTCTGCTTAGTATCTGCTTGGAGAAAAAGTCTCATGAAGAGCAGCTGGGGAAACTGGGATTGTTTAGCCTAGAGAAGAGGCAGAGGGGAGACCTTATCGCTCTCTACAACTACCTGAAAGGTCGCTGTTAGTCTCTCCTCCCAAGTAACTAGTGATACAATATGGGACTTGATGATCTTAGAGGTCTTTTCCAGCCTTAATGATTCTATGATTCTAGTATTAGAAAAACTGGAACACACCCAGATTGACAGCTCCCTGAAACAGCTCTTTTGAAGTTGCAAAATGCCTTAAAGAGCAAAAAAAAATCCTGCAAAATCTCCAGTTTGCTTTTCACCATTGCGAAGGAGGCTGCCAGGTATGAATGTGTAAAAGTGAATTCTGATTGTACCAGTCATTAATATTTTTCCTAAGAGGATTTTCGGAGAGCATTGGGTTTCATAGACATCTTTTTAGATTTAGAATAGACACAATAGAAGGTATAATAATGCAACAGAAGTGTAATCCTATATGTCTGTTTAATTGTTCGTGCAACTTTTGTAGAACTTTGTTCTACAACATTTCTGAGAAAAGACTTATCTTTATTCCTACATACATTGCATTTTAATCATTTGAGGCACCATGAGCACAGACTAAAAGTGAAATCCCCAAGTAGATCATTTGACCTACAATTTTAAAAAGTTCCATTATATTGGAAGGACTTTTCTCAAATGGACAGAGTCATTTAAAATGGAGCATAAAATTTGGTCTTATCCCTTGGGTTTGAAAAATTCAAAATGGTTTTAACATTTTGTGTTGACAAGAACTCCCACAAACCTCTCCTTTGTTTAGATTTTAAATTCTATGTTGGCCTGTACTAATCAATATACAACATAATTTCATAGGAATAAAAGGGCAGCAGACATGAGGACAAGATTCACCTGGAAAAGAACAGTAGGAAAATACGACATGTCATCACAAGAGTGGTAGATACAGTTTTCAGAATGAAGAGAAAGATCTAGTAGTAGGTGCCCTTGCTGTCTCATTTAAAACAGCGTCCTATATATGATTGACTTCTATTATTACTTATTCTCTGTTGTTCTAAATCAAGCAGTTTGACAGATCATGAAGATGGAATCACTTTAAAAAAAAAGAGAATCTTTTACTTTGCTAACAGTTTTACTTTATTTCAGCAGAAGTTGAAGAAGAGAGTACGTGTGGCAGACAGCCATCAACAAGATAACCAGACCTATCTTGAAAAGAAACAGAAAACATGGCTAATTATCAGTTTTGAAAAAAAAAGACACTATATTCATGAAGAGAGAGGAAATGATTGAAGAAATTATTTAAATAAAAATGTAATATTTTTGACACAGTTCCCCTAGACTTTGCATTGTATTCCAACATCTTTATTTCTTCTGTCTGTATTGTGGCTATAACTCGCCACTAGAAAAATTCCATTTCCAGCTCTCTGTATGAAATTAAAATAACTGATGATCTAAAACCAAAAGAAGAAACATTCTTGAATCTCCTTTTAGGGTCTGGGAGATACGTGCTGAAACACTTTGACAATGTGTGTGCCTCAGAGACAGCAGAATCCTACAGTTATGATGATATTGCTAAATGAACGAGGGCTGGGGTCTGGTCCTTGGTCCAAACCCAGAGGAGAACAAGCTGGTTTACACCCACATTGCTGAGGAGTGGGCTTTTCTGTGGCATATTTTTTTTGAAGAGAGCTCTTTAGAATATTCCAAAGTGATCCTGACAGGGAGCTGGCAGTAAAATTCTATGTGTAAGGGATTCAGCGTAGGCATCTTAAGAAGCTGTGTCCGTGGTTAATTTTGAGCATGACCTAGAAAAGAAAAATAGAGCTATGATAGGATTGCTACTGGACTGTGCTTGGTACAAAAATATGATTCTGAAGCAGAGTCAAGGCCAGTATTTCTGACTGGGAATGTTATTAGCTGCTACTTGATATAAGAGAACCTGGAATATTATGTCGTGCAGGAAAAAAACTCTTTCTCTTCCCGGGTGTATTATAAGTAAGTTCTTCAAAAGCTCATTTATTTATTTCATTTATAGGGATGGACATTAGACCAAATACTTAAAAGTGTGATTGCTGAGCTCACCCAGTATTCAGCATTAATATTTGGTGCCAAATTGCTTCTTAAAGCAATCCATTAAATGAATGTGACTTTTATCAGGTAATACAATCTCTTTCATTTGAAATTGTAGTTTGACAGTAACATCCCTAAAGAGAAACATGAAAATATTAGACTTTATTGATTAAATTTATTGCAAATTCTTCCGCATTTTGCTGACATTCAATTCTTACTAAACACATCAGAATCTTAAAATTGCCTAATCCACTTAACATTTTAATTTACACATTATGTGGATTCATGGAACAGTGCTTATATACAATTGAGCTAGATATAAGAAAAAATAACAAGTTGATGAGACTAATAGTATTAGTTTGATTTTGTCCAAATACTTCTTCCTTTGTTGTGATAAACAACAGTTTTACAAACAATGTATTTCAAATTATCTTTTGTTATTTTGAAACAACTATAGAAGATATTAAATATTGTAAGTATTTTGAACCATTCAAATGATGTATGCATTATGAAGTAAATACTTTACAAGGACAGAAATCATATTTCCCATAAGATTTTTACAAAAAAAAAAAATCTAAACCACTTAGGATTCTGCCCCTTTACTACTGCAATATTCCAAATATCTTCCAAAAGCATTATACAAAACTAGAAAAAAAAGAAAAAATTAGGAATAGCCTATATGTGAAATTTTGTTGTGCCACTGAAGGGATGCTATGATACGTTTTGTTTTGTCTAACACAGATGGATTTCTCTAAGTGTCCTTTCAAACTAGCCTGTTCTTTCTGATTTCTGCCCCTAAAAGACTGCTTGTAAATCCAATAAGCACTTATTCTTCAACAAGTTTCTTCAGTGTTAGTTTTTCATCAAAAAACATCTGAGGCTTTGAAGGCAACTAATTCAGTCTTCTGAGTCTGCAGTCCTGGTATTTTTGTTATAAGTTCTTAAGTGGTAATTGCTAGAAGTTGTTTATTTAGAGACATCCGCTAAAACACTTTCAAGAAAATACTAAGCCATAAATGTTACCAACCAGGGTAATAGCAGTAATAGGTTATTACACTGTATATTCTTCCATATGGGTGCATAAGGATTTATGCAAAAAAGAATAGATGTATAATGCTACAGTTATCTTAGACATAGTGACTAAAGTGTTTGACACATGAACAAGAATGGATATATAAAATATCTCAGTTCCTTCAAGACCAAAGCATACCCTATCTGATTACAAACCTTTTTTTTAAAAAAATAAATTAAAAAAAAATTAGATGGAAATGAATGACATTATTAATTATATTTTTTCTGAAACCTTTAATTTCATAATCTTGATATTTTGACTCATTTAAATTCTGGAGGACAAGTAGTGTCAAAATATCAAACTTGACATGGAAAATAAAACAATCACTGACTCAAGTTCTTTCTGCTGTTTATCAGAATGATTTACAGGCACACTTAGGTGGCGGTCTGTACTTTTAAAACAACATAAATTGTTTCAATCCAAGTGTAGATGAATAATAACTAAATTTGGATGGACAGCTATATAAAATGATTCTCTAACCCTGAGGCCAAGTCTGAATATCTTTTTGGTATGTAGCTATGGGTTTCTTCAGAGACATATGTGAAGACTAAGACACAAACCAACTGTGTGTGCATATTAGTTGGGATTGTCTGCAGTAAGGCACCGTGCTATTCATACAAAATATACCTATAGTAGTAAATAAAACAGACGTGAGGAAGTCCTCTGGCCTTAAAAATAAGTTGCAGTCCTCTGGCCTTAAAAATAAGTTTGTGTCTACGTTGATCAAACTGAGTGGCCATAACCAAACTATCTATTGAGAATAATCTCGTAGTGCTGACATATGTCAAAAAAAGTCCTCTACAATGTTTAGAACTAGCAGAGGATCATGAGATGGAATGTTAGTATATCTCAAGTGGATTTAGATACTTAAGGTTATGCAACTGAATGTGATCTTCCTGATCAAAATTAATCTGATGTATTTAAATGAGAATGTTAAGTTAGCCATTGGATTCAAACACATATTGGAATGACATGTGTTTGTGATTACTTGTTTAGTTGTACTAGTCTGGTCAGAGGAATCCCAAGTTTCACAAAAATTGATGCAATAAGTGACTGCTGTGTGGAAGTTAGCGAAAGTTGACCCTAACTTTCTAAATTGTCTTTGTAGTTACTAGGAATGACTGCATTATTTCTGAATCTCTGGAAAAAGCCAAATGTTTTGGTGACTGCATTGCATATAGATTTTGGACTCTAGTCTGGTATTGTGAAAAGATGTAAAAATTAAATTTTACAGTTGCTGAAAGGATTGCAAATTTGAGAATAGGCTGTAATTTTTTTTTTATTTTTCATTATTAAACGTGTATGCTTTACCTTCTCTGTAGTTATTTAACTTGAGGGTCATTTTATTTAACTCTGAGTGAGATTAAAAGGGCTAACTCCTCCTGTCCGGGAACAAATTAGGTTTTTTTTTACATTGTTTAATAACTGCATCCAGCTCCAAATGCCACCAAACAGCTATTAAACAGCAAGGCCCTTGAACAAAAACTCAGTGGTGCATAACAGACTTGATTAGATATATGCTTTTCTGAGAGAGCCATTATTCTTAGTAGGCATATTTCATTACTGAGTCTGAGTCTATGGCTCCATAACCTAGTAACTCCATCTGAATTGCCTAATGTTATCTGGCTAATCTTAGGACAAGTCTTCTAACATTTGTGGCTTGTCTTGAGAGTTTTTGGAGGCTGAAGGACTGTACTTAGTGTTCTCTGTTGATGTATCTTAAAACTTGGAACAATTGTACCTAGGAACAAAAAGGTTTTACTGTTTTAATTCTGACTTTATTTTTCTTTCAGTTGAAACAAATGAGCATTCTCAGCAGTTTTCAAGCAAACACATAGTTTTCAGTTACTGCTTAGTATTGTTTTCTGTGCCTGGATTGCTGAATGCCTTTATTCTTTATTCAGTCTTCACCATTTGCAAACAGAAAAATAGGTGTGTTACTACGAGGACCTAATCAAATGTGTGTTGTTTGTCTATATGTATCAAGAAACAATTTCAATGGAATATGTTTTCTAAAACAATACCAGGCTGGGTGATTTATTTCTCTGCTGAAAATAATAAGTTTCTTCAACCAAGAAGGAAGATTTCCTAGTTTTATTGGAAGCTTAATTTAAATATATTTCCTGATTTGTTAATGAGAAAATGTAGAAAAATATCTGCAGCTGATTTTTTCTTTTTTAGCCAATCAATTTACATCCTGGTATTTTACAACTCCTTAAGACACTCACTAGCAATTAAAAAGTTATACATTGTTATAAGGTAATCACATAAAATCTGATTTAAAAAAGTAATTTGGCATTATGTGAAATTTACTATATTTTCTCACATTAATATTCTGATACATTTTTCTATCTTATAAAACTATATCTTCTATGCAATAGTTTCCTTGGGAAATAATGTATTAAGAAATTAGAAAGGTAGACTCCAGCATTGAAAGGCCACCCAAAAGCTCTTCTTATATAGTAGAGTTTGGAGAGTATATATTTTCTAGAAAGCATGCATGTACATGTCAGGATTCACTTAACTGTTGCTATAGTTACAGACTTCCTTGCATTACCTTCAGCCTCAAAACATATCAAATTCAGCATGTTAGCTGAGTACTTGTTATGACTGTGAGTGACTGTTGTAATTTTTAGTTCTCGGGAAACATTAATTGCTTTAGTGGATCACTGACCAAACAGTCTTTGTATGCCAGCATGCGTTGAGAGGTGATATCTGAATATTTATGTAGACTTTGAGTAAATGTCACTGCTAGAAAGAGTCACAATTTAAAGTGCCTTCTTAGTCATATGTTTCTTTAGTCTCCACATTTAGTTTGGGAGCTGAGGGGTAGGCTTGTTGGCTCTAAATTAATTTTCCTAACCTTCCCTTTAGGTTTTATTTTAATTTCGGTTCATAGAATCATAGAATCATTAAAGTTGGAAGAGACCTCTAAGATCATCAAGCCCAACCACCAGCCCAACACTATCATGCCTATCTGTTACAGTTAGTTCATCTCACCTTCTTTAGGTGTTTAGAAAAAAAAATCAACACAAAATAAATAAAATAAAGAAGTTGTTCAATCTTCTGTAAATAATGTGTAGAGAGAGGCTACCATCTTTAAAAGGGCCATAAGTTGATTACTATAGACAGGATCTTGGGATGGAAGTGCTTATGTCTATCTGATTTAGGGGAAAACTTAAGAAAAGCCGTAAGTCTATCTGACTTAGGAGAAAATTCGGTTACTTAGGAATAGCTATCTAGTGCTGTTGATGGCTAGACTTGTGTTGTATTTGCCAATTCTGCCAACTGTGATTGCATCTATGCAGTCTGGCAGTTGTAACAAAGGACTCAGGGGAATCATGCATTTTTTCAAACAGACTCCTGCATGCCAAACTGTGTATCTTAGTGCTCTTCTGTGGCACTAGATACCAACATTTTTTTTGTCTGAAATAATCCCTTAATGTCAGCTAATTTGAAATCTCCTTTCTATAATTAAAAATACTTACCCTGAGATTTGGTGTCCCACTATGCCTCAGTTTTATATACATATTGTGAAAGACAACCCTTTCCCCAAAATAAAACAACTGAAAGTATAAAGAGAAAGAGAAATGCCAAAACAGAGGATGTTGTTTGGTTTTCAGCCAGTCTTGAAAATTACGATGAAGGTTCTTAGCCTGAGTATTGTACCTACCATCCTGTCAAATTCAAAGTGAGTACTTGAGATAATCTTCTACTGAAGCTTATGCGTGAACAAGGAAAAACCTCCATATTCTTAAAAAAACTCCAAACATCCCTATATTCCAAAGAAGATTTGAATCCTCAGTTTCTTCTATGTTGTTCATTAGGCCAAGAGGGCAGCACAAGGAACTTAAAGTCTTTTCAAACCTTGCTGAAAACCAGAAAGAAGATGAAGTGTATGTAATAAAATGTACTTAAATCGTAGTTGTTAACTCTTTTTAATGTTGTTCTAATGATTATGTTTTTAAGCAATACCACCCATTACAGTGATATTTTTTGTAGCATGAACTGCATTTCATTAAAATATTGTTTTGGAGAATTTTATTTTCATTTACACGTAACTTCCACTGCAACGATGGTTTATGTGGTATATGGAAATGTATGCTAGAAAAATAGGTACACAGTTAGGACAAAGTTAAATTTTAAGAGTTAAATTAAATACGTGTAAATATGTATGTATATTAGGAGATATGCATGTGTTTTTCTATGTCTCAAATCTAATTCACAGAGAAGGATAAGTCTGAGAGCTATGTGGCCAACCAGGTCCCAGTGAAGAGCAAGTAACACTTGAAGCACAGTGCAGTTAGCCGTCCTTCTTGGAAGCTTATAAAATATGCAAGAAAAAGACTAGAATCTAACACTTTGAGCATTTACAACAGTATTCTGACATGTATGTTATGGAATACTTTGTAAAAGGCAATATATAAAATGAATACTTTCTGCTAAGGGATGGAGGGAGCAAAAACTAGGGAATTGCAGAAAGTCACTCTTAGCTGAATGCAAATGTTTTAAGCCATTGTATGATGATCCTTCTACACTGTGAACTATAATAATTTTATAGGAACATAGTAAAACTTTGTCAAGGCTCCAATTCTTGATTAAGTATGTATGTGAAGTGTTTCTTTCTTGCATGTTATTTCTAGAATAACATCATTTGGCAGACACTAAGGGCCTCATTCTAAAGCTGTTCTCTCTTATCTGTTGGTTCTTATGTAAGAATTCCCAAAGATAATACACATCCAGGTTTCAGAGCTCTCCTTAGTGTCAAGAATGAAATTTAGGAGAAGGTTTACAAAATGCAGAAAGGTAGCAAAGTGGTAACAAACACTGTAGTAAGCCACAGTGTTTTACATGAGCTTTCTTTTACAAAACAAAACCCAACCAACCAGACAAACAAAACAGAACAAATTAATTAGAAAATAAGTCCTGTACAATTATTTTAAGCTTTTCCACTGTCTTTTCTGTATGTTTCCTAGTTCTATAAAACTAGTACTTCTCAGTCTGGGCTACATTTAACATTTTAACATGTGCAAGTTGTGTCAATCTCCACACAAGAGGATGTGTGACTGTCACGGTCTTAACAGATCTTATGTTCAGTGTTTCACATGAATAATTTCTTCTCCCTTTTCTTAAAAACTGTGTTCTTGCTAACTACCAACTCAGATTTAGGAGGCAATAGCACAATAAAAACAAGATATCTTTGAGAATTACAAGTTTTAGTAGATTTTTTTAGCCCAAGTAATGTTACTACATGTAATACAAAAAAATTATAAATATTTCTTTTGGCTCCTGAAGACATGATGTACTGTTGTGTTCCAGATGTATTTGGAAGAATAATGCTAAGGATATAGGTGGATAGGTGCTTTTGCCTTCCTGCCTCTAGCTCTGTTATGAAACAAAGAGTTACATAACTCACAGAGGAAAAGGGAATTTTTTAACTGCCTGTAGTGCTGTAAGGACTATAATTTAGATTATTACTATGGGAACATTATCCATTGTTCCTTGGGAAGCTCGTGGAGCCAAAAAACATTTTAAGGACAAAGATATAAATGATCCTGGAACTGGTTCTGTCACAGATTCGGTTTATTACGTCTTGAGCTGGGAGCCTTTAGAGGAGTACACCCTGAACAACAGCAGCCCTGGGCCCTGTGTTCTTCACCTGAACAACACCAGCCCTGTGTTCTTCACATGCTGTCCATGTGACACGTGGTCCTATGGTATTTCAGGTGTGGGAGTGTCCCTGCTTCTTATTTGGTTTTCCTTCCTGCTTCCAGGTATGCTGCCTCAGGTCCTCTTTTCTTATCTTTAAGGTCTGCAACTGGCACAGTTTCCTTATCTTCCAGCTTGGCTTTGGACCTGGGGCCTGCGTAATTTTCCTGTGTAATTCCGCAAATGTTCTTCCTCCTGTCTTACCTGTACTGAGGGTCTGTGGTCATCTCTTGCTAGTTTTGGAGATAATTTGCGCTCAGTCATAAGTTTTGGTCCTTGTTATCTTTGCGGAGCGAGGTGTCCTGTTTTTCTTCTGCTTATTCATTTTTGCTAACAAAAGCAATATTTTTGCTAAAGTTCACTAATGCTAAAAACAAAGTTCACTTATGTCAAAGCTACCCACTCATGGTACTCTACAAGCAAATTGCAGTTTAATTTAACACTAAGCCCTTAATTTTAACATTCTATACACAAACATACTTTAATCCCCAAAACAGAACTGTTTCTTGTCTCTCATACAACATCAATTAGTAGATACCTCTTAGAAACAGTATTTTTGCATTTTTCTATTCAATCCATACAAAATATGAAGTGGGTTTTTTTCATTGCCTGTAAATAAGTACTAATTTATGATGGAAAAACATCAAAAGGAAAAAAAAAAAGATTCCAACCTATGTTACTTTGTGTCTAATTAAACAAAAACTTAAACTTGATATATGTACTCAAATACAAAGAAAACCTAAATGACTTCAAGAATAGCAGCTGCCTAGTAGCACATACATTTTTTTAGAACAGAGAAGTAAAATTTAACTCACCTTAATTTTCAATGGGGCCAAACACCTCATTTGTGCTGCTCTTTACCCATAATAGCTCTTGGCACGCCACTTGTTTTTCTCCACCTGCTTCTCAGTTAACACGACAGTAAAACACACACCTGCAACAGCTTTCATCCTTCAGCATTTGACTTTGTAGCCCTGACTAATATATTTCATTTGTATGGGCTAAAAGGAGCAATAACAAAGACATTTGGCAACACTTTAGGTTGTTCAGTGAAGTAAGGACTATGTTTTGCATTGTGGTAGGAAGATTAAGAGGAGGTTATCCTTTTATTTTTTTTTTCAGCTTTCAAGGCTGCCATATCTTTTGCCTGTGCTCTTGAAGGAAAATAATTGATAACCAAGACCAGTACTAAACCCAGAAGATTTAGCTTTTGAATAATTAAATTATTATTTTCATGTAGCTGGAATCCTATTAGAACTGTAAAGATTTATATAATTGTCCTGAAAAGTCTCTGTTTATATGGTTTCATAACCATATGACATAACAATAGTTAAAAAAATAAGTCAACCGACAAATAAAATAGGGCATTTTATTCAATGCTGGACTGGACTACTCTAGCTATATGTTAAAAAAGGACATGTTGCAAAAGCAATTAACTTATTTAAAGTTATTCAGCTCTGTCCCTGAAATTATCTGTTAAAAGTGCTAAACTCAAATTATATTCCGAAAATACTACTTGGGAAAATTTCAACACTTCCAGTAATTTGAATAAAACAATTAAAAAAAAACTGATTTCACCTATGGAAAGGCTATTTATTTTATCCCAACTAATCACTATAATTTCTGTTGTTAAAAATGATGGAGGAATCCAAGAAGAGAATAAGAAAATTCACTGAAAATAGGACTACCTTATATTATTATCACCCATAATACTGTCTTGTAGAGAAGCTAACGTCTAGCCCAGTGAAGATTACCATCTGGAGTCCTAACTTCACTTTTTTTTAAAAAAAATAATATTTATCTTTTTCTTTTATTTTTATCTACACAAATAAGTGAACTCATATGCACAGATCCTTTTTTTCTATTGTACAGAGTTCCAAGAGAGTAACAATTCATTCAGGTCAATTTATTTAAATTATTGAGTGAGAACAAATTAAAACTTTCTCTTCTAAGGATAAAAAAATAAACTGAACTTATTTATTGGAGGTGTTTTTGCATGGTCTCTAATTTAATTTCAATGGAACCTGTGTAATGCCTCAATTATCTGTGGAGGGAAATTAGAAATTTGTCCTAACAGTCAATGGAGTTAGGAGGAGTCACAGGACTCTCTGTTTGATTGTCAGTGATGGAATGTTGACCTCTGGATTGTTTCTCCAAATTTTTCATAAAGAAACTCATAGCTTGTTATGCTTTCTACAGTAACAAATGCCTTCTTCATAAGAATAATTTGTATTTGTATCACGCATATTTAGTAATATTGCATTTATCCTTCAGCTATTTTGTCTAGATCAATTAAAAAGAAAATAATCCCTACAAGTCCCTTGCAATTCTTCACTGTCCCACAGATGCTAAGAGATTATTCCAGTTTTGTATATTATACTAGCCTAAAATAACACATCATATTCTGAATAATAAAAAACCTTGGAGCATTATGCAAAAAGAGACCTTCATATTCATATGTGTTGAATACTTTGATTATTGAGAATTTTTTGGTTTAAGTATTAATCAGTGTAAGAAAGTTTGAAAGACTATTGAACAATGTAAAAAAGGCATATTGTACTATATGCTTCGGAATTTTTGGAGCATTTTGCCTATTCATACATATCTTCAGGATATTTTTAATACTTATGAATATTAGGAGCTGAGGATTTAATGAAGAATACAGAATAAGATTATACTGAAGTAAAATAGGAGGACTTGCATTTCAGCTGTACTAAGAAATAAATCCCTCATTTAGATGATATAGAAAACTTAAATCCGTAGTACACTTCCAAACATCCACTATTTATTCTAGTGACATTTTTCTTTTTCTTTCTACGAGTGGAACACACTGTACACCAGAATGACAGATGACCTCCATAGTTTCTATCAGGACTCCTTCTTAAAGATGCAAAGGAAGATCCAAGTACAATGTAGAAATACAGTGATTATTTCTTCTATTCTGTTCTGTGTTCTGTGGGTCATATATTTTCCACTTTTAATCATAGTCCACGAAATGAGGTAATTAAATTGTATGTATTTGTATGTATTTGTTTATGTAGAAGAGACTTGATGAGAATTCTGGAAACATCTATTTTCAGACCACAAATGCTCTCTGGTGTGGTTTTGAGACATTGAAAGGTCAATTAAAAAAACCCTAACCAGCACTACATTTCAGTAGTTCTTTCATTCTGTACAAAAGGATTTACAGAAACATAGAATTGTTTAGGTTGGAGAAGACCTTTAAGACTATCAAGTTCAACTGTAAACCCAACACTACAAAGTTCACACTAAATCGTGTCCCTAACCACCATATATACACATCTTTTAAATACCTCCAGGGATGGTCACTCAACTAAGTCCCTGAGTAGCCTGTTCCAGTTCTTAACAACCCTTTTGCTGAAGAATTTTTTCCTAATGTTCAGTCTAAACCTCTCCTTGTGCAATCTGAAGCCATGTCCTCTTGTCTTTTCATTTGTTACTTTGGAGAAGAGACCAACACACACCTTGCTACAACTCCTTTCAGGTAGTTGTAAATGGTGATAAGGTTTCCCTCAAAAAAAGGCTATTTTACGCTGATGAGCGAAAGCAGACAAGGGGGGTTGGGAGTGTTCGTTAGAGCTTGGCGTTGTTCGCCTTGAAGACCTTGGAAATTGAAACGAAGGAGCCAGCTAGCAGAAATTTACTGAGAAGTGGGCATTGGAATGCAGAAAACTGGTGGCATTTGGTTCAGGAGTTTGAAAACAGCCGGAGGAGACTGAGTCTGTGCGAAGTTCAAAAAGAAATATATTCACTCCAAGGAAGACTTCCTACTTCATCCCTAAGACCCTGGCCCATGACCACCAGGAGGCACTACGCAGGCACAAGACTGGAGTGAACTTTCCAGAACTAATTATAATACGAAGCGGGGATAGGATATGAATATGTAGTAGGCGCTTATACCTATGCATGTCTTTACACTATAAGTAGCTGCTTGTTAAGCTATACAGTGTGCAAGCTAGGAGGAGAACCCCCTTGCACCCCAGCGCTGGAAATAAACATACCTGCTTTATAACTCATTTTGGGTTATAGGGTTTGATTCCGCAAAACAATGCCTATCAGGTATTTTATCTAACTTCTACTAGTTTGAGAAAAACTGAAATTCATAGTATTTTTGTTGTAGATACACTTAATCTATGTGAATGTTCATGTATTAAAATTCTTTTGAAAGCTCTAACTTAAAACTGCATTTACTTTGAATATATTTGTAAGCTTTAAAATGTTAAAGAAAGGTCCATACCCCAGAGGAACGTAAATAGTGTAATACTGAGTACTGCAGTTTTAAGTAGTAGTTGCCTGACTGCAAGAACATAGTAAGAGAAAGAAACAGTAGACTGGTAAAAGATTGGAAACTGAAGGAGAAATTTCTGTGGAAATTCAAAGGCAAAGTAATAAGGACAGGATATGCCTTAAACCCTGTCCTTCTTCTTGGATTAGGTATTTTATATACTGGATATTTAGCAGCTCCTTCTACTTCTCGTTATAGCTTGTAATCTTCTTCCAAAGCAAAAGTCTATTTTTTTTCTTTAAAAAATTGAACTCTAATCACTCTTTTTGTCATTTGTTATGGAGAAAATATACCACCCCATATGTAGGTAGATAAAAATTTATCATAAATTTCTTTAAATGTTTTTGTAATCTAATATAAAAATTAATATTTATAGTAGTCTAGGCAGAGTAACACTAACAGTCATAGTCTGAATGAATATATAAGAAATTCAAATAGCTAAAACTGTTATACAGAACAATCTACTATACTTTCTTTCCTTTCTGGCATCAAGGTTACCCTTCAAAAGACCTGCTGGATCTAAAGGTCGGTGGTGACTGTCTTCCTCAGGAAGAGAGATGGGCCAACACAGCAAGTCGTCAGTTTCCAAAGGTATTTGTCTGGAGGAATCCAGTACTGGTTCTGAGGGGCCATTCCAGTGAAATCTTGGGTGTACCTAGATTACTTTTTACATATTTTCTTAAAACAGCCTGTTTCCTTATTATTAACTGCTGGCTAAACTGCGAGAGCTGCAGAACAACCTGCTCCATTTTCCCCTGGGACAACAGTACTCTTGTTTGTTATACAGTGGCTGCTGGGCTTTTACTGTTCCTAAGATGCAGTTTAAGCTAAAATGGTTTAGGCAATATGTATAGACTAAAACTCTGTCAGTCGAAAACAAGTCAGGTGAGCCCTGAAATACTGTGCTGTCTAATGAGCGCACAGACCATGGGCTGCAGATTTCTTGCATGTAGAGCAGTGGGCTGCGCATCGAGACGCAGGTAACAGTGGATCAGGCTGAGGAATGAGGAGTGAGTGTGTGAGGAGTCTTATCTGCATTGTTTTTCCACTTGGTCTGGAACATTTCTAGACCAACTATGTTGAAGAAAAGTAGTTGGATAAAGAAAAAGTGAGTGAACAAGGACTTTAATTTACTGCTTACGACTTTCCTTTGGGACATTTGGAGTTTGGGTTCAGCTCCAAGCGCTGGCTAAGTATTTGAAGTCTGAAGTGCATAAATAGAAAATCTGGTTTTAAGTCACCTCATGCAGAGGAGAAATTAAACAAAAAATATCTCATGTCCTGGATGAATGTCCTAAGCAGTAAATCCTTATCTAAAATGTGTTGAAATTCTGGCCTTCTTCTGGAAGATTGTACTTTAGTTTGCTTTTTTTATGGTGTTCATTCAACAAATGTATTCTGTGAACACCTTCCTGCCTGCGCTCTTCTCAATCCTCTGACCTTGAAAGTGAAAAAAGTAAAAAAATAAAATAAAAAAAATGTGCATTCTTGTGGAAGACAGCCTTGATCTAGAAGGCAGTATGTCATTACTGGTGAGTCCAAAGTGCCTTTAGACAAGGAGATAAGCAGACTTTTGGGTACCTGAGGAATCTGTGCATCCCAAGGATTCACGTTCCTAAGAAGGCTTGGGAGTCACAATACAGATTTAGTTACCCATATTCCACATATATTTGGCTCTGGACATTGTTGTTCAAATTACTTGAGCATTGAAATGTTAAGCCCAGGGATGGCTAAATATTTTTGGATATCTGTGTGGCTGGATCTGAGTCTTTCTCATCTAATACAAATATACTACTGCTTTTTTTTTTTTTTACTTTTGCTATGTGGATCTGAAGACTTTGCTATGTGGACCATTAAAAGAACAACAGTATTCTACAGCATTATTTACACACAGAATAATTAATAATAAATGGAAAACAAATTGGCAAATGGAAATAATACTTAGTGATGACTACCAAACCTTCTGATCATTTCAGGACTATGTGTGTATCCCTATGTGATATTATTCATTTGAGGGACATGATGGCAATGCAACACCTTTCAGAGCCTTGTAGTTCGTGAACTGACATAACATGTTGCCTTCAATACTCAGGAATGTTTGCCATACTAAACTTCGATGATTGCCAAAGAAACCTGCAATATAAATGCAGGAATACAACGCAAGATTGGTGAAGAGGAATTGTAAAACATGGTTAAGTGACTTTGCAGTTGGGCTGAAGAAAAACAAATAAATCATGTTAATAGGGCCAAACTAGCTCTTGCAGCCTTTTGAAACCCTCCAGGTTCTCCTGCACCTTTTCGGAGTCAAGCAGACAAGAACTGTATAACTGTGGGCAGATTGAGCTTGCACAGTGGCATAATGTTCTAGTTATATTCCTTATTTCTTTCCTAATTATTCTTCACACATCACTTCCTTTCTTTTGAATTCTGTCAAGCACTGAGCTGATGTTTTTATCCAAATCCTTGTCTTACCTCTGGATAGTGATAGTCATTGCCAAGCCTAGCTTTTGATATATGAAGCTTGAATAATTTCTCTGTGTATGCCACATTTTACATTAATATACAGTCAACTTCATTTTCCATTTTACTGCCTTATAACATCTCATAATGCCCTTCCTAATCTGCTGTGTCCTTACTCCTTTGAATGACTTTATAAAATCAGCCCACTTTCCACTCTTTACTCACCTTTCCAGATGTTTTTTTATATATATATGCACAATATAAAATTATTTATATATATGCAGTATTTCAATATTTTTATATATATATATATATGCAAGTATATGTATATATTAAAACAGCCTTGAAGCTCTCTATGTGACTTCCCTACACTGTGACAACTAACTTTTTCCTCTTATTCTCTGTTTTCTGTCTTTCAACCAACAGTTTTATAATGAAGTGCTGGTGCATGCCCCATTCCACCATAGCCTTCATTCTCAGCTGGCAGCAATGACACTAGCTCTATCACTGCAATTACTGTAACATATGGAAGCATAATATTGCTGCCAAGAGTAGTCCTATTCTTGGGTGAGTGTCAAGCATAGGCAATGTGACTAATTCACCTGCCAAAATCTCCGCCAAGTTACAATTGTTCTACCTGACTGTGACACTTGATTGCAGATGCATACCCCAATCAGGTTCAGCACGCCTCAGAGTAATTTATTGTACAGTATGTATTTATGCTTAGGTAGCTCGAATTTTCAGAGTGAATTTAGATGCTACAGCTTGCTACTGACTGTTTCCCTTATGAAAATTTGACCTATTCATTGTAACCAAGTCCAAGCATTATACTGGTTTTATAATTTATATACTAAGTCCGTTTATCTAAATAAAGGTTTGCTTGTTGTGAGATGTTTCTTAATTAAAATGATTTATAAAGTCTAACATGCCCATGTTGGAGAACAAACATTCATCAACTTTATGTTTTAGATAAAACTAAAGTAACACAAAATAGTTGATTCCAAAAGCCTTGAATATTTTCTCCTGCTACTAGGCAATTCTTGTGTGTTCATAACCACGGTAAGGAATTGCCAGTCAGTTAAATAGAAGGAAAGACATTCTCAAACCATAAGACCTCTCCTACAGGAAAGATTTAACATCATTATTTTTGAAATATGACCTTCCCAGCAGCATTTAAAATTATACTTCCAAATTAGAACTAATATACTCTCAAGACCAGTCTCACAGTTACTGAATGTATCAATTCCATTCCACACAAAAAGTGAGCTTTCAAAATAATGTTGGAAACTTTAAACTACAGACAAATGCAGATATTCTTGAATACTAAATAATAATAGATATAATCTAACGTATGAAGCACTAGCAAGGAATATTAAATGCAGATTCCTTTTGCTGTCAGACATAAAAAGAATATGCAAAATTAAAAAAAAATTAACTAATATTAGGAACATTTTTTGTATTTTTCTACCTATTTCTATATATTAATATAATAAATAGTGAAATAAAAAATATCTATACTGTTCATAAGCTAGCATATACAATTATTTGCTGCCAGATTTCTTCTTGCCGATAATTTAATTTCTGCTCTTTTTTGCTTACGGTGTACAGCTGGAAGCTTCATTATAAGTTAATTTATACCTTATGATAACAAAAAGATGGACAGCACGGATGGGAGACAGTGAGATATTATCAAAGAATCACAGAATGCTTTAGGAATGTTTACAGGTCATCTAGCCTAACCCCCCTTTAAGAGTAGGGACATCTTCCACTAGAGTAGGTTGCTCAGAGCCCCATTCAATATGACCTTGAATGTTTCCAAGGATGGGGCCTCCGCTACTTCCCTGGACAACCTGTTTCAGTGTTTCACCACTCTCATTGTAAAAAATGTCTTCCTTGTATCTCATCTAACTCTACTGTCCCTTATTTCAAAACCATTGCTCCTTGTCCTGTCACAACAAGCCTTGCTAAAATGTCTGTCCCCATCTTTCCCATAGTCCTGCTTTAATTACCAGAAGGCCATTATGTCTCCCTGTAGCCTTCTCCTCTCCGCACTGAACAACTTCTACTCTCTCAACCTGTTCTCATAGGTGAAGTGTTCCAGACCTTGGATCATTTTCATGGCCTTCCTCTGGACCTAGTATTCTAGATGCTATTAACAAACCTCCTATCTCCTATGCTAGTGTATCTTCAAAGTAGAGGAAAATAGTTCAGACTAATGAAAATAAATCTGATTTGTGACACTGAAGTGAGGAATTACTCCAGGATGGAAGTAAAATGTTTCTGAGAGGTGTGTGAAACACTTTCCATCTTTTTATTTTTGTTTCATATTATAATATTTGATGTGATTCTAAACTTCTAGGAAGAGACCATCTCTGTAAGTTTTCTCAAACATTAACAGAATTCAGACAGAGATTAAAAATAAGAGATTTCATCTTCTGTCTCTGAAGATGACCTGGTGTTCAGCTTGAAAAATGGTATTCATCTGAGTGTCAGGCACAGATATGACACACCTAGTGGCACTCATCTAGCTTCCAAAGCATTTATCTCACACACACGCAGTGTACACAGTTATGTTTTGAACAAATGCATGTACACCTTTAACAGGTGGTGCCAGAGCCACAGTCTTTGACTGAAAAAAAGAAGTATAAGTGAAAGAAGGACTCAACCTTTTCCACTAGCTTTGCCTTAACTGCTGTGACTGTAGATCTCATTGCCTGCTCTCATTTTGATTCTATTATTCTTACATTTGCACTTCTACAATTATTCACCTTAGAAAAAAGGCAGAAAACTATTTTTAGCACACAGGAGTAGTCTTTTAACTGCCAAGAGTCTTTCTTGGAGAATGGTGACAGTTGATGGGGGGTAGAATCAAGCTGTTACTCTTTCCAGGAAAACCTTTTTACCAAGAGTCACGCAGCAGTATTTCATCTGTCTTTTTATTTTACATTGA
Source organism: Cuculus canorus (assembly GCF_017976375.1). Classification (NCBI taxonomy): domain Eukaryota; kingdom Metazoa; phylum Chordata; class Aves; order Cuculiformes; family Cuculidae; genus Cuculus; species Cuculus canorus. The sequence goes on from NC_071401.1 coordinate 55,026,656, forward strand.
TAGACAGTAATGCTGCTTTGCTCTGAACTCACTGCTGCCTGCTGTGCATGCATCTATGTACGTTTGAGTTTTAGTTCCCATCAAGATTGTTTCGAAGCAAATCTCCCAATTTCAGCACTTATTCTAGTTCATTTCATATCATAGAAATGAGTTCATTTTGGAAATGAAACAAGAAAACATGCTCCAGAAGTATATTTAATGTGATCTACTTGCTAACAGACATTCAGTTCATGGGACCAGACAAGAGCTACTCCAAAATTAAATACCTGAACTGTGCAAGGGGGACATCAGGTCCTCAGCACCTGCTGTTTTACTCTGCCGGGCAACACCTATTCCTACACCTTGCTTGCTAATGCAAATATAGCCTATGTGCACTGACCAGTCAGAACAACACTAATTAATACTGACATTTCAAAGATCTTTCAAAAATCGAGGTACTTTTTTCCGAGTCCTGAGTTCAAGCAGGAGCCTAGGATCTTGGCTAGACTAGCTTGTTAACTTTTGAAACAGCTCAAATTCTTGAGTGATTAAGAAATTTTGAGTGGTCAGCCTGACTATATCTGTACTAACAAATAAAACAGAATAAAGAAGAAGGACAGGAGTGCAGACACAAGTGCGGAGTCATCCAAACTATTTAATCATTAAGATACTTTTGGTCTGAGCAGACAAAAAGAACTCTTAGACAATAGGCACACAGATAACAAGGGGAAGAAAAGCCCAGAGACTCTTAATAAACAATGGCTAATGCCACATTCTGAGAGAAAAGTTCACCTCTCTATAAAAGATGTTGAAGAAACATGGTATCTTTCTGATGTAATACTGTTGAGATGCATGCTAATTCCTGTCCACACCAGGTGGGCTATTCCAGGATTATAAGTTGTAAGAGAAGCAGAAGAACTCTGTAAGCAGGGGCATATACGAAAAGAGCTCATACAGACTGAATTCTTTACTACATTCCCTCACTTTATTCTTTCTGTCTGGAAGTAAATTATTTGATATCTGTTGAGAAACTTCTATAATACTAAATACTTATCAATGAGAACAATAAAACCAAATCATCATCCCAATACTGGTCAACGCAGTACTGACACTAAGTTAGTATCTATACAAAAGTTTGCTCTAAAGAATAAATCCAAGAAAAAAAACTTTCCAGTTTCAATAGTTCCACAAAGAAAATTATACTTGTGTAAATGAGAAAAAAAAGAAAAAGAAGACAAAAAGGGGACGTTTCTAGTTGGGCAAAGATAATAAGACAGTAGTAAACCTGAAAAAAAAAAAACCATGAAGGAAAAGCTAAAAGAGATTCTAGAAAAACATATGAAGCAATCTAATGAAAACAGTTTCCAGAGGCATTTATTTGGGATTCATGAGACGTTAATAAGACAATTATTACCTAGTACATAGAGTTTTCAAGTGCTTATCTTATTTAGTACAAAGAAGTCAAATGTATTTTGGAAATAGCTTCTGTGTTCCATAGCATTTTCTTGAAAAACTGGGATTGCAATATCCATAGTCAATAAATAGTCAATAGTACATACAGTAATATGATACCAGAATTATAGCCTGAATCAAGACTCCTAAACATTGTTTGTTGTTGACTGTAGCTTTCAAAACAGACCACAAACCCTTTGAGGTAAAATTTCCTTGCTCAATTTTGACTTAAATGTGTTTTTTCTTAAAGATCAGGAAAATATGAGTTACTTTGGTGTTACCTGACCATGAAAACATGTTTTTCATGCCTAATTATGACTTTTTTTTTCACTCTATTTCTTTAAAAATAGTTTCATTTTCCAGCGTTGCATATAGCACATACTGTCACCTACAGGAAGCATGTACTTTGAAAAGCAGAACAGAAATTAAAAATAAATACATACAGAGAAAAATAATTATTTTTATATGAACCATAATAGGTTATCAATTTTTTTATGTTTTTTTCTCATTCTTCAAACTGGGAACAATCTTGCTAACATTTTTGTAACTGTAAAGTTCTATATTGTGCTATTTTACTGTTGACCATGCACATATCTGGAAGTAAAGAGAGCAAAAGAACTGCATCTGTTATATCATCTGTTCCAAAATGCAATAATATTAGCATTCAAATTGAGAGAAAACAACACAAAGATTTAAACTTTGAAAGGTTTAAAAAACCAAAAAAATGATAATACAATAATCTTCTTGGGCTGATATGATAAAATGGCTTAAGATACAAATTGCACACTTGTCTTCCTCTTTGTTCAGAACATTATATAGTGGAAGGAAAATATAAATCTAGATGTAAAATGTTTGTCCTTGAATTTTAGCTTTAAAAGTTTCGCACTTTCAGTTCCCTCACTGAACTCCAAAATTACTGATCATACGAAATAACTACAAAAATATTATCTTTCTACAGAACAGAGCTACAAAGGCTTTATTTAGGGGAAAATTAGAAAACTTTTTAAATTTTCTCATTTAAGGTTCAGAAGGGGGGAAAAAATTGAATCATCCTATGTAGAACTATTCAGGCTATTTTGGTGAAAATTATATCCAGACTGAAATAATGTGTGTTATCTCAAATTTTTCTTCACAGTTATAACAACAGTAAAACACAGAGTCATGCCTGGTAAAGCATTGGATACTTTTTACTTAATTGAAAAAATGAAGATGCTTGTAGAAACCACAGTATTTTAAAAATATAGTAAAGTATAAATGCATTTTTAAAAAATTTATTATGATATAACAGTGCAAAAGAAAAAAAATTTAAGCATTTAAAATTCAGAAGGAGGCTTGATTTTTTTAATAGATGTTTCTAGAGAAAAACAAAATCCTCAACTGGCTTCACAGGCACTAACCTTTCTTAATATAGTCGAAATGTGTATCTATTTTCATATGACTTCAGGAATGTTGAAATTGTCTTCCTGGTCATTAGTAATGTAGGCTAATATAATTTGTGTGAAAGTTTGTATATTCTCTCTAAGCCCTTTTTTTTTTTTTTTTTTTTTTTTTTTTTTCTGGAAGGTTGAGAAAGGTATCAAATGTTATTTTGTAAAGAAAGATGTCAGAAGTACTCATTTCTATTTCCTGAGCACTGAGAAAAACAGTCATCTATCAAGAGAACTTAAAGTTGTCTCTTGATAGTTGTGTAGCTGCTCCAGTTCCCCAGAGGGACAAACAGAAGGAATAACACACTTATTAAGTAGGTAAATGTAGCCTTTGTGCAAAGCTTAGGGGTAAGACCTGGAATTATTTATTGATCTTTCTGTGATTTATATCAGGTTCTATATTTCCTGCCACCTATGTTCAATTTTCTTTACTAGCCTGGAACAGGAGGCGTTTCTAACACTTACAATACAAACTCCTGTTCTTGTCCTATTTCATAACACAGTTTATATATTTTCTGACTCTTCCCTGATGTTCAAAGGTCTTTGCTCCTCAGGGCTTACACAGAAGGTGCAACACTGAAAGATTTTTGTAAGTAGACTGCGAGATCTTCAGGGCAGACAGTTTTTTCTTATTTCTGCCTGCAAAGTGTGAAGCACATTTTGAAGAGATTAAAAATAAACCTTCCTACTCACTATCATTCATGGTAGGCACCTGTACACATTTCCTATTAATTAATTCTTTTGGCTTGCTCCTTCAAGGTTCTGAGGGCCTTTCAGTTCATGTTGAACTTCAGAGGAGGGAGTGAGATTTTTCCAGCATCTTTCAAAAACCCAGTGCAAAAATTCAGTGCTCTCCAATAACATTACATTTGTAGGAGAGGAAATCCTTTATTTATATATACTGTAGCTTGTAGAATTTAAATACTCATTTTAATCAGCCTTCTGTTTTTTTTATGTGGCAACCAATTCTAAATTAGTAAAGTAATATCCTATTAAATTACATTTTGTTTCTTCCCTTCTGGACATACAAAAGATGATTGAATTCCTGATGTAATGTCCTGAATGCATGCATTGCAGACTAGTCTTTCTAGCTAAGTTAAGACTTGATTAGAAATAAAATTCTTAGAGAGTGGCCAAGTACTGCTGTTAATATAGCTGAATTTTAATAGGGGTTAATATGGGCTTAGTATAGCATTCACATTTCAGCTTAGAAAATGTTTTGACATTGCTCATGACATTGTGAAATCATTATCAGTGTATGTACTAAGTTTTAAATCAAAAGAAAATGAGACAATAAACCCAATAACTTTTTACTCACAAGAACCACATCATAGGAGTGTGTATTCTGTGGATGATACAGTGAATAAAAATCCTTTCATTTTCTATAGATTAAAAAAGAGTACAGGAAATATAAAACTAAGATTACAAATATAGATTATATATATAGAGAAAATAAATAAATACTGAATTTAAATGCTCTTAAAATGAGGTTTAAAACCAGGTAATTTTTATTCACACATTTATTAAAGAAGACATCCCACAAGTCTGTAACAGTTTCCCAGGTACAAATATTTTCTTAGATTTATTAGTGGATCTAGTGGCCAGTCTAAATGTCCATGATTACCTAATTTCTCTCAATGTTACAAGTAATTTTCAGTGATTAAAGAACATTTTTGCACTTATGATAAGATTCAAATAGTTTTTGAACACCTAGATTTAAATTCTGAAGGATTTTAGATAAGCTTAAAAACTCCCAAACCAACTCTGCAGACATTTCTGACATCTGAGAACACTTTAGTTGAAAACTTTGAGAGGGACAGGTGGATATCTGGACAAACACTGTGATGCTGCTAGGGATCCACCTCCTTCTAGGTGTTAGAAGTGCAGCTGTGCTCAGAAATAAAGCAGTTGATAGTATCTATGCTTTTTCTAATAGCCTTGATTAAAATCTACTGGGCCTGAGACTAGCGATATTTAGTATCTTCATCAAAGACATACATATAGGGATTGAATGTGCCCTCGGGAAGTTTGCAGATGACACCAAGCTGAGTAGTGCATTTAATTTGCTTGAAGGAAGGGATACCATTCAGAAGGACTTGGGCAGGCTCTAGAAGTGGGTCTGTGTGAATGTCTTGAGGTTCAAAAAGGCCAAGTGCAAGGTCCTGTATTAGGGCAACCCCTGGTATCAATACAGGCTTGGGGATGAAGGGACTGAGAGCAGCCCTGCTAAGATTGACCTGGGGCTACAGCGGGATGAGAAGCTAGATACGAGCCAGCAATGTGCACTCACAGCCCAGAAAGCCAATCGTATCCTAGGGTGCATAAAAACAAGCTTGGCCAGCAGGTCAAGGGAGATGATTGTTCCTTTCTACTCTGCTTTGGTGAGATCCCACCTGAAGTACTCTATCCAGCTGTGAAGTCCTCAGTAACAGTACAACAAAGATATGGATCTGTTGGAGTTCATCCAGAGGAGGGCCACAAATATGATCAGAGAGATGGAACACTTTCCTTATTATGAAAATCTGAGAGAGTTTGGCTTGTTCAGCCTGGCAAAGAGAAGTCTCTAGGCAGATCTTTTTGTGGCCTTTCAGTACTTATAGGGGGCTTATAAGAAAGACAGAGACAGACTTTTTCCAGGGCCTGTAGTAATGGGACAAGAAGCATTGATTTTAAGCTGAAAGAAGATAGATTTAGATTGAGTAAAAGTAGAAAATTTTTTACAATGAGGGTGGTGAGGCACCGCAACAAGATGTCCAGAACACTTGTGGATGTCCCATAATTGGAAGTTTTCAAGGGCAGGTTAGACAGGGATTTGAGTAACTTGATCTAGTGTAAAGGGTCCCCATAAATGACAGGAGAGTTGGACTAGATCATCTTTAAGGTCCTTTCCAACTCAAGTCGTTCTATCAATCTATGATTTTTCTAACACAAACCACTTACAATAAATACTTTTTCACATAGACTTGTTCATACCTGGGCCATATGAAGATTTGTGTGATCTCTTGCAATCAAAATATTGCTCTCTGTTGCATCTTAATATTTGCTTGTGGGAGTCAAAGCATGTGAAGTAGAAAAGAGTAACAGTTCAGAGAAGGCCAGGATTAATTATGATGTAGATGGATTAGATGCATGTTTTGGAGTCAACTGAGAGAGTGGAAAGAAGCAGGAAAAGTGATTGATGCTGCTTCCCACTGTGCATTCAGAGGAGTCTGAAGACCATATCACTATTAATTTGCTACTAAATATACCACAGTTTCTAGACTTGTCACAGTAGCAAATTTTATAAGCTTGTTTTGCATAAGCAATCACTCATTCCTTTTCAAAGTACAATTATATTTTTTTTCACTCTCTGTATGAAGTTTCAGGAAAGATCAAAGTCCTCAAGTGTAACATTTCATGACGATTCAATACCCTGTATAGTGTTACTAGAATTCAGATTTTTTTAATTTACCGTGTTCTTTTCTGCTGTCCTTAACTAGTCCTGCTAAGGTGATTGGGCTCTAGAAATTTCAATCACAGCAGGAATGGGGGAAGGTGCTTCCTTTTCAGCTACATGTCAGAGGTCAAAATAGTCACTCAGCTAATACATTTGAAGACGTCAGTTCCTTTATATGGTCTCTTGTTGCTCAGTGAGGCCAAGCAAGGGGTCATGAATTATCTGTGACAGTTCTTGGCTGTTCAGGGGAAAAACAGGTGTCCCAAGGCTTTAGATACGGGCTTGGAATTTCCTGCAAAAATAAACAGTTTTTGTTTTTCATACTTAACATCTGTTTCTTCACCAAGAAACCCCTGAGTAACTATTTGCCCTCAAATAAATAATTAGTATATACTGTTTAGGGAAATTTGTATGCATCCATGATTTTAATTCTTTGGAACGGTATGATATGAGAAACAAGGAGAGAGAATTAGCAAGTAAATGATGGATAAAATAATCTTCAGTTATTCAGATTTGGATTAAAGAAATCAATGCATATGGAAGTTATCTTTCATATTTTTTATAAGAGCAATTTTCATGCATTTTAGGCCTATAGTGAAAAAGTAGTGTCATTAAAATGCTACCGCATGTATCCATTTCTGTTAATGCAATACTTTCCTAAGTTTTTAAATTAATTTTCCTGGTGTTAAGTAATAATACACCAGAAAAAAAATCCATTACAAAGTCGTATCTCCTACTAACAAACATATGTAATAATTCGAAACAATCTATTGGTACATATTATCTACAAAGAAAAAAGTACAATTGCTGAGTGTAAAGGAAAATGTAACTACTTTTCCATGAGACTGGATCATAAAAGTGAGGTTGTACAGCTGAAAAAAGTTACTAAATTTGAAATATAGAGATGTCCTGACAAAATACGAGACCTCCAGAGGGATGAAGAAGGCACTGCACAAAAAAGAAATATATTCTTCCAGCTGCAACAGTTACAACCAACTTTAATAAACTATCTATGTTTTGTAAATTGTCTGTCGTGGTGCATCAGGTAGCTTCTCTTTTACTTAAGTAGGGAAGATATAAAATGAGTTAAAACTCAAGTATTGCACCTCTCTGTCTCAAAGATGCTAGGTAGACAGCACTGACAAAACTCCACACTGATGAAGAGAAGGACATCACTGGCTCCTCTGAGTTTATACTGCAAATATCTGCTGATTTCAGATATGATTTGGGGACACAGAAGATGTGGTTAGACAAAAAGATCACTTAGATTACAAGCAGCTTCTTTGATATCAATGAAGTGAATTTGAAAAAAAACCTTAAACATTTCCAATATATCCTAAATTATAGGCCTGTTTATAGAGTTGCCAACACGTGTACATGTGCAAAGACATGCACATATAAGATGTATTCAGCTTACTACCATTTCTCTAGCAATTCTAATGAATTTAATGATGGAGTAAGTGAGAGTATGCTGTTGAACTCCTTTTGACTCAAGATCTGCTCTTTTGCAAAAAGACAGTGCTGAGCTCTGTGTTTAAAGCAGCATCCTTTACACTTACTGACTTGTGATCAACTAATAGATAATGTCTTACCTTGCCGGGCTCCTGCTGAGGTCTTGACTGTGGGAATACTGCTGCCTTTCATACCACAAGCTTTTAGTCCATATAAAATGGGAACTTTATATAAACTGTTAAACAGGAGCAGGTGCCTTTTTGGACAATCATCCGTTCTTGGAAAGGAAAGATTTTCAACTTTTGCTGAGTTCTTGTAGATTCTGTGAAGCAGACTGCTTTTCTCTTTGTAAGGAAGAAGCTGGGTGTGGTCAGAAAATAAAGAAAAATAGAAAATGTACCAGAGTGACATACCTCCCTTCTTTACCTTCTATGCTGAATCTTTTCAGAATTTCCCTGGCTTCCACATCTAATTTCAGGTCTCTTTACATATGTATAAATGTCATATAGAAGTATGTTTCTTAGCTTTTTCTCTTAATAAATTTTTGATGTCCTCTAATCCCCTGTAGATTCCATCAAACTACAAATGAGCTGTACCCTTAGTGTCTTTTATTTTCTGATGGTAGGATATAATACCTTGAGCAATGAGCAGGCATTCAAAGGCACCTATAACAATACATGTGCATAGGCTACTCTTAAAGTCAATGAGCAAGACATGGAAGATATTGCAGAGATTTTGCTCGAGGATTTGAACCACTGTTAAGATAATAATTCTTCCTAAATTAAAGAGAAGGAGTTAATCAGAGACGACTTAAAAGATCTTTATTCAGTACTTAGAGAATTTTGGTTTTTTTTTCTCAGCTATGAGTTTTTATCTTGAAAAAAGCAAGTCCTTATTTGAAAGCAAAAGTGGTGTTTTGTCCATCTGTAACTGGTAAAACTGAGTGTAAATTATGTCAGTAGTTCAAGCCAATATGGCAAGCAGCCAACCTGCTTTTCAATACTGCTCCATTTAAAACATTTCTTAATTTAAATATTATGAACTAAGCGTATCATGTAGATATGTGTTAACTAATTTGGCTACTGAAAAGCTTAAGAATGTGCAACTAATATGAAATGAGTAAAAGATTATAATTTATTCACGAGGCTTTCAACTATATCTCATTCTTTATTGTTCATGTCTAAAATATCAATCTAGATTAAAAGTATATGAGATAAAGATGATGAGTCTGATTCTTAAATTTGCTGCTGTGGTGCAAAAATACTCAGTGAAGCTTTCTTTTGCAGAATAACTTACTAACTATGGTTTTTGATGAAAAAGATAGGGACAGACACTAACTTTGACTTTATTGCTTGTGCCTGTTCAGTGGATACTGCACTAGTCTTTGGGGATTTTTGCAAATGGGTTTTCATTAGATGCACTGGATGTCCCTAGATTGGAGGGCCACTAAGACAATCTTCTTTTCTCTCTTTCAGTAAACTCCAAGCTGAACATAATCACTTGGGCCTTCTTTCAATTCCTCTTTGTGTAATATCTAGCATATAAAAAAAAACCACCTCATATGCAAAAAGGTAATTAAAAAGATTATTCTCCTCAAACAATATTAGAGAAGTTTAACTTTGACTAGGAGCATGAGAGAGAAAGGAAAGTTATGACAGAAAAAATGAAGACACTCTTGGCCATTTGGAGTTTTTCAGCCATTGTGACTATTTGTCTGCCCAAAGTCAACAAAAATCTAGTAGGAGTTTACAAGTGTTTATATGCTTGGAAATCCATTGGCAGGTGTGTTCAGCAGCAGGTGCAGTCATAGCCACTACTTCGAAGAATTTTTCTTGCCTGCCTGCATCATGTATTTTAATGGGATTTAGGCTAAACCAGAGCTTTTCCTCAGGACTCTTGTCAATGCCAGACACAAAATCACCAGAGAATCAACTGTGTTTGGTTTTGATATGGAAACTCAGAACTAAACATCACTGGAGTACTGATATCTATGGAGCTCATCTCACCTCACACCTGTGTTTTACATGTTCCCATAGCAAGTGACAAGACAGACCTCTACACAATGCTATGTGTATTCTTAAAAATGGAGGAACAATTAATGAATGTATTCAACTCTGATTCCATAAAGCTATGAATGGTGTCACCCTTCTCTAATTCCACAAACTTGTGTCAAATCTCTAACTTCAGTTTGTGCAAGTCATGATTATTGTTTTTGTACCTAATATTACTAAAGATTTCACTTCTGACTATTGTGTAAACTCATCTACCAGCCAGAGAAGTTCTCTCTTTTCTGTAGTCAAGTCTGAAGCATTTGCTTAGACTTTGATTTTAGAGTTAGTGTGTAAATACATATTAAAGACCTACCCCATTTATAAACTAAGATATAAATAAATAAATTAATTTAAAATTTGTGGACCAGGAGCTAATTAGCAATATGATTATTCTCAAAGATAGGTCTTTGAGCATTCAAATTTAAAGTTGAAATATATTTAATGTAATTATATTTTGGATAGGTTTGATAATTAGTAGTGAATGACAGAAATTAAATGAGAATATTTCATAAGAGCTGGCCTAGAGTGATATTTCCTCTAATCAATTTTTTCTACCCTTCAAGAATATTTGCTCTGTTCTATAATCAAACACATGGACTATCACAAAGTATGGATATGTTTCAGTCAGAAAATAGAAAAATTCCATTTCTGGTGTTAACACAAGGTCTGGGCACTACTTGCTGAATTTTATTAGTCATGAAAGGAATAGATTAAGTTATCTGCGTAGACACATTCTAGGGAATCTCAAGTTTCTGGCTGCGCTATTGAGTGAAAGTGAAATAAGGACAATATTGCATTAGCACTTTCATGTTCTTGTAAAGATTTACGGCCACTAATATATTATGTCAAGTATTTCTCTTTTGTGTGTATCAAAAGACATTTGCACTTTCTCTTCATTTAGCTGCACTGTCTAATATAACACATATTTTTTTAGTTTTCTTTCAGCATATATTTGTTTTCCAATGTGCAAGATCATAATTTTAGTTAACTAATTTCCAGGTATTTACAACATTTTATTTAATGCAAACTATCTTGAAAAAAAGACTTGTCACGTTAAACAACAGAAAAGTTTTCCACTATTCTTCTGAAAGACCTCACTTATTCAAAGACTGTGTTTCATTATTAAAAAGTCAGCAGCTTACTTTGCTGGTTTAGCCTGTGTTTGAGAAGCATTTTTATCCAGCCATAAGTAATGTGTAACCATACCCACAATGCTAGGAGTTGAAATGCTGTCAGCTTTTGTTGGGTCTGCTCTCCTTTATCCATTAACTTATCTCAAGGGAATATAGTTCTTAGGAGGCAACCTAAATTTCAAGCAAACTTCTGTCAGACTACTATTTTGGTAAAAGTGCTGTGACTGAGCACTGAGCAGAAGTCATACTGGACTCGCTACAACTTGTCCATGTTTAGAGCAAATGCTGGGACCTCTGATAACTTCAGGCAGTAATGTCAACATTGTTCTACTCAAAATATAGAGAAAAAAAATATGAATTTATTTCTCTTCAGATCTAGCCACTGGTTAAACTGGCTGATGGTTTACTTTTGGAAACTCTATATCTGTAGTAGCCCGACATGATCCCATTCTAGTTTCCTTCTTTCATCTTTCAATGTTGCTGGTGAGCTAGGCAGAACAATAAACTGTTAGAATCTTAAAAGTTTGTTCTTTTAGAGGTCTTATTTTACCTGACAATGCTTACTTTTGAAGATGTCATTTCACCTCGATTTTACAGTAGGATTGATAAAACAATAAAATCCCTTTGAAGTTAAAATAGCCAAAATGAAAGCTTCTTCTGTTTAACCCACTTTTTACAAAACATTTCAACATACAAAATGGCTTAAAAGCAGACATTTTGTCAGGAGCCATGAGCTTCATAAAAGCTGAACACCAGCTTCCTAGCACATTTCTAATTAAATATGCAATTAAAAAGCTTTCAGTGGCCCCTAAGGCTTCCCAGCCTAGTTAATAGAAAACTTCTCATCTTACTTTAACAAGCAAGATAAAACTTTTTTTTAAAAAAGTATCCACTGTTAAATAAAATGCCTTCCATGCCTTCCTACATAATTTCCTCATTGTTCTTTGAGGATTTATTGTATGCTGAATCAAGCAGCTCAGGATTTTTGAGAGAAAAAAACAATAAAGGCAATGAACATTGAAATTTTTTTTAGTAGTTACAGTAAGATACACCGTATTTTTGGCAATTTTGGGAGGTGAAGTTCTGTGAAAGAGTACTGCATTTTATTTGGTTATTTTAAATTATTTAATGATTTGTGCTTTAGTTTAAGAATTCAGATTAGCTCTTTTCAGAGAAAGTATTTTTATGTCAATTGGACTATCAACGTTGTTCCACCTCTTTCTCTATAGAATGTATGAGACAAATAGTGGAAATCTGGTTGTAGTAATAGCAATTATAGGATGCTGAACTTTTAGTTCTGCGTCCCCCAAAGGATCTTTTTTATTTTGGGGGGGGTGGGGGAGGGAGGGCAGGCAAGGAGTGCAGGCTGAAGTTTTGGGACTGAAGCATGGATGAAAGATATACATAAAAATGACAGGTGGACACCTATGATAGATGAGGGTAGTTAGAATACAGGTGAAGAATGGGCACAGTCCTGGTTCCAATGGGGTATTCAAAGTGGAACAAAGTGGAGAGCAAATCCAACATAAATGAAAATATGGGAAGCATCCAGGGGTATACTGAAAACACTTTGTGCTGCCAAAGAGGCAATTAAAATTAATCTGTGCTGTAAAAATTCTTATACAATATTGCCAGTTTTGAATTGTTGTGGTGGGAATGTTTCTTGCACTAATATTAATCATAATAATCAAGGCATTTATGTTTGCTGGCAAGTCACACCTTTCAAGTGTTGATTTCCTCTTTTCACTGTTAATGCTTCTTTTTCACATGCAAATCCTTTATTTTTAAAAATTGTAGACATTACTTCAGTCCACCCTAAGTTGGTGGGACATGCAGTGGTGAAACGACATATAAATAGCTTCTAATTCTTCATCTCAAAAGAGAATGGTTCTTTGAGTTTTGCAGTAAAGGTTTTGAGTTATAGTTAACTTTCTGTAACAGTTTTTTTTTTTTAGCACAGTAAATAACTTGAAGATGTTTTTCCCTTAAAAACGGTTACTATTTGAATGTGAATAACTTTCCAAGTGTGCAGAAAACTTTCCATAGGGTTTCAAAATCTCACAGAATATGTTACACAGGAAACAAACATATTTGTTGTCTATATCTCTTCACGTCTGCATTTCTTAAAACTACTTAAAAGTGACTTAGCTTTGTTCGGAACATTTTTTGATGGATGATTCATGTCTTCGCATGGCTACTTAATTTCAATATCTGAATGTAATGTAGACATATGTGATAAAACAATAATTATTAATTATTAACAACAGTAACAGAAATATCTCTTTTAAAAGTAAGTGCATATTTTCAATCAGTAATGACTCTGAAAAGGGAACTGCATAAACATGTTCAAATAAATCCAACAGAACCAATTTATGATGCCCTTTAGAAATGGTGACATGCCAATTAAGTGATTTTAAAGATCTAATTTCCTACAGTCTTCAGGAAGTACAAAAATGTGCACCACATTATAGCCTTGTCCAAAAGAAATCCTTTTCCTTTGTGCCCCATCTTCTTAAAAAAAAAATATTTGGCTTTGTACGTATAAAAACCTCTCCATAACATAATGGATCAGCTGCGTGTGACCAGTCTTTTGCAATGGTTAGAGTCTTAAACTGTGTTTCTCCCATTTTTAATTTATATGCAATTTAGTTAGGAGCAACATATACTGGAAAATCATAAATCAAATGTACTCTTCTATGGTCTCATATGTGAGTTTGTGTGTCTATATTCTTATGTTGTGATGAGGGCAGATTCAGTCTTGCTCAATGAGCATCATGCAGTCAGGAACACGGATTGCACTTGTTTTCTTTGTTGACTGATATGTTCTGTGTTTCACCTAGGGAGAAAAATAAGGTGGAGTCAAATGGAAGTTTTCAGTTATGCAGCTTTTCAAATACATTAAATAAAAGAAGTAAACTCTTGGGACTGTATTGAATATTCATGTTATGGAGGTAAAAATCCAGAAACACTCTTGCAGTCTAATCATTTACTAACACACTAGCGTCAAGAGACAAACTCGGCTAACACAATTTCCTTGCAAAGCTGAACTTTTAAGATACAAAGGAAAAGGTTATGCAGAAATATTATTTTACCGTGCATCTCAATCAAGACTTATTGCCATGCAATTTGTGTTTTGGATTTGGAAATATACCTTGAGAAAGGTTAATTTTGCATCATTAATAGAACTACAGTACCTCAATGACTTAACCAAGGCACAAATTATTGCTGTTGGAGGAAAGTAAATGCTTCTAGAGTAAGTTTTGACCTATGTTGTTCTATCAAGACATAAAAAGATATAGGAGTTTTCAAATGAGAAAGGAATAAAGAGACATAAATAAATGAGAAAGAAAAGTAATCTGCCTGAGGCAGTGAAAACTACAGAGGAGATTTCTGCGGCAACGGCAATATGACTGTGTCAGACAAGGGGAAATAACAAAAATAGAAAAAAGTTGTACAGTCAACATATTTGAAAATGTTGCTACTTCACATACATTTTCTGTGCCTTTAAAGACAGTTGTAATTTGCTCTTGTATGGGTGGTAGTATGACAAGAAATGACAAAAAGCTGTTGTGGCTATGAGATTACTAATATCAGATGAATTGTAGTTAAGGAAATGTCGCAGATGGACAATATTGTTGAAGTAATTTGCAGTTTACCAGATTTACATGAGGAAGAGACATCATTGAGGTCTTGTGTCTCAATATCCAAAATATCCAAGTCACCAATGGTGCTCAATAACAGGTAGCATTGCTGCCAGAGGAATGCATCAGCTGCTAAAGAGTCAATATTTTTGAGACTATTCAGAGTAAATTAATTCAATACCAGGAAAAGGACTTTTATACAATATGACAAAATAATTTTCAACAGATTCTCTTCTGAGTTGAGCTGAGCTATTTGGCAGGCAAACCTGCAAGGCCGAAGAATTGTAAGAATTCACTCCAAATATAAAAAAGACATTACACCTCTACCTTTCCTTCATACTGATCATTTACGTAGCAGGAGTCACAAAGTTATATTTAAAGATAAGAAGTCTAGAAAGAAGTAGACAAAGTAATGCTTTCCTGTATCTTCACAAGACTATTACTTTGTCCTGGCCCTAATCTTTGCCTTCAGAGTTGTTAGATTTATGATAAGAAACTTTAGACTGATTTAAACAAAACACCAGATTCTGAGCCCTTTATAAGTTACAGACTTTATTAAATACCTGTATTAATCCCAAACACATAAAAAAAGAGTTTTGCTATAGACTTGTATAATAAGAATATTATTTGCACTTTAAAAAAGACATTGCCTTGGGAAACTCAGCAACTCATTCTCTGGGGAAAAAAAAGTAATTTTTCTTGTGTAGCAAAGGGACAATGTAACTGTAGGTTTATTTATAAAAAAAAGGTCAAATATCTTAAGCCATTTATCCATCATAATAACTATGGTACTATTAAGAATAAAAGCTTCAAATACCTTTTCTTCCATTTCTTAATTTTCAAGGGGATTCACAGAGATTTAGTAGCACTAGACTATATCACATTTCTAAATGAACACACTCTACCCTGAAAATTGAGAAGACTCAATTCAACAAATATCTATTCAGGCAAATAACTTCACTTACATTTGCATACTTATTACATTCACTGGAACTACTGTATTCTGCATTCAGGATCAAGCTATTAAATGTAACACAGGAAAACAGTTTGCAATCCCAATTCTGAACAGAAGAATTTTAAAATATGATTATATCAATAATTTAATGCAGTATTTTGGATTCATAGTTTCTGAATTAGGCACAGCATGAACTTTCAGTTATCAAAAACTTAATTATATTAAGCTTTTTTTTTGTTGTGAACTGGCTATTTTTTATTCCTTGAAGTTCTCCTTACATAATCAACTGGCAATTATTTGCTGCTAAACATTTCTACAAAACTAAAATCAAGGACTTTCACATATGCGACAAGGTTGTTGAATAGATATTTTCTTCATTTTAATCTGTGCACAAAGGAAGACACTATAATGTTTTGTCAGCAGCTACAAATATGCATAAGATATAAAGAAAATAACTACTATATCTCAAGTTTTCACCTCTTGGGAATTGTTGCCATACTCTGAAGGATTAGCTTAAGAGAACTTCAATTGGAGATTTCCTTTAAAAGAGTCCTCCATGGACTTTGGATCACACCCGAGGTATTGTGGTGGGTTAGAAAACAAAGGCTATTGCATTTATATATATGGAAAACAAAACAGTAGAATAAATCTTCCTAAAATAATTAGGATGACCTTAGGAGTAAATTGAAGAAAATATTTGTAGAGTATGAATATTCCATTTAATCTGTATATATTTGTAATAAATAACACTTATTTGGATACAGACCAGCTCCCAATGTCATCATTAAAGCCATTTTCATTTTCTTATGTGGGGGTAAGATTTAACTCTGGAATGTAATAGAGTCCGCATCTAAAAGGGAAGACATAGGAAATTAAAGATTTCCTCTCTTAACTTGTTCAATCCCATTGTTTTAAGGGACATAATTCTCTTGCAACGTTATCATGCAAACACACACCCAGGTCATAATGTATCTTTGGCCAAGACACTATGAGCAGCACTCAAATAATGAAAGTTTTTGTATGTGTGATGGAAATGTTGTATTACTATCACTCTATTTTGGAGAAAGGATCAGAAATTTTAAGTTTCAGGTTTTGTTATGTTGCATTTGCTGTGATAATGCAACTGGGGACTTGGTGGCAAAGAAACTAAAGTCACCCTTGTATTAACATGTTCTTCCTGTATATATTCTAATAAATAAACTAAATTCTAATAAACTAATATTGACAGCTCTGGACTTTAGGGTAAGAAGAGTGATCCAAAGATAATACTGCTTAATTTATTCTACTTGTGTCTTTTTATATTGTATTAAAAGCTGAGGGGAAAAACATATTTCTTTTAGTCTTTATTACCTACCAGAACATAAGCTTTAGATCAGTAGTTGCTTTCTGTCCCCTTCACCAGTCCACTATTAAAGAATAATATAAAATACTGATTTAAATAATAACAAGGAGGATCTTTAAGAGTCTGTACTGAGCTCAGCACTGAAATCCTCTCTGTAATGAACAGGAAAAAAAAAGGAACCTTTGGGGAATGGGACCCAGACCAGCCACCTGGATATGTGACTAGGTAAGATCAGCCAGCCAACAGGCAGGTTGAGGAAGAGGAGCATGTCTTAACATTTAAGCTTATAGTTTCAGTATATGGTAGGCATTTCTGTTCCAGATGTATATTGCCACCTTGTCTGGATAGTGCTAGTTCCTCAGATGTAAACAGGCACAACTAGTACTGAAAAGTGATATTGAATGGTATCAGGAGCCACTGTGACTGAAAAAAACACATGAACATTTAGCAAGGGTAACGCAGGAATCTTTTACGTTATTCTAGAACTGGAATCATATATTTTTTTCTAGTTTCATTCAGCAGAAACTCCAGTATGATTTCAGTTTCAATACTTCCACTAACTTCATAAGTATCTTTTGTTAATCACATTTCCTCAGCCTATCACACAGTACAGCCCACAAAGAGCCACCTCCACTGCAGGTGGAGGGGTAGCATACTGTTATTGTCTCTAGAATAAAATTTTGGGCCAAGTTATCTTTTTAGTTTATCTTGAATTCAGTAAAGCTTCCTAATTTAAACCCACCTCTTCCACTTTCCCCAGAACTGTGAAGTGTGTTTTTTCTTGATTCACTATCAGAGCCAGAAATTCAACAATTTCAGGGACAGCATAATGAAGCAAACATATATTAGTTCTTAGCCTTGTTAATGGTGTGTTAAGGTAAGAGAAAATTTTCTGATTCTTTTTTTTCCTCCTATTCTTTCTGAATTCCTACCTCGATAAGGACTTTTTTTATAATGCATAAAGGTGCTTAATAAAAACAAGATTTTTTTTTTTTTTTTTTTTTTTTGTGAAATGTCAGACTATGAGCCTGTGGGGTTGCACAAAACCTGACCAATAGTCCATTGTCAAAATATACAAGTGACTTTAAATTTTCTGGTTATCAATATGGATTAGAAAATCTAGCTATTTTCCTCTTGTGTCTATATTTTTTACTCTAATGTCACAAGTCATGTATGACGTACAAAAAGAATAATTACTTAAAGTCACTCTGTCTGTCAAAACATAGATCTCTTGCCTAATCCTATTTTTCACATAATCAAATCACTCTAAAAGATGTTTATAAAGTGAAAATTGTGAAGAAAATTACTCTAATTTTTAAACAAGGCTATTCAAATTGTATTAAATTGTAATCTTATTCAGAACCATGCTATTAATACATATTTTATTTCATTTCCAAAGTATATCATATTAACTGAATATTTAGATTATAATTAACAGATATATTACATTTTAGGTTACAAATATTATATATGACTATGAAGTTACTCCTTTACAAAAACAATTATCCTTATTAGAAGGAAAGGGAAGACTACCATCTCAAAAAATTGGGTTGCCTGTCCAGTCTTCAAAATAAGTAAAGAAAGAGAACAGGTTAAAATCATGAGGAAAAAGAAAGTTTTGAAAATGTGAATATAGACAACTAGGTGCAATTTACCTAGATTTAAAATGAAGGCTAAGGAAACATAAAAAGAAACTTGAAACCATGCTAGTAATGAAGGAAGATTAATATAGACAAACATAATTAAGGGTAAACCAGACCTACGTAAGTGACATAAAACACAAAATACAGAAGCAAAGGATCTTAGAAAGAAGCTGATTCTAAAAGAAGAAGAGAAAACCAAAGGTAGGAAAGTTGAAGGAAGGTCACACAACAGGCTATGATTAAGAAGAAAATTTTCAACTGTATGAGGAACAAAGGGTCAGCAGGAGAAAGAGCACACCCTATGAAAGATGGCAAAGGTAATTTATTGCCAAAAGAAGCAGATATCCTGTAAAAGAAAATGTATTTGCTTCAATGTTTAAAAGGAGTGACAGAGGGCAAATCTAAGAAATAGACATAAATTTCCCAGAGGAGGAAAAAGGAGAAGTACCAAGGGTAATCATATCAGGAGAGAAGAAGTAATTAGGACATCTAGCAGTTGATAAGACTGTAAGGCATGATGAAGAATTCTTTAAAGAATGTAGAAAAAAGCAGAAAGAGACTTTTTTTCCAAAATCCCTAAGAAAAGCAGATATTAGTAGCACATGCATAATTAAGACGATGACAGCAGACAGAAATACAGGTTTCATTTCTAATTGGTATTTTCAGTAGTAACGCACAAGCTATTCACATTCAAAGTTGCTTTTTTCTACATTACTAAAAAGTTAGTCAGGGACAAGTTAAAATAGGAGCTGAAGGCATCCTTATATTTTCCGAAAATTTGATGTAAGATAAAATTTGATGTGAAGAAAATAATTTGAAACTGTGATTACAGTTTGCATTAAAAATACCCAAGTGCTTAATATTAAGTCATTTAAAAAGATTCTCATCCTTTATTTCCTTTTGTGCACAGAACTTATTATTATCTTTATCATGGAAAACACAAACCAAAAAGTTTACCAAATTTGAAATTCTAGAATTAAAATTATGAATTGCATATTTTTTGTGAAAGTCAGAGTTAAATATTACAAATGTCTAAATGTCTATATACGTATTTTTCTCCCATTCAAGTAAAGGGTGTACAGTCATATGAACCAATACAAAATCCACCGAAGTGAGCAGGATTTTGTCAGGATGTCTAGTTGCCTTTCCACCAGATCATATTACATAGCTGTATATTGAGATATATAAGACAGGCTACAACATTTTTCAGAAGTTTCTGTTTCCAAAGAATTACATTAAGAAACATAAAAAGTCATAGAAAATGCATTTTCAGAGATATTTCATTGGGATTTACAGTTGTACCAGACTTAAACTTTTGAATTTCTTGGTATGTGACATCCTTGTTACTCATCTTGTGATGTGTCAGCTTTTGACTTCTGACAATGTAATAGGTGACAGGACTGTCACCTATTACCTTGCAATAACAGATGCATGTGATATTCTGATTTTGTAGCAATATGGTTTTCTTTTTTTGCATAAGAACTACTGTTAAAATACCTTCCCTTTTTTCATAGCCATGTCTGAATTAGTGCAGAAAAACTGGAAAACATGGAGTAAGACTTGACTGATTTTTGGATGTAGGTATTTATGCTAAGAGTATATGAGAAGGAACTATATTGAATAATCATTTTAACAAGGGAAAACCACAAAATGCAATTTCTATGAAACTTGTTTCTATTTTCAATTGTGATATGAGAATGCAACAAAAAAAGAGAGTAATGGATGGCACTGTTATTGGAGATGATAGGCAATTCTGTTAAAACAAGATCTCTGCAAATTCCAGGTATCCTCATTCATTCAATCACTCTCAGATAACAGTGACATCAGAGTGCCCCTTGAAACAATAACATGTACAAGAGAAATATGTCATTTTCTATATAGTAAGAAGTTCTTTGAAGAGGTGAGCCCTGTACTACTTAAAAAACCCCACAACAAACTAAAGTAAAAATTCTCAAGAAAAACAAAACCCCACTTACTCTGGTCTCTGATGAAATGAGGATCGGATTATTATGTTGGTTGCCAAGAAGTCACTGTCTTCTGCATGCATATGTATATATTTCTATTTCCTGAAATGATTTGTAAATAGAAGTATTATGGTGTTTCTCAGTGCATGGAGTCCTTAGATGTATTTATTTCGGTTTCTGTAATTCACAAATAATTTGTTGTAAAGACTAATGAGAAGTCTCTTTCCTTTTTCCATGTTACAAGAGCTAATCACCTCCTAGCTTAGACAATGTGATAAACAGATTTTATGCACAAATGCCTCTCTGAAATTTAGGGAGAATTTTCTCTGAGGCAGACATCTGTGTATTAAACTCATTTATCAAACAGCCCTATACCCGAAGCAGGATGCAAGCAGCCTTTTTAAAAAACTGTACATACCAATACAGTGTAATAAGCAGCAAAAGCTATATTTCCTTTGTCTTATTTTTTTCCTTAAAATCTCTGTTTTAGAAGTTGCACTGTACAAATAATGCAAACGTAATGGGATTATCTAATTTTCAGTTTTGTGCACATGGTGTCTTTATTTCCCCTCACACTGCGACAGATTTTAAATTTTTATAATAGGAAACAACTGGTATAAAACCTGAACCATTTTTACTGATTTGTGTGTTCTTATGGTCACATACTATGAACTTATAATTAGTCTGTGATGGCTTTTCAAAAAGCAAAACCAAGCATATTTTTATTTTTAACATAGCTTTATCAACATCTTTCTATGGCATATTTAATCTTCTCTTATTGCTTCCACATCAGAATTCCTAATGCTGTGTTTCAGCACACTACAAATCTTTTATTTTCCTGTTTATTTGAGAAGATGAACTGTGAATGTTCTGATAAAGAAGGAATTATAGTCTCTTCTAAACATAAAACATCAGTATTTCCAACATTTCCATGCACGAATGGAACTTTCAACATTTTGGCAATTAATGAGAAAAAATTATTAAAAATGAGTTTTTATCTTGATATACTTGGAAATTTTGCTTCACCAAAAAAACGCTTGAGGACAATGACCAAAATACAATACTTTTGGACTATATCATGTTAGTTAGTCATCTTCAGTAGCACTGTTCCATGGAAATTGCCCTAATAACATCAGTCATGCTATTTGTGGACAGACAGGATTAGCAGAGGTAGGAGAATCTAATTCTTTTACTAATTAAGTGTTTTTTCAACCACATCAAAATAATGTTTGGAATGCCTTTTTTTCCCCATAAATTGTAAATAAGAATAATTATAATATCTTTTTAGTTATAAACAACATGTATTTTTTCCTTATTAATGAAGTTGATCCTGTATATTTAGGAAATGTCCTCCACATGTAAGTAGAAACTTTCACATATTTAATGATCAATAGGATACACATCATCAAGAAATTTGCAGTTAGCATATTCTTAGAAGAAACAAGGCAGTGTTAAATTTATGGTGACCTAAGAGATCCTGCAAGTTATTTTAAAAGCATTTCTTTGAAAACTTGTTGCAATCCCTCTGAGTCAAACCTGAAATTAATGCATCATTGTATTTCCTTTAGCAACAATATTTACTATCTAACTTCACAGCTCCATGTAAAATCTAGACTGCTACTTCTAATGAATCTAAAGTTCTAACACAGAGCAAAGATTGATAAATCCATCCAGCAGCATATTTCAGTAAAAATACTATTGTCTATATCCGCCCTGAGACCAGAAAAGGTGTCCAGATTAAAGGGAAGGCAGAGACAAGTGGCATTAAAGTGGGAGTCTACTACAGGCCACTAGACTAGGAAGAGTAAGCGGATGATGCCCTTAATAGACAGATAGCTGCAGCCTCACGTTCACAAGCTCAGGTCCTCATAGGGAACTTCAACCACCCTTTTGTCTGTTGGAGAGACAACACAACAGGGCACAAGCAATCCAGGAGGTTCCTGGAATGTGTTGAAGATAACTTCCTTCTCCAAGAGACAGAAGAGCCAATGAGGAGAGGTGCTGTGCTGGACCTTGTTTTCACCAACAAAGAAGGGCTACTGGGGAATGTGAGGTTCAAGGCAAGTGTTGGCTGCAGCAACCATAAAATTGTGGAGTTCAAGATCTTTATAGCAGTGAGGAGGACAGGCAGCAAACTGTTCAGGAGAGAAGACTTTGGCCTCTTTAGGGATCTGCTGGCAGGGTACAGTATCAGAGATAACAAATAATTGTCCATTGTTGGACATGATATATATATATATATATATATATCTAAATTATTGTGCACTCGAATGCTAAAATAGTGAATTAGGTTAAGCAGCAATTCTTAGCCAGCTTGTGGTGAGAAAGTATGTGACTGTAGTTAACTAGGCAGATAGTAGTCCGGTAGTTGGATAAAAAAGTAGAAAAGTGTTTGGAACTGCCTAGTATTTACAAGACCCTGAAGCAGAGCCCGAGGTGCATGAGGAGCCAGGAAAGGTGTTATGAGAACAGGGCCTGGTGTCAAAATCACTGTTAGCATGGGACAAATAGCAAGTTGACACTCAGCCTGCTCACACGTTTGAGGGGCCGGTGATGCCCTTTTTGCAGTCCCCAAGGGGAGGATAAAAGGAGCTGGGCTGGACAGGTTGGATCAAGAAAGAATACGTGTACATCTTGTTACCAAGAGGACGCCTTGTGTGTGTGGTACATATCGACTCTGATCATCTTAGTACCATGCTCCATCTCCTTCTCCTGCTCAGTAATTGACACCAATTTGTGAGTCAGTAACCTGCTAAGTTTTTATGTAGCCAAGTGTAATAGGTTAAGGTGTAATAATGTATTTGAACAATAAAGCATATTTGATTTAACCATGATTTAGTCTTTGCACCTTGATATCTATAAACAAACCTAATACATGTACCATGGCATAAAGACCTGGAGGGAAGGGTGTTAGAAAAGTTAGACATTTGTCTCTAAATTGGAAAGACATGGATTTGACAGATGGACCATTTGGTGGATAAGGAATTGGCTGAATGGTTGCACTCAGAGAGTTGTGGTCTATGGCTCAAAGCTGAGACCAATGAGTGGCATTCCTCAGGGGCTGATGTAGGGATCAGTGTTTTTTATCTTCTTTGTTGGAAACACGGACAGTAGGATTGATTGACGGCATTGTTCTGGTTTGGGCTAAAGCAGAACACTTTTTTTCTGACTTTTCAGCCTTATATTCATCACCAAGGTAATGGGCTCTTTGTGTGTGGAGAGGCCACTGCTCACATCTATTCCTATGTAAATGAAGGTTATCCAAGAGTTTCTGGTGGAGGCGGGTGACACTTGCTGATAGGTGCAGACAGGACATGTGAGCTAGCCTGGACATAAAGTATTCTATGCGATACACGTCATATTCAGTATAGAAGCTTAGAGATCACAAGGGCCACGCCCTCCTCTTCAGTGACTGATGTTCAGGGAGAATCTCAACTGCCTGTCTGCCCCTGAACATTCCTGACTCCAGCTCCTCCCTGCTGCAAGGTCTAGTATGGGACCTTCCCCACTCCTGCCCTACAGTGTCAGCAGTGAGGTGTAGTTATTGGGTGAGTTTGAATTAGTTTTTTTTATACTTGTATATATATATATATATATCATTATTCATCTTATTAATATTATCTTCCTTTTATTATTATTATTGTTAGAATAGAACAATGGAATCGTTAGGGACGGAAAAGATCTCTAAGATCATCAAGTCCAACCACCAGCCCAACACCACCATGTCTACTAAACCATGTCCTGAAAGTGTCACATCTACACCTTTTTTTAACATGTCCAGCGATATTGACTCCAACACTTCCCTGGGCAGCCTGTTCTAATGCTTGACAACTCAGAAAAGAAATTTTTCTTAATGTCCAATCTAAACTTCCCCTGGCACAACTTGAGGCCATTTCCTCTCATCCTGTCGCTAGCTACTTAGGAGAAAAGACCAACACCCACCTTGCTACAGCCTCCTATCGGGTAGTTTTGGATAGTGATAAGGTCTCCCCTCAGCCTCTTCTTTTCCAGACTAAACAACCTCATTTCCCTCAATCACTTCTCGTAAGACTTGTAGTCCAGACCCTTCATCAGCTTCATTGTCCTTCTCTGGACACACTCCAAAACCTCAATGTCCTTCTTGTACTGAGAATCCCCAAACTTGACACAGCATTAAAGGTGCAGCCTCACCAGTGCCAAGAACAGGGTGACAAACACTTCTAGCCACATCATTTTTCATACAAGCCAATAAGCTGTTGGTCTTCATTAAAACTGTTTTAGTGTTTGTTACCAACTTGCAAGTCTCTGCCTCTCTCATTTCTCTTTCCTAGGGCAGGGGCTGGAGGGAACAAGGGCTAAAAGCTGGACAGTTAAACTTACTGGCCTGTCTGGGACAGGGTGCTAAACCAGGATAGGGACCCTCAGCAAGTTAACCGACAACATCAAGCTGTGTGGTGTGGTCGACATGCTGGAGGGAAGGGCTATCATACAGAGGAACCTGGACAGGCTTGAGAGGTGGGCCTGTGCAAACCTCATGAACTTCAGTTAGGCCAAGGGCAAGGTCCTGCACTTGTGCTGGGACAATCTGAAGCACAATTACAGGCTACACGGAGAATAGATCAAGCGTAGCCCTGAAAAGAAGGACCTGGGGATGTTGGTGGATGCTCAACAAGAGCTGGCAATGTGTGCAAAGAGCCCAGAAAGCCAGCTGTATCCTCAGCTGCATCAAATGGAGGTGATTCTCTCCCTCTGCTCTGCTCTCGTGAGGCCTCATCTGGAGTACTGCGTTGCGTTCAGTTCTGGGGTCCCCAGTACAGGAAGGACATGAATCTGCTAGAGCAATTCCAGAAGAGGTCCATGAAGATAATCAGAGGGCTGGAGCACCTCCCATATGAACCTGAGTGAGCTGCTCTTGTTCAGCCTAGATAAGAGAATGCTTCAGGGAGACCTTATAGCAGCCCTCCAGTATTTAAAGAGGGCCTACAGGAAAGCTGGGGAGGGCCTCTTTATCAGGGAGTGCAGTGACAGGACAAGGCTTAACAGTTTCAAGCTGAGAAATGGGTTAAATATTAGGAAGAATTTTTTTTCTGTGGAGGTGGTGAGGCACTGGAACAGGTTGCACAGAGAAGTCATGGATACCTCATCCCTGGAGGTGTTCAAGGCCGAGTTGGATGAGGCTTTCAGTAATACAGACAGGTTCATTAAATAAAGAAACAACTTGATATAGAGGTAGATGTCCCTGCAGGACATCTCCTCCCCGCAGGGGAGTTGGAACTAAATGACGTTGAGGTCCCTTCCAACCCAAACCATTCTGTGATTTATATGAGATTTAGCTCCTATTTATTTTTACATTTAGACAGCTTTAGCAACCAACAATAGTTTTTGCTGTTACCTGCACTCATGTAAAATTAAAAAAACATTACAAGAATGTCTGTTTGAAACTGTGGTGATATATCTATACATAATACAACATTAATGAGTTTTGTAAATCAACTTACTTTTATGAAATACAAAATTAGTTGTTTATTTAATGAACCTGTCTGTATTACTGGGTGCTGAAATTTCATAGACTGAGAAAGGGTAAGCAGTGCTTTTGAAATTTTAAGATTTACTTACAGGTAAACGCTGCTTGGCTTTTTATTAACACCTGGCTTAGCAAAATCAAGCATGCTCTTTGCCACCTGCTAATGGAATATAAGCTTCCTGCCGCAAGTTCTGAAGTATTTATGGCAATATTGATATTACTAAAATCTTTCCTTCATATTGATGAATAGAGTCTTCTACTATTCCTTCTGGAAACTCTCTTCACCTCTTCTTTTGATAATGGGAAAGGTACAAGAAAGAGTTTCTCTCATGCCACTGTCCCTGCCTACTTAGAGCAAGGTGAATTCCTCTTCCTGCCTGAATCCTTATTTTCAATATCAAGGTTCAACATAACTTTTCAAGTGGCAACACAGATTTAGCTTCAGTTCTACTTCGAAGGATAAGCTGAAACTCTAAATAGCACACCATTGAAAAACTACAGACTCAAGTTCTCTCAATCCGTTTCAACCTCCGCTGTCACCAGAGCAAGGCAACATAAACGTATTCAGGCAGGTGACAGCTGCCTATGACAAATACTCTTACTGTTAGATGGTTTAGACTTCAGAAAAATATTTGTGATCTCTCGCTTTTGCTCTGGAAGTTCCCAGCCTTACTAATTCCTTGGCTCCTGCTGCACAAGTTGTCAAGCCATAAGAAAACACAGGTCCTCTGTAGCACTTTTAATAACTTACTGTTCTCGAGTAGCTGAAAATTAGCCTAGTCTATGGATGCAGTGTGAGTGTACGCGTTAACTGACTGCTAAAAAGCCAGCAATACTAAATAATAGAACAGCCAATAATTATTCAGAAATCATATATTGTAGTAAATTGATGCACAGTTGTACCCACAAAGCAAAATTACTAACCTGGTTCACACAGCTGGAAAAAAGTCAATCAGTAGCACCAGTGTGAAGTAAAACGGGCATCCTGTCTTCACCATCAGTTCAGATCAATGAGCTATCGGAGAGAGAGTACCTCTTCACCTAGTGCAGAATATCTCGTCATGCTCACATTGATCTGTGCTCTGTTCATTTTTATCCTTCCCTTGTTTGGTAAGACCCCTATGATGGCAGAGCAGATCATGTTAGCTGCAGCTAGGCTGTGTGTATGAGAAGTGCCGGGGGCTGCTGTCACTTTGGAGAGCTAGACCACCTGCCTTGAGACTTCCTGTTGGCTTGCAGATCACAGCTTCCTCCCCAGGAAGAACTTAGCAGGGTTGAGTAAATTCCTGCAGGCCACATGTAACCAGCCCCCACCTAAGACGCCTGGAAATACTCTCAGATTTCCCAGCTGGGATGTACCATGCTGAGCCATGCAGAGGCTGCCTAAGCCTTCCCTTACCAGACGGCATCACTTGTGACACTGCACTATACCATTTGCAGTTGTATACTCTTGTGCACTTTAATGCCGACTAATTGGATGGTTTTATATCAACTTTCCTTTTTGACTACTTCTTTCTTGCCTGTAACTTGTATGTGGTAGTGAAGTCACTATGCTGTTCTTGGAAGAACATGAGAAAGACATCAAGAATGAAGCAGAAAGAGGAGGGAGGGAAAGGAGGAAGAGAGAGAGGATTACTCAGAACTTAAGGAAGTTTTTGAAACATTCTGCAAAATGGAGTCTGTGTTAAAACCTTTATAAATATCTGATGCGATACTGAGAAAATCACTGATGTTTCTCCCATTGCTTTAACGTACATCAGAGGTACATTTTTCATGACAAAGTACATAAAATTTATTTTCAGAAATGTTTCATCTTGACAACTGCAATCTTAAATCAGTGAGATCCAGAAGGCTTCTGAAAATGTGATTTTAAGTAAAGAAAGGTTTTTACTGAGAATGCTCCATTTCCCAGAAGAATTCTTAACTACTGACTTACACAATAAAATAAAATATTACTCTTCTCCCTGCTGTGTTTCTGTGAGATAACCATCTCTGATAAGAACTGTTGTCACCCTACGTGACATAATGGGTAAAATCCTTAATCTTAAATTCCAGTGATGGCCAAGAAGGAGGCAAGGGCTGTTCATTGTTGACAAAACACAGTAATTTGATGCAGATACTTAGGCATCCTCCAAAAACGTTACCAGCGAAGGTTAGATTCCTCTAGTGTTGAACGGTAACTGAGTAAATGCTTTGAGAATGTTAATTTCGGAACTAGAGTATTACATTGTAATGTATAAAACCCAGCAAGGGTCAGAAACACTTATTACCTCCAAGAGCAAGAGTTACTGAGATTACTTTTCCTCCTGAGAACAAGGAATTAGCAGCTCAGGTGGACAGCTATTTTCAAATGGCTATAATATTTTGTAGACTGCAGCTAATGTCTTTGCATGGCAGTTTGCTCCTTTATTTAGAAACATCAGCCTGGATTTGGGACTTGCATAGGTATCTGTCCACTACCTCTGTGGTACAGCATAGGCTGTGCTAGTGGACATTCACACCCCTGAACTTTAGTTCTCGAAGATAGAATAATATTTCTACCCAGTGTGTGTTTCCCACTGTATTAATTGGGACTTGGATATTAAATACCTTTGTCCATCCAGCTCTTGAATCCTTTCAAGGATCTAGCCTTGAGATACAACGGTAAGAGCTACAAAAAAGCCCAAGAAGAAATAATTAATTCCTTATTCAATGTGGGTTTTACATAGTCTGTAGGGAGACATTGCAGGACGAGAATAAAAGAATATTGAGCTTTTGCTGCTTCTTTCTCTAAGCAGTGACCATCATCTGGTGCAGAGAATAAAGAAAAAGTCCTGTGAGAAAAACAACATCATGTGATAATGTCATTCCTCATACTTTAGCACAGTAGGTTAGAATTTAGCAAGAGACTAGAATTAAGATGAACAATTTTGTGAACTGTGCACTTCCTGATGGTTTAATTTTGTTTACTTTGACATTGG
This sequence comes from Cuculus canorus, assembly GCF_017976375.1. Taxonomy (NCBI): domain Eukaryota; kingdom Metazoa; phylum Chordata; class Aves; order Cuculiformes; family Cuculidae; genus Cuculus; species Cuculus canorus. Next base: position 55,055,594 of record NC_071401.1, read on the forward strand.
ACATATATACATACATAAATATTTACACAGAATAATCACTTTCTACACTAACAGCAGCATGTAGCCTCATAGATCACCGCAGATGTTTTAGGATCACATAAGCTACTCAGTGGTAGATTATATGATTTTATGTGTCCTCAACTTCTGTCCTTCTTCCTTCTACTTGTTTGTCTCAGGCATTATGAAAAAATTCAAATACTTAGGTCTTCTAAGCTGCAGGAGAGTGTCTAGTGCAGTCACACGTTTTCAGAGCCCTTGGGTATTGTTATAGAACAAATGAATAATGGTAAGTGCATAAAGAATGAAAAGAAAGCAGTGTTAATTTTTATAGACTTTGAACCAGCAGGAGTCTCTCTTGTTCTGTTCTTCACAGAAGCACATACAATGCTTCAGAAGGGAGAGTTTCCCAGATGATAAAGAAAAGTAAATTTCAATACATTTCTTACTGTAGAACTAATTACAAACATTGTAATATTGCTTACAGATATCTGTTTCCTTATTCACTACAAAGACCTGAGAGCTGCAACATAATGAATGTGGTTTTGTTTCTCCTTTTTAATTCCAGCATTTTAGGGAAGTCATCTTGATGTAGGCTACGTTAGTCATAATCATACCTGCTCTTACAGGAAAAGCATTGACTAATCTTCTTTAGGCTTTTTGTTTGGTCAAATGTGCATAATGCATGTAAGACATGTTAAGATAGTATTCTGCTGATAATAAACTGATACTAGCAAAATTCCAAAATCTTGTGTCTGTATAGGTAATGACTGTCTATTTACAGTTAAGCTGAAAAGGAATAAAGTAACAATGGGCACACATTAAGAAAGAGGGTTTTTAGAAAGAAAACTTAAGGTGAAAATAGTTATGCTTGTTACAAAACTGCAGTATGTATAATTTTCTACAGAAGTCATGAGTAGGTTTGAAAATAACATTGACAAGATGGTGCTAAGATTTTCTAAACATGCTTTTGTGCACTTATGACTTTGGACACTTTTTAAGAACAGTTATTAACTTACATCAACTTTTCCAACCACTTGCAGATATGAAAATGAATTCTTAGGCACTTATTTACAGGAATCAAGTCAGTGTGGCATTTTCTAAGATTTTTTTGTTGTCATTTCCAAAACAGTTGTGTGAAAAACAGTGAGAAAAAAGGGTATAAGCAGGCAAAACATGAACTTAATCAGTATTCAGAGATCATATCAAGCACCTCTAAGCTGGAACACGCAACATAATGTCAGTGAGAGTGGCTTTCCTGGATGTGTATACCAAATAATGATTCTCCAAACAATATAATTCCCCAATTAAGTAATGACTGAAGCGAGAGAGCCCACACACTTTTATAAATAAGTTTTTGAAGGAGGCGAGGGGGAGAAGATTGACAGAAACACAGAATTATGACTGCGATGGTAGGAGATAGCATTGCAGCTACAGCCATGGTAGTTTTGCATGGTAAGAGATTATTGAGGGGCTGAAACAGGGCCATTGAGAGAAAAGAAGTGGCATATGCTTGCTATGGTTTAAAGATCGACTCTCCAGAAGCCTCTAGGCCATATGATCATGCATCTGACACAGAGAATTCTTTATTTAAAACATTAAGTTAGGGTTTGAAACCAGTAGCCAGACTACTACATCTTTCTTCTGCAATAACTGAGTAACTGAGGTAGTTCATCAAGGTAATCCAAATGCCATGTACATCATTTCCATATTGCCCTTACCTATCTCCACTATGTTTGAATCAGAGTAAGCACCCAGTGCCTTCCACACAGGAAGCTTTCCCCAGACTGACACGGCTTTTCCTCTACCTATTTTAGAATTGTACAAGATGTAACAGCCACAAAAATCCTCAGAACTGTGTCAGATAAGCCAGACAAAAATTCAAACCAGTGTCATGTCCACAGGCAGGTAGATTCAGAATACGTACACAAAACTGATTAACAAAGCTCATTATAATCCTGTTTTACTAGTATTGACTCCCTGAAGAGTTAATACTGCAAAATAAGAAGAGTCAGAACAACCAGGAAATTTCATGTAATTAGGAAAATAACAACTATTGATGTCAATGTTGAAATGAGGAGGAAAGTCAAGAGCAGACAATTTCGTCAGTTCCCCTTTTTTTGAATGCTCACCTCTGCTTTGATTGCCACCCCAAAATTTTCTGGCTTGAGATTTCTCTCTTTTTCTTTGTGGGGGAGCACATTGTACATGATCAGATTACACTGTTTGTCTAAATGCCTAGATGAGCCAGAGAAGTATACCATGAAAAATTTCTCTGCTAAATTTAATTAAACTATTCACATCTTGCATGACCTATAAGGACATCAGATAAGAGCAGAAGTAACTTCCCAGATGCATTTCTTTGCAATATTTGATATACCCATCCAAAGGGTACTCTTTACTTTTCATTAACCTTTCTGTCTATGAGCATGTCTAATTTAGTAGAGATTAAAGCTATTTTATTTAAATTACTTCTTTTGTAAGAATGAAGTAAATAAAAGATACTGAAGACTTTCAGGGAGTGGTGGAATGTACTTTATTGGATGTAAGTCATAGGATGTGTTTTGGTTTGGTTTATCTTTTAAAGAATATCAAAGAAGCTGTATTATAAAAGTGCTAGACACTCGTGCAAGCGGGGCTTATTCAAACTAAGCACAGCCCCAGGCTTTTAAGTTTCCACCCATTACTAACTTGAAGCACAAGCTTTGAGAACACCGGTAATCTTGTGTCTGATACGCAGTGCAGATTGATTTATAAGCATATACTTATAATGTAGATGGTAAACTTGTTCTGAAGAGAGCTATCACGGTCTCTGATGGACTGTCTTAATAAACTCACCAAGCACACACTTTAAAACACCACATCAGTTTAAAAATGAATAAAAGACAGTATAAGCTCAACTTGATCCCAGTGGTAGTAATCCTTGTAAATCTAGCATCAGGTACAATTTTTTCCACCTTCATGAAGCTTGCAGGATGCACAAGTACTGAACTGTCTGTCTTACTTGCCTTTGCCCTTTGGGTAATCACTATCATTTTAGTGAACTTCTGACTGTACTCCAGGGTATAGGTAAAGAAAACTAATATCAGATGCATACCTTATTAGACAATCTTATTGCAATGCTGCCATCACACATCATTATTATCAATTTGACCTTGTCAGCACACTGTGCAATCTGTTCTTTGCTTTAGGTTTTATTACCACTGTTCTCACTGTCTGCAGAAGTTACGTGATCTAATTGATCTCAACAGCACATTCACCCATAACTAGAATAAGTGCTCTGTCTTCAGGCATATTATTGTAGTGATTTCTTGCGTTTTTCCATAGCTCGCATCTGGGCAAACCTGTTATGTGCATTATTATGCACTGTAATGTACTTTGCCTTTTAGATAAGATCTTGCACTTCCTGTCATTCACTCTCCTTTAACATGAGTAAAGAGCTTATTAGGGATGCATACTTCATCTGAGATTACCTGCTGTCAATGCATCACTTATTCTAGAAATGTTGTAGGGAAAATGCTATTCAATAAACATATAGATTTCTTATGCTTATCCTCAATATATTAAAATGGTATTCAGGTCACTGGGTAAAATATAAGAGTTTTCCAGCTCCAATAACAGTGTAATGAAGAATTAAACAAATTGCAGTAGGAAGACTTATAGAACGGTAATACATAGGCTATTAAAGTGATTTCAGATTGTGAAATTGCAAGAAAGAATTAGACTAGCTGCAACAGCATTTGGAAAACTTTTCAAGGGACAGAGGAGGAAGAAATTTTGTTAGCAATAAAAATCAGCATTTGTCAATCACCTGTTTGAATGGTGAGAGGGAAGAATGAAGTAAGCTGATGAAGGAGAGATACTGGGATAGCTCAAGGGGAGGGAAAGTTTTAAAAATGAAAGTAATAGATGCCGAAGAGGCATGGAAAGAGTTAGGATATAGATCGAGAAAGTTATGATAACTCTGGCTTAAAGAATGAATACCAACCAACTTACTTTTACATTGTAAAAGCTAGGAAGTTTGTGCAATGTAGTCATCTAGGTTTCCTGGATGGTCTGTGGAGTGGGTGCTTCCAAAAACTGACTCATATCTTAAGTCAGAGATACCTATTTTTAAACAGGATGAATTAGAGTTCCTTTTGTTCTCTCTCTCCCTTTCTGCAGTGATTATTATGAGAGTTTGAACTGACTGTCAAACCTTTGTATGGCTTCAGTTAGGAGAGATGCATTTCTCCAGCAGTATCAAGATGGTTTTGTACCTACGACAGTACAGCCTGGCAGACACATGCTCCTGGGTTGATGTAAAAAAATATGATGCAGAACTAAGGCTAAATCTAACGTGAAGTTGGCCAAAACCAATGGAAGAATGATCCTTTGCTTCACTTGCAGGAGAGCTGATAAGAAAAAAAAAAAAAAAACAAAAAAAATATTTCTTTTTTGTGACAGAGGAAATACCAGGTTTTCCCATGAAACATCTTCTTGCCTTTGAGATCACGTATATTAAGCCCAAATCTTGAATGAAAAAAAAGATAGATACAAGTAACAACACTTTTCTTCGCGCTTCTAGAGGCAGAAAATTAGTGATGGCAGAACTTGGATAGTTGAAAAGCTGGAGCCATACTGTCAGCATATTCAGTGTTTCTTATTCATCACCACTTTTGCAGGACCATGATTTTGTTTGCCAGACTTGAAGAAAATGAGGAAGAAAAATCTCATTAAAGGCCATATAAGAAAGTTTGATATTCTTTTTATAGCAACCAATATCTTAGCGGTATGTGAACATTCTTGTGTCTCTAAGGCAGAAATAAATTTGGCCTGTATTTTTTTTTTTTGCTTGTTTTTCTTTTTGTTGTTGTTCCTTATGAAGTATGCTTTGTTTCCAGGTGGAGACAGGTAATGAAGAAAGTCCTAAGAAACAGGAAATGAATAAAATCAGAACTTGACACCCTTTGGCCTTACCTGAAACGTATAGTATTTCATATCTTATGTAATTAATACAAGAAAACATATAAATATGATGGTTTTAAAAAGTCAAAATTAGCATTGTAATAACAGGTGAATGAATCTAATGAAAGTATTTCTAAATTTTTCTTTCATATTATTCAAATATATTTACTGTTCAGGAAATGCCTAATTTCAGTGAATCCTAGTGCTTTGAGAGTTAAGTCCTTTCTCCTAAACAGAGGCTGCACATTGGATCCTGTGATGTTGGGATGCAGAGTAAAAAGGGTGAGTAACGGCCTCCACAGTCCAGACTTCATACCTTATGCTTCAGAGTGGTGTGAGAAACGATCCATTACACAATTTAACATAGGAGATAGCCTAGATATAAATATTCCTAAAACCTGAGGTATTTCTTGCTTCTAAGTCTACATGTTTTTAAATTAAACCTACAAATTTTCACAGGCATTAACATCACTGAGAACTCAGTTTGTTTTCTAGCCTTAAGCTGAAAGACCACATAAACGTAATATTATTCATCAGAAGACCACTCCATTAATATGAATCTCATGGCTAGAAAATGGAAAAGAAAAAAAAAAAACTAAATCCATAAACAAAGGTAAAAAAAAGTAAAACATCCTACACATATTTTCAGGAAACTTCCATATTGATTAATTTTTTCAACTGCATCTCTGTCTTTATCAGTCACATTATCCCTGTCACTGTAGTACAACTTATATTTTATATTTGCCTTTTAGAAAACTATGTAAGCAAACATGTATGCTACTTTTATTGATGAAAATTTTGCAGTTTTTATGGATTTATTCAGTGCTATAGCATGACATATTAATGTATAGATTGTCACTGTAATAATGCTACTAGAGTGCTATTTACATAAAAAACTAATTTAGATACAAAAAGCAATTTAGGAGATGTAAAATTAATTCTGTGGTAGATGTACTCTGTGTGTTCTGTACTATATTTAAGTAATTGATACTTTTCTAATGTCATTTATTAGTATTTTTGAGAAAATGCATATAGAAGCATGCAGCTGTGTCTTTAGCTCAATAAAGTATTACTCTTGTTAAAAATAAATGTATTTAAGATGGCAATTTGTTTTACCTTTCAAGACGTAGTTATAGTCTTTGACTAAATGACTGCTACATGTACTAATCATCATAAGTTAAGGAAACTAAGGGGAATTATGAATCTAAAAAAATTAAAAGTCTGTCAAGATGTAAATTTTTATTAAATCATGAGAGGTTAAATTAGGTATTGGTGTTACATAGATAATAGCATTACATTTATTAAAAAAACAACACAGAAAGGCAAAATTTAGCAACAACAACAACAGAAAACAGATGAAAAGGTGTAAAAATAGATTATTTGTTTATATATGTTTGAATTACAGTTGGGTTTTGTTTTTTTTTTTTTTTTCCAAACTGGATCAAACCCCTTTTAGTCCCTAGGAATGAGATTTCTGTAGATTATGTGTGTTTGGTGGAAAGACTATGTTTTGTTAACGTTTGTTAATATGGTTTGTTACTACTTTTCTAAATGTAATAGTTGACATTGAAAGGCAAAAGTTATTTACATTAAAGAAAGGACATCTGTTATTTGTCTATGTCAGCATTAGCATGCTTGGTAAGAGCAGTAGTGAGGTTTCAAAGTGAATCTTTTAGCCTTCCCTGAGTATTGATTCAGACTGAAAGCAATATTTCTTCCCAAGAGCTTGATTGGTTTTGGAGGTAACCACAACCCAAAAATAGCTCTCAGGTATGCATTGGGTGTACTTGAGCTGCTAGGGCAGACCTAAGTGTTTGAAACAATAATCTGTCCTTTTAGACATCCTCAGATAATTAGAATGATGGGAACATTTATCCAGGAGCAGACTAGATCTAATCTGGAAGAAGAAAAAGCCATATTGCATAAAAAACATAGCATATATTGCCAATGTAGTCACTTTACCTTTTTGTATTTTGACGTGGAGAGCTTCTCCTGTGGTACAAAATTGCTTTCTAATGCGGACATAGCATTTTTTCATGCACTGTTTATTGTTTACTTCTCATCTCAATAAGGCAAAACAGCCAGGAGCACAAACAATTAAATGTAATTGGTCACCAGACACCAGAAACATGTAACACTGACTGCAGACACTTAAAATGAATAATTTGTGAAGAATTCCAGAGATTGATTTGCTTTACCCATACTATTTTGTGAATAATTTTGAAAGATAGTTCTCCAACATGTGCAGAGAAAACGGAATAATTTTGGAGCTCTTTATTACATGAGGAAAAAAAAATGAATACTTGATTTAGTTGTAGTGGATAATTTGAGCAGATCTCAGTTGTTTATGTAAACAGCTCTACTGACAACCTATGGGATGGAGTTTCATGTTCTTTTCCCCTTAAGTTACATGATGAGTGTAGCCAATGTCACCACTCTGCACGTAATCACTGTGAATGGACAACACAGATAATACAGTTTTCCTGTACATACTGAACTAGATTTATAGATTGTATATGCTGGTTCACTGTCAAGAACTGAATGGAAAACTAGTGTCAATTGAATCCTGAGCCAAAATATCATGTTTAATTTGTACTACCTCTTCTGCTTCCACATTCCATTTTAGTCTCCTTCCATTTGCGAACAGCCACATCCCTTTCATTCAGTACTCACCTTTACTCAGCCAAGACTCTTCAGTGCAGACATTAATCTCCTTTGCTTTTGATGCTGAAGTTTCCCTGATGTTATAATCTGCTTTTAATTCAGGAGGAATGGTTCAAAAGTCAGGATAGCATAGACAGAGAGTTTATTTTAGCAAGTTACCAAGAAAAAAACTCAAGGCAAAAAAAGCTCAGCATGTCTGAACTGTATACATCTGCTCTGCGTGTTTGTTCTTCACCATTTCCACTATGGTCTAGACAAAGTTCTAGAAATAATCTTTGCAAAGAAGCAAAAGGTATAAATAGTGTTTGCTAAACTGTATAAATTACGGCAAGATAGAAGGCCAGAAGTAGGATGTTTCCATTGATCCTGTTTAGAGAGATACTGTGTGATACTCCTTAACCAGAAAAACCGGACTCAGCTTGGATAGCCAAAATGAAGAAATTTCTGTTTTGTTATGAGAAGCCTATGTGTTCTGCAGCAGCTGTGGGGACAGTATATTACAACTAATTGTAGCCAAACCAGACCTCTAGAAACTGTAAATGTATTACTAGGGTATAATTAATATCAACTCAAATATAGGTATACTGAAATAACATAACAAACAACATTATGTAAGCATTTCTCAGTCCTGAGGCATTCATGCAAAGCTTAAGCATTTTACGTAAGCATGGGAATAATGTGACCACCAAGGGAGAAAAGACATGTTGCGCATAGGAAGCATCCAAGTAAGAAAATGTTGCAGAGGAAAACATAGCCACAAAGAGCTGCAGATACACAGGGCTTTCTACCAAATACACTAAGATAGCTGGAAAGACACTCTTCACTCCCAGATAAGTAGTATCAGGAACAGGTGATGTGCCCCCGAGTGTGGGAGGGGGTGAAAGGAGTAGCATATATTGTGAAAACATCATGTGCAAGTGAGGAAAATTGTAGAAGGAGTAAGACAAGATATGTTTCTGACTTACCATGTCAAAGAACTCTCAAGCCTGATCACCTTGACTTCACTAACTAAGGACCACCATTAATGGCATCAGTGATATGCTGTTACATATAAAAAGCTAATTCTGAATATGTGTTGAAGACACTTTATACACTTTGTTTATGTTAACAATTTGTTGAAGACACTTTGATATATTTTGCATCCATATTGACGATTTTTAATGTGCCAGAACTAAGCAATAACAGTGTGTTTTTTATAAAAGTGTTTAGCAGAGGTTTATTTTAAAATATAAAACCAGCCTGACTTACCTCTCTTCTATCTTTGCTTTTCTGCGTGTGTATGTACACACATATTCAGCTGTAAAATCATATATAAACGTTCTACATGTCTTGACTGATTTTATACTGAGATGTAAAGAGGCAGAGGCATCATTCATAACTAAAGAGAAAAACCAAATCTGCATTTTAAATGTCTTTTGATTTACAGGTACGTTATCAGCTGGTATGCCACATCATAACATCTAAAATCTTTGCACCTGCTATTCCTTAGCTTGCATTTCGACCCTGTTTCCTCTTGACATGATACAGATTGGTTGTCTGTGGCAACTAGGCCTAACTAGAGAGTTAACTCTTAGTTTGCTGGGTCTTTTGGCTTCCTTGTATCAGAAGTCATCAAGTCAATGCAACTACTCAAGCAAGCACAGTTAGTTCTTGTTGTTTGCTTGTGGTTTAAAGGGACTTAGGTGACATTTTTCTCCATTTCAGCTCTGAAAAATGAATAAACAACTGAAAGTTCTGCTCAAATTATTTATGACATAAAAATGAAAACACCTTAGCTATTCATATTCTTTGGTTTTTCATAGTTTAAAAATGAGCTTTAATACTACCAATCAGACAGTGACTAAAGAGACATACTTTTAACTCCAAATATTAGGTCTAGTTTGTTGATTAATGAGCTGATTCTGGGTCATTCATTCCTGATTTGCTGCCCACACACAGAGTATTTCTCTGAAGCCTCACTTAAAAATAAATCAGTTCTTAAGAAACAGAAAAGACTCATCGTCTCCAAGCCACACACTGGAAACAATGATAACCAACATATACATCTTAATAATTTCCCTTACTGCATAGAAAAATAATCTCATGCAAGCTAAGTTCAATTAATTATTTCTAGTAAAGAAACATATAGATCAGGGTAAACACACACACAGATCTTTATTCATTGCCTAGAATTTTATTAATTTTCTAATACATTGTCAGTTATTTAGATGGGAAAAACAGGAACAGTCCTCAACTTTGGGTTCTTTATTGTCTCCCTATTCTTTCATCCATCTCTGTCTCCCATAACTCAGTGATTCTTGACTTCCATTAATCACCAGTCCACTTGACACAGTTCTGAAAAGCCAAACCAGAAAGAAATAACCTGCTTTAGCGACATCTCTTAATGTTTTTTAATAAAAAAGCCGTTCCAACTAGTACTAGCTTTTTCCTTAAGATATTGCAGGAAAACCAAAAAAAGGCAGCAAGGAAAATAAACAATTTACAGAAATGTACCTTTGCAAACAGATAGTGGAGAGGTGATGAAGTCCCAGAGCAGATAGAACAGCTAACAAATAAAGATAAATTCATGAAGATTTACACTTCAGTTGTTCTTGAATTCTAAATTTGATAACATTTAAATTATTGTGCTTAATATTCTTATTGATCACTGCTAGGATTTCAAGGATACCAAATATATGGTTGTGCAAAATGTTTCAGAAAAAAAAAAACCAAACCAACTACATCATTGGTGATCACCATTCACTTATATTACACTGTTATCAAATTATATGTTATTATTTTATGCATAAAGTATCTAAAAAAAATATTAAATAAAACATTAAGTAAATAAAAATTTGAACCAGAGAAAACTGGATATCAATTAAGAAGTGTCTTTGCTAATGATAAATAAAGTAATTCACTGAGGAAAAAATAGAAATACAAAGTAATTCAGTATTTTTTTCTGTCTGAACAGGCTTTTTAAAACTAAACTGGCAATGAAAGTGTTCTCTTTTTTTTTAGCCAGTTTTACTCTTAAAAGTTACAAATGGGTATCTCAGCTGCACATAATATGTATCAGCTGCAGCTACAAACATCTCATCAGAAATGTAAATAAAACTTCAAAAGCTTAAGCCGGAGAACTGAAAAGCACAAGCATAAAGCTAAATTACCTGAGAAAGAATTCAGCTGTTATAAATATCCTAAGTCAGACATTTGCTTGTGACCTAGAAATACCAAGTTCCCTTCTTAGCAAGTGAATGAAAAGCATACCTCTAGAAAGGGTTTAATTTTTTTTTCATCCCAAAATAAGTGTCCAGGATGGCAACTCTGCACAGAGGCCTTTTATTCCTCAGTAGATTAAATAGAGCGCCTAGAGGGACTTGCACATCTCAAGATATTTCTTTAAGGCATTTAAATGCTAGGTGCCTGAATTCAGGTTAGAAAAATTGCCTCATAAGTTCTGTGATTTTCAAAGTGCTTGAGTTGCAATAGAAAACCTGGGGGATTTTGATCAACAGATTTCTGCATAAATATGAAAATAGAGAAAGACTGCATGGAAAAAATGTTAAAATGAACATGACTTTGGAATGTAACATTTTGTTTTACTGCCTTACTCTCTACCAAATCAAAGAGTTCATAATTTATTTCCCTTTATTACATAAACTGATGATCTACAAGTAAGAAAATATCTTGAGAAACAGAAGCTTGAAACAAAGTAGTTTAAAAAACAAAAGCAATGCTCTCATCCCTGTAGAAGTATAAAAGAAGTGAAAACTATCTTCTAGAAATGAAACAAACGCATTAATAACAAGAAATTAACAAATGTCAGGAACTAGTGGTAAATTACTGCAGACATTGAGGATAACATCAGACAATCTGGGCAGAAAATGCATATTGCAGATCCTTCTTTTTAAAGAATTGAGAAGTTAGTAGCAGAGGGGTAAAAAAATGAAAGCCTAGTGAAGTGATACTGTGGAAAAAAACAGATGTTATCAAAGCAGCAGAAATGTCAGCTGCCTGCTCTCTCATCTTCTCAGGTGCAATAAAGAATTCTCTAAACAGCTTTGCATCCCATATCTTTGATATTCTGGCCATCTGGAAAATAATGATATTTTCAAATGCACTATCACACTTAACCCAGAAAGAAAGGTCACATCAAAGTTTTTTATGTCAAGTGAAAGTGGAGTATTTTTGTTTTCTTTAAAAAATATAGATGCCAATTAAAAGTTTGTCTAGCAACTTGTTTTTTATTGATGACAACTGATCTAGCCAGCTAAAATATATCACAGATTCAAAACTCTAAATGTAGGCTCATTGTACATTCTGTATTTTTTAAAGATTGTCAAATATATGGTGATATGAGAACATTATTATCCGTAAGATATAAATCTGTTTAAATTATATCATTGACCAAATATAAATGATATATCCTGTATTCTGACAGAGAGCTAGAACTTCTTTTGGCATATGGATTTGGACTATTTACTTTATGGAGTCCCAGTCACCACCAGATTCCACTTTCAGATGTATCCTGGAGAAATAAAGACAAATAATGACAGGTCCTGCTAATAAGAATCTAAGGTTAATTTTATTCTACTCAGCATCAACACTTAGTTGAAGCAAAGTGTTATACTACTGCTTCATCTAGAATATTTAGGATTTAAGTGACTGATTTAATATGGATTTGGATATTTTATTCTGACTCTGAATTTTTTTAGGAGGTCTTTTTTGAATATTCTTATTTTACATTTTTTTTTTCTTTAATAATATTAATAAATACCTTTTTTTTTTGTATATTCTGGTAGAATTTAAAAGTTTAGATTTTGACTAAGATTAAATTATTGAAAGTGGAACTCAATTAAAAGAATGAGTTCAACATCATGCAGACAGGTGAAAAAATCCTTTAATCAAATGAAACAGAAGAAGCTGGGGCAATAAATAACATATAGTCGTGATACCAAGTATGCAACTGGTTTAATAGTTAAAATTGTTACTATCCTGACTCCAGTGCAAAACATGTGCTTATATATATGTATGTATTTTCTGCATGTCATTAACAGTCAACCCACAATGCTTCATACTTCTTACAAGAAAAATTCTATTCAAATAGCATATATAGAGGTTTTACTCAGTATATAAATATATCATTCTCTCAAGTTGAACTTCGTAAGAGCTATTCTACTAAGCAGTTTAAAACAGTTGATGGTGAGTAATAATGTTGAAATCTGTGGAAATATGAATCTGAAGAGGTCTATGAAGAGATATTTCTGCATTCTGTTCTTCCTTGGAGAAAAATATATAGTGTGTGGATTGTTAACTCACATTTTAAAAGCTATTGTTAAGGCATAATAGACTACAGAATATTTCTTGAGTAATTTTTAGGGCAGAGCAAGAATACTGAAGTCACAGCAATAGCGTGATAAAGGGATCTTGAGATTATTTAAATAAATCAGAATCTTCATTGTGCTTTAATACATTGTCATGCAGAGATCACAAAATGTCGTTAGACTTCAGAAAAGAGAAAATTCTATATCTGAAAAAACAGACTCACACATTAAAAAGATGGAAAATGCTGAGAAATGCAACAACAGAGACTGTGAATTATTCTGAGTCAACACAAAAGTTTTTACTTATTGCAGTCACCTTAGGGGCAAGAGATATTCAGTGTTCCTTACACGATGTTTGGGAAAGCAATATTAGCAATCAGTGCCTACTAGAGAAGAAATATATCCATATACATTTTTAAACACAGATAATCTAGTCACAGTTTGTGAATTGGTTGTGAAATTAAATTGTGAAATTAAAAAGTATTTCTGCATATGTTAATGCATAAGCAAAAGGAGCAAGATCCCCAAAAGGACATAATGCGCTTATCTGTCATTGTAGGTGAAAAAGCCAAAATGTCTCATTCAACTGTTGTTTGATATTCTAGGTATGTCTGGTTTCTTAAGTCTCTGCCTAGGGAACAGCCTAAATCTTGCCTAAGGAATCTGGTATTGTATTTTTAGTTCAAGTGTGATTTTAATGTATAACATAATACATAAAACATATCATACAAAACTGAAGGAGGTGCTAATGTATATAAGCTGTATATAAGCATTCACCTGGGATATGGATAATATGGATAGTTTAGCTCATTAAGTTGGTGAAAATTATAATAAAACCTTAATTTTTAATTGTGGATTTTTATCCTACATGGAGAGTCTTTCCTGGTACTTTTAAGAATAAACATTTCCTAAGGTTTGTCTGTCTTTAAAAGCTTTATTTTTCTAATTGGCAAAGTACCCACCCTGTATTGTACTTTCTGCCATTATGTAGAAATAACCTCAATGTTTATTTTTCTTATCAACTGTTTCTTAACCTTTAATCCACTCACACACACACACACACAAAAGGAAATGAAAAAATACTATCATACTACCAACATTTCAATTAAAATTGCTTCAAGGAAAGATTCAGAATATTTTGCTCACAAAATCTTGTCTTTCAGCCTCAGCCTCCTGGAAGTTATTTTATATTTTATCTGACTGTCAGATCTTAAGCTAATGTATGTTAGCAGCAAGTATTTTCATGTCATTGGAGCACACTCATTTTAAAACCCATGGTGCTCCAGTGATTCTTTCTCCTGTTATTACAGAACATAATGGTCCTTCTCTGAAGGTTCTCGTCACTGTATTGGCAAAATATAGTCCTCCTCTCCCAACAGTGGATGATAATGGCAATGTCAAGCCCCAGATATTCCTGTAAGAGGCACCATATATCTTAACAATATTCTTCATTTGGGGGCATGTTGTATTTTGAGGTAAATTAGAATCAGTTTTGTGACTAACTCAGTTCTTGAAAGTAATTTAATTCTCTGAAAACTAACTGCATGTTTTTGAGACAGTGTTCTACTCTAAAGTCATAACACAGGACATTCATATGCATAAAGGCCAATGCTTATGCTTACCCAAGGCCATCCTCGAGATGGTGGAAAAGGAGCTGCAGTTGCCAGGAGGGATGAATAAAGTAGGTAACCCTAAACTGATCAACAGAGTATTGCATCCCATATGGGTCATACTCAATACAAGAATGAAAGATCATGAGGGTCTCACTGTCTTCTGCAATGGCCAATGTCCAGTGAGGATCACATCTGTCTGATTGCTCCTGATCCCAAATCTGTGTATTCCTAAATCCAGTTCATGAGTCTGACACCCTCCTAACTGTGGACCCAGTCCCTCACGTCTACTCTGCAGCATTTGTGGTGACGTATAATCATCGAGGGGAGGGGTAGGTGAGTGATTTTTTATATTTGTATATATTTTATTATTTTTAATTATTTTCATTGTTATCATTTCATTAAAGCTGTGGTTCTAGTTTACAACCTGTAAGCCCTTTTCCTCTCATTTCCCTCTGTTGTTTCCCTGTGGGATGTGTGTGGAGAAGGGTTTCTGGAGGCTCAACTGCACAGGTTTAGCTGCTAAGTTTGGCCAGTGGGGCTAAACCTTGAGAGGGCAGCAGCTGCCACGCACTGCCGTATTTCTAGATATCGAAGAAAATCACAGCATTTTTTAGTGTTTTCTTAACACACTACATCATACTAAGCAGACAGGATTTCCAAATAGACTCCTGTAAAACTAACCTCCTAATCCCTTGTGCTGTACTACAGTGCACCTAAAGGGAGAGGGAAGCCTTCCCATTGCAGAGGGAATCAGAATAACATTATTCAAGGCTTCCTCCTTGCTGGTGTGAATCTTCTTGCAGCTTATAGGTTTTCTTTTTTACCCTGACATAGAAAACCGTTAACATGAGACAGTGCTCCGGTACTAGCTGCTGTGTCTTTGTTTAAAATGATGGGGTCCATTTATAGTTGGAGGAATGATACCTAAGCTGGAAACCCTAGAAAAGTCAGAGCATTTGGTTCAGGCATGGGTCTCTGGCTATGTGTATTCTTTAACTATCTGAAAGTATGGTTTAGGTTTGCACTGACTAGCAGTCTGCCAGAGCAGAGGTAAGTATCAGGGCTCAGAAGAAGCTGGAGATTGTCTCCCATGTGCAGTTTGTGTGAGGTCACCTTGGGCTGGGAGAAAGAGCCTTAGGCATGAAATCTGAACCCTGAGATTTTTTCTCATGGTATAAAACTTTTTCTTGTTTTATTTCCATGGATTCTGTTCTCTATGGCTGAGAGAAAAGAAATATTCCTTTACCAGACTCAACAAAAAAACCCCACATTTTACTTAGTGAACAGACTATATAATCAATACAGAGATGTTTAAAACACATTATTATAGTAGCAGGCACAGAAAAATTTGTCTTACTGCATGTACCTTCCATGGTTTTGTACCATGCATGCCCAGTAAGAAAAAACCCTAAACCATACAATTCTTTCTTAAACAGAACCATCCTTTGTTTACGTTCCACATAAACTTTTTGTTTAAAAAAATTTTATTCCCCAAGTGTTAAGATTTACAATCTTACCACTCGTATTAAATCCCACTGAGATAAATACAGCATCTTGCTTCAGTCAAGAAAAAATGTAGACGGATTTTTTTTTCAACATAAGTTATAACTCTGTACCTGACTACCATCCCTGTTAGAAGAGAGAACTCTTATAAGAAATTCATCCTGCGTGTGAAAGGTCAGATTCAGAGGCTAAGCGTTATACAGCAAGCCTCTAGCCTTGTTGTTACAGAAGCCCAGAGGAGCAAAAATATGTTCAAGTCAGGCAGTAATGGGAAAAGAGACATCCAAAAAAAAAAAGCTCTGAACAAGAAAATAATACCTACCTCTGTGTTCTCTCTCAGAGAAAGAGCAGGCAAGAAGGAAAAAAAAACCCCAAACAGAGAAAAAAGCCCTCTATTGTAGAAGATTTAAGTGCAAGAACATGTATCAAATAAAGTAAATAATTTATATAAAAATCAAATTAAAAAAACATTACCTCCTAAAATGATTCTTGGAATATATTATAGTTATCCAAAAACTGAAATATGAAAAAAGACTACTTAAAGATGGCAAAAATATGAAGGCATAGAAAAGTTAAATTATCTATATAAGTTAACCTTGCAGCAACATGATGTTATGCAATAACCATATGATTATTTTTCTAATTTGTGGTCTCTGAGGACTCACTTTACCTGTGAAAACATTCTTACCTCCTCCCATGCTGCATGGACAACAGTGACTAAAATACAGCCTGCAATGTCAAAATTTGGGCTGTTGTGTAGAGCAGAGAAAATACTATAAGCTGATACTTGCGCTATATATTTCATTGGAGATGTAAAAATGTAGAAATCATTTCTCTCACACATGAACGTATTGTTTTGGGTTTTTTTAAGTCAGTTTCTGTACTTGTCTCTTCACACTCTTTTCTGTCATCTTCTCATGACATCTCATCAAAAGCCTGTCCACTGCCTATTACACAGCTTACTGTTTCATATGCCTTGAGCCAAGGCAATCTTACTTTGCCTTATGACATGGAATATGACATTATGAGATACGTATTTTCTTACTAATGGAAAAAAATTATAAATGGCTACTCTGAGTGCTATGGCTATGTAAGTATGTAGGAGGTAAAAGCCTATGAAAAATGTAAGACTAATTCCTGTTCACTTAAGTGAATATAGGACATTCTTAACAGCTATTAATCTGTACAGTAATTAGCATTAGTCTTGCAAACTGAAGATAATGCAAAGTACTTAGCTGAAGCATAAAAAGTTCCAATGGTTCACAATTAGCAAACAGCTTCCATTTCTGGAAAATAATTCTCCCAATTATTACAGGATGTATCTAATTACTGTGAATGAATACAAATTGATTACCCTGTCTAGATCATATTTTCAACATAAACATTTCTCCAGTGTGTTCATGGATTGAAAGTAGCCCTGAAGAGGAGGACTGGGGGATGTTGGTAGATGAGAAGCTCAATGTGAGCTGGCAATGTATGCTTGCAGTCCAGAAAGCCAACAGTATTCTGGGCTGCATCAAAAGAAATGTGAGTAGCAGGTTGAGGGAGGCGATTCTCCCCCTCTGCTCTGCTCTCGTGAGACCTCATCTGGGGTACTGTGTTCAGCTCTGGAGCGCTCAGCACAGGAAGGACATGAGTCTGTTAGAGCGAGTCCAGAGAAGGGCCACGAAGATGACAAGAGGGCTGGAGCACATGAGGACAAGCTGAGAAATTTGGGCTTGTTTAGATTAGAGAAGTCTCCAGGGAGATCTTAACACCACCTTCCAGTACTTAAATAGGGCCTACAGGAAAAATAGGGAGGGACTTTTTGTCAGAAAATGTAGTGACAGGATGAGGGGTAATGGTTTTAAGCTGAGAGAGAGGAGATTTAGATTAGATACTAGGAAGCATATTTTTACTGTATGACTAGTAATGCAGTGTAACAATTGCCCAAAGAAGTTTTGGATGTTTCATCCAAAATTAGTGAGAATCAGCAACAGGGATGGCAAGTTCTGCAGTCGGGTGCTAAATCAAGGCTAAAAGGCAGTTGCCAGAGCAGGGGAAGCCCAGGAAACCCAAGAGGGAGTCAGTAGCAAGCAGCTCCTGACTCCTGGAAGCAGCAGCTGCCATGTGGCAGCTGACACATCAATGAGTGGTTCCAGAAGATTTATACGGCCCGTAGGGAGCGCTGGTGACCGGTGTGATGCAAACAGGAGCAGGCAAACAGATGTGTGGTTCATCAGAAAAGTGGAATGCAGCAGACTGCGCGGTCCGTTTGTGCAGGCAGGGTGAGCAGGAAGGGCGCTGGAACTTGGCCAGAAGGACCAGAGAACCATGGTGGCCACTCGGCAGAAAATTAAGGCTGCTCCAAGCTCTGTACCAGCTGTGACTGATTCAGCTTCCCAGACAGAGCCCAAGTGGGTGCATGCTGCCAACCAGATGCTGGGCTACAGGGTGTGTGTCCATCCTGCAATGGTATCAGACACCAAAGAGGAATTCTTTTGTGGGAGTTGGGCTTGGGAGAAGGAATTCCTCTACTTGGTGACAGAAGTCAGGGAGGAGGTGAGCAGACTGAGGGAGTGTGAGAGGGAGATTGACCACTGGAATAGCATCCTATGCTCCCTGTCTCAGACCCAACAGGCAGGCATGCCTTGTATGACAGAGAACGCCCCATCCTCTCTCCAGTCAGTTAAGGAGAGAAATTTAGGAGATGGAGGTCAGTGGCATCAGGTTCCTGCCCGACGCAGCAGGTGTGTCTCCCCTGTGCCAGCCTCAGCCTCCCAGGTTCCCTTGCACAACAGATATGAAGCACTGAAAGTGGAACCAAACTTCAGTGAGGATGATGGGTCTCACAGCCTAGAATTGTTCCCTAGGTTAAGACACACTAAACCATCCACCAAAACAGCCTCTATTAAGAAGAAAAGAGAGGTCATTGTCATAGAGGACACAGTCCTCTGAAGGGAACAGAAGGCCCTATCTGCAAATGAGACCCATTACTTGGGGAAGTCTGCTGCCTTCCTGGGGCATTGGTTAGAGATGTGGAAAGAAAACTTCCAACTCTGGTCAAGCCCACAGATTATCATCCTCTATTGATTTTCTAAGTAGGTAGTAACAAAATCCATACAAGGAATCCAAGGGCAATGAAAAGCGACTTCAGGGCAGACTTTGGACTGGTTGATAAAGTTCCATGGGAGAAAGTCTATAAAGGCAAAGGAGCTCAAGAGGTCTGGATACTCTTTAAGAAGGAAATACTGGGGGCAGAAGAGCAGGTCACCCCTATCTGCTAGAACATGAGCTGGTGGGGGAGAAAACCAGCCTGGTTGAGCAGAGAGATCTGAGTGAATAACAGAAAAAAGAGGGAAGTATATGAGCTTTAAAAGGACTACAAAGATGAAGTGAGATCATGTAGAGAGAAAATCAGAAGGGCTAAATCCCAACTAGAACTTAGATCGGCCCATTCTGTGAATAATAATAAAAAATCTTTCTACAGGTTTATCAACAATAGGAGGGCCACGGAAAATCTCCACCCTTTACTGGACACAGAGGGGACAATAGTGACAAAAGATGAGGATAAGGCTGAGGTGCTTAATGCCTTCTTTGTCTCAGTCTTTAATAGTAAGGTAAGATGTTTCCTGGGTACTCAGCCTCATGAACCAGAAGAGAGGAATGAAGAACAGAAAAAGCTCCTATAATCCATGTGGAAATTGTTAAAGACCTGCTTGGCCAATTAGACGTTCACAAGTCTATGGGGCTGGATGGGATCCACCTGAGTGTATCAAGGCAGCTGGCAGAGGTGCTTACCAAACTCCTTTCCACGATCTACCAGCAGTCCTGACTGACTAGGGAAGTTCTGGAGGCTAGCAGAGGTTACATGCATTTACAGGAAGGGCTAGAGAGAGAATCCATTGAACTACAGGCCTGTCAGTATGACCAAGTGACAGGGAAGGTCATGGAACAGGTCATCTTGAGTACTAGCACACAGCACACGCAAGACAACCAGTCAGCATGATTTATGAAAGGCAGGTATAGCCTAACTAACCTGATCACCTTCTGTGAAAAGGTGACAATGGATCAGGGAAAGGTTGTGGATGTAGTATACTTGGATTTCAGTAAAGCCTTTGACGCTGTTTCTCACAGTATTCTACTTGAGAAACTGGCCTCCACTGAGCTGGACAGGCACACCCTCTGCTGGATAAAAACTGGCTGGATGGCCTGGCCAAAAGGGTTGTGGTAAATGGAATTAAATCCAGTTGGAGGCCGGTCACAAGTGATATTCCCCAGGGCTCAGTGCTGAGCCCAGTAATGATCAATATCTTTATGAATGACCTGGACGAAGGGTTTGAATGTACCCTTAGTAAGTTCGCGGATGGTACTGAGCTGGGAGGAAGTGTTGATCTGATGGATAGTAGGGAGGCTTTTCAAATGGATCTGGATAGATGGCTGAGACCAACAAGATGAGGTTCAACAAGGCCACATTGCGAGTCCTGCATTTGGGACACAAAAACTCCATGCAGTGCTACAGGCTTGAGGAAGAGTGTCTGGAAAGCTGCCTAGCAGAGAAGGACCTGGAAGTGTTGGTTGACAGCCAACTGAACATGAGCCAGCAGTGTGTATAGGTGGCCAATAAGCCAAATGCATCTTGGCTTGTATCAGAAACAGTGTGGCCAGCAGGACCAGGGAAGTGATTCTGCCCCTGTACTCGGCACTTGTGAGGCTGCACCTTGAATACTGTGTTCAGTTCCAGGCCCACCACTACAAGAAATACATTGAGGTCCTGGAACGTGTCCAGAAAACAATGAAACTGGTGAAGGGGTTGGAGAACAAGGCTTACGAGGACCAGCTGAGGGCACAGGAGTGGTTTAGCTTGGAGAAGAGGAAGCTGAGGGGAGACCTTATCACTGTCTACGAGTACCTGAAAGGAGGTTGTAAAGAGGTGGGTGTTGATCTCTTCACCCAAGTGACAGGTGATAAGACAAGAGGGAATGGCCTCAAGTTGTACCAGGGGAGGTTCAGATTAGACATTAGGAAAAATTTCTTCACTGAAAAGGTTATCAGGCACTGGCACAGGCTGTCCAGGAATGTGGTTGAGTCACCATCCCTAGAGGTGTTAAAATGATAGGTAGATGATGTCCTTGCTTTAGGATATGATTTCGTAGTGGACAAGTACAGCTGGACCTGATGATCTCAGAGATCATTCCCTACCTAGTAGTTCTATTATTCTATACCTGGAGGTGTTCAAAGCCAGGTTGAATGGGGCTTTGAGCAACCTAATCTAGTGGATAGTGTCCCTGGCCATGACAGAGGGGTTGGAACTGGATTATCTTTAAGGTCTCTTTCAACCCAAACCATTCTGTAATTCTACGATTCTATCATTAATTTTCTTTCTTTTTTTTCCCTTTTGTCAATAAATTTCTGAAATACCTTTCTTTTAATACTGGTAAGAAATTTTAATTTAGTCTAGATTATGAACACTTTCATGAAAGACAGGAAGAGTAATGATATTGCTACTTTTAAAAGAGTAAATTAGATTCTTGTAGATAAATTCATAATTTGGAATATGATTTAAGATGCTAGAATTTATGGAATATCCTAATAATGAAAATAATACTTATTATTTCATCATCTTCTAATGAAATAGCATGACTCTCATTCTGCTGGTATTAAAAGCAAAAAGTGTGTGCAAATCTCTGGCTGTTGAAAAGCCTGTTTAAAAGGCAATTAGAATGTATTTATTATTATTGTGAAGGTGTTCTGTGATGGAAACAAACCTATCCACTAATTTATATCTGATTCTGTGTCAAGCCCCTATCTTAACTAAAAATTTTAATCTCTGCTATATATATGGCTTTTTTTGATTATATAAATGGTATATATTTTTATATACAAACCATACATATATCTCTATACACATGATGCTATTTCCTTTAGTAAAAGCTTAACATTCTGGAACTATTGCATTATATCACTGATCCAGACTGAAAAAAAGGAAAAAATGTATGACATTGAGAAATGTTCTGTACCTATGTGAAATCATGCATTGTGTATGTGATATTATATATTGAAATCTAATATTGAACTATTAAACCTCAGGCCAGTTAAAGTTAATGTTTTTGCCATACAAAGAAAATGTATTGCAACGAGAGGTCCACCTTATAAGTTGTTTTGACGAGAACGTTTTTATGTGGTTACAAGCGTTGCAACTAAACATCATGAATATCATGAATAATCTGCATGTGGAGGTAGTAGTCAAAATAATTAAAGGGTAGCCCAGAATAAAAATCTAACTATCCTGCAGAAGGCAGAAGAACTAGTAAAGGTAGACAACTAAGGTGCACTGCATAAAGTGGTCTCATTACATATTCATAGAGAAAAAATTTTTTACTCAGAGAGTGGTGAAGCATTGGAACAGGCTGCCCAGAGAAGTGGTGGAGTCTCCATCCCTGGATGTTTTCAAAAAGCATGTAGATGGGGCACTTTGGGGCATGGGTTGGTAGGCATGGTGGTGCTGGTCTGATGGTTGGACTTGATGATCTTAAAGGTCTTTTCCAACTTTAATCATTCTGTGATTCTATGATTCTATTGCTGTAATACAGCCTTTAGAGCTGTAGTACAAACGAGAAACTTTTCAAAGAGGCCTAAAAAAAAAAGACACAGAATGAACTCTGCAAAATGCAGTCTTGTGCCCATCTAGGAAAGGCATTTTGTCTTCATCTTCTATCAGTTTTCTAACTTTGTTTTATCCATTTTTTATGTTATCAAAGTATAATCTATATTTTTTGTTTTAACTCCATAGTAAGTACTACTGTTATGTGATGGTACTGAGCAATCTCATTTCTCATCAAGATTGACAGGAGATAAGATAATTTAGCATTACAGAGAGTATTTACAATTGTAGGACTTGGAAAAAGTGAAGAGAGGTAGATGCACATATTTTGGTTTTTTTCACTGTGTAAGAAGTGACATAAGGAACACTATGCTGGATTTTCTTAATATTACATAAAAAGCCACATAAAAATACATAAAAGTAATGTTTACAGAGGAAAAGCAGTAATGAATTAGTAATATCAACTCATTTTAGAATAGGTCTAGACTTATGTGGTGTCTGCTGAAAATCCAGGTCAATGGGTTGAGCAGCATCTCTGCGAAGCTAAGTATCAGTTCCTACATATGATTTGAGCTCTTTAGGACCCCTTATCTCCACCACTCAATTTCTTGAGTAAATTCTCGTGAGTTTGGCTTCAACTATGAGCTGAAAATTTTTAAAACATTGAAAAAAATATTTATTGTAGTTTCACTAAATATTTAGATTTTAGAGTTCAACTTTCAGCTGTGTTGAGTAACCATTTTTCTAAGAAAAGGATAAGCTAGGAAGATTGAAGTAGAAGGCAAAACCCAAACTGCTAAAGTATTACTGATTCTTTATATAATACGTTCTGATCTTTCTTGAATTTGATAAGTAGAGCAAAGTCTGCACTTATCATACTATAATGGAATCATACTAGTATTCTAGAATAATTGGTGTCTTGGGAGCTGCTGTAAAATCACATTTATTTAGGGATAAGAAGAACTACCCTTCTTAGAGATAAGGGATATTAATTGGCCTGGCAAAATTTGAAGAGCGAAAAAGATAACAGCACAGAACTCAGAGGCAATAAATAATCCTTCTATTCGGCTTTCATCACAAAAACGAATCTGTGAGCAGTTAGAGATGCTATTGGACATTATAAATACTGGGAAATGCAGAATTATAGCTGTCACTTAATCCTTGATGAGGTAGTATCCTCAAAGTAACTCCATTACCATTACATATTTTTAGGCAGAAGACACCATTTTATCATATACAGATCTTGAAATTGTGAAGCTACTGAGCTGCACATACAAATAAATCAATTTCAGAGCAAAATAACTGTTGTAATACTCCATCTAAGTCAGTGTATTACAATAAACCTGTTTTTTCAACTTGTGTTTCGGCTCATACCTTGCATAAAAATGGGCAAAACCCCCTAACAAATCAGTAGTTGTTAGGTACTCTTACACGCTGTATCATTCTTGCTCAGCTCTTAGATGACTATATAAGTCATCCAATACCAAACAATGAGAATTAAACAATTTTGCGTATTTAATTTCTATATTTTCTCACATTTAACATAAGTTATGACTAAATTATACAGTTATTTTGTTGTGATTAACTGACACATAGCAGAATTATTTATGAGCCAGACACAAGTTCTGACTCCAGAAGACCTTAACATGTTATTTGTGAGAAATCAGGAGGGTATATGAAGAAAGAAACCAATTTTAAAGCACAGCATTGACCATTTTGATTTTTAGTTTACCGGCAACTGTCATGCAGACTTACAGTCTCTTATCTATGCACAGCGCAAAGGCAGGAAAGTTCACCTGGTATGTAATGAGACACTCTGTCCTGTGATTAGAAAAAAAAGAAAAATATCATTTTTGTCAAAACCATGTAGCAAAGCCAAGGAAGAGTAGGGGCAAGGGACATATTTGCAAGTCTCAGTGAACAAGTGATGGTAATCTAGTTGTTAGTATTAGTTTTGTCCCTTGTTTCAGTCAGGAAATTCAGTTAATTTCTTGATGCGTCTGAGAGAGCAAGATAGTTAATAGAATACAAATCACCAAAAGTTAGAAAGAAGCTTGGAAAAATAGTACAGTAATAAATCTCAGCCACCAGCTGTGGAGGCAAACTATAAATAATGCAAAGCAGGAGAGGAGAAGCACGTTTCCTTTTTTTCAGTGGCAGTGTAGTTGAAGACAAAACAACCTGCTTGCTGCTTGTATTTTTTTCTAATCAGCAAGAGGACACTGCTGCAGCTATGCAAAATTGCCAGATGCTGCACACATGCTTTTTTCTTTTCTCTCATTATTTTTGTTATTATACTCCTTGTTTTGCCATTGACCCTTCCCAGTAATTACGAGACCCTAAGAGCTTTCACTTGTGCAATCAGATCTAACTCCATTATTATCTCCTTCTTTGTCTGCTCGTCTTGAGTCCACATATCTCTGGGTTTTTTATTTACCTACTGCTTTAATCCTAGATATTTGTTCTTTCATTGTATCATAGTATAAATCAGAAAAGTCTATAGCCATGTATTTTATAGTTCCCTTCTGTAATAAAAGGAGAAAAACCTCTCATGTTAAATTTGCTATTAAGGATCTAAAATACTTACTAGGAAACATGTCAGTAAATATATGCAAAAATATGTGTTCAATAACCCCCCCCTTTATTTTTTTAATTCAAAAAGAGGTAGAAATCCTGTATTTCAAAGAGTAAAAAGGAACAAAAAAACAGAAATGGGATTTAATCCTATGATTGCTGGATGTTGCTGAATGTTGAAATGTTGCTTTAGTAAACATTTAGCAGGATGCTTATATTCAAGCATGAGAGATATATGAAAGAATTACTGTATTAGACTTTAAGCAAATGGTGAATTAGGACCCGAATATTCAAAAATTCAGTGTATGATTTTGAACACTGATGATAAAAATACTTTATACAAAATAATGTGCTAAATAATTCCTAGGGGCTAAACCTTTGTAAATGTTAACTGAGGTAGTATTGGAAATAAAACCCAGATATTGGATTGCTTTTTCTTTTTTCAGAATCCATAGAATGTTTGCCAATAGAAATGTGCCCTGCAAGTTAGTTAAATATCAGAAGGTTCAATTCAGAATCCCAATACTCTGAAAAATACAGAAAAAATGTCAATTTTTACCCAGTGTTCCATGTTATCTTGCATTTATGAAAAGTACACATACCTTTACTGCTGTAATATGCCATTCCCAAAGATAACTCCTTTTAATATTAGAAATTTTGAGGAACTGGAACATGCTGAAGATTTTTTTCTCATTAGAGGATATTTGTCTCAAAGAGAAAAGAAACTACAGAAGACTATGCTCATTCCAAACTTATTAAAATGTGCATATCCCTTATGAAACTTACGTCTTCTGTAAAAAGCTGATTTTGTCTGCCTTATCATGGTATCATTGTAACATGGTACTTACAAATAAATGTAAGAAAGTATGGCCATGACATGTAGAAATGTTTAATATAAAGGTTTTAATTTGGTTTTGCTGTAAGTGCACAAAGAATAGAAAACATGATCAGTGTTTTTACCAAACACAGTAAACAGTCAGGGTAGTGTTACACACACAAATCCTTGTACCCATTCCTTTCACTCGTGCAATGTTCACTCTTCCACTGCCTCTCTGGCTGCTAAGGTAAATGACTTTAATTTGGCATGTATGTGAGTGTATAAAGGGAATCATCAACATCTCAAGTCCTTTGCTGGACAGGAGCATAATGTTGATGTTGACTGTTTCCTTTTCTAGCTTCTAGGATTCCCTTGAATTTGTTTTCATATATTTGATAACATACTTGTAAACCTTGCTCTTGGTCTGCAAGTCACATCCAAATTTACTACATGATGTGGTGCATTGTACGTGTCAGAATATTTTTTATTGTTCTGTCATGGCTGAAACTAGTTGTTCAGATGCTGGTCTGCATTTCTTTAAACAAGCATATGTGTGTGTTTCTTAAAGCCATGGCATCCCTGGTGTCAGCCTGGCCCCTGTCTCCTGTCATCTGTTATCTGTGCTCCTTCATCCACATCCTGTTTTCCCAGTCGTCAAGGCTTGCACTGTCAAACAAGGACTGTATTTCTCTACGTAGCACAGTATATCAGTCATAAATACCTTGTTATAAATGCTTACTACTACTATTTGCACAAAAACTATGAGCCTATCATATAGAAATAATGTCTAACGCAGCCATTAAAAAAATTAAATATATTATCTTTAGAAAAAGGAAGATGTTAGAAAAATTGCTGTCACAGCTAAAGCAAGTAAAAATAAAACTGCAAGCATTGAAGACAGGGTCAGACAAGTCTGACAAGCCTCTGCTTTGAGGACCTGCAAACTCAGGTCCCTGTTCCTAGCAATGACAATACAGTATTATTGGGCTAGAAAGCTACAGTATCTTTCAATTTACCTCTGCTTAGCAGCTAAGGCATCTAGGGTGCTGCTATGGGCAGCATGGATTAGGGAACCTTCTAGCTTCCATTTCTTACTCTACTGAATTTTTATAAATATTATTATTTATAAAGTAATTGAAATAGAATCTGCAGCTCAGCACTCTCCTTTATTCTAGGTGCAGCTGCACAAGGTATAGTGAGTTATTCCAGCAAAGCAGAATACAAAGACTTCTGTTTAGCTGCAGGGGATTAAGAATCTTTTGCTCTCTGTTATCTTCCAGTAGCCCATTTTATTAATATATTTAAAGTGATGATATGGGTTCAAGTCCCTTCATCGGGGTTAAAAAGAACTATTTCATCCATATACTCTATGAGATTCTTAAGCAGTCGGTCACCAAGTAAACTAAGAGCACGTTACTTCCTTCTTACTACCATTTGCCTTGATTAAGAGGGCTACGGCATCTGATTATGCACAACAATTGATAATATATATTAAGAATTATTGCTGGTATTATATATAAATTGAAATATGTATATATATTGAAACATATATTGTTACTGGAGCTTTTAATTTATTTATGCAATGGCTGTAATGACCTAAAATAGGGATCTGCAATGTAGCAGTTAAGCAAATATCCTCTAGTCTTTCACTTTAAAATATTACTCATGCTTGTTTCTGAATACAAATTTTTTCATTATAAAACAGGGTAAATAACCTACATTCTCAAAAGAATAAAATAAACTTCTTTTGTTTCAAAGAAATATGTCCTGATTTATACAGCAAAACCAGAAAAATTATTAGACACAATAGTCACACACTGGGAGGTGTAGGATGCTGCCTACGCCTTGGCAGTAGTTGTAAGTATTCAATATTTCTGTAACTCCATTTTTTCTCATAGTTTTAGATGCTATGGACAGAAAAGTTCTTCCAGTAGACCTCAAGTTTCTCCCATAAGAGCAGAAACAGATCCTTCCTTCCTTCCTTCCTTCCTTCCTTCCTTCCTTCCTTCCTTCCTTCCTTCCTTCCTTCCTTCCTTCCTTCCTTCCTTCCTCCCTCCCTCCCTCCCTCCCTCCCTTCCTTCCTTCCTTCCTTCCTTCCTTCCTTCCTTCCTTCCTTCCTTCCTTCCTTGGAAAAGATCCCTGTCCCACAGGTAGATAATTAGAATTAGATGTGTGTTACCAGGCTGCACAGGTAAGTGGTTAAGCCAACAATCCCTGGGGGTATTTAAACATGTGACACTTAAGGATATGGTTTAGTGGTGGTCTTGACAGTGTTAAGTTTATGGTTGGATGTGGTCATCTGAAAGATCTTTTCCAACCTAAATGATTCTATGATTCTAAGTAATCATGTTGCAATTTATGACCACTTTTCTTGTAGCACTCTATTTGGAACATAAAAGCTAATAAGCTTCTAAGCTTAAAGGGATAGGTATGTTTCCTGACTTCTTTTTTTTTAAAAAAGAAAAAAAAAAGTAGAAAAAAACAACAAAGGACTTCACAGGGGAAAAAACATAAAAATAAAAAGTTTGGTTTTAGCCAATTTTTTTTTTTGTGACTAGATGACAAAGTTCTTTACAAAAGGATTTGGTAGTATCTTAAACCTGAAACACCGAGATAAAGTCCAGGCTAATACTTTACTGGTAAAAATATGCAGTAGGAGTATCTCGGTGTTTCTTGGACCAAACAGCATGACTTCCATCCCAGAAGTGTACCTCTTAAGACCAACAGTGGCATCTGAAGAAAAACCAGTGTGATGGTCCCCTAAATCCCATCAGAGTGGTGTATTTCCCATGTGTCAATCACTTGCGATCATTCATCAGCTAATTCATTTATGAACTAGCTGGGTTCAGCTCCTCACTCATCTGCTAGTAAAGGGTGGTTGCTGTCTCCTTGTTTTTCTGTTGCTTGATGGTGGCATGCCTTTTCATGGCTTGATAAGCGTGCTGAGGAAATGAAATGCCAGTCCTGACTGGAACTAGTACAAATTTCCCTGTGGGTTGTGCCTCAATTGGCCATGGGCTGTTATCTAACTAGCCTCTCTAACATATCACAGAATGCATTGTTTAGATTCCTAGTCGAATTTAAAAATGTATTATTGCTGAGATATACCTAATGTTATTTGGGTCTGTATGTGATTAGCTCATCTTAGCAGACAAAATATAAATTCCTGAATTCACTCAAGTTAATTACAGTTTTGCCACTGAGTGCATTAGGGCTTCAATTTACTTTCCTGTGACTAAATCATTTTGAGAATCAGAGATACTGACAGTAGAATTTGTGAAGTCATAGAGAGTACTTTTTCAGTAAAACATAGAAGCTGTTTTCAACGAAGTCTCTTATCCATGTTATTATTGTACAGTGTACTGCCTTTACCGGTATAAACGTAGAACACATTTTAGAAACCACACATGTAGTAAAATGTATATGAAAACAAAACAGAGAGAGAATCAGTCCTTAGTGTTTAAGTTTTTATGTCTCAATAGATAAACACCCATGAGAAGCATCAAACTTCCAGCATAACTCATTTCAAGAAAACTGTGGATTTCAGTAAAAAAATATGACAAGAGTATTGGCTTGGAGAGTTGAAGCACAGATGGATAATTTGATCATTCCTTTATAATTGGACTTCTTCAGTGGATAGAGACCTAAGTGCCATTTCTTCAAGTGACATTCTAAACACAGATTCTCCTAAAATTAATGTTTTGAGGTTTAACAAAATTACTATTTTAAGTAAAGCTAGTTAAAAGAAAATTCTAAACATGTAATTAAATCTCAGGAGTAGTTATAAATATCAATTATGAAACCATCTTTTCATGCAAATTCATAAGAGTTGAAGAGATAGTCATGGACTATTTTTCCTTGCAGTAACCTAAGGGCATAAGCTACTAGCTCTTCAGTTTCCTCAGTTTTCCACCTAAGAACTGAATTATTCCTTAGTTAAAAAGGCACAGAACTATAAATGTATCACTAATATGCCAGATCCTGTTACATTATATCCAGTGTGACATCACATGGCAAACAGTAGATAGCTTCAAACAGCAATTTCTTTTATGATGCCTGGCAGCTTATAAATCTAATAAAGTCCTATCCTTGATGATGCCCATGTCATTCCTTTACAACATGATCTTTTTAACAAAATAGTCCGTCCCTTACAAATGCGCAGTTTTCTGTAAATCTGCTTTGATTAGGTGATGAAGGCAGAGTTCAGATAAGGTTTCTTATCTGCTGAAGACTGTATATTTGCTTTTAATAAAACTCTGCTGATAAGAATAAAACAGCCTCTTATTCAGGATGTAGTAATTAGAGATTAGGCTGTTGGAAATAGGACCTTGGTTTTACCTGAAAGAAAAATAGTTACGATGTCAGAACGGGACATGCAGACTAAAGCCTTTAGTTCTATGTCCACTTTATGAGGATGTAGAGAATGAGAATTATCTTGGAAACCAAATCAACGTCAATGAAATTTGTGGGAAAATGTAAAGCTTTAAAGTAACTAAAATAAGATGAGAAAACTTGTTCTCTTTATCCTTAAGTAATCAGGAAAGACTGTGGATCGCATTTGACTACAATTCTGAAACCACTATTAAGGAGGCAGTTATCCTAATTTTCTTAATTACAAGTGAAAAAGGATAACGTAAAATACTTTAATTATGTGTTTCCTTTCTTGCAAGTGTGCCAGCATTGTTCCTTCCTCCTGGTTGTATGTTTTGCATTGTGTTCTGTGCCTCTGTATTGAGAATTTTTTTTGCTGCACTAGTATCTTACCTTAATCCACAGAATTCAGCAGTGCCTTCTGTAAGGAAAACCAGATATTTCTAGTTTGGAAGCCAGGCTTTACAAAAACTTTAGAGCAGAATCTTAAAAATAACAAAACAAGTACTGCTGAAAGTCATTGAATCATGCTGGGAAATTACCTCTTTATCAATTATGCCTAAGCATTTTAATAACATTTCATACTGCTTGTGATTGCACACAAAAGATGAAAGATCAAGTGGCTGTTGTGAATAGGTAGATAAATTGGAAGGGTAAATGTAGCACTCTACACTATGATAGAGGCTCTTCTGCCATGACACTTAACCTTTGCAAAATAGTCAGTTTTATTCTTCCTGAAGCACTTAAAGTGTTTTTATTTTGATAACGATTGTGTGTGTCAGCCATAATAGCCTTGATTTCCCATGCTTTTCTATCATTAATAGGTAAGGAAAACACTCAGGAATTTATTCACCTGCTTGAGCAATGTCTATTGCCGTTGGTACACAATAACGTATTAGAGATATTTGAACAGGGATAGGAGGTGAAACACAGGACTTGAGAAAAAATGTACTTTCTGGCCTACCAACTGGTTGCTGTGTAGAATGTGATAGGGCACATAGAATAACACTAGACAACAGAATGCTCCTGTCAAATATCTTGGTTAAGCCAATAATAATCTAGTTCAGAAATAACTCAAAATACGAGTTACTGGCAATGATTGTCCTTTGTCCACTTTTTCTCAGGCACATGTGAGGCGTTTAAGTCATAATTTTTGTAACGAATACTATATTTGTTTTTACTCAAACAATTTTCTTAGTGCAGATGAAAATACTATTTGCTTTTATTTCATATTATATTTCATTCATTAGAGATAAGCAACAGTCTCTGAGCTCATGGAGCATGGACTGTGTGAATAGGGAAAAGATATACTGGAATGCTTCATTTCAACAGCCCGCTTAGTTTAAAGATAAGAGATATATAGCAGTTTCTTTGATTTCCCTCCCCGGGCTCTGCCCAGGCTCTAGGAGGGGGGCCAATGAGGCAGCTGAGATCAGAGATTCCACATTTTTAGAATGATGTAAGTTGTTTATTTAACAATATAAAATATGGACCCTACTGCAGCGATTTTGGAGACCTCACCTGCAAGTGGATGCAGTGTGTAGGACCTCCTAGTTGTCAGAGGCAGGTTCTCAAATCCTCATTGCAACAGGGCTCCCCAGCATCTGCAGATCTGGATGATGATAATAGAGTGACTGGTGAAGTATCTTTCTTAATTACAATAGTTATCCTCTTGTAGTAATGATGAGACACATTGCCTTTAAAAGCTGCTATTGTTAACTTCTTGTTCATAGAATAGAATCACCAGGTTGGATGATTTACTAATAATATTTTACTTTTCCTCTTTTAATAAATTAAGCAAAACTTCTTTCATTTCGCCAAAATTCATACGCTTGGTTTAAGAGATACTTTAACAAACTCTGAGTTATTTGTATGTTTTCAGATTAGAAGTTAACCTCTTACGCTAAGTCAAATGATGAACAGAATATTTTCTTTTCATGAAAAGGAATGAAATCATTTTACACAAACCAAAATTGATATTCTTAGCATTCTTTGAGCATTAAAACATTACATACACTTGCTCTACTTAAGTCCTCTGATGGAGAAAGATGAAGAACATCTACTGAGCAGTTTAACTTATTTACTAGCTTATATAAAACACGTTTTTGTGAGTAGCCATGTCTTCAGATCTTTGGTAATTAAACAGTTTAATAAGCATGATGTAATATTAAAAGTTCCCGGTTACTATTTATTTTTCTTTTCAGTTTTTCTGGGATATATTTAAGGCACCTCATTTCAGACAATAGTGCAATTTTTTAGATGTTTTTGCTTCAGGACTTCAAAGTGATGTCAACAATACAGTTGTGTGTCCCTACATTCTCTTTTTTTTTATTTTTGCTGTTCAGTGGATGCGCAGAGTACTGCAAACACAGCTGGGCATCACTTCAACCGCAAGCTGTCAGAGATGAGTGTGCTAGGATTAAATCCTAACATTATTAGATTTGATGGGATCTCTGACATGCACTTCCCTGCTACTTTTTTCTGACATAGGGAAATAGTATAGTGTGTCAGGTGTAGTCATAGTCTACTATTCCTAATCTGTTATGATTAGTGCCTAAAGTGGTTGTAGTGTTTTGCATGAGATAAGCTCAGGCAAGTCCTGCTGTCTCCTCTCTCCAGTTTCTGTTTAAAATTCAAAGCCAGGTGGCCAGCAGAAGGATAGGGAAGGGCCTAGTATGCAGTCTTGCATGCAAAAGAGGCTGAAGAAGAGAAAAATGACAGCAGTTAATGATGAGAAAGGAGGAGATTAAACTGAAGAGCTGCTTGAGCTGACATGAATTAACAAAGGGCTGAAGGGCAGCTGAAGAGCCAACTGAAGGGGTGCAGAAGGGAAAACAGCATCAGAAGTAGTGAAAAGAAAGAGAATGCCACACCAACATGTTGCACGTGTTGCATTTAGAATGACCCATACAGATTCACAGTTGGAAAGGAAAACAGGAAGTTCTAGAGCAGGCACAGAAATTACATTTCCTACTTTAGGAGAATATTTAAATATTTTACTAAATTAAAGCCTATCAGAAAGAAAGATACAATAAAAAAGAGCAATTTCTGTAGCTTCTCTAAACCAGAGTATTTTTGCTGAAGACAAAGGAACAACATTGCTCCAGCTTCAGAGAGAGTTAAAATTTTAAATTATAAAGCTGAGGATTTGGAGTTATAAGCAGTATGTTCTTCAGAGATATATCGGTACCAAAAGTCATGCACAGCCATCACCATAATGAGTAACTGCTGGGTAATTTAAATAGAATTATTACTTTAAAATACAAAACTTCATGATTTCTTAATACAAAATTGTCAAAGAGAAAAATTCAGGAAGAGAAAGCACATGATAATGACTATATAAATTATCCTAGTTAGTAGTTTGTTTTGGAATGAATGCATTTTCTGTGTGGTACATATTGTTGCATCACATTTTGTTCAATGAAGTTACTTTCTAATTTTCAAATTTTGTACTGTATCTAGTGCTAAAAACTTTTAGTACTGTATCTAGTACTAAAAAATAGATTGACCTTTTAATCATCAATTATCATCAAATCTAACACCTATGTTCTAAGCTGGACATTTCTTAAACAATCTGTTGATTCAGCTATACTGGGACTGTACATGGGACAATTGAACAGTATTATTGTAGATGTCATAAAGATTAATTTCCAGCACCTCTTTCTATTACATTCCTAGTACAATTCTCAATTTATCAAAATAAACTATTAATAATATCTAAGTCCTACATGGATATATTTATATTTTCTCATTTCCCTTAACAAGCAACTTAGTAATATTTGTTAATTACAACAAATAATGTTCATTAATTACAATTATTTTTATTAAAATAAAACTAAATACATTATGAGAAAGAAACATTTTTTTTTTAAATTGCATACAGATGGTAATTTTTACTTTCCTACAGGTCATGGTTTTCAATATTTTTTCAGTACTTGTGACATTCACATTTAATTTAGTAGTCCTCTTCTGTTTAAGGAAAAAACCCAAAAGCTAAAGGGAAATAAAAATTCCCTTCAGCTATTCAAATACCAACATCCAGGTGGTTTTGAGCTTAATGTATTACTATTACAAAGTCTCTGGAGGAGAGTAGGGAATAGTTCTTTGCAATAAGTAGAAAAGAGAGTGTATTGTTGTGAGGAAACTGTGGAGGGGCAAAGAAATGTAAGGATGCATGCTAATAGAGTTTTGGTTTTGCCTTCAATTTACACCGAATAATAGAGGACATCTATTTTCAAGAAACCAGCATTAATATTACTGTTACACAGAGACTTATGAACCTTCCAAAAAGCAGAAGGAGTAGAAAGTTAAAGATCTTTAAATATTTTTTCTCCTTTTTTCTGCTATGGGATTTTTTTTCATACTAGTTTCATACTAGTTAAAGGACTTTTGACCTTCATGAACTACGTATTACAGATAAAAATGAAATGAGAGGGAAATAATATAGATCATATCAAATGAAAAGAGTGTGAAAGAGAGTGAATGTTTCAGAGGCATTTCCAGTTGAAGATATTAATGTATGGAACTTCACTTGCAGTAAGAAACTATCATGATTGGTAAACATTGGTGTTCAGGTGATTTTCATGTATAGAATAATAAATGATGAGAGAAAAAATATGAGGGGTTTGCTATGAATTTATTATTTTAATATATGAACTGTATTCTGTCTCTATGAGATCTTGAATGTTATGTAAGTTTTCTGTTCTAAATATATCACCTGAGGCCTCTAAAAAATAAATTAACTTCTTCCAGATAAAGAAAACCATAGCTGTGAACTGGTGACTTACATTACACTTCTTGTGACTTGTACCTTAAATATTAAACAGAATGTATTAACATAGAAAATGAAAGACTGAATAAACAAAGCAGGCTCATTTATTGTTTAGTTCTGATAATTTCTATTGATTTATGTTAAAGCTTAATCTCACAGAAACTAAGATTCTCTTAATTTTCATTCTATCTTTTTTTAACGTTATTGATACTTTAACGTATTTTCCTCTGATATTCATGTAGCATCTAAATTTAAGATTACTTATTTGCTAAGAATTTGACCTTGACTCTTAATAAATTTGCCAAAAAAACCACCAGTGTAAATCTTGCTATGTAGAACTCCAAGAAATATGAATATTAGATTACTTTTTAAATTACAATTGTGATGTTTAACTTACGTATATACATTTCCCACTTGCTAGAACAGCACATTTACCTGCATCTCATTACAATTGTCTTAATATTCTTTATCCTGGATGGTTTGCAGCAGCTTTGCAGAATAGGCTTATGGAAATTTGAGTTCATACAATATAAGCAGAAGATTTAAGTTTAAGGTAGGTTTTTTTCAGGAAGGAGTAGGTCTGAGTGGGGATACAGAAACAGCTTCAAAATGTTTCACTTCAAGCATTTATAAAAGACTCATCACTTTAGCCTACCTGTCCATAATCAGTGCAGAGATTGCAGTATTTTTGAAGTGTAACAGATCTTATGGAGATGGAATAAAACTCTGAAGGTAACCATCCTTTTCAGCTGGCTCCAGTGGGAAGTTCATAAGACTATCCTCTCAGCTTAGATGTCGAAGGTTATGTCTACATTAGGAAGCAGAGTATCATAGCTTGAGTGGATCTGTAGAGTGAAATAGGTAGTACAAGAACTGAGTGACTATCCTATATTACTTTAGCCATTGTAATACATGCTAGTTCTAGGCTGATCCCTTGGGCTAAATTCTGCACAGGAGTTGTATAATACATTAGGTGGTCTCCTAAACTGCCTTTTCATATATAGCTTCACCTATAGAAATACCTAGTTTTGGCTTGCAAAGACTATTAAACTCAGAAATTGAAGACAACTGAGAAATTCACATTCCACCCTCAATTACATTGCTAAAATGGGGGTGGAATGAATCCGGGCCACTGTGGAAAATAAAGACTGTGTGTACATATAACATTGTAACTACATTCAGTTGGGAAGTGGATCTGACTCTCTTCTTAAGATCATGCTTACTATATTTTCTCAACAAGGTCATTTACTATGAGTAATTTTGCTTCATTATAGGATATAATTGAGCAACTCTAGAAATTACTCTTCCCCGCTGTCACTTCATACTTACATCAAACTTGAGCAGTTTTCTGCCAGTCATCTCTGATCTGATGAGGGAATCTTAGCTAAATGGCTCAGCAATCAGAAGGGGGGAAAAAAAAACCAAGAAAAAAACCCCTCAAGAAATAAAGGGAATGAGGAAAAGAGAAAATCTTTACACTGTAAAGGTGCACTTATCCATGCTGTTTTTTTCCTTAATGTGTGTTCAGCTAAATGAATAACAACTCACTGTCTGTACTTTTCTGTGAAATCTCTAGACTATCTGAAAATGCTTTAGTGACTTATGACAATGTAATCTTATGTTAAAATACACCACTCAAAGAAGACTTTCTGCTAACAAGTACTATGAATAAGACTGGAAATGTAATTAGTTGTGGCCCTTTTAAATGCTATCAATGTACTCAGGAGAAATAGGATGGAATTCATGTGCCAAACATCTTCATCCAAGCTAGTCACTGAGTCATCCCTAGTTCTTTTGTAAGCTGCTGTCAGAAAGGGAGTCTTCTCAACTTAATGTAGATATAAAGGCTATATTGCTCATGTTTTGAAAGTATTTCTGTCTCTCTGTTAATAATGAAGGTGTAGCTTAAGTGGAGATCCATAAATATTAACTATAAATTTAGAAAATTCTTTCATGTTCAAATCCCCATACTATTCTGGAATATGAAAGAAGCCTGTTCACAGCTGACATTTTATAAGACTTTCTCAAAAAAAAAAAAAAAAAGAATGAATAACATGGAAAGGATCTTCCAGAAAATGCACAACATACTTATATGACAAAAAAGTTCATAGCACTTGTTACACATCCATCTATACCTTGAGAATAAAAGCAGATATTAGAAGAGACAGGAAGTAACTGGATCACTACTTCTGAGAAATACTTAGTACTTGGATTTCACTAGCATCCCACATTCAGATCCTTTGTGAAGAAAGCAATTTGAAATCAAAAAGTTTCTACTCTCTTCTTTTAATTTAACAATGTTGATGATAAAATGTCTTCTCTGAAAGGGTTGTTGTCTTATGGAAAGAATCTTTCTAAATCAGCATGCATAATGATCTGAAATGTTTGTGTCCCTTTGTTAAATCCTTTTCAAGAGCATACCTTAAAATAATCTTGGAGTGGTTTTAGTGTATTCATGAAAACTTCTGTATAATAAAGAAGTCAGATTCATCTGTGAATTAAAGATATTTCTAAGAAGACCTACATAGCTTCTCTTAATTTTCTATGTTTTTGAGTTATTTGCAGTGATTACCTAGTTCCTACCAGCTCTGACAGAAGGAATGGGAGACATGAGTTTGAGTTTTTAAGGACATTATTCCTTACAGCTGAAGCCTGAATTGGTTACATTTCATGATAATTTAACTGACAGCATCTTAAAAAACACTCAGGTGTGTGAGTAGGTATGTGTTTACACACATATATAGTATAAATATATAGAAAAATGTGTATATACCCGATATGTATACATATTTATTACTTATGTGTGTATATATACATCTTTCAGCCAGGAACTCAGTACTTATTTTGAGATATTTTCTGTTAAAAAGTGTAATGAAGTGTATGGATCAGAATATGCAGATGGTTAGCATAAAGATAAAAGCTGCCACTCCATTATTACAATTGCTACTCTTTTCTACTGATTTGGATTTAAGCAGACAAAGTGAATGAGTGGGGAATGAGGACATCAGAATACTTTCTGACTATCTGTGCTTTATGCAAGTATATGCACTGTCACCTTGCTATTAAATTTTCCCCAGATGATTTCTCACAGTTAGTTTTTCTAAAAATTTTTTTCATGTCCCATTTCATGGCTTTCCCCTTAAGAAAGCATTCTGACTAAGGAACAGTGCAGATAAGTGTAGTCTACTCTACCTAACATTTCCACTGCCAGAATCCTAAAAACAGAAAAAGAGAGTTATTTAACATTAAAACAAGAAACACTAAAGAAAACTTCAATAAAAATTGATAATGATATAGTTTCAAAGATATTGCAAGCAAATTAAACCAAAGAAAAATCACTGGAAAAACTGCTGTCTCCATTCTTATGAAACTTTTCTGTTACCATTTGCTGAATTCTATTAGAGGGTGAAAAAAAGGAGGAAAGAGATTATGAAATGGGATGAAAATAATCCGTCTGTTATAATGGAAATAACGCTGTGTGTTTCATTTTCCCTGTTGATAACCATAAAATATTGATGATTATATGAGACTGATTTGCAGTTATGTGATACTTGTTCTGTGCATAAAAAAGAATCCTGAAGAAGATTTTGATTTCAGCAGCAGCTTCTGCAGGCTATTCAAGTGAAGAGCAATGCATGCATTTAGTCCAACTCTGCTCCCAACTGATCACTCTTAGACTTTATTCAATTAAACTCCTGATATTTAAACTTCATGACTGAAGTTCTTTCATAACAGTTGTTGTTTATGCTCCTTCTGTGCCTGTCAAACAGACTGCTAGCCAGAGCATTGCAGAAGGATCTAATGTCCAGTTACATTAATTAATCCTAGATTTCAAAATAGTTGGGTTCTATTTTTGCTTTAAAAGACAGATGATAGCCCCTGGAATGTAAATAGAATAACTTTTTAATCAAAGTTTTCATTTGTTCTCATCATGTTCCTACAAAGATCTTACATACATGATCAGATTTTGTGTACATGTATCTGTGGGGTTTTTCCATTTTGAAAAGCTCTCTTCAATACCAGGACATTAGAGAAAAGGTTCAGAATTACTTTATTAAATATCATACACCCATTTGAATATACCACAATTACATGTCTGTCAAGGGAATTGATCATCTGTCGTAGTTTATATTCTTCATGCCAATCAGCATTTCATTAGAAATTGTTCAGTAATTAGATGTCTATTTGGGTTACCTTTTCAAAACAGAGGATATAAGTATACCAAGCCTCAGTTTTGCATATGCAGGTTATGTGTTTATATGCGATCTGACATGAATATCCTAGGAACATGAGAAATTTTTTTTGCAAGAGGAAAAGTCTGGTCTTTATCTTTTACAGAAGAGATTCTGAATTTGACATTTACTTTAAGGTCTCATGATTTCTCCACTACATATAAATATAATCAGCAGTCAGATTTCAAATCTATTAGTTTTATACATCAGTGATGGTCTTTTAGAAATATTTGAAGGCCGTTGGAATTTTAATTCCTTTGCTGTGGAAACACATGTATTAATTAACACATTTACAGAATTAAAATATTAAAGAAATCCCTTTTATACAAACAGCATAGTTTCAGTTTAGGACAAAGGTGAAGTAAAGTTACAGAAGTAATATCTCCAAATATGTCTTCCCTTGAAAAACATGTGTCTAATAAAGTAACTGTTAAAAGAAAATGTGCTTTTTGTCATCAGTAAGAATTGACTTTGCACTAGCTTTAGTATTCTAAAGTTCTCAAGTGAGTAAGCCCAGGTTTTCCCAGAGTATTCTCTTTCACTTTAAGCAGTGATGAACAATCTAGATGAGTATGCATAGTTTGTTCTGGGACTTACCAATCACAAGAGGGCTGAATCTTCCACAGAATAGTAAGTTAAAGTAAAATGTGAGTAAATTAAGTGCTAAAACCCCAAACAAGCCTCTAAAAAAATAAATAAATAAATTGCAGAGTGTAGTAGTAATTTAATCGGATATATCTCCATGACAAATCCTGAATAACAAATCTTCACATAGATATTCTCTAGCCACTAAATTATAAGAAAGATGAACATATTTACTCTTAAGAATATTTTTAATAACTGTTTCTGCAAAGTAATGGTTCAATTGGTATAAATAATTCTAAAATTCTGAAAGATGATTTGATAACCCTTATGAGACTGCATGACAAACTACTGGGAGGCTAGTTCAAGCTGATAAGAATTATAATATTGAGGAAGAGTTTCATGATGAATTTTAATTTCCCTTGGAGAGAGTAGTAAACAGAGTAGCCTTTTAAATAATTGAAAAGGTAAAATGGGAAGGAAAAATTAAAAATCTAGTACAGGAGAGTTATTTGATCTCAAATATTTTCCTATAACATTTTTCTCCTATAGACTACTGATGAGTGATAAATGAAAATATCTACCATTTCACCTTAAAAGTGTTTTTTTAAGTAATTATAATATTAAAACGAACTGAATCGTGTATGTTCAACTAATACTTCCTCTCCAAAAATGCAATTGAAACTGATTTAAAAGGGAGTAATGTTCAAACCATATTTTATATATGTGTAGAACTTTTCACAGTAGATTTAAAAGTAGAATTGTGATTGATATAATCTTGAGACAAAATCAATCATATTAAGAAATAAGTTCTATGAGAATATATTGGATGACACCATTACCAGATGTATAGTGAGGATTCTGCTAAGTTAACTTACACCAGACAAGTTTATGTTACCATAATATCTGGTAAATTTTTGCAGTTGATTGGTGGGTCAAATAGGTATGAAACTCTGTAGGACCTGTTACTCACAAAGTACAAGATCCCACTACAGATACAAAGTCTGAGGGCAGCCTTGGTGGCAAGAACTGTGGGATTAGGGTCTTTAAGATCCTGGAAGTGAGAAAGCTCTGGACTTCAGGAGAGCATATTTCAGCTTGCTTGTGAGAAATTCAGCCTGTTTGTCAAGAAGCATTAGGACATTCAATTAGAGAGCAAAGGGGCCCGGAAGCCATTTGCTTGTCAGACAAGTTCCTTGCAAGAATGATCCGTTCCTAAAATTCTAACATGCAGAAATTTGAGCAAATTCAGCAGATAGCAGGCATGAATGGACAGGAAACTCCACACTGAGAACAACCACAAAAACCAACCAACCAACCAAAAAAACCAAAAAAAGCAGAAAGTAGAAATGGACTACTTGGGTAGAATAGAGGCACATTGCACAAAACCTGGAGCTGGAACTAGAAAGGAAGAATGGAAGGGAAATGGAAGAATAATGAGACCTGATGAGATGCATCCCAGAGTCCTGAGGGAATTGGCTGATGTGGTTGCCAAGCCACTGTCTATGGTATTTGAAAAGTCATAGCAGTCAGGAGAAGTCCCTGATGAATGGAAGAAGGGTAACATTGTGCCCAGTTTTAAAAAGGGTAGAAAAGATGACCCTGGGAACTACCGATCTGCCAGCCTCACCTCTGTGCCTGGGAAGATCATGGAACAGATCCTCTTAGAAGCTATGCTAAAGCACGTGGAGGACCGGGAGGTGATTAGTGGCAGCCAGCATGGCTTTGCCAGGGACAAGTCCTGTCTGACAAACCTGGTGGCTTTCTGTGATGGGGTAACCACAGCAGCGGACACGGGAAAACCACTGAATGTCATCTATCTGGACTTTTGTAAAGCCTTTAACACGGTTCCCCACAACATCTTTCTCTCTGAATTGGAGAGATATGGATTTGATGGATGGATTGCTCAGTGGATAAGAAATTGGCTGGATGATCATATTCAGAGAGTAGTGGTCAATGGCTCGATGTCCAGATGGAGATCTGTGACAAGTGTTGTCTCTCAGCGGTCCATACTGGGACCAGTGTTGTTTAATATCTTCTTTAATGATATAGACCGCAAGACTGAGTACAACCTCAGCAAGTTCGCAGATGACACCAAGCTGAGTGGTGCAGTTGCCACACCAGAAGGATGGGATATCATCCAGAGGGACCTGGACAAATTGGAGAAATGGGCCTGTGTGAACCTCATGAGGTTCAACAAGGCCAAGTGCAAGGCCCTACACCTGGGTCAGGGCAATCCACGGTTTCAATCCAGGATGGGGGATAATGTGTTTGAGAGCAGCCCTGCAGAGAAGAACCTGGGGGTTCTGACTGATGAGATGCTCAGTATGAGCCGGCAATATGCACTTGCAGCCCAGAAGGCCAACCATATCCTGGGCTGCATCAAAAGAAACATAGCCAGAAAGTCGAGTGAAGTAATTCTGTCCCTCTGCTCCTTTTTTGTGAGACCTCATCTGCAGTATTGTGTTCAGTTCTGGAATCCTTAACATAAGAAGTATATGGATCTTTTGGAATAGGTCCAGAGGAGGGCTATAAGGATGATCAAAGGGCTGGAGCACCCCCTATATGAGGACGGGCTGAGATAGTTGGGGTTCTTCAGCCTGGAAAAGAGAAGGCTCCAAGGAGACCTTATAGCAACCTTCCAGTACCTGAAGGGGGTCTACAGAAAAGCTAGGGAGGGACTTTCTGCAAAGACATGTAGTGATAGGACTAGTGGGAAGGGCTATAACTTGGAGAGGGGAAGTTTCCGATTAGACATTAGAAGGAAACTCTTCACAATGAGAGTGGTGAGGCACTGGCACAGGTTGCCCAGGGAAGTTGTGGATGCCCCATCCCTGGAAGTATTTGAGGCCAGGCTGGATAGGACCTTGAGCAGCCTGATCTATTGCGAGGTGTCCCTGCTCATGGCAGGGGGATTGGAACTAGAAGATCTTTAAGGTCCCTTCCAACTCAAAATATTCTATGATTCTATGATTCTATGAATTACATCAGTACAACAACAGCTAAAGAAAGGCTAAGAAAAGTGTGGACTTCCTGTTCAATGAGGTAATGGACCTACTAACATAAGTCATGGAAAAGATTAAGGAATAGAGTGCCTTCCTTGCCTCAGTATTTACTAGCAAGGTTGATCCTCACAACCTTGTGAACTGAGACTGGAGTGAGAGTCCATAATGGAAGGATGCAATATATTCACATAGCCATTGTTACATTACTTGAACTTCC
This sequence comes from Cuculus canorus, assembly GCF_017976375.1. Taxonomy (NCBI): domain Eukaryota; kingdom Metazoa; phylum Chordata; class Aves; order Cuculiformes; family Cuculidae; genus Cuculus; species Cuculus canorus. Next base: position 55,098,776 of record NC_071401.1, read on the forward strand.
AGAGGAGTCATAATTTTTAAACTTTTAATGCAGATATTACCAAAAATGTACTAAGCCAAACAAAAAGTTGATAAAATACCATATCTTGAAAGAATGCTGATCTCTACCTAGAAAAAAACCCTCTTACTTATATATAAACTAGATTTCGTGCATGAACCTTTTCATGTAGATCCTTTAAAAAAAAATCTAAACCTCTCTGCCAGAAAAAGATAATCTGTTTGATTTGCGGAATCAAACCCTATAACCCAAAATGAGTTATAAAGCAGGTATGTTTATTTCCAGCGCTGGGATGCAAAGGGTTTCTCCTCCTAGCTTGCTCACTGTATAACTTAACAAGCAGCTTTTAGACTGGCCCAAAACCAAAAACCCTGTTGTTGTATTCCTACCCTTGACCAAGGATCCAGCAGTGTTGCGGCACATTATATCCTTCAGTCAATTTAGGAATTCAGATGGTGATTTCAAGAGATCTTATTTACTTGTTTGGGAATGGCCCTTTTCATTCCCTTTGAGATTCACTCCTGATATACCTGTAATTTTTCTACATGCTTAGATCTGTCTGGATCCCATATTGGGTCTTGGATGGGAAATACTCTTTCCAAATCCCCTACAGTTTTACAATCAGTTTTGTTTGTTCTTGGTTTTGGCTTTTGCTTGTTTGTTTGTTTTCTTTTTTCTTTTTCATCTCAGCCTTCCCGGAGAGGTGCCTGTAAAAGTGTCAAAGCAGACCTTTCCCTGATGCAGGAAGATACCGGGCTATTCGGGGGGGTCTTGTCCGAGCCCGTATACCATTCCTGTGATTGAGGCGGGAGGCTTTACCAAATCAGCTAAATCTTGTTCTGGTGTCCAGTGAATTTTATTTATTCTAATGCATCCTTGCTCAATACTGCACATCATGCAACACTGCCTCAGTGTACCTTTAAATTCTGTTATTTTCCCGCTCAAGGGCGAGTACCATAGGGTCCTGCAGTGGCAAAATGTCACAATCCCTTTGCTACTCTGGATGGTTTCAGAAGGTGAAAACCACTTCATTCCACTTTCCCTCTCTCCTTCAAAACAACATTAGTTGCAAAATGGTACTACAATCCTCTTCTTATTCATTGAGCCCCCAGCTCCCCCCACCAATTCCTTCCAGTGCTGTAATACGCATCCTAATGGGCTTGCCCGAGGAAATTCTTGCTCGGTTTTGTCCCCATTATACTACCTTCCGACTCTACCTTTCTCTAACTTCCACAAACCATTTAAACGCTTACAAATGGCCTGTCTCTAAGTGCTCAGGGACTTCTCACAAGACTAGCAACAACAATTCCCATCTACAGATTACAGACAGTCAGAACAATAGGGTGATCCCAACCTAGTTGAATAACACAATAAAACTTTATGGTAGTCAGAACACCAAATCTGATCCATTCCCACAGCCTGCAGAATTCTGGCCCCCTGTCCACGCAAACTTTTTGCTTTTACACATTCAAATTATTTTTTCTTTCACACAGAACACTTAACTCACATTCCCGGAGGGGAAGGGTTGACTCACACACACAGCACCTAATTCACGTAACTCACATACCAGGAAGGGGGGAAAGGGAGGGGTACTCTCATCCCCTTCTCCCGTTTTTCTCCTTTTTTTTTTTTCCTTTTTCTATGCTACGTATTTTAAAATTCCATCATTTGCAGCCTTCTATTCCAAAGGTCCGAGGTAAATATACCCATTTGCAAGCTCAATGGATGTTTGGAATCAAAAGTCTTCTTAGGTGCATTCCTAGGATCAAGACAAACAGCGCTTCTAAACAATTTACAAGTCTTTCAACATTTCAAGCTCAGTCCGCCTCTGGCTCCTGTCTATTGAGGGAGAACATCCCCTGGTAAGCTATCCCTCTCAATTCCACTGGTACTCTGTTATAAATCAAACAATTCACAGAGTATACTTATGACACAAACCACACAAGGTATAGCAGTGATCACTCGCTTCATTCGTCTCCAGCTGCTTCCTTTGCGGGAGAGGAGAAGCGTGGATTGGAACTCCGCACTCAATTGGATGTCTCATGCTACCATGCACTCTCATACAAACACTCCACAACATATAAGAAATTTAAAATGAGCTCTTAATGATGTTAAAATATACACGGTACCGATACTGAAGATTTGCAACAGATGTAGAAGATGATAGCTATCTCATATGCAGCACTCCTGCTTCCTCAGCAAGGAATTCATAATAATACTATATACAATAATAATATTATCTTATCTATAATACCATATATAATACCATAATCCCTCACTCTGCATCTCCGTCTAACAAGAATCTTGGGATTACATTTTACCTGGTGCTTTGCTATCACAGCAGGGAGCATCCATACCATACAGAACAGCGAATTCGTTATTTTACCCAGGGGCGGGCAGTGCCACCTCCTCACCCTGCGCAAGTAGGAGATTCATATCCCCCCTCACAGTTTTACGGGGTCTCAGCAAAGCAACCCTAACCCTTCTTCATCACATGAGGAGTCCCATCCACGACTTACAGACTCCTCCCCTCCTACTCTGCAGGTAAATCCAAATTATCATACCATATCATATATAAATCACATACCTGGTCCACCCGCTGATGGGCCGTCTCTCCCCCTGCAGCGACCGGGTAGAGATGGGAGATTCTCCAGAAAAATAGCTTGCTGGAGTGTGCCTTAGAATGTCCCACTCCCCACCAATCCTGCACCTGGGCAGAGAGGGTGTCCCACCCTAAGGGGGTTCTCCTCCTAACTTGCATGGTATAATTTAACAAGCAGCTACTTATAGTATAAAGACATCCATAGTTATAAGCGTCTACTACATATTCATAACCTTTCCCCGCTTTGTATTATAATTAGTTCTGGAAAGTTCGCTCCAGTCTTGTGCCTGCATAGAGCCTCCTGGTGGTTGTGGGCCGAGGTCTTAGGGATTAAGTAAGAAGTCTCCCTCAGGAAGAAAAAAAGTTTTTTTCCTTGAACTGTGTACAAGCACAGTCTCTTCTGGTTGTTTTCCAGTTTTCTGAATTCCCATGCCCACTTATCAGTAAAGTTATCAGTTTCTGCTAGCTGCTTCAAGGCGAACAAAGCCAAGCTCTAACGAACACTCCCAACCCCTCTTGTCTGCTTTCGCTCATCAGGTTACATAAGTATAATTCACCTGAATTGAGCAGTCCCAAGCAGAATTACAAGCCAGATGGACAACAGATTGAGAGCAGCCCTGAAGAGAGAGACTTCAGGGTGTTGGTGGATGAAAAGCTGAACTTGAGCTGCAATGTGTGCCTATAGCCTGGAAAACCAACTGTGTCCTGGGCTGCATCAAAAGAATTATTACCAGTAGATCAAGGGAGGTGATTCTGTGCCTCTACTCTACTTTTGTGAGATCTCACCTGGAGTACTGCATTCAGTTCTGGAGTCCTCAGCACAAGAAAGACAGATCTGGAGATCAGAGGACCGGAGAACCTCCCATATGAGGATAGGCTGAGCGAGTTGGTGTTGTTCTGCCTGGAGAAGTCTTATAGCAGCCTTCCAGTACTTAAAGGGGGAGTACAGGAATGCCGGGGAGGGGATCTTTATCAGGGACTGTAGTGACGGGGTAATGGTTTTAAAGTGAAAGAGGGTAGATTTAGATTATCTATTAGGAAGAAATTCTTTCCTGTGAGAGCGGTGAGGCACTGGAACAGGTTTCTCAGAGAAGTGGTGGATGTCTCATCCCTAAGGAAGTTCAAGACCAAGCTGGATGAGGCTATGAGGAAGATGACTTAGTGGAAGGTGTCCCTGTCCATGGTAGGGCTGTTGGAACCAGATGATCTTTAACGTCCCTTCCAACAGGAACCATTCTACAATTCTATGATTCTATGATTCTATGATCTGGAATGGTAATTAATACATTTTTGGTGGAAAGTGATATTCATGTTTGATTTCTTACAGGATAATCTCTAAGTACTTTACAAGAGAAATAAAATACTACTGACCTGTATAGGCAGTAAGAGTTTGTATGATTATGTACAGTCCAGGACAAAATGCTGTGAACTGGAATAATGGTGAGATTTATAAATTAATTAATTTGGACCTTTTTTGAATGCCTTTGCTCCTACTGGTGAAATAAATTAAAGTTTACAGAAATTAATTGTGAAGTTCCATCAAAAGATTCAGCTAGCTAATGATTAACATTGTAAAAAGTATATTTTTTTAATTTTAAAAGAATTAGATACATAAAATAAAATTTATTATCAGAATGTAACACAGAATGGTGAGTTGATCTCAATATATTTAGATATTCCCAACTGACTGCTTTTTTTCTGAACACCTATCATAAATTTTCTTGTTGAAATTTTATTTGGATTAAAAATGGGCATTATGCTAATCCAGGTTTTTTTGGTTTCTAGTATAGTGCACAAGTATTTCTTCTTGATGACTGAAATAATTAAACTCTTTATTAATTGAGGATTCCAAATGACATGAGCAGAAGTGATTTTTAGTGTTTTACTGTGTGGATCCTTTAGGATATATTTACCATTTAAAGAAGGATATCATAAATATTTATTGAAGTAAATTATTTTCCGTCATACAGACATAAAGATAACTTGTGCAAATTTTCAGTAACAAATGTATACATTTGTATAGATGGTAGTCTGAGATGAAGATTAAAAATTAACTTTCTGTTATTGTCTCATGAATATATAATGAAAACTAACAACAAAATATTTTTAAACTTCAAAGAATGACTTAAAATATGCTTTTGGGGCTAGCTGTAAAAGCCTCTTCAAGTAATTATTAGATATAGAATAATTCTTAGACAAGCTCAGAAAGGGCAAAATGCTTTTTAATAAAAAATATAAAAATGTCAGTCAGGCTTGTTTCATGAAACCTGGCTTATACAGACAGTGAAAACTTAAAATGCATTATTGCTCCTGTAGTGCAAAATGGATAATATCCAAAGGTTATTATAATATAATTAGGAAAAACAGTGTAATGATAAGTGAAGAACCAACTTTCAACTGTCATTGCATTTGGAAATGAGGGTCTTTAGGGCTTTTTTAGATATAGATTACTTTTACAATTATTGTTCTTTAAGTTCACTAGTAGATCCGTCCTGTCAAGCGTAACATCTCTGTGAGTTTACTAGCTACATCCAAAACATTGTTTTTGTCTAAAATTTTTATTCTCTGCATCTTGACATTAATGATGACAATAATAAAAGCTGCATGCTGAGTCAATATACTCCTTCAAAAAAAAACCAGGTCAACAATCTAAAGGATGGTTTGGTTGAATAAGGAATACAGCTTTAAGAAAAGGAGTAGTCTGCTACACATATGTGAAGCTGGATTCCTCAAATCTATGTAAAAATGAAATGCATAGTAAGAATAAATAAATAACAAATTAAGGAAAATGAGAGGTAGTAAACTTTAACAATAAAACAGATGGTCCCCAGAAAGACACTGAAGGTAAAAACCTATGTCTACATAGAGACAGATCTATGGATGTCTTTAACTGCTCATTTATTGTGACTAGAGTGACTGTGAAACACTACGAGAACCCAAATGAGATGTTAAGCATGAAAATATAACAACAGATGGATGTATAACAAATGTCTCTTGTTATTTATGGTCTTTACCTTAAAGATTCATTTGTGCTACTGAAATTCAATGCTATAATAAAGAAATAATATCCCTGTAGTATTTCTATGGCTGGAATTCTATGTAAAGACCACAATTCTAACATATTGTTTTTCCTATGTATCTTTGTATTGACTGCTAACAGCAACTTCTGATTTTTTTATTTATCTGGGTAAAACTTCCAAGCTTAGTCTCTTCCAGAAGATTTTTATTTCCAAATTCGAGAAAGTTCAGTCATTTTCACATGTGATCAGAATGATTATTCTAAATTAAAGCATGATAATTTTTAGAGTAGAGCCCACTCCGATTGTGTCAGAAGATTGCTGATGACTGAGAAGAGTATGTAGAATACATTAATACTTCCAATAAAGTGTGAAGGTCTTCAAAGTAATACCTAAAGAATATGTCTATCTATGTCTTTCTAGCAGTCCACAGATTTGCCATCCTCATACAATGACCAAAAAACATTTAAGGCCCTTTGTAGTTTACAGATTATTTTAAAAGCTTGTCTTAAGAACTGTTTTGACACTTAGAAATATTTGGTCTACTCTGTAAGGTATATCATGACTTTATTAAGTAATGTGGCTTTTTCCTGCCATTTTTGAAGTATCTAAAAAAAGCTGTTTAAATGTCATTCTTTCTTAAAGAGAAAACCAGAAAACATTATTGTGCTATTAATTTTATTAACTGCATTTTGATTTCATGATAACAACTTATTGCATTTAATGATTTAACATTCAGTGTGCAAAACAGATCAGTACATGTATATACCCTGAAAAAAACAGTTTCTCAAAGAAGCAGAACTCTATCCCTTTATCTTCTCAGATTCCTTCCTCCTCTAACCATCTGCATCCTTTCCTTTCTCCTTCTTTGGTCCTTACTCTGCCTGGATGACAAGCCAGCTCCCACAGGTAATGCCATCACTGCCCCACCCACAGTACCTGGCTGATGGCGTCTACCCACTGGAGGACTATCTGAGTCAAGGACACAGTCTTTTAGGAGACAATGTGTTGTTTGAACTGGTAGATTGTAGCAGCTCAAAATGCAGACTGTAAGAAGCAGCTAGACAATCACAGAATCATAGAATCACTAGGTTGCAAAGGACCCACTGCATCATTGAGTCCAACCACTCCTAACAATCCCTAAACCATGCCGCTCAGCACCTCATCCACCTGTCCTTCAGACACTTCCAGAGAAGGCAACTCAACCACCTCCCTGGCAGCCTGTTCCAGTGCCCAATGACCCTTTCCATGAAATTTTTTTCCTGATGTCCAGCCTGAAACTCCCCGGTGGATCTTGAGGTCATTCCCTTTTGTCCTGTCCCCTGTCACTTGGGAGAAGAGGCCAGCTCCCTCCTCTCCACTACCTCCTTTCAGGTAGTTGTAGAGAGCAATAAAGTCTCCCCTCAGCCTCCTCTTCTCCAGGCTAAACAATGTGTAGGAATTGTGTGGGAGGTGTCTATTACTGTAATACAGAAGAAGGAAAGCATAAATGTCATATATGTTGTTTCTAACTTTGGCCATTATTGTACTTCACCTCTTTAATTTCCCTTACATTGTAATAAATATAATAAACATGGAAATTCCTTTCTAGATGTGTGCAGTCAAAGCCTATCTCACTGAATAGTTCACTTTCCATTATAAATAATCATATTTGCTGTATCCTATGAAGACTTTTATTTCTAAATGTGCAGTGTTGCATAGAAAATATACGTAATACATACTTAGACTCTGTATATTTACAATGAAAAATATTACCAAACCAAATGCTATTAAAATTTTTGGTTCCAGCTTGGCTGTAAATCAGTAAGTGTCTTTTGATGGATTTATTTATTAAAAAAATGAGTAATTAAGTCCTTTCTTTCAAAAAGTTCCTCTTTAGAAGTTATTGGGTAATACTGAATTTTAAATAGGAACATTCTCCAAAATGCATTTCTGAGAATAGAACTTTTAAAATTAGAAATAATTGAGAGGCATTTGCTGCTGGGTAACACCCAGGAGCTAGGAGTTATGTTTTCTTTTTGGTTGTCTCCAGTGGAATGACATGTAAAAATTTTTCTAGCATATCACTGAATCTCAACAAGATCTGAATGAAATTGAACTGTTTGGTAGCCAAGATTACTTTCTGCTTAGAAAAGGAAATTAAATTCCAGTCAGAAATAAAGAAATTTAATGCTTGAAATAAAACTGCCTAGCGAATCCAGATATTTAATTGTTCGGCAGGAATTTAGGAAAGACATGGTTGAAATATTACCTCCATATATAATAATCTAAACAGTAGCTTTACTTTTTATCCACAATTAATATGGGAAACTATCACATGGTGGAGAAGCAAACCACCAAATAAACATTTAATGAAAAAAGTCCAATACACAATGCTGTCTATAGATTTATTTGCATTTAGGTTTTTTTTTCCTAAGATGTATGATTGAGTGCTTCTTGGTAAGGGAAATATGAAAATAAACTGACTATGAAATATTATTTTGCTGCTTTCCTGTCATAACTGCTATCTTTTAATGTATTGATATGAAACGTTATAATAATTATTATATATTCAGAATGTGAATCTAATACATTTTGTACTCAGATGACAGCTACCCCAGAGGCAAAATGCTTATCATGCATACACTGTAAAATATGTGTTTGCATCAGTCTTTTGGGATTCCTTAATGCACAACTCAGATCTCAGCTGAAAAATGTAATAGGAATTTCATTTTATAGCTGTCACCGGGGAGAAAAAAAATGATCATTGACTGAATAATATTTACATGTTGTTCTCTTTTTGTATGCTTCAAGTCTTCAAACTTATGAAAGAAAGGCCTAATCAAGGACTTAAGACATGTCCATATGCTATTGTATTTGAAAAGACAGCTGCAAAGACAATCTCAATTATATTATGTTTAAGACTTCTTGTTTGGGTTAAAAATGAGAAAACTTCAAATAAATTTAGAAGATTATACTGAAAAATATAATTTATGAGATTCCTGAGCTCTTTAACTATTAATATATCAGGATTCCTTTGAAACTTTTAGTATTTTTAATTATGCATCAGATGCTGTGTATTTCAGAAATTAACATTCTGGCTTAAAGATAAGATTTTATACTCACAGTACAGGCAGTTTTGATTTTTTAAAATGTGCAAGGAAATTCAATAGGAAGGAGGTTTCAATCCCTCATACTGGTGTATATAAAGAAGTCCATATGAGGAAACACTATCACAAAGTTGGAAGCTTATGCTAACATGGAGGACTGGAGTATCAGATGGGAAGAAACAGTTGACCTTGATGATACTGAACTAGGGCAACACACAGGCATACGATATCAAAGTAAAATGTAAAATCAATTTTGGCTATAAGATGGCAACTTATCTGTGGAGATAAATAATGAAGTAAATAAATAGGCCACATTATTAATTACACAATGTCTCAGAAATAGAAATCAGATTTGCAAATAAATGTGACTGTAAAAAGATTCAGCAGAAGTATATGCAATAAAAAAGTGAAATGGTGATTTCTGTACCAAAGTGAACACTGTTTTCATAGACTACTTTGATCATCTAGATGCAGGAAAATTTATCTGAAATTAAACAGACACAAAGATGAGTAGTGAGAACAATACACCTCTGCAGCAATTAAAGGAAAGCAAATAAACTTGATTTGCTTTATCCAGAAGCAGGAGGAAGATATGGATAACAACAATTAATAGATTAGGAGGATATAAAATTATAAAAGAAAGCGAAAATTTCTAAAACAGGCATAGCACATAACATGGATGAGTGCCACTTCACTACTATCTAGAGCTGATGACAAAGTTTATGTAAACTTGACTCCATCAGAAGTGCTTTTGTTTAGTTTTGAGTAAAATATATCCAACATAAAGTACAACCATGTTGTAAAAGCATAATGTATTTCTGGTTTGAATTTTTACTTCCAGTATTCTTTCTCTCCCATTCCACACCTCCACCAAGATATTTTTTATTGCCTTTTTAATGCCTGATGTTGGGCTGAAGATTGGACTTGATGATCTTGGAGGTCTTTTCCAACCTTAATGATTCTATGATTCTAACATTCAAAGGTATCAGATCTTGGATCCACGGGACTTGGTTTAAGGAGACAAAAAAAAATTCTAGCCAATGTGTGGATCGAACTATAACTATCCCTGCCACAAAGAAATAAAAATACCCAAACCGAAAGACAAATAATGAAAGTTCTAATTATCACAGAAATTTCTGATGCCGATAAGTATAGATACAGATATTTCATTATATGGAGAAGTAAGCATGCAGGTAATGTGTTACAATACTGGCACTGACTTCTGGTATATATTATATTCCAAGGCATAAAATAATATGTACTTGCAAAGAAGATCTTTTCTACAGCCTAAAACTGTCAACACAAAGAAAAATTATTCCGTTGCTCCATTTATCTGAATGAAATAAGCATGTCCTGATTGCTGCCCCATATAAGTATCAATGGTCTCCACAGAGAAAAATCACAGCTTTCTCCTCTGCTCGTGTTTTATCTATCCAGACACTTTCATAGCATCTTGCCAAAGAAGTAAAAAAACATTGTCTATTTATAGGGGTAATAAGGTACTAAATGGTCCATCATATAACACCTACACACATACATATGTTCACACACAACACCATGCATGGACATGCACTTGCACAAAGGGAAATAGAATCTCCAAGTTTCAGGACCTAGGCCAACTACTAACTAAGGAAAATTAAGGAAATATTTATCTCTGATTGGAAGTTCGCCAGTTGTCCTCAGACACTTTACGGATGTGAAGTACATGAACTTGCTACTGTCAGGGTATAGATGCTCTGATCCAGTATAACCACATCTGAATTCTAAATCTCTACAGCTTGTGATAGATCATGAAATACTATCTGAAGGAGCAGCCTTTCATGCAATTGTTCTTGATGTGGTAGGACAGCAATATGCCAAGCAATCAGTTATAAGCTTTTATAGCTAACAGTTGAGATTACATGATTGTCATTTAATGAATATAAGAGTATTTTCCCTATTTTTTTTTAATTAGCATATTTCTCAGAAGTTCGTTAAAGTGAAACACTTGACTACTCAAAACCAATTCATATATGTCACTAGCCTGGCTAAATTTCAGCAGCCAAAACTGTGCAGTTGGACTCCCAAATCCTTCCTCTCCACCCTTCAGAGAAAGGGGAGAGAGAAATGGAAGGAAAATGTCTTGTGGGCTGGAAACTAAAACTAGAGATTTGAGGAAAAAATAATGATAATAATGATCATGAGAATAATTAGAAAGTAACAAAATACATACAAATATGTAAGATTGTGTCCCCAACCACCCGTTGATGACTATACTTCACCACAAATACTGTAGAGCAGAGATGAGGGAATGCGTGCACAGCTAGGATAGGGCTGGGCTCAGGAACTGGATTCGGGAACGCACAGATCTGGGATCAGGAGCAGTCAGACAGATGAGGTCCTCACTGGACATCAGTCATCCTAGAAGAGGCCAACCCTTGTGTCCTCTTAATTTTTATACCGAGTATGACATATATGGGATGCAATATTTTGTTGGTCAGTTTAGGGCCACCTGTCCTATTTGCCCTTCCTTGCAGGTGTAGCCCTTTCCAACAGCTCAAGGATGGCCTTAGTTGCTATAGGAAGAAGTATAAGCATTGGCTTTTTTGCATACCAGTACACTATGTTATCACTTCTAGGAAGAACACCGTCTGAAAAACATGCAGTTAGCCTTCAGAGAATGAAGTTACTTAAAGCAACTGAGATAGACACAAAACTGACTGTAATTTAGCTCAAACCACAGCAACATATTTCATGACTTATAAGTTTTTTCCTCTTTCTTAAGTTTTAAAACAGCTTAAGATATCTCTCAATATTATAATATAATATTATAATAATAATAATAAATAAGAGGTAACTTTATAAATCACTTTTGTACTTTTTCTTCATCATACTTTGCACTCACATTCTATTCTACCATGAAATAAGTGTGAAAAAAGTGAAGACAGCATTGTTTACCTAAATACGTACCACTTCATAGCTCATAGACTTGAAAAGTTAAGCAAGTCATTTTATGTAATTCAGCAGAGATGCTGAATGATACTTGATGCTCCTGATGGACAAGATACCTGAAATGAAACTTAATGAAAGATGCTCAGCACCAATACTTTGAGAAGTTTCATAGTTATTCACCTTTTGTGAATTGTGGTTATTATCCAAATATACATGAGGTAAAGAGCAATTAACTGTATATTCACCTTTGTTATACGGGTACTAGATAGCACTTTTGCACAAAAGAGATCTCATTAAACTCAGTGAGACTGTAGCTTAGTATTCAAAAAATGAAAAAATATTTTATCTGTAAGTTACTTTGAAATGACACTGTCTTTTGTCAAGGAGGACAGTCTTCTGAACAGTTCAGTGAACACTGATAACTAAGAAAGGTTTCAAATCCCATACATAAAATCTTCAAAGAAAAAAAAAATTAATCCATATGTGAAGTACTACCTACCTGCACCACTCACATACTAGCATTTTTATGTATCTATTGACCAGAGCAATTATATATTGGACATTTTCACTCAGGTTTTTCAACACATGGCAGAAGTGAGAGTTGTTCTTATTTACCTTTTTACTTTTGTGATATATAGGCACATATATAGGACATATATGATAAAGTAACAGACTTATTTTCAAGCTGTTCTATACTGATGAGTTATTGTATTTGTTTCATCCAAGGTACCATATTTCTCTGAGAAATTTTGGACTTCAGTTATTCTCTATAATAAAATAAAATGAAAATAGAGATACCTTCAAAATACTTATCTAAACAAACTATTAATCTTAAGTTATTTCTATATTTCTACCAAAAGTGGCGTGGGAGTGGCAGAACAGATTAGATTAAACATTTCTATAATGTTCTCATGTTGCACCGGAAAGTTTTGCTAACTGAATAGAAGACTGAGTGTATTCTGTAACATATATTCAGACTTTCCCAAGTCTTATTTTCTTAATAAAAAATTATCCTTCTGATGTATTGGTAAATAAGTTACATTTGTATTCATGTAGTAGACGCTGACAGACAAGATTTCTTGGATTGGCTAGAATACTAATAAAGGTAGCTGTTTATTTTTCAGTATTGTTTAGCTTGATAAGAGAGAAAATATTACCATGATGCTGGGAAAAAAAAATGGGAAAATGGGCTTATCAGACCATTGCATTTCCCCCACCCCCGTCATACCTAAATATAGGGCAGAAATTTATTAAAAATGTTTCAGAAGAATTGACTGTATTTTGATGACCTTCCCTAGGCAGTGCATCTCAGTTTCAGTGCTTTCAAATTTATGACCACTTAAACATTTCTCAGCTTTGTCATAATCTATTTTGGAGTATAAAATTTTCTACTTCCATGCAGGACATTCTTAACTTGTGGAATGTGATTAGTACAGTATATAGTCATTACAACATGGATACTGTTATTTAAAGCATGGAAGTGGGACAGCAGACCAGCTTGGCTGTACAGGGAGTTCTTGGAACTCGATAGAAAAAAAAAAATTAAGATGTCTGGAAGCAAGGTCAGACTTTGAAGGAAGACTGAAGAGTTGTGATTTGCATGCAGGGGAGAAAAAAAAAGGCCAATGCTCAATTAGAGTTGAAAAGAGACAGTGTTGTTTCAGAAACCAAGTCTTTTGTAAATGTGAGGATTGGAAGAGGACGTCCACGGAAATCATTGGAACAATACCTGTCAAAGATGGTTATCTAACTAATAGGTTTGAAGAAAAATTGGAGGCATTCAGTGCTGGATTTTGCCTTGGACTATCATAACAATGATAGATCTTGGGCTACCTGGTCCTTTGATTACGAAGAGCATGAGTGTCAGTATGCTGACTTTCCATTTGTGGACACTGAAATTGCCAGGGATTAGCTCTATCAGCTGAATGTTCACAGGTCCTTCAGGCTTGATGGGATTCATTTCAGAGTATTGGAGGAGCTAGTGGATGTTATGGCAGGATCCCTCTCAGTCACCTACCAAAGGTCTTGGGAGCCTGGATAGGTCTCCATGGGTGAGGTTAGCCAATGTTATTCCAGTTTACAAGAAAGGTGTGAGGAAAGACTCAGGAAGCTACAGACATGCTAGTTTAACATCAACACCTGGAAAATTTGTGGAGGAGATCGATGTAGGTGCTACTGAAAGACATTTAAAGAACAATGCATTTATCACGCACAGTCAACATGAGTTCACAAAGAGAAAGTTCTTTTTAACCAATTTGATATCCTTCTATGACAAGGTTACCCACATAGTAAAAGATGGGAAAGCAGTTGATGCAATTTTCTGCATTTCAATAAGGTTTTTGATACTGTCCTTCACAGCACGCTCAAGTGTTCTTGATACTCCATATTTTATTTCAATTTTGCAGTCATCCTTCTTCTGCATTCAGCAAGAAGGCTATATATTTGCAGTTGATTTTGCCTCTACTGTTAATCATGCAGCTTTTGTCACTTAGGTGCTTCCTGTGTGCAGCTATCCACATTGCTGTTTTCCTTTTTTGTGGTCATATTGCTTGTTCCTGGTATACACTCTTCCTGAATGTCTTGCTGTTAACTTCATTTGTAAGTGGAAATGTTTGCCTTCCAGGGCTCTGCTATAGTTTGTTTGTAAATAGCAAAAACTCCTAAGGGTTCTGAAACGGAGAGATAACTGGAAAAATGTTGGATGCCAGCTCATGAGTGCCTGAATTTAGAAAACTGAGCTGAGTAGTTTTTAACATTTTGCCAACCAAAACGCATATCATGTTCAGCTTATTGACTTTGGACTTTACGATGTCTGAATTAGCCATCTTAGGCTTCCTTTTTAATGAACAGACAGTAATAACAATTTAATCTTTTTCTAATGAACATGTTCATAACAGGGCAGGTACTTTACTCCTTGAAAGCATCTATTTCTCAATCTTTACAAAAGAAACAATCTAGAGTGGTTGGCTGAGAAATAGGCATTCACATTACTGATATCTTAAATTAAATCTACCTTAGTGAACATAGCAGACACTAAGCAATGCCAATCCTATCCATTCTAACCCACTGAATGAGCACTAACGTGTCTTTAAGGGTGCTCTACTGTTAAACCAAGCTTTAAAGTGGCCTCTTTTATCAGGGACCTACTTTATTTCCAGGACAGATATGTGAACAGAAGGGAAGCAGATTAAACCATGTTTCTAGGGAGATACCATTAAATGTGTAACCTATGATATCATTGAGGGAATTTTGGTATTTTTCTTTGTATTTGTTTTATTTCGTATTTGAAATAACCCTGTTACTTCATTATCATTGGTCCCAGAACAAGTGGGGCTGACTTTGAGGTGTCTTTTATTTAGTTGTGTGGATCCCTTGAGACAAAGTCTATTAGTTTCAAATGTTTTTTTCCCTTCAGTTTTTCCACGCTACTTAGGACTTTTCTGACCAATGCACAATGACCAAGATTCATCACACCTATTTTTGACTCTTAACTGAAGTATTTAAGCATGAATAACGTTGCTGATGGCTTTGGAAGACTTGAGAACCTAAAACAGTAATTTAGCAAAAGTTTATTGTCTGTTCTGTATTGATTCTTAAGAGAGCTTATGACAGATGTTCTTTTAACTCAACTGCTTTCAGTTTACGTAAGATGAATTTTGACAGTGCTCAGAGAAAATTTGTTTTACTATTACACCTGTGCTTCTGGTTTGGACATTATTACCCTTCTGTTACCCAGTCTCACTTACTTGGTTTAACCATCTCCAAACTTTAACTGAATGAAGATGTTAGGTCTTGGTGATATGTGTGTTCTAGAATTCAACAGAAAGCATGTCATCTGCATCTGTCACTGCAAATGTTGTAGAATGTTGTACAAACTAAATGCAAAACCTCCCTTGCTATTCTGATCATAAAGTACCTCTGACTTAGTGTGTTACTAAATTATGTATTATTGGCACAGAAAGAGTCTTGCAAGAGAAGACAGCCTGAAGTCCAGTTGTGGTGGGTTTACTGACTGTACACCAGGTGCCCACGAAAGCTGCTCTGTCATTCTCCTCCTCAGCAGGATGGGGGAGAGAAAATGAAATGAAAGGCTCGTGGGTGGAGATAAGGACAGGGAGAGATCACTCACCATAACCATCCTGGGCAAAAAAGGCTCAGATTGGGGAAATGAGTTTAATATATTACCAAACAAATCAGAATAGTATAATGAGAATTAAAACCAAATTCTAAAAACAACCTTGCCCTACCCCTCTCTTGTTCCTGGGCTTGAATTTACCCCTAATTTACTCTAGTTCCTCCTGACCAGCAGCATAGGGGAAGGGGCAATGGGGCTTGTGGTTAGTTCATAACACGTCGTCTCTGCCCCACCTTCTGCCTCAAGGGAAGGACTCCTCAAACTCTTCTCCTGATACGGCTAGAGGTTCCTTACATGGGAAGCAGTCCTCCACACTTCTCCAATGAGTCCTTCCTACAGGCTACAGTTCTTCATGAACTGCATCAGCATGTGTCTTTTCCATGAGGTGCAGTCCTTCAAGCACAGAGTGCATCTATGGGGTACTAAGTCCTTCCAGCAAGCCTGCTCCACCATGGGTCCTCTCTCCATGGGTCTAGAAGTCTGCCAGGATTCTGCTCCAGCACAGGCTTCCCACAGGATCACAGCTTCCTTCGGGTACCTGCCTGCTCCTGTGTGGGATCCTTCACAGGTTGTGGGTGAATATCTGCTCTACTATTATCTCCCATACGCTGCAGGGAAACAGCCTGCTTCTCCATGATCTTCACTACAGGCTGCAGGGGAATCTCTGCTCCAACGCCTGGGTCACCTCCTCCCCTTCCTTCTTCACTGACCTTGGTGTCTGCAGAGTGGTTTCTTTCACATATTCTCACTCCTCTCTCTGGCTGCAGTTGTGGCACAGCAACTTTTCCCCCTTCTTAAATAATTTATCACAGAGGCCCTACCACAGTTGCTGATGAGCTCAGCCTCAGCCAGCAGTGGGTCTGTCTTACAGACAGCTGGCATTGGCTCTGTCAGACATGGAGGAAGCTTCTAGCAGCAGAAGCCACCCGTGTAGCCCCTGCCTTGCTTCCAAAACCTTGCCATGCAAACAAAACACACCAATACACCAACATAGATCTCCACGGGAGTATCTGAACACACAAAGTCTTTTGGAGAATTCCCTAGTCTGTATCTGATTCTGCCTCTGCAGACTTCTCCCTTTTTGAACTATTTACTGAACAGTTTTGACAAAGTAAATAGCAGTGAATTTTAAAAGTTTATCATTTCAGTTCTTCTCTCACTACAGTGTTAAGGAAATGTCCTAACTTACAGAAAGAATCTTAAGTAGTGCCTACTGCTTCCCCAGGTATCTCTCCAAGATAAATAAAAACAGGTGCAGCAATTTTATTTCACTTACTTGTAGGGTTTTTTTCATTCTTTGTAAAACAGGTACCATCCTTTTGGAAGTCAGGTTAGTCTCTTGTGGCTCCTTCTGTGCTTCTGCTTGTTACAGGTCATATAGTTCTTCCCATGCTCCCATCTGCAAAATAATAAAGCTAGTAGTAAAGGACTGTCAGGTATAGTAAGTGCGATATAACTGCCATTCATTTGTGTCTAGAATAAATAAGTAGGCAGCCTCTCCAAAATGGTCAGCTTTTCAGACTTGCTCTGTTTAAGACAACTCCAACATTAGGCTTCTCCACAGATGCTGAACAGCTACATTACTGCACAGGTATTTTCATCTTCGCCTGGTGTACACTCCCTAATGATTATGGAACACTGGCTTTAATAAAATACCTAATAAAACCTTGATCTTTGCCTTGATTTGTAGTCACTATCAAAGGGATTATGGATTCTTACGGGTTTACAATTTGTTTTGTTGTGGGTTTCTTGTATTTACTTTTTCGGTTTTTTTGTTTGGGTTTTGTTGTTCTTTTAAACTGGAACAGAAACTGTTAAACTGCTTACACTTTTTTCATTGAATTTCCAGCAAAAGAGTCTCCTTGTGCAGCAAGCCTAAACAAAATTCAATTAAATTCAGCAATTCTGTTTTGGCAGAATACTAGAGTGTACGCAGTGAAGTAGCTAGTAAAATTTCCATCTATTTAAGCTGTGTTCAGCTTTAAATGAGGGTTTATACTTTGAGATATTATATTAGAAATTATTTTAGACATTTGATTATAATAGCTTATGGATAGAGTTAGACCACAAAATTTCGCTGATATTCATGTAGGAAAAAAAGAAATCAAACCAGAAAAACCTGTTAGCAGTCACTGTAGCTATCAGCTATGTTAAAGTATACTCAAAGCCATGAACTTAAGTTTTGTTTGATCATTAAAATGAGTAGCTGAATTTCTGAGATGACTAAGAGTTTTTTATCTAAAAATACTTCCTCTGGCATGCCAGTGCTGCACTAATTTTAGAAAAGTAGTCCTATGCTAAGAAGAGAGTTCATAGTAATGTTCATTAAATGTAGATCTTGTCATTATTCAGTAGCGGTCTTTAAGAAGATTGATAAATGTAATGGTGTTGAGAAGCTTTGGAGAAAGACCTCTGAAAATTAAAAACTCGATTTCTCACAAGGTACCTAGAGAAGAGCAATCACATTGATTCACCAGGTGGGGCTGGAAGGAGGAGGGGCAAGGAAGAAGTTTTCTAAGAAGGTAAACAATTTGATCAAATAGTTGATATTGTATATTTTGGAGATATTCTTAAATGGCTAGCAGCAGATGACTTCAATTTCATTAATTCTCAACCAGTTCCTTCAAAGGTAAATTGCTAGGAAAAAGAATTTTTGTAATGCTAATGGAAATGACAGTAAGTAGGTGATATTAGTACAATTTCTATCGTATTATTCAATTTCTAATGTACATCTTAGTCGATAACTAGTCCATTGTCAATTACCAAACATTTACATGTGGGACAGAAACATTATGTTAAAAAAACCCAAGAAATAGGAAATTTCTTGAAATAGTGCCTTATGAAGAAAGTATTATATTTAACCAAGTAATGAAATCTTGGTTCGTTGAAGAGAATGTGTTAAAATATACAGTCTGTGAATAAACATCTGATTTATATAACTGTTGGGGAAAAGTCTTACAGAATTGGGGTCCTGCAAGAAAAATATCAGTCTAATGTAAGTACTGAGTTTTCTAAGAAAACCTGAGAAAAAGAGAAAGTTATTTCATATGGGTAGATCTCCCAGGTAGCTGCTTTGACTAAATGATGTGAATTAAAAGGAATACTGTAAACAAAGATCAAAATATAAATATTTGTTGTGCCACTGATATAAGTGAAGGGATAATGAATAGAAAGGAATATTTTGTGACTTTTGCAACTGATTTACAAATAAGAATTTTTAGTCGATAACTTTATTATTAGAAGTGGTAGAGTTTGATTTAGTTACAAAGCTACTTAACTTTTTACTTTTTCTGTTTTTTGGCTAGGTGAGTTATGCAAAACACCAGAAGAGAACTTCTGACAAATATTTTGGGTCAAATATAATCCTTTGTATGAGCACATGTTCTTGCTCTACTTGAACATCTAAATTTTCATAGAGGGAAAGCAGAAAAAAAGTTTTGAACCTGGCCAGCTGGTCATTTATGAGTCTTTATGAGCTGATCTTCAATGAGTATTTGAAGATTTTATTTCTATCATTTGGTTAGCTGCATATAGTCAAAATAATATATAAATTCCGAATTTAATTTATGAATTATATATTTATGGATACCAGCAAAAATGCAGTTAGCAATACATTTGAGGGATAGAAGGATATTAAATGCTAAATACATGGAACTGAGAGAAAAGCATTTTATTCTGATTTATAGCAAAAAATTCAGATGAGACATTGTTACCATCCTAAAGAACAGTAGTATTTTTGTCATACCCATTTTTAAAAATAACTCTAGCAAGTACCCTTTGTTTAATAGCTCTGCACTATTCATCTTCCCCATCGTGAGTAAGTGATGACCCTTGCAATTCTAGTAATTAAACTATTCAGTTGCAATAAGGGCCTCTGAGTCTCTAAAGGAGAATTACAAATTAGAACTTAAAGAGTCTAGCCCTCCGAAAAGAAAGAGTCTAATTCCTTTGGCTTTTTAACTCCAATTCAATCTTGGCAGATAGAGTCAGGTGTGAAAAAAAAAGTTTCACATATTAGATCATGAATTTTTGGCTGTTAATATATCTGAATGTGCATTTTCTATTACTCTAACCACAGTGATATAAATAGAACACTATAACCTACAAATTCATTAGATCTCTCTCTAGTGCGAGAAGTTACTGAACATTCATTATGGACTAGACAGTGACAATGGTACAAAAAAGAATGAAGTAGAAGGAAATGAACACAACCTAATGGGAGATTCTTTTAGCTCTGTCCACAATGTAGCACTCTGGTTCTCTAGAAATCATGCCCAATTCAATACTGAAGGAAGTAGCTTACAAAACAATCTAAAAGGCTATTATTCACCATAAGTAGTGAAGGTGTCTTAACCTTTCATCCAAGGTGTCGTATAGCTGAGATCACAGCTCTGTCCATTCACCATTCAGTCTTCTGCTGAGAGTTTCTCAGCTGACCATTACTTATCCATTCAAGACTGCTTAAGCTGTATTTTGAACGCCTAAATTAGAAACTATATACTGAGATAATAAAATAAACTTTTTGAGGCATGGTGTGTCAAAGAAATCTACCATACCTTTCTTAGTTCCGCATAGATGTATCCTACCTCACCATTTTACTCACCATTTGCTAGTTATTGTTATCATAATTTCTTAAAACAAAGTACATTAAAAGAAACAATTAAATTTAACTTTGCTTAAAGCTTCCTATATTGTCTGCCCTCAACTGCCTTATTAAGCTAAGTAACAGTAATATACAATTAAACAATAATTAGATAATGACTTTTGCAGAGGTGAAGCTATAATTAATGAAGTTTAAATTAAACTATTGACCTTGAAGGATAATAAACCACGCTAATTGAAACTAGAAGTTAATATATTATACCACAGATTTGCAAAACTCTGGAGACTTTAGGGAAATATGACTTTTCTCCTTTCCTCAATGACATGGACTTGATTCACCATTTTTGCCCTTAATGGATGGACAAATGTGTTTTTGTAGATTCAGATGTAGCAAAAACTTTAAAAACTTATTGCTGAAGGTGAATTAATATCATCAATTTTTTAGTTTGTATTGTATTTTATTGGCTTGGATTGGATTGGAAATTTGCATAGTCTTGCATCTGAACTATGAAATCATACAGATTAAAAAACATCAAATCTCATGTAGTGGCTTCAAAAGCAGGTCTTTCTAGGTTGTTGGTTTGAGACAAACCGACAATCATTTACATAACTTGGTGACTTCCATGCTTTTACCAAGGTCAACAACATGTATTTACTGTCATGACCTACATCAAAATTGTCACTTAATTAAAAATACCAGGAATTTAAAAACGTATGATCACACAAAATTAACTGCATGCATGTTCAGATGACTTTCTCCCTTCTATGTCCATAAAGTGTGCAAAAGAAACAGATGAATAGAGGTGATTCTCCTCTCCCACTTTGCTCTTATGAGACCACCTGGAGTACTATGTTCAAGTCAGGGGTCCTCAACATAACAAAACCATGGACCTGCTTGAGAGGGTCCAGAGGAGGGCCACGAAGGTGATCAAGGGTCTTGAGCACCTTTCATGTAAGGAATGGCTAGAAGTGTTTGGGTTGTTTAACCCAGAGACGAGAATGCCCCAGGTAGACCTTATAAGCAGAATTCCAGTACCTAAAGGGGGTGTACAGAAAAGATGGAAAGGGACTTTTTACAAGGGCATGTAGTGATAGGAAGAGAGGTAATTGCTTTAAAGGTAGATATAGATTAGATATAAGAAATAAAATAATTTACTGTGAGAGTGGTGAGGCACTAGCACAGGTTGCCTGGAGAAGTTGTGAGTGCTTCATCCCTGGAATTGCTCAAGGCCAGGCTGTACTGGTCTTTGAGCAACTTCATCTAGTGGAAGATGCCCCTGCCCATAACAGGGGCATTGGAACTAGATGATATTTAAGGTCTTTTCCAACTCAAACCATTTTATGGGTCTGTGATTTAAGATCCTATTAAAGGTGTTAATGCTATGGCATAGCAGTATTTTAATTTATTTATTGCAGACAACTGTCTAGTAAGGAGGTTTAGATTTTGTTTTGTAGGAAATATTATCCATCTTTTCTGTCTTTCTGCCTGAGGTTAAGGTAAGCAATAGGTTCAGTGACTGGTTGATGCTATAAAATTCTGTGCGAACAAGCACCAGTATGAGAGATGATTTTAGTTTTACTCTCAGCTATATATATTTTTTTAAATTCCATCCTCAAGTGGCACTACAAAGCTTTGTCTCATTTAAAATAACACTAATCCACCTACCACATAAAAACAGTGTTATGGATATTTGGGATGAGATGCCATGGAGTGCTTGTAATACAAGTATATTTTTATTTGTTGTTAAAGAGTTTTTCAGGAACATGCATCAGGTGATACCACCCCACAGCTTACCTTGAAAAGTAGCTTGTTCTGGGAATAGCCCCACTGATTTCAAATAAATTCAATAATCAGTTTTCTTGTTGAATAACAGAACATAGTCTTGGTCCCCTATTGTTGTACAACTACATACTTTTGCTGGATTTAGTACAATTGCGCTGATTTAGACCAGCTGAATATCTGGCACATAAATAATGCAAAAATGCTATTCCAGTACACTGGGAAATCAGAAGGGATGTTTGGAAAATAAAGATAATCTGGAAACTCTGGAAAAGTTCCTATAAAGCTTAAGCATAATAATTATTATTAATGGTATATTGCTTTTCTATTTCCAACAGTGAGTAAGGATAGCAGAATAATGTATAAGAATTAGATGTTCTGAGATATGCTTCCTTATGCATAAAACCCCTTCCTTTAATTTCAATGAAGGCTTTTTGCCAGTGCTTTAGTAACATCAAGTGCTAGTGGAAAGAGACAAAAATAGCCTTCTGTGAGATATATTGAGAGGTCAGTGTGACAGAATAAATCTCATTTGTTTGTACACCAAGCTCATACCTACGTTGTTAAGACTTTATACTCTTGGCAGGATGGATCCCGGGTCCTGAACACAGATCCTCTTTCCACTTGAATTTATAATGCAACGAGAAAGGCATCTTGGTAGATCAGTCACCTTCACTTTGACTTATAAAAAGGAAATTGTTTAGACTGCAAGGATAGTCAGTTGGAATGTGCCCTGAAGCAATATTTCAGCACTGAATCCTGTGCTTAAGTGCTACCATCTTTCAAATAAAGCGTCTACTCCTATTCAGATAAAGGCCAAGAGATCATCCTCCTCTTTATATTGTCTTTGTCCTGCTCTACTTTTTATTCTAATCTTCTAAGAAAGACAGGACAGAGAAACTTGTCAGTAAGTCTAGGGCACAGTTTTTAATATAAGATGTTCATGTTGATTTAGAAGGGGCTGTGGAACTTAGCAAACAATTTGTTTCCAGAGACAGAAGAAAACAGAACAGATTTTATCTACAAAAAAAAGTTGTATACTTAAGCTAAAGCAATGTTGAAGCCACTTTAAATTCTGATTTGAAGGAAAACTAGCCCTTGCTTTTGCTTCATGTGTTAATTTCTGGTCAGTGAACAACTGCTGAAGTGCTTGTTATTGGCTTATAAATAATAGCATAATGATTTTAGTTACTTTTGTTTAGAAAAATAGATAGCAGAAGTTATCTACGCATTTCAAGGTCTGAAATAATAATTTTCTTTTCAACTGTATCTTTGATGAAATGATATGAACATGTATTTATTTTCCATGTACTGCCTTTACTAAAGCAGTATTTTAGCACTTTTCTAAACATCACCTGTATGAAAGATTTTACATTTATACATATGTATATGAATTTACATATATCTGTCTTTTTTACTCTTTTGAGGGAAAGAATATCTTACTTCTCCTTGGCATGCTGTGACTAACTGCATTCAAATGAGAGCAATTTTAGTGTGAATACTCTGGAGCATATTTGCTTTTGGCTCAGTTCTGGAGAGAGCTGTATGAAGTGCTGAGCATCCGCCATGCTCACTGCCTTCACTGGTTTACACTGAGAGTCATCAGACACTTGCTAGGATCCACTCCTATGCTCAAGGACATTTAGAGGAGTATGTAAACTCCAAATGAATGACTGCATCATGTTATATTCATTAACATCAGCTGTAAAGAGAAGCATTCTGGTAATCATACAAAAAAAACCCCAACCCTCTATCATTTGTCACACATGCAAAACAAGAGAGAATTTTTAGTATCACCTAGTTTTCATGAACTGAAGCTCCTCATAATTACAAACTCTGTATTTATCTATTTTAACATATTCACACTGCATTGCTGTGATTAGTGTTTATATATATATACACATATATAACACAAATATAGAAACATATTCCATGTGCAAAAATAGTCAGTGAGATGAAAAGTGCAGAAGCTGCAGTTCTGTACAAATGACTCTGATCACTTAATAAGTCATAATGGCTCACAGCGGATCTGAGGTGCAAAATAATGATGTACAGCTTATTGACAAACACCCACATGTGACAGCCTGGACAGTAATACTGTAATATAATGATACTGTAATGACATTACGTTACAAGATTTTAAAAACTTTTGACTGTCAAAATGAAGTTTGGACAAATGACAGAAAATCAGACTTGTAGGTGCCTCTTCCTTTATGAGAGCCATCTTAATTAACAACTGGAAAGGAGCATGTAGTTTCTTCTGGAAACAGGTTTGTGGTTTGGTGCTTACTAGGTAATTGTCCATCAAAAAAACTTGCATGTTATTTGATACTTCTCAGTATGTATTTTGCCTCAGTTTCAGGCAAAACCCTTATGGCAAATTTCCATACAGTGAGTGACCCCAGAGCCCTCAGTGAAAGGGAAGCTACCCTATAAAAAGATGTTCTGATGTCTTCCTTGTGTTCTCTGTTTTTGCCTATAAACATGATGCCTAATTTGGAGTCTTATCTAACTTCAGGCAAGTTACAAAATAAGGAGAATGTTCTCTCATGACACACAGTGAGATACAATATTTTCCTTTCCAAGCTCAGTAACACCGAGCAAGTACTACAGATACAAAGAGTATCATCCTTCAAAGCTGTATTTTTAGGAACTATTTCTAATATTGTTGTAAATAAAATGCAAACATAATTTTGTGGGAGCAATTACAGTTCAAGTATCCTTATACATAAAACAGTTTGTTTAGAAAGAGTAAATTCAGTATTCAGGATTTTTAAGTAACACACCCTCTTTGTTTAGTCAGTACTTGTTTAGCACTCATAGGCAATTCTGAATAACAAAAAAAATGTATAGACAAATATAAAGGAGGAAAAAGAGAAAAATGCTTTCAAAACCATTCTTTCCTCAAACTTCCTTTACATTCCAATATTCTTCCAGCAGTCCACATTCCACACTGTTAGCCTCCGGTTCATATCAAGGACACTCTTGGTCTATAACTCTTTTCACCCATGCAACTTCCTTTACTGAATCTGGACTTTTTCCAGCCCCACACCTCCATACACCTCTCACCCCCTGCTTCTGAAACTGGATATTGAATAAATAATAACTCAAAAGACAAATTCATTTGGGCATGGGGTTTGTTTTGTTCTTTATAAGAATAGAATATTTTAACTAGAATGAAATCCAGGTGTACAGGCTGAGAGAGTTGGGGTTGTTCAACCTGCAGAAGAGAAGGCTCAGAGGACACCTTATAATGACCTTCTAGTACATGAAGGGGGCCTACAGGAAAGCTGGGGAGGGACTTTTTACAAAGGCTTGTAGTGAGAGGATGAGAGGGAATGGCTATAAATTGCAGAGGGCAAGATTTAGACTAGACACAAGGAGGAAATTATTCACAACGAGGGTTGCGAGGCACTGGAACAGATTGTCCAGGGAAGTTGTGAGTGCCTCATCCCTGGAGGTGTTCAAGGCCAGGGTGGATGATCCCTTGAGCAGCCTGGTCTTGTGGGAGGTGTCCCTGCCCATGGCAAGGGGGTTGGAATGGATGATCTTTAAGGTCCCTTCCAACTCAACCCATTCTATGATTCTATCAAATATGTATTTTCTGAAGATGTTTGGAAATGAAGTGTAGCCCTAAAATGTTCCTAACATTTTTCAGAAAGCACTTGTCTGATAGAAAAATGAGGACTGAAAACTCTACATAGAATACCTGTACTTAACTGACATCAGCATAAGGATTAGGACATCATAAAAGTTAGTGATTCTATAAGGTATTCGTTGTTCTTGCAAGCACTGGGAAAAGTGACTTTTTAGCTTAGAAGTATAGCACTACTCAGAGAGAGGAATACCTTTTGTTAGCAGAATGTTCTGTTCTTTTGTCCTGTACTTGACTGAATAAAAAGAGTATAAGTCTGAAATGTTTTGGATTATTAAAATCTCCTCTCCACTGAAAAAAAAAATATGATCGTATTTCTAGTGAATTGGACTGTGAAGAAGTACATAATGATGGTTACAGATTAAAAATCACCTGTGAAGATTCTGTTCAAGTGTTCACATAATCATTTAAGTATGAAGTACGAAGGAGAATGAAAGACAGGGTAGTTCTAATTGACATGGATTTTAATAGGAACTTTGTGCTAGCAGGCAGCTGAATTGTCATCCATAACCAGCAGTGCAATTTGATAGCCATAAAATGAAGTGAGAACAAACTTGGACCTAGATTTCAAAGTTAAATATTCTAGCCTTGTAACAAGAAAACCAAAAGAATGATTTTTAGTTATTTATCTATCCACTTTAGCAAAACTTTCAGTATTACACAATAATACATTAACAGCAACTGCAGTTCTGTGTTGCTCTTGAATACTTGTTGCTACTATATTGTGATGCAATGAAGATGCAGCAATATTTTGTGAAATAAATGGAATGGAACGGCACATGTTCATGTCCATTTGCACGCACACCCAGAATAGTATATCTACATAAACTTTATATGATTGTAAAACAACACCCACAGTATAGTTACTTCTCTCCTTCGCAAGTAATATTTTAGTTTATAGATAGTATTTATCTGTTAATTTAATAGAATTTCATTAACTTAAAAAAAAAAAAAGCATACAAACCATACTGAATTTTTTTTTCAAAAAGGTATTAGGTTATCTGCTTAAGACAGTGACATTCAGAGGCTTTTCTGCAGTGATACAATATCATTATACTTTCTTTTTTTTTTTTTTTTGCACTATAGCTGCACAAATTATTTTTCTCCAGTAGAACCATTCACAAATGGATGGATCATTTGGTGGAAAAGAAATAGTTGGATAGGTTGAATAGGTTGGATAGTCGTATTCAGAGAGTAGTGGTCAAAGGCTTGATGTCCAGATGGAGATCTGTGACAAGTGTTGTCCCTCGGGGGTCTGTACTGGGATCAGTGCTGTTTAATATTTTCATCAATGATATAGACAGTGAGATCAAGAACACCCTCAACAAGTTTACAGATGACACCAAGGTGAGTGGTACAGTTGCCACACAAGAAGAATGGGATGTAATTCAAACAGACCTGGACAAGCTGGAGAAGTGAGCCTGTGTGAACCTCATGATGGTCTACAAGGCCAAGTTCAAGGTCCTACACCTGGGTCAGGGCAATCCACAGTTTCAATACAGACTAGAAGATGATGTGCTTGAGGGCAGCCCTGAAGATAAGGACTTAGGGGTCCCGATTGACAAGAAGCTCGACATGAATTGGCAATGTGCAATCACAGCCCAGAAGGCCAACTGTATCCTGGGCTGCATCAAAAGTAGCGTGGCCAGCAGGTCGAGGGTATTGATTTTGTTCCTCTACCCTGCTCTTGTGAGACCTCATCTGGAATTCTGTGTCCAATTCTGGAATTGTCTAAGTAAGAAATATATGGAACTGTTGGAACAGTCCTGGAGGAGGACTACAAAGATGATCAGAGGGCTGGAGCACCTCCCATATGAGGACAGGCCGAGAGAGTTGGGGTTGTTCAGCCATGAGAAGAGAAGGCTCATAGGAGACCTTATAGCAGCCTTCCAACACCTGAAATGGGCTACAAGAAATCTGGGGAGGGACATTTTACAAAGGCATGTAGTGATAGGACTAGGGGGAATGGCTATAAATTGGAGAGGGGGAGATTTTGACTAGACATTAGGAGGAAATTCTTCACAATGAAGGTGGTGAGGAGCTGGAACAGTTTGTCCAGGG
Organism: Cuculus canorus; assembly: GCF_017976375.1. NCBI lineage: Eukaryota > Metazoa > Chordata > Aves > Cuculiformes > Cuculidae > Cuculus > Cuculus canorus. The sequence continues at coordinate 55,126,645 of NC_071401.1, forward strand.
AAGTTGTGGCTGCCCCATCCTGGGAGATATTCAAGGCCAGGCTGAATGGGGCCTTAAGCAACCTGATCTAGTGGGAGGTGACCCTGCCCATGGCAGGGGGGGTTGAAATTACGTAATCTTTAAGGTCCCTTCCAACTCAAACTGTTCAATGATTCTGTCCTATGTTTCTATTATACACATTAAATCCCAGGTCTGTTGGCATTCTTATGCATTCCTTGAGAAACTGACATTTTTAGTCCCTTCCAACCCAAATCATTCTATGATCATATGATTGTATAAACAGCAACAAAACAAGCCACAAAACCCCAGTTCTTTTCTTGAAATTACATGAATGAGTAACAGAAATTGCTGCCCATGCAGTAGAAACAAAAGCAATGGACAAAAACTACTCAAGAGCATAATCATGTAAGTATTTGTCAGTTCCAGAAATAGTAATTCATTCTAAGTAATAATGCATTTTAAAAGGAAGTACATCTTAAATAAATGCATCTTGCATGTAATTATTTAAGAGCATCCCCCTTTGTAGGAACAGGCTCAGATATTTTTTCCTTTTCTTCATAAGTGCCACATTGGGATTCCATTACCTTTAATCTTATTTCGTACTATACCCATTAAAATGAAGATTGTCAGAAATACTCAGTTACTGAGAAGTACTTCACCTTTCATAGCACTGAATCCTTACAGATTTATTCTCGTTGAATATTTCCTTTCTATTTAAAGAGATTGAATTTTGGAATAGATGTTTTCAAATAACAATTTTCTGTTTTCCAGCTCTTCACTTACACTGGCTACCTGAAACCTGACTACCTGAAAGCTCAATTTGGAGCAGCTTAAAGCACATTACAACAGATGATTTTCTCTCCTAGCCCCCTGGAGCCTTCTTTGAGCAGAAACATTTTGCAATATCTGAAGTGGTTGCAATATCTGTTGGCGATGTTGTTTTGTGTGTTTTTTTAAGTGACATTTTTCCTACTGTGGCCAAAATCATCTTATTATTTTGGTTGTCTCACATACGAAGTTTATTTTTCTAAGGCAAGATATGGAAGTGTCAGCATACAAGCTAAAGAGACTTGAGAGAGATCCACTGGATGTTGGAGAGTTTTTTGTAGGGAACTAGTTCGTGAACGATAGTCATACAGGCTTTCCTAGGGAGATCCCTAGTTGTCTGTCCTCCTAAGGGAACTGCATTCTAGAAGGAAAGGGTCATTGGGCACTGGCAGAGGCTGCCCAGGGAGGTGGTTGAGTCACCTTCCCTGGAGGTGTTTAAGGGACGGGTGGATGGGGTGCTGAGGGGGATGGTTTAGGGATTGTTGGGAATGGTTGGACTCGATGATCTAGTGGGTCCTTTCCAACCTAGTGATTCTATGATTCTGAGGGATCTCAGAAATTCTCTGAGATTGCAGAAAAGATGAAATGAGAACCAGTACACTGGAGGGAAAGTAGAACTATTTCCAAATGACACATTGCTTACATAGCCATTGAATTTAAATAACTGGAAGTACTTAAACCTGTTTTCGGTAAATACTTCTTAAGAAAGGTTTTATTAGAGTTGATCTTGATGTAAAACTGCTGACCTGTAATCTAATCCTGCCCTGTTTTTATGATCCTATGATTAAATGTGTAATGAACCTCAGGAAGAAGCAGCTTAAATTTGGGTGGAAGCAGGCCTTTTATACCCTAAACAGCCTCGAAAGTAAGGTAGTGGACCAGTTTCAAAGCTCACCCAATATGCCAGCATATGCAGTCTTGTGCAAAATTAAGCTTTAGTTGCAAGATTTAATGTTTTTGAGTAAAGATTATATTTGTCAAATACTTCAGCATTTGCAGGAGGTAGAACATTGGCACTACTTTGGACATCGATTCTTAAATTCTGCTTAATTTGCACTTCAAACAAAAAGCTTGTTAACAACTTTGCTCCAGCTGTATAGCAAATGAAGTTTTTTTGGGAATATCAAGAGGCAGAACGTTAGGTGCTCTAGCCTAATTTGTTTTAAGAAGGATTATGAAATGTGTTAATCAAGCTGGAAATATACTCTCATTGCATTAAACATTTCTCTTTTATCAGAGGAACACTTGTACAAAGCTATTTGAGGTAGTATATAACAAGTGGACTTACGTTACTGAATTAAAACGCTTGCTGAGTATTCAGTGTGTTACAAATCTATTTCAACTTGAAATATAAGGTCATAATATAGAACTTCAAAGTCACAAGCAAGTGCTTTTAAGTTTAAGTTGGACCATATTTACCAACTAATTTTCCTTGATTCAAATATTTTCCATTATAAATGTCAATGTTCTGAGGAAACTAGACCTACTATTTATAAACCTGAAAATCAACATAAGATGCAGACAGTATACTTCAACCGCAGACAGTATACTTCAACCAAGACATTCATGATGTCTGCATATATTCTTATGAAATAAAATTTAAACATGTTCATCCTAAGAAAGGCTGAAAGAAAATTTCCATGGAAAATATAAGAAAGATGGGATGACACGAATTTTCTCCCTTTCTCCTAATATGAAAAAATATGAAAACAGATTCACAAACACTATGTTTGTGGCATACACATACTAAGTGATAAATCTCAAACTAAATCCTGACATGGTTTCAGCACTTGCAGTTCCCTGGTTTGTTTGAAACAAATGACATCCTTGCTGGAGGATCTTAAAATACTACATTGCTAGAGGACTTCTGTGAGAGAAGAGTTTGTTTTTCTGCAGAATTCCTCCCTTTTATTGAAAGAACACCTTAGTGGAGTCCTGTGCTATGTTATGAGACAACTTTTAGCCAAACTACCAAATTAACTGGTTTGCTCAGCATTCATGGTGTGGTACCATACCAGCACTTAGTACAGAATCATCATCACTCCTATCTTGGGCTGTCTAAGAAGTCTCAGCTTCAATTCACTCAATGTCTCATACTTCCAGCACAGGGCCGCCTTGCATAGAAGTTCTTTCTCTTCCTCTTAGATTGTGATATGCTGTCAGTGTGTTTAAATTTTAAACTGGGAAAAGAAGCAATCTTGAGTACTGCTAGCCCCTATCCTATTCTGTTCTATTTCTTCTAACAACACCAATACTGAATGACTTGTCTCTTTGGGAATATAATTTCAAAGACAGAATGAATTCATTTGCAAACATCCTTGGAAGCAGAATGATTTTCCAGCAGATGGTACCCAAGGGCTAGCATTCAAAGGTACTGGAACATTTCAGAACCCATCTCCAGTGCTTTGTATTGCTTTGCTTTCCTTAAATTGAGGGGCTCTGAAACATTAGTTTCTGATATTCTTTCAGTCATTTCATGCTTCATTTACGATTATTATTTATTTTCAGCAATGTTTATTTCAACAGAAATGCTACAAAAAGCAGTCTAAACAGACTTCCAGTCATAACTGTAATGACTGGTATATAGCCAGGATAAATGGCAGCCTTTGAATTTCAATATAATTTCACATGCATCTTCACTGCCGAAGCTAAACTACTAATTAAGCAATAATCCCACAGCCTTGCCAGGTTTACAAAGGAGTAAGAACTTTCTGGGATCAACTTTATATAAGCAGATATGCTTATTCCTATGTCATGCAATATCTCCATTGAGGTTATCATGAATCCATTACAGATTTTAATAAAGAACATAATGAACTAGACAGGAAAGGTTCCTTCAGGGCACTGTCCTGAGGGTCTCACTCACATTTGGCTCCAATTTGAAACAAAAATTCCAGAACTTCTTTCTGAATGCCACATTCCACTTTTAGTGTCTATATATGTTGTTACTCTTTCCCCTACATTCTTACAGAAATCAGACACTTTGTGGGACAAAATAGCAAGTGAAAAGAACTTAAAAAGATCTTTTAATTCCTTCAAGCTGGGAAATCTTCCTTGTCATCTAGGGACTTTGTCCTTATTTGTTTCAATTATTCACTTCTAAATGAGAGGAGATATAATCCTGGTGCACTTTCATGGCTAGTCATAGTGTTCAAGCTCTTAAAGGAAAATAAAAGAACACACAGTGTAACAAGCTGAAGAATGCCCTACAAGGAACAAAAACGTGTGTGTGAAACTCTATGGTATATTTGCCAGTATAATATACATATAGTGGAGCCAGAATGCGGTGTAGGATTCTGAAGGATTGGACATTAGTCACTTAATCATAAGGGATTTCAGTTAGTATAAAATCAGGAAGTTTATAACAACTCTCCACAAATGTTTGAGCTATGTATCTTAAATATTTATGAAGAAAAAAGAATGCTGTGTGAAAATAATGTGAATATGCTGTGTGAAAATAATGTTTTCTGTACCAAAGAATTATTCTGTTCCTTTAAGTCAATTACCCTCTTCACTGAATTTGATGTGCAAAAGAGAGGTTTTATGAGACATATCTGAGCCTTTGTTCCATTTGAAAGTAGCATGTATCTGAATATAGAAATTGGAATGGACTTCCCTGGAATATAGACAAAATAGAGTTTTGCTGTTCTATTGTATAATTATGTTTGGAACCGCCAACTAAGATTTGTCATCAAAGTACTTTTTAGATTGCAGGGGAAGGAGAGTGAGAAAGTCTGAGATACTAAAAGGGTTTGGGAAGTATGTCTGAGGAGATGATACAAGTTTTCTTCCCTCCAGGAGTCTACTCTGTTCTGTACCTTTCCATCTCCTCTCAAGCTGTTGTGTTTTTTTCCCTATCTTGTCTCTTCTTTACAACTCTTTTCATCTTCAATAGTCTCATTTGGTTACTACTAAGATTTGAGTAGGAGGGAGAATACATTAAACATTCCTGCAGAGCAAGATTATTGGGATTGTTGTCCTTGTAAGGCTGAAGAAAAAGTGAAGCACTGAATTATTGTTTTTGTACTGAATTAGTTACTGTGAAAAATTCAGATTTTTTTTTCTTCATTTGAAAAAGAACAGTTACACTTTTTTTTCCACAGCATTTTTTCCTCATAAAAGTGAAAAATAATTGCTTTCAATTTTCATTATAATCACTTAGACAAAAAAAAATATTGTTTTTATATCTAGAAAATCTCCAGATCAAAGAATTCACCTAATCAAAGATTCAGAATAAAAATATGTATTTATGACAAGCGCATTAGACATTTCATGGTTAACGCACAACCAACAATTGCCTTTTGGAACAACAAGGAGCAGAATTTTGACACCTACAGTTTATTTGAAGATTTTACTTGCTTCAGAGTAAGAAGAATAAGCCGAGGTTCAATGTATTTAATGTACAATTATAGTTTTTCTTAGGAGATCAGAAGATGATGATTATGATATTGTGCATTTAATTATGACAAGGACATACTACTTTTGCTCTCTTTTTAATTGCACTTTTACTAGTAGTATTACTATTGTTGTTATCATTATTATCACCATCATCATAAAAAAATGAAGAAAATAATTTCATATTATTCTTATTGCACAGAGGGAAGAGTACAGGCACAGATTTATCATCAGATTTATTACTGTAGAGCAGCTAGCATATTAATTTGTAACTTTTTCTTCTATACAGAATGGATTATTATGCATTAGATTAAGACATCCTCAGGCTTGAATGTCATTATTGTGATCCTCAAATCTCTGTTCAGTTTCCATTTGAAGCTGAGTCAGCTTTCAACATAGAAGTTCCAAATCTGGGGTAGCCAGGTATAATAGTGCATATTATGAGTGTTGACAGGACCAAACTCAGCATTTATCTAGCAGGTAAGTCAAAGCAAGGTCTTTGGGTTTGACTTTCTATTATTTTGTTGGCTTGCTTTCATTTTCTTGGCTTTATTTCTCCCCTTACAGACACAAGTACTGTTCAAGTGATCTGTTTGTAGAGAAAGTATTAGCAGACCTGTATGAAACTCTTTCTTCCTTTTATTACAGACTTTATCAGAATTGCTTTCATTTTCTTGGCTTTCTTTCTTCCCTTACAGACACAAGTACTGCTCAAGTCATCTGTTTGTAGAGAAAGTATTAGCAGATCTGTATGAATCTATTTCTTCCTTCTATTACAGACTTTATCAGAATTCGTTTTTATCTCTTAAGTTAATGCTCAAGATTCTAGGTTCACAAAAGAGATGCCATTTTTAGTTCAAGATTTATAGACGTAGAAAACTCCAAGAAAATTCAGTTAAAACTAACGTGATTTGCCTGATATTATGGAGAAGCCATTAATCTCTACCCTGAAATTACTGTTTGAGAGAAATTTAGTATTACTATGTACTCAATCTTAAGACCTTTGTACACATCAAGATTTTTTTCAATGAGACATATCTGGCTCAAGTTTGAGATTTTTCAGTTGTGCACCAATAGGAATTTTCTTATAATTCTACTAGAAATAAGCACAAAAAAATAGTTTCAGCTGTGTTGTGCTTCTACGTATTTTGCATAAAGCTAATCATTGTATCACATGTGGCTGTAAACCTGAAGTTTTACGGTGAACTGAAAAACTTATAGTCCCAACGTCTAAACAGTGTCAGAAGGAAAAACCAGTCACTTTATAGAGGAACTAAATCTCCTACTAGTAGTTAGAGTTCCCAAAACACAGGGAAAAAAATTGTCTTATCAGTTTTCAGTAATTCAGCATTCGGGAGGTCTAAAGTGCAGGTTTTACATGAGATTAGCATGCCATATCGCAGAAGACAAGTGTAGTATAAGATGGCAGTGTTGACACATAGGGACTTCTACTCAAGAAACATCTGGTTTGGTTTGATAGCAGTCACAGCTCTACCACTTATTAGTTGGCAGGAGCTACCTCATTCTGCATTGTCTGTATTTACTGCTCTGGTGTATTGAGGTTGTAGTATTGGTGCTGGCATGTGTATCACCACTTTAATTTGTGTTTACCTCAAGAGGAAAGTAATTCAGATGTTACTGAGGTGACCCTGGATAAAACTTAAGTAGGGGAGGATCCTAGAGTCAGCAGTGTAAGAGTTACTCTTGGTTAATTACAAGTATTGTTCTGAATCAAATTTTGCCCTAATTAGTTACAATTAATCATACCAGTGATTTTAGGTTAAATTCTGTCATCCTTTCTATTCTCTTGCAGACTTTCTCACATGAATTTTAATTTTAATCTATGTATTCCAACTTACAGCTTGAAGAACCGATTTAAAACTCTCTTCTGATGATTTATCTGTAAAGAAGAAAAGCCAAATACAACTGGAACCTGAAATCAGCAGAAGCCCTGTAGCTAGGGAACAACTTTTGCCTCTAACAGTCTTTAGTAGATAAGTGAACCATAGTTTGAAGGAATAAATTAAGTTAAAAAACCTCTTTACAGATTTACTTTTGCCATTGACTAGCAAACACATAGAACCTCAAATCTTAACAATTTATCTTATATGTATAAAAAATACTTGAGCCTGACTGATAGTTGCAAATGGATACTTAAAGGAGAAAATTGATTAAAAAAGAGTTTACAATCATAACATAAAATATTTAATAAACTGCCAGTGAAACTTGAAGGTAAACAAACCTAACTAAACCAGAACAAAAGAAAACACAGAGACAGGGAGTGAAAGTCAGAAGTACTTTTCTGCTTTGCAAATAGAACTGTGTATATAGGTTGTGGTATCAAGCTACAGATAAATACTGATTCTTTAGCTGTTGTTCTATTCTTTAGTAAAGCTCTGTAAAAGTGCCAACAATTAGCCTAGCCACCTCCAGAAATGGCAGAAACAGTGAGAAAAAAAAATTAAGAAGGAGAAACAGGGAAGATAAAGTAATGAAATCTATTCAGATCTTCTTGCACTGGATCTAGATTATGCGCATATTTTGGGTTTATGAGGTTACCAAATTCTGAAAATGACCAGTAAAACATGATTGTCTGCTGGATTTGATGTTACTTTGTTTCTAGGGAATATCAGGCAATTGCACCCTTTTAAAAAACTTTCTTGGTAAACGTATCCATTTTGGAAAATTCATACTCTGCTATTATTCTGTTATTGTGCTGGAGTTGTAGCACTGAATTTCAAAAAGAAAGAGACAAACAAGGGGTAGATACAGCTGAGACAGCTTCTATGTCTACTGAACGAAACAAAAATACCTTTAGAAGTAGAATGAAGGCTCTGAGGATTTAGAATCACTACTTCATGTTAAGAACTGTTAAAGTATGACCAGGGAAGAGGACATAGGTATGACTGTCTCCTCATGACTCTGTGTCTGAAAAGATACCAAACTCCTTAATTTTTGTCTTTCTTTTACACTCTGGCAGAGGAGGGCACATTGGCTAATAAAATTTTGACTTTAGGATATTGTATCGCTCCAGTCTGAGTCACAATATTTGGCAGAATTAATCTGAAATGATGTCATATCATTAAAGAAGGGATGCATCAGACTTCTCCTTACAACTGCATGGAATATTTCTTTACATTGTGGAAAATAAGGATATATTTCTCTAGCCATAAACAGACCCTAAAAATTAGACATAAAAGAGAAAATAACCATTAGATGAAAAAAACAAACACAATTCTAGCTACAGATGATGACTCCAAATACATTTACTACAACTACAATACCAATAAGGAAAGCAAGAGATTTAACATTAAGTAGTACAGAATAACATTGAAAAAAGAATATCAAGTGTCTTCTGAACAGAAGTAGTCCACCACAAAGTGTCTAGCTCACTTTCCTTTCAATACTGGTAGCCCAAGAATCTATTGTAGGACTATCCTAGTGATTAGCAACAGAAAGGTAAAAATCATAAATTCTCTCCTGTCTCTAGCATGGAATTCTTACATTTACTAATAGTTCAATGAATTTAGATACCTATAGCAACTGTTTTAGCATCTTGAAGGATTTAGCTACTCTTTTTTTGGATAATATTTACATTCTGTGCCATTACTGTTTCCACAATGTGCGGCTGGGTATTGTTTTGGCTGGAGTTGCATAAAGGACTCAGTCTGAGCTTTAATCTATGAATTTATTACCTGCCTTGTTTCTTTTGACGCCACTTCTTTTTATTGTTCAGTGACAGAGAAAAATAATGCTGTAATACAAACTCATCATTTTCTATCATATTAGAAGCTTGTAGGCAAACTTTATGTGAGAAATATCATGATAATTGTGGAAAATTAGGAGCAATATATGAGGGTTTTTTTTCTGTGTCTTTTGGCTATGTCTTTTGTATACTGCTATTCAACAGCTTAATTTCATTAGAAATGAACAACTACAACACTTTTTTTAGCTTCTGACCTGGTGTCTGGGTCATCTGCCTAAGAACTGGAAACATATTTGAATCATGTCAGGCTAAGGTATCTCTAAAACTACTCCAGATATCTGTCTGGTAGCAAGTTATATAAAAAGAAAATATAACTTCCCCCTGTTTTCTTTTGGTTTTATTTTTTATTTTTTTTTTAATGAGAGCAGCTTAGACTCCTGTGCTTTGTGCTTTTTCTTAGTTTGTTTTTGGCATCTTAGTGAAGTCTGTACATGCAGAGTGTTTTTAGAGCATTACTTGTCAACTGTGCCCCTCAGGACATTAAGATCTTGTCAGCCTATCTTCTAATTCTAGCAGGTCTTACTTGACAAGTAAATAACCTGGCTGCTCAGACCAGGAAAGTTATACCTATTGCTATGAAAGCTCTGGAGGAAGACTTCTGATCAAAAAGGAGAAACTTACTGAGTTTAGTTAGCCATTTAGCAGGTATCTTCCCAATCACAAAAGCTGAACCAATGATATTAAAATCCAAGATTTTCTTTCAAGCTGGCCTAAATATTTTTAGTGTAAAGACAGTGTGGGGTTCCATTTTTGTCCCTCTGTGTCACTTCTACAACAAATAGAAATGAACAGTGTAAAACAACACATCAAGACTGGAATATAACATCCAAGCACTATACTTGTTTATTTGCTTTAATTAATACATCACTCATTTTTAGCAGTGCTGGGACTTTTCTGAAGGTCAGAGCTTTTATGTGCAACAACATATTAAGAGCTTAGTATATGGTACTTGTATGCTATTTTTAATGATAAATTTAAGAGGGAGCTCAGTAACAGATGTTAAACACAGTTATGGTAACTGAAAAATTATAATTTAATGCCTAGTCATCACAAACAGTTGTCACCAAATCAACTCCATGAAGCTGCCTTGATGTATGCCACCTGAAGTTCTACACTTGGAATGACATTTTTATAGCTACTGCTGTGAACTTGCATAACTAGAAAAATAATTATATTCACTTGAGTTATCATTCATTTCTTTAAAGGTGCCCTGTAATTAAATAATTGCTACTCTAAAGATTTCCATGGCTATTTTTAAAGTTGGGTGTTTTTTTTAGCTTTGGCAGTAGAGTTCATTAGCATAATATAAGCACTTCCTTGGCTTTAATTAATTTATTATTATGACATATCTGTGAAGTAATGTCCTTGATTGACACACCATGAAGATGAGGCCAAATTTGCAGAACCTATTTATTGAGGAAATATCAAATAAGAACAGAAATATTAGGGTTAATAAAGTCAATAATTTTGAACAACTGGAAACTGGAATCTGAAAAGTGTCTCAATTTACTGACATTAATAGTGTCCATAATTAAAATATCTTAGATTTTTTATTCACTTCTTCTGTAAGGCTTAAATATTGCAGAAGTCAACCAGTATAATGTTTTTACACACACAGGGCAGAGAAAATTTTATCCTTTTTAAGACGTGTTTTACTAGTTTGTTAACATTATAACCCACATTACTGAAAACTAAAGCTATAAAAATTGGTAAAACGGAAATCATGCTATTTCCTATGCATCCTATATATTACATTATGTTTCTTACTTTGGATAAGGACAAGCAATTTTGAAAACTCTTTTAAGCCATTGCTATGCAATTTTGCAACCTTTCTTATCATATTATGCAGCTATGTTTCTAGTATGGAAGAGTTTTCCATAAAAATGTAGCTAAACCTATTAAAAAATAGCAGAGTTGTCATTTTCCTGTGTGGTAGTTTTGATTTATAGTCAGTAGAATTGTTAATTTTCATTAATACAATTTACAAATTAAATGTTAACATATTCAGCATATTTAATACACTTAATAATTAATGCAACATATACGCTAAGTGCTGATTAATCAAATCACATCTTTCCAAAGACACTATGTGAACTTGATAATGAAAATAATCTTATAGACTTCTAAGGCCTTACACTTTAAAAGATGAAGCCTTGCAGTTTGGCTGTGCTAGTGAAATCTGCTTCTTGTCGAAGCTAAAGAAAAGTGGTTTTCAGTACTCTCATATCTGACAAAGCAGAATAATATCTCTTAGCTAGCAATCACCAACAGCCAAACCTCACAGACTAGTTACTATATTGCTCATTTTATCTCTTGTACACTTTTACAGAATGTTACTGACGTTCCTTTACAACACCAATCCTAAAACTTTTTTAAATTGTCTTAGATTTTGTGAAAAACTCTGGAATGGTCTGAGGTTTTTGTCAGACAATCATTTAATGCTATACTAAGTGTTAAATTATCAGCGTTTTACAGGCTCTGAACAATAATAATTTTCTTTCGAAAGTTGCCCTCCTTAGAAAAAATCTAGTTTGTAATTTAGCTAGAGAGGTCAACACAGAATAACTAACATAAGGTCCCCCTTGACAGAAAACTTCTCTAGTTCATATTTATTGTGCACTAAGCAATACATGTATATAATGAATAATATACAAATTACATATACACATATGAAATTTCATCATGAAGAAATACGTTTATACAAGTAAATTCATTGTTACTTAGGAATTAGACAGAAAAGTTGATTAGGATCCTAATTTTTAATTCTTTCAGTTACTTAAAAAAAATTTTGTTTGAGATTCATTTATTATCCAAAACTGTTCCCTGAAGAATCTAAAAAGACATCACATAAATTGCATAATTTTGTCTCTGTTCATTAGCACTATTATGTTAGGTCAGGCTGAAAAAATCAACCGCAAATGCAAATGGCTTAAAACTTATTTATCCAGAAAGGATGGGCAAGAATGCATCTGTGTTTACGAAACTTCAGATGCATTTACGATTTTGTATTAAACAAGTATCATCTAAAATACAGAAAAAGAACAAGATGCTGAGGTCTCAGCTGTTCTGGGTGAGCACCCTAAGTACTAGTTTGCCAAGATGATAGTCTCATTGAATAAATCTTGAATTCTATTATGCATAGTAACAAAAATAGAGGAAGGGTGGAGAAGATTGCTGTTTGAAATAGCCTGAACCTCTTTTCTCTCAAATGTTCATAGTTGGTGATACATTCTTCCTTTCCAGAAGGCAGAATGTGTCCAAAGTCATTTTCCTCAAAATACAGTTATCAGTAGGAAACAAGTCATCCTCTTTACAATCTTCCAATGAGATATTGTTCCAATAAACTGTGGAGCTTGTCAAACTAAACAAAGAATGTCCCTGCTTCGACAGAATGAAAACTCTGCTATCAAAATACTTTTTGCTCTTCGACTTACTTTCTTGGAGGGTGGCAGATGAAAGTTCAAGATCCTTCTTACTGAGATGGACCTTGAATATAAGTCTTTTGTCTCCTGATAGATAAGGTACTATGCAAAAAAAAAATAAAATAAATAGGCATGACTTTGAATTAAAATGAGACTGTTAAGCTCACAAAAGCATAGCCGTTAGCCATTCCAGACATGTCAGTCAAGAGGTTATGTGAGAAGTTTTTAAATTCATTTGCCAGCATTCTACTGAAATGGTACAGTGCAAGCACAAAGTCTTTCCTGGGTATTTACAGCCTCTTTCCATAGGAAAATACCAAGAAATCTGACAGTCATCCTCATCTTTATTGCGAAACTAAAGTTTATTACTTCAGTTCATGAAGTGGCATTACATGATGTAACATAGTATAAAAACCTTTACATTTTAAAGACATGACTTTATCCTTTCTTGATTAGATGATTGGACATCTGCTATGTACCTAGTATTTGTGATCATGTCGATCTTACACTATTAAAAGTCTTATAGAAGTCACTATCAATTCAGTCCAAGGTTAGATCAACATTTCAGCAGTGTATCACTTGGTCTGATGCACCATCTGGGGAGAAGTGTCCTAATCTTTTTTCTCTGTATGCTAGTTATTGTGCCCTAGATCATCTAACACATTTATGTCTTATCTCTGAATGTAGGATTTCAAAGGCAATTTTGATCTTGGTTGGACACTAGTCAGCCCACGGGGGCAAAATGCCTGAAAACTCAGTTTGTAAATCAATTACAACTTGATAGAGTGTTAGCATCAAATACAGTGCTTGAAGTTATGAGATTGACATTCTGGTTTTCATGCTTTTAGCCTCTTGAAAATTTTCCTTCTTCACATCAGACAGGAATAACTGATGCATAGGTAAATAGATAGTGCTCCACAGGCATTTATTACCCATTGCTGCTCTACTTCTGTACTTCTAGAATGAATCTTCCTTTAATGAACAGACAGCTGTAGTAGAGCTTAAGTTTATGAGGAACAGATAAGCAACAACAAAGAAAGATATATGAGCTCAAGACTATTGTTTTTGTTTTATGTTCCAGAAGGACATTATTGTTTAAAAACTTGCTTTGCATGCTGACTCCTAGAAAAGTGTTTAAGAACATGGTATGCATCTGAACAGTCTTTATTAGGTGTGGTATTAGACTTCATTCATTTAACCACACTGTTAGGTTTTAGTCTAAAATGTTGTTACTGCCTGTACAGCTAAGTTTGAGTAAGTTCTGTCATGTAAATCCATTTTTCCTTTTGCTTTTAAAAGAGTCAATCTCAGATTTTCAAAGAATGGTATGAGTAAATATGCTTTAGTACACAAGTAACACAAAGATGACTCAGACTGCAAGCTCCAAAGTCCCCCGGCCTTCCCAAAGACAGATTGTAGCAACTCTTTTATGTGACTGCCATAACCAAATTTTTCTAACTGAATTATTTTTTTCTCCAAAACCCCCAGAAGTAAATATCAAATCTTATTAAACCTCAATTGAAAAATTACCACAGCATTAACGGGAAAGTCATGCCAAGTTTATTTGCTGCAGCGACATCAGTCTAACATCAGCTGTTAGACTACTTTAGCTAACATTCAAACTTGATAACAAATAGTTAAAAAACGGCCAGAAAACTGCAAAAGAACAAATTTTCAGAAATATTCTTTTTGATACAGAGACATCAGGCAGTTCATACCGAGATAAGGAGGTTTTAGGTTTATTACTAGATTATTCCAACCAGGCCAGGATGATTTTCTCAGAAAGTGTATTAGAAATAAGATGATAATTGAGTGGACGGACCTAGAATAAGTTAATACAATCTTCCACACAGAGCATGTTAAATATAAATATAAAACCTTGAGGTAATCTGTAGCTTGTGTTTCTTACTTTATAGCTTAAAATAGAATTGATTTTTTTACCCTCATTCTTTCTCTTTCATTTTCTTTTTCAGGTTTGCATATTAAGTGGTTCTCTTTTACAATTTTTTTTAGAAATAAGTGAAATTGTCAGCTACAAATCACAGATGGTTGCCTAAGAAAAAAACATAGTTTTGGTATATATCTTTATCCCTGCACCAATATTGCTAAAAGAAACAAACAAATAATAAAAGAATATATGCTTTAATTGCATGTATGGCAAGGGAGAATTTGTTCCATCTCATCAGTGAAACAGTTACATCTGTTTCTGATGGTTTTCCGGTTTAGGTCTCATAAATGTGAGATCTGAAGTTTCAACATTTTAATAGGTTTCATATATTGATAGCTCTGGAAATGTTTTGATTGATCCTTTTCAATTGCTGATTGAATTGCACACCACTTATTTTATTTCTATGCAGAAAAATCAACTTAGTCAAATATATTTCCTCTCACCATAGTTAAGAAAGGCAAATATAGCTCTGCTTCAGTTAATAGTCATTTTTCCAGCTCACGATAACTCTGCTTGAGATAGTAGTTACCTTTCTAGCTCACACATCTCAGTTTCTGAAAAATCATTCAAATTATTTACTGTCATTCCCTATGTCAAAACATGCAGTTTGCTTTTTCCTACAAAAAAATCAGTAAAAGATAAACTAAGTTCAGTGCACACACTATTCACTGACCTACAAGTTTCACAAACAAATTACTTATTAAATGCATTGTCAATAAGGTCAAAATTTAAAGTAGAATTAATTTTGATGTCTAGGAACTGCCTTTCACCTCATCATGTATCTTTGCCATATTTTATTTCCCTAGACAAAAGGATAGATATATTTGAAAAAAAAAACTTTAAATGCCTTCTCACATAAACTCATTTTAACTTCACTGCTTTGATAATACTATTCTTGATTTACAGTAGTAACTGCAAAGAGATTCAGATCTCACCCTTTAAAACTGGTTTAATGTCAGAGACATTTTCTTTCTGTCCCTTATGTTATATTTTTACACTTTCTCATGCTGCTGTCTTTTTCAGTATCTTCTTCCATGAGCTGCCTCTCAGAGCATGCTGCTGAGCTGGACAAAGATATTTTCATCACCATGTCTACACCTAATGTCCTAAAGTGATAGGAGATTGAAAGTAAGTATTGAGATATTTGCTCTGACCTATTTACTACAGCCTTCTGTCATTGCTATGACTCTTGCAGCAGTGTTTTCAGTAGCCTGAAACAAGGAAATAGAAGTGAACTTATTACAGTAAGAAGACTAAAAAAGAATTGGAAAAATATTTATATTCACTGAAATCTGAGAATTAGTAATGATGTAAAAGATGAGGTAGTGAAGCCTATATATTCATATAGAAGCAGGCATTTACGATTTAAGACAGCTTGTTAAGGGTTGGCCAACTCATTAGATAAATTACTTTTTTTAACATGGACATGTCACACTAGGGATTAAAGAAGCTTAGGATCCTCAAGAGTGAGTCTCTTATCAGATAAACAATGCTACTTCTAAAGGGTCTAAGGTGTCTAATTAAAACTTACAGGTGAACAGTGACATTGGGCAGACATTCTCCCCAAGAAATTTTTAATAGTGTTGTATTCTATAGTAGTTTGGATAAAGCATATGACTGTGCTTTCATGTTCATTCCCTTTTAACTAGAGCTACCTGTGGCTACCACTGAACAATATAGTGTGGCCTCCAATAGCCTAATGCCATATAAACAAAGAATAAATTATTGTCTTTGGTGTAAGAGCTTTTAAGCAAGAAAGACGCAAAATAGAAATACCTCTTCTTTTCTAGAATGTAACATAATGTCAGTTATTCTTTATTACATAGTAGTGTGTGCCTTCAGTTACATTTGAATGGAGAATTAAGAAAAGGGCATAGGCTTTATAAAGAATTTAGCAGTGAGCAGGGCTTACTGTGAGTGAAAATCAATATAAATACAGTATGAAACAAGGCACACATTGGTACTTTGACAGAGGTCAGCTGTAGACTGGCAAATCAGACAAGCAACAGGATAAGCAGTTTCACTAACATTTATTTACAACAAGAGTGATGAAATTGTTTTCTGAGCAGTAAAAATACAGCAGCTTTATTTCCTATACCTCTCTGTGCTGTGCTTTAATGACAGAACAAGTCCAGCTCCTCTGACATGTTTTGTGTTTATATTTTCCCTTTCAGTGTTTCCCACACTCTCCTACGTTTCTTTCCCTCTGACCTTGTACAACCTGCTCTCACGATACCTCAGATTCCTTCATTCATTAATTAACCTAAGAAGTGGTATATGTTGATCCATTTATTATTTTTTTGGCTGGTAGCAGGTGAAACAGAATTTAAAATTAATGAGCTGAAGCCTTTCTCAGACTGCAAGTATATGGGCCAGCCTCGCCTTTCCAGCTACCTGATTGATAAAATGGGAAATATATTATCTTCAAGAGTTCCTCTCCTCTCAAATTTGGCAGAAATTGATCAATCATTTAAAAAAAAATATTGTGAAACAGCTAATGTATAGATGGACAGTTAGAATTTTCTAAAAATGAATTTATCATAGTGGATTTTAAGGAAGCCAGTAAATACAAAATCACATTTTGTGCCTTGCATAATGTCATTATGAATTATGCATAGTTATTCACAATATAAAGTAATTAGCTGAACTAATTTTACGTAAGATTTGACACCTGTAGTGTAAGTTCAACTAAAACCTAATAGTTGTCTAGATACATATAATCTTGTTTCTCTTCCTGTGTGAAGAAATAATAGTTTTAAATACTGATGTTTCTATATTTATTTCAGGAAAAAAAAAAAGAAAATTCCTCCAAATTTCAGTAAAATTACAAAAATCCTGAATATTTGAATTAGCTAGATGTAAAGCAGTAACAATTGGGAAGTATTGAGAAACAATTAAGAATTTTAAGATAAGTAAAATTAAGACATCTGTTCTTTAGTTAGTAGAAAAGAAAGGGAATGATGGAAAAAGAAGTTGTATATAGCAAATTAGAAAAAGTCCAAACCAGAAACTAGAAACTACAGACAGATTAAGGTTTCCTCTTAAAGACGCACTAGTTAGGAAATCTGTCTGGACTGGTGGTCAGACCTCCTTTGACCACTAGTGGTCAGACCTCCACTTCTCTGTGGTGCATGGAGAGTTTGAAGCCAATTTTTCCTACTAGCCTTGGATTCCGTTTTTGTGATAAGATAAACTGTGTTCTGAATGTGCTTATCTCTGCCCACTTATGAAAGAGAGCCAATGCTGCCATTTTAGAGAGCTAAATGGGATTGCATAAATTCCATTTTACTTTTAGTCATTAATGAATCAAATAGTATCTAAGGGCCATAATGTTTAAAGTACTAACATCTCAGAATACCAGGACTAAGTAACAGTTATTAAATAATGATAGGACTATTTCAACTGTGCATATTGTGGCAACATGGATTTTAGGCTGTCTCATTTTACTGTATTCATATACTATATTATACATCTAGGATCATCACTGTGACTTCACTTGCAATATATCATATATGGAAAGTATGGTTGGACTCAATGATCCAAGAGGTCTTTTCCAACCTGGTGATTCTACGATTCTATGAATCCAAGTATAGATATTGGAATTAGGTCAGATAATAACAGGTGATAATGTGATACTGAAACTAAAAGGCACAGAAGTTCCTTGGATTACAAGTGCAAGACTGCCAGGTAGTTCTAGGGAAAGGACCAGATAATTATACATATTTTAATGGAGACTGCCACTCTATTACTAATAACATATTTGGAGCACCTACCCCAATACCAACGCCATGTATAGAATAAAACAATAAACTAACTTTTTGGGGGTTGTTGTTTAAAATAGCAATAATCACAGAAGACACACATGAGTCTGATCAGATTAAAGCAGTAATAATGACCAGGGAGAGTAAAATAGTAATCAGCAAATCAAAAAAAAATTTACAGTTACTTGTCTGCAAGTAGATAAATTGTTTTGCACACATATTTTGTTAATGTAAGACAGGATTATGCTTCAATAGATAATGACATTGAGGAAGTCAAAGTGTATTACAGTCCTGTAATCACCTGAAGGCACTTACATGAAATCTAGTTTTAGTCTCGGATGACTGTTCGGTAAAGATACATTTAAGAGTATACTTTCACATCATTTTCTGGAAGGTTGTTCAAAAAAATGAGAAGCAATAGACGTCTGTAAAAGCTTTCAATAAATGTAAAGAACAGGTGAGCTATAGCAGTTCCCTGCCTCGCGATCTTAGTGTGCTTTAGTCTTGTACAAAACATTAGACAGACTATTTACTTTAAGCTGGTCTGTGTTGTTATCTACTATAAAGCCATTTTCTCTCCTGTGAATGAGGCAAAGGGGCAGAACAGAGTGGATACAGAAGAGCACAAATTTCAGAAAAGCCTGATTACGTGGTGTATACAGTAAAAAGCAGGTGATATTTTTTTTAGAGTATATTAGTGCATAAATGTGCTTTTATATTTCTTGATATATTTTGAAGATTAGCATAAATGTTTGTCTGGGTACAATGGTGGTTCTTCAATTTATAGAAAGCAAACAAAAAACCTTTTTCAAAAGTTACAACTAAAGATAACTTCACAGCTCAGACATTACTTACACAGTTCACCATTTTATTGTTTTCTTCAGCTACAGCACGTCTGCAATATTTTCAGTTAATTTCTTTGCTGAGTATTGAAAGAGAATAATGCAACAGTAAACGTTGCATACCATAAAAAAAACATAGGCCATAAAAGTACCAGCTATAAAGCATGACATTAAGCACCTTTTACATCTCTTATGTGCTCAGAAATGGTCAGTTTGTAGCAAATGTTTCTAGGGTTGTTATCCTACAGTGTGAAAAATTTGGCTCATTGAATTTAAGACCGAAGAAGCAGAACACTTCTCTGAATGACAAATGGATGGAAGCTGCTAGAAACATTGGTTGTTAGGTGGTGAAAAAAAAATCTTTCAAAGGAAAAGCAGTACACAGATTTCTAAAATGAGCTACTACCCTTGAAAAGGGCAATCTTCCAAACAGGATTTCATTAAATAAGAGGCAGCAACAGCTTGATTACTGTCTGCTCATTTGAATGGAAGATAACTTTAATGGTCATGAAGTTTTATTGAACTCTACCGATTTAAACACATTCACAGTAAAGAAAGGTTTGCTGAATATAACTGGGATTAAAATTTACAAAGCAGTGGATTCTGAAAGCCCTGAAGTAAGTGAAAGGCAAGCAGTTGAGGGAACTTGCATGATCTGAATGTTTGTTGCAGCTATAGTAAAACTGAACATTTATGAATAATTTATTTATCAGTTAAATACCTTTCCTAAAGTCACAAAACATGATGAAGTCACATTACAGCCTCAATGCTGCCATGTTATGCCATCACTTTTAAGCGGAAATCTATTCTGAGGTGTTTTACAGGCAAGAGGCAAAGTAATATAGCCTTCAGTGACATGAAATAGCAATTTGGTACTATTAAGAGCTTCTTATCAAGTTCCTTCTGAATGTGTTAATTTAAACAAAAAGCAAAAGCTCTACACTTCTTGCAAAAGACACTCCATACACACATTTATAACGCTACAAGGATAAGCAGTGCAAAAGCAGCAATGCTGGACAATGCAATATTATCAAATATCAGGTAACAAGTTTACAGAATGTCAAAGCACTGTTAGCTTAAAGAACGGATCATATGCCTGTTCTTGACCTTAGTTACAGAAATATTTGCTGTGGAATCACAGTTCTGAGAAAAGGCAAGCTTTGAAGTGAATACCCTACTTAAGACCAGGATAGAAAGAGTCCCCTGCGAGGCAGAGAAGGAGTCACAGTCTTTGTATATTAGTCTCTTTTTAAAGTTTGACATTGCTAGATGTCACAGAATCATGGAATTGTTGAGGTTGGAAAAAACCTCTGGAGGTCATCTCGTCTAACCTCCATGCTCAAGCAGGGTAACCAAGAAGGGTTACCTTGAACTTGCAGTGTTGCCCTGAACTGTATTTTGAAGTTTTTTGATATCTCTAAGGAAAGAGACTCCAAAATCTCCCTAGGCAACCTATGTAAGTACCTGGTTCATAGTCAAAAAGTGCTTCCTGATATTGACGGAACCTCTTGTGTTTCAGTTTGTGCCCATTGCCTCTAGTCCTGTCATCAGACATTACTTAAAAAAGCCTGGCTCTGTCTTCTTCGCACCTTCCCTGCTGGTGTTTATAAACAGACATGATATCGTCCTCAGCCTCCTCTTCTCTAGGATAAATAGTCCCATCTCTCTCATCCTTTTTTCTGAAGAGAGATGCTCCAGTCATAACCTTAATGGTCCTTTGCTGGAGTCTTTCCAGTATGTCCCTGTCAATTTTGTACTGGGGAACCCAGAACAGGACACAGCACTCCAGGTATGCCCCCACCAGTGCTGAATAAAGGAGAAGGATCACCTCCCTCTGTCTGCTACCAATAATTAGCCTAATGCAGTTGAAGACCATTCACCTTTTTTGCAGTAGGGCACATTGCTGGCTCATGTTCAACCTGGTGTATCAAACTGGAAACAGATATTTTTAGAACTAAAGATCAGTTTCTTAGGTCTCAGACAAGTAAAGTAATAGAAAAGACTTTGTCCAAAAAAACACACAGAGGCATTGACTGTTCTCTATAATCAATTAATCATGAATTGTGGTCATGAACGTCTGGCATTCTTTTGCTATCACCTTAAAATCCTCATGCAGAAGAAGTAAGAATTGACACTTTCTACTGAAAACCAGTGTACCAGAAGGAACACCTCATGGTATTTGCTACAATTCTACTGATATGTATTGTATGTATCTGCTGAAGCAATGAAAGCCTCTCATTCCTTATTCATAAATTGAAATTTATCTGAATTACTGTATTTTTGTATTTGTGGGCTACAAATAGCACCTTCACTGGTAGTGAATGTGTAATACCAAGAAAGGTTGTGGCTGAAGAAGACCATTGTACAAAAGCGCCTTTTTATACTGATTATTTATGCTGATAACTGACTTGTTGTTTTTCTCTCCAGAGTCTGTAAAGAAAAATGGAATGTTTCAAGAGCAAGAGTAGAAGTAAAGCAGTTTGAAGATGTTCTTCCAAGATTTTCAGGATGGTTTCTTTGTACTCTGACAAACACAGGCTCTGATATTTGTGTTTTTAGCAGAAGTTCAACTTGTTAGGCTATACAATTCCTAATAGAATCTTCCCTCCTGTTCAACCATATCTCTAAGTTAAAGAATTCTAGAACTTCTTTCAAGTGAATACTCATTTAGCAGCAATTTTGCCTCACTTTTTTATTCTCCTTGAAGAATGAAGAAGTCAGTGTCTTTTTATCACTGTGTAACATTTTTAGAGACTATAGGAATAAGTATGTATCTCACGTTTCTCCTCATTCTTTCTCACACTCACCTCAGACCATAGTTAGCCCTAAACATATACCATATGGCACAGTTAGCCTTATGTCTAGGTTTCATATTATCTTTCTCCTCCTGCCATGATAAAATACCCTGGATGCCATTTTTCATAATTTATATTGAGTTCAGAGTTAGAGAAGTGCACAGGTAACATAAAGCTCCCTTGAAACTCACGGCCCCTTTATCTCACAGACATCTAACATGTAACGCAAGAGAAAGACTAGAGACATGACCTCAGTGCTTTTGAGTTTTTAGTAATTTTTGATTATCTGTAAGGAGAAATGTATATGTGGGGATTGTTTGCATGTTTGCTCGTTCGTTTTCTTGTTTTCTACAAAAGACATTGTTTATGACGTGAAAGTCAGATGCTTGCATTTTCTTGCCAAAGTCTGAAATCAAGTTTCCAGAGGAAATGAGCAGCCTCTGTTTCAGATGGAGCATCTGGAAGCTGTGAGTGTGCAGTCCTGGGAGGTGGTTTTTTTTTTTTAATGTAATAATGTTGATTTTAATGACCCACTGTTACAACAGTTGAATTCTTGACAAGGTGGAAGTCACTTGCTCTTAAGTGTAGACATACTACTTAAAATCATAGACAGTGGTTAAAAAGAACATGAACGAGAAGGGAGAGACTGAGCAGCTTTTGTGCAAGAAACGGGATAATGCTGATATTCATCTGAGCTTTACTTTAACACTAATCATTTCAAGTGCACCTTCACTAGTACTCCATGCATGTTTAGCTGAAAAACATAGGTATAGATGGGAATTTTGTAACCATTTTAAGATTTAAAGTGGTGGTGGTGGGGTTATTTTGGTTTGAGGTTTTTCGTTTTGTTTTGTTTTGTTTTGTTTCGTTTTGATATAAAAAAAGATGAACTAAACCTCTGTAATATTTTCCCATATTTTATTTTGTATTATACGGCATGCAATGAAATGTCTCTAAATAGAAATATAATTACTAAAAACCATGATTCCAAAGTAAATCTCAAATAATCCACTGAGAATAATAGACTTCCATATGACTGACAATACTGAAGTGGCGGTTTGAATATAGCTTTTGATCATACTTCTGTTACCATTCTCCCTGATCAAAAAATAATGAATCCTCTACTTATATAATACCTGTTAACTTTGCATATTTCAAAAGAACATAGATATTCTCATGATTTTAAGTGTTGCTTTAGGCACTTTGAAATATTTTTATTTCCACCAAAAATACAAAATCATAGGATAATTTAAGTTAGAAGGAACTTAGGTGGTCTCTAGTTCAACTTCCTTCTGCAAGCAGGATTGACTGTGAAGTCAGAGGAAAACACTCAGGGCCATATGTAGTCAGGTCTTGACAAACATTCCCTCCTCCAGAGTTAGATACTGTGCAACCTCTGGGGAGAAAGCGCTCTGCTACCTGACTCTCCTTATGAGGGAAAGAGATATTTGTGTTATCATATCAAATTGAAAATATTCATATTTCTGTTGTCTCCTGTCCTCCTACCACAAACTATTACAAAGAATTTGACTCCATTTCCTCAGTGACCTTCCCACAGGCACTAGAATGCCTCTGCAGCTCTCTCTTCTTCAGGCTGACCAAGTCTTGGTCTCTCAACCTCTCCTCACATGGCAATTGTGCTAGCCACGATCATCCTGGTGACTCTTCCCCGGATCTGCAATCTAGTAGAGCAATACCTTTCTTGTTTAGGAGTGGGGGGTGGCAAGTGATGGTAGTAAGTAAAATGGATGCAGTGTCCTGTATGTGTTCTAGAAAGTTCTGAGTAGAGGGGATACATACATTGTAAAATGTAAAATTATTTATTATTATTAAGAACAACAGAATCACAGAATCACAGAATCACAAGGTTGGAAAGGACCCATTGGATCATCGAGTCCAACCATTCCTAACACTCCCTAAACCATGTCCCTAAGCACTTCATCAAACAACAGAGCCAGCAGAAAAAGATGTGCTCGAAAGTCTATCAATAAAACTATCCAGACCAAGAATTAAGCTTCAAATGTATGAAATTTACTTGAGAGACCAATTAAGTCTCATTGGATCACTACTTTTATTTATTACTTAAAATTTTAGTCTCTTTCATATTACCAAAGAGATGGTTATCGTTGGTCTGCATGTTCTTTATCTAAAACTCTACTATTAAGTGTTGTGGCTCTTGCTGCTAGGAATATTCTGCTCCAGGTACTGTGTGCCAAGGGTTGGAAAAATATGTCTATCAACATGAAATTTTGTGTCCATTCACTGAATACATTGTACACCATCATATTGCCTATTCAACAGGAAAGGTACATAATACTTTTTATCTGTGTGAAATGCTGCATATAGGACAAATATACCCTTGTCACTGGTTCTGATAAAGCTTTCATAGTTTTAAACAGAAGAAATTGCACTTAACATGCTCAGTACATACTGGTGTGGAAAATGGCATGAGATCATAATCTTGCTTAATAGATAAGGCAATTAATACACAGAAAATTATGAAAAGAGAGATGAAAATCCTAATGTATTTATAGGTGTATATACACAGTAAATTACTATTTCAAAGTAGTAGATGATCAGTTTATAAGAAAAGGTTTTCTTCTTTTCAGTGCTTCAATAATGAGATTTGTAACTACTACTGACATTTTTATTTAATCTTTTGGATCTAGATTTTGTTATTACAGTGATATCTTTTACTGGAGTTGATAGTCATGAATGCTTTGTAGCAGTAGGTTTTCTGCATGTGTAACCTCTTTTATACATGTCTTGGTAGTTATAGCCTCCCCTCTATAAACATCTTCATTTGTTTCAATATCACTTATCTTTTAGCTTTTACAAGTTACTGAAACAATGATGTCGCTTTTCAAGGAAAGCTAACTACAGTTTAGTAATAAAACTACTCCTTAAGCAACGCTAGTGTGTCACTGATTCTCACAAACACAGAGTAGTCATTCAGATGCTTGTTCAAATTTTAATGGGACTGTTAGTGTAAAGAAATTGAAGTATATACTACAGTTTCTTGTCGAATGAGATGATTATAAGATTTTTCTGGATAGGCAGAATTTGTTTTAAGAAGATTTAGGCTTTTGTCCTTGGTATAAAATAGCTCAATTAATATATATTAAGATAACACACAGTATTTCCAAAAGAAAACAAGTTGAACCAGTGACTGATACTTTAGAAATTCTTCAGTATTCAAATCCTGTCTTTAATCAACATAGACCTGACATTCTTATTATCCTCATTTAACTACAACATTTTCAATAGAATGCCCACCACATTTGATATATGAACTTCACATGTAAAGTAAACCTGATACTATATCTCATAGTTTATTATTGACACCAAATGAAATAATTGCAAAATAATAAATCTCCTTTCAGCCAAATCATAATGTGATGGCTGGTGAATATAATGTGTCAAAATCACCGCTTCATCTTGTAAAACATGCTTGAGTCTTTGAGTACCCATTCATTGTAAAGAAAAAAAAATTAGGTAGTGCTCCACCACTACCACAATTTTGTAGGTGTTCTCATGGGTAAAAGATGATACAGAATGTATAAATGGTTAATCTTTGATTATAGGAACTTAAACATTTCAGTTGAAGCATAGAATACTCTTGGAGAAGCATCCAGGAAGATGTTAAGAAAAGTGCATTTTCAAAGAAAATGGATCAAAGTAAAAGGAGTGTTTTTTACTATAATAGAAACACAGAATATGACAGATCTACAACAAATAATTCTTTGGTAAACGGAATGTCTGAAGTTAAAAAGACAGGATTAAGCCTTCTTCACAAGAAAGGATATGTTGTTGACTTACTACTGTTGACTACAATGTCTTATAGAGAACTTACGAATTTAGGGATTCAAGGGTAAATTTTTGGCCAATAATATGGTGTTGGTATTAATTCAGTATGATTTTGCTGATTTGTGTACCATTGTCCTTGTTTGCTTTTGACCTGAATGCATTTCTGCCCACAGCTGTATACACTGATTTGCCTTCTATTTTTCATTGTGTTGTTTATGTTTCATTGGACTATCATTCCTCATTTCAATATTTTTATGTGAAAACATGATTTTTATTGTGAATGGTAGATTTTTATATATACATACACACATGCACACACATATTCTGAGTGTAAGATACAAATAAAAGATGCTTTGAAGATATAATTATCAAACTTAAAAAACTTCTCCTTCGGTTTACCTCTATTTACTTAATTTTCCTGGAGCCACCACAAAGCAAATTCTTCATGAAATATTATTATTCGTTATGGTTGTGAAGAGTCTTAGCCCATGTAAGTTAACAATTTAAATGTAAAACAAAAGGTAACAGATGGGTGTTGTACAGCAGAAACATCCACAAAAAAGTAAATGTTGATTACTCTGATAAACAATGATCAGAGCAGATCAGAAACCCAACTAAGCAAGAATGTATGCTTTATAACCTGACTTTTAAAAATAAGGGTTTTTTTTTCCGCCAGCTGTATTAAATATAAGATAATAGTACAATTTCCACATTTTGTGGGGCATCCACAACTTCCCTGGGCAACCTGTTCCAGTGTCTCAACACTCTCATAAAGAAGAAATTCTTCCTAATATCTAGTCTAAATCTGCCCCTCTCCAGTTTATATCCTTTTCCCCTTGTCCTATCACCACAAGCCTTTATGAACAGGCCCTCTCCAGCTTTCTTCTAGCCCCCTTTCAGGTACTGGAAGGTCGCTATAAGATCTTCTCTGAGCCTTCTCTTCTCCAGGCTGAATAAGCCCAACTCTCTCAACCTGTCCTCATATGGGAGGTGCTCCAGCCCTCTGATCATCCTTGTAGCCCTCCTCTGGACCCGTTCCAACAGCTCCATATCCTTCTTACATTGAGGATTCCAGAACTGGGCACAATAGTGCAGATGAGGTCTCAAAAGAGAGGAAGAGAAGGGCAGGATCAGTTCCCTTGACCTGCTGGTCACGCTTCTTTTGATGCAGCCCAGAATATGGTTGGCCTTCTGGGCTGCGAGTGCAGATTGCCAGATCATGTCGAGCTTCTCATCAAGATCAGCACCCCCGAGTCCTTCTCTGCAGGGCTGCTGTCAATCACTTCATCCTCCAATGTGTATTTAGAACGAGGATTGCCCCAACCCAGGTGCAGGACCTTACACTTGGCCTCGTTGAACCTCATGAAGTTCTTACAGGCCCACTTATCCAGTCTGTCCAGGTCCTTCTGGATGACATCCCGTCCTGGTGTGGCAACTACACCACTCAGCCTGGCGTCATCTGCAAATTTGCTGAGGGTGCACTCAATCTCGCTATCAATATCATTGATAAAGATATTAAACAGCACCGGTCCCAGTACGGATCCCTGCGGGACACCACTTATTATGGATCTCGATCTGGACTTTGAGACATTGACCACTACTCTTTGAACAATCCAACCAGTTTCTTATCCACCATATGGTCCACCAATCAAATCCATATCTCTCCAATTTAGAGAGAAGGATGTTGTGGGGGACCATGTCAGAGGCTTTACAGAAGTCTAGACAGATCACATCCGTCTGTTTACCCATGTCGATTGCTGCAGTTACCCCATCACAGAAAGCCACTAAGCTGGCCATACAGGGTTTGCCCCTGGCAAAGCCATGCTGGCTGCCATTAATCACCTCCCTGTCCTCCATGTGCATTAGCATAGCTTCTAGGAGGATCTGTTCCATGATCTTCCCAGGCACAGAGGTGAGGCTGACAGGTCGGTAGTTCTCAGGGTCATCTTTTCTATTTTAAAAATGGGGACAATGTTACCCTTCTTCCAGTCACCAGGGACTTGTCCTGACTGCCATGACTTTTCAAATATCACGGAGAGTGGCTTGGCAACCACATCTGCCAATTCCCTCAGGACTCTGGGATGCATCTCATCAGGTCCCATAGACATATATGTTCAGATTCCTCAGGTGGTCATAAACCTGATCCTCCTCTACTGTGGGAAGGGGTTTACCTCCCTGGTCACAATCGTGCTGTCCCACGACCCAGAGTATGATAACTAAAACTGTCATTCTCTCTATACATATGATGTTTCAGAAAAAATAAGTCAAAGAATGAACTGTTTTCTACAAGATCTCAAAAATACTACCCTCAAAACTTGAGAAGTTTAAATAATTTTGAATAATAAATTTGCACTGACATAATACTTTCTTTTTACAGGTATTTCTAAATTAAAGAGAATTTTTCACCTTAAGAGAAGTACTTAGTGTGAAATCCATAATGAAGATATTTGAAGAAAAAGTAGTAATATGTAAATATGACATTTTAAAATAATATGAAAGAGTTAATATGAAATGTTCAAAATATGTTTAAGGAAAATAGTTTTTCCTTCAACAATCTTTTTAAACACTGTAGTTTCTTTTCAAAACTCACTGACTGCATAACATGGCAGCATGCTCATTATCCTGTGGATACAAAGAAGGACTTAAAGGATTGACTTCATGTATATTTAGAAACTTTAAAGAATAGATGTGTTCGTAGAAGATGAAGCAGTTACATTCAAATCTATGACTTTATGTGTATATTCACAATGGTAGAAGTATTGGGATATGGCCTACTGGTGAAAAATCACTCAAGTGCCTAGAAGCATAATAGTTCATGGGTGCAGAAGAAAAGAAGCGCCACTCTTTGCAGGTTAAGCTTTGGCCAGAAACCTATGTTGCTATGTGCCTGAAATGAGAGGAGTCGTTCTACTTCCTACTGAGACTGTTAAAAGAGTAATGTATTCTAGTGCCTTGCATATTGTCCTTTTTTCCACGCAGGGATCCAAGTGATGAAAAATAATACCCTCAAGGCATTTCTGTCAACTTACTTGTCATCACTAAGGGAGATTCCTCAGAATTTATAAAGTTGAGAAGAAACAACTTTATGTGTGGTAAGTAATTAAGTTGTGTCAAAAATCTCTTGTGCTGCTCCCTAGACTTTCATTAGGGAATGAAATCCCTAGACTTTTCATTAGACTAGCACATCACTGCTTCTTTCTGGGTTATTTGCCAGAGTTTCTTTCTGAAGAAAATGAGAGCAAAATATTATGTGCACTTCATAATATTTATATGCATGGAACAGTATCTTATTTCAACATACAGCCAGTGTATAGGAAATGCAGGAAAATGAGAAGTAGTCATAGGTCTATCATTTAGAAATTTGTACCTGGAGAATGATAAATACGAATGTCCTTGCAGACAGCGAGCTTGAGGCTATACGAGTGCCACATATTTGCACAGTTTTTAAATGGCAGTCCTGCTCCAAAGATCTGGACACCAAAAACAATATGATAACAGAAGCTTTGAAAGTCAGACTCCTGAACATAAATGGAGAAGTATAATTGAATGGAATTGGATTACAACTGCATTCATAATTTTTATTGAAAATAGGAAGTGATTTGAAATATAAAAATATGTAAAAAAAATAATTTGAATTTTCTTCTTCTTTCCCAGCTGTAGTTGGAGGCAATGGCCGTGAACCAGGTTGTGTAATGAAAGCAAGCTGTAATTAAGAGAAGTAGAACAAGTTATCAGAAGGCTGCTGGGATCCTGGCACGGTAGCAGTAGTTACTCAGAACAGGCAAAATAAGTATGACACAGAAAATGCAATATAGGCTTTATGATAAGAAGGTTAAGAAACAATCATTTTAGTTTATTGAACAGAAGACCTATAAGTGATCGAGTACTGGTGTAAAAGAGATGGATAATGCAGCATTTTTCAATAGTCTCCTGTGGACAGAGAATGTTTTATAAACCAGAACCTTAAGTTATGTAGATTCTGAGTTAGAATGCAAATTTGTAAAAGCAATGATTGGTTCAGAGGAGTTGTTAAAGAAACGTGAACGTGTCACATATCAGGAGATCTGTTGTCTTCACTATATTTAAAAAAAAAAAAGTATTATGACTGCAGAAGAAATATACTCTGGGGATGGGTGAAGAAGGAAGTGAACTGTTCATAACCAGCAGAATTCCTAAAACCTAATAGAAAAGGCATACTTGCACTACCCTATTGTCTACAGTTTCTCGACATTGTTTTGCACTGTGTATTCAGCCAGAGATTGCAAAGTTGTTTCTGGGAATGTAATTTTGATAATGCAATGACAGTGCATAAGAGAGAACTTGATCTGAACACACTTTGATATAGATGATGATGATGTAAAACCTCAAGTCTCTTGGACTAAGCTTAATTTGAACAAAAGTTTGTTAGAAAAAAAAAGTCTTCATAAACTAAGCAATGTATTGTGGAATGACTTAGGGAGAAAAATGTCTACTCACTCACCAAGAGACTGATTTCTAATTACTCACCTTCCGAGATACTTCTTAATTATCCAGTTACCCAGGCTTGTGATACAAACTGTATAGACTGACTATATTGACTACTTTGACTGTTTTGTCATCAGGTATGTATTTATCTTTATTCTTACTTGACATTCCTAGTTTCTCCTATTCTCCAATACAAAGTCTTACACATCAGGACTGTGTATGTATAGTCTTGGCATGAGCCAACTCATTCCATTAAAGATAATATGAGTTTTCCATTGTTAATCCATAGGTGAATTAAATTTAATACATATATATATATTTCTGTCTTGTTTATCCTTTATCTTCTCCCAAAATAAATGTTTCCAAAAGATGACCTTATATGCTACTTGCCTAATATTTTCCCAGGATAAAACTGCATTCCGTAGGAAATTTTAATTTTTTTTCCTAATGAAAAACAGCAGAAGGTTACTAAACCAGCTGTTAATTAATTAATCTAATCTGATATTACATTAAAGGACAATCCAGCCAATACAATTGTTGATTCTGAAAGCTGTTTTTTCAGATGTAAATGTCTCTTGTTGGATAAACTGGATTGGTCTCTGGTCTCTGTTGTCACTACCAAGAATGAGTTAATCCAGTTGCCTAAATATAGGCTTCTAGTGTTATTTGTGATGTCTTAGTGTGTCTGGGACATCTGAAGAAAACCAGCAGGCATAATTCAGGGAGATCTACACCCTACAGACCAGCAGCCAGAGGCCAGACAGGATACCCTGAGGCATTTTTTCATTTAGTAACAGATTCTACTTTTTTGCTCTCCACTGAATTGTAATAAGAGCATAGACACTTTTTTATAAAAGTATTTTAAACCTCAAACAAAGATTTTTAGTGTGATTTAGGAGTCTAAAATGTATTTTATATGCCTTCTACTGGTCCTTCAGATGGCTGTGGTTCTCCTTGTAGGCTCTATGTCATCTGCCAACCTCATGCAGGTGCCATGGGTTTCATAGATTCTCATATTACACTAGATGCCTAGTTTTAACTACTGAATGAATTGTACTAGGAAATTAATTAATGCACTTAATTTTTACCAGGCTTTCAGAGATAATTTGAAAGGAGTTTAAAAAAAAAAAAAAAGACCACACATAGGCATGAAGAAATCTTTTCTCTTCTCTCCAATCTCAATTTTTTCACTTGCTTGTTTCATAAGCTGATGAGTGATGAGTGAGATTAATATATCTTCTAAACCATAACATAAAATGAGACAAGCTTTTTTGTCTTTTTTCTTTTCTTTCAGTAATTAACTCTTTCTTGTATGAGTACCCTACTTGCGCTCATGTTCATTTAGAGTTCATTCTGGCCTGCTTACTACAACTTTATTCAAATACAACTGCTCTTGGTATTTTTATAGTTGTTACACAGAAGAACCAATTTAGTCACATATAAAATCTGATAGAACACCTGCGAGCCCCAACACCACCGATACATGACACAAATGTACTGCAGAAAGCTAGAGTTTCATTACTTTATTCAAACCAAAAGGGTATTTTTATATTCCTTGCTGCCTAAACAAGCAGCAAAGGATTCCCTTCTCAGCCTTCCATTTTTATTTTTTTTATTTTAATCTGGGTGCTTAGTTTCTGCTTCTCTTTTCTAAAATTTCCTGGAACTTCAATACAGAGTAATTAGCCACCAAAAATTTCATGTTTACACTTGCATTTTTAGAGCACCCAAGTGCAGGGGAGGAGGCAGAACTTGCCTATGTTCTTCCAGTAAAATATTTCATATGCTATTTATTCCATTAAAGAGGATGTTACATCATATCATCACTAACATAACCAATGGGACAATGAAGCTTACATACTGTATGAATATTTTTTTTTGATTTCTCGGTGAATCATTTAAAGCGAAAAAGGATACAGAGAAGCAAATATTCCAGGATGCTTGTTTCATTCCTTTTTATTATAAGGTAAGTTACCTACTTAGGCTACTAAAATAGCGCTCATATCTATTAAGCTCTGCCAGTAGGGCTTTCTCTTGTATTTTCATTTGAATTCAATTGGGAGATTTTAATGTTGTATTTATACTCTCCTTTTCTAGGCAATTTTAACCTTGAAATAATAAATCACTAGTCCTAGATATGGAACCTATTAGCCAAAGAATCAGAGCACGCTCATAGTCAGAATAAAGATAGGAAGATATTTCTAAGATATTTCCTTTTAAGTAACATCATTCCTTTTTAGTGAAGATGTGCATATGCTGTTGATGCTCAACAATTTTAACTGCAGTGTCTCTTAGAAAAGTTAGATAGTCAAGGTCATAAAATTTTACTGCTTGCCACTGAAGTCTCAAAATTTAATGTATACTTCTGAGAGTTGAAGGAGATTTTGACGGTACTCCAGAGACGTCATCTATCCCAAGACAAATATGTTTCCTACCGGAAAGAATCTCAAGCCACTATATAGGTCTCCCATTCTGAACAATCGGGGAAGAAGACTATACCCATAACAAAACCCAGACCCACCTTAAGTTCATAACAATACATCTAGATCTTTAAATGGGTGAAGGACCCTCCTTTCACAGGAGTCAGGACTTCATTAGAATGTATATACCGTTCATATACTTTCCTAGTAATAATCACAATTTTTTTCACACCTAGTAACCGCATTGCCAAAGATATCCCTGTGTATTTCTGTAATAATTTTGTTTTGATGTTTGGAAACAAATAACTCAAGAAAGGTATCTTTATTTTAAACACAGAGAAAGAAGAAATTCCAGTGTCAACAAGAGCATCTAGTGACTTAGTTGACAGTAGAAAGAGCTTTATCCCATTTATCTCAAATGCGTACTTAAGACTTTTGAAACTGTCTATTTCTCCTCATTAGATACAGCTATACCTGGCTTAGACCAGAGGAAGTTAGGTGGAATTCTTCCATCTTTTGATTTGGAAATTTCCTATTTTATGTCCAGTGGTTAAGTATGTCCTTTATTACCTAAATCCTTGGCATCTTCCAAAACATGACTGTGATGCAACTGTAAAACACTTATGTGAGCTAAAAGAGTCGTAGTAGACATAATGACAGTGTTCTATGAATACTTAACTCATTTCAGAATAAGGACATCACTTGGCAGTGGCTTAGACTTTGGCATTAATTCTTCTCCAGGTCTGATATACTTTAATAATTTTAAGAGTTATTGTGATAGAGGTGTTGTTTTGTTTGGGTTTTTTTTTCCCCAGGCCAGATTGCCCCATCTGCTATTCTTCTGTTATTATTTTTGAGAAATTTTTCCTCTGAGTTTGGGACAGATGCAAACGTTCAAAATTCTCATTGTCCTCTGCAAGCTTCTTTTTTAGAGTCATATATTTTCTTTTTAAGGGCTATGTGCATCCAAATTAGCATGCAACATGTTTTTGCTGTTGTGTTTATTCCAACGTCACAGAGAACTCGCGACAGAACTGTAGAGCAGAGTTTTTCAGATCTGCTTACTTTTTTATGTTCTAGTTTACAATTGTATTCAGACTCCTAGAAAATCTTAGGATGCATTCCAGAAACATGAACATTCAAGGAATTCTTTCAAAATTAGGTGCCTAAGTAGGAATTTAAGCAATTAGTTTTCAAAATCTGAGATTGAAGACTTACATATAGTTAAATACATTAACTGTATATGACAGTAACCAAGACCAAGATCACCTAGTTTAGATCAATTATGAATTAAATTAAAAACTGAAACAGAACAATAATATCAATATCTTCTTAGTAGTTCCTTTTTTTTCCCATTGACTGAAGACAGAATCTACATGGCTGTCTCTGAGGACACTCATGGTAAAAGAGATCTTTTCCAAAGTGACTATATTGTAAGTATATTAAAAAGTTGAAAGTATACACCAAAGTTTCTTTTAAATACTAGATATAAAAATGTGAGGGGGTAAATGAATATTAGATTCTGAATCAGTAGGCAGTCTGGAGTTTCTTAATCATTTTCCTTTACTTTTAATTTCCTGTTAAGGATTACGTGTTCAACCAATATCTAAAAATGATGAAATACTGATAGAAAGGCTATTATTGCATAATTTCTAGCTGTGACTGGGACAAGAGTAGAAATATTAGATGATGATGATGATTATTACTACTTTTACTTTAATATAAGGAAATGAAAAACAGCAGTGTCTTCTCTAGGATTTTCTCATGGGAAATCAGAACGTAAGTTCTGATAAACTATGGACCTTTGT
The DNA here is from genome assembly GCF_017976375.1 of Cuculus canorus. NCBI lineage: Eukaryota > Metazoa > Chordata > Aves > Cuculiformes > Cuculidae > Cuculus > Cuculus canorus. The sequence goes on from NC_071401.1 coordinate 55,160,901, forward strand.
TCAACCAAACCAAAACTGATTACATCTTGCTCCATGGCCTTCTGCCATGGAATACTGATCACAGGCTGAACGGCACTGATCAAAATGAAATTCCATGTAAGTTGCAAAACTTTGTCACATATCAGGCAGCTCTAGCAGAAACTAAAGAGGTGAGAGATAAGACTTTCTATATATATTTTTTTCCCCTCTCCACATCAGTGCTGCACAATGCCAGAATTCATTTATGATTCTTTTGTTCATAGACCGGTTACTTCTTTTCTATGAAAGTCAATATACCGTACTAAAGACAGCAATAACAAAACGCAATAGAAACCTCAAAGTAAATTTAATTTAGGACATCAGTCATCATTTTAAAATAACAAGATCATTTGTAAAAACTATCTTCATAAAGGTAGTGGGATCAGTATTTACACAAGGCTAGTCAAAGCTGTTCATAGTGAAATTGTGGAAGGAATGTAAAGTATGTAAATTGTCCTTCAGGTATTACTTGTTAACGTTAGTTATTCCTAGCATTTCACAGCAACCCTATATAAAAATTGTTATATGTTTTTTTGAGTAAATCCATATTCATTCAGTAATAGTTTATGATTTTAAAACTACATATTTAGAGAATTGCAGAGTGGCTGGAAGTGACAGTGGAGGAAGGTGAATGTCAGTGCTAATTTATCCCTATTTTATTTTTTCAGTTTTAATAAAAGACAACCTTCCATTGCCAGAGGGGAATGTGACATATGTTCATAACCTTCTTATGTAAATTCATGATCATTTCCACTTCTGCCAGAAAGGTGCACACAACCACAAGTGATATGCATGTTAGAAATATTCTTGTAGAAATGAGGTACATGAGCAATTAGCATGATTAACCATTCCACTTTAGCCTGAGGTTTGCTCACGTCTTTAATAATGTGCTTCTACCAGCAGGGATCCATATATTGATAGACTATCTTTTTCAAAGTGATTGTTCTCCGAGAAGTGTGTAATAACAGTTAAAAGACAAATAAAAACCAAACTAGAAGACAATTCAGCATTAGGAAACACTGTTTAGTTGTTCACTCATAAATTATACATAGATGGCATTTAAATAAGACTTTGAATAGTTGGAACTGTAAAAATTGTGGCTAAATTTACATTTTTCCTGCAGAATGGTAAGGTCACTCTCTTAACAAGTTCTCGGATGGATTTAACTCACGAATATTTGTTTCCAGGCCTATTCCTGTAGCAAATATCTTCAGTTTTATCAAGATTGTACAAATCCTGTTTCAGAGGTTAAATTGCTTTCAACTCTTCCTTCCTCCATCTTGTGTCTAGCACTTCAAAGTTCAAAGTTAATACTAACTTAAGACAGGCCATTCTTCTCTCATAATGAAAATCAGTAACAATTTGCTGCTAATTGCCTCTTATTTTTTAATCAAAAGCTATATTTAATGTGATGAATTTTAAAAATCAAGGTGCACTGTGAGTCCCCCAGCTCCTACTACACAGGGTTTGGAACCTTTAGGTTCTCTCTCATGTTCTGTCTTACACCATGTCTTCTTCAGTTCCTCTCTGCTGCACTAGCAACGTGCAGACATTTCAAATAGCCTACAGCAACTTAGAATTGTGTTCTGGAAATAATACTGAAGAAGCTTAGTCTTGTCCGTGTGACTCACCTAGTTTAGTCATTTGGAATTCTATATAAAATCCACTCTTCAAAACCAAGATCTTCATAAGGTTGTGACTTTTCTCGAGTGAAGCTCATGAGGAACCCCATTCCATGTCAATTCTTGACATTTACACCCAATACAGTGAACTTCTCTACAGTTTCACACTTTTCTCCTTTTTTTTTGTTGCATCTGTGGTATATAAATTGATTTTTCAAATATGTGTGCCTCTTCTGACAGTAAATACTTTGGATTATATAAATTTCCTAATTTATACATGAAAGTATCTCACAGAGTGTACACAATTTCTATTAAACAACAATGACAAGATAGTTTGGTTTCAACTTTTTTTTTTTTTCCTTCATCGCACAAGATGTTCTATTTATTATATAAGCAAGGTACCAATTGTGTATCTGTGTCTCAAGACTACTTCTGGCATCTCTGAGAGACAGAATATACTCAGTGTTTTCCCTTTCACACATTGCTTTTTAAATGTTATGATAGATATTTCTTTTCTAATAAAAGGTTATGAAAATCTTAAAAAGACCCCTGAAATGAGATGTAATATCAGCAAACTCCTCAGAAAAGGTACCAAACTTCTTTCCCTTAGATTTCTCTTTACTTGAAGAAATATTTAGAAAATTAGACTATTTGAGTTTTTTATAATATGCATCAGGTTATTTTGATTTTCTTTTCCTTTTAGTCACGTATTGGTAGGAAAAAAAATTAAATATTATAATTTTTCAAGGAAAGATATTTTGTTCTATTATGAGGTCTGAGGTCTCAAACTAGTTCACTTTATCTGTATTAATCAGCTGAAAAAACAAAAATCAAAATAATTACTGGCTAGATAATCTATTTGAATTTTCATTTAAAGAGTTGTTCTGTATACTATGCTATTAACTCTTAAGTTTGCAAAGCAAAACACCCAGTGATTGACTTATATTTTCAAGACGTTCGAGTTCACTGATATTGTCTTCTCTGCTCCCTTGAAAGCAGGACTGAGAATGGCTTTCCTAAAGTATAATAAACCTATAATTACATGGGTTTTTTTTCTGTGTGTATTATATTATACAAACCATTTTCTGACTTACAAAGAAGCTTGTTTTCTTTAAAAGACTGAAAATGAACATTAATCTTATTCATAGTGTCTTTTTCAAGTGAACCTGAAATTAATCAGAAACTTTCAGTTCAGCCAAAGGGAAATGAGGGTTTGTGTTTTTTTTTTTACTTTTTGCTTATTTTTTCCAGTGAACTAAAGGATCATCGTAATCTTTATAAAAAAACAACATGAAATTGTGTGAACAGGTATAAGTAAAGGGACGTATAGAAAACTGCATTTCTTTTCTTGTTCTGTGAAGGCTGCAGTTGCTGTGGTGCTTTGATTAAATTTCTTCACATTTGTGACCAGCAAAATAGTGAACAAATTACCTGTATGACAAATGTACTACATTTCCATCATCTGTCTGCAAGTCACGCTTGCAGGAGACAGAAAGACAAAGTGTACGTGGAAAACAGATCTGGGTCAAATTTCCATTGTTCTGGGCCAAACTTAACTTCCCCTTTTATCTAAGTCCTCTATGCATTTTATGTGATTTCTGCTGCTCAATCTAAACCATGGGTCAATATTTCAAAACCCATAGTATTTCAATGGTACTGAAAACTTCTTAACATATCCACATGAGAAGCTGTAATGACAGTACATGCGGACTTTCATATAAGCCAAGAGGCTTTAAGCCAAGTTAATGACAGTTCTGAAGAAATTACTCTACAAAAATTGTCAAATTTAATAGTGTTCTATCATTTTTTTATAGGCTTTACAAATAATCTCTCCAACCTCCATGTCAGGAAATACAATTCTCTATTATATTTGTAACATTATGAAATATTTATTAATATGTCTTTTTACATTCTATAATTTCTCCTCAAATTATTTTTTAAAAAATTTTTTAAAAGTAATACATACCTCAGTCCTTAATGAATATAGATTTTGTTTCAATTTCCTGTAACAGTTCTTAGAATTTTTTCTCTTTTTTTTTTGTGGGTGGGGAGGATGATGATTTTTTTCTTCATTAACTGTATTTCCATGGAAATATCATTTCTGGACTATTACATCTGCTGTACTGTTTTTCTGATTTGTGTTTTTTTGGGGGCGGGGCTGGTTTGTTGTTGTTGGTTTTGTTTTTTCTTCTGGTGCTTTAATATTTATCTTTACAATGGAATTTTCTCAAATTACATGTCATTGATTCATACAGGAATAGTATATTTCGTTACCACTGTCCCATTCTTTTCAGATGGAGGGAACTGTTTCTGCTCTACTGTGCCTCAACGCATTTTCCATTATCTACGATGATAAAAAGGATCTTTATTTACTTCTTATAATTCCTTTAAAAAACATTCACACCCTTAGGAATTCAAATCCTTTTTACATATTTTAATACTTAGTCATTTTTCTTTATTGGCAGGGTCTTAAAATCCTTGATAACATCATGCTGTAATGCAACAATAATTTTATGTGACTAAACAACACTAACAGAACACAATAGTTAATGATAGTTTTTCACATGTTATTTTGATGGACTAGTATTTCACAAGACATCATATCAGAACACGTAGACTGCATGGTTTCTCCTGAAACCCTCAGAATGTCACTAGAATAATCAGCTTACTGCTTTATACTTGTTGGATGCTGTTTGCTAGTTCTGTCAGTTCAAACTAGTGCTGCTATGTAATCTCAAAGAATTTTAAATGATATTGCATCAGATTGAGCACATTTATTTGCAGAGCTTTTATACATTTATGCTTCATAATAGAATGTGCAAAATTCTGAAAATATAAACTGCTTCAAAATTATAATAAATGATTTTTTATAAGAAGGAAATATTTTGGAACTTCTCAGTGCATAGCGAATCATCTAAATAAATTTTATCCCCTTGTATCTCAGACCATGAGTTTTCTCACTTTTACTCTTCTGATTCCCTCTCCTATCCCACTGGTGTGAGGGGGGAGTGAGCAAACAGCTCTGTGGTGCTAGTTACCACTTGGGATTAAACCACCACAAAGCCCTACAATTACATATTCCTCGTGTATTGTGAATATAACTGATGTATTCTGAATATATTCTACTGCCTGTTTTATTCCAGAATAAGCTTGTTTTCCTTAATTCTCAGTGTATGAGAATTTGTTTTCCTTAAATTCTGAGATGACCAAAGACTATGGGACTGGTAACACTGGAAAAGTCAAAGCAAAACAAAGCAAAATTCTTTGAGTTAATGAACTGTTTTCCTCAGCAAGGTTTAAAAACTTGAACTCTGTATCTCATTAACATAGTCATTGAGCTTTTGGTATGTGCAGAGCTCAGGCGCAGCAACTCAGGTCTATTCAGCACATATCATACATGAAGTATTGCTTCTATACATAAAAATGGATTTTATGTCTATTAGGAGGTGAAATATAAGTTTTCCGTATCTGCCAAACACCTATGTCAATCATTCATCACAATGGATTAGAAGTCTTCCAAAGGGGCCAAACACATTTCAGACATGTTTCTATGTGCATGTGCATTTTATATATGAGTTTGTGTAACTATTGGGAATACACTTCTGATCTGTGTCAACCTCTGTTGGGCAGCTGGATTTGACTCTCCTCTAACAGATTCTCCAAAGTAAACCGCATCTTTTTGTCTTGTCTTATTTGGTAGTTCAGTATAATTCTTTGAACAGCACAATTTCTGAGGCAATTTTTAAAATCACTTTTCCCTCTGATCCACATCTGGCTCATATTAGGAGTATGGATTAATCTCAGCTGGTTTGGATAACTGGAATAGGAAAAGCTTGTGCATATTGTACTGCCTTTTCCAAGGAACTTAAAGAAGAACTATTGAAATGTAGTCTAGTTAACTGAAGCAGAAACAGGCTAAAAACCCAACGATGTATATTTTAGAATTGTTTCAGAAATAAAATATGTAATTACAAAATCAAATAAAATAAGCAAAGGGAAAGGAACAATGAAAATTATATTCCATAAAGAGAGTGAGGAGTGTTCTCAACATAAGTAGTTTGCAAACTCGATTCAAAATCTTCAAAGAAGGTGGAAAAGAAAGAATATTTACAGAGATTAGACAAAGCCAGATTCTCAAACATTTGTCTGAGAAAAGAAACAATAAGGCAATGACAGGCTTGTATGTATATTTTTTATTTATTTATTTGGAAGCACATATTAAATAAATGGAATCAGAGAACTGTGGATAGACAAGGATAAGTAGATAATGGGAGCCGAATTTGAGGGAATGCTAAAGGAAGAATCTGGGACAGGAAGAAGAAAAAAACACAGAAAAACGTAGAGAGCTTTAGACAAAGAGTATTTTGTGAAAAATTACAGAAATGCTACACTGAAAATGAAGAAGAATGATTTCAGTAGGAAATGTGTTGAAAAATACAGAATAAGAAATCAGTTTATCATTGAGTTTAGGCCTTTGCAATCAAATACACCCAAGCACTCACAATTTTATACAAAGTATCTGTAAGGTATCCACAGTTAATTAATTGTACTACAGCTCACAAAGCACTTTCTAATTCTACAAACTAAGGAAATTTATATATACTTAAAGAAAGACTCAAAGTCACAGCTGTGCAGTTCTGTGTAAAGGGAGCAAGAAACATCAAAGCTGCTGGAAGTATTCTACATCCAGCAGCATGTAATTTGATGATCTCCATGCCAAAGGGGAAAGGAGAATAATCCCAAACAGTTTCACAAAAAATAATGTGTTAAGAATTTCTTCCTGTGCCAAAATCTGGTGATCAGCTGAACACTGAGTACTTGAGCAAGACATCAATAGGAAAATTCAAGATTTTAACACCAGTGAAAAATCTGTACATACTGTTATGCACACTATCTTTTTTTCTGTGATGACTATCTAAGGTTTGATAGGGAAGTGAAAAAAAACTTAAATATTGTATACTAAGAGTAGTGAAAAAAAATCTTTCCGAACTGCTGTAAGTGATAAGCAGAGCCATGAAATATGCATTTAGTATAATAAAATACTTTGAAAATTAGAAGTACAGCTGAATCTAGTGCTAAGGCTATTTGAAATGGGAATGAAAGCGTGACTACAACAGGAAAAAAGCTCTTGCGGATAGACACTGCATTTCTCAGATAGATAAAAGTCATAAGTTCAAAGGTTTTTTGACATTTTTTTATCTACCATTTTCATTGAAGAGGCTGGAACAAGTATTCTATGAAAAAAATGGAAGCTTTCAAGTATTAGTGTAAATCTCCACTTAGTCCTTGGTGGTTCAAATTTCTTGTTGCACCTGCAGTGGGTAATAGCATAGGCTATGCTAACCCAAGTAGCTGATGACTTGAATTACTGTTCTCTTCACACTAGAAACCATGCTAGTAAACTGTTACAGCTGTAACCGTAATATTTTTTTAACTCTCCATGCTGGTAGATACAGTAAAAGCAGCTGAAATACTGAGTTTATTGGTCTTTTTCTCTGCCAAAGCAGTATGTACTAGAAGAATGCTTTTGTCTTTTGAGTGTTGTTATTTAACGTGTGCAAGGCACTGCAATTTTCACTAATTCCCTCACAAAGCCATTTTATACCTCATTATGGGAATTCTAATATAACAACTTTTTCTTATATATATTTATTTCTTTTTATTTTCTTTGCACCTGGTTTGTACCTTCTTACTCTTCAGTACCAATATTGTCTTTTTCCTTTTTAATCTTTTAGTCAAGCATTATATATTTAAATATTTAAGACTTGGTCATATGTCAGTTCCAGGCACTTTCTTCTGAAGCCTCTCCAAGTACTGATTATCTTTCCCGTAAGGAGTTACCTGTAAGTGAAAGGGATATATTGAGTACAAGGGGCTGGTTTCCAGGCAGATGTAAGTAATGTAATTATATGGCCCTCTTCTACAGCATTGATTTCTGCTCAGATTATGAGAGGATTTTTATCTACTTATAAGCTGTAAACTAATTTCTAATGTTCTGTTTAATATCCCCTTTAGGTATGCATTATTGTCACAGCTTAGTGGTTTCCAAGAGTCATATTCCTCTGAGACACGACGGATAACATGAGGATATCTATAGAAACATGACTAAGGTGGAAGTACTCTTCTTCTTAACAGAGGTGACATGATGGCATTTAAAAATTTCAGATATACCGAGGCTGATGACTGAGCTGATAAGTGGAAATGCATAGCAGGTGCAGAATCCCACATGAAGAATAGAAATAAACCCAGGAAACGATTCTTTAATGAGCTGTTAAGCAGATTATTGCACGATAAATATATCCCTTGACAGAAACCAAGAGGCATAGTAGGTGCATTTTACTTCTTTATTCTTCCTTTAAGACTACTACTTCACTTTTCATTGCCCTTGTTTTTCTGGCTTCGCTTAAGTGCAGTTCTGGGTCATTTAGCACCTGTCTTTCCTCTAAAATAGAGGCTTGGTCATGTGGGTTTGACATTTTACTTTCTACTGCTTTTAGTGAAGATAAACCAGCTTGATGGATGATAATATTGAAATACACAACCTGCTAAGATCTTACGTGGTTTAGAAACGTAACATAGTTGTGTGAGAGTTTATAAGCATACCTAGAAGACATCAGCAAGATGTTTCCCATACTTCTAGTGATTACTTTGAGTTCTTAAAAAAACATGACAATTTTTCTCCTTGGGACATTGAAGAAAAAAATATCTGTGTCATCCTATTCTTTAAAAAAATACATGCTATCAGTTAAATCAGAAAGCATAACATTTGGATAAAAAGATTACAGACACTTCAGAATTGCCTATATACTTCCCATCTCCCAAAATTATTTTTAAAAATTACTTGTGTTCAGGAGATAGTTGTTCATTATTTAAACAATTCCAATACCACACTCCAACATTTGTTACTAAATACCAGGAAACAATTAACTTCATCTACATTCTGGCTGCTGAAGTTAAAATCTTATCCTGGCAGCATGTTCAGTTCTTTGTATCCCGATTGACTCCAACTTGCACTGCAGAAGTGCTTGGGTTTCCTGCAAGTCATTTAATACTTCTGCTTGCTGCGTGCGGATGCTTTGGATAACTTGGAAGTTCTCATATCACACTAGAAAAGTCTTTATTTCAAAAAGCCCTCAGGAGACCTGGAATATCAACTGGTTTAACTTCCTACTCAGAGCAGTTGTAGTTAGAGAGGCTGCTCAGGGCCTTCTCCACTTGAGTTCAGAACACCTTCAAGAATCAAAACATCTCAATGTCTATAGATGAAGTGTTCCAGTGCTTGTTTATGCCAAAATTGATTTTTCCCCGATTTTTTGTTTAATCAGAATTTACCATATTCAACTTCTGTCTGCTGCCTCTTGTCCTATCACTGTATGCCTCTGAGAATCAGAACTCAGTACACCCTCTAACTAGGTGTCTGTAGACAGCTATATGGTCTCCCTTGAGACTTTTCTTCTCAAGCATAGAATGATAGAATCATAGAGGTTGGAAAAGACCTCTTAGATCAATGAGTCCAACCATTCCTATCTGCCATCAAATCATGTCCCTGAGCGCCTTGTCTACTCATCTTTTATATACTTCTGGAGATGGTGACTCAACCACCTCCCTGGGCAGCCTGTTCCAGAGCCCGTTTGAATTTTATTCTCTAGTTTTAAAACCCAAAGTTAATTTCTTTTAGCTCTTTATATTTCTAAGTCTTGGTCTTTAATTTTGCATTCAATTCCACACATATTTTCCCTTAGTTCTGTTCACCTACCACAGACAATCTAGTCAGCCTGTTTTAATTAGTATATTTTCTTCGTAAGGGAAGAAACACAATATAATGCTTTGTTATGCAGTGTCTAGCTACACCGATACCTTTCAGAATTTCAGTTTCTGGCTACTAGTTCTGTATTTTTTCTCATAGAATATCTTAAAATAGGAGTGGACATGAAATATAATTGCCTTTTTTTTGTAGAAAAACTGTACTTAGAAAAATATAAACAGGTTGAAGGAAAAAATTAAATATCAAGGGAGGTAAGGTAAATTAATAAGGCACAAAAATGACAGATTTTGTAATTTTAAGAGTAGTGTCTAGTCAATTATATGTGGCCATTTAAAATATTATTTTGCTTGTCAGCAAAGACTTGCATTTATTCTTATTGTTAGCATCATTAATTAATCTTTCTGTATGTTATTTTTTCCCTGTAGTTCATAATTGAACTTGCATTGCTACACTCTCTTTTCTACACACTTCAAAGTTAGTCTAAGATTAAAGACTTCAGCTCTCTTTGAAGTTTGGAAAACTTTTTATGGATTAGCTGAAAATTATCTTTCTTAATTACAGTACAGTGGAAAAGTGTTTAAGTATCTAAAGTCTCCCTTCTGCTTTCTGGTACAAGCTCTTTTGTTATTCGTACTGTGGTAACACCCAAAGGCTCCAACCACGTATAATGTGCTACAAAAGTACACAAGATAAACTTAGTGAAAAACACCAACAATTTATAGCCATAAGAGATTTTGACCCAAACAAAGGTCACCAGATATTTTAATTTCACTAGAATTTGGATATTAATCTTCGAAGTATATCCGAATACAGATCAACCACTTTAGTCCAGTGTACATGAAACCTGGCTTACCAAACTCTAGAATAGTTGCTTGGAAAGCATTACAGCTACTAAGAATATACAAACTATAGTGTGTTACCCTGTACTCCTACTGAAGAGATAAGATCTCCTCATCTCATGACTGTCTTGAAGGAAAAATCACTAAGCAATTCTGAAAATAAAATAAATAAACTCCACATTAAGACACCTAAATTTTGAAGTCTGTTTGCATGTGCTTACACGTGAGCAAGGAAGCTTAGTTTACTCGGCCTTACAGTATCAGACAACTTTTGAGAAATGGTAACTGGAATTTGTTAATGTTTTCTTACTTTCTAATGAATTTCTGAAAGTTATAAGCCAGCTGTACGTCATGTGTACCACTCCAAATAGATATGCTGATTATCTCGAAATGTCTCAAACATAATTGAATATGCTGTGTATGAATCAATAGTATATGCAGTATCAGGAAAACAATACTGCTGCCAAAGCCTAGGTAAATCATACCATGAGGAATCCTTTGGTACTTTGCCAAATCTGTAGCTGCTGCCCCATAAGAACACAAATTCTTTGTAATTTCTATGCCATAACTGCCTAAGTCCAATGTATGTTTTAGGTAGACATTGTATTAAAGCAGCAGTAGACACTAAGTTGAGGTGTCTGAATCAATCCAGAAGAAAATAATCTGGTATGCAGTCCTGGAAGAGCTGTGAAATGGAATCCATTCATATAAATGGCAAAATGAGGGAAAAAAAAATATAACCAATGTACTTTTTCAAGTACGAATACATTCCTAGAGTAAATTATTCTTTTCTTCTAAAGCAGTATCAAATATTTCAAATGAAGACCTAGTAACACATCATCAAACATCTTTTTGTATTGTGTATTTATCCATTGTAGCTGATCTGCCTGTCCAAAACATTTCTTAATTCAGGTACCCAAGAAATGATGCGCTTTGCAGTTGCATACAGAGTGATAACTGCTTTACATTGTGCAGAAATAAAACAATCTGCACCAGAATTAAGAGACATGTTTTCTCTTGATGACCTGAAAAGTTATGGAATTTGTTGAATTATTCAAAGTCATATTAAGTTCAAAGTGTCTGACAAACTTCAAAAACATTGCAAACATGACTTTAGTTCTGGTATTCTCTTTCCTTAAGCCAGCTTATCGAATACAATTTTTCTGTTAAACTGTCAGTTTTAACAGAATGGAATAGAGAAAAGCACCAGAGCACTGTGCAGCACTGTTTGAAATAAGCCATGGAAAACATGTTTTAATCTGTACATGAAAATGCAATGCAAATGTAGATTACAACTCGGTAGCTATATAATTACAGTATTCCCAGTGCTCGTAACAGATCTCAGGATTTGAGGAAGGGAAGAAAAGATACAGGAGAAGGAAAGAAAGAAGGCATATTTCTTTCACCTTGTACAATACAACTTTCTGCTTAGGTTTGTTGAGTCAGAATTTTCAGTCAGACTACTAAAGTTCCACTAAGTTAACACAACACAGTGGTGGTGGTGTCAAACTTCTTGAATGGGATTTAAATCAAGACTCAGGCACCAGATTAAGATGCATGAAGGGAATGGGATCTAATTACCTAAAAAGTGAACGTTAGTGTATCTAAAATTATACAGCTATAAGTCTTGTCTTTATGCATACTTTAAAGTGATGTTCCAGAAACAGGTATTCCACCTCAATGATATAAATACTAATCTGAATGAGGTTTTGCATGTATATCTATTCATGAAAATATTGTATTTGAAGGTACAAGATAGCAATGTACTGCAACATGAATAAATCCAAGACATTTATTGCTGATTTATTTTATTTTAATCTCTCACTGTCATCATTTTTCTATGCTTAGTCAATAAACATCAGGGAAGAATAATTGAGAGAAGGTGTTACTTTCATTTTCTAATTCTAAATCTTCCCTGTGCTGTAAGATACTGCTTAGGGTTTGATCAACAGCCTATCTTTGCTGGATTGCTGCTTACAGGTAGTCTGTATCATATATAAGATTTTTCTTCTAAAGATTGTTTAGTGTGAATTCTGATGATTCTTAGTTTTCTCTACCCTTTTAGGTATCTACTTGTAATAGCCGTTATTTTGATTTACTACTCATAAATCCTGTGCTCTTTATTCAATCTGTCTATCACAATATAATAAAATAAACTTTATAGACAAGTTATCTAAGTGCCATAGTTTTATTGTAGTCTGAAAAATCTACATTTGTTTTTCTATTAATTTAATTTCTGTTAACTTACATAATGAGATATGCATCCATAACCCAGTCATATTTCTCTTTATATTCTTATTTTGTAGTCTAGAAAACTTAAGTTCAAACATTTTAACTTTTATTAGACTTTTTTATGCTTTCACTCTCTTATTTTCTTAATTTTTTGGAGATGATGATCAAGAAAATTAACAAAATCTAGATAACAGACTAATAATATTTGTAGGCAGAACTTGTAGAATCATAGAATCACTGAGGTTGGAAAAGACCTCTAAAGTCCAACCATCAGCCTAACACCACCATGCCTAAACTATGTCCCTAAGTACCACATCTACATGGTTTTTGAACTTCTCCAAGAATGGTGAGTCCACCACTTCCCTGAGAAGCCTGTTCTGATGCTTGACCACACTTTCAGTAAAGAATTTTTTTCTACTATCCAACCTAAACCTCCCCTGGCAAGACTTGAGGCCCTTTCATCCGTGTCCTATCACTTGTTGCTTGGGAGAAGAGACCAACACCCACCTCACTACAACTTTCTTTCAGATAGTTTTAGAGGGTGATGAGGTCTACTCTAGTCTCCTCTTTTGCAGACTAAGTATCCCCAGTCCCCTCAGGTGTTCCTCATAAGACTTGTGCTTTAGTCCCTTTACCAGCTTTGTTGCCCTTCTTTGCACATGCTCCAGCAGCTCCATATCTTTCTTCTACTGAGGGGCCCAAAACTGAGCACAATATTCAAGATGTGGCCTTATCAATGCCAAGTACAGGGGGACAATCACTTTCCTACTCCTGCTGGTCATATTACTTCTGATGCTCTTGACCTTGGCCACCTGAGCACACTGCTGTCCCATATTCAGATGGCTGTCAACCAGCAACCCCAGGTCCTTTTCCGACCGGTATCTTTCCAGCCACTCTTTCCCAAGCCTGTAGTGTTGCATGTTTGTTGTAACTGAAGTGCAGAACCTGGTACTTGGCCTTATTAAACTCATACAACTCACCGGGGCCCATTGATCCACAGTGTTCAGATTCTTGTGCCTTCCTATCCTCAAGCAGACCAACACTCCTTCCCAATTTGGTGTCATCTGTAAACTTACTGAGCATTCACTCAATCTCCTCATCCAGATCACTGAGAAGGATATTAAATTAAGACTGTCCTGAACATTGACCCTTGAGGAACACAAATCGTAACCAACTGCTAACTGGATCTAGCACCCTTCACTGCAGCTCAGGCCATGCCATCCAAACAGTTTTTTACACAGCATAGAGTACACCTGTTTAAGCCATGAGCCACCAGTTTATCTAGGAGAATGCTATGGGAGATGATGTCAAAAGCTTAACTAAAGCCAAGGTAAATGACATCCACAGTCTTCCATTCACTATGTGAGTCAACTTGGCATAGAATGAGATCAGGTCAGTCAAGTAAGACTTGCCTTCCCTGAACCCATGCTGGTTGGATCTGGTTGTCCTACACTTGCCTAGTGAGAAAATTCAAGATTAACTGTTCCACAACCTCCCCCAGTACCAAGGTCAGGCTGACAGGTCTGTTTCAGGCTAGATAGACACCAAATAGAAGACCGAATACTAAATGTGCCACATGAAATTAATACGTATATTTAAAGTAAAAGAAGAAATGAGTTCTGAATGAATTGAATGTGAAATATTTAAAACATCAGATTTATGACAAATCTCACACTCAGGGCTTACACCAAACTGGTGTGGAATCTCTGAGACATATTCTTAACAATTCATTTAGACATCCAGTTCTCTTATCTGAATAACTTCCAGTATCCATCTTGTTTGACTAATTTTTCCAGACTTTCTCAGACGGTCTCCAAAAAAAAAAAAAAATTAAAATTTAAAATTTCAGTCTCTGTTTCTTCAACTTATGGGATGTTTTCCTTTCACTTTTCTTCTAAAATCCTTGCTTATTTTATCTGACAACGTTATAGTAATGACAGCTTTTCCAATTCAGATATTCTTTGCCAGTGCAGACTCTCCCACTAAATTACATTTACTTTTCTTCTGTGATAAATAACATTGCCTATTGTTTATCTGAATTTTTCAGCTTATAATTCATTATTAGGTAAAATAGCACTCTAACATTTATACACAACATATATGAATGCCTGAATTCCCTTGGGCTCTGTATTATTTTCAAGTTCTTTTTTTTTTTAAAACTCATCACCATCATGACAAGACACATGTACTGTTACAGGCAGTGAACTGTAATGAGAATGACTATAGCATTTTGTTCCTTTTCTTACTGCCTGTGGGCAATTTCTGAAGTTATTTCTATCAGGTCAGACTCGGCATCTCTCAGAGGTCACCTTCTAAAACAAAGCAGGACTGCTTTCTCCAGTGTATCAGATTTGTTGCATACATTTTTTTTATATATGTGCTTCCTAGAATTTTAGAAAAACAACAGTCCCCCAAAACTAAAAAATTTAAACAGACAACAAAAGCATTCTTAATGGATTTGTGAGACTGAATCATGAACGAAGCCATAAGAACAGAAAATTGCACAACATTTTAAATTCAGATTAATTTATCAGAGTGTAAAACACTTGCAGAACATGACTTCTCAAGACTAACAAAAGACTAGATAACGAGGAAGAGAAGATATATAACAGAACATGTGTGTTTATTTAGGCGGTAAGAAGGTAGATTTTTAAGAGTTTTTGTGCATACTTTTTTTGTGCACTTCCTATAATGCCCATCACTGTTCATTATTTAAGTGCAAAAATCAAATTAATGAACTAGTCCTTACAATCCTGAGGTGAGATTTGTCTCACTTAGCTTTAATTTTATGAAAATTTTAGTTAATCATTGCCATCAAACATAGCTATGCATGGTCCTCCTATTATAGATTAAAGGAGATTACTTTAGGAAGTCATTTAACCTTAGTCCAGGATAAGTTAGTATTTTGAGACGTCTTTCTCTCTGTTGACTGTAGAAGGAGCCCACCTAACTTACACATGTTGTTACTAATGGGCAACAAGAGAAGAAATTATCTTCCTAATTACAAGCTATAATCTTATGAAACAACATGAGTAGGACTCTTCTCATCTAGTTTTAGAAGTCATCAGTAGATATCTGCACCTGAGTTAGTTTATTATAATATGATTTTTATTCCATGGTGAAATAGTGCTTTTTGTGTGCAACTTATCCGACCTGGTTTAGTGATAATCAAACCTCAGGAAGAAAGAGTTCGTGCCTTATGTATAATTACATTTCCTGGTAAACCTATAGATCCCTGAAATTCAGTCACTACATACACACCCTTTTATGTTTTCCCTAAGTCTGTTTGAGGTCTGAAAGTTGGCACTTCTATGTTTAAATATTTGTAATTTGCCTAAGCAGGACACACACAGAGATAAGAAAGAAAAGGAAGAAACTAAACTTACAGACTTTTGTAAAAACACATGCCTAGAAAGAGAAAAATCTTACTCTCTTGTCTGGTCTTGCAGAACGGAAATGGGTCCAGACTTGATGTATTCTATGTAAATAACCTAGCAATATCTTATGTAACAATATTTTAAGTGTGTTCCCCAGCAACTATGTCTGTGCAGCCAAATTGGCCAGGTGAGACCAGAGAGAGACAGCAAACTGGAGAGCACCTTTTATATGTAAGTTCAAAGAGAAACCCTGAATAAAATGTTCTGTTACCTAATTATTCCTTAATTTATGCAATTGCAAAATCACAGAAATGCTTTCATTTTTGTTTTGTAATAGTGTTAAGTAAGATTAGAAAGCTGAAATAAAGGTTTGTCAAGAACTGGAACAAGCTGCCCCAGGAAGTCGTTGAGTCGCCATCCCAGAGGTATTTAAAAGACGTGTTGATATGGTGTTTAGGGGCATATTTTAGTAGTGAACTTGACCGTGTTAAGTTCATGGTAGGATCTGATGATCTTAAAGGTCATTTCTATATAAGAAATGACGTAAAATCTTGCTAATAATATTATACAGAAGATGGAGTCTAGAGTTACATAAACCCCCCTGTAATTATTATGTTGTTAATATATTATATTGTTAATATAATACAATTTTGGATTAATTAAAAAAAAGAGTAAAATAGTTTAAAAAAGAATATTGTATATTCCTTTGTTATTAACATATCAAAATGAGGAAAATACCTGGAAAAAACCTTACCATGTGAAATTCATAACCTGAACAGAACATCTGTCAGAAAAATAAATTGAAATTACTATAAAAAAATCAGAAAAAAAAATCTACTATAGAACTTGTTGATTACACTTCAGGTAGCATGACTATACAACATAAGCAAATGTTAATAATTAACTGGAATCTGCATTGTACATATATATTTTCACACTGAAAAAATTTACAGTTATGGGAAACACTATTCTCCTTCTCTTTACGATAGAAACAAAATATAGCTGTCTTCTGGAAATAATATTACTAAATTTTGTGAGTGAAAATGTAATTACAGCCAAATATCCACGTGATTCAGAAGATCTTTTGGTAACAGTAGTAAATTACTTTGTGTTTGGATGAACAGCTTTATAGTAGCAGGGAAGTTGTCAGCATAATTCTTAAGAATAAATTTTTTAGTATGCTGGTAAAACGTGAACAATCTCATTAATAATCTAGTAAATTTTAAAATCTTCTTTTCCTAAAGAAATATTAATGTCTATTAAGGAGACCAAATATTTCCTGTTCAGATAGTTAACATTAGCATTACAGCTGTCTACTACTGCCACATTACCTGAAGTAAGAGGAATTTGAACAGGAATGTGTTAAAAGGCTATTTGTTGTCTTATGTTTACTACATATCGTCTTATGCATATATTCTATGACATGTTTATTCATTGTAGGTAATATTTCTTGATGTACTTCTTGTGTAAAGCTGCATACATATATAACAGGTCAAAAAAAAAACAATATAAAGATTGACATACTTATCTAATTGAAACAGATTAAGACTGTTTACAATAATTTTTTTTGTCATTAATGTACAGTTTTAAGTGTGCAAATACACACATATACACACAATACAGTATTTGAGAGAGAAATATGGAGGGTGTGATTCTATTTATTTATTTAATTAGTTAATTAATTCTTCAAGTCATATAAAAAAACCTACATGAATAAGTTAAGACAGACATAAACAGTTCTCAGGGATACCAAGAGTATTTATCACACATACAAGAAGCAATATTCCTGGAAGTATGTAATGTTTAAGAAGTCAATTAATATGGAAGTACTATCTAAACCACAAATTTCATTATTATCAGTGATGCAGTATTTACTTTCTATGAAATAGTATTTCTGAAAGGAACATACAATTATACCAAAGCAGATGCTGAAATTTAAAGTTTCAAACAGATGCTTTAATATAAAAATGTTTTAATTTTATGTGCTTTTTGTCAAGTAAGTGTATAAAAATCTTCTCAGGAATCGTAGTTGGTACATTAACTAAACAAAATATAAAGCTGAAAGAACTTTCATAATCTTTGAAAATCTGTCTTCCGCTATCACAAACTCAGTTCTGTACTTTCTGAGAAAGATACAGTGCTGAATTTGAAGTGCATTATTATTTATACAGAAGAGACTGACTTTTTGGCTGGAAAATCTATTTGCTGTTATTAAATACAGTGAAATACATAAAAAACATTATAGAAGCCCCAGATATCTGTGCACATCTTATTTAAAAATTCAGGAAACATGGTCTGTGTCTAAACTATACTGCAAAATAGCCACGTCCTGTGGTCTCCTGATGGGCAAGTCCAAGTAACCTGGTGAAAAGCATCACAGGTTTTTCCCTCATACATCAGATTTCTTTTCAGCAAAAACATGCACAAGCAGGCAAAAGTTCTCAAATGTTCTGAAGCTTTTCTGTGGTGGATCAAGGAACAGGGAAATATTCCTGAGTACTTCACATCAGACATAGCCATATCGTCTGAGAAATTAGGAAAGTATTTCCTGTCCTGGGGTCCACCTTGGCTTCATATTTCATGGTAATAAGCTGACCCAGTAGTAGAGCATCACAAAGTATCTAAAGGAAGTAGAAACAGGCAAACCTTAAGTTATTACAACAATGGGCCACACCAAAAACCTCTGAGGCAGAAAAAAATGAAAATTTTTTTACATGGAAATTAGGGACATTTAGTTCTCACAGTTTATACTCAATCTTTGTGTGAGTCTCCCACAGGTATTAGCTGTCATTTCCTTCAGTGGCTAAAAGAAATATGCAGTGCCAAGCTTTTGTTAGTCTCTTGACTTAATTTTCCTCTTTCATACAAACAGAAAAGATTCGTGGGTTATTCTGATCTTCCTGCATATGTGGAAACATCAGTACCATCAATGAGAGGTCTTTGCAAGGAAAAAGAGCAGAATAGAGAATATCTGCCCCATTGTGCAGATGGGAGAGGAGAATTTAGCTTTAATGATCCCATTACCTTCTGCTATACTGCTAAAATTGCTACAGTAAATAAACTACTTCTATAGATGCTACTTTTTTTTTCTTCTTAAATAAATGGAGTGACTTTTATGAAACAATATTTTTGCAGAGACTATACGGGGCAATTAGAGTGGCGTAGTAAATTCTTTATTTCCCGATGGATATTGTAACTCATAACAAACTAATTAATATTTTATCTGAAAATGCTACATACTTTCATTGTTGCTCATTTTTAATTAAAACTAAGGTGCTTCACTGACCATTTCAGCTACAGAAAAAGCTTATGTAGTGTCCATAAAAAATAGTAAAACTTAAAGAAAACAATGGTACATGGGATTTATTTGTATTCTGACATTCTGTATTTCAGACATATTTAAGCTGTGAAAGACAGTAACCATAACAATGCAAAACCAGAAGACAAATATTAAGCGGTTTTTCAGGAGCCAATCCAGTTATATATTTAAATATTGTAGAGTGCATCATTACATAAAATAGTACAAACAAGACCGTCATCTAGATGTATCCTTGATAGAAACTTATTTTCACAGGAAGAGGTATACTGGAAATCTCTTATCATTGGCTGCATTGTGTAGCTGCCCCATAGCCACCAGAAAATTTGTTGGAAAGCTGAGAGTTTTATTAAGACACTAAAAGGAACATCACTGTTTTTTGCCCAACGTTCTACCAGAACAACAGCAGCTAAAGGCTGAATAACATTCTGGACCTCTTTGGGATCAAGGCAGAAGCAAAGAAAGAGTGAACTATTCTAAAATCTAACCGCTTCTCTATTACAGCTGCTTTCCTTATGTAATATCGGCTTGGAAAAAAGATATTACAAAGCTGGTTCTGCCAGGTGAGTGACACAGGTGTCTCTTGAAAAGAATGCAATAGAATATAATTTCTTACTGTCCCTTAAGGGCATGAGACAGCAGTTTCATCCTGTAAGTTGTGTATATATACACATACAAATATATATTTCATATAATAAAGGCATCAGAATACTTTTTATTTATAGCTGTGATTCCACAACTCAGTGTATATAGTTTAATACAGGTTACTATCTTGGACACAAGCCTGGCTGCATTCCATGGATGCCAATATATGGTCAATCTCATTTACGCTGTCTTTTCAAGCTGTACTGGATATGTTTGCATTAGTTGGAACTGGTAGTAATGGTGTTATAAAAGATATTTTTCACAAAAAAAATTGTGATCAGTTCTGTCAGAGTATATTAGACATGTTTTGTAACTACTTTCTTGGAATCTACCTCTGAAGATCAGCTTGACTACATCTATGTCCTGGCATAGACATCTAAGACCTTTCATACTCATAGTCCTTGCAGCTGTCCTATTTTATATGTTTATGACTATTTAGTATTTTCTTTTCCCCTATGTTACTGAAAACAAGGCTAGAAGTTCTGTTCACATGTGCATAAACGATTCTCAAATTGTATAATGGAGACTTGTCAACTAATACAACTAATAAAATAATTACTTTAATTATAGAATAAAATTATTATATTGGCAATCTGTGTATTATTTACATGAAACATTATTTTCTTTGAAAACTCCATTGTTTCAGAAGGCTGCAAACTCCTGAACACAAAATCTACTGAGGAATATCACTAGAGTCAAATTTATCGTCTGTGCTTTGTGTAAATTTTGCTGTTGGAGTAGTCAAGGAGGAGAAAGCTGGATGGTGTGTAGGCTTGCTGATCATAGATTAAATACTGAAATACATTGGAAAAGACTCTAGCTTGATTTATCAGGCTTTACTGTTTTCTGAGCAAATTTTATACCTTGGCTGAGCTCAAACAGAAGAGAACATAAAAACATACCAAGTGCAGATTACCTTGATAAATGTCCTTAAGATTTGTACCGCTCTGCTTTTGTTGAACTGAAAAAAAAAAAGAAAAGGACTATGATGATACGACTTTGCTACAAGCTGTATTATTTTCTAACATAAAATTATGATTATTCCTCCAGTTTCTGGGGCTGGGTACCCCAAGAACAGCTGATCTTACTACTAAAGGCTGAGGCAATGAAGGCATTAAGTATTCCAGTCTTCTCCTCATTCTTTGTCACTATGTTTTCCCTTGCATCCACTAAAGGACAGAGATTCCCCTTAGTCCTCCTTTTCCTACCAATATATTTATAGAAAAATTTTTTAATTTTCTTTTATAGCAGTAGCCAGATTAAGTACTAGCTGCACAGTCAATTTTCTGATTTTCTCCCCCCATAGCTTCATGACATTCTTGTAGACCTCCTGAGTTTCCTGACCCATTTTCCAAAGTTCATACACATGCTTGTAGAGAATGATTTGATTTTTGTGAAGAATTTAAATTTAAATTACAAAATTTAAATAGCCTCAAGCTCCAGCAGGGGAAGTTCAGGCTGGACATCACGAAAAATTTTTCATGGAAAGAGTGACTGGGCACTGGAACAGGCTGCCCAGGGAGGTGTTGCATCACCTTCCCTGGAGGTGTTTAACGGATGGGTGGATGTGGTGCTGAGGGGCATGGTTTAGGGATTGTTAGGAACGGTTGGACTCGATGATCCAGTGGGTCCTTTCCAACCTAGTGATTCTATGATTCTGTGATTCTATATTCTTTACTTCTTTCTTTAATTCTATCTTTTTTAATTAAATCATTTTATAGAAAATAGAAGAAATAGTAGTAACAGAACAAAAAAAAAGTCTAAGAACTTTTTTTATTGTTGTTGTTGCTGCTGTTATTTTAGGAAGTTTTGTTCCTGGTCTTATGTAATCAGGACATTGTTCACAAGATTTAAAATATATGAACTGTACAGCACAATTCATAGGTCTTGTTCAATTTCTATAAAAGAAAAATTAAGCTAGTAAGTTATCAAATTGCTTGTCTGATAAGTACAAATAAGTACTCTAATGTGCTGTGCTGACATAGTTTAATGGTCTCTTGCATTTATTCCTGGTGAACCAGAATATATCTGTCTACCTTTTCAGATACTTAGGTATATTCTCCAGAATAAACATTTTTCAAGATTAAGTATTTTGTCTCATATCAGAGAATCTACTTGTCTGCATTCATTTACAGTTGTTCCAAGTGGAGTTTGGGGTACAAAGTGAGTTACGGAACCTATAAGTAGGGTATGGAATGTTTTCAGATTTTTTCTTTTCTTAATCTGTGGAAGAGAAATCCTGACTTCAGTCACACTTAATTTTTACTAATTTAGCTATCTAAAAAAAATAGATATATAGGTTAAAATAAAAATCTAGACTTCTTCCATAGTCAGTGAAGAATTAGGTCCCCTAAAGAGTACTTCATACTAGGGTTTTTATTCAGCCATCTTAGAATAGAGTATAATACATTCTGCAGGTGTAACTCTCTCCACTGACTGGAGAGTTGGGACTAGTTGGGACTAGTTGGGACTAAATGGCAGCATTTGTATGCCTGAAAGAGATTAAGATGAATTGCATCCTTAATCTGTTGCACATATGGTTCTCATTTGTTTGTTTCAAATCTGGTACTTTATATCGGGGATTACTTCCAAAAACATAAATTTAAGGCAATATTTCAATAGTTTAAGCAATATTTGCCTGAATTAGTAGCATAGGCTATATGGATATTACTTCTTTCTACAATTCTTTATATTCAGTTACTCCATAGTAGTAAGTGTAACATTATCGATAGGTATGTTATTAGCTATTTCATTATGTCATTAGGGACTGAATAAGTCAATATTTTGTTGCCTAGTCTAGTACATTTTAATGACATTAATTTAAGGCTTCTTAACTAGTCCTTTTTCATATTTATAGACAGACTCCTTCTCATCTTGGCAGCCAAGTAATAAACCAAAACTTTTTATGCTGGTTTTTTTTAATGTTCACAGGAGTTAATTACGCAAAGATTTATTAGTATGTTAACTATGTTGCTTATTTTAGGATTTCCCGTAGTATCTATTAACAAGTCATCTGATAATCATCATTAATTTATACAACATAGTAAAGTAGTATTACAGCTCTACTACCTTCCTCCGGAGAAAGATATAACCTCTCATATTCATATTCTTCATTCCCTTTCCCTTTCCCTTTCCCTTCCCTTCCCTTCCCTTCCCTTCCCTTCCCTTCCCTTCCCTTCCCTTCCCTTCCCTTCCCTTCCCTTCCCTTCCCTTCCCTTCCCTTCCCTTCCCTTCCCTTCCCTTCCCTTCCCTTCCCTTCCCTTCCCTTCCCTTCCCTTCCCTTCCCTTCCCTTCCCTTCCCTTCCCTTCCCTTCCCTTCCCTTCCCTTCCCTTCCCTTCCCTTCCCTTCCTTTCCTTTCCTTTCCTTTCCTTTCCTTTCCTTTCCTTTCCTTTCCTTTCCTTTCCTTTCCTTTCCTTTCCTTTCCTTTCCTTTCCTTTCCTTTCCTTTCCTTTCCTTTCCTTTCCTTTCCTTTCCTTTCCTTTCCTTTCCTTTCCTTTCCTTTCCTTTCCTTTCCTTTCCTTTCCTTTCCTTTCCTTTCCTTTCCTTTCCTTTCCTTTCCTTTCCTTGTCATCAGATGTAATTGTTTTTATGATATTGCTTTCATAGGCATACTCTACTACATCTGTTACTAGACTAGCCAGACCAAACTACCTAAACTGGTTGAAAATCACTGAGCTATCATGACATATCTAATTTTATGTCCTAATGCTGGTGTTCAAGATTTTCTTGAAATAAAGCTGCATTGTCAGAACTGCAAAGTATTTATATAGCTTGAAATGCAGTGCTGAGTATATAAATGCTTACAGGTTTACTTTCTGTTCTTGATTCTAAGAATAATATCAGTATTAGCTCCCAATATAGTATTAATTATATTTTTTTATGTATGTGGTTTCCAACTCAGCAACTGCTGTTAATTAAAATGAAAGTGCTTATTGTGCTTAGGGTATGAAAAGGAGAAAGGAGCTTATTAATTTGAACTATTAAAGTCTTAGAATAATAGGCCTTAGAAATTCTTAATCAGCTATCTTTTATCTGATCAAAGAAAGACTTCTAGTGTATTTCCTGCATGCAGAGACTGGGAGTCTTAGAAGAACCCCAGTACCAGCTTTTTTCCTAAAATTACAACACATTATTCTTATGGTTTTGGAGGCTTCAATTTACCTCTGAAAAAGGGAGATACTTTCTTCTTTGAGAAGAAATTATTAGTGTAAACTTTAACTTCATCCAATATCTCTGTCCAGGATCCAAACAGCAGTTCCAGCCTAGGTTTTTCCAGGTGTTGGAATTCTCATCAGCAGACTCAGCTTGAAGTTCACAAATGAAATACTAATAATACTAATACTAATGAAGTCCACAGCTCTCTGCTGCATCTGGTCCCAGTCACCTATTCTTTCCAGTGGCTGTATCTAGACACTCACTGTCCTGCAGGAGGTGGCACCCAAAATTTCAAACTTCTTGGCCCCACTCAAGCCTCTTGTCTACTTGTTGCCTAGTCTGACTGCGAGTTCACTTGCAGCTCATGTGCACAGGCTCAAAATGGGGAAGCGCATGCCTGTAGATGATAGATAGCATTAGGATTTCATATGCACCAAAGTTAGACCATGGTGATAAAATGTGAATCTTAGTCGAGCAAGGAGTAAGGAAAACAGCTCTGTGATGAGAACAGGTCTATGAAATTGTGAAAAATGGCACAAATAGGTAAAGTACAGTCTTACTGCTAGAGCATGATGTAGTTTGCAAAGGAAAAGAACGTATTATGCTACAATTTATAAATATCGTGCACCAATCTGGTTATTAAGAAGTTTGCTTTATGAAAATATTTATTTACTGTACTACAAAAAAGCCCTCAGATTAGGAACAACAACATAAATAATCTTCTGAAAAAAAAGAAAGGCTTACTAAATCATTAATGAGCAACAGTATTCTTAGTTTTGTCAGCTTAGTGAATAATTGTTGGCAATTATGTCTAAGTCAAGGAAGTGACAAGAATATAAAATTTCTCCCAAGCAAAAGGGAAGAGAGTATATGCGTGGAAATAGCACCTACTGTTAGCCTAAAAAGTAAAGTCTAAGTGAATCAGTCTCATCAAAACTTTACAGTTGTAATTTTTCCTGTTACAGTAGTATTGACGCTCACCACACACAGTAATGGAGAAAAGTCTCATTTTTATCACAGTCAAAATTTTTTTACAAGAAGTCTTAAAAGTATCCACACCATTCCTTTTGTGTTATGCCTCTTCTTCCAGGGTTATTCCAAATGCTAAATTTAATGGTAAAAGGTTTGTCAAGCAGGGAGCTGGTGGATGTCACAGTGACTCCGTAGCATCCTGGTTTGCTCAGTGGTGCAAGTACAGTGCTGGTGAAGATCTCTGTCCCTTACTCTTAGGTACATGCAGGCTTGTTTTTATGCACTCAGTTATCATAGTCTTCTCATTTCTCTGTGGTTCCCAATTAAATTGTGAAAGCCCACACATTTCCTGGGACCTTGTAGTGCAAAGCCCATAGCCTTTACTAATAAAAAGGGACAAGAAAATCTGACTTCGTGGGTGACAATGTTTGGGATTCTTCTATCAAGATTACCTAAAGAATATTAAGTTGTTGTGAAGGACAGAAAGATTTAGTTGAGAAATATAGAGACTTAAAAATTTCAAAATCTTTTCATAAAAGATCCTTTTTATCATTTTTAAAAGTATAAAAAATGTTCTACTGTAAGAAAAGCATTTGGGCATATTCGTCATTGTCCGTAGTTCCCAGAAGTCAAATCCCTCAGGTAATAAAGCCCTCAGGATGTAGCATTTTAGTGCAGCTGATATATAGGGCACTGTAGTTCGGTCTAACAGTGGGAGAATTTTATGATTCAACCTCAGAAGAGATAAAGGCAAAAAGACTGACATTTGTGGAGTATAATCAGAGAGACCGGGAAGTGGGAAGAATTGCCACCAGACCATAACTGTGATCTGGCTCTAAAAAAGTTTAAGAATCCTTTGTCTATAGAAAAATACTCAGTCAGTTAAGTTTTCAGGGATTAATGTACCAAATTTAATTTGCTTTTTTATAGAAGGTTTCAACCCTTTCTTCATGTCTGGACATTTGAATCTCAGCATGGCACTAAATGTTCTTTTTGTATTACAAGTGAATTGGAGCTCTTTAAAGAAGCTGCTAGACTTTTACTTTGGTTTGACAGAATAGTTATATCATTAAATGAACCAAGAGAATTTTATAGCTACTAAATTTAATTCTGAGTTGTTACTTGTTAGCTTGCAGCCCCTTGCTAGTTTATACATATATTTGTGATTTAATGATTCATTCATTAATATCAAAACATTTTTCACACTATCTCTCAAAGAAATTCTTATTCTCATATGCAGAAAATCACAAACTAAAGATTACTTAGTTTTGCAAGCAATGAAGCAATGGACTACAGCAATCATTTAGTCAAACCCAGAATGCAGCACAACTCATTGTATCCCACTAAGTGATACTAGAGCATTAAATTTTAGAAAAAAAATTGTTTATTGTTTTTTTTAATGCCATGATGGTAGATGCATTGTAGACCTTAGTGGTTCTTTATATGACAAATTATTTGTATGTAAACAGACTATATATATATATATATTCATATGTAGTCTGTAGCACTGCACAGGGTTATTGTGCCCCAAGTGCAGGACCCGGCATTTGGCCTTGTTAAACCTCATGCATTGGTCTCATCACAGTGGTCCAGCCTGTTCAGATCCCTTTGCAGAGCCTCCCTACCCTCCAGCAGATCCACGCTTCCACCCAGCTTAGTGTCATCCGCAAACCTGCTAAGGGGGCACTCAATGCCTTCACCCAGGTCATTGATAAAGACATTGAACAGGGCTGGACCCAGTACTGAGCCCTGAGGAACTCCACTTGTAACTGGCCTCCAGCTGGAGTTAACTCCATTGACCACCACTCTCTGGGCCCGGCCATCCAACCAGTTTTCAACCCAGGAGAGTGTGCGCCTGTCCAGGCCAGAGGCTGACAGTTTCTGAAGCAGAATGCTGTGAGAAACTGTGTCAAAGACTTTCCTGAAGTCCAAGAAGACTACAACCACAGCCTTTCCCTCATCCAGTAGTCGAGTCACTTTGCCATAGAAGGTGATCAGGTTAGTTTTGCAAGATCTGCCTTTTGTGAACCCAAGCTCTTACAGCTCACTTCCTTCAATTGAAATTCTAAGGAAGGAAAACTATAGCTGAAGAATCTGATATTTTATATTGCAAATACTTGGCAGAAGTACTTATTCCAAAACAGTGAGTTAAAGATATTAATCTACGTTTTTAATATTCTATTCCTTAGTTCCAAATGTGCAAATACTCAGCTAAGCAATTCACACAGTTTTAAGGGTTTTCACTTTGTTTAAGGACTGTACCCACATATTCTCCTGCACATCCCCTTACTCAAGTGCAAAAGATGTCAAAATGAAGTAGTACTTTATTTTCATGATATGTAACAGTGGGGAAGAGAGAGATTTAAAACGTTACATTTTTGAAGTTATTTTCCATATATTTCTTGCATTTTCTCCTTGAGCATTACATTTTTATTAAAGCAGACTCCTGGGGAGATAATTTAATATTTCCCAACAAAATCCTACTTCCATAGCATTTATAATTTCATGCTTTATTTTATTCTTTGAGCTATATCGATGTATCAGCTGTAAATGTACATGTATGTGCTGCGGATAGCCGGACCTCTCCGTCTCTGTTCTCCGTCTCTTCCCGGGTTCGTGTCGACGCCCCGGCCGCTGTTCGGGTGCTGCTCTAACTCCGAGCTCCTCCTTGGAGCGCCCTAACTTTCTCGCCCTCTCTCGGCTCCTCTCCCTTGGAGTGCTCTCTCTTACTCCTAGCTCCTCCTTCGAATGGTCTTCCTAACTGCTCTGCTATGCCAGGCTTTATACATCCTTATCACCTTGTTAGCAGCTACTCCGGTGATTGGCCACTTCTCAGCATCCCAGAGCTGCAGCAATTAAGACTAGCTCAGCTGCCCTACAATTATCTTTTGTTTACAACCCACAATTTTCTTACATTTACAGCATTACATCATTTTACATTTTACATCATTTTACAACATGACATCATTTACAACATTTACACTTCCCTACACTGCATGCATATATATCCAAATACACAAAGACATATTTATGCTTCTGGTACATACAAAACTATTAATTTTTGTATATGTTCCTTAAGAAATTACTTAAGGTTTTGAGCTTATTGTTATTTCATTGAAGGCCGTATTTTTTATTTGGGACTTAGTGGTTTTTCTTCTCCAAATTCCTTGCTGAATATTTCCTTTATAATCTAATATAATTTTAAAAGAATACTGTTTTCTTTACAGAAGAGTGGCAGAAAGTGCTTTGTACCCAGTGATGTCCACTGTCAATCATGAGTGGGCAAGATGACTGAGGGAATACCCTATCTGCTTATCAAAAGGTATTTACAGGATTTGGGGTAAGGCCACTCACACTGTGAAGGGAAACCCTTATGCCAGCCACCATGACTACGAAAAACTCACTTACAGGGCACTTACCTACAGTATGTCTTCATTACCAACAGCTTTTAATATGATAAATTGTTTAAAATCTATAACAAATAAAGGTTTGATCAGATCTTACTTTTCACGACAAAGTCCATGTCCACGTGTTGCTCTGTGATGTTATAAGCCCTGTCCATCAGCCACTCTGTAGGCTCCCAAGTAACATGCAGGGCTAATTTCTTCCATTTATCTTCCATGTCTGGCACGCCTAGTCAACACTCAATATTTTGTCCTATGCGCTGAAGAATTAAAACTACCTGAATAGTTTATATTAAGTATTAGTTAGATAAACCACAAGTAACATATTCTTTATTAAAAAGCTACCTTTTTGCTAGTTCCTTGCCTGGCAATTATCTAACTAAGGGTTTAGTTCTACTGCATGCTATATTTTATTCAGTATCTGTATTATCATGCCTTCTACTGGTAATGTAAAACACACTGCGGATTATGTTCTGCTACAAAGATATTTAGGAATCTCTAACTACACAGGAACAGGTGCTCCCTTTATAGGAATCCTTTACTGTTAGAGCACTCTCCTAGGAAAGGAGAGGCTGTTAATTAGTGCCTGCTTCTCTTTCAGAGACAAAGGTCCAAAGGCATTTGATGTACCTAACTTTAATAACTTGCTTATCAATCACGTAGACTCACACAAGACAGAAGTCACAGCTGGGAAGCCTGTATTACCTTAATCTGTTGCATCTAGAGCTCTAGTTATATGGCAAAGTAAAAGCATCAGAGTGGAGCACTAGATGCATCCAAAGTATTTTTCATGGTGATTTAAAGAATTTATTAACTCATTGCTTCAAGTAGTTCACGAAAAATAAGGACTAATCAGTAAAGGTCAAGCTATATTTGACTCTTTTGCCCTTAGCCCAGGAACATTTTTAAGATAAGAGCAGGGTTGCACACCCCAGTTATTCACAATGCAACCTATGTTACTGGAAATAAAGTATCTCATACAAATTTGATTTCTGTTTTTACCTCTTCCAGCTCACTGTTTTAATAACAGAACTATTTCATCTATTATTTTACAGTAATCTGAGCAATCTTAGTCTTACCTTTTTCAAAAAGCAGCAAAAGACTATTCAAAGACTGCCAAGGAAACTAAACAGGGTTTGACCACAGGTGCTACCACAAGATGCAATAGCGGACTATTGGATTACTTAAGATTGATTACTAGGGCTTGCGACTAGATGCACCACTGAATCTGTTGTGTAAACTTGTCTTCGTGTTAAACGCCTCTCATCCTCCAATTTGTACTGACAACCAGGTTTACCCATCCCAGGTGGAGAATCCATCACTAGCTCTTGTTAAATTTCATACAGTTTGTGATTACCCAGCTCTCTAGTCCACTCTTATCTCCGTGTAAGACCTCTTTACCCTCAAGGGAGTCCACATCTCTGCCTACTTTAATATTGTCAGCTAACTTACTCTATGTACATTCAATTCCTGCATCCAGATGACTTATTAGAACACTGAAGGGCACTGGCCCTACAACTGAGTCCTGGGGAGCCCCACTGGTGTCTGGCCACCAGGCTGACTTAACACCATTTGCTACAACCCTTTGAGCCTGACCTGTCAACCAGTGGCTCACCCAGTGTGTTATGGACTTGTCTAACTATGCTGGACATTATTTTTCCAGAGAAACAGAATCAAAATCTTTGCTAAAGTCTAAAACCACTGCCTCAACAGGCTTCTTTTTGTCAGTGAGATAGGTGACCGACCTTTTCATAAAAGGAAACTTAAGTTGGTTCAACTGGAGTTTCCCCTGTGAACCTATGCTGGCTATGACCAATGACTGTGTTATCTCTCAAGTATTTTTCAATAACTCAGAAAACAACTTTCTCCATAATTTTACCAAGCACTGAAATGAGACTACTTGACCTCTAATTATGAGGGTCTTCCTTCTTACCTATCTTGAGAACTTGACAATGAGACAATTCATATGATAAAGTAACGACTGAGTTAAGTTAGAAGCTCACAAAAAAAATCCAGATTGTAGTGAGCAATCAAAAAGATGATGTAAACAGAAATAGTAAATATGGGTTTAGGATAGGTCAAATCAAATATGTTCAAGAGAGTAAAAAATATTTTCATTCCATCGTTCAAGACCAGTGCCAGAAAGTCAGACAATTTGGCGTTGGCTTAACTGAGCAAAGAGGCCCATGGCAGCTTATGCAGGGAATCTAAATTTTAAAGCAATACATAGAAAATTGAAATAGAAAACAATAGTCCCGCAGAGGATGAGAGAAACATATAACTGAAATTCCAACACTGTACCCAAAGCTGAAGATGGAGCCCATGGTAGAATGACTGTATATGAAACCAGTTTGCCAGATAGGAATTGGACAACTTGACCAGTTGGATGAAGGAATGTCCTAGTCCTCTAAGTTCATGTTGTCAGTCACAGATGGACTGGAGAACATGACTAGTGTGAATTTGTTTTGTCCAGAACAGGCACAAGTGTGCATATGCGTCTAGAACAGGACTTGTTATTCATCCTCAACAGCTATCCTGTTCACTAAATGAATGTTTGATTCTATGTCATTGAGTTATACGGTTGTTTTCTCGTTGAATGCTTGAGGACATGGGAGTTCAGCAATGATGCTAGTGCTGTTAACAGTCTTAGTCAGGGATATCTCCTACTCAGAAAGCAAACAAAAAAATTCAGCCCCTCTAGGGCTATGTAGAACTGGAAATATTAACATATGGTCAGAAATTAGTTTAGCATAGGCAGACACCAACAAGAAAATGTCCTTATGGTTTTAGGTCTATTATGGTCAGCCATTCTCTAAAAGCTTCAATCCATGTTGGGAGAAAGTATTTACTACACCTTTTAGCTTATAAGAGAAATAATTAAATATTCAATGAAGTAAATAGTGCAGACATTTCATCAAGTCCTTAGCATAAAGGGATGGTATTACCAAATATATAGAACAATTTACCAGGCATATTTACGAGACATAATAAGAAATGAATGCAAATGGAAAAAAGCAAATACATTTTTATTGAGTCTGATGGATAATTTTATTTCCACAGTTTTTAATTAGTTGTGACATACTTTTCACTACACAAAACACTTCTAGCATTTTCTAGCTATTTAAAATGGGACATAGTTCATATTTAGAAATGTAGTCTTGTCCAACTTGTGGATTGTTGTTTGCCTCAGAATATGAGTGACTTTATTTATCACAGTTAATTTCTTTTCTCTTTCTTTAGCAGTAAGAAGCACAAATCAGGTAGAATAGATCACATATAATCTCATATTTAACATTTTCTGAGGTTCAAATTGCTGTGAACATCTCAGTTTTGCCAAATGACTGCAGAAAGGCATCAAACATCAGAATTAGTCATAAAAGTAAAATTTCTCAGAAATGTGTTTCTGTTCTTTAGGAACCTGATTCTGACTCTCCAGTGAGAGCTCCGTCATTGACTTGAATAGATAAGAAACCAAGCACGTTGAGGGAAATTTAGGTAGCTGAAATGCCCTGCTAATGGACAATACAATTAGAGATCTGAAAAACTTAGAACTTAATCCCTAGCTATTCTTCAGAACTCTAGTAAGTAACCTGCTGGTGAGTCTTTGTTCATTCTCTGAGATATCCATTAAAAGTTTTTTAGAAAAGCTCGATTCACGGCTACCAAAAAGTTTGAATCTGTGGGTTGGCAAGATATCATAATACCATGAACACAGAAACCAATTCCATTCTCAGCAGCTTAAATTATTTCCTCCTTCCTTCCTTTTTATAATCTAACCATTTTTTTAGCATAGATTTGAACACTGAATTAATAACATTGAACTTAGAATGATTTGGAAGATCATAATTTTTAAATAAGTACTGTTAGCACTATATAATATATTTCTCTAGCTTTTGATCAGAAGAAAATTAAGTCAGTACTTAGTCCACTTTTAAAATGGAAGCTATGAAAGTCAGGTGAAAAATGAGCATGTTAATTCCCTCTTGATCTCTTCTGGACGTTACTGAAGTTGCTTAAAATGGCATTACACCTGTGGTGTCTAATGTGAGCTGTTTACCCTAAACCATAATTTGGTTGACATCAACTGCTTTCACGTCACCTTGTTAGTTTAGATCAGCTTTTGTTTAATGAATCCCTTATTTGTGGCCTCCCACTTTGCTTTGTTGATGTTATGGAAAAGCTTCAGAGGGAAGCTGACAAAATGTCTCTTAGATGAAAGTGAAGTAGTTGTGCTACAGGGGTACCAATTAGAGCTCTCCAAGCAATAACAACACTTACCCACAGGGCTTGACTAGACCTGGTCCTAGGCAACTCTTTTCTCCTCCTTCAGAAGGCAGACAATGTGGGTGTCCAGCAAAAATCTGCTTCTACTGAGCAACACTATTTGATAATGTAAACATAGCCTTTCCTTTTACTGTCAGAGGAAACGGTCAAAACACAAAAGTGGAGTATGAGTTAGTGATGCTCAATTTCTGTACATGAATGTTGCGAGGATTAATTCCCAGTAGTGAAGAATAATCAAGTTCATAAAAAGAATTTACACTAACACTGGATCCAAAGCGCAAAACTGAGACTATACCTATTGCAGTCCAGAAGCTGCATTTGTAAGTGATTCTACTAATTTCATTAGAGCTATTCACAGAATTTCAGGGATGCATTTCCTTATAAGTCTAATTGTGTGAGAGAGATCTGAAGAGCAGACACACCTCTGTTTCAGTAAAATAGAAAGTAACACATTTCTGAAGCTATACAAATCCCAGAGTTGCAGTGATAACAAGCAACATCATTCTTTCCTGAAGTTCATCTAGATTTTTATGCCTTGCAGTAATGTCTCACTCCACTCCTTGCAGTTTCTAGATATCGACCTTACCACCTGCTCTGATTGGCAAGGTCATCAGCTTTCCAGGGAGGATCACCTGAAAACATGCCTGTTCTTCCAGTTCATCCTGCCTCCAGAGCATTTCTAACAAATGTCATTAAATGTGAAGCCTAATAACATACTTGTGAATTAAAGAAGGAAATTATAAGAAAACTTCTCCAGCTTAATAGAAAAATGTAGCAAGTGTGTCAAGAAGCAGTACCAACAGCTACTTGTCTGTTAAAGTGACCCACAAACTAGTCCATCCTGGTTTGAATTAATAACTTTTAAATGGTGTATATATATATTTATATATATATTATTTATATAACTATAACTTTTATATACAGAATACATAGTACATAACAGATTTATCTACATAAATATATACAGTACCTATTTTTTAAATGTCAGTTAGGCAATAATCTAATAAACTCTAAATTAAAAGAATAAATATGAACCAGAAAGAGGAGAAAAAATATCCCTCTACTTATTTACTTAGTGTGTCTAGGTGGACTATCACATATTTTAAAGTGTTTGTATCACATATCATTTTACAAAAAAAATCCTAAATAACAAAGAATCCCACAAAATAGCAAAAAAAACCCAAACCCCCAAACACCATAAACTTATTAAAGACTAAGGAAATTCGTACATTCTGCTAAAGAACTGTGGCTGTAAAATAATCCCTAAGTATCAAGCAATTTATCAAGAGGTATGTGAAGTAGGACTTGAGTGGTCGAGCTTCAAATAGATTCAGAAGGCTTTCCAAGGTGCAGATGTTAAAAAGCAGAAAAGGATTTTAAAAAGATCGTTTTTCAGGGACTTGCCCTAAGAAAAATGCTAGAGTCTAATACTTTCTAACCAGGTTCTATTAGATATTCTTATACGGAGGGTTTCATATTTAATATCAGATGTAATTATTTGAAGATATTTGGATTTTTTTATTCAGCAGCATGATATAAAGTGTACTGCAATCACAATATAGGTTACACTTTGGAAAACAGGGCAAATGCAATCCAGAGTTAAGTCACAGTTCCAATGTGATACCCATCACTAGTTTTCATATGTTCACAAAGGGCACAATAGCATCACCAACTGCTGAAAGGACATACACGTGTTGAAGACCATTTCGCTCTTCAAAATTAGTTAGTTTTTTCAGTTTTTATACTCTGTCTAGGGCTGATACGTCTGTTTTCTCCCCTCCATACTGCTCTGTCTAACTCAGGCGGGTATTTATATTCTTTCAGTAAACCCAGGAAGAAACACTTCCTTTGAAGTTGATTGATATACTCAGCTGTGATGTAGTCAGTTGTTTCACTCAAGTTACTTAACTGTTTATTTTGAACACAGGCCACCCTCTAGATGCCTTTGTATTGAGATAAAGCAGATTTCTGTAGGGTGTGGTCAGTCACACCCTACATTATTCCCTGACCTTCATGGACACATCGTTGTTGCCCGTCTCCTCTAACTTTTCTTTCACTGTGAGCGTTTACTGGTCAGTCAGGGAAATGCATCATTTGTATATCAGTTATAGTTTAGCTTAGCTTATCTTAATTTACCTTAGCTTAGGTTGGTTTGGCTTGGGCTTCCCTGGCAGCCATTAAAGGAATGTTTTCAAATATTTACAGCAATCTAACATGGAAAAGTAGTGATCAGCTTTAACAACAATAGTAATATGAGACCAACATACTGGAAATATCTCAGCATACAATTTCATTCTGCTGGATATTGTGTAAATGTAATATATTTACTATATATAAATGTAATACATCAGCTATAAAAACTAGTAATGAACACCAATTAGTAGCAGCTATGAAAATGCAAGTAGGTTGAAGGGTTATTTTCGTGTAGATTAAGTAGTATCTCAAAATATTTCTTTGCAATATTTAAAGCCTGCAAGTAAAAAACTTATGCAAACTGTCTAAGGAACAATGATATAACAACATGGGAAAGTGAATCTTTGTTAGAGGAGCAAAGCAAAGCAAGAAATGCTTTGGTCAAGCTTCATTGTCCTCCTGCATACAGAAGGTAATACTTTGCCCAATGAGTGGATAGGACGAAAATGCCAATATTCCCATTTCTTTCTAATGTAGCTGACTGAAAGCTAGGAAAGGTGAAAGAAGTTGATTGTTTGCCTTGTTCCTTCATATTCTTTGAAGTGTGGGTTTTTTTTTGTTTTGTTTTTTTGTTGTTTTTTTTTTTAAGAACAGATACTAACTGTATTGCTGTTGTCCCTTACCTGGTGAGTAAATTGAATGTTGGCTGAAATGTAGTTCTAAAATGCAATGGGTTTGAGTGATTGCTAGTTTGAGAATCAGAGGTGATTGCTAGTTTGGGAATCAGAGCAGAATCTTTCCTTTGGCAAAAAGTAATATCGTGTTGACTTATTTTCTTTTTCCTTTTGTCTCCACATCTACTACAGAAAAATCCATATTTTTCGCAGTATATATGGCTCTGGGTTTTGTACAGATTTGGTGGGATTTAGACAATGAAACAGTTAAATGCATAGTTCCTAAAAAGGTGAGTTGATGTGTATTTGATCTAACTTAATGTGCCTAACAGAAACTAGAAATTGGATTAATATTGCTTGTTCATGCTTGAAGCACACAAAATTGCTCAAAGGCAGACGGAGGGAAAGCTAAAGATCTAAAAATATAATTCTCAGCAGAAATAAGGATTTTCACAGTTCAATTTGGTTTTTTCTAAGACATAAGTCTCAAAACACTGAAGTGAATAGTTCACATGAAGTAAACTTGAGTTATGTACCTTTACTGTAGTACTAGATTTGCTAAAAAAACCCAGAAATACAAAATCAAAAATTGTATAATTGTAAAATGTATCATCACTTGAAACTAATGAAATGCCTGAAAACTGAAAATAGAAAGGCGATATAGAATACAGCCATGTAATACAAATTATCTATAATCCAACTGGATTATATTTATATTTATATTTATATTTATATTTATATTTATATTTATATTTATATTTATATTTATATTTATATTTATATTTATACGGATTAACTTATCTGTGAGAGAGAAGATATCATTTCAGGAGCAACGCAACACAATCATGTTTGAGGCGTTTTTCATTTTAACAAGAAATACTCTGTGGACATCTGAAGTGAATAGAAGAAAATAATATTCCTCTATATTTTTTTGTCTTCTGGAAAGATAAATCCCTAGTTAATGGTGGAATCATACTACCTGTAATTAGTTCAGTTACCTTTTCTCCATTGTATCAAGGCATCACAGTAATTATGAGTGTACTGAACATCTCATAAACATAGTTCTTGCTCTACATTTTGCATAGATGAAATAGCACAAATTAGTGTATTCCGAATATTTATCCCTGAATTATTGAACACCATGCTACATTCATTTTCTGTCATTTTTAGTTCTGTCATTGAAGTCTAAGGAAGCAAATAAAAAAGTTTAAATTAGATGTCCAAAGGTTGTGTGCTTAAATTTGAAATGTTTACTTCCAATGGTCTTAATACAAGAGCATTTCCAAAGGGTGATTTACCTAACCTTAGTTGACCTTTTTTAGAGAGAAAAATAATTATCCTATGATTATGATTGCATTTTTTAAAGTGACTATTAAGTGTCCAGAATACAAACTTTGAAGTAATAATTTTATTTCTAAATTTATTGTTAGGATTGATTAAACTAAGCCTTTGCAGAATAGCAGTAAGCTGTGAGCAACTTTTCAGAAAGGTACATAGACTGTGAAGTAAAATATTTGTTCTCAAATCCCCAAACAAAACAAGTTTATGAAGCTTCGCCTGATCTTGCATTTTTTTTTCCAATATGATTTGTGTGTAGTGGGGAAGTGGTAAAGTCACCATATTTAGGCTGATTCATTGTTAGAAACTGCTCTCTGTAGATTCCTGAAATATGTCAGGTACTTTCAAGGAAAAGTAAGCACAAAACACTATGCCTATCAAATCTGGGTTGCAGTATTGTACTACCATGAGTCTAAACAAGTAAACTGTAGATGAGCCATTAAAGTAGCTTTTTATTGTAATTTATTTTCAATTCTGTAACTATTAAATAATTATCACTGTATGCAGGCATGAGGCAAATGAGGAATTTCTCCCTTTTTGCATACCTATGAAAAGCATCATGCATTTATTTAGCTTTTTGTCAGGAAATAGGATGATAAAAAAAAATCATGGCTTTTACACTAAAATCAATGCAACAAAAAATAGTTTTCTTTTAATAATGGTTTTAGTTGAATGATGTAATTATTAATATTTCCCTATAGAAACAAAGTCAAGGTGTTTTGCGTAGCCAAAAAGAATATATAAAATAAGCATGAATTAGTAATGAAGAAACAAATACTTAAGAAAAAAAAGGAAAATACATTAAAAATGTTCTTTGGAACAACTGATAAGATTTAACAGTCCTGTTATATTTTAATCAGGGGAAAATGAGGCAGAAGAAAACAGTATAAATCATAAAATGCTAAACCTTCATTGCCTGGAGGGACAAATGACTTAGACATAACCTTATTTTAGCAGCTAAATATCACTGTGGAGATTAGTTTGTATATTTCTTATTATTGATTTGTCACAAAGGGGAAATTATTTGGATCAGATTGCATTTATAAGAAAGATCTTGGTGTTAAAATCACAAAGAGTAAGTCAG
The DNA here is from genome assembly GCF_017976375.1 of Cuculus canorus. NCBI lineage: Eukaryota > Metazoa > Chordata > Aves > Cuculiformes > Cuculidae > Cuculus > Cuculus canorus. The sequence continues at coordinate 55,198,760 of NC_071401.1, forward strand.
CTTGTCTTGTCCAATATCTTAAATGTATACCTATGAAATAATTATATCCAGGGGCAGCTCATACCTTGTGAACAGTGAGATCTGTTACCAGCAGAATTTAATTTCCTTTGATTAAAGCAATATGACACTCAGCATTTTTCTCTTTGACTTGTTTTCCTGTTACACCAAGTAGGAACAACATGCATGCTACCACCAAGCCCAGCTCTGAAACAAACTGGAATGGGAAAGACTTAATTCATTCATGGAATTAATGAAAATAAGTAGCTGTCTTCGAAGATCTCAGGAAGACTAGTATATCTGATTTATTTGAATGCCTAAATTTCTTAACCATAACTGTCTGTTTGATAGCCGATTACAAAGTTTTAGTCCTACTTCAGGTTGCAGGCTTTTCAAAACTGTTATTTTTTTTCATGTCAGCAAAGGCTGTACTGTGTTGTACATGTGGTCATTACCCTGACAGCATGACAGTGAATGAGGAAAATAATGACTTTCATATTTTTTTTTCTGGTGAGTATAGAATGAAAAACAAAAAAAAAAATAAAGTTTCAAGAACAATTTCAGGTCACTGACCAAAGTCTAAAATCAGAGGGGAAAAAATCCATAAAATTCCTCACTCCATTTTTGTTATTTCTGGGTTTTCTAAACAGCAACTAATTTTTTGTAAAAGAGGCCTAAAAATATAAATACCTTATATATTTGTTAAGAAGATAAATTACTTTTATCAATGTCAAAATCCTTTCTGAGGGCGCCACAGACTTCTTCACCACTCTAGTCAATAAGTGTCACATTAAATAGATACAGCTGTGATAGGTGGCTGACAAGATAGACTTCCTTGCTTTCTAAACTTCCTCTCAGCTAGGGCCTAGGTGCTGCTGGATCCATCTCTAGTTCCAGACTTTGTCAAATATTTACTACTAAAGGATTACACAGATGTATGTATACATGTTAACCATGAGTCAGAATTACTGTAAAAAGTAGGCAATTTATTTTAAGCAACAGATAAAAGCAAGTTTGGGATTGCCATTAACAAATTCACTTGCTGCGTTAGCACTAGGTGATTAAGAATGGTTAATGATGCTCATATAAACTCAAGTTAGCAGTTATTTTTCCTATGGAATATCCAACAAAGTCAGAGGTGTGCGATTCTTACCACAAAGCTGTCCCTTCTTGGGAAGGGGGAAAGGTGCCAGCCATTTGACTTGTACATCGGGTAGGTCACTCATTTGTCCTCCCCCAAAGTAAGGGTTTTCAGGTGCCAATTTTATACTTTTTGAAAAATCTTTGGTTCTTGTTGGCGAGGTGGGACTAATTTAATTACTATGTGTTGCTTGGCTTTTAGCAAGTCTCTTAACTGTTGAAACGTGAGGCTATGATGCCTCCACTACACCCAGGTGTCACCCGGATGATATGAGAGACCATCACCCCATTCCATCTGACTTGCAAGATAAGACTATTCATTAACTGCTTCCTTTTGCAAAGTTTAGTATGTGCCTTCCAGGAGGCCTAGCAAATCTGCTATAACACAGTAAGAATTTAACAATGACTTTCAAAATTTGCATACATAAGCAACCAAGAATCTTCCTAAGCTTTCAGTCCCATGGGTCCTAATTCTGTCTCTGGCATTGCCTGATTTGTTTTTTAAAATTGTGCACAAGTCTGCTGAATTTTTTCCACATTTGTGAAATCTCTTTCATCTCTGGATTCTCTGATTTCACATGACCACATTCTGAATCTTTTCACCTGATCAGTCACTTCATGTGCCCTCATAGGTCTTTCTCCTCATTTCTAATGACTGTCTCATTTTTATGGAGAATGAGGCTGAAAAGTCTTACTAATGGATACTACAGTTAATGGCTGGCAGTCTGCATGCAGGACGATGGTATCAGCTTAATCTTTTAGGAAAATAGGATAAAAATAGTTATTTTCATCCTCTATAGAATGTCACCCAGTTTACAGATGACTGTTTAAACTCCCAAGTTAGAGCCTCATTTCCATGCATTCACCCTATATTCATTTCGTAATAGTCCATGTTTACAAGAAAAAAGATTAAAAAAAAAATTAAAACACATAAGTAGGAGCTCCGAGTGGCTTTCATTTCAGGTTCTGATAGATATTCTAGTTGATTTTGATGCTGTCCCTGCAAGTTTGCTCATTTATGCTACACATATAATTTCTATCTTCATACTTTTGAGTCAGATTGCAGATTCTTTCCCAAAGAAATGTGGCAAATTAAAACACAGGATTTATCTCGGACTACATCTTGATGGATTTCTGCTGAAATGTTGAGATATAAGCTTCTCCTCTTTACCTAACCTTTTAAAACTTTTGAAATGTTATATGACACCGTGTACAATTAAGATTTCATTGCAGGAGATATCTGTGCCTTTCCATTTGCAAAATCTGATAGACTTTGTTTTCTATAAAGAGTGAATATGCAAGCCAAGACAGATCAATTAATTTTCCAGAAAACAGACAACAAAACCTGTCACTGATAAATTGATGTACAAAATACTGTAACAAAAAAAACCCCAAAATATTGAAAAAATTGTCAAACTTTTTCTTATTTTTTTTAAAAAAAAATGATTCTAGTATGTTAATAGCACATGATATTGGCAGCTATCTGTGGAATAAGAGCAGACATTTCTTCCAATTAAATTTACATACCCTTATGGACACTATGCCAGATGGCCGTTCAACACTTTTTCTTTCAAATTTGATGTGGGAGAAAGCAAAAATTCACAGAACATTAAGATGGTTTTGCTTGAGTTGTAGTTTTGTTATCTTAAAGCAATGTAGGATCTCCTGTGTTGCATTGAAGGCAACACATCCCACAGAATAATTTTTCACCAGAAAGATATTTTTAAGAGACATTTAAGAGATGCTATTAAAATGTTAACAAAGACAAGACAAGCACTTAGCATTTTACAAGCATTTCTACTGTTCTTTCAATACATCTCACTATAAACAAATGCATTTTTCTGACTTACTGTAGTTAAGGGACTACTGAACAATACTTTTAAATTATCTAAGTTGAAATGGACGGCTTAACCTTTGATTCTCTTTATTTCAGAAATACAATATTGAGATAGAAAAAAAAAGGAAACCCTTTCATTTCCCCAGCAGAGAAGTATCTTTTCTTTCTTTCTTAGTATATGCAGCAGTCCTGTGTGTAAGTTCAGGTGAGGAATGGGCACTGCATTTGCAACATTGCATTCTACGGTGATATAGTGTCAGATCACATAACAGGTGAACATTAATAATTACCACAAGCCAGATGAAAAGTGGAGCTCACATCTGCCTCTTCTAAATGCAAGATATTAGACACATTGTCTTGGCACAGGACTATAGCCTGTCTTTAGAGCTAAGATCTCATTCACAAATTGCAGCTGATTCCCTTATCACAGATCAAATCAGATTGACCAGGATAGCTTTGATATGTGACTGTGACTTACATGAATGAAACATGAGAGGAGTAGTCTACATTAACTTCAAAGTGCTTGATTTTTCAGTTGTACTGCTATTTCTATTTAATATAGCTATATCTTGTTTATGGAATTTTTTTCAGTCATCTAGTAAAAAGAAAATTGAGACATGCTGAGACATCTCGGATATCCAGCATACATACAGTAAGACTAAACATTTGAATTTAATCTGGATATTTTCTGTTAAAAAATCAGCTACATTTATACAGTTCTGAATGCACCTGAATTATGCTGAAGGGATGATAAGATATTTCAATTATGTAGATGTACCCAGTACCAATGCTTCTAACTTTTGGATATTTGTAAGTGAGAATGTCTCATTATCAAATGCATGGGTAACTTTAAAAAGTCTAAGCTCTGCCAGCAGTATAAAATGTGCCATTGCATAATGTTACTTTAAAGTATCACAAAGCTGCTTGCTTTGAGTTGTCAATAGTTTTTTTTGAAGTTCTTCTCTGGACAGCTCTGCATCCCATGACTATTTTGTATTGCCTTTTTCTTCTCAAGCTATGCAATAAATAAAATTATCTTCTTCTCCAACCACCTTATCTATATCATTGGATCCTGTGCCTTGTGCATGAAGTTCATTTACTTTTTTAACTTTTTTAAAGGTATTTCCAGTAAAAAAAAAAAAAAAAAAAACACCAAAAAAGCCACCCAGACAAACACAAACATATTAGTGTGTTATAATTTCAAATAACATCTATTTACTTTTGACTTTACTCTCGGAGGTCAATATAAGCCATTCAGTTACTACCATAAAAAAGCAAAACAGAAGACTCAGTATCTGTTTCTGTCCTCAATATTCTTTGTACATACCTGATTGAATTATTCAATTTTTGTGTTCTGGGATTTTTTTTCCTCCTCCCTATAACAATATCTCTTTTTATTATATATCAGATATTAAGATTCTCTGACTCCTTTTAGTAATATGAACTACAACAAGAATGGAAAAAAAATCATCTGCCTTTCTATAGATTTTGGGAAAACTATCCATTCATGCAGTGAGAATGTGAAATACAAATTAATCTGCTTGCTCAAAGGAAGTATAAGCACAATATCACACCCTATTCTATGCCTCTGAGGAAAGATTCAAACTCCACTTCACTGTTATTTTCTTTTGTGTCTGGAATCTGTCTTGGCATTGACATTCAGCACAAAAACAGAAGGTCCCTTCTTTATTAATTTCTGCTTCAGTTCTTGGACTATTCATAAAATAAATTATGGACAATAACATGCTGAGTGGTAATAAGAAAGTGTCTGCTTGGAGGAAAGAAAAATGTCTACATCCCAGAGACCTAAGGGAACTAGCTGATGTAGTTGCTAAAACACTTTCCATCATATATGAATAGTCATGACAGTCAGGTGAAGTCCCTGGTGACTGGAAAAGCAGAAACATTGCACCTGTTTTCAAAAAGGGTAGAAAGGAGGTCTCTGGGAACTACGAGCTTGTCTGTGTCTCTGCATACCTGGGAAGATTGTCAATCATATCTTGCTAGAATGTGGGCTAAGTCATATGGAGGACAGGGAGGAGATTTGAGACAGCCAGCATGGCTTCACAAAGGCCAATTCCAGTTTGACCAAAATATTGGCCAGCTACACCACTACACCAGTGGACAACGGAAGAGCTACAGATTGTATAGAGGGACTTCTGTAAGGCCTTGGACATGGCCCCCCACAATTGGAGAGGTATGTATTCAGTGGATGGGCTGTTCAGTGGATCAGGAATTGCTTGACTGATCATATCCACATGGTAGTGGTCAAAGTCTCAATGTCCAGACGGAGATCAGTGATAAGTGGTGTCCCTCAGGGAGTCTTTATTGGGACCAGCACTGTTTAATATCTTCATCAATGACATAAACAGTGGGGTCAAGTGCACACTCAGTAAATTTGCAGACAACACCAAGCTGATTGGTGCAGTTGACACACTGAGGGATGGGATGCCATCTAGAGGGACCTGGATAAGCTTAAGAAGTGGGCCCATGTGAACTTCATGAAGTTCAAAAAGGTCATGTGCAAGATCCTGCGCCTGGTTTGGAGCAATCTCTGCTATTAATACAGGCTGGGGGATGACGGGATTGAGAGTCAGCCCTGCTCAGAAGGAGTTAGGGGAATTGGTGGATGAAAAGCTGGACATGAGCCAGCACTGTGTGCTTACAGCCCAGAAAGCCAACCGTGTCCTGGGATGCATCAAAAGAAGCATGTCCCGCAGGGTGAGGGAGGTGATTCTACCCCTGTACTCTGCTCTCATGAGAATCCACTTGGAGTACTGCATCCAGTTGTGAAACCGTCAGCATGGGAAAGACATGGAGCAGTTGGTGTGCATCCACAGAATGGTCACAAAAATGATCAGAAGGATGGAACATGGAGACCCTATTGTGCCCTCCAAATACTTAAAGGGGGCTCATAAGAATGAAGGTGACAAACTTTTTAGCACAGCCTGTTGTGAAAGAAGAAGGAGTAACAGCATAAAATTAAAAGAAGGTGGAATACTAGGAAAAAGTATGCCAGGGAGGTGACAGAAGCCCCATATCTGGAAACGTGTTGGATGGGGCTCTGAGCAATCTGGTCGAGTTGAAGACATCCCTGCTCACTGCAAGGGTTTTGAACAAAATGACCTTTAAAGGTCTCTTGGAACTCAAGCCATTCTATGATTCTACACACGCTTGGTTTTGTTTGCAGTTATGGACATGAATCACTACTTTTGCTAAAAAATAGAGGTAATACTCATGCATCTTTCTGGAAAAAAAAAATCCTCAAAACATTCTCAGAAACTTTTAACTTTCTCTCAAGGCATAACATCCATTTTAGGCTCAAATTACAAGCAGTCAGGACACATGTATGACTCACTCTCCAAATTTCACTTTTAAAATTCAAAACTACTTAATGCTAAGCAGGAAAAATGTTAAAAATCAGCATATTTCTTTCAGAATTAAAATAGAACTAAGTTACTTAAGAAAATTCAGGGAAGAAAAATATTTTTTCCTGAGATCCTGTTAAAGCCTGAAGCAATTTTCTGTTGCAACACTGACTGAAAAAAAGAATAGAAAACTAATCTTAGTTTATCAAGGCTACGGTCATACACTCCTATGTTCATTCCTGTTCTTTATCAGTAAAAATAATTTATTTGCCATGCTATCTTTAATACTAACTAAGATAATATTTTATCTGTTTAATAAAATAAAAGGCATGACAATGCAGAAAGAAATTGTCTGTCTTGATCTTCAGGATCAAACTCTTCAAGGTAATTATTTTAAGAGGAAAACCATGGAACCTGCAGTTATCTTGTAATAGTACTGTACCTATTATTTCATGTCCTTACTCATGCAGTAAATCCCCATCGATGAGCATAATGTAGCTGATAAAACGATATAGGACAGTTAAAGCATGTTTTGAAATCCTTAACTGTATATCTATTCCATCCATTCCTTGCATATATAACATACAGATGTATTTTATGATCTAGAACTTCTCTTCTTACTTAGTTGCATTGGAAGATAAGAAAATCACATCATACAAAAATCCTGACAAACGGAAAAAGTAAACATTATCACTTTTCTAACGTTATCCTACTCAAGTAAGATTTTAGGTTGACAATGTGCCTTATGTTCATCTGTTCTTGTCAAACCAAAAAAAGAAAGACTGCTTAAAAACAAAGATTAAAGACAATAGCAGCTTTGGGGCAAAGATAAAGAGTATTTGTGGGAAAACTTCTAAGAACTGATACAGTTAGGATGAAAATTAGATTGGATTTATATGTTTTATTTTGTTTAAAAACCCAGAAATATAATGAAAGGTTATTGAATATGTCTCACATTTGTACAGTTCGGCCCTATAACATATAAATGAGAAGTTTATCTAATGCCTAATGATGTTTAAGACACCAAGAAACTAAATGTGAACTTACTTAAAAGTAATTCATGTGAGTAATAAAGCACTATGCCAGGGCCTATGTCTTGCTCAAGCAATTGTTTTCTATTAAAATATGGCTTGCTTTGAATTATATTGCCTTCATGCTTTCAGTTTGCAGCTGCTATCTGGTCCTGATGATATACTACTTCTTTCACGGTGCATCCGTTCCCCTTGATATACTATCAGTACTACCCTTGTAATAGGAATTATCTTTTTATCTTTCATAGTACAGATTAATTAAAAAAGCTAACTTAAAGTCTTCACAATTTCACTGTCGTATTTGAGGCAGTACTTTCTTTTTAGATACTTTGAAGGAACTACAGGCAGCTTTTTCCGTTTACATGTTGACTTGCTAGGGTATGTTTATTTTCCAGAACATAGTAATGACCTTGTTGATACTCCATCAAAAACTACATTAATTCTCAGAATTAAAACAGGAATTGCCTTAGTACTATTCTGTTTCTACTTAATTGATAGTCATTCAGGATATTAATATTTCTTGTTCATCCTGGAAACAGAGCAGCTCCTATCCATGTAAGTTGTCTTACATGAGTAAGCACAAAGGTACAAGGATCACATGTACAAAGGATAAACTGCATACACTGAAATCACCCAGCCATTTAACAGAGGTTTTTGGGTTTGCTTTTGGGTTTTTTTTGTAGCAAACGGCATGATTATGCAATAACTTTCATTCAGTGTATTAACATGTTTTGTCCAGTGTTAATTTGAAAACTGTAGGGTAATCTCACTTTCAAATGCATTTCAGAATTATTCTTTCATAGAATGCAATGTTTTTTTCCTCTTCATTTTACTTATTATAGCACAATGTAAAGACCAGGAATTTTCTAGAAGCTCATGCACTCTTTCTCTCAGGGCTCAGTTTAAGTGGAAGGACAACTGCATTATTTCACACAATGTCAAAACTTTACTCACGTTTAATCCACCTCTCTTATTTACATCCTTGTCTCTTCTAGTAAAGCAAATATGTAAGATACCAGCTGATAGTAACTACAACTATTTTGTTCAGTATTTTTTCCTCCGTACTTTTTCTTTTAAAAGCTGACATACTTAGCTTCTATTGAATAGTGACCTCTGTCAGAAACATAGAGGGAGGCATATTAGAAATGACAGCTAGAAAGACTCATCTTTCATAACATTTTCCACTTCCTATTGTAATATAGTATACTTATAAAAAGACATACGGAGGTTAGGTGAAAGAAACTCAAATATCTTTCTGATAAAAAGCAAGGAAAAAAACCCTTAAACTAGCACAGCACGTGCTTTTGCCAAGATTTTAACATGTTTGAAGATTTGATATGAAAGAGAAGTCTGTCATTTCTCTGCCACTGGTACAAAGCCACTAGGATGAGGGAAAGAGAGAGGGAGAGGGAAAGGGAGAGGAATAAAGAAAAAAAAAGAGGAGGAAGAAAAAGATAAAGAAGAAGGAAAAGAAAAAGAAGAAGGAAAAGAAGAAGGGAAAGAAAAAGGAAAAAAGGAAAAAAGGAAAAGAAGAAGGGAAAGAAAAAGGAAAAAAAAGGAAAAAAGAAGAAGGAAAAGAAGAAGGAAATAAGAAAAAGAAGAAGGGAAAGAAAAAGGCAAAGAAAAGGGAAAAAAGGGAAAGAAAAAGAGAAAGAAAAAGAAAGAAAAAGAGAAAGAAGAAGGAAAAGAAGAAGGGAAAGAAAAAGCAAAAGCAAAAGCAAAAGCAAAAGCAAAAGAAAAAGCAAAAGAAAAAGCAAAAGCAAAAGAAAAAGCAAAAGAAAAAGAAAAAGAAAAAGAAAAAGAAAAAGGAAAAGAAAAAGGAAAAGAAAAAGAGAAAGAAAAAGAGAAAGAGAAAGAAAAAGAAAAAGAAAAAGAAAAAGAAAAAGAAAAAGAAAAAGAAAAAGAAAAAGAAAAAGAAAAAGAAAAAAAAGAAAAAGGAAAAGGAAAAGAGAAAGAAAAAGAAAAAGAAAAAGAAAAAGAAAAAGAAAAAGAAAAAGAAAAAGAAAAAGAAAAAGAAAAAGAAAAAGAAAAAGAAAAAAAGAAAAAGAAAAAGAAAAAGAAAAAGAAAAAGGAAAAGAGAAAGAAAAAGAAAAAGAAAAAGAAAAAGAAAAAAGAAAAAGGAAAAGAAAAAGGAAAAGAAAAAAAGAAAGAAAAAGAGAAAGAAAAAGAAAAAGAAAAAGAAAAAGAAAAAGAAAAAGAAAAAGAAAAAGAAAAAGAAAAAGGAAAAGAAAAAGAAAAAGAAAAAGAAAAAGAAAAAGAAAAAGAAAAAGAAAAAGAAAAAGAAGTTTATGGTGCATAGTTTTGTGTATGTGTGTTATGTTGCCACACTGACAACTTCCTCCCTTGTCAATGACTGTGAAACCTTTATTTTCAGCAAATCTAAGGAAAAAAATCCTATTAACAGAAAAAATAGCATATTTAAGTGACTTTGATCCCTTTGATGTTTTTTTTTTTTTAAAGGACTAACGTACTAAACAGATGAGAAAATGCCACTGCATTACAGAAGAAAAAAAAAAAAAAGGTCTGTTTAGCCAATTGAACTTGACTTCTGTAAGGTCTTGAGATAAGAGACTACGTTTTCCTTATGCTGCTTACAGGATCATATAACTAATATGATTTTTTTCTTGGCTCTGAATAACACTTTTTTTCATGCAATCTTAATTTAAAAACAAATTATAAAAAAATAACAGTCATAGATAATGTGTTAAAGTACTTCCAAATGTAAACTAGAACTTAAATTCTATTTTATTATCAGATTTACTCATAGCAGCCTCAGCTTCATACTCTTATGATAACATCCAGTCTGCTTAACTGAAATATTTTTACATAATTGCCTGTGCTGGTGGAAAAAATGCTCCTCATCAGGAATTAAATTACATATTAGAACACCATTTCCCTTATCTATGCAGTTTGCTATATGAGTATCCAGAAAATTTAGAAATCTGATGTAGCATCTTGCCATAAAGATGAAAAAAGTGAAAAAAAAACCAAAAATGGGTACCATATTTTGCTTTATACCACTCAAATGGAAAATGTGTCAGCAATCATACTTACTGAAAAAGAATAAACTAATTTTTGTAAATCTAAAGTGTGAGTTCATTCTAAAGAATTTTGCAAACAACAGTATTTTGTAGAGTTCTCTCAGGTATTATTATAGTCAAAGGAGAGTAACATACACCGTAATACAATAATTTTGGGAGTGTTGGTCTCCTTCCATTGTTTACAATGTGAACAGTGACCAATCATTTTCTAATTGATATCTCACTAAATTTCCTGAATTTATGTGAAGGAAATCTGAGCTTTTATATCTGTAATTTAATTCTATTGTTAATTTGTATGTATTTGTTAAAGATCTATTCTCTTTTGATTCTTACTGGTATAACGATGTGGTAGGTTGATCCTGGCTAGAAGCCAGATGCCAAACAAGCTATTTTATCATTCACCATCCGCAGCTGGAGAGGGGATAGAAAGGGTGGTGGATTGAGATAAAGACAGGGAAATCACTCAGCAAGTAATATGGCAAAATAGACTCAAAGTGGGGAAATTAATTTGTTACCAATTATTACCCATCAAATCAGAGTAGGATAAAGAGAAACAAAGTCAAATCTTAAAACCAGCTTCCTCCCACCCCTCCATTCTTCCCAAACTTGACTTTACTCCCAATTTTCCCTACTCCCTCCCCACCAGAGGCACAGGGGGACAGGGAATGGGAACTCTGGTCAGATTGTGGTTTCTGTCACTCTTTCCTCCTCAGGGGGAGGACCCCACAGCCTCCTCCCCTTCTGCAGTGTGGGATCCTTCCCATGAGAGACAGTCCCCTACAAACTTCTCCAATGTGAGTAGTTCCCATGGACTACAGTTCTTCATGAACTGCTCCAGTATGGGTCCTTTCTAAATGGGGCTGCAAGTCCTGCCAGCAGTGTGGGCTCCTCTCTATCCCTGGAGGTCGACACGTCCTGTCAGGAGCTTACTTGAATACAGGATTTGCAAAATGTCACAGTCTCATTCAAGCATCCACCTTCTCTAGTGTGGTGTCCTCTGCAGGCTACAGATATCTTCTACTCTTTGGTCCTCCATGGGCTGTAGAGGGACAACCTTTGTAACCATGGTTTTCTTCAGGAGCTGCAGGGGAATCTCTGCTACAGCACCTGGATCAACTGCTCCCTCTCCTTCTTCACTGACTTTGGTGTCTTCAGGGCTGTTTCACTTATTCTCAGTCCTGTCCTTGGCTGCAGATGGTATTCCCCATCCCCTCCTTTTAAAATATATAATAACAGAAGCACTAACATCGACTTGGCTAGCAGCAGGTCTGTCTTGGAGCTGGCTGGCATTGGCTACATTGGACTTAAGGGAACATCTGGCACCTTCTCACAGAAGCTTGCCCCCTGCTGCCAAAACCTTGCCATGAAAGCTCAATTCAAATAGGTGACAAGGGAAATTATGCATATTTGCTTATAAAATTTCCATGACTCATTTTAACCATGGCTTTAATTAATGACCATTTCTATTTACCTGATAGAGACATTGAGATTCTGAGAAAAAATCAGCTTTGTAAACAGAGCATATCTGGTAAGAGTATAATTATTTCAGATTATTTTCCTGAGATCATTGGGGAATTCTCGGTACATTTAGTGTACATGAGCGAGAAACAGGCTATATACACCACTGTTTAACTTTATGAGACAGAAATGACAGCATAAGAAAAACATAGTAAAAGTTTTGTTGTTGGGAGTTTTTTGAGCTTGTCATCTTCAGTTTCATTCAAACCTCCTTGTTCTAGTACTAAGGAGACAATGAGATAGCTGTCATCTCCAGAATGTAAATAATTTCATAGTTTTTTATCAGTTTTTTATGTAGAGGTAATTTGCATTTTCATCAGATTAGTTTGTTACTGTTGTGAGGCTGGAGATGCTGGTTTGTAAATTGAGCCATGATACAATGTCCCTGACACACTTGTTTGCTTTTTTTTTCATTTCTCAGAAGCTCTGCTGGTACTTGAAAGATAACCCCAAAAATGCTGTTCATCAAATTTTCTGTCTTCCTGAGTTCCTTCAGAACAGGTCTCATGATCTTGAAATGCAGCTTTTTATCACTGAAAATCATGTGCACTTTACATAGTATGCACACACATGCTGCTACTAAAGAATCAGATAAAGATTTTCACAATACTCAGTGCAGTGAGTTGGAACCTTCCCCACTCCCGTCTCTACCAGGGGGACTTCGTGCATTCTTTTGACTTCAAGATATCAATTGTTGGGTTTAATTCACCCAACATCTGAGTGGTCTGTTACATTTCTGTAATACACACATTTTAAGAAGCAGCATAGCACATTGTACTATATATTCTACTCTTGATAGTATCTTCTATATTTATTTTAGAAATAATTATGAAACCCTTACAGATTACTGAAACCGTATAATGTCTCTTAGTGAAAGAGAAGTGTAATTTCTGTCCTGCATTAAAGAATGTTAAACACTGCAATTTCACTTTTCTTTCCATAGGAGGTAGAAGATTATAGATGACAGAACTGAATGTATTAAAGTTTAATATACATCATGTTTAACATAATGCATATTCCACATTTAGCACCATATAGTCAATAACATCATCAGCCATCTAATCTCCTTAAACTTTCATTGTATGTTTTTCAGGACACACTGTAGTAACTGTTCACAGCCATACTTCATCAGGAAATGGGAGGAAGCAATACTGCTACAGCCCTATAACACTGCTAAATGATGTGATGGGATGTTGATTTTATGCTTAAAGAGCAGTAAAACTAGTTCTTATGGGATTGCTTTTTCAACAGGCAACATTATTTCCAGTAAGATTCCCAACTGTAGACGTCTCTTAACTCCTCACTAAGATATTCTGTTGTTTCCTGAAATGTCCTGCTGGTAAAAACCCTAAATGGTATTTGTCTATAGTTGTGAATGCAGAATTTGCAACCAATAGTATATAGTAATATACTTTGCTACCTATTAATGAACTATTTGAATTTTGAGAGAAACTATGCTTGTTCTGAGCTCCTCTAGTGAAATTTTTTATCACAATAAAATCATAAAAACTGTATTTAAATATAAGATAAATATTTTCCTATCTTAGAGCTGCAGACTTCTGGTTTCAGATATCCATCTGTCTACCTACCTACCTACCTACCTACCTATACTTAATAAAAAATCTGAGGTGGATGTTCTTGTTATTAAGGACCTCATAAATTCATTATGTTAACTGTTGTGAAGTCAAATAGGAAAAAGCCTCAGGATACCTGTCTGGATAACCTCAATGTCTCTGAGAAGGCTATAGTAGACAGATTCAAGCAGTAGTATTTCATACATTACTGTTAACACCATACATGTCTTACGTTGCCAAAAAAGTTATTAAAAAAGAAATTAAATTGTCTCACCTTCTCTGGCTACTTTTGAGTGGTAGAGTCATAGTGTCAAATTATAGGAATTTTCTTAATATATTCTGCAAGAGAAAATGGGATAGAAAAGTCCTATATACCAGGTTACCTGGTCTAACTGATTTAGATGAGAATAAATAACTACCTTGAATTTACTTTAGTCGCTGTAGCTACTATTAGTGACATGAAAACCTTGCTGTCTTTAAGGCACTATGAGCTATGAATTCTACAGATGCTATTTATGACAATTGTGTATGCTTCTGCTGAGTTTTGCCTGTATATGTGTCAACTATATATATGTGTATACAAAATAATCTCGATTTCCTGAAATACTGAAATCCTAAGAAACCTAGAGGTTTTAGAAAAACAGTTTTGCTTCAACTTTCCAAATAACCCTTTTGAAACTCCCCAAGCATTGATATTTCTGTTGCCAGACTGCAAAAAATATATAAATTATCATTTTCTTTCTAATTTACCTGCAGAAAAACTACACTTTTTTTTTAAATCTAAAACAGTGTGTCAATTTTTATTGTGAACCTTGTGTATCTGTGGAAACATTTTTTGCACCTAGATAAAATTATTAAAATGCTTATTTTTGTAACTGGCTGCAATATCCTAGCATGTGATTTCTGGAAAGCCAGCAACAATGAAATCCAATGTAAAAGTAGTATTCAAAATATCCTTTACAAAGTTTAGAAGTATTAAATCTATTCTCTTGGCTTTAATCAATCACAAAGACACCAAATCAGTCAAAGATTTTGATGATAAAACAATTGTTAGAAATAAAAGCATTAGTATAATTTAGTTGAGGCAAAACTATATTTTCACACTTTTAAATTTCCATGTACAATGTTCAAAGATAGAAAAAGGCACTAGATAAACAAATTATAGTACATTCCACAGTCACACAATGAATTCAAACTAAATTACACTGTACCAGTAGCAACTCTGTTTGACCTCCTAAATTACTGAGAATTCATACAGAATCTGACATCTAAATTCTTGCAAAGCATGGACTAAAATTTCCTTTCATTGGTCTGTGTTTTTAAAGACAACTCACTGATTGTAGGCTTGTCAGGGCAAGGAAATCCTTATCTGTTCAATACTCTTCATTGCCTTATAGAATTTACATGCTGGAGAGATTTCTAATCGCACAATACACTGTAACCAAACATGACAGTAGTAATAATGGGAATGGCATGTTTTCATCTTCTTAAGTTCTTTCCACTAAAGAGAAATTTTCCAAGATTCCCCAGAGAACAGGAGGAAATGAGACTTTCTAGTGCTTTCTCAGTTGAGAATGAGTAAGAATATTTAGGTTCCATTTCCTGATGATATGTATGAGTATGCCTCATAAATAATAAAATAATGCTTTTGTTGGTCATGCAAATGTCTGCATGTGGTTACTAACTTAGGCAAATACAAGCAATTTAAATTAGATTTATTTCACGAACTTGACTTTATGAGCATTAGCTCTTGTCCATAATTCAGTTGTCTGTTAATGTGCTGAATTTCTACAGCTCAGTGATATGTAGACACCCCACTAAAACCAAAACAAAGCAGGACAGGAACTTCATCTTATGTTTTACTATGGGTAACCTTGGTAGGCAGATAAGCCCCTACCCAGTTGCTCACTCAGTTCCCATGCCAGTGGGATCATGGAGAGAATACAAAAGGTAAAATTGAGAAAACTTCTGTCTTGCAATAAATACACTTTAATAGGGGAAAACAAAAGATTTGCACACAAGCAAAGCAAACCAAGGAATTAATTCACTGCTCCCCAGCAGCAGGCAGATGTTCAGCCATTTCCAAGAAAGCAGGGCTCCATTACTCATAACAGTAACCTGGGAAGACGAATGCCATCACCCCAAACATTTTCCTTTCCTCCTTCTTCCGCCAGATTTTATTGCTGAGCACAATGCCAGATGGGATAGGATATTCATTTGGTCAGCCGTCTAAGCTGTGTCCCCACCCAACTTCTTGTGAACCCCCCAGCCTACTCACTGGCAGAGCAGCACAGGGAAGGACAAAACTACGACGTGTAAGCATTCTTCAGCAATAGCTAAAACTTCCCTGTGTTATCAACACTTGGCTAGTCATAAATCCAAACCAAAGCATCATATAATCTACTGTGAAGAAAACTAGCTCTATCCCAACTGAAATTAGTCTGTACTTCTATCAGACTATATAATCTCATGGGAATATCTTTACATTCCTATCCCTCTTATGTAATAATATGCAATATAATTAAAGTTAAATTAAATATAGATATTACTGGTTTGTTTGGTTTAATGGTATGACAGGTTAACTACCCATATATGTGCTCTGGGATGTCAAATCAGAAATTGATACAGACTTAACTAGGTGATGTGATTGATTTATGCGAAGGAAAGTATAGTGAAATTCTTTAGGCACTATCAAATTATCTGACTGTTACTCTGATCACCAAATTAAAATGGTGATTAAAATGGTATCAAATGTCTCAGATTTTTTTTTCATTAGTTGTCATCTGTTTTGCAGAACTTCAGTTCTGTATCAAGCAGAGGTATCTGAAAGGTATAAATTATCAAGAGTAAAGAGAGGAATAGAAAACTCAAATATTGCTTTCAGTGACTGGTGTTTATTCTGAGGTGATAAAATAACTGAAAAACACCACAGAAGTTCAATGTTGGTCAGTCAAAGCTGATAATTTCTAGGTCAACAGAATTCCACATGTTTAGAAGTGATCCTGTCAGAAAATGCACACCAACTTTCATATATAGAGCATATTTAGGATAGAAAAATGTCTACTGAGAGATTAGCACATAAATTATAATTTGTGTGTATTTTAATCATGCACTAAGAGAACTGAATGAGAACAAACACAACTATGGCGTCTAAAAATGTCTTTGACCAGACTTTGTCACCACCACAAGAGGGAAATGAAACAGAAAACTGTCATGGAATCATAGGATGGTTTAGGTTGGAAGAGACCTCAAAGATCACCCAGTTCCAACCCCCCTGCCACGGACAGGACACCTCACACTAGATCAGGCTGACCTAGGCCCCATGCAACCTGGTTTTGGACACTTTCAGAAATGTGGTATCCACGGGTTCCATGGGCAACCTGTTCCAGTGCCTCACCACCCTCATTGTAAAGAATTTTCTCCTTGTGTCTAGTCTAAATCTTCCCCTCTCCAATCTATAGCTATTCCCACTAGTCCTACCACTACATGCCTTTGCAGAAAGTCCCTCCCCAGCATTCTTGTATGCCCCGTTCAGATACTGGAAGGTAGCTATAAGGTTTCCTCAGAGCCTTCTCTTCCTCAGGCTGAAAAACCCCAACTGTCTTGGCCTGCCCTCATATGGAAGGTGCTCTAGACCTCTGATTATTTTTGTAGCCCTTCTCTGGACCTGTTCCAACAGTTCCATATGTTTCTTATGTTGAGGATTCCAGAACTGGACACAATACTCCAGGTGGGGTCCCACAATCGAGGTATAGAAGGGCAGAATCACCTCCCTTGACCTGCTGACCATGCTTCTGATGCAGCGCAGGTTACAGTCAGCCTTCTGGGCTGCAAGTATGCATTGCCAGCTTATATCTAGCTTCTCATCAATCAGCATCCCCAAGTCCTTCTCCACAGGGCTGCTCTCAATCACGTCATCCCCACTCCTCCACTGAAACTACGGATTGCCCCAACCCAGGTGCAGGACCTTGCATTTGGCCTTGTTGAACTTCTTGAGATTCACATAGGCCACTTCTCCTGTCTGCTCAAGTCCCTCTGGATGACAGCCCTTCCTTCTGGTGTGGCAACTGCAACATTCAGCTTGGTGTCATCTGCCAATTTGCCGAGGGTGCAATCTCACTGTCTACATCACTGATGAAGATATTAAACAGCACTGGTCCCAGTACGGACCCTTGAGGGACACCATTCATCACGGATCTCCATCTGGACATCAAGCCATTGACCACTACTCTCTGAATACGGCCATCCGACCAATTTCTTATCCACCAAACAGTCAACTCATCAAATTCATATCTCTCCAATCTAGAGAGAAGGATGTTGTGGGGGACCATGTCAAAGGCTTTACAGAAGTCCAGCTAGATCAAATCTGTTGGTTTTCCTGTGTCCACTTCTGTGGTTTCCCCATCATAGAAAGCCGCTATGTTGGTAGTACAGGACTTGCCCTTTATTAAGCCATGCTGGCTGCCACTAATCACCTCCTGGTCCAGCGTGTGCTATAGCATAGCTTCTAGTAGGATCTGTTCCATGTTCTTCCCAGGCAGAGAGGTGAGGCTGACAGGTTGGTAGTTCACAAAATGAATAAGTTAATATAGGAGGAATATCAAATATCAAAGGATGCTGTCAGTTGTAGAATGTAACAAACTTGAGAATTCTCTGTGAAGAACACGTCAGCCAAGAAAGTCTGGATGCTGAGTAAATATTGGGTCCCTGAAACAAAGAAAGTGAATCAGAAGGTAAACACTGACATGATCATCATAATCTGGAGATGATTAAAAGTTGCTGCTGTGCATAACTAGATTAATATACCTATATTCCTCTTCCCATACCCTACTATTTCCTGTCAGGTGCTGCCAAGAGATTCTTTAAGTAGAATAATTTAGCACTCTAGGTAGTGAAATCGTTTACATTAAATTCAGGAAAATCTTGTTCTGATGTTTGGCTAATCTAAAGAGTTTCTCCTTGAGGGCTATCAAAATAGTTGCCTGGCTTCTCTGCCAGACGAATCACTATTGCCTTTTTTATAATAAAATAAGGTAATAACAACTCATGTGCCTGACTGTCATAAATGATAGTTAATTCTTTTTCCAGCAGGATAAACACCTGTTCACAGTGTGAGTCTTTCAGAAAAACATAGTTGTTTTGTTTTACTGGCAAACAAAGTTTATGAGCATGGAAGCAAGTCAACAAAGGAGACTGTAAAGATTTATATTGCTAGAGAAGAGGAGAAAAGCTGACCTCTTTTTTTTAGTGTGGGATGGTGTAAGTGTTTGTAAATGAATTTTAAACCTAAGAAAATTTTTTTAGATTAAAAATATCACAAGAAAAATAGATTTAAAAAATAATTTTGCAGTTTTCTTTCCTTTTCTTAGCATTTGTAGAGCAAAGCAGGCACAAAGTAATTCCACATAGAAATAGTTGTAGTGTGAAGGCCTCTGGAGTTCTTAACTCAGATCTTCTGCTTAGTATTGGACTCCGTATTTTTATACTACCGTAAGAATTCTGTCTATAAAAAAAAAATTACATTTTATTTTCATTCATGTTAACATATGCTCTATATATTAGCACTGCAGCAGCAGATGATGTTGCTTCCTTGACAATTGCTGCATTAAAACTGCAAGTTTCCTCTTTTCTTCTCTCTACAGTCATTGTTCTGTAGAAACATAAAAACAATTCAAAATCACTGATTCACTTATTAATGATTTTTAAAATAATCTAGACTAAGTTAATATGAGTTCATTTACTAATTTAGTACTTCTACTAGATGAGACAAAGCTCAGACTCTCACCTTATAATTCAGTTGTCTAAATTTGAAAAGTTTGAGATTCCTCGATTCAAAACTTCTCTTTTGAAATTCCCTGCTTCTTGGCATGTCTTACCTCAAAAGACTCTAAACTCTCTATATAGCTACATTTGCAACAGTAAAGCTCATCAACTTCCAAATTTCCATCTATGGAAGTGTTTAAGTAATAGTATTTCTAGTCAACATGAAACTTGGCTTATATCAAAACGACAGTCACTATTAATACACTACAAATTCTCTTAATTTATTTCTCTCCTGATGTATCTAAAGTCTTAAAATGTATGTAACTAAACTATGTAATATGTACCAGAAACAGGGTAATACATGTACATCTTTTGGGATATAATTTGGATTAAATCCTAAATACTCTTCAGAATAGGTATTACCTCACAAACACAAACTCAAACAGATTTATCCCTAGAAATATCTTTGTGAAATTTTCTCCCATGGAAAAAAACACCACAATGGAGTAGCTTTCATAATGAATTAAATTTTTTCTTAACATTGTTATGTGGCCAAAGTTTCATAGTCCTGCATTCTGGGACTTTTATTCATTTTTTTATTTCATAATTCATTTAACTCTGCATGATACATACAATGCCTACTATGTGTCCCTTGAGAACTTAATCCTCTGTGTATTGGTAGAACTTTATCAGTTTTGAAATTCACCATTTCCTGCTAAAAGAATTATTTTTTTTATTTGTTCAGCTGGTAATTTTGTTCTTACCCTCACTTCCATTTCCCCAACGTAGCAATCCTTATTTGAATTTCCTGTACTCCCCTCAAAACCTTTGGTGAATAGTTGTAGTCTCAGTATGACTTAAGCCACACTGAAAAAAACAATAACAATATGGATGAGGTCAAGTGATTAATGATTCAACCAATTTTACTTTGCAACACTTCTGATGAAACAAATAGCCACACATTAGTATCTGAACAAAGGCATGTGTACAGACAGATGTGTGCTAATTACTGTATGTAATTATCACAGAAATTATTCATGTATTTTCCCTTTCTCTATATACAATGGTAACAGTTCTAGTTTAACATATATACATAGTCAGAGAATCATAGAATCATAGAATCACTAGGTTGGAAAGGACCCACTGGATCATCGAGTCCAACCATTCATAACAATCCCTAAACCATGCCCCTCAGCGCCTCATCCACCCATCCCTTAAACACCTTCAGGGAAAGTGACTCAACCACCTCCCTGGGCAGCCTGTGCCAGTGCCCAATGACCTTTTCTGTGAAAATTTTTTTCCTGATGTCCAGCCTGAACCTCCCCCGGCAGAGCTTGAGGCCATTCCCTCTTGTCCTGTCCCCTGTCACTTGGGAGAACAGGCCAGCTCCCTCCTCTCCACAACCTCCTTTCAGGTAGTTGTAGAGAGCAATAAAGTCTTCCCTCAGCCTCCTCTTCTCCAAGCTAAACACCTCAGCCTCCTCTTCTCCAGGCTAAACAATGTGTGGGAATTGTGTGGGAGATGTCTACTACTGTAATACAGAAGGAAAGCATAAGTGTCATATATGTTGTTTCTAACTTCGGCCATTATTGTACTTCACCTCTTTAATTTCCCTTACATTGTCATAAATATAATAAACATGGAAATTCCTTTCTAGATGCGTGCAGTCAATGGTCTCCCCTCAGCCTCCTCTTCTCCAGGCTAAACAACCCCAACTCTCTCAGCTTCTCCTCATAAGACTCATTCTCCAGCCCCCTCACCAGCTTCGTTGCTCTTCTCTGGACACACTCCAGAGACTCAATATCCTTCTTGTGGTGAGGGGCCCAGAACTGAACACAGTATTCAAGGTGTGGTCTCACCAGTGCTGAGTACAGAGGGAGAATAACCTCCCGGGACCTGTTGGTCACAGTGTTTCTGAAACAAGCCAAGATGCCATTGGCCTTCTTGGCCACCTGGGCACACTGCTGGCTCATGTTCAGTCGGCTGTCAACCAACACCCCCAGGTCCTTCTCCTCCAGGCAGCTTTCTAGCCAAACTTCTCCTAGTCTGTTGCACTGCACAGGGTTGTTGTGTCTCAAGTGCAGGACTCAGCATTTGGCCTTGTTAAACCTCATGCCATTGGTCTCAGCCCAGCAGTCCAGCCTGTTCAGATCCCTTTGCAGAGCCTCCCTACCCTCCAGCAGATCCATGCTTCCACCCACCTCAGTGTCATCTGCAAACTTGCTAAGGGGGCACTCAATGCCTTCATCAAGGTCATTGATAAAGACATTGAGCAGGACTGGACCCAGTACCGAGCCCTGGGGAACCCCACTTGTAACTGGCCTCCAGCTGGAGTTAAGTCCATTTACCACCACTCTCTGGGCCCGGCCATCCAAGCAGTTTTCAACCCAGGAGAGTGTGCGCCTGTCCAGGCCAGAGGCAGACACTTTCTGAAGCAGAATGCTGGGAGAAACTGTGTCAAAGGCTTTACTGAAGTCCAAGAAGACTACATCCACAGCCTTTCCCTCATCCAGTAGAGTCACTTTGTCATAGAAGGCGATCAGGTTAGTTTGGCAAGACCTGCCTTTCGTGAAACCCTGTTGACTGTTCCTGATCACCCGATTCTCTTGCATATGCTTCATGATAGCACTCAAGATCACCTGTTCCATGACTTTCCTCAGCACTGAGGTCAGACCGACAGGCCTGTAGTCCCCTGGATTCTCCCTGCAACCCTTCTTGTAGATGGGCACAACATCAGCCAGCCTCCAGTCCAGTGGAACTTCCCTAGTCAGCCAGGACTGCTGGAAGATGATGGAAAGGGATTTGGAACGGACATCCGCCAGCTCCTTTAATACTCTTGGGTGGATCCCATCCAGCCCCATAGACTTGTGGGTGCCTAGCTGGGCAGGCAAGTCTCTAACTGCCTCCTCTTGGATCATGGCAGTCTCATTCTGCTCCTCTAACTCCTGGGTTTGTACACAGAGGGAACAACTTCCCCTACTATTAAAGACTGAGGCAAAGAAGGTATCAACTGCCTCACCTTGTCCTCATCCCTTGTCGCTGTTGTTCCTTCTGCATCCAATAGGGACTGAATATTCTCCCTAGTCCTCCTTTTCTTGTTAATGTATTTATAGAAAGATTTTATTATCTTTCACAGACTTAGGCAACTTGATTTCTAGTTGGGCCTTAGCCCTCCTGATTTTTTCCCTGCACGATCTCCCTTCCTCCCTGTAGTCCACCCAAGACACCTGTCCCTTCTTCCAAAGCTCATAGGCATTTCTCTTCTTTTTGATGTCTCTCAGGATCTCCCTACTCAGCCAAACTGTTTTTTTTCCCCGACGGCTCCTTTTCTGGAACATGGGGATGGTTTGCTCCTGAGCTGCTAGGATTTCATTTTTGAAGAGCCCTCAGCCCTCATGGGCTCCCTTGCCCTTAAGGACTGTCTTGCATGGGACTTTGCCAACCAGCCTTCTGAACAGTCCAAAGTCTGCCCTCTGGAAGTTTAATGTGACTGTTTTGCTAATCCCATTCTTCATCTCACCTAGAACCGAAAACCCTGTTGTCTGATGGTCGCTTTGTTCCAGGCATCCCCCAACCGTCACATCCCCCACAAGGCCTTCTCTGTTCACAAACAGCAGGTCCAGGAAGGCACCCTCCCCTGTCGGCTCACTCGCCAGTTGTGTGAGGAAGTTGTCTTCCACACACTCCAGGAACCTCCTAGACTGCTTCCTTTCTGCTGTATTGTAGTTCCAGCAGATATCCAGAAGATTAAAGTCTCCCACGAGGACAACAGGTAGTGATCTAGAGACTATCCTCAGCTGTTTATAGAAGAGTTCATCAGCTGCTTCTTCTTGGCTGGGTGGTCTGTAACAGACTCCCATCACAATATCTGCCTTCCTATGGGCTCCTCTGATTTTAACCCATAGGCACTCAGTCCCTTCCTCACCGTAATTGAGCTCAAGGGTATCAAAGCACTCCTTAACATTGAGGGCTACCCCATCTCCTTTTTTACCCTTCTTGTCCCACCTAAAGAGTTTATACCCCCCCATAACTGAACTCCAGTTATATGAGTCATCCCACCACGTTTCTGTGATGGCAATGACATCATAGTCACCTTGCTTTACAACAGCTTCCAACTCCTCCTTCTTATTGCCCATGCTGCGTGCATTGGTGTAAATGCACTTCAGCTGGGCTGGCGACTCATAAAGGGAATAGAGTTCACTCCCGATTGACTGGTCCTTGGAATGACTTGGAATAGTGTACTGGGTCTCACTGGCATGCAATAAATTTTCTTCATAGTAGCTTGTATGGTGCTGTTTGGGAATCATGCAAAACCGCTTTGAAAACATAGCAATGTTCTTGCCGTTTCAGCTGTTGTTGAACAGTGCCTGCATAGCATCTTTTTCCCATACTCTCCCACCAGCAAGTAAGTTGAGGGTTCACAAGAAGTTGATAGGGGACAGCTAATCTCAACAGACCAAATGGATATCCCATATCATATGAGAAGGTGCTCAGCAATAAAAGCTGGGGATAGGAAAGAGGAAGCAGGGGATACAAAGACAGCTGACTGAGATTATGGAGAAGAAATGTATTTTGGAAGCTGTTATGATATCATAAGCATCAAAAAAAATGGCTATGTGTATGGTACAGGAAGGGAGAGAAAATTAAGTGGCTGAGCAGCAACCTTGCTGAAAAGAACTTAGGAGAGGTTGCATTAGATAACAGGCTGAATACAAGCTGAAATGAACACTCTCAATGTCAATAAAGTAAACTATGTACTGAGAAGACACAGTAGTACAGGTGACAGGAGTTAATCTACTTTCTTTCATTTCTCAAGATAAGGAGAAAGTAATAAACTTAGATACGTTTCATTCAAAAATATCTTTCTGTTTTTTTCACCATCACTTATCTCTTCTTACTAACTGTCTCAGTTTGGAACAGACAATCCTGTTAGATCCTCTGCTCTAGTGGTATCAGTAATCCAGGGATATGATTGAGTCACCATTCCTGGAGGTATTTAAAAGAC
Organism: Cuculus canorus; assembly: GCF_017976375.1. Lineage (NCBI taxonomy): Eukaryota > Metazoa > Chordata > Aves > Cuculiformes > Cuculidae > Cuculus > Cuculus canorus. The sequence goes on from NC_071401.1 coordinate 55,223,034, forward strand.
AGGTAGACAAGGTACTCAGGGATATGGTTTAGCAGTGGACAGGTTGCAGTTGAATTTGATGACCTCAAAGGTTTTTTCCAACCAAATGATTCCATGGTTCTAATATGTATTTATTTTGATGATAATATACAGTTTAAACTAACTTTCTGATTTGGAGAGAAAAAAAACCCAACAAAACAAACAAGTGGTCAGCAATAGCTAGTTGTTGTTTTACATTAGCCCAGCGAACTAGGAGTCTGAGCCAGAAAGTCTTATTATTAACAGCAAGGAAATAAGAGATGTTCCATCCTGTAATATTATATAATAAAAAAAAAAACATGTGGCTGGACCTTTTCTGAATGAGTTATAACCTCTCAAATTAGTTGTAAGCTCCCACACTTTGATTCTTGACAACAAATTAGCAAGCAACCTGTTATGATGATTCAGTGACTTGCAGGACTGGGAGGCTTGATGTCATCTCACCAAACTATGGTTGCCGCATCACTAATTTCACAAGGGACATATGCTTTTCAACAAAGGAAGACAAGAATCTCTAACTAAGGCACTTTTCCCTTTTTTCAAGCACTTTGTGTTCACTTCCTCCAATTATTGCCTATACCTCACAAGTGAGCCCAATTAATTTGTTCCCCTTAACAAATTCTTTTAAGTATACCATAACAAACGGGTGGGCAGGAAAGAAAAAGGAAGGTAGCATGACAACTCCTTTTCATGCTATTTTCATGTTATTTCAAAGGCTTTCTTTTTTTAAAGGAAGATGTAAGCCATGACAGGACTGTGAATTACTGAGTCCTTTGCCCAATTTGTTTAACTGAGGCCAAGTAATAACACTGTTGTCTTGCCAGGACTTTTGATGGGAGAGTATCATGTGCTCAAATGACTCATTGAACTCACTTTGTAGAAAGAGAATGAGTGTGCTGGACTACTTTATAGACAATGGAGGAACAGAAGTTACTCTTATGGAGTATAATTAACCCCTTTTCCCTCTGGGGTAAACATTTAGATGAGTCGGATAATCCTAAAAAGTTCTAAAAATGCATACTTCTTTGAAAAAAATACGAAAAGAGTTAAGTATGACTAGTTCAGATATAGATGTCTACATTGTAGACAACTACAGATAGCTGAGATATATTTGTGCCAGATTTTTATGAACTATATAATATCAACTTGATTGTTCTTGTACATGTTAAAGAAAATGAAGAATAAAGATGGAAGAAATCATATTTTTTTACAATTTGGAAGATTGACCATTGGTTATGTCATTAAGGCCATGTTGAAATTTAAAAAGGAACCTCTGAAACTGGAATATACAGTTCTCTGTAAATTACTGTGATGTTTGAGGGTAGGATCCTAATGTTAGTTGAGCTAATGATATTTTTGCCACTGATTTCTTATGAGATTAGGGTTTCAATTTGTAGACAGGGCCCCACATCAGGTTATATTAACCAAGAAGCATGTAAGTAAATCACTCAGCCCCGATTTTCAGAATAGTAACATAATCCTGAGGCCTGTAGCACTGGTCTGAGATAAATTACACAAATTTGTGGAGAATTTACATGTAGAAGAAATTAGTAGCTTCTAAAATGGCACATTTAGTGTTTACATTGAGGCTACTTAAATACTAGGAGAAAAAGAAGAATGAGATTAAGAAGTTACTTTATAATTATTTGAAATGTAAAAAAGAATTCAGTCAAGAAAAGAGAAAAAGAACTAAATCAGCTGTGGTAAAACAATCTTTCAGGTACCTAAATATCAGAGCAGCAGTTTTATATCCATGAAAACCTGAGGTAAAATCTTTATCTCTTGGTTCACATTTGGCATGTCTCAAACATTTACTGAAAATGCCAGGAGAAGAAAATACAAATACAGAACTGGTCACTATTGAATTGGAGGTTACCATGGAAATGAGCCAGCATGAACTTATTATGAAAAGAAAAATTACTTACTAGGTTGAGATGACAGTCCTGTGTAGTTATTTGGGATTAAAAGGGAACATTTTTCATATTTTGAATGAGATTGTCCTTTTAGTTACACTGCGGAAATCCATGTAAGTGCCAGTAAAATAAATTAAGTTATATTATTCAAACCAGATGTAGTTTTACCCTGTTTTTCTCTGGAAATAATTATAAAGGACAAAAATTACTGTTGTGTAAAATATGCTACAGCTATATATCAGAAAAGAGCGATTATGATAACAGTGTTTTGTGGGGAAATGAATATATGGGTAAAAGCCAAAGCAGATTACTTTCAAATCTTCTAAACAACAGAGAATTTAAAGACACTATAAAATAATATTTTTTTGCCATTAGTTTTTATTTTGCATTTATTTTATCTGTTCTAATAATATAAGTATTTACTAGTTATTTCCTAGTTCATACTTCTATCATGCATCTTTACACAGATCTCAGTCTTTATTCTTCTATTTCCTTTTCTAGTGAAAAATCTCAAACAAATGCAGCAATTCTGTGAAAGTTTCAGAGCTACTTCTCTAGTTTAGATATTTACCCCGCCTCTACATGAAATTCTCAGTCTTCTTATTGATATTTTCTTGTTAAAAATATATGTATATAAACAATTAGTTGAACACAGAAACAATCATGCCTAAACTTTCTACCTTGCCTCCAAAGACTTCTCCCTCTTATCTTATGTAATCACTATTTGCCCATTACCATTCTCATTTTTATTCTGAAGCTTATATGCTGAGCTTCATTTTCCAAGTGAGACACTTTTGAAGTCTTAATTTGATTGCTGCATTTAAGTGTTCTACATTCCTTTTTGAGAATATCTTTCAGGTGCAAAACTCCTATTTAGGTTCTCAGCATCTTGATTTCTACAATATCTCCTCCTCTACTACTAATGATGTAGTATTACCTTGCATATTCATATATACATATGTGGGTTCAAGACCTGCTACAACATTCTAGTCTGTCACTTTATCTGCATCATCGACTTCTTGCATTGCACTAGCTCTTTTTTATTTAAATATTTTACAGTGAGCTCAGGAGATTTATATGGATATCTATGGGCAAAAGAAATCACAGTAACTCATGTAGTAGTGTGTGGAAAAGCTAATTTCTCTTTTAAAATTTAACGAAGTCATGCTTTAGTAACTCATGCAGTGTTTTCTCACTTATTACCCGTCCTACCTACCAGAAGACTTTGATCTCAGATAATTCATTGTACTTTCTTTTTGTTGCAATAGCTACAAAACCAGTCATAGTAATATCAAGAAGCAACAGGGTGCTGTTGTGTTTGAGCCACAACTACATATTGAAGCAACTAACATTGCTCATTGTGGATCATTTTTAGATATTCTGAAACATCTATCTCTTCTATCTTGCATACAGCTAATGCATCAGTTTTCCCAGTATTGTAAGTTTTAATGGAAGTAATATTCAAGGAAAATCTAGGAATATTTTTGAGAGGGCAACAGAGGGCAATTGGTATATGAAGAGATGCAATTTCTTTTTTGAACTACTGTTTGTGAAATATTTTCTTCACCCGTCTATAGCATATATAGATGGTTTTCAGTAACTTTATTTTTCATTTAATTGTATTATATGGACTGTCCTGTTGGTAAAACATTAATCAATGGACTGTAAATTCATGAGTCCAGGTACGTGATTTGATTCTTTTCACATATGATGAGATCTTAAGTGTAATGTTAGCTAGTAAATTCACAAAAAGATTTGGGAAAAGCAACAGTGTACTTTAAGGTGAATTATATTGCCTTTACAAAATGGAATGACAGGAAGCAATAAAAATACAGTCACAGTAGGATAATTGAGAACAATATAGGTCTTAAGTAAAGACACATTAACAAGTCTATACACTGAAATATTTAAAGATTTTGTCCATTTTGCTAATGGCTGTACCTTCACTTGTTGCTTAATGACCATTCAACAGATATACACTCAGTGATCATGGTAGATTTCCTCATTTGTTTTACCATCAAGGCAATTTAAAATTAATTAGCTTCAATCAAATAAGCAGTAACTGAAAGTGTGAGAACAATATGAAAGGTAGCGTCTTCTTAAGAGGATGACTATAATCTCAAAGGTATGTCTGATTCATCCTTCCTTCACTTCTAAAGTAATGAATTCATGAAAAAATTAGGGTTGACAGAAAACAACTTGGAGAAGCTTCTAGTTGCATGGGTGTGTTTTGTTGTGATCTTATCATACTTCTCTTCAGCTTGCTGCTTCTACTAGGATGGGTCTCTGCTCTTCTGTGTTTATGCGTGAATCTCTTCACCAGTGCCCAGATGATTCCAATGATCCTGACCCTCTGTTGCCACTCTATGACATAGCTGCCTATCTGTGGTAATTAGTTAATATTCTACACATTTTCATTTTCCAATCACTTTTTGGTAATGTAAACTGTAAAAATCCTCTCATGACTAAGATAGCACTAGCTGTCTGCTTTTGTCTCTGCTCAGATATCACGTCAGTCCTATGAAACAGCTAATGACAATGACCATTAGATTTTAGATACTGTGCATACCTCCTGATCATTTATCGGTTCTGTTATAAATAGATCAGTGTTGAGATACCTAGATACGTTTTCCGAAGTACCACAGGAGATAAAACTATTTAAATAGCAGTTTTTATTTTTATATTACTTCTTAATCTGTTTTCTAGACAGTAATATTTATTTTTCCATATCTGTTAGAATTACATTGTCATATGGCTTTACTTTTAGTGAAATATTTTGCTACTCATATTATTATGAAAAAGAAACCAAAGAAAGTTAAGCAGCACTGAATTGCCTTATTTCTGAATCTGTTACTATATGTTACTATAGCTTCATTGCATAAAGTATAGGCTATTTTCCCCCCTAAGATCTTACTTTTTAAAAGGCTGAGTTATTAAGTCAGTTTTTGCTACTGGATAGGAAAGTCATTTCAACATAAAATAGCCAATAAGAGAAATTTCTGGTCAGCATAATTCTTCTGGATACAATAAAGTAAGATATATGAAACAGCTAAATGAAAATAAATAGCATTGTTTTGAATAAGCAATGACATTAATGTTTGAATGTATCAGTGATTCTTCAGAAAATTTACAGCTTTTTAATCTTAACAGGTGTTGTTCTCACTTTTTAATACAAATTAAAAAATAGTTAGCTATTCTTTTTGCCATCACCAAAGATGCTTGTTTTATGATATTTTAGAGAAACATCACATTTGATTTTAAAAAGCAGCATTTCAGAACAAAATTTAAAATTATGTACTCCTATGATTCTAATATATCATTATCTCTCCCTAAAGGAAACTCAAAATGGAATTTTTAAAGAAATCAAGTCTCCTGCATTTTGACATTCTAGTACAAATTTGATTTTTTGTTGGAACACCTGAGCTTTTCTGCTACTCTTAATTATTTCTATTCCTTTTTTAAATCAAATGGCTTTCAAAACAAACGCATGATTAATTAAAGGTCAGTTTGTCATGTCTTGCAGTATGTTTCTTACTATTTATATCTGCAGACCAAGACCAGAGAGCGAAGACTGAAAATCTACAGAAACCCCAAAATTTGATAAAGAAATAGAAGATATATTTTCATTGTGATTTGAAGTGTTTTGTTCTTCTTTTGTCTGCTCATTTAATGAAAACTGGAACAACTTTTCTCTAAAACAAGTTGACCCCTGTTCCAATTCTTTCAGTGTAGGCAAAAACCTGTCCACAGAAACTATTAAGCAGAGTACAATAAGAACTTTAAATTTAGCATCTATCTGCTTTATACTAGGGATAATTGTTAGGATCCATTAATGCCTGTCTGTGAATGCATTATTTCTGCATTCAGACTAAAACTACATATGGACTTTCAGAGTTGCAATCTACTTATATTAAAGTTTATATGAATCACAATAGTTTTTTAAGTCACTCCTTTTTTTAAGAGGTTCATGTCCTAAAACCTTTTGATTACAAAGATCTGTATTTATTATTAAGAAAATTACCAGCTTTGCATTAGAATATAGGTGTATATTCCTGATTTAAAAAGACAGGTATGAAAACAGAATATTCATTAATATTGTAAATCCCTCTGACTGTTCTATCAATTTCATGATTAGACTTTGGAGCTTGCTTTGGGCACTATTAATAATAAAATATCATTTTTGTCATACTTCAGAATGAATTTTTCAGAGGTTTGGCATGTATGAAGATCCAAACTCAAAGAGATCTGTCTTTCTATTGACTGTTGCCACTGTGTATCCCTTTAGGAGACTCTCAGTATTATTGCTTGAGATGAGACACTTCAGAACCAATAATACAAGACTACTGGATTTCAAAGCAGTAATGGACATACCATTGAATGGTAGCATGTCAGTTCTATTAACTGGTTACAATTAAAGCATAATTAATAATAAAGACTCAGTTTTCCTTTTGTTTTTATTCTCCTAGTCTCTGAAAGCTTTTCAGATATGTGGCAGCACAACCATACAATAACCTCCATAAAAGAAAGATATGGCCTTAAACTCGTAACTTTTTTAAATTAGTTTAGGTTTGGAATTTATTTAGAGAGCTTAAATCTGAAAATAAGAGCAGGATATGGATTATGTCCTATAATTTGAATCAAAAGGTACCTATAGAGCCCTAGTCAAGATCACATGCTTGGCTTTAACACAGTCGAGAAACACTTACTGTCAGTTGCAGTTACAATACATATATTTTAAGACAATAATTTTTGATCCTCAGGTCTTAGTTTCCTATTTACAAAAAAGACCTACATAATAACTGTTAGTCTTTTTTCTGGTCTACTAAATTGCTTCACTTGAAAAAATACACACTCAGTTCCCAATCTCAGTTACTGGTCATTGAATAAAAGGTAAAAGGTGGCAAGAAAGACACAACTCAATTAAACTTACTTTGGTGTTCAGCTCTGCTTCATTTTTTTTCATATCAACATAACAAGAACAGTCTGTTTAGTATGAGGACCACCACTTTTCCTCCAAAATGCTTGAATTCAGAGTTATCTCACTCAACAGGGCATTCTGTGAGGGTACTCATAACGTTATACCTTGGGCATTTCAGTATTGTATTTTAAGATGCCCCTTGTTTTCATTATTGAATTATGACTGTTTTACAGGAAAATCTTTTTTATTCATATGGAAAGGTTGTAAAGATAAAAATGCTGAACAGAGTAGTGGAAATAAAAGTTCCATTCCTGCATGTGAGAACAATTGATGGATGTTTTAAGTGCAAAATTCACCTTAGAAAGTCCTTCATTTTAAAAAAATATTGTGCTGGATTAACAGAAAGCTCTTTAATATTTTGTTGCCTTCAGCTGAAATAATTGAAGAATGGATTTTCTTTGTTGAGCAAATGTATTTGAGTCTTTTAGCACACTTTAGTTATGCCTCCCTTGGTTTGAGAAATCTTTGCAAAATCATAGTTTTACATGTTGTTAAAACACATTAAAATTACATAGACATTGGCTCAAGTAATCACTTTTTGGGATGTGTTTCATGAAGTCTTCATTCATGAGGATTTATTTTTCAAAATTAGAATTTACTGTACAAACCAAATACTAGGAGAAACTACTGATTTTACAAATAGAATATTGAATTTATTTTCCAGGTCCTGTCTGCAGTATGTGCAATAGGTACAGAACATCCTAAGAATTAAAGAAAAGCATTTATCAATACCGTATAATGGAAATCTACTCTAGTGTAGTCTAATCTGATGAGCACTCATATGAAGAAAGTTAAGTTTATGTCAAATTTGAGGTACTTCCCGCAAGTGATGGAACATAAAACCAGTAATTTGCTAGGAACAATAGAGAACTACTTTCATTGAATCTTTTTTTTTTGTTTCCTGCTTATGCAAATTTTATTCACGTGCTAAGAATGTTAGAAAATTTTGCATGTTAAGCTGATGCTGTTTGTGCTTATGAAAAGCTATATGTGGAAAGATGTCACCATTATTCTATGGCCAAGGTCCTGTAAGATGACATAATGGCACCCTCCCTAAGTAAAAGCAAAGCAAAACAAAACAAAACAAAGCAAACAACAAAACAAAAAAAACCTCCTAAAAACAACACTAGTTTTCACCTTTTTAGACAATAAATGGCCATTATAGTTCCTTGGTTTTGCACTTATCAATGGCATTGCAGGATGCTTCTAATTTCTAATACTCAGTTGTATTTTACAAACATCAGCGTTGTTTCTCAAAGATGCTTCTGGTTCACAGGCCTAGTACTCAGGCAGGAATTTCCTCTGTCAGTAGCAAACATTTTCTCCTGTTCAATAATTTTTCTGTTGTAACCAGGTTGCCTTAAGACTGCTTAGATCAACAGGTAATCGGGGTCTGGCATGTGCTGGGGACAACAAGGTGTTTCAGAAAACTGAGGAAGATAATAAAGAAGCAGAAATTTTAGCTTTGTTGTAATTAACAGAAATACTTGCTTAAAGAATATAAAACTAAAGAGAAATTTATGTACAAATAGTCATTATTAGAAGTGTAATATGCATAGAAAGAAGAATAAGCAGGAAATACTTAAAACAAACACCTCATGAATAGCACATTGGCAGCTGGGGACCTCTTGGGAAGATTAAGAAATGTAGAAAACCTGGCAGATGCTGAAAGAGACTAAATTAAATATCAGTAGCACTATCAACATGTGAAAAACAAGGCATATTATGAGTGCACTATGATTTGAAAACAAAAAAGAAGGAACAGGGCAAAAATGGAAAGACACAGAAATAAAGATGAATATGAAGAACTAAGGGAAGAATGTGCAGAAAGTGAACGAATCCAGATGAAAACTAAATTGTTATTAACATGATGTATAAAAAGTAGTAAGAAAATATCTATATATGCTGAATTTATATAGAATAATAGAATCGTAGAATATTATTGATACCTAGCAAACACCTTCTGACAATATTGTCCCAAATCCTAGGAAAGTAAAACCTGTAAATTTGGCATCATACAGTGCTATGTATGAAATCTGAGTGAGAACTAATCAGTTTAAGAGTCATCAGAAAATATCTTTCTTATTCTTTCTTCACATTGAATATTTCAATACTACATTTATTTCAGTCTTTCAAAATACAAGTGACATTATTTTTCATTCATTAGCTCTCCTTGTCTTCTATTTCTCCCTCCTGCAGACTGGTTGTTTTCCAGCTCTCCTTCATCTCTTGGAAGAAATATTAAGTTTACGAAATTCATTCTTATCTATCTTATATAAAAGTTACCCTCCATCCCAGCTTCCCATATCGTTTCTGTCAGCAGGGCATTGGAGTACAGTGTCTGTCATTCCAGTCTCCACACTAATTATAGAAACATATTATGGCACTTTTTCCCCTCCTTTGACATCTGACATGCATAGCGACATAAATGTCTTGGCTTCATGACCATGTTTAAACTCCTCCTTCCGATACTAGAGGTTGCTTCTATCACTATTTCTTCTTTCAGACTAAGGGATCAGCCAGCTGACTAAAGACTTTTGTATTAAACCAATTATGCGGTAAATGGATTCGACCTTAAGAAGATCTACCCCTCTCATACACTTTCTGGAATTTGAAGATTGGTTCATAAGCTGAAATTCCAGTGCAGTATTTTTAAAGAACATTAGACTAAATACAATTATTATCCTAAAGAAAACTGAAGTGAAAGTGGTCACGGGAAAAGATTCTCATTTTGTCATGAAAGAATAAAGAATACATGGCAAATAGAACTGTGATTTCTGCTGTCAGTAACTTCTATTGCCAAGAAACATGGAAGCCCCAGGTGATTTTTAACATTACCCAGGGACAGAGAGGAAGTGCAATCTGAACCAGACAGACAAAATAAAAAAGACTTATCACGATGCTACAGAACTTATCAAAAATTAAATAATATTATATGTAAACAAATATAAAATTTAAATTTCTGTCTCAATTAATTCTAAGTTGTATTAACTAGTCTTTAAAGTATCTATGTGATGCAGAGAAACTTTCATGTACAGAATACACTTGTGATATACAGCACTCAAACTTTGGTCTCATCTGAGGTAGGCACTGTTTCTCTGTGGCCTTAGGACAGGATTGTTCTATTTAAGAGGTGGTCACATTTCACAAAATGTTTTTCATTATATGCTTACCTGTCACTGATAAGAAGAGAACTGAGTTTAAAGAAGAAAGTGAAGACTCTCTCTTTATCACATTCAATATTCTACCCTTCTAGTGTCAAACTCCTGTAGTGCATTTTCTCATTATTCAAAATTAGATTGTTGCATAAGACTTTACAAAGAAGTTATTTTGCTTTGGAAAATCAGGGCATGAATGACAGACAATAGGAAGTTGCAACAATATTTTTTGGCAGCATAATCTAATTTAAAAAAACACGACTCTCACTTTTCAGAGCTGAAACACACAGGCACATTGTGCTGACAAATGAGAGCTGGCAGGACACATACTATTAAATTTGCCAGCTAGTGGAAACCTTTGGCATAGCAATTAAGTTGGGGTATAGCAAAAGCATACAACAGAATTTTTGCACTTAACTGATAGAGGAGGGGTTATTACCTACCACTTCAATTTCAGCATAATAAAAATTCTTCATTTAATAAGAAATCAGTAATTATTTGTAAATTAAAAAAAATGAAATAAAATTTAAGATAAAAAACAGTGGTTTTCAGATGATATATACGTAGAAAAGTCCTGTACCTCTCATAGACATTACCTACATCTGGCTGCAGTTGGCTCAATGCTATTAATGTAATGATTGTTTATCTTGAAAAGTAAGCTAGTGAAATTACTTTTTACTAACTCTTATCTATTTTACAGTCTTTCCCCCCCTCCCAAGATACTGGATTCATTTGCATCCATTTGCGTTGAATGCAATGATAAATTCTTAAACTACATTATTTCAACCTTCCCACTTCAGTGTTAATTTAACATAAGAATAACTCCCAAACAAACACAACCAAAGTGAAAAGTCTAGGAGTAGCAAGACCAGGCTGCCACATAAGGAAAGGGACACTAGGAACAGGAGGTGTCAGCCAGGCTGGCAAGTGAGGGACATTCCTAACAAGTGCCCACTGCCCCAACTAACAGTCTGTCAGTATTTTTCGGCAGTATTTTTCTTCTGCTCCTGCATGGCTGCTCACATCAGAAGTCAATTCAGCAAGAGGGAGTCAGGGCTGGAATCAGCAAGATTGTGGTTGAGTTGGGGCAGGGCTGTGATGTAGCTGGATGCGGGAGAGACCTACAGATGGAATGGAGCAAAGCAGGGCTACCCCAATTATTCTTCTGGCTCTTTCTTGCACAACAGTCTGAGCCAAAGTTGCACTACTGCATTGCATCCCACCATTGGCCTTCAGTGCAGTCAGGTGAACTCTAAGTAGGTGGGGAGCATGATCTGGACCTGACACTAAACCCAGTGTTTGTTTTTCAGCTTAGAACCATCATCAGTTTTCTTTTGACACAATCATTGAAAATCTAAGAAATCATTAAGAATCAAAGAACCCAGCTAAAAAGGGTTCACAGGAAGTTTCAGCTCAGAAAGTTGCTGGTAAGTTCAAGTTGTGCCAAAATGAACAAATAAGCAATCTGAAACAATGGTCCTATAATTTCATGTGCACGCAATACGGGACAGATTTTATTGTCGTCCTTGTCTCTCATAAACATATGTTACTTACAATAAAATCTCATTTATTCATATATTAATTTAAAAATTGAAAAGAAATCAACTTTGTAGTAAATAATACCAAAAGTTCACATTTCAGCACAGATTGAGAATGTCTGATTTTCTGCCTTCAGGTAATGCTAGTAGTATTACAGGGTAATGTAATCCGGGAAGACGCAGACTAAAGAGAAAATTGACAGGGATGCCTGAGGAAAGGAGCTTGGAATTCAGCTACAGAAACAGTTACTCTACACGATGAATTTTAATGGGTCAAAACAGACATATTAACTGACTTCTGAAGATTTCACACTACAAAGAAAATAGGAGAGGTTGCATATGGTGACACAGCCTTGGGAAAATTCACAGCCTTGGGAGAAGAAGAACCTTCCCCTGTCACAAGGGAACAGGATATTTACAGGCATAAAATTTCTATATATTCATATATGTAAATACATTTAAATACAAAAATGCACTTATATTTAGAAAATAAAATATGTTTATAATCTAATTATATTCTACAAAATAGTGGTATTCTATAAAATAAAAATATATCTTAACATGGTTTGTAATGATTGAAATCAAAGTTGTTAATATAATAAGTTGTCAATAATAGGAAAAACTATGGAAAACAAAGGGATCAGCATTGAAAGATTGAAGAATAGAAGTACATGATGGTTCTGAATAGTTCACTTTTCATGATGTCCCAATTAATAATAATAACTATTTTGTGTCCTATTATGTAATTATCATTTATTTAATCAAAAGAGAAATTTCATTTGAGTATGAGAACTATAACTGTGCTAAATGGGACACTTTTCAACTGAGGAAGTTAAAATAAGTGTCTGAAGAAAAACAAAGAATCCTGAAAGATCCTCTGAAAAAATATTGTGATTATTGAAACAATTACATAAAAATTAGCAATCAATTGAAAAGCAATTGTGTTATATTCAATCACTAAATTAAAACCAAAATCAAATGCTCTCAATACTACTTGTAAATCTCAGAGAGGTCTTAGATATGGCATAGATGCTGACACTTTCACAAAGCCTTAGAACAAGATAATTTTTTATGAATGCTTAATAGGAAATGTTCAATGATGTACACTTCATCTATTAGGTGATGCAAATGACAGAAGTTATGATAAATGATGAACGTGCATGGATCTTGGTGTTCAGTGCTTCTTGGAGGGGACTTAACTTTTACAGATTTTCTTCAAATGAAAAAGCTCAGTAATTTCCAAGAATATATCAATTTTCTATTCATTTTTGAATGGACCAATAGAGTTTACTAGATAGATAGTCAAATCTATGTTTCCTGAGATTTCTTACCCAATACATTTAATATTATCTTTGCTATTTTCCCAACCTTTTCTTACTGTTAACTACAGGCACTCTTTGAATGATTTATACCCATAGTTATTTTAAGCATCTTTCCTAATTGAAGAGGCCCCATATTGTACCAGAAAGACTTCTTATGATGCCAAAACATACGATCTATGTTATTGGATAAGAAATTAAATCCCACTTTATAAATTAGGTGTTCAACATGATCTACATTGCATTCTGAAGTATTATTGCTTCCTCACTTTCTGTCAGCAAATATTATTAACTCTCTGACTCATACTTTAGTAGAAATCGTCAGAAAGAAGTATTAAATACTAAATAAGACTACTGAGGAATTCTTCCTGCACAAATAAGCTGGTGGTTCCCTTTCATCATTATCAATTGTATCTTTCTTTTTGGACAATTCTGTTTTGTCTTGATAAATCCCTACCTTCTCTAGTTTTCCTAGAAATGTGGGACTGTACCAAGGTCTTTATAGAAATTCAGGAAGACTAGATCAAGTGCATTTTCCTATTGTAAAAATCAATTTTCCTGTCCAAGAATTTATCTGGCAAACTGGGCATGAACTTTGTTACATGCACGTTGTATTTCATTAATTCTCATCGAACTGACTTAATTTCTGATAAAATGTATAATTCTGTTTCAGCTAGGTTGAACTGATCTTTCTTTGATGCTTTCATGGTGTAAAAATATATGTTATGTGAAGTCATACAAAATTAAAAGAAAAAGAGCTTCTAAACCTGTAACTATAATCAACAGAAAAGAAATATTTTTTGCACAGATTTGTTTTTTTTTTTTAGTTAGAAGGAAAAGTAGGGAAAAAAGGTGAAAAACTATGAGGAAAAAGGTGACAATGCATCATGAAACTTACCTACTATTTAATTTTATTAGCATCGTTTTCATTCTTGTAGGATAAGGATGTGACATAAATCGTTAGATTAGTCTGTTTACCAGATTCTATAATTATAGTCTGAGCTGAAGTAACACTGATATTAGGGACTGATGGCTATCTGATGGGCTTTAGGGACTGGGACTTTGGATAGCAGCAGGACCTTGCTCTCAAGAAGGGATTGGTGCAGCAACGGATGCCCTTGTGGCAGGCATTGCCTGAGTGCATTGGTAAATTCCAAAGTGTGAGAGGAACTTGTTCACCCCCCAGGGAAAAGCAAGTCCATCACAATTAAGAAAGAACAAGGGGAGGAGAAGACAGATGGATCCAGCTGTCTGGTTGTAACACAAACCAGTTTTTCCTACAGTAGTTTGGTATGGCCTGTGAAAAAGCCAAATGGGAAGTGGTGGCTGATAATGGGTTAACAAATCCTGAATGAAGTGATCCTCCCTTTGCCTGCTGTTGCCCTGGATGTGTTTCATATGCAGTATGAATTAGAAGCAAAACAAGATAGATGGCACTCCACTGTGAACAAAGCAAACACCTTCTCCATTCCCACAGTGGAGCAATGTAAACTCAGTTTGATTTCACCCAGTAATCCAGTACACTGGAAGTAATTATCCAACAGGTAGAAACACCATCCCACCATTTACTATGGGATATTTAAGAGACTGTAGAGGTAGGTGGTGACCCAGAACACATGAAAAACATTGAGAACGGCATCCTTTAGGGACAAACACCATAACCATGCAATTAGCCCTAGAGGTGGCTGAGCAGGAAAAGTAGTCCATAGAATACACCTACACTGATAGTGACCAATGCTGTGCGGGGTTAGAATGATAGATAGATAGATAGATAGATAGATAGATAGATAGATAGATAGATAGTGTAAACCTGTTAAGGGAGCCGCTTAATTATAAAGATAGAGGAGTAAGTCAGCAAAAATAACTTGCCGATCATTGTCATAGCTGTAAATGTGTCAGTCACTGCAATAATCTTGAGTTCCCAAGAACTTCCCAGATGTTACAGTTGTTGCTAAGGAGTGCTTATACTAAGTTAAGGACCATTTGGCTCCTCATGTCCTGACAGCAAGGAGGCTGGGGTTGCGCAAGGAGGCTGGGGTTGCACAAGATGACAGAAGAGGAAACAGCCAGGACAGCTGACACAAAATGGTCACAGCGATATTGTATACTATATGATGTCATGCTCAACATACAGACTGTGGGGAACTGGCTGGGAAATTTCCACTGCTCAGGGACATGCTGGGCACAGTTTGGTTGGTGATAAGCAATTGTTTTTAATTTATATCACTCTTTGTTGATGTTTATGTTTCTGACTTTTTGTTATTTTCATTTTCATTGCAATATTTTCTTCTTCTTCACTTATTAAACTATTGTTATCTCAATCCATGAGTTGTCTCACTTCTACTCTTCTGATTCTCTCTCTTCCAAATCCCACCGGGGTGAGGAGGAGGGGAAGGTGGGTAGGGTGGGAGGTGAGAGAGCAGCTGTCTGGTGCTTCATTGCTTGCTAGGTTTCAACCATGACACATAGACTAAATCTGAATTAAGGTCTAAGCTCTTGAGTGTTCCTAAAGAAATTGCCCCTGAATAAATTCAGAAAGTTCAGCTTATCAAGACCAAAACTGGATTCCGATATCTTAAAAGAGCCAGGAAATAATCGTAAAATCACAAGATGATTCATGCTGGAATAGACCTGGAGAAGTCTTTCTCCAGCCTCTTGCTCCTAACAGATAAGTTTGGCCAGGGCTTGATACAGTCAGGTCTTGGAAACCTCCAAGAACAGAGTATGCACAGCCTCTCAGGGAAACCTTCCCTACCTGCCTGTCCTCGTGGAGTGGAGGTTTATAATTAGTTTGTATCTCCCGTGTTTAATTTTATGCTCTTTTTCACTAGTTCTGCTACCAAGCACCATTGTGAAGAGCCTGTCTTTATCTTCTTGGTGACCTCCCTGTAGGCACCAGCATATTAGTTGGTCCCTCTATTAAGTGTCATCTGCAAACTTTATGCGCAAGCTTTCTATTAGCTGCTCTGGCTTATTGATAAAAATGTTGAAAAGAGCAGTTATCAGGATAGACCTACCAATGCTTTCAGAGCTTCCTCCTTCGGGATTCTAGCTCTCTGAATAAGCTGAAGTCTGCTTGCCTGAAGTCCAGGATCAGTAACTTTCTCCTTACTTTCCTTGGAGAGAAATAGGCCCCTCTTGGAACTAAATGAGACTCAGTCCTTATACAGTTGGTCTTAGTAATATTCTACACACGAGATCCACAAAGAAATTTAGGCACTTCTCCCTAAAGCTTCAGGTTTTAACAGTCTCTCAGGGTCTTGTCTCATGCTGTGCAGCATCACTTCCTCATTATCATGAAATGCATAAGTCGCTGTAAAAAATAACCATAAAACAACTTGAAACGTGAGAACATGAATCACTGTAAGAGCCCTTAGCTATTTTACTCCCAGAACTTCTCATAGCCTGTGGTTCCCAACTTCTAAGTAAGCACAGGCCGTGGACCTTACTGGAGCCTGGAGATTTCTCAGTCTTCATATCATGTTAAGCTTGAACTCAGAAACAGTCCCAGAACAAATTATTTGAGATATAAATTCAGGTTATCACTATCTCGAAAGTATTTAAAAGCTCTCTTTGGAGCTTTTTTAATAACTTAATTTCCAGAGAAAGTTATTGACTTTGATGGGGTTTGGATCAGGACCCAAGTGAAGAGTCATCTAAATTCAATTCAACTTTACAAAGAATTTCAGTGAAATAACACCATGCTGGAAAGACAGGGAGAATGAGACTTTCACTAGTTATCTGAAGAATCAGAACACATCCAATGGGAATTAAACAATCAGCTTGGGAAACTCTTAGTAGGAAAAAAAAAAGTTTTTGTTCCCTTAATAAGTACAAAAAAGCTGGGGGTTGTTTTCTGAATTAGTAAGTATAAATGTGGTTTTGCATATGGATTTGACATATATGACATTGTCATAATACATTTTAATGTTTCAAATGAAAGTGGATAAGTAAAGATGCATAATTCATAAGCAAGATTCTGTGTCTGTCCCTGTGGAGACTTCAGTGGATTCTGTGGTTGCCTAGTCACAAATGTGACTGACATATGACAATATTTTTTCTGCATTTCTGGATTATATCATAGAAAATCCAGGATATTGTCAGGTTTTTTTTGCATTTTACCATATATTAGACACCTGTGTTCCTCTAAAACAACAATAACAAAATCATACAGCTCTCAGAAAACTATTTAAAATAAGTGTTATCTCTGAAGTCTGGAAAATTTAAAAGTGATTTTCTTTTTTTTAAAGGAACCTGACTTTTAAATATGATAATTTTTTAAATTTGATTGTTGTGTAAATTCCTAAAATGAAAGCAACTTCATTAAGAAAGCTTCTACCACCTAATATCATATAAACTTAATAGATAATTAAAAATGATAACTTTGTCTGATGTAAGATATGAATGTCTAAATTTAATATTGTGTCAACATTTATATTAAAGTCAATTTATTCTAAAGAAATTCAACAGATGTAAAATATTTACAGGAAACAATATTCACAGGAAACTGACAGGAGATTTACTCAAAATACACATTAATAGGTAAATTAATTTAAAATAATTAATTTTTACATTTAGTTAATGTATTACAGTGGAAGTACAAAGCAGGTTATACTTTTAGAAACTGAATAACTGAAGAAAGTTGTTCTTTTCTTAAAAGTTAGGATTTTTTTAAATTATTTTAGTGATTACACACAATATTTGCTTTTGAGGTGTTCATATATTTATTTTTGTTCTAGAGAGTTCCCATTTTTGGGCAGAAGATGTTGTACTGACCATGCCTGCTGAACTGCATCTCTGCCAGATCACAGCTCCCCTGCCATACCATGGTAAAGCTGGCCTCTGTCTACTCAAGGCTCAGAAAGGATCTGAGTCATATAGCTGCACCTCAATAATCATCTCAATTGGCAGAGTTTCCTGGGAGATTGTTTGTTCGCCTAAGCTTGCAGGAGTGTATGTTAGGCAGCAATATCATTTGGCAACGGTGTGACTGAGGCACAGCCTTCCAGGATTTTCACCAACATGTGGAACTAGTAGACAGTTTTCTTGATGTCCAAATAAGAGTTGGTGCAAAGCATGTTGAGAAGGCTGGAGATCCTAGTTGACTAGAGGTTAACAAACATGACACTCATCTACAAGAAAGGCTAGAAAGAGGATCTGGGGAACTACAGGCCCATCAGTCTGTTCTCCTTGTCCGGGAAGGTAATGGAGCAGATGTGCCTTCACTTAGCACTTCTGGGAATTCTACCCAGAATGTCTTTCTGCAAAAAGTATTCAGTTTTAAAATTTAAATACTGAAATCCTACTTTGAATTGCAGGAATTACCAGAATTTAGTGCTAATTTGCTCTCAAGGGTACACTAATTCCAACTCTAAACTTCTCCTCATAAGCCACTGTCTTAGTTTCCTAATATCTGCAAGGGAAACTGTATTATTTCCTTTCTTTTGAGAAAGAGTTAATCTTAAAGATAGTGTTATACCATCATAACAGACACTAAAGAAATATTTGTGGTGAATTACAGAGCTTCTAGCAGGCTGTCATGACAATTTTCTAACCCTCTGTAAAGAGAAGGACAGAAACTCTCAGCAGCAATTCATTAGAACTTTCTTCCTATCAGTATCCAAATAATAGTTCTTTCCTAATGACAGAGGAAAACAGTTTCTCATTGCTACATTTGATCAAGGAAGAAGTTGAAGCAAAGTTCACAGAATAAAACAGATGTCTAAAGACAAGATAACGTGAAATAGAAGAAGAAATAATACAGCACTATTTGAGACCCTGACCAGATTAGGACTGCAGTCCTCACTCTCTTCAGTTTCATACATTTCCCTTGCATATAGTTTTCGAAAATGAGCCTAGTGGCAGTATTACCAAAGATCATCTACATTACAGCTGGCCAAGTCAGTCTTTGAGAATGAAGTTATCCAGTCAGTGTAAGCCCACTTTTAATTGCTAAGGACTGTTAAAGTTATTTTTTCTAAATGCTTATTTGTGTTTGCTTCAGTTAGTTACCAGAGTCATATTGTATCCTTTCGGTACCTTTCAGGATAAAAATGTCATAAATTACAGAAATATATATATAAGCTACATATAATAAAAGTCAGCTAAAAGGCTATTATTGGGCCTAATATGCCTAAGAAAGGAAACGATTTTCAAGGAACCCTCTTATCTTCTTTTCTGGTCTGTACATTTAAGTTACCCTACATCTTGTGGACAGAGACAGCTTCCTTTGTTAAGTTCAATTTATATATAGAAGTAGGAAAAGCAGGAGCAAGAAGGAATCCACACCATTTCATTAGCCCAAGGATTACTTTTGGAAAGAGACTGTGTCTTTTTTTCAGGAAACATCATGTCTTTAAATGCAGAAGTGGACAATTTTCTTGTTATGAAGTTCTTTACAAGGCCCTAGATATATCATGACACAAAAATTCAGAAGAGATCAGGATTCTCCGTCAGTAGTTTAAACTGGATCGATGAAAGAAAACTTGAGTCCAACAGTGCAAGATATTTCTTCAGTGTCTATTATGATGGTATAACACTATCTTTAAGGTTAACCTTTTCTCAAAAGAAATGAAATATGACAGTTTCCCTTGTAGATATTAGGATCTTAGATTTATCTTAGTATTTTCTTAGGCAAAATCATTTTACAATTCTATGAAAACTCTAGATAGTTTTTTAAAAAATATAATAAATATTGATACTTGTATTTACATATAAGAAAGCTCTGATATAAAATATTCTTTAAAAACTTTAGCTTTGTTGACTAAATGAAAAGACAACATAAAATCAAGTCTTATGAAGCAAATTTGCCTGAATTATTCCATTTTCTCTCTACAACATAACTGAAACACTTTGTTCACTTTTTATGCCACTGAGATATACAGAATATTCATTAGAAGACGACATATGCAAGGACATTTAGAATATTTTCTCCTCCGGAGACAGTATCTAGTTTAAAAACCTCTAGCATGTTTCAGCAATTCCTCTCAAATTTACATTTTGTATTTATTAAAAGACTCATCTATTAGCACGTGCCACAACTGTTTATTGTAGTCACTAGCTTTTGATACTTCATTCCAAGTCTGAAACAAAAGGATTGAAATTAATATAATTTAAAAAAATGTGCTCCTTAAACAAGTAATTTTTAGGTTTCTGCTCTGACAGCACACTGCTATAAAGCATCATGTTGCTCAACAGAATCATTAAATTATTTTTTATGTACAGTATATTAATCAATACATGACATTCCTATTAGTTACTAAATTTAAAATGTCAAACAAATCTGTTTTGATAAATTCTTAAATATTTTTGAGAAAAAAAATGGCTAAATGATATCCTTATAGATGGTAAATAAAAATGACAAGTTTACTAGTGTTTCTTGGATAGGGGAAGAATAATGTATTTGCTGCCATTACACAGCAGCATTAGCTCCATAAAAACCCAGTTGTTCATGTCTGAAATCACCTCATTTGTTTTGTAAATATTTATTTTGACAAAAATGTATTAAATATTCTAAGTGTAACATTGAAAAAAGTAACATGAAAGTAAGGAAAAGCAACAAAGTTAAATCTGACATCCACTTGCTACAGCCTGTTAATGAACTGGATAAAAAAATTATCTGTTGATAAAGCAGAGGACGATATTAACATATACATATAATAAACCCTATATGTTTATGTTTTCCTGCCTTGCCAAAACCCGCACATATCAGAAACTGCTACCAAACTTCCCCAGGTCCTCATCAAGATGTAGGCCAAATTCTTTTCTAGAGGATTAGGAACTGTAGCTGAAAAATTCCTGTGTAGTGGTTGCAGGCTTTGGGATTTTAGGCATTACAAATTAAAACAATTGTAGAATCACAGAATCATAGATTATCTCAAGTTGGAAGGGACCCATAAGGTTCTTTGAGTCCAGCTCCCTGATCCTCCCAGGTCTACCTAAAACTAAACCATATGACTAAAAGTGTTGTCCAGATGCTCCTCTAACACTGGCATGCTTGGTGCCATGACAACTTCCCTGGGGAGCCTGTTCCAGTGCCTGATCACACTCTCAGTGAAGAACCTTTTCCTAATGTCCAATTTGAACTTCCCTGATGCAGCTTTCCTCCATTTCCTCTTATCATATCACTGGTCGCCAGAGAGAGGGTATCAACAGCTCTCCCGTCTGATGCTCCAGTCGAGGAAGTTGCAAGCTGCAATGAGGTCACCCCTCATCCTTCTCCAAGCTGAACAAACCAAGAACAAAACTACACAAAGTACTCAAGGTGGGGCCACACCAGTTCAATGCAGGCTGGGACAATCACCTCCCTCGATCAGCTAGTAATGTTGTGCTTGATGCACCCAATGACACGGTTGGCCCATTCAGATGCCATGGCACACTGTTGACTCATATTCAACATGCCATCTGCCCAGTCCCCTAGATTTCTTTTTGCAGGGTTACTCTCCAGGCTCTCATCCCCTGGTTTGTACAAAGAACCAGGATTACCCCATCTCAGGTGGAGAATCCAGCACTTGCTCTTGTTAAATTTCATACAGTTGGTGGTTGCTCAGCTCTCTAGTGTATTCAGATCTCCCTGTAGGCTTCCTACTTTGAAGGCAGTCCACAGCTCCTCTTAGTTTAGTATTGTCAGCAAACTTACTTAATGTACATTTGATTCCTGCATCCAGATCATTTATAAAAACATCAAAGAGCAGTGGCCCAATAAATTGAGCCCAGTGTACTATGGACTTGTCTAGCTGTATGCTGGACATTTTGTCCAAAAGGATACTGTGAGACAGCATTAAAAGCTGTGCTAAAAACAAAAACCACCCTTGGTCAACGAGGTGGATGACCCTGTCATAAAAGGAAATTAAGCTGGCTCATCAGGACTTTCCCCTCATGAACCAGTGCTGGCTATGACCAAAGACTATGTTGTCTCTCAGGTGTTTTTTCAATAACTTCTAGAGTAACCTTCTCCATAATTTTGCCAGGTATTGAAGTGAGATCGCAAGCCTGTAATTACCAGGGGTTTCCTTCTTTATCTGCTTGAAAATTGAGAAAAGTCAGACTCCCAAGATCACTGAAAAATAGTGGAGAGAGGTCCCAAACAAGTTCAGAGGTGGTCAGGAGTTTACCATCCCACTGGTCAAAGTCTTCCAACACAGGGCTCTGAGGGAGTTATAGTATATCAAAGAACTGTGTTCTACATAACAAGTTATTTATTGGCTTCAGGTTTAGTACATAAGAAAATTCTCTTTTTCTAGCATTCCGTTTTTTTTTTCCTGAATGTTAGCCAAAGTCAATAGATAAAGGAATATGGTACTTCAGAACTGGAACCAACATGTTTAAATACCATGTTACCAATGTTATTTTCCCTCCAGGGATGTCTTTCTGTTATTGTTACCTTTGGGGAAAAAACAGTACTCACTAGTAGACTGAATGCATAAATCCACTATAAATACTGTCAAAAGTCAATAACAGTGTTTTGTATTTACCGGCTTGTGTTGAGTTAGCCCTGATGAAAAGCTGAGCTTCCATCAGCTATCTGTTCATTCCTATCCCTCAGCAAGAGTGGAGTAGAAAATGGGAAGAACAGGAATGGCAAAGTATATGGGTTGAGATAAAGACAAGGAGGTTGCTTACTAATCATAACCTTTGGCAAAATGAACTCAAGTTGGGCAAAATTAATGTGATTTATTTCCTGTTAGATATTTAATCACTGATTCAGTTAATGGGAAACAAAACAACAAGCACTAAACCTTTACTCCCTGCTTTCCCAATCTCAGCTTCACTCCTACGCTCCTGGCTCCTCTGCCCTCACCCTCCCTGTCACCACTGGTCACACTCAGTTTCTTCAGTGAGGCTATGAGTGGCACAAAAGAGAGCATGTCAGAGTGGGCTATGGTCAGTACATAGTGGTTTCTCCCTGCCCCTCCTCTCCTCTTGCACCTTTCCACTGCTCCAGCATGTGGTTCTCCACGGGCTGCAGGAGATATCTGCTCTGGCAACGTGGAGGACCTCCTCTTCCTCCTTCTATGACTTTGGTGTTTCCTCTTCTGCTTCTTACTTTTTCCCCTCCTCCTTTCTCTCTCTCCAGTTTCTCCTACCCTTTTTCAAACCATCTTGGCCACTGGCCTCTGCTGTTCCCTGTGGTGGGTCTGTTGTAATGAGCTGAACCAGCTGTGTCTGGCACACGGTAGCCCCTGCATCTCCTCAGAGAGGCCGCTCCTGCAGCTCCCCACCGCCTGCACCTGGGCACCCACACTCTGTACAAATAACTTGCAGAAAAGGAAACTGCTTCATATATATCTTACTCACTAACTCATGAAGTAGCGTTCATGCTTTTTACATGCCATCTGGGTCTATTCGTTTTGATTTGTTGCCTGCATTCGAGCATAATGACACCACAATTAAGAGCGGGCTGTTTCTTTTCCCCACAGCCAGGATACCTACTGAAAAATGAGAACTATGTGGATCTATAGCCTGTAGCTGTTGCAGCTGTTATTCAAAAAGACTCAACTGTGCTGTGATGTGCGCCCACCTTTAAGAAAGATCTTAAGCATGAACTTGCCCAATGTATGGTCTTTACTCAGGTGTATTGGTTTCAGAGAAATCAAAGTTCAGACTTAGCTGTGTGTCCGAGATGTCCTATTACTAGATCTTGATTACTTTTCAGATGCTGGACAGTTGCCTTTCTTTTTTAGGAAAAGACTGTGAGAGAAACCTAGATAACATTTCAGGTAACTGCTCTGACAGTTTCCTACTGATGTCAGATATCTAAAGCAGAAGAGATGTTGATTGTGTTACTAAAGGTAACACAAGCAGTAAAAGAGGGCAGTTGAGTTTAATATTAGTATGGTGCTTAAATTCTAGCAGTTAGCAGATGAAATGTCTTAGTACATCTAAAAGCTTGTTCCTACTCTTAATTCTACCCTCACTGAAGTGAATTCTGAACCTCACAGTGCTCCCTAGTGCATTCAAGGAAACTTATGAATGTTTTTATTCTATGTGGGTTTGTTTCTCAGTTTTCCGTGACAGCTTTGAAGCTTTTCCAAGAGATTTGTCTTGTTTTGCTGTGATGGCTGATTATTGGAGCAATCATATTTCCTCTTATTTGATTTATATTATTTTACATCTGCCGTTTATTTATTTATTTATTTATTTATTCATTCATTCATTCATTCATTCTGTCTGTCTGTCCCTACTGTCCAGCAGCTTAGCAGGAGAAGATTATACTTACTGCTGTCCACACAATGCTTCATACCTCTCTTGTGATCTCATTGGTGTCTTTCCTAATTCCTCAATAAAACATTCTTTCTAGACATAAACATATTCCTTCTAGATATAGCACATAAGTGTGATGTATGTTTATACCTCAAGGGAAGACTATATCTAATGGGTCAAATGTCAAAAACATTTGAGGTGTTGTTGACTTCTACAATTTTAACTTTTGATAACTACTGCCTTAACTTTCGCATTGCATCAAAATTTCCCATGCCATCACACAGTAAAGAGTTACGAATTTTCACACAGAAAAAAATGTCAATAGCTTATGCTTGGCATTTTCTTGCATGTAATGATACTCCATGTTGATATGTGGAAAACATGGAATTCCTATGATGAATCTTAGGGCAACATTATATCCCTTTCACATGTAGGATGAGAAAATTTTTTCTTTTACTATCTTTTCATGATATAATTCTTGATATTATGGAGTGGGTTTTTTGTCTGTTTCTTTCTGAACACTGTTAAACAGGTTTTTGTTACTCTACCAATATTTCATTAAACACAATGGAACGCTTATTTCGATATTTCCTATTGTATCCTATAATATTTTCTATCTGTAAATGTGTATTGAGATTGCATAAATCCAAATGAAATATTTGGAAAAATCCCTATTAGCATCAGATTACCTTGATTAGAAGACTGTCATTTGACCAAAATAGAAACATCCCATCCCGTAAATAAAGCCCTATTTTTAAACTAGTTAAACATATATTTTTTAAGAGGATCTGTATTTTCACTTCTTTTTCACTAAGATTTAAAAATAGCTCATGCATTTTAGAATAATGCTGTATATGTTACACACCATTCTCAAATAGCCAAATGAATTTTCTTTATAAAGTTATTCAAATTACTTTAAATCTTCATGCAAAAATTCTTTTGGCTTGGATAAAAAGAAGGAATGTTAACAGCACAAAATAACCAAAATATAGCTTACTCATCAACTTATGAGGAAAATCTGGTAATGAAAAAAGAAGTCTATAAAGACCTGATTTTCCTGGATTTATTAGCGGCTACATGTATTAAACACAACTATATGAATTTTTAGTGGGATTTCCAGTGTGTGAAATGGGTGCTTAGTGGTGATGCTGACATTCAAGAAACATTTTTTAAAGATAGTTTTATTTATAGTCACAAGTGAGCATTAACACACAGATAAAAATTTCATAAGAAAAAATGTCAAGCTGATTAGTTAATCAAAGGAGAAGAGATGGTCACTTGAACTCTTATTCCATTGAAGCAAATTAATTCATAGCAAATATGGAAGCTGCCTATCCCATCCATCTTCTTATGAGCTGGAGGCGGAAGGGGGCAGATGCATACTCCTATTCAAAACAAGAAAGAAATATTGGGTAATATCATATTTCTCATTAAGAAATTAGGGGAAATTATTCATTTCCTGCTCTACATCTTTTTTAACAGCTCCAGTTAAGTCCCGTGGTCACTCAGTTTGAGGATGTTTTCAGATGGGAGTCTGTTCTCCCCATTCAACTTGTCTATTTCTCTTTCTTAATGTATAATGTTGTTGTTTATAATCGCCTTTCCTTTATTTTGTCAGCATGACACTGAATCTCCCTGATACCAAAGTTACTGAGAGCTCTTGGCATAGCAATTTCAAGCTGTGACCTTAGCATGAACCTTTAATAAAAGCAAGTGCTTTTATCAAGATGAAGGCTTTCTTCTCCTTTCCTTGTTCTTTGTTCTGCCTTCCATGACTGGAAACTCAGTGTATTTCCGAGGGACCAGTATGAGCTACCCTAGGATCTTATCCCTGCATTTCAATGCAGCACATCCAGCAGATATATGTAAACACAGCTTGGGAGGCTACACAATTACTTTACAGCGCAGCAGCAGAGCAATGAAAGACAGCTGTATGTGAACTCTAGTCTATATGACAAATATTTATGGATGTAGAATCACCAGATCGGAATCCAATTACATGCTTTGTTTTTTTTTTTCCTATCATATACTCTTATGCAGTTGTTATAGGAAACAAAAAAAGTTTCAGACTTGCTTTTTTTTAGTGCATTCTTCCATGAAAGTCTGAATATAAGTGTCATAGTGCAGTCAACACTTACTATTTCCTACTATTGATTGAGAAAAACTTTCTCATTTATAGAAGTTTACCCTAGCACTGAAAATGTGAATGTGGTTGTCTACAAATTCTGAGGCAAATTTTGTCTGAATTGTTAACACTACACGAGGGATAGATCTGAATTTTCCTTATGAGACCTCATGAAACTGAGCCCTCCTCATTCGTAAGGCTGAAAACTATTTTAGAAGAACTTGCTCTCATATTGTGGATTGCAAACCATTCTGCTCTAGACAATAATAGGCGAGTAATGACTGATGTGTAACATTCCATGCTTTTATTGTGGATTATATTTATAAAACATACAAAGGGTTTTACTTTCATTTAGCTAACAGCCTACCACCATTTTAAGATGTTTTATTTAGTTATACAAGTACCATTTTAAGCAATATGCAGAATATTTTTGGGGAGGCAACTTGTCACCATTGCCGACATTCTCTCAGAGTATCAGTATGAATGTAAAATATGCATAAATTCACAACATGTGAGTCCTCATGTGGTTACTGTTCAAAGATCCATGAGGCACTGGGTAGGGAAGAGGTGTTTTTTTAGTGGGGAGGATTTATTCAATTGACAACAAATAACATAAAATTACCTTACACCATGAACTACTATAAGACACTGATAAAATTGTAAAACTTAGTATAGGGATCTAATAGAGTTATGGCTAAGAAAGAAAATATAAAATTAAATTTAAACATTAAAATTAAATTTAAATTAAAAATTATTTATATATTTTACCAGTTTTGTTTGATTGTGGTAATACTTCCACTGAAAGCACTTGGACCTGGAGATAAAATCAGCCATTTTACATGGAAACAAGACCTAACATAATCATATCCTAACTTTATCCATGCTTAACTCTGCATGGCTATAATTCCTCTTATGTAAATGCAACTCTGGTCATTTCATACGGTCTCCTTATGCAATTAAATACAGAATTAATACTGACATTGACATTCAGTTTTTACTTAAATTATCACTTAGATACAAATATTTCCATTTAGGGGACTGAGGTGGATCAGACTTATCTGAACATATAAAAACAGCTGAGGATTTACATCATAAAAATGAACATCTCTTGTGAGATATTCTGCTTTAAGCTTTGTACTAGAAAGATAGTCATGAGAAGATTAAAAAGAAGTTAATCTGTGTCTTCTATGTTGAATTACAAATAAATGGTAGTATGCATTTAAAATGATTAATTTAAATTAAATGATTGATACTGCACTATTACAGCACTCCTGTTGCTATCCTTTCATGTGACTTGCTGAGTTTTTGGTGATGAAGATTAAAAAGAGTTACTCAGGAGTCAACAATGTGTTCACATCCACAAACCTCCTCCTAAAAGTGTTACATTTGCTTAGAACTAATTAGATTTTTGCAGTTTTCAATGAATGAAGCAGAGGGAGAACAAGTGGAGGAACATGAGTATTTATGGACATGCAAAGGCTAATTGAGTGAGTTTCAAATTCCTTGGGGCAGCCACAGTTAAACCATGATAGGAAAGAAAATACAAACACTTAGCAGTTGATTACAGAACAGCACATTTTATTTCCTGAACCACAAGTGGATCTGCTGGCTTGGTCCTGAGGGCTCATTGATTCTTGGGTAAACATATGTTTCTGTTCAAACAGTCTCAAAATTGTCTTATTGGAATGTTCTACTTGTTCAGTAAAATTATTTAAATTTTGTGTTTTACCTCTAACTGTAAAGGTATAGATCATCATTAGAATTTGTATTCACATCTAAAAACTCTAGAAATTCCTACATCTATATGCCAAAAATGCATATATATTCCCACAAATATGCATGTGTGTGCGTATATGAAGTTGTATATATATATATACACAATACATAATTTCTTTCAGGGTACCTGTCATATTAAGAAAGAGGTAATTGCAATCCAATTGGCCCAGAAATAATGGCTGCCTGAATACACTAAGAAAAATCTAGAGTATATATATTTTTAGTATCGTACACCTTTAAAAGTTTGTGTTCTTAGTAAAAGTATAGAACGTTAAATTACAAAGGCAGCCAAAAGTTCCAAAATGGGTTTACCTTCACTACCTTGATCACTGTAAGTTTAGAATTCAAAATTATGTTACTGTGGTTTGCACAAGTTTAATTAATGACAAGACAAGGTTACCATAGAGGTTAATTAAGATCTACCTCCTATGACTGTAAGGAAACACGTAATAGTAAATACTTCAAGAAGTATTGTTTCCTATAAGAGCAATCAGGCATATTGTATTTAATGGTTTGGCATTTAAAAAAAAAAAAAAGAAATAAAAAAGTTTTTTTCTTTTTCTGATTTACTTGAAAGCCTGGTAATCATAAATATTGCTATGTCATTTCCCAGCAACACAAGAAAGATGAAACCAAATTATTTGTAGTGTTTTAGCTGTAAATTTCTGTATCTGTTTCAAGGCACTTGCCTTGTGTCAGCTAGGCATTGGCTGACCCTTTGAATGATTTTTATATTGATTAAAGTGAGCTGGGGAGACAAGCCCAAAATAGATTCCTTGGCATATCACCAAGAGTGTATGTCAAATACACAGTTTTTCATCTTTGTGCAAATTCATCCTCAAAGACGACTTCTTTCTCAAAGAAAACAATAAATAATCAGATAGTTCTGTTGCTGGCTAACCTTCTGAATTGGCAGGAAAATTGTATTTTATTTAAAGATGATTCCCTAGAACTTAGGAAAATGGTAGAAGGGAGTTAGAAAAAAATGTTAGCAGCATGCATAATGAACTACATATAATATCTAAACTCTGAGTCATTTGCAAGCATTCATTTAAGTTATCAACACAACGGTTACTTCTGTATTTTATTATTTTTCTGATAATATCAATTCAGTGGAAAGCTGATGGTCCAAGATAAAGTGCTGATGATATATTTATTCAAAGTTTGATTACTGCTTTGAAAATACTTAAAAATACTGCATCAGAATGTGGATCCATGCAATATCACTTAACTCTTGTACGGTATATAGGTTTATAGCTAAGTTGTCTAGACTCTCTTCAGAATCAATAATGTGAATTTAGCACTCAGACAGTGGGATTCACTTGCTTCGTTTTAGAAATTTAACTTTGGATGAGAATACTTGTGCCATAGCACTGCATAATTATTGAGAGAAAAAATATACAGATCTCCAAATTTGATCAGATAGGTCCTATCTGCATGTTTCCGTTTATCTTGTACTCAACAAGTTTTGACATGTGTGGTTTGAATTGAAAAGCTAATAATTTTCTAAAAAACGTCCCAATAAAATCTAGGGTCTTTACTTCCATGTTTTTACACAAGGAAACTTTCAGATGGAGAAATGGAATATCTATCCTGTTCAGTTTGTAAAGTTTCATCAGAAGGACACTGTCAAAAGTATAAGAGGAAATGAGGGCAGAGTAATGCAGGAATAAAACATGTTTCCACATAAGTTAGCCCTCCTTTACTGTTAAACAAAGATTTTTGTCCTTTTACTTCATCCAATTTACCTTTATTCTTTAGACAATGTGTTACTTGCCATTCTGTCAGGCTGCTGTCACATGATGATTCTTCCTTTGTTTGTGTTTTTACTTTGTTTGTCCACAAACTCTTTCACATTGTCAGGCTGATGGGATTTTCGTGTGTGATTTTTCCTGCTTTAGAACAAGAATGTAAGAAATCAATGTGAAAGACTTTATGTGGGACTGAGGCAAAAAGAAACACTGTTATAAAGCTGCCTCTTCTCTTCCTAGTTATTCACATAGCCTGGATTTTGTTTCTTTTTGGCTGTGTGAACAAATGCAGAGGGTCTTCAACATAATACACACCTTTTTTTTCAAACATATGTTAAATCTGTGATTGAAAGTCTCATAAAAAAATTCTGGTCTCCAAACCTAGCCGTACAATTGGAGCAAAATCAATGCTATTAATTAAATTTTATGTAATTCCAGCTTTTTTATTCTATTCAATATTTTGATCGATCTCTCTGGCTCACAGAAGTAAATATACGTATAAAAATGTTGCATACATATATTGCCAAAAATTATCACTTATTGCCCAATACAAGCAGCAGTTATACTTCAAAATATACATAGTGAAAATGTTATTTTCTTGTATGGTATAAAGCAACACAGTAAGACATATCAGCATTTTAAAGCAAGGAGAAGAGTTAATGCTAGAAATTCTAGATATGACAAAATCAGAGCAATAAAACAAGGGAAACAAAAAAAAATACAAGAAAAAAAACCAACCAAACACCACTGCACAACAGCAGATAAAAGAGAGAGAAACAAGAATATGAGAGCCAAACAGCCCTGCAGACAGCAAGGTCAATGAAGAAGGATGATGAGGTGTTCCAGGCACCAGAGCAGAGATTTCCCCGCAACCTATGGTGAAGACCATGGTGAGACATGCTTTCCATCTGCCCTTCATAGAAGTCCATAGTGGAGCAGATAGCCTCCTGCAGAGTCTTGGAGGACCCCATGAAAGAGCAGATGGATGTGCCCCAAGGAGGCTGTGACCTCATGGCAAGCCCCTGCTGTACGAGGGTCCTGGGAGGACCTATGACCCCAAAGAAAGAAGAGACCAGAATGTAGCCTAGAGTGGTCTGTTCCTTAAGGACTCTTCCCCAGTCGAAAGGACCCATGCTGGAGCAGTTTATGAAAAACTGCAGCCTGTTGGAAGGACCCACGTAGAAGAAGACTGGGAGGGTCTCTTTCCCATAGGTGAGAGCCCATGCAAAAGTAGGGGAAGAATGTGATGTGATGTGATGTGATGTGATGTGCTGATTGCAATCCTTATTCACCGAATCATAGAATCATAGAATCATAGAAACATAGAATCATAGAATCACAGAATCATAGAATCGTTTGGATTGGAAGTGGCTTTAAAGATCATCTAGTTCCAACCCCCCTGCCATGAGCAGGGACACATCCCACTAGATGAGGCTGCCCAAGGCCCCATCCAACCTGGCCTTGAATACCTCCAAGGATGGGGCATCCACAACTTCCCTGGGCAACCTGTACCAGTGCCTCACCACCCTCATGGTGAATAATTTCCTCCTTATGTCTAGTCTAAATCTTTCCCTCTTCAGTTTATAGCCATTCTGCTAGTCCTATCACTACATGCCTTTAGAAAAAGTCCCTCTTCTGACTTTCTTGTATGTCCCATTCAGCTACTGGAAGGTCACTAAAAGATCTGCTCTGAGCCTTCTCTTCTCCAGGCTGAACAACCTCAACTTTCAGCCTGTCCTCAAATGGAAGGTGCTCCAGCCTCTGATCATCTTTGTAGCCCTCCTCTGGACCTCTTTCAACAGTTCCATACCCTTCTTATGTTGAGGATTACATAACTGGACACAATACTCCAGGTCGGGTTTCACAAGAAAGGAATAGAGGGGCAGAATCACTTCCCTCGCCCTGCTGGCCACACTGCTTTTGACGCAGCCCAGGATATGGTTGGCCTTCTGGGCCGCGAGCACATATTACTTAAAGAGCTGATAGCAAATGCTAGCCTCATTTTCCGCTTACCAGGGAGTTGCAAAACAGCAGACACAGTACTGTATTTCCACAGTTTGAAGCATGAATGGCAATACAATTCCAAATTACCTTCCTTTCCCTCATAAAATAAGTTAAAAAATGTCTAGCAACTGGGAAAAATACAAAAAAAGAAGCCTCCCATGATGCATCAGTCGAACTATAGAAAACAAGTAGAATGAAATACTTACTAACTGGAAATATATCATCTATTTAGCAAGATTACAGATGTCATTATTACATTTCTTTTTTATTCTGGAAAAGTTACTTTTGTTTGGTACCTTCACGTTTCCTAATGTAAGAATAATAAGTTTTGCTTCATTCTTAGAAACACTGCTATAAACACTTCTACAGTAGTCTCCTTTTGCTTATTTTTATCTGACAATATAACATCAGTAACTGAGAAACCACAGCCACATAAAATATAGTAGGTGTAACTGCAGTTATTGATATCTTTGATGATTGACCAAGAATGCTTTCTCCAAATTTTTAATGATGTATTTTGTTCTTCTTGGATAATGTAGCATAACTTAATGCAGTTTGATGATCATAATTATTATGCTCATGCTAATTATGTCTATAAATTGAGTAACTTATCATTTGTTCAGCCTCAGACTACGTGTCGTACAAACTACAGTGTGACAGAGAGCTACTGGAAGAATTGATGATTTTTCAAGTTTGGCTTTAGATGCCAAAAGCATGAACATAAAGGGTGATTGTATGTGTAGTTCTCTTACTAGTTCAGCTCTCCTTCCTGCTCTCTGCTTGCTGTCTTTCTGCAGACTATTTTAACAGGATTTTAAGAGTTTTAACATCTTCTAGTATTAAAAGTTGTAAAGAAATGCATATTACTACTGTTGGAGATCAGAACATGGTATTTGATCTCAAACATCTGCTGGCTTGAGAAACTGAGACAGCTTTAAGCAATGACAACTCATTCATTTTTGAAGAAGTATCAGAGGAGTGAGTATTTGCATTATTCTCTCAGTCGTTTCTAGGTTTTTACCTCTGTCTCAGGTTCTCCATCCATCAAAATATCATTTTAGTAAAGCTGAAAAGAACTCCTCTCCTACACACACCGCAGAGCTGCTAGTAAGAACTAGAGTCCTCCTCTATTTATAAGTTACTGAGACTGCAGTGTACTATCCTGAGAGTCATGGAATAGCCTTCATAAAAGAATTGTAGGCCATGACAGAAGAATCTACTTGATAATGTGCAACAAAGATGTATTCTGGCTTCTGCCCTCACTCAACATGTCCAGTAAAGCAGAGGCCAACCCCATAGTAATCTCCAATTTTTATTTCTTTCATGCTCTTTCATTTTTTTTAATAGTTGCATATGTGAAATACAGAAGTTTAGACTAACCATATTTTACGTGGCAAAATATGAAACCTGAATCTTTATTTTTTAATTTAAGGGTGCTCTAAAAGGCTTTGTCCAAGACACCAATTTTACTGTGCATTTTTTATTAGAAACCCCCTTTTTTTTTTCTTCAATGCTATAAAAAAAGCAAAATTTAAACATTATTTATAGACCTGGCATTGCTATATGAAGACTTGATTGACTGTAAAGTTCCCCTTTACTGTAGTAAATTAAGTAAATAGATTTGTACCTTTAAAACACAAGATATACAATCACTCTAAGGGACAGATATTTAAAAAAAAAGATGTGTAGTCCTCTTAGCCGGTTATATAATGGTGCTCTCATCAGTAAAGACTACTGTGAATGCATAAAAATGTACAAGTCCTAACAGCTGATAATTTGCAATTTAATCATTACGATAATTGCTGCTGGTGTCCATCTGGAGTTCCACTGACTTATGTAGCACTCTTGAAGAGAAATGGACACCAACTCAAGTCCTTCTATCATACTATGCAGTCTATACCGTACTTTTTAAAAAATCATGATTGCTTTGTGCTCTAAAAGTCTACAGCCAGCAAAAAGGAAAGCCCAAACACATATTGTGAACAATAAAACAGTTATGGAGCAGCCGTAACATTTTAAGCTACTACTTTTACATCTAAGTATTAGAATAAATGGCATAGAAATTCTTTAAATAACTGGGAAATAAAGGAATAAGAGTGGAAATAGAAAAAAAGAGAAAAAAGGTGAAGAAAGTCACTTTGACAAAAGTGATCCTCATAGTTCTGTCTCAGACTGTACTGAATTAAGTTCCGAGAGAATAAAGTTAAGGTTAAGGTCTAGTACTTTTCCTTAATAAGGGGGGGAAAAAAAAAAGAAGGTAAGCACACATAAAAGAAGAAGATAGTCAGGTAAAGGAGAGACTTTGAGTCCTCAGAGAATTTGAATTATAAAGCAGAAATGGTGGAAAGACCAGTGAAAATGGGGAGCCGTGTCTCTTTTGAGCAACTGAGCAGAAAATTATTTTTTACCCTGAGGGAATACTGGCCTTACTTCGCTCTCACTGCCTACTTGACAAGTGGAAAATGAAAAGGAGAAAGACACAGAGAGCTGGGATTCCAAGTGCTATATGTCCTATTCTTGCATATACTACAGAAATAATAGCTTTTTACTTCTGTCAAAATATGTGTGCTGCTGTCTCAGAACTTGTGAGGGATACATGTATTTACCTGTTGTCTCTAGTCCCACATAAATATATCATGTCTTCAACATCTGTGATTGGAAGAACAAGGAGAAACGCAGGATTATTTCCATGGTTCTGAACTGATCCTACCCATTCACTCTACAAGTCAAATGAAACAAAACTGATAACTATCTGACAGCAGAGGAAACTTGTAGGTTTGTTTACATGGTTTAACAGTGTCCTTTTTTTTTTTATTATAATACACTACATTATAATATACTACATGAGCAGCCTGTTTCAAGATGAACTTTCTGTGTGGAAAAGTGAACTAAAAATTGGATACCACAGAGTAATTTTCTTTGCACCTATTCTCCTGCTTTTATTTACAGAAGTGATTTTTTTTTATTGATATTGCTAACTCAAAACATTTACCTAAATATATTATCAGTGATTGTGATGAATTTTAAGGCATTTTACTGTAGTTTTTCACACTTTCTCATTTTAATTTCTGAAGTACGTCTTACCTATGACACAGTTGGCAGCTGGTATTTCATTTGCATCAGTATACATGCTGAAAGCATTGCTGTTATTGTTATGGAAGTTAAAGTAAATATACTGTTACATGAGAATTCTGCTTGTCCCATGAATCCATAGATTTTTGGTTATGGCAAGGTTGCCGTGAAAAGCAGTATACAAATAATTCATTATCTAGCTATCAATATTTTTTTAATGGAAAAATGCAGAAATGTCTTAGAGTTTTATCATTTTGTAAGAAAGAAATCCCAGTATGTCAGTAAATTGAGAAGACAGCTGAAAAATCTCATACCAGGAGGCAGAACAGTATTCAGTCTCAAACTGCAACTCTGCAAGACGTGTTATTTTACTGCTGAGCAGTGAAAAGTTTTCCTTTGAAATTTGAGAGATGTAATACAATTGAATAATTCTAAGTAAACTATAATAGACCTGGAAATAATTTAAAAAGGGCCACACAGAGCTGAAGATTTTGCTTGAAAGGCAATTGATTTGCTAAATCTGAGGAACAATAGTAGTACATCTCTTCTTAATTTTCCAACCAGCTTGCCAGCCTTGCTAGTGTTGTTGATGACCTACTGAAAGTACTCACAGTAGGGGAGTACAAACAGAAGGATTTCAGGAAGAATATTTCTGAAAGTGATGATTACTGCTTTCTTGCTGGACTCATAGGTTATGATTGGCCAACTGATATATAAGGAAATGGAAACATACATTAGATGATAGGATAATGAATATCCAAAACTATTCCCACAGTCATAAAACTCATCAGTCCCTTCCAAAGCAGAGAATGAGTTGTACCAATCGTAACCATTATACAGTACTCAAGAGGGAAATGTAAGTCTGCTCAATATATGCACGTATGTAAGGTATGTCTGTTTATTTCAATGAAGCTTGAAAGGAGAGAAGACATCTAATACAGTAGAGATACATATGCAGTTTTATAAAAATGCCCTATGATGTACCTAAAAATATTTTTTTCTTGAAAAATATGTCTTTTTCTATGGTGCTCTGAAGCTAAATTTGAAAAAAACATGGCTGTACAGTTATGGGGGATGCTGAGGTCTGTAATTATAAAACTGTGATTCCTGGATTGTCATTTCATAAATATTTGTGTATCTAAACCAAGTTTACTGACCTAGATGTGATTTTAAAAAAAAAAGCCATTTAAACCACCTTTTCAAGTGGTAGCTGAAATTTCTGATGTTCTCTAATTTTATTTTCCCAAATGTCCAGAAGAAAAAAGGTAATGCATTTTGACTATAGACAGACATTATCCTAAAGATAACAAAATGGAAAAAAACCAGTGTTCACCTCTTGAGTGCTTTCACACCATTCTTATTACATGTTACTCAGAAGGGGAAGGTTGAGGAATAGGGTTTCCTAGACTGTATGGCATACTATTCAAATCAATGACATACAGTTTAAAAAATCAAATTTTTGGCCATAGCTTCCTATTCTTTAATAAATACATATTTTTAATCCAGTCATGAAACAGATATAATTAATAGCATGTATCATCCTGGGCTTATTTAAGATTTCAAGATTCCTAAGGGTTCCTCAAACTGTTCCTGATCTCAGCCATTCTGGGCTTATTCATAGCCATACTATTACTAATATCAAATAGTAAAATTGTAAGAATTTGTTTTTAATATGTAATAATAATTGGGTTTGTTTCATAAATGTGACAAACTCCACTTGACTTTTCACGAAGCATGGATAATGTTGGTATATACCTTAAGTAATTAAAAGCTTGCAAATACAATTTTTTTCTTGGTCTCCCCACAGGCACAGGAAAACTATACTGCTACTTATATTCTTTTATGAACATCCTGACCTCCTATTAAACCTTACAGAACATCAATAAACAACTTAAGTCTGCAATAGGCAGTAAATACCTAATATTCTTGTGCATAGATGAATGCTCGCCTGGAGTGGTATTGATTATGTAACTCATTTTGATGTTTCTGCATGAAGTATTGCTAAAACCACTATGTGACACAATCTAACATAGTATCAGTACTGGAAACAGAAGAATTAAGTCAACTTCCTGACACCACTAAATTAAACAAACCTAAAGCATTATCTATTAGGAAAAAATATCTATTATCTTCCAAAGAAAAGTTGTATTCTTCAGAACCGAGCTTTTGCTCATTTGACATTGTGGAATCCAGCATTACAAAGCTTGCATATGGCAAATTTGGATTCAGGGTGAAGAAACATACTGTGGATGTCTTTTTTACTGTCCAACATCTTAAAAGTTTCTATTCCCTCTTTTATTTGAAATTTTCTCATCTGATACTTGGCATTGAAAGTAGTACATAATGTAGGTTTATTTGACACATGGGTGGGTATAAGTTAAGACGTTTTTCAAGAAAGAAGTATGGTTTAGATTTTATATTATTTTTTTCATATACTTACCTAAAACATTTTTTTTCACATACTTACCTAAAGTGAGAGTGAGGTTTTAAGATGTAGGCATTTTTTTGCCTGGAAAAATCGATCCTTTCTTCACTGTCTTCTGTTCAGACTGCGTTTCTCTTCTGCACTATAAAGAGCTTTTCAACATTTTTCATTGGCTGCTAATCTTAACGCTACCCAGCTGGCTTTCCAGTGTTCCCTGGCTAAACTAGGCATTGTATCCCCTGCTAATCGTCATCACAGTCCAACTATTTCTGAACAGAACAACATTGTACTGTGCAACTATAGACCCACAAACATGACAATTTCTTACATTCACTATAGCACATTTTTGAGACAGCAAATTATATTCTCACAAAAATATAAATATGATGAATTTTTTATACTCCTTGATCATCATTGGTAATTAACTTCCTTTTATAGGCCCATACAATCAGCTATGATACCCACAAAGAGAGAAAGTAAATTGAGGGTCTCTGGAGCTGGAGACCAGACAGGATAGACCTCAAATTCCTAGAGTTTTGTTTAAATTAACTTAACTTATGTGCACACAATTGTATCTAGGGCGTCTGCATGACTCAAAATATTTGAAGTTGAAAAACTATTCTAGCGAAGCAGAAAATTCTTTACCAACGTGTTTAAGAGAAAAAAAAAAACCAAAAGAAAAAAAGAAAATCACAGCAATATCAAGCATTGTTGTTACTTTTCCAATTAACAATTTCCCCTTTTAATTTCTAAAGGGAATTATGCTACAAAATTTTTATAGTATATACTGAAATAAAATTATGGTCATATAATCTAAAAATAAAATGGAACGTCTCACTGAAGTCAAAGTAAAGTCCAGGACCACCTTGATGCAGTAAATTCTACAGCATTTGGGCATAGTTACTTTGAAGTTTGAATGTAAAGAAAAATAATGAACACACTTTTAGGAAAAAAATGGTTTTGACAGTAGCAGTATTTAAATAGATATGTAAAAAATGCTTTCTTTTCCAAATAAGTCATTAAATTAACATGGAAAAATTAACCTATTATTATCAAAAACACAGATATCATTTGCTTGTTGGTACCTCCATGATTTCCATGCAATTCATGACACCAGGACCATATATTTTCCTGAAAATTAAACAGGAGCTATTCATTTCAATAATCCCAGTGGACAGAAAGAAACTTCATAAAAGTTTCATTCACTTTGGAATATAGAGTACTTATCACTGAGGAAAAAGAAACAGTTGCTGTGGCTGAAAATAACAAAACAGTATAAAAAACCATAATGTTTCTGTTGACATGCACAGCTCAAGAATGATATATCAGTGTAAGGAAAAGATAAGTGAGAGTTATTGAGATAATTAAAGCTGATGAGATGATGACTACCCTCTGTCACAGACATAATTTTATTTGAGAAGATAATAATTCTTACTATTTAATTAAAAGTGTACTAAATGGGTAGAGACAGTCGGTTCCTACAAGAGACAGATTATTTTCCCCTTCACATACTGAAGTCGTGTGTTACTTCTCTCTATAATATGTCAGTAGTTTCTGAAATCTTTCCTTATCATGTAACTCATCATCAGAAGACTAGGTTATGAGAATTAAAGCATGATATAAATGTAAAATGGCTAAAGATGGTGATATGATAAAGAATTCTTTGATTTTATTTTGTTGCTATATGTTTAATCAGCCACCAGAAAAGAAACATGGCAACTAGTATGCTATCTGAAATCACTCTACTTGGATAAAATTGAGACTTTTGCATGTCAACAGCACTTGTCAACAGCAATTGACCTGGTTGGATCTTTTTGATCTTTCAGGAATTTTAGGAACACATCTATGCTTTTCTATACTATTAGGTTTGTTGATCAACAGATATGATCATGGTAAGTCACTTAATATTTATGGGTATTTGAGATTGTTAATGATGAAAACATTTTTTTTAAATGTTATGATATAAAGAACAGATGAAAAATAATACTACTTATCTCAGAAAACTCATCCTGATTATCCAAAATTCAGTGTATTTCACTTCTCTTGATCATACATTTTATTTGTCTTTTGTTTAAATAACTTAAAGTGGACAACAGCTGTGCCTGAAACAAGTTACATATGCTATGAACATCCCTTGGGTTTTTCTGAAAGAAACGGGTTGAGAATTTGTAAGATTCAGTGAATGATGCTTTCCTTGCTGAAGAACACCCAATAACCACTATGGAGATAAAAGAGAATTTCATAGCTCCTTGAAGGAAAACATAGTTAATCAGGTACCGACAAGGTAAATAATGCAGCTGTTTCCCAGCATAACAGCTTAGAACTTTATACAACAATGGAAATACAACTTTTATTCTCCCTGAGAAGACCTACCTTATTTTACTTTATTTTTTATATTTGTGTTTGTGTGGGATCATTGAAGTAATGGTCCGTAGAGATCAGCAGAGACAGATGTTTTCTCCCATGACCGTTAGTAAGACTGCAGATTCCCAAGCATGCAATAAAATACCGTAGTAAAGATTCAGACTTGAAGCACCGCATAGAAGTTTTCCTTCCAGTCAGGTCACAGTGGGCTTGACTGCTCATAAAGGATAAAAAAAAAACCAAACCGAGAAATGTTAAAACATTATTCCTCATCCTGTGTAGCCCAGTGTTTAGAGTAATTAGTAAGGAATCTGATTCCCATCCTTACTTTAATTTAATGTAGGAAAACACTTGCAGGGATATCTGAGTGTTTAGGTTTCAAAATATTCTGGAAAGTTTTGCTTGGGTGGTGTTTGTTGATTATGGAACTAGACAATTAGAAAGAAGAAAGACTGTTGTGCTCTGAGTGGCTTTTAAAATAATAATAGCCACAATGACAATATTAATAATAACAACAATCCTGTGTTGTTTAGATAGTTGTTATTATTGTAGTATAATTTTTAATATGCTCTTTTCTGAAGTAAAGCACCCTGAAATTCACTGCTGAAGTTTCATACTGCTTCAGATATTGAAAATAATCGAAGTGCTTCTGTGTGTTGGATTTTTTAGAAAGATGTTAATGCTAGAATTAAAATTATTCAAAAATCTTAACTTTTCAAGTTACCAAATGTGTTTATTAATTTAGTTGGGACAGGAAGTAGTGATTATTTTCAATAAATTATAATATCAATTATACCACCTATTGGTTTTTTTTTTTAGTGAAGTTTACAAAGTCTGCTTTGCAAAATTGTATTAGAATAATGTAAACAAGCAAAAAACCCCTGAATGCTGAATGCTTTTTTCTTGATTATAACTTTTAATACTCAGTCATCAACTGAGAATAAAACTATGCTGGCACACCACCAGTCACATCTCTCTTGCTAATGAAACAAACTATGGAAAGCTTTCCAGTTTTTGTGTTCCAGTTTTAAAAACAAAGAAGAACAATAGGTGCTCCAAATAACATTGAGCTTTTGTATGATTTTTTAAGAGCTCCCACCACATGAACATAATGTTATAAGATGAATTGTTAAGTTGTGACATTGCATTCCAAATTAATTCTCTTCTATGGAAAATGTAATTAGACTTTTTTTTTTCCCTTTTCAAGGAAGAAATGCTCCCCTAAGGAAGAAAATGTACAAAAAAATGTCAATGTTAGAAACCAATGCGCTAAAACTATATTGAAAATCCCAGTAACTTTAAGGCTTGTAAAATTTCATAGTTCTCAAGCAGTGATGGGCTAATAAAAGGAAACCCTGATCCACAATTTATTCAAGACAGTGAGAATGTTCCCACTGACTTGATTTTTCTTGGATAAGAACTCTTTTAAATAAAATATCTATTAGATTTCTGTCTGTATTCATACTGAACATTAAAATAAAGTTTCTGTTAGACTTATTGCAATTATAGTAAAATAAGAAGTGATTTGCTGGCTTTCAAAGTTAACTTTGTATTTGACAACACCCACATTTGGTAACCCAGTGTTATATTTACTAAGAAATAACTTCAGTGTCATGTTGTCATTGCTGAATCAGGTCATACAGGCCAAAATGTGAGTAAAAATGCGCTATATATGAGCT
Source organism: Cuculus canorus (assembly GCF_017976375.1). Lineage (NCBI taxonomy): Eukaryota > Metazoa > Chordata > Aves > Cuculiformes > Cuculidae > Cuculus > Cuculus canorus. The sequence continues at coordinate 55,264,356 of NC_071401.1, forward strand.
CAACATTAAGCAGCCGTAGTATAGACCTTTTTTTAGGAAAGAAGAGAGAACCCTCTATGCACAGAAATTTTAATGAAAAAATCCCATACTTGTTCCTCATTTGTAATTAAATTCTACAAAGGGTATATTTGCTCTGTTGTTAATTTGGGGATGTCCTAGTACTAAATCCCTTATTCTGGCACAAATTACTGCTGAATACACACTTTCCAAAGTTTTTTATGTGAATAGAATATGAGAAGAATCTTAAATATTGAAAATAATATGAGAAGAATCTTAAATATTGAAAATGTCATCATAATAACATTAAAAATTATACAGAAAATGGTTACAAGGTAATGAATTGCAGTGCTAAATAACTCAATGCTATAAACAAAATTGCTGTGAACTACACAAATTTCCTTTTGGTTTCCATTGTTTCATTGTCTCTAACAAAAATGCACCTCATGAAATGAAAAGGAAGGGTTAAAATTATATCACCAACATCTTATGCATTATCTTTTTCTTTGCAGTTCTTAATATATTCTTGAAAACTATTTCTAGGGAAGAATTCAGATAACAGAAGGCTGAGCAGATGGTCATTTCCAGCTTTATAGTTTCAGAAAAACCAAGGGCTCTCATTGTTGCTGACATCTGAAGTTGATGCAAAAAGATGCCTACCATGACAGATGAAAAATATAATAGCTAGTCAAACCCATGATCAGGCAGCTTGGCACTTGCTGACAGCAGTTTTTCCGTGTGCTGAAATAAGAAGAAGAATTAAACCCAAACCATATAACTGCTTAGGAATTTGTTCATTTACTTTATTTCCTTCTGTTATAATTTTCTTTACTTTCAGAAATGGAAAAAAAAAAAGCCATCAAAAGTATGTTTCTGTTTAACAGAGAAAAAGAGAGAAACATTACAATCAAAAATTTGACAGCATGTGACATACATTTGTAGATCTGGAATTGCAGTGAAAGAGTTATACAGAAAATATTTCCTTAATATTCCACATAAAGTTCCGCCAATTGCTTACCTTTAAACATAACTGAGTGTAAAACCATACTATATTATCAGGAATGTCTAAAAATATGCCTTAATACCTAGTATTTAAGAGGCAGTAGTGATCTCCTCCCTTTTAAAGGGATCCCACCATCCTAAGTAACTTAACTTGATACAACAACACATGAACATAGCTGGGACAGTATTCTTTCCTCTCTTTCTCATCAAAGCATAGTCAAGGTTTTACTACAACCAAAACAAATACACGACAAACCGAACTTTACCTTATCCATGTTCCCTCTAATTACTTTCTAATATACGCTCAGGAACTTTATGGAGATGATAGCTTCTCTCTCACTTAAAGGTCTAGTGTGAATTAGGTTATCATGGACAAACAGCCAAATACAAAGCACTACAGAAGTGGCTGCAGCTATTCAGATCTGTGTAGATTTCTAACCGAAGTGTTCTGGACTCTATCAAGCCTATAAGGAATCGACATGTATCTCCTAATTCTAGACAAGTGCCTTAGTCAACTGACCATGGGTAGTGACAAGAGAATACTTGTTTTGCTACTCTTCAAACAAACAAAGCCAGAAAGATTGTAATGGGAATGGCTGGCAGCTGTTCAGGGATTTGATTCAATGGACTAGAGCACATTCAGAAAGAAGACATGAGGTCCTGGATTTCTACTTATTTATGCCCTACCCCAAATGCATATCTAGTCAAAGGAGATGAACATGAAACATTAGTTCTTTTACCTTGGAAAAGTACAGGTGTATCTGGAAGAAGAAATCTAAACTATGAGCCTGTTCCTCTTCTCAGTTTGCTAGCTGAGTTATTCGTAAAAGGAGAAATCAGAAGCTAATCCTATTCCCAGAGGAAATTCTTTTTTATTAAATTGAGTTGAAACACTGAGGTTGCAATAGTGTATTGATTTGTCTCATTCTCATCTTCTCACTAACTCAAAAACTAACAAGTAAATGTTCAGTTCTCCATTGGAAAAGAAATAATTGTTTTATAATAATATTTATATTATTGTAATATTTATAATATTGCAATATTTATAATATTATAAATATCATAATAATATTTATAAGAAATTTCTATTTTCTTATAGAAAACATAACAATGGTTAGATAATTCCTGAAGTTACTGCAAGAAATATATTTGAAACACTAGCATCACCTGTATAAGCACAGAACTCAGTCTCAGTCCTCCACTGTATTATGTTAAGAATCCCTTACATAAATTCACTTAAGTGAGTACTTGCCACTAACTGATTTAAATGTTTCTGTAGAATCTTACTGCCAAAACTTCTAGAAATTGTTGTCTTGTTTTGATCCTAAATTTATTCATCCACTTTTTATCTTTGTATCTTAAGACAACCTACAGGGCTTTATTATGACAACAGGATTCCCCTGTAGTGTATTATTAAGTAGTAGGATAAAGTAGTTCATTAATTGCTTTGCTTCTTTATCTTGTCTGAAACATAGATAACTAAATGTTTATCAACCCCCATGTGTAAACAGTTTATAATATTAAATTAATCTAATGCATTAATAGCATATTTATAAAGTCTTAGCATACTAATACCAGAATACTAGTGGAGGTAAACTCAGAGTTATACAAGCAGTTTGATTGCTTTCCTAAATGTTATATACTGTACAAATTGTACTGGTATTTACTAATTAAAACTCATGAATTATTACAGTTTCAAGTAAGATTTTGCCTTGAGTTTTATCTGAAACAACTGCCTGTTTCTTAGGGTGTCCTTAAGTAAGAGTGTATAAGAATAATAATCAAGTAGAAGAACAAAAGTACTCCGTGAATTATAACCAATTAATTATTTTAAGACTAATGAAGTGCTGTTGCTGAGATTATTTAGTGTTTTTGTAATACAGTAAGCTAGGACAGGCATTTCTAGACGTATTTTTACTTTTGTAAGTAATGCTACTAGACATATAGATAAAATTTTAGCAAAGACAGACAAATCATCATACCCAAAGGCTATGTGACACAGTTACAGAATGATGAAATCAGTGACATATGGGAGTAAAGTTGAGGAAAATATTTCTAGCCATATGCTTCAGTAACCCAGCACAGTGAGCAAAATTTAAAATATTTGCTAATGGTACATCTAACTGACATTGATTTGCATATACATATTGATGAGATACTGAAGGGTAACTCAGTACCTAAGATACTGAAGGTGAGTAAACTGGGCTAAATTTCTTTTTTCTATCCTTGCCTCCTGTGTAAAAGCAAGCAAATTATTTTGAGGAGTTTTCGAGAAAAGTTTGAAGTTTTAATGTTGCAAATAGTTTTGAGTACTAAATCCTGAACTCTGATAATCCAGCATATTTGTTTACCTAGTAAAACGCATTAAAACCTTTTTTTTAATCTTTTACCATTTTAGATAATTTAATGAAAAGAAGAAAATACCCCATAAAGTTTTTTTGTTAGACTCTTAGCTTTTATTAGAAAATAGTTTTCATCAGCCTGTATTCTTTACTCACAAAGGATTTAATCAATTTATGCTACTCTATAAACCATAAAAATAAATTGGTTCAGTTTATCCTTTGTTTATAGGGCAAATTAAGCTAATGAGGGAAGTTCATTACTAAAAGGAGTCACATGGTGACCATCTTTTCACCTTAGTATAAAAAAAGATTCCAAACCTGGGGTTTTCTAAACACAACTTGATTTCAATCATAGCTGGGAGTCAATGCTTTTCTGTCCTGGGTTCATCTATATGCATCTTGTTGTTCAAAGCCTGACAGCCTTAACGAGAAAGAAAAGAGAGTACTTTAACCAGAGGGAAGGTCAACTATTAGCTAACAGCGGAAAACAAAATATTACAAGTGAAATAATTATAAATTAAAAACTAACATATGCTCAGCTGTAGGAAACATTCCTGGTATTTCAATACTTTGAAATGTTCTAGCTATTAGATACTGAAGTTCAGGATTGAAAAAATATTGTTTGAGGAGTATCCTGAGTCCTAAATGTCTTTCATCACAACTCGTATACCTCGCTTAACATGATAGGTGCTTATTACACATGGAAATACATTTCATAACTCTATCAGTAGTTTTGTTTCTTTAAAAGCGATTTCCCACTTCAGCATTGCAAGTAACCAGTCATTAATGCATGAACTGTAGAACTGTGCCAATAATGGCTGTTATTTCCTACTCTGAACTGTCTATTTTCTGTTTCATAGATACATTCCAATTTCATATTGGACACGCACATTTTGTTTAAGCTGATTAATGTTGACACAATATCAGATTTGCAACAGAGACTGCTCCTTAATAGACGAAAAACTTGACCAGAAACAGCATTGGCTAAGCTATGAGAGCTATTGCTTAATCAGTAGCTTTTGCTGTGATTCCTGTGTCACATATTCCTTGTGACTATCAAGCATGAATGTTACCAGCAAAGTTCCTGAAGACTTGACGTTCTGTGGAAAACAGATTGTGTGGTGTGTTCCTGAAGAAAACAAGGAGTTACATGCTTTTGTTTCATAATTAATGAAGCTTTCTTGCAAATCAGAATATTCCTTTCAATGTCTGGAATCTATTTATTTTTTTAAACTTCATGTTATCTTTTGAGTACTATGTATTTTTTTATCCAATCATAAACTGGCCCTGAATTTTAAGTTATCCAAATACATTATGTCTATATTGATGTTTTACTAAACTACTATATAATTGGTTTTGTGACCAAAACAGTGTTGATAGCACACCAATGTCTCATTCCACACCATATGATGTCATGCTCAGCAATAAAAATCAGAGAAAAAAGGAAGGGGGATGGCATTTGTCTACCCAAATAATCGTTATATGTGCTGCAATACTGCTTTTTAGTAAGCGGCTAATCATCTGCCTACTGATGGGAAGTAAGGAGTGAATTCCTTAATTTTCTTTCCTTGCACACACAGCTTTTCTTCACTTATTGTACTGGCTTTAACTTGATTGATAAACTTTCAGTTTTTGCTCTTCCCATTTTCTCTGTCATACTGCTGAAGGAGGGGTGAGCAACCACCTGAGAGGGAGCTTCCGTCTGTTTAGGGTCAAACCACCATCACCAGTCTGAAGACATATTGTAAACAGAGAAGTTTGCATGAGTTTAGGACAACTGAAAAGTAATAACTGTAATGGTTTTGTAGATTCTATCATTCTAGCTGACAAATAATTTAGTATTTTAAAATTTTAATATTCTTGGTTTTATTAAGTAAATAAACTATATATGTAATACACACATACCAATTCTAAACAACAGAATGTAGACCAACTAAAAGATGATACAAGTTTTACAAGGGTTACAATTATATTTTAAAGTAGTTATAAACTAAAAGAGGCATTTTAAAATGAAAGAGGCATAGGTTGGGCGGCAGACACGGCAAGTGCTGCAGCTGGGCACTAGATCGAGGCGGAGGGGCGGGTGGCAGAGCGTGGGAAGCCCAGGAACCCCGGAGGGAGCCCGGCGGGCAGGCCCAGACTGCAGCAAGCCCAGGAGCTCCTGGGAAAGCACGCAGGCGTCCAGGTCTTGGGCTGCATGAAGTGCCACCAGCTTGCACTGGAAACAGAGGGCAGCGAGGGCCGCATAAGGTACAAATAGGTGGAATTCCTCCTCAGCCTGGTAGCAGAGCTGAAGGAGGAAGTAGAGAGGCTGAGAAGCATCAGGGAGTGTGATATGGTGATAGACTGACAGGATCACACGCTGAGCTCCAAAGCAAAAGAGAAGAAGACACATACACAAGTAAGAGCCCTGTAAGAAAAGGATCAGGCATCTTCCCCTACTAAGATTGTGAGTGAAGGCTCAAAAGGAAGTAGGGAGTGGAAGCTAGTCTACCAACGGGACAGAAAATCAACCCCCTCCTTGCCCACACCACCTCAGGTGTCACTGCACAACGGATTTGAGTCTATCTATGTGGAGGACAGACCAGAGGAAAACATGGAGGAGGATGCACCCACATCAGAGCAGGGTCAGAGACCAAAACGATGTAAATGCACCATTGCTATGACCAGCACAAGGACCGATAGGAGAGTCATAGTTGTATGAGACTCTCTATTGAAGAGGGCAGAAGGTCTGATATATTGAGCAGACCCCACTCACAGGTAAGTCTGCTGCCTCACAGGAGCCCGAGTAAGGGATGTAACCAAGAAACTTCCCAGCCTAGTGAGAACAAGTGACTATTGCCCATTACTGCTGCTCCATGTGGGAGGTGATGAAGCAGCTATAAGAAGCCCAAGGGAGGTTAAAAGTGATTTAAAGTCCTTGGGACAGCTACAGAGGGAATTAGGGGCCCAGGTGATTTTTTTCTTCCCTCCTTACAGTAACAGGTGGTGACGTAGAACAGCTCAGATGCATCCAGTCTATTAATGCATGGCTCTGTGGCTGGTGTCACAACAATAACTTTGGGCTTTTTGATAATGGGATGGCCTACATGGCACCAGGGTTACAGGCTTCAGATGGGAGCCACCTTTCTCAGAGGGGGAGGAGGATCTTTGCCCGGGAACTTGCGGAACTTGTAGATAGAGCTTTAAACTAGATACGAAGAGGAAAGGGGTTAACACTGAGCTAGCTCTTAACAAAAGGTGGAAGGATGGATGTCAGGGGTCAGGTGTTAGGGAGGAGACTTCTCCAAAACACCTTCTAGGCAAAAGAAGGTCCACTGGGAAGGTGATGCAACCGGCAGCCCAGCTGAAGTGGCTTTACACTAACGCACGAGGCTTGGGTAATAAACAGGAGGAGCTGGAAGCTACTGTGCTACTTGAAAGCTATGATCTGATTGCCATCACGGAAATGTGGTGGGATGAGTCCCATGACTGGAATGTGGCTATCAACAGCTACAGGCTGTTCAGGAGAGACAGACCGGGAAGGAGGGGTGGAGGTGTTGCCCTTTATCTGAGGAAAGGGATAGAATGCGAAGTGCTGTTGTTGAAGAATAGCCATGAACTGGTTGAAAGTTTGTGAGTAAAAATTAAAGATGGAAGAACCAACGGGAACCTTGTGGTTGGTGTATACTACAGCCCACCTGATCAAGGAGAGACAACTGATGAAGCCTTCTTCCGCCAGTTACAGCAGGCTTCGCGCTTCCAAGGTCTCATCCTACTCGGGGACTTCAACCACCCAGACATATGCTGGAGAAGTAGCATGGCAAGCTGTAGGCAATCCAAGAGACTCATGGAGTACATCAAAGATAGTTTCTTAGTCCAGCTGATAGAGACCCCCACTCGAGGAGAAACCATCCTGGACCTTATGGTCACCAATACAAGCAAACTCAGCAGTGACGTTAGGATCAGTGGTAGCCTGGGCTGCAGTGATCATGCACTGGTGGAGTTCAAGGTCCAGAGAGATATGGGACAGGTGAGGAGTATAGTCAGACACTAAATTTCAGGAAAGCAGACTTCCAGCTCTTCAAAGAATTACTCAGTAGGACCCCCTGGGACGTGGTCCTCTGAGACAAGGGAGTGGAGCAGACCTGGAAAATATTTAAGGAAGCTTTCCACAGAGTGCAAGAGCGCTCACTCGCTGTATGTAGAAAATCAGGCTGGAAAAGGAAGAGACTGGCATGGCTGAGTCGAGACCTTTTGGTTAAGCTAAAAAGGATGGAGGAACTACACAGGCATTGCAAGCTGGGACAGATAACCTGTGACGTGTATGGAGATGCTGCCCGGTTGTGTAGGGATGAAGTTAGGAAGGCCAAAGCGCAGCTGGAGCTGATCTTGGCAAGGGAAGTAAAGACCAACAAGAAGGGCTTTTACAGGTACGTCAATCATAGGAGGAAGATCAAAGAGAATGTGCCCTCACTGGTGACTGGAAATGGGGATCATGTATCAGCAGATGAGGAAAAGGCTGAGGTACTGAACAACATTTTTGCCTCAGTCTTCACCGATAACTGCTCTCATTGCCCCTCCTGGGTCATGGGACAGCAAGATGGTGACCAGGGGAGTATAACCCCTCCCATGGTAGAGGAGGATCAGGTTCGCAAACACCTGAGGGACTTGAATATATATAAATCCATGAGGCCTGATGAGTTGTATCCCAAAGTCCTGAGGGAATTGGCAGATGTGGTTGCCAAGCCACTCTCCATGATATTTGAAAAGTCATGGCAATTAGGAGAAGTCCTTCTGGTGACTGGAAAAAGGGTAACGTTGTGCCCATTTTTAAAAAGGGTAGAAAAGATGACCCTGAGAACTAGCGACCTGTCAGCCTCACCTCTGTGCCTGGGAAGATCATGGAACAGATCCTCCTAGAAGCTATGCTAAAGCACATGGAGCACAGGGAGGTGATTAATGGCAGCCAGCATGGCTTCACCAGGGGCAAGTCCTGTCTGACCAACTTGGTGGCTTTCTATGATGGGGTAACCGCAACAGTGGACACAGGTAAACTGACAGATGTGATCTATCCAGACATCTGTAAAGCCTTTTAAACAGTCCCACACAACATCCTTCTCTCTAAATTGGAGACATATGGATTTGATGGATGAACGGTAAGGTGGATAAGAAATTCGTTGGATGGTTGTATTCAGAGAGTAGTGGTCAATGACTCAAAGTCCAGATGGAGATCCGTGACAAGTTGTGTCCCTCAGGGATCTGTACTGGGACCGGTGCTGTTTAAAATCTTTATCAATGATATTGGCAGCGAGATTGAGTGCACCCTCAGCAAGTTTGCAGATGACACCAAGCTGAGTGGTGTAGTTGCCACACCGGAAGGACGGGATGTCATCCAGAGGGACCTGGACAGACCAGAGAAGTGGGCCTCTGAGAACCTCATGAGGTTCAACAAGCCAAGTATAACATCCTGCACCTGGGTTGGGGCAATCCCCATTTTCAGTACACAATGGGAGATAATGTGCTTTAGAGCAGACCTGCAGAGACTTGGGGGTGCTGGTCGATGAGAAGCTGGACATGAGCCACAATGTGTGCTCGCAGCCCAGAATGCCAACCATGACCAGTAGGGTGAGGGAAGCAATTCTGCCCCTCTATTCCTCTCTTGTGAGACCTCATCAGGAATACTGTGTTCAGTTCTCGAATCCTCAACGTAAGAAGGATATGGAGCTGTTGGAACGGGTCCAGAGGAGGGCTACAAGGATGATCAGAGGGCTGGAGCACCTTCCCTATGAGGACAGGTTGAGAGAGTTGGGCTTGTTCAGCCTGGAGAAGAAAAGGCTCAGAGGAGATCTTATAGTGACCTTCCGATACCTGAAGGGGGCCTACAGGAAAGTTGGAGAGGGGCTATTTGTAAAGGCTTGCAAGGATAGGATGAGGGGAAATGGGTATAAACTGGAAAGGGGCAGATTTAGACTAGACGTTAGGAAGAATTTCTTCACCATGAGAGTGGTGAAACACTGGTACAGGTTGCCCAGGGAGGCTGTGGATGCCCCAGCCTTGGAGGTGTTCAAGGCCAGGTTGGATGAGGCATTGGACAGGTCCCTTCCAACCATAACTATACTATGATACTATGATTTTAGAATATAATAAGCAAAATCTCTTCTATAGGAGACCTATAGAATTTTCTAACAGAAACTTGACCTCCCGTATATTCCAACGGACAGTAAAAATATCTAAAGAAATAGCTTAATTTTCCACAACTGTCAGAGAATTCAGAAAACTGAATAACTGAAATAGTATATCATTGCAGGTTGAAAACTACGTAATATCCAAGTATTCTGACTGGCTCAGACAAGTCTATATCATTTTCAGGTATGGTTTTGTGTGTGTATGCAATTTTACAAGAATAACAGCATCCAGTATAGTTAGATTTTTCTTGGAAGATATTTATAACACTTTATCATCCTAACTGTCTCTCAATGATTCCACAAAACATTTTGTATAGTCTTACTCCAGTTCCATTCAAATCAATCATTATTAGATCATGTATCAGCAAATATAAATATATGGGTTTTAAATTTTGTTTTCCTATATGCGAATTCAAACCTTGGCCCAGAAAATCAATGTCATTCTTCTTCTCTCTCTTCCAGTCCTGTACACTTTCAATGGACTTTAAACTAAACATACTTTACACAGAACACTTTTAAGGCTCAGCTTGACAGAGTGCTGGGCCATCTACAGACTAGGGAAAGTGGCTAGAAAGCTGCCTGGAGGAGAAGGACCTGGGGGTCTTGATTGACAGCCGACTGAACATGAGCCAGCAGTGTGCCCAGGAGGCCAAGAAGGCCAATGGCATCTTGGTTTGTATCAGAAATGGAATGGCCAGCAGGTCCAGGGACATTATTCTCCCTCTGTATTCAGCACTGGTGAGACGCCATCTTGAATACTGTGTTCAGTTCTGGGCCCCTCTCTACAAGAAGGATGTTGAGGCTCTGGAGAGTTTCCAGAGAAGAGCAATGAAGATGGTGAAGGGGCTGGAGTACAAGTCTTATGAGGAACAGCTGAGGGAACTGGGGTTGTTTAGTCTGGAGGAGAGGAGGCTGAGGGAAGACCTTTTTGCTCTCTACAACTACCTGAAAGGAGGTCGTAGAGAGGATGGTGCTGGCCTCTTCTCCCAAGTACAAGACAGGGTACAAGACAAGGGGGAATGGCCTCAAGATTTGCCGGGGGAGATTCAGGCTGGACATCAGAAAAAAATTTTTCACGAAAAGGGTCATTGGGCACTGGAACAGGCTGCCCAGGGAGGCAGTTGAGTCACCATCCTTGGAGGTATTTTAAAAGACAGGTAGATGAGGTGCTCGGGGACATGGTTTAGTGGTTGATAGGAATGGTTGGACTCAATGATCTAAGAGGTCCTTTCCAACCTAGTGATTCTATGATACTGTCTCATTCAAACTAGATAGCACCTAAAAAGTTTGGACCAGATCAACCTGTCATTCTATGATCCTGTGATTCCAGTAACAAAGTGTTGTGACTAAGAGTTTATAAACTACGTTGAACTTCCACAGCAGCAGAAAGGGAATCCCCTGGGAAAGGAGTCCCTCCCGAGCTTTCTTGTAAGCCTCCTTCAGGTACTGGAAGGCAGCTATAGAGTGTCCCCAGAGCCTTCTGTTCTCCAGGCTGAACAATGCCAGCTCTCTCAGCCTGTACTCATAGCAAAGGTGCTCCAGCCATCTTTGTTGCCCTCCTCTGTACCCAGTTCCATATCCTTCTTATGTTGGGGATTCCAGAACCGGACACAGTAGTCCAGGTAAAGTCTCACAAGAGCAGAGTGGAGGGGCAGAATCAGCTCCCTCAGCCTGCTGGTCACAATACTCTTCATGCAGCCCAGGATACAGTTGACCCTTTTGGCTGTGAGCGTATATTTCTGGCTCATGTTGAGCTTCTCATCAACCAGTACCCCCAAATCCTTCTCCCTAGGGCTGCCCTCAATCGCATCATCCCCCATCCTGTACTGAAATGACAGATTGCCCCACCCAGGTGTCGGACCTTGCACTTGGCCTTGTTGAACCTCATGAGGTTCACACAGACCCAATTCTACCACTTGTCCAGGTGCGTCGCCTCACTTCTCCAGCTTGTCCACATCTCTCAAATGAGGGTCTGTGTTATATAGCTCAGCGTATATGGTGAGAAAATATGTAGTATCTCAGAATGTAAACCCTTCTAGAACAGTACTGAAAAAACATGTAGAGTGGATGAAGCCAGGTTTTATTCACTCTCACCTGCATTGTTTCGCACCTTGGAAACTTTCTCCAGAACCACACTGTTTTGTTTTGTTCTGGAGCAACTTTGCTGATTCTTCCGATGAGAAAGTCTGGAAACAAACTAATAGTTATGTGATGAAGATAATTAAAAAAAAGATCTGAGTTAGATCACCAAGATATGTTAAAGTGAGGATACCAAAGATTTTCAATTAATTTGGCTTTTTCAGGAGAACTGGAAGTGTTCAAAGCCAGACTGGATGCAGTCTTGAGCGGCTGTAATGCTATAGTTATGAACAGCTTTATGTAAGTTCACACAATGTGTTGATGAATATGGTTATGTATTCATTTGCATTTATCTCATAGTTCATTGAATAAATCAATAGATTAACTAAATCTGTGTTTTGCAATGTCTGTTCCGTGGATGTGAGAAAGTCTGTTAGCTATGAAGAATGAAAAAAATCAACAAATCCACATCTATTGAAACCATCATGGAATCGAAAATATCTACCTGGGGAGGACATAAGTTAATTTCTCATTTTAAGTATTTGGCTCATTATAGGTTCTTCATTATTTTTCCATAGCTGTAGGAAACTAATAATCTATTCTTATCGGAGAAGAATAACGGACTAGAATTTTAAACAAGCATGGACTATACATTTGTATTTGCAGCTCAGACCTTTGCAAAGTAACTGAAAACTAAACTTTATATAGAGAAAGCAAGAAGTTACAAATAAGAGATTTTCAGGCATATATGATCACTGAAACCTGTCTTCTTCAAAGTGAATACATCTATGACTTAATTTCTCAGAGTGGAAAGAAGCAAAAAGCTGTTTGGGTTTTTTCCTTCTTTTTGAAGTTCTTCTAGTTTCATAAATAGGAAGGATTCCTGAATTTCAAAGTACTCCATCATAGTTTCTTACAACCAAATAGCAGTTTTTCTTCATCAGAAAGTTATTAGTTGGATTACTCGATGTAATAACATGGATATAATGCAGAATATTCCCTGTATATTATTGAAAAGTTACAATCCAGTGATAATGATGTTATTTCTTTTTTCTTATTTTTTTAAGAACAAACTACATAGTATGATCCCTATTTTTTTTTGTCTTTCTTTTTTCTTACGCATTTATTTTATTCATCCTACTCTTGACAGTGAGTGAAGAGGGGAAACATAATATGTATAGGCTGAGCACATGAAAAAAATCTTAAAGCACATCACAAATAATCAAAAAACATTAATATAATCTTACTTTAACATGTCAGGGTTCAGTTTTATCTGGACTTCATCTTTGTCTAGAACAATGCTGTGAAACTAGTACATGGAGAAAAACATATTGTTTAAAATCACCATTCTGTCTGCAATAAATATTCCAGAGATTTTCTTCCAATGAATTCAAAAATCCTACGTAAAATACCTGAATAGGGGTTTTGTTTGCATTTGTCTCTAATTTTCTTGAAAATGGGGAAAAAAATCAAAGATGCAGCAAGTCCTCCTTTTATCACACTCGGTTTTTGCGTAGTCTTAAACGTGACATGTCACTCTCACTACACTTTCCAGCTCTTCTCACAGTTAGAGGAATGTACTGACTGAAAATCCAATTATGTTCAGAACAATTACTGGATTGTCATAGCAATACTATGAGTATGCCTTTCATACATGTTCAGTACACAGTGAGAATTACTGTATACTAAATGTCCTGTACTCCAAGAGATTGCTTAAACTTCCCAAGAAGAATTATACGTTATCAGTTTGTTAATGAAAAAAAATTGCAGTACATTCATCAGTTTATAACATTGTTAAGCTCTTAACACAGAAAATGCAAAAGATTCCATATTACTTTCTTATCTAATGATAAAGTATGGAACCTAACTGAATTAGAATGTCAGTCATATTCTACATCTATGCAAAAGAGAAGTTAATCCATACGTAAAGGCTATGATTTCCATCTGTCTTCAAAAACCAGTCTATTAAGCTATAGCACAGTTTAACATTTCCAGAAAATTTGATCTTGTATGCCTTCACAAGAGAAAACTCAACAAATGTCAAATTTCACTTGCAGAAGATTGCATTTAAAACTTCAATAGACTTAATGAAAACTGAAGAACAGAAGTGGTGAACAGGTCTTTGAGGACGATTTATTGTAATCGCTTGTCCTGTGGGGAGTTTTTTCACTCAGCGCCAGTGCATGGAACGTGGGGCTGCCGGCTCCTGCAGCCAAGTGGGTGCCCCTCGCCCCTACTCTGGGCACCAACACCTTGCTGCACGGGCAGCACACATAGAATTGGCTGAGCTGAAGAGTCCCCCTTGAGCGACCTTGAAGAAGCGGAGGACAGAGGAACATTGCCAGGAAAGTACCTATGAAAAGTACCGTAAACAGAAGAAGAGAAGACACAATTGTAGCCTTCTGAGGCTCAAAGAAGGAATTGGGACTGTGTGTGAACAGGGAGTGATCAGTTACCCATTGATCAGTTATTTTGAAGTTTGAGCACGGCAACAGTTGGTTGTAACCAATCAGATAACGCCATGTTTTTTGAAATTTAGCAGAGTTGTATAAAAGCAGCCTGCTTTTGCAATAAATATTCTTCTGTTAATACAAGTTCAGGAGTCTGTGTCTCAATCCCCTCAGGGACACAGTCTTCATGCTTATGGTTTTGTTACAATTTGCAGTGTCTGCACTGGAACCAGGAAAGAAATGCTTGATTAACATCTGTGGCAGTAAGAAAATAATGTATAAAGATATAGGAAAGAAAATGCTGTAGCCTACAAGGTGCAAAGAGCAAATAACACATGCTGTAGCCTATTTTCATTTTTCTTATTTAAGGCTAAGTTCTGTCTGTCTGATATTAAAAATACTGCTTTTCCTTTAAGATACTAAAATCAACCTGTGTTTCTGAATGCTTATTGTCATAATGTGGACTTCTGATGCTTTTAGAAAGCAGTGACTGATATTACCATGTTTTGAGGTTTCTTTAACCAAGTAAGAAATTAATTTTGAGGGAGGTAATTAACTACTGTTATTTCACTAATCATAAGTAAAAAAGAGGAGTGCAGGGAGAATAACGTGACAGTCCACTGTAACATCTCATTAGTCATTACCATCACCATTTCTTTTTGTCTGACTTTGTAGATGTCAGTCCAGGCAATATTTCAGTATCACAAACAAGAATCCCATCCCAAAGAATCCAACGGGGCACACCAATGCATGTGGTACTGTATTGGGTTTCCATGTCAGGGTTTTGGGCACTGTGTAGTTGCAAGGGTGGCTTCTGTAAGGAAACATCAGAAGCTCTCCTAGAAACTCCCTCATGTTGGACAGAGCAAGTTCCAGTCAGCTCCAAGATGGATTCACTGCCGGCCAAGTCTGGGCCAATCAGTGACATAGATGACATATTTAAAAAGGAGGGAAAACCAGTGCACAACAGCTGGGAAAGAGCTGTGAAAGTATGTGAAAGAAACAACTCTACAGACACAAAGGCCAGCAAAGAAGGAGGGGAGGAGATGTTCCAGGCACCAGAGCAATGGTACTCCTGCAGCTGTTGATGAAGACCATGGTGACACATGTTGTCCTTCTGCATCCCATAGAGGTCCACAGTGGAGCAGATATCCAGTCTGCAGTCTATGGAAAGCTTGTGCTGGAGCAGGTTCCTGTCAGGACCTGTGATCCCACTGCAAGTTTGTGAAGAGCTGCAGCCGATGGGAAGGACTCACATTAGAGAAATTAATGAAGGACTGTCCATGACTGGGAGGGACTTCACATTGAAGTAGGGGAACAGTGTAAGGAGAAAAAAGGAGTGGCAGATGTAAAGTTTTATGATCTGACTTTTTATACCCTTTCCCCTTTCGCTTGAACTGTGGTGGGGGGAAGAGGCAGAACAGTTTGGAGTGAAGCTGAGCCTGGAGGAAGAGAGGGCAGAAGGGAAGGTTGTTTTAGTTTTGTTCTTATTTCTCATTATCCTACTCTCTTTGATCAGCAATACATTAATTTCCTGAAGTCAAGTCTGTTTTGAGCATGATGGTAATAAGTATCTCTCTGTCCTTATCACAATCCTTGAGCTTTATTTGTGTTTTTTGTCTTAGTCTTTTTGATCAAGAGAGAGTGGTAGAACTGCCTGAGGGGCACCTGGCAGCCAGCCAAGTTAAACTCACTGTAGATGCTCAATTATACAATACTATACTTCAATAGTCAATAGCTAAATCCCTGATTTTAAGACAGTGAAAGACCTCATATAATCTTGATACAAAAAAACCAAACCAAACCAAACCAAACCAAAAAAAAAAACCCAAAACCTGAGGAAAAAATAAAACTGTCTTTCAAGATCAACTTTGACTAATATCACAATCCAATTCAACTCAAAGTTTTCAGCATTTTCCTTTTTGGAAGGTTTTATCTTTTAGAAGATTACAAAAACAATGCCATAGTTTTACACCTTTGTGATCTTATGTTCGGGTAAGTAGGTAACTCATTTCTCGAGAAGCAAGAAATTGTCCAGAAATTTTACGTTTAGCTCTTGGATAATAGTATTTGCAATAACAAGGATTTTGTCTGTATGTCGATAACACCCACCCTGTGAAAGAGTAAACTTAACTACAAAGCCATCTTGTCATGAATAAACCTTTTACTGCAGGCAAAAAAACCTGTGTTAGCCTACTTTTCGAGTGTTATTAAAAAAAGTAATTCTGAAATGTATACCTTGACAAACACTAACAAAATATTATGATCATTTTTCTGTGAATTTTTGCCTGTAAGATTGAATTCTCTTATCCTCGAGAAAGTCCCCCTACTCACCATGTAAATATGCTGTGTTTTCTAGTACAGCACAAGTGAATTCTAGCATTTCTTGTGTTTTTTTTCCCAGTCTAGCATACTGAAAATTCCTGTTGGAACAGGCAGGTAGCTTTGCCTTTGTTACCTTGAAGGAATTATTTTACATAGGGGTAGTTACCTGCAGGATAATCTGTATCAGAACTTTGCTGATTTTCTCTACATGGATAATGGGAACTGAACAGTACCTGATATTCTCTGGCATCCCATTTAATTTAAAAAAAAAAAAAAAAAAGCTAAGATGCAAGTTTAAGCTGCTTACTTTAACAAAGAGTGTTTCCCACCTTACAACGTCCTTCATGTGGATCATTGTTTTCTTTAAGTGATTCCAACAACTAATTGTAAGGAAGAATGAGTGCCATCACCCACATCTTCATGTGGCAAATGCTGATAAGGTTTTTTTGTTTCTAAATATGCTGTTGCAATTTCATGCATACATCTTACTCTTTTATCTCCATTAAAGGCCTAATTCACAATTAAGACCAGGAAAAGATTGCTTTTTAAGTTAATTTCCACTAGAAATGAGTCTGTGTGAACTGAAATGTTCTCTTGTTTTAAATCATTTAACCATTCTGTTCACATGCAAGACTGACTTTACTATTTGTGACAAAAAATGACATTTTATTTTAAAATTATTTAGAATATTTCCAGAAAAAAAAAATTAAGTAATAAATCATGCCTCACCAAATTGGTGGCCTTCTATGATGAAGCTACAGCATTGGTGGATAAAGGAAAAGTAACTGATATAATCTAACCGGACAAATATTTGACACAGTCCCATACAACATTCTAGTCCAAATTGGAGAGATATGGATTTGTTGGCTGGACTACTTGTTAGATAAGGAATTAGCTGGATGGTCACACTCAAAGAGTTGTGGTCAATGAATCAATGTGCAAGTGGAGACTGGGAATGAGTGACGTTCCTCAAGGATCAGTATTGGGAATGGTATTTTTGACATCTTTGTTGCAGATGTGGAGTGTGGGATTGAGTACACCCTCAGCAAGTTTGCTGATGACACCAAACTATGGCATGCTTGACACACTGAGGGAAGGTATGTGATTCAGAGGGACCTGGGCAGGCTTGAGAGGTGAGGCTGTGCAAAACTCATGAAGTTCAACAAGGCCAAGTGCAAGGTCCTGTACCTGTATTGGGGCAATCCAAAGCACAATTACAGGCTGGGTAGAGAATGGTTTGAGAGTAGTCCTGAGGAGAAGGACTTGAGAGTATTCGTTTATGAGAAGCTCAACATTAATAAGCAATGTGCACTTGCATCCCAGAAAAACAAGAGTATCCTGAGCTGCATCAAAAGAAGCCTGACCAGCAGATTGAAGGAGATGATTCTGCCCCTCTACTTTTCTCTTCTGAAACTTTACCTGAAGCAGTGCATCCAGCTCTGGTGTCCTCAGTACAAGACAAACAGGACCTGCTGGAAAAAATGCAGAAGACAGCCATGAAGGTATTAGAGGGCTGTAGCATGTTTCCTATGAAGACAGGCTGAGAGAGTGAGGGTTGTTCAGCCCGGAGAAGAGTGGTCTTCCAGTACCTAAAGGGGACCTGCAAGAAACCTGGAGAGAGACTTGTAAAAACAAGGGTGCATAGTGATAAGACAAGGCTTTAAACTGAGACGATAGTTTTAGATTAGACATAAGGAAGTAATTGCACACTATGAGGGTGGTAAGGCACTGGAACAAGTAGTGGTATGGACGCTCCATTCCTAGAAGTGTTCAAGGCCAGGTTAGATGGGTCATTGAGCAACCTGGTCTAGTGGGAGGTGTTTCAGGCCATGGCAAGGGCGTTAGAAGTAGATGATCTTTAAGGTCCCTTCTAACCGAAACCATCGTGTGGTTTTATGATTCTACAAATGCCAATAAAGCACATGTTGATTGTAAAACTGTTGTGGCTACTTAGCCTGCTGAATAAGTTTTTATGAAACAGTGAAAAATGCTGTACTACTTGCAAAATTATTAAGATATTATTTGAAAATCATTCAAAAAACTGAACAATGGACTAGATATTTCAAAATTTCAGACAATACTTTCAATAAATTGTGATTAACTGTAACATACATAAAAACAAGAAGGAAAATGATCTCGAACAAAATACTTGGAGTTGTCAAATTTTATCTGCTTTCACAAGTCAAATGGAGGTATGTATCTCCTAAAATCAGAAGAAATAAAATCATGTGGTATTGACTACTGCATCAAAAGAAATTAGTACTCATATTTATTTTCTGATACTTCAACAACATCTCACATTCTTGAGATTAATAAAACATTTAATTTTTTGTAGGTCTATTAGAAGCTTCACATAATGGATGGAACATACTTTTTGTCAGAATTGCTGTCAGTATCATAGACATGTTCCTCAGCTTTTCTGAAGAATATTTTGTGTCACTGAATTACAGAAACCCCTTTTTTTCCACTTTCAACATTTTAAGGGGCTTGAGGTGATCATAATGGTTTCTAGAAATCTCTAGCATTGATGCTTCCAGAGAAATTTTAAATTAATCTCTAAAGTTCTCATTAATGGGATTATGTTATAGAGAAAATAAAACCACTGTAGTCCAAGAGGGAAACATCAAATTTGTGGAGTTGTCATGACCTGTGTCACAGAATATTTAGCATATTAAATAAGTGAGTTATCTTTGAGTAGAGACAAAGACAAGTAACTTTCTTTTGGGGGGCTTCACTGCTTTTTCATCTTTTTTTTTTAACATAAAGACATAATAGAAATATACACTTTAATAGACACTGAAATGTCTAAGAGAATTGAAGAGGCTGAGGTGTGAGGTGCTAGTGATGGCTGGACACTAGTCTATCCAAATAAAAAATAGGTGAAGTGGGAAAACAGATTTTAATCTTGTGATGGAACACTGATGATTTAAGCCTATAAACCATATAAAAAGGAATTTTCAAACTTGACTATTTCTTTTAGGACATATCAGGTTTTGGATATCTGAAATGAAATACTGCAGAGTTTTGGATTTAAAAAAGCAAATACCACTGACAATCTGGAAAACAGGACTTGTGATGGTGTCTCAGTAGTGGAGATACTAAAAGACAAGATGTAATTTGATAAATGAGGTAACAGAACATTCTGAAGTACTTATAATTCAATACATAGGTTGTTATTCTGTTGATGGTAGTTACAATGTATTTTTTCACCTTTTCTTTTTTTTAACCTGATTACATGTTCTTTCCCAGAATGAAAATTTTACATTATTACATATGATAGAAAAAATATTCTTCCATAACTATAATACATTCAGAAAACATATATTTTGACTCTGAATCAAATGTCTACTACATTCAAAATTTACATAGTTTAAAATGTTTAAAAGAAAAACAGTGTGAATATTTTTCTTTAGATATCATGATATTTAGATAATTAAATTTACATTTATAGGGACTTTTGCCTTGAACTGTATAAAAGCGGATATGTCAGGGAAAAAAAAAAAAAGCCAAGGGATCCTCACAGAGATCAAAGATAGATGCATACTGACTCATATATATTATAAATTTTATATATATGACATAGATACATACAGACACATATATGTATATATATCTTACATATTTTGATAGATTTTTTATTATCTACCATGTCATACATATCATAAACGCACGTGTTCAAAACAGAAGCATTGATTTTACTCAAAATACTAAAAACATTAATCTTACAGCAATTAATGTAGGCTCATCAAGAAAAAGAAATTTGCTTCAAAAAAAAATAGGCATCTAGAAGATTTTAACTAAAATCAGAGCTGGTTTTGTTAGCAATCACCGCTCACGTGGAAAAAAAAATATAATCTATTAAGTAAAATGGAAAGAACACGGTGACTTTAAGAGCAACATAGTGGGGAGAAAAAGATAACTGAACTCAAAAATGTCAAATGACCAAAAAACAGGAAAGAATATTTTTCATGTCGACTATAAAAAAAAGATAGAAGATATTTAAAAGAAAGGGCTCACAGTTAACGGTTTGGGCTTTTTAAAAGTAAGGATATCAGAGTGCAGAATGAATTAGATAGGAATGTTACACTATCTTCATAACTAGAGATCTTTAAAATGAGTTTTGATTAAAATGTGAGATGCAAGAAAAAACTAGATATTTGCTTCTTGGCTTTGTTTTTGTGGTTCTAAAGCAGAAATTACTCATAACCCTAATAAAGGCTTTTTGGCAAAGAATACGGAATTATTTTAAAGCAGGTTCAAAGAACAAAGGACTCCATCACTGAAGACAAAGGCTTCTATTGAATGCAATGTAATAACCCCTGTACTCTTCACAGCAGCCCTCCTGTACCAAATTCAAGAACAAACTCCAATCAGTACCAGAAATAATAGAGCAATTCTAGTAAAATAGGAAATGTGTGAAATATATAGTCAATGTTTTGAGAAGTGCATATTCAAGAAAAAGTTTAATAAGTATGTTGAGGCATTAATTGGATTCACTTTTCCTTAGTGCATTTATGCCCATACATGCTTTAAAGAATAGATGTGTAATATCATAAAACCAAGGAGACATGGATCATATACATTTAAATGCAGAGACAATGATGGCATTGAAGAAGAGAAAAATTAAATTACATGAAGTGAGGCTGATAAATAAGTGTTCTTACAAATAAACAGTAAGTCCTATCACAATGGATTTTAATCAAATGAGAGCCATCTGGGATAGCAAGCTCTGATAGGCTTACTTCAACTGACCCTTATGTGACAGAGAAAGAACCTGTAAATACCCTGAACTAAAGAGATTCCAAATGTTACAACTTGTCCAATGATTAATCTGAGAATCAGGAGATCTGAATCTTATTTCCCTTTCTCCTTACAAAAAGGGAATATAATTATATAGACTCAGAGATGGTTATTTGTGGATTTGACATATGGTGAAACTGCCATGAAGGGTTTGGAGACCATTTTGGAACACTGATTTGTCCCAAACAGCTATTGGCAGATACCTATCTTCTGTCACAGGGAGACAGACTAACCCATGGTAGATTTGAGTACTGGAGTTAATTTAAGAATCACTGATATTAGAGCTTTCACCCTACTTGACTATTTCACATATTCATTCACTCACCTACCTTACTTGCCAAAAGGGAGTTCATAATCATAAAGAGATGTTTTACAAGAGTTGGGTGCCACTGAACAGGATCTAAATTATTCAGCCCTTGAGTGAGAAGTTATGCAACATCTATTTTTCAAAAGACAGCTCAAACGAATGAAAAAAACCAGAATGGGATTAATTTTAAATCCTGACTCAATGGCAGGAATTAGTGCCAGAATGTAGGTATCGAAAATACAGGAGCCTAAGAGTGGCTGTTAAATGAGCGCAAGTTGTTCAAATTCACCTTCATAATTTTGCTTTAGTCAGTGGAAATCTAGGCAGATACCCTAGAGAGTTTGAGAGAAGTGCACCAGGCTATAAGAATGACACAGAACTTACGCAACACCCATTGCTGCCTTTGCCACTGCTTAGAGCCAGAAGATATATCATATAAAACCTGAAATTACACTGGACATCTCTATGCGAATAAATACCACTCTAAGAATAAAATTTAGTCTCCATTTAAGTATCTGATATCACTTGAGATGCCTTGGGCTATCAAAAACATAGTATTAGAAACCAAAATATTTCTGGAAAGATAGCTAGTGATTTTACCTGCTTGAAAGGGGTAAGCTTACTTTTATTCATAGCTGAATATACAGAACCTTGCCCAAGATGTGTGAATCATAGGTTTAAGCTTCTTTAATCTCTGAACACAACCAAACATGCATCTTTCAATAATCTATCAATTATTTTATGTAGTAGCGTAGTCTACATAGTCAAATCTCTGCAAAATAATGTAAGATCTGTTTGGCCAATAAATTACCCTAATAAAGGGGCATTATGGTATAGCTTCACAATTAAATTACTTATAAAGGCTCAAAATGTTTTCCTGAAATGTGGCCAATTAATCTTTAAGGTGTAGCCAATGTAGCTATTTGCAAATTAGGATTCTACTGAATCAAATATGATTGGAATCCAACTCAAAGTGTTCTATTCCAGCTTTCACTAAATAATAACACAATACTGTTATATCACCTTACTGGCAGTAAGAGAAGTCACGAAATAAGGAAAAAGAGATCATTACTGCAACTGCATAAATTTTCACATTTTTTACCAGTTTCAGGTTATTTTTATGTAAGAATAATATGAAAAAAAACCCATGAAGAGAATACTATAATTGCCAGTATTGTTGAAAATATACAGTCCTGTCTTTGTGCCATATAATTTAAAAAGCAATTATATTAACACAATTAAAGGATTAAAAATTGTCCTTCTGCCTGTTAAAGGATAACCTATGACAATTCAGTAAGACTGCAGAAAAATGTCACATATCATTTTGTGGTTAAAGTTTGATGTTTTCAGTGTCTATAAGAATGATACATTTTCAGAGATTACAGCATAAGTGACACTGTGCAGCTAAACTATTTACCTCCTGTTCATCAATGATATCAATTAGCATTATCTAAGGATAGAGCTTAAATGTTTTCCTAAATAGAAATTACAGTGAGATTTTGGTGGAAATTTTCATGACATCCACATTAATAGCTCTGAATGAATTAGTAATGATCACTATTAACACAGTGAATATCAAATGTGTTGATAATGATGGGACACTTAAAGTGAAATAGGGACATAATAAATAAATTCTGACTTTATGAATTAATGTGGTGCTCATCCTAATAGCAATGATCATACATAATTCATCTGCTGTTTTCACAAGTGGAATACAGCCATTTATGATACACATGCAATATAAGTAACAGTAACGTCCTTAGACTTTATGTCCTACTTTGTTTTTATCAAACAAAGAACAGTTAGGATTCTGAAAATTGATTATTGCAGTAAATCAACTGGTTTCTCAGTAAATAAAATAGAATTATTTTTACCTTTAGCCACAAAACCAAGCCAAATGAAACGAAACAAAACAAAACAAAAGGAACTGCCCTTTTCTCTCACATAAAGATGGTGTTTCCTGGCCTCTGCTAGCTGATGGATCATATTCCTGCTGTTCACAAGACAGAAGAGTATGGTGAATTTGAGTGGGAGGAATTACTGAACTCCCCCCATAACTTGTTGGTTTGGATATCAAAAAGAAACCAGATGCATACAGAAGGAATACATCAAGTACTGTGTGGTAATCAGCCTAAAAGTATCAATAACCTTAATATATTAGTGACAGGAAAAGCTACTTTACGCTGGGGAGAAAAAAAAAAAAAAAAGTAGCCAAACAACTATGATGGTTTTTAAAATAATTCACACAGGTTGAATTTGATTTGTCTCCATCTGCGGATGATAGACATTTCTGGATAAGTCCTCATATAAGACATCATGTACCCGAGGGTAGCCAGGATGAAAAACAAAATGTAGAGGTCAGTCGCCAAGACAAGCTGCTCTGGATCTGTCCCTCTCTGCAGGTGAGGAGCAGGTCATCGTGCACAGGGGTTCTCCTGAGGCAGGGACGCACCAGGGCAATGGAGAGACCCTCTAGGAGCAGGCAGTTCTCACAGGACATGCTGATGAAGCCTGAGCATTGCCAGAACAATGGTGGCCACCTCCAAACCTACAAAACACGGCTAGTGAAGCACTAGTGACTAGGAGTGGTGCAAACAGAGCTGGCAAACAGAGCTAGCACAACAGCCAGGATGTGGCATGGCAGTTTTAGGCATTACACACAGAAGTGCATGCAGGAAGGCCATTGTCACCCTACCAGGTCAAGAGGTGAGTTCATCTGTTGTAATCATCCTCTCAGAAGGATCTTAGCTGTGCTGTCCACCCATCAGAAAGCTACATCATCTGTACTTGCCTGAATAGATGTGGCAACCCAGACAAGGCTCCCTGAAAAACATGCAGCCATCTAAAGTCTCAGAAGGCAGTGTGTGCTAGAGCCTTACAAAACCTACGAGATAAAGGGGATCCTGTATCCTTCCCCCGCTAGGCAGAAGGCAGTAGCTTAACAGATTGGAATATATAGAGGCAAACCCACGCTCAGAGTAGAAGGCAAACCCCCTCCTTGCTATCTCACTTTCTTAAATGCCTCTGTACAACAGGTATGAGTATGTGGATGTGGAAAGCCAGTCAATGGATGATGTGCATGCTGGTCCACCTACACCAGAAATGTTGCCAAGCACAGAAATGCCCACCCCTTGTATCATAACTATCTCCATGAGGAGGAAAAGACTGGTTATAGCTGTAGACAATTTCCTCTGGAGGGGAACAGAGGATCCAATATGCTGGAGAGAGTCTCTTATCAGGGTAGTCTGCTGCCTCCCTGGGGTCCTGAAAAAGGATGTCACTAGGAAAGTTCCTAGCCTGGTACAGCCCTTGGACTACTACCCATTACTGTTGTACCATGCAGGTGATGATGAAACTGCAACACATAGTCCAAAGGCACTCAAAAGAGATTTCAGAGCCTTGGGAGAGTTGGTAAGGAAATCTGGAACACAGGTTATTTTTTCCTCTCTCCTTCCAGTTGTAGGCAGCAGCATTAAAGGACACAGATGCACAGAATCTATTAATACTTGGGTCTGCAGCTGGTATTGTTATGACAATTCTGGGGTTTTTTTTAATAATAAGATGGCCCACACAGCACCACATTTGTTGTGATTCATCTTTCTCAAAGACGAAAGAGGGTTTTTCCTCATGAGCTAGCAGGGGTCATTGACAGAGCTATAAACTAGGCTTAAAAGGGAAGAGGGAAAACATCAGGATTGCCTATGGCAAGAATGGGATGACACACCAAGGTCAGAGGGACAGAGTGATACTGAGGGCGATACCGAGGGCCCTTAGCCTGTTGCTCTGAGATGTACTGGATATATCGGTGGACACTTGAAGACTTACAGAGATGAGCCAGGGCTCCAGAAATGGTAAGAGCTAACGGAAACACTGGTGAAATACCTCAAAGTAATCAGGGGTGTTCCTCTAAGGAACGGGTGGATGAAGTGCTTAGGGGCATGGTTTAGGGAGTGTTAGGAATGGTTGGACCGGTGGGTCCTTTCCAACCTGGTGATTCTATGATTCTGTGATTCTAAAACACACAACCAACTGCCCAGCTGAAAAGCCTTTACACCAATGCCCACAGCATAGGCAAAAGCCACTGTGCTGCTAGAAAGCTTTGATGTTTTACTCACATTTTAGGGAGACTGAGATAAGGCTAATATATGTGTTTTCAAAATTTATTTCAACTAATTTCTCCTTAATTTTGGACTCAATTCGTGTAAAGGACTTGCTTTTCAGAATAAGTGTAATACACTTAAAATACCTAAGGGAAAGTAGAGGGAATTAAATAATAGAAAAAACCCAAAGCCAGAACATTTGTTCTTGAAAGTGGCAATGTTTTCTAGATAATTACTGTCAGTAGCCTTATAAATAACATGAGTTTACCATTTAAGCACACAAAGTAAGACATTTAGCTCTTGTTAAACGTAATTGGATATACCGTGTTGATTCTATTTTGTAGTCATTATTCCAGTAAAAGAGTTTTAACTGGATGTCAATTAAAGGTCAAATCTTGTTCCCAGTGAATTCAATGAAAGTTTAATCCTTAATTTCAGCAGCACTAGCATTTCATTTAATGGGTTATATGCTAGTATAGATAATATAAACCTAATAAAATATTACTACATGGTAAACCTATACTGCTTTTAAAATTAAGATCTGCAAATGTTTTTCCGGATAGTCTCATTTGAAATTACCTCAATATTATGGAAACGATCTGAAGATAGTTTTTTATCTTTGTATTTGAATTTGAATTCTTCAATAATGTTTGATTTCAGAACTATAACAATTCAGAAGATTCGTATCAGCCTCTATCTTGGTAAGGTTTTTGCTTTCTTAAGAAAAACAGATGGTTTCTGGAAGAAATAAAAAAAAAAATAGTAGGGAACAAAATAAATATAAAATCAATTGCATTTCAACTCCTGTTTCTTCCTGTTGTAGTTTGAAGTAAATTAGTCGGTTTTGTGACTAACTCGGTTGCTGTAAGTAACTTTCTCTGAAAGTTAACTGCATGGTTTTGAGACAGTGTTCTTCTCTGAAGTGATAACGCAGGACATTTGTATGCAAAAAGGCCAGTGCTTATACTTAACCAAGGAGTAGGTAGGGTAGGTGACCCTAAACTGACTGACAGAGAATTCCATCCCATATACGTCATACTTGTCATAAGACTGAGAGATCACGAGAGTCTAGCTCTCTTCTGCAATGGCCAAAGTCCAGCGAGGACCTCATTTGTCTGGTCATTCCTGATCCTGGATCCGTGCATTCCTGAATCTAGTTCCTGAGTCCAGCTCCCTTCTAGCCATGAAACCATTCCCTTGTTTCTGCTCTGCAGCATTTGTGATGATGTAAGTCTTTATTGTCTCATTTCCCTCTCTTTTTTTCCTGTAGTGGTGGTGGGGAGGATTTTGGAGGCTCAACTGCATGGCTTTAGCTGCCAAGTTTGGCTGGGTGGGGCTAAACTGTGACACAGTCACTAGCTTTTTACTGGAAAAGATTAAAGAAACGTTACGATTGTCTGTTTCTCCAGAAATGTAAGTCTAAAAAGAGCACTACGGTCATCATTACAATGCCTGAATTGGTGTTGTTTGTGTGAGCACTTGGGAGAATCTTAAAAAAACAGAAGAGTCTATGTACTTAGAGGTTCTGCATTACATGCATGCTATCCTTGTACTATGACTCTCACAGAGCATGGGATTTATAATCCTCTACAGAAGTGTGTACAGCTGTGCACCTCAGATGCATGACACAGCTAGCATCTGACTGACCACCTATTGTATACCGACCAGCAGAGCCCCTTTTCAAAATCAGAGTCCAGAATTTTGAGGTCCATGGCTGCATCTACAGTGCTAAATGAAACCAGTCCATAAAGTGTCTCTTTCTCCAAGACAAAGCCGTACCCCCAAATTACTCAGTGACAGCCCATCTACTGAAGACTGAGTGTGTCCAGGTCACCTAACACATAGTTTTGAATCTCTTCTCGGACATTTTAATGGCCTGTGGTATTAAGACATGACAATTATTTCTTGTGAGGTGTGATTTATTTATTTTTTCTTCTCTTTCCATTACTAAGTGTGGGAACAGTATCAGAGCTGCATGGCAATTATCTGTGTGAAGCCATCACAACTTAATTTCAGGAAATTCAGGAGATATTTCAGCAGGGGAGCATAGACAAAACAAAGTGACATAATATTAGTATGTAACAAAAATGTTCTTCTGAAAATAAGTATTTAGAATATCATGACAAAACAAAACTGTAAACAGGATAGTACCTAGAAACTTTTTTCTATCACTTTTACTTACATAATGAATGCCGTTGATTTAATAAAACTTCAGCTACCAACTTTATGACAGTTGTAAATGCCAATAAACTGTGTCTTGGTATGCTTACAAGTGTACTTGAAAATGTATATCATATTTTTCAGAAGTTCAGGAAAAGCATAATTCACTTTGATAAGAACAGGATCTTGAAGTTCTCAGACAGTTCTGTTTAGAAGCACGTGAAGGATTTATGTGCTGTAAGTCATCTTTGTTAGAAAGTTTTGATGTCTGTTTCTCTCTAACATGAAAACAGACTTGAAGTTTGGGGGATCTAAAAAACAAAAGAAGACCTGCACTAGGAATTTCATACATGTCCTAATGTAGGTACCTTTGCTAGATCAAACTATTAACACAGACAAACAGCAAGATTCAGTGACTGTAATTGTAATTGAGAGGAACAAAGCTTTCTTCGAGAAACTAAATAACACAGAAGAATTGAAATTAGGAGACCCTGGAGAAAGGATGAAGATAAACACCAAAGTTTCTGACCTACTCATTGAATCTTCTGTTGCTGATTTTTGTAGATGGATTTTTCAGGACCAAACAGGTTGATAAACAGCAAAGACAGGTGTGTATGGAAGAAAATATAAATTGTCAGAGCAGTAAGGGAAAGAGTTGGCAGGAAAGGACTTGATCTTACATAGTACTTTTCCAAGTCAGGCTTACTGCAGTTAAAGTATGTAGGTATGAACTTTTGAAACATTTCTTTAGAACATAAATACAACAGAAATAACAGACAGAAGAGAATATGGTCGCATGAAAGAGCACTGTAATCATAAAACAAGGAAGTTAAGAAATAATAGCTGACATTGCATAAATTATTGCTTACTTCTAGAGATGTTCATATAATACAAATCAGTGAACTGGTTTCCACTACTTCATGGCTCCTATTGAGCTGAACTGATACAAGTGACAATGATTCACTGTCAGAGTCAAAAAAAACCTTTGAGAAACAGTATAGGTATTTTGCTAAGGTGAATATCAGATACTGCAGTTCAGATATTTGAACACTATATACAAGCTAATGCAGAATCAAAAGCAAAACACTCTTCCCCATAATTCTGTGATCACAGCTGTCTTCCATTCTCTGTAGATATACCTTTAGTTTTAAAAAACAAGGTTAATCACAAAGAAGGATAAAATAATAACTTAGATTATTATCAGTAGGACAACTTGGATTTAAAGGCTTATCAGTACTCATAAGAAGAAACTATTCTTATCTGAATTTGTCAATGGTAATGGAATGTGTGATTGAGATTAGTATAATTTAAGCACCAAGATTCAAATGTTTCTCTGGACAATATTAACTGCAGCTTAAAAGTGTAAGGCTCTGTGTATCACTTTCTGAGTTCAGAAATTCTCAGTTCAATGACTTTGATTTAATCTAAGGTGTTGATTTTGCTGTAGCTAATAGTATAATAAAATAACAATCCCTCACTACTGGCTGTTTTCAACAAGGGCAAACTAAAAAAATGGTTAACATGAGAAGTTATCATTATCAGTTACAATAAAATTTACTCCTAATTCTTCCTTGATATTAACCCCTCTGAAGTGCTCATTTCCTTAGAAAGATCAAAAAGAGAATAACAAATATGGAAATAAATCTGGGAAAGAGTTCTGCATAGAAATTAAAACAATAATATGTCAACTGGGAAATAAGTAGCAGGAGAAAGACGGGATGATGTTTTATCAAGAAACTGAAGAAGGAAATATCAAATGTAACTATAAGCATATAAAATACCTTCTACTGTGTTAGACAAGATATGTGCTTGGTAAATCATTCAAATTTAAATGGCTAAGATAGGTAATTTTCTGACAAAAACATGGAATCCTGTATTTTACAAGCTTATGATGTTATTAAACTGCACTTTGCACAAGATTTGCAGATAAGAAAAAACAAGCAAATGTATTTCTATCAAAATGAGAGCTTAAACACTACAATTGAAACAAGGATTCACTTTTTATCTTCGCACAAAAATTGTCTTATGAAACTATACCTAAATATCTTTCACCTTAAAGTATGGCATGGAAAGAAGGTGTATGTACCAGCCAGCACATTGCTAAGATGGATTTTGCTCATGAATCTCGCATGGAATTTCTTCTGAAGCTAAGTTTCGAAATTTCTTGTAAAGTGCTATCGTAACTCATATGAAATGAAAAATAAAATTTACTTTGTTATTTACTTTGTTTCTTTTATAATGAAGTCACAAAGGGCTCCAGCAACTCTGTCTGACTGAATTTGAATAATCCAACCAGTCCAATCATTACATTTATTACCTTGTAAACATTCACAACAAGACACATGTTCATAAATTTAAAAAAATTGTGTAGTATCTGAAGTTGGAACTTTGCTCAAACCAGGCCATAAAATTTTTATCAGTTACTCACACTGTCGAGGTCTGATGAGCCCTCTCACAGTTTGACTCAATAAGAGATATTGCAATAGAAAATAACACAAAGTATTCATTGTGCGCTTCAGATAATTTGTGCTCTATCATCTTGATTTTCTGTGAATACAACATTTTACATAGTCTGCTGCACATATAACTGCAAAACTACTTGATTGCTCATGGTCCTCTTTGTGGCTGTATGTGAAAGTAATATTTTTAAAGTTACTTTTAGTTTTCCTCTTTAGGTGGTATGGGAACAGATTAATATCTGTGAAGTTAATTTAAATGCAGACTTAGGAGTCTAAATGCTCCTTGGTTCTGTCCTCTTTACAGCATTACTTATGTCCTGAGGCAATTGTTTAGTATTTAAGGTGTTCTTTCTTAAATACCTATGCTAAGAAGTACTTCAGGCTAAGCATATATTGACTTCTTTCTCACATAAGCTCTTTCTTTCTAGAATTTTTGGGAAACGTGTTCTCTACGTATTATACATTTAATTTATTTAAATTCTAGAATAACCTGTTGGGTTTAGACACATTTCACATGGAACTCCGAGTTGGTTCTGTACCTTTTTTAGAAGAAAAATTACTAGCCAAAATTCTAGTTTTATAAAAAGTCCTTCACTTAGGCTTTTCAGCCAAATTTTAATTAATAAATATGCTGACTATATTTAAACATTTAATTATTTTTTTAACTTTTAAAATATTAATATCTAATTTGATACAAATTTTCAGTTCACACTTTATTTTTTATTATATGTGGTAGCATGAAGTAAAGAGTATTCTGGCAAAAATTAATTTTCATTTAGCAAAATAAAAAAGCCAATCTCTAAAAAATTAAGATTTCTACAAATATTAAATGTGTCAAATGATTCAAAGACTGACATTTCATTGTTCACTAGCAAACATTTACCAGGCATGCCTGTGAAAGTGAATTCAAGGTTCTGGGCACAACATTAATAACCAGAAAAACTATTTCTTCTTGACATGTAAGTAATTTTTATCTTTAAAATATCCCTTATTCCAGTAGATTGAACTAGAATTGTTATAATAGTGAATTTTGAATTTAGCAGGTAAAGATTAAAATGCTTGTCATGATTCATACTCAAAAGTAAAATGATAGCCAGAACCAAGTACATTCACAAACTTCATCAGATCACTAATGTTAATTATGCATAAACTGTTAAAATAGATGTCAACACTGCACATGACAATAAAACAAAAGAACACGTTACTTCATCTAGGTCCATTATGAAAGCTATTTTCATATCCCAAAGGTCTTGAAACACCATATTATCTTAAATATTAATTTAAAAAATTCTTTAATTTGATCCATATTGTTTTGAAAACTATGTTTATTTCATGACAACCTGTAAATAACCCTGTGAATTCATTATTCCTCAAATACAAATAAATGAAAGGTGGATTTCAAAACCATTGTTAATTGCTCCAATGATATTTTAAATAATGATTTTTAAGTCCTTAGGGGAAAAAATATTTTTCCTTTATGTTCACACTATTCCTAAAAAATGAATGAAATCAGAAAATGATGAACAGTATTCTGAACATTTTTGTTTTACATTACAACTCTATACTCTGAACTCATCCTGAACATCATGATACCACTTATGCCTAAGTACTAATTTCAGTTCCTGTTAGTGCCTAACCCTAAACATTATTCTCCAAGTTCATTTTAAATATTTTAGTTTATTAAATACAATAAACTTTTCACCAAACAGTCCTCCTGCCTCAGGGGATGGGCTTTTTTCTCTCGTTAAAGTAGTTGGGTTTTTATGTAACATTTGTATGGAATACTTCTGTCTTGACCTCTTAAACTTATAATTACAGATTTTTTGTTCATTAGGTTGGTTCAATGTCATCTTTCTTCCCTAACTGATCTTTACTCCAATAAAACAATATTTTTCTTGGATTTGTGTTTAAATTGCATAACTTACTGATGGAGACTCATGGAAATATCTAGAAACATATAAGAAAGAATAATCCAACAAGGGCTATTGAATACAAACATGCAGATGTAAAACTTGGCTGAAACAATCCTGATCTGTGGATTAGTGGAGTGAGGAGAGAATCCTGGAGGATTCTGAAGAACAGATTACAATATATTTGCTGTGGTTTTCTACATTTTCTCTACTCAACTCATACTGTCAGAGACAGAATACTGGTATAGATTAACTTTGTCCTGAGCTTCTAGTATTGGCATTATGTATACTAATTACAGAGGTGATGAAGGTGTTCAAGATATGTACAACATCCTGGAAATAAATTTTTTTGTACATCCTGGGAGAGGATTGGAGGACACCCTCAAACATGGTCAGAGGCTAGATCTCCCTCCCTAAGTTGAGACACAGATGGAAATGGACTCAGTACAGTGAAAACAAATGTAAGGGGTGATCTAAAAGCAGTTTACTACCATGAATGGGAGATGATGGATCTAAATATTTTAAGCCTCGACAGATGATATAAAAAGGGACAAAACCCATAAAAAGTATCTTTGAACGATCTGATTTTCAACTAGGACATAAGGTTGGCTTCACAAAGAAGGTTGGAGCAGATGATCTCTTTTCCAATTACACTGGTACTTTTCCTATATTTAAAAGAAAGATGGAGTAGGCTTAAAAGAATGTTTTCTAAGCATTCTCCATTTTTCTGAAATAGAGATCAATAAACTAATCAGAATAGAACTCCATTTCTCTCTACCCATTAAATCATGAATCTTTAGTAATTAAAGGGATTATAATTAATTAATTAATTAAAACTCACATGATTTTATGGGATCTTACATGCAACCTTCGATTACTTTCCTTAGGCAATACTAAATTTCATACTTTATAAAAATGTTTGCAACTTTTGGAGGAATAATATAGCTAGTGAAGAACATCAAAAAACTTTCCAGGTCCAAAAATTCAGCTAGCAAAATGTCTTCTCCTGATGCAGTTGTAGCATTGGTAACTATAACTGATATCCAAGAAACAGTAAAAACACAGGTCACCATATAGAGAAAACATTTTTGTTGCAATCTTCCAGCTTTCACCAGCTTGTTCTTAAGGACTAAAGGAAAACAAACATGAAGATATTTTTGTTTACGCAGTAAATTAGAATCACCTTCTCCTACTAATCTGAAAAGCTCAAATTTTAATGCCACAGTTCCTGTTCTGGAGAAATATGCAATTTACCCTTAGAACAGATGATCAGTCCAAGTCCCATTCTCCAATACACATCCAAAATAAAAGGACTGATTTTGTTTAAATGTACAGAGATAACTCCTATTAAACTAAGTTCTTTCTTCACCATTAAATAAGGTTGAAACTTGTTATTTAACTTAAATAATATTTAACTGGTTTTAGTACACAATTACAAGACTTTTTAGATAGTCACACATATATATGCTCACATACACATATACAAATATATATATTTATCTCCTACAAATTTCCTGGAACAAATGTACACAGGGTACTTTTTATGAACTTGTAAAAATGGAACAGATGTCACGTCATGGAGCAGTGTATGATATGTAGGAATGATGTGTAGGAAATATCTAAGTCAAAATTTTAGCAAAATGAAATCATAGACTCATAGAATGGTTTAGATTAGAAACCTTTCTTCACAGTAAAGGTGATCCAGCCCCCTGATCATTTTCATAGCCCTCCTCTACTTCAAACTCACTTAGTATATCTAAATTCTTGGCTTGTTCTCACTGATTTACCTGTTCTAACTGCCTCTGGGAGCCTTGGGAGATGTACAATAGAGGGAAGTGAGACAACAAGAGGAACACTTTAGAGAAATCAATACTTAGTAAAGGGTGAGTTTCCCCAGATTACAAGGAGGGGCTTGTGACTAATCGTTTTACTCTCTACAAGAAGCTACAAATTTGTGGCTTCAGACACAAAAATGTAGTCCATGTAGAGGGGCAAAAGTTGACCTTTGCTATGAAAGTTTTACAAAGTTCATTAATATTTTTCAGATAATTTTAATCAAAAAAAACCCTGTAAATAAAGATCTGCTTCAAATGGTGTAGACATTTTAAGAAACAGCTGACAGCATAAAACTATATTTTATGTTTTCAAACCTAATACTGTGATGGCATAATCCTTTATTAAACTACCAGAGGAACATCCTCTAGCAAAAGCTACAAAGCTTACAGGGGAAAAAAAAATAGTGGGTCAATGTTTCCTATTAATATATTGCTGCCAGCCATTTTGAATAAGAGTTTTGATGGAAAAAGATGACTTTTAAAGCTAGACTTGACTCCACATAAATAGATATATTCTTAGAATATTCTAAATAAAGTAGCACTTCAGTACTGCTTAAAATTTTAAAATACTACCTACTACATTGTAATTTCTTGCTTTGCTGAAAGTGCTGAAAGAAATCTCCTATTCTGTTAGTAAGTCCTTCTTTAGTTTAGTATTTACTAATCATGTCAAACAAGAAAAAAATCATATGAAATTTCTGTTAAAGTTCTGCTTCTTCAGGAAAACATCAAAGACTTTTTATAAAAGCTCTGTCCCAGAAAGTAGGAAAGCTGACTGCCCCTGCCCAGGCTTAAGAAGGGCTATATAAACCAGACTTATTTTTCACCCCCCAACTTCAATCTAAGAGAATCTCTCAATCTGTATTTTCTCTGTGTGGACTCAGTTGTGATACTGAATAGAAGTTCTCTGCGTATGGATAACTGACAGTTCTGTGGATGTTCTGGGAGAAACTGCTGCTAGTTTATCAGTTCCTTTCTTCCTTTTTGTGGTGTTGGATGTGGCATTGACCTCATAGAACCGTATCTTGTTAGTCAGAAATCACACAGCCTACGGGTATGTAGAAAAAATTGAGCTTTACAGACCGGCGCAGCCAGAGGAACTTTGTGTTATTATTTGATAATTAATTAATTTGCTTGTTTAGGCTTTTCTTTAAGCCCTAAAAAAAATAGCAATATTCATTTTACAAAATACATAAATTCATTTTATTGCAAGCATTTGGGGAGGGGGGAAAGCATCTTTTCCAATAAATACTTCATGTCAATTAAATCTATCCATTACTGTGGGGTTTGTCAATTCTTATAAGAATAAAAACAGCTTAAATTCCTTAAAATAAACAGGAGATCAGTAGCTCAGTTCCGTGTTGGGTCAGGGTGAAGAGTAAAAATAATATCTAGTTAAGTGGAGGCTTAGCTGGGCATAAATCCTTCAGGGACATGATATCCACTGGAGAGAAAACCTTGAGAGAAAGGCTAAACAGAAGGAAACAGCTTGAAGAACTGGATTACCCAGAACACACTCAAATTATAGGCACATCTGTTGTAGGCAGTTGATTTATTATGATAATTTATGCTCTTAATCTTTTTGTAAATATGCCTAGAAACAATTCAATGAATACATAGTAACATACTGGGGGGGAAAAAATCATCTGTATAGGTGTGAAAGAAAGAATTCAGTTCCATTTCAGTTCTTTAGGCAACCAGCCATCACTACTTTCTGTAGCACTCCCAGGTACTGGGTTTTTTGGATTTACATGAATGGAGGATGAGCAGTAAGGATGCAATGTATAAATTAGCATTCTGTGACAACAGTATTCTAGTCCCTATGTAAATTTTAGTTTGTCCCTAGTATGTCTGTAATATATAGCTATATGTGTGTGTGCACCTATATATATATGTATGTCTCTTCCTTTCTAAAATAAAGAAAAAATAATAATTGATGGTAGAATGAAAAAAATTTCAAATATCAAGTCATTATTATTCTACAATGGAGAAAGTGCTTACCAGTGCATATTTTATGATCCTGCACATTAATTCTGTTATTCAGAAATGCTGAGGTTATATTCCAGATAAAATATAACTCTTCCTATTTTGCACCCTAATTAAGGACAGATTTGAATTCACCTTGCAAAACGCATTAGCATTCTGACTTGGAGGTACAGGTCAAATGTAAGTTACCTGACAATTATAAGTGAGAGTCCAGAAAGTGCCAGCTTAAAGTGCCTGGAGACTATTTTTTGTTGACCTCATTAGGAATATTTTAAATGAATGCATAAACATGAAGAAAAATTTGGAAAAGCTTCTTACTTTAAGTTTTCAATTAATAAGTTGTGTTGATAATGTCTTGGTCAGAAACACTGGAAAACAAGAAACTTTTTAAAAATTAAATAAATTAATTATATGATAAAATAGAAGCACCACATATTTTATATTACATTTTCAGTGATAAAACATAATTAATTCCTAATGTTATGCAGTGGCCATAAGTGGGAGGGTAAAAGCATGTGTCTTTCCAAACTTAGCAAGAGGAGGGTTATATAGATACAGGCTTATTTTATAGAGTTATGGCATTTTAATTTTATACATATTCATATATATATATATATATATAGTGAGACATTTGCTTTCCATTTTACACACTATTAGTAAGTTTTTCCAGCTGAAGAGGTTTTTGCCTTGCCTTTCTTTGCCTTGTATTTCCCTTGCCTTGACTCCTGTTTTGCCTCTTTCCATGCCTCTTGCCTTACCTTTTCCACTGAAGTCCTGTTAATTGTGTTTTTTTCTGGTACTGAATTATCAAAATTACAGAAGGTAGTATACCAAGTATGATGTAGTTTCTCAAATAATTAGTGTGAATATACCAATCCTTTTGAGCCAAAATAGGTCTAGGGTAGAGATCTTTGGACAATAATTGACAAACGGGATCCTGTCGAGTTTCTGAACTCAAGTAAATGAAAAGTTTATGTTTATATCATCAAAACTAATAAAAATAAGATTAAGCCAACTACCATTGTGATTGTTAATTGTTGCTGTTTTGATATCACGAGGAATAAAATTAATTTGAGGCTAATAGAAAATATCTAAGCTACAAGGGAAATATGATTGTCCTTGTCTCACACTCATCTTACTTGTTATCAACTTCTGACTTACTTGTTTCTCACTTTGAAAAACAGGCAAGGATAAGTTATAAAAACTCTAATAAAACCTACATACTTCTTTAGAAGAGAAATCTGTAAAAGGCACAACTGAGGAATTACTGAATAAAGTGAATAAATAATAAAAAAATCAGAGGTGGAGTACATGTTAGAGATCATTATAGCTATGAACTAAGTGGATCTTTGGTCCAATTTAGCATGGTTTTATGACCATTTAAGTGTAAAGTTTGATCAGAAATTTCAGTAGAAATTGTATCTTACCTAAATATAACTTTCCTAGGAAAGGCGAACTCCCTGTTCTTTCCATGTAAACATCTTTCCAGTGTTATAAACTGTGAACTATAAGCATTCTGTTATAATCTGTAATAGCTGTGATAATATTAACAAAAATAATAGTATTTTTAAATGCAGTTTTGCAAACGATGTCTCAAAACTAGCATGGTTTTATTTTGTGGACTACGCTCTTAATACTTTTGAGGAATTATGCGATATCTCTAGATTAGCTACCCTTGTCCTTGTGGGTGGTATTGATGTCCCAGACACCAACTGGCAATACCACACAGCAGACGCAAATAGGTACAGGAAATTCTGAAGCATGTTGAAGGTAAATTCTTGGTGCAGGTACTAAGAAAGATGTCCTCCTAGGTTTGTGGTGTGACTTATGGGTGAAGTAGTGAAGCAAAAGGAAGGTCAGAGATAACATTAGTTTCTTACTTGATAAGATAGGTCACCTCACAAATGGGGACATACACAAAGCAGAGACATTTAATGCCTTCTTCATCTCTGCTTTTAACTTCAATGGTGGCCGCTTCGATGCCTGTAGCCCTGTGTTGGAGGACCATCACTGGGGAAATTATGAACTCCCGGGTGATTCTGAAGTTGTTTGAGACTTGCTGCTCAGGACAGATGCATATAAACCTATGGGGCCTGGTGGGATTCATAACCCAGCATACCGAAATACCTGGCCAATTTATCACAAGACCTCTCTATGTTATTTTTCAGTGGTCTAAGATGTCCGGAGAGGTTTCACTCAACTGGAACCCAGTTTTCAAGAAGGGTGAGAAGAAAGATTCTGGTAATTACAGACCTGTCAGTCTCACTTCAATGCTTGGCAAAATTATGTAGGAGGTTTTTCTGGAAGTTATTGAAAAACACTTAGGAGACAGTGCAGTCATTGGTCATAGGAAGCAGGGGTTCACAAGGGACAAGTCCTGTTTAATCAACTTAATTTCCATCTCGTTGACAAAGGGAAGCCAGTAGAAATGTTGTGGCATTTTCTTACTTTAACAAAGATTTTGGTGCTGTCTGTCACAGTATCCTTCTGGACAAAATGTCCAGAAATGAAAATGTATGCCACAGTTAGATAAGTCCATAATCTGTTGGGAGAGAAACTGGCTGACAAGTCGGGCTCAAAGGTTTATAGTAAACCTGGTTAGATAAGGCTGGTGGCCACTCATCAGTCAGGAACCCCTAGAGCTCAGTTTTAGTGCCTCTGCTCTTTAATGTTTTTTTAAATTATCTGGGTGCAGGAATAAAATGTATATTAAATAAGTTTGCTGATGATACTAATCTAAGAGGAACTGTGGACTCCCTTTAGGGCAGAGAGACCTTATGGGGAGATCTGGATAGTCTAGACAACTGGCAAATTGCCAACTCTATTAAATTTAACAAGACAAAATGCCAAATTCTTCACTTGTGATGGGGCAATCATAGAATCAAAGAGTCTGTTTGTTTGGAAGAGACCATTAAAGGTCATCTAGTCCAACTGCCCTGCCACGAGAAGGGATATCTTCGAACTACATCAGGCTACTCAGAGCCCCATCCTGTTTCCAGAGACTGAGCATCTACCACCTCTCTGGGTAACTTGTTTCACTCTTTCACCATCCTCATCGTAAAAAATTCCTTCCTACTCTGAATCTACCCTCTTTTAGTTTAAAAACATTACCTCTTGTCCTATTGTAACAGGCCTCACTAAAAGCTTTGTCCCCATCTTTCTTGTAACCCCCCCTTTAAGTACTTGAAGCCCACAATAGGGTATCCCCAGAGCCTTGTCTTCTTCAGGCTGAACAAAGTCTCTCAGCCCTTCTTAACAGGAGACATGTTTCATCTCTCTGATAATTTTTATGTCCCTCCTGTGGACCTGCTCCAACAGATCAATGTCTTTCCTGTTCTGAGGTCTCCAGAACTGGACACAACACTCTACGTTGGGTTTCACCTGAGTAGAGGGTCAGAATCACCTCTCTTGACCTGCTGATCACATTTCTTTTTATGCAGCAGCCCAGGATATGGTTAGTTTTCTGGTCTGTGAATGCACATTGTTTGCTCATGTCCAGTTTTTCATCCACTAGTGCACCCAATTCCTTCTCAGCAGGACTGTTCTTAATCACTTCGTTGCCCAGCCTGTAATGATACTGAGGATTACCCCAGTACGGGTGCAGGACATTGCACATGGCCTTGGTAAACTTGTCAGTCATACCACTCAGATCGCTGTGATCTGCAGACTTACTAAGAGTGCACTAGTTCTCACTGTCTGTGTCAGTGACAAAGCTATTAAGTAGCACCAGTCCGTATATGGACCCTTGAGAAACATCATCTGCCACCAGGCTCCATCTGGACATCCAGCTGTTGAACACTACCCTCTGCATGAGATCATCCAAACAAATGACATCCGTAGCTCTTCCCTTGTCCACTAGTGTAGTCACTCCATCCTGGAAGGCCAGTAGGTTGGTCAGGCAGGACTTGCACTTGGTGATGGCATGCTGGCAGTGTGAAGTCACCTTCTTGTTCTCCATGTGCCTTAGCATAGCTTTTAGCAGGATCTGTTCCATTATCTTCCCAGGCACAGAGGTAAGATTGACAGGCTGGCATTTTCTGGGTCATCCTTTCTACCCTGTTTAAAAATTAAAACAATATTTCCCTTTTTACATTTGCACAGGACTTCCTGGTTATACACTCAAAATTTGGAATGAGAGGCTGTAGATCAGTCTGGTGGAAATAGATCTTTGGGTTTGGG
This sequence comes from Cuculus canorus, assembly GCF_017976375.1. NCBI lineage: Eukaryota > Metazoa > Chordata > Aves > Cuculiformes > Cuculidae > Cuculus > Cuculus canorus. Next base: position 55,304,454 of record NC_071401.1, read on the forward strand.
ATGATGGCCAATTGAATATGTCTGCACAGTGTGCCTTGGTAGCCAAAAGAGCCAACTGTGTCCTGGGGTGCATGAAGCACAGGATAGCTAACCAGTTGAGGGAGGTAATTTTCCCACTCTACACTGCATTTGTGTGTTCCCCACCCCCACCCCCTCAGGTATAGGGTGCAGCTTGGGCTCCTCAATATAAGAAAGAAATCAAATTATTTGAATGTGTCCAGAGAAGCAACAAAGACTGGAAAAATCTTGAGGTCAAAACTTATGAGGAGCTCCTAAGTTCACTTGTCTTGTTCGGTTTGGAGAAGGCTGAGAGTGACCTCACCATAGTCTGTACTTCCTCTCTGGGAAACCTATCCCGGTGCTCTGTAACCCTCAGACTAGAAAAGTTTTTCCTGCTGTTCTTAAGGTGGACCAATTCCAGAGCTTACAGGGTTGGTTGGGTTTTTTTTTTGTTAGTTTTTGTATTTTATGTGCTTGAAAATGCATGTCACAATTTAGTTTATATGCAAAATAATCACATGTTTTTTTTAATTTATCCCTAATAGTGTAGGATAGCAATTGTCTTTTTAGGAGAGTAAATTTGAAAACAAGACTGAAAAAGTGGTTTGAAACGGACAACATATGAAGACAAAAGTAGCTGAAAAACTTTCTAGACTGACAGTTTTAACCTGAGATGAGTAGCTCAGGAGGGTTCAACATTAAGCTCTGCAGGTGTTTATGCCTCAGATATCTTTTCTCATATTAAAGGGAGTTCTCCTTCACATCTTTACTATCAGGGTATTCTTAAGACTTCATGAGATTATGTGTGATTCCCACTGCTTTGCAAATTCTAATTACCTCGTCAGGATTAATACTAGATTGTGAAACAGTTTCCACAAAGATTTTGTCTCGCCTCTGACGAGGGACATAGTGCATAGTTTCCTCAGTGCAATGCTGACTGCAAAACTTTAAATAATTACAAACATACTTCACTTTTATGTATACTCTCTAAACAGTTAATGTGTTTAAACTTTTACATAGAGTGTATATTGCATTTCTGTAATGCGGTGTTAGAGTAAGATTCTGCTGCCCAAGTTAACTTAAAATTATCAGAATTATCAACAGTTTTATCATTTATATTTTTAGAAATAAAGCTAGTTTTAGGTATACCCCTCTTGGGTATATCAGTTCAGCCCTCTTTAAAGCTTTCCTGGTTGTTGTTCTTTATTATTTGGTTTTCTTTTGTTGGTTTAACTTTGTTTTCTTTCTCCGGAGAACTTTGGATACTATAACACTCTCTTTTCTTTTCCTCTGGGTAATTGTCTTACTTCTTCTGTAGCAGACATTGCTGAGATGATAATGACTAGTCTATACCATAGAGGCCAGTGAGACTCTGTTTGATTCAGTAGTACTCAAAGTGAAACACTGCAGTTAACACTTGTTCTTCATCTCTGCTTCCTGAGGACAGGTCAGTATGTTCAAGGTTGTAATTTCCTTTAATAGAGAACAGTTACCAACAGAGAAAAATCTTACTAGTTTTAAAAATCAGAAAGCAATTATAAGCATTGCAGGGTCATAAATTTTAAGACAAGTACCTGTCTACAAAAGCTAAAATTTCAATGTGAAAGGCATTGTGTAATTTATTGGTCTGAAATGTGAAGATGAAATAATTCTTTAGATACTTTTTTTTTTTTTTTTAATCTATATATCCCTGACAGTAGCTCAAAACTAATGGTATAGCTATTTAGAACTCTGTTCTTCTGTGCATGCACAAACCACTAATTTCTCAGGAGGAAAGCAGTGACAATAATGACCTTGTGTACCAACTGCTTTCTATCCAGTAAGGTAAATTAACTTCTTTTAGCTGCCAAGGCAGTTTATGCACTTAAGAGAAAAAATGAAGTGACTAATATTTCACTTGTGAAACACAAAGTGTATATACTGCTCAGAGCTAACAAAAGATATCCAAAATGCATTCAGATATACTAGCAAGTTCCCCATACAGGAACTGAACCTGTAAATTCAGAATATGATTATTGACTGTTAATGATTTATTGAGTTTCTAAAATTAGTTCACTTTAAACATCCTGTTCCTGCTGTGATTTTACTACTGATATCCCCTTAAGTTTCCTAAGTTACTTAATTATTATTATTCTTGGTTTTATTTCCTGAAGAGGTTCATATTTCTGAGAAATTTAGGGAACTCCATGTAATCAGTGTCCTAGGTTGCATGTGAGTCTTCTACTAACAGATGTACTGTGCTGATTAGTCAAATTATTCAACTAGAAGTACTCATAGAAAAGATGTTAAGTTAGCCAATATCCCAAAATACAACTTAATAAAATCTGTCAAGGAGAGGGCAGGTGAACTATCAAGTGTCGGAGACTGAGAACAGGGAGCAGCACAGCCATGAATACAAAGCAGAAATTCTGTCTTGTACACAACTGACTTTCAAATAAATGTAAGAATTCAACATGCTAAGATGTTTGATGGCAGTGAGCCATGCCAATATAAGTACTAAATGTCAAAAATAAAGAAGGCAGGTGAAAAAGCTGTACAGCATATTGGATCAAAACATTGTGATAGATCCTCCTTGAAGAAATATTTTTGACTACTTGAAATACAAAAAACAATTCCCTAAACCCTTTAATAGTGTAAGAAGTGCCACTTTTAATTACACTAAGTACACAAACCCCATTTTAGTAAAAATCATAAGTATGGAATACAAAACATGTTTGTTTTTTTTTATGAAAACAAACAATTAAATCAGCAATCCCTCCTTGGAAGGGCACCTCCCTCCTCAAAACTACACAACCCAACAGAGGAATGCCACAGCAGTTTAAGATTAGGTAAGAACAGGCACAGCAACATACAATCATCTGGATTACTTCTGAAAAGGCATTTCAATTAAGTACCCAAATCTCCATGTTGACAAGATAAAATAAAAGATGTGTTATTTTTTTTTACACTCGTCCTCACAAAATAAATGATATAACAATTCTTAAAAGGATAAACTGAAGAAGGGACACATTCTAAGTTATTCATCTGTGCATACGCTGTGTGTTTATTTTGTTCTACTGAAAAAAAAAAAGTTTTAGCTCTTAAAAATTACTGATTTTATCAAACTCCTTCCAGATGTGAATTAAAATATAAATTAGGCCCACCCTTACTGCAAATACTTCTTTCCAATGCTAAGCAAAAAAAATTTTTAGGACTGCAACTATTTAAAACATCAAATCACATTTGGTTTAAGTACTTTTATAATAATTTATGTATACATACATAAATTTCTAGTCATTAAAAATTGAGATAAACAGTACTGCAATCATTTATTGAAAAAATAATTCTTCATTTTCTGTAGAAATTTATAGGACTGACAGTTTTTATGTTCACCACAAGATGTCATAATAACTGTGAAGACACATTTTCCTGAATTTTAAATATTAGTATTTGTTTGTTAGCACTTACATTAAAAAATAGTGTGAGATTTCATATCTCGGTGTTTTTTAATGGCTAAAAAATGTAATTGCCAGGATTTACCATGACTTATTTGTAGATCAATTATGACCTAATGTGTTTCCCTCAAACTTTCCTGATTTCAACTGAAAAAAAAATATCTAAGACACATTTCATCACATGGAGTTAACGTACTCTGTTAAAATGTAATCTATCATAACTTAAAGTAGATTGATAAAATCATAGAATGGTTTGAATTTGAAACAATCTTGAAAGATCATCTAGTTCAACCTCTTCTCCCATGGGAAGGGGCATCTTTCACTAGATCAGGTTGCTCAAATCCCCATCCAGCTTGACCCTGAACACTTCCAGCGATAGGATATCTGCAACTTTGAGAAACCTCTTCCAGTTTATCCTAACTAAAAGAATATTCCTTTCAACTAAAACCTGACAGTCTGTAACTCTTTTGGATTCACCTCTTCTGAGCTAAGATGACAGTGAGTTTGCGATTCCTATAGGCTTTTTAACATTGAAAGTACTGGTTTTCCTCACAATTTTTTTTCCCATGAAACAGTGTATACAGTTTCTGCAATAACTTGAGAGAGAACAAGTGCAGAGAGGAAGAAGCTCCCTAAACATTTTCTCACTCATAGAAATCATAGTTAATCATAGTTAATAAATCTTCCATGTGACCTGCCCTAAATTTTACTTGTGTTATTATCCACTTGGAATCCCCAGATCTCTGAAATCTGCCTTCAGATGATTCATTGTTTTACATTTCAGCAATTTAACACAGGTTGAGATTTGGTCCTTCTACATATATCCTGGCCATGGATTTTACTTAACTGTAGTTTCTTTTAGTTTGGTTTAGAAAAGCTAAGGAATTTACAAATACGAATAAATAACTACAGCTGTTCTCTAGATTAAAGTTCAGAAGTAACCTTTGAAAAAAATGCAACTTTCAAAATGTAAATGAAATGAGAAGTAAAATTTCTGCCTCAAAAAATATTCAGAAAAACCTTGTCTTATGACATGTAAATACCTAAGACAGAATTATTGTCACTGTAGGTATATATGACTTTGTTCCCTCTAATCCTACTAACATCACCTGTTTCAAAAAAAAATCTCCACTATTATCATCGTACTGATAACGTCTTGTATCTTATTGTATAAAATATTTTTTTTATTATATAACTTATTCTGTTTCATAGGTACAAAATATGTACCTGAGAGGTGTATTTTAAACATATCTATTGACCAGAGAGTTTTGACAGGATTTTTTTTTTTTTTTAACTAAAATGACCTTTTACACCTTCAACATATGTACTACAGCTTACCTAACAGCTGATTATATCCAAATAAATTAATACTCCCTTTTCATTGTAATGGTAACTATTAATGTATGGAGGACATACTAGCAACTGTTTCCCCAAAATCATTTCAATCCTTTTACCAGTATTATGCGTTTGTGTTTATGAAATTATTCTCAAAGAATGTATTATATATGGCCTAATTCTCCAACAAGCATGAGATTTCATTCTTCTTATCTATTATCCCTTCAGGAAATATAGCGCTTTGATGTTGTCAGAATGGCTAGGTCTATAAAGTATTTAGTGTTCCACTGCCAATATGTGAAGTTAAAAGGTACTGCCTATGCACAGGAATATTGAATATCTTAATTCTGTGAGATTTGCAGCTAGCTTTTGTGAATCAATTAAGAAAGGAAAGCATGAGATCTGAGAAGGATTTAATTATTTCAAATTATTTTAGAGGGAGGATTGAAGTTACTTTTACTGTTATATGCAGATTGCAGGTATGGGGCTTTTCATGTATGAAGGAAAAAGGAATTTAAATTACTTCGAAGTTGCAAAACATTTATTCTTGTAACTACTGAATACAAAGTTCAAAGTTTCTATTTTTGGTTAAAAATATATATCTATCATTATTCTAGATTCTGAAAGAATGTTCTTCCATGAATAATACTAATAATATACTAAGAGGTGGTAAATAGGATATTAAAGCCTAGAATGTACATACACATTTTCTCTTATTGCAAGTATTGCATACAGTTTATTTCTCACATGCTTTATTTTAATTTCTTCTGCACCTTCTAGCACTAGAATAATGAAAATTCTGATGATTAGGTGGGTTATGTATGCCTTCTTAGTAAGTAGCTACTTCATTAAATATCTGCAAGGTATGTTCAGATACATAACACTAGACTGTAGCTTAAGAGATGGCAAAGAATGTTACAAACTTGTACAAGAACATTTCTTTCAAAAATGGTACATCCGCATTCTTCGCATGTTTGTTGCTTATCTTATTATGATGTAGGACCACGCAAAACAGTTTGTTCAATGAAAATTTTGTGTACATGCATAACTTAATGCACACTTTGTAACAATTTATAACATAATTCATGCACAATTCGTAACAAGAGGCGTTATCTTTAGTATTACACATAGCTTGTTGCACTAAATACATCACAAGTAAAGAACTCAGGCACTGGAGGGGCACAAATTTATACAGTGTGCCATATGTTCTCTTAGGAAAGATGTAAATCAGTGTTATATGTTTTACAAGATGTCACCAGCAGTTATATAAAGGTATCTGTCATTTTAATGGCATCAATAACTACCTGAAAACTTGCAGAGAAATGCCCTTCATAATTTAGACATATAGGAGAGAGAGTCCTTGCTAACATTAAAATAAAAGAAAAAGAAAAAGAAAAAGAAAAAGAAAAAGAAAAAGAAAAAGAAAAAGAAAAAGAAAAAGAAAAAGAAAAAGAAAAAGAAAAAGAAAAAGAAAAAGAAAAAGAAAAAGAAAAAGAAAAAGAAAAAAGAAAAGGGTTTTCATAGTATTTAAGTTAGATGGGCAGAAATGTAAAAAAAAATGATTAGAGGTATTCAAAGTGGAATCTTATAAAATCTGAATATCAAACCAACTAATTTTTTCTTATTCTAGTGTATCATAGAGTCATAGAATGGTTTGGGTTGGAAGGGATCATCTAGTTCCAACCCCCAGGCCATGGAAAAGGATGCCGCCCACTGGATCAGGCTGCTCAAGGACTCATCCAACCTGGCCTTGAACACTTCCAGTGAGGGAGAATCTGCAACTTCCATGGGCAACCTGGTATTTTTATCTGTTTTTCCTTTCTCATGTAAAACTGGAAGTTACTCCCTATAATAGAAATAATAAAAACACAGTACTGGGAACTCAATATTATGAACATGCAAACATACTCAATAAGGACGTGGTGAGATTTTTTTTTAATACTCTTCTCTGATATTATTATTATTATTATTATTATTATTATTATTACTATTTTCATAAGCATAATTTACCAGACATCTTTAATTAATTGCCATTCATGGATGGTCTGTATATTTACTTTAAATACAGCATTTAGTAGATAATCTTACTGTACTCAGTCACTAAAGTTTCTTTAATATTTTGTAAGCTTTTTCAGAATCTGCTATTTTCAAATAAACCTTTTGTTAATCCCACCAACATTTCATTTTCTTATTTTTAATTTATGAAAATCACTGTTTTTGGTGTGCAGACTAAATGTTACATGGATTTTATGTAATATGAGATTCTACCTTTTTACCTTTATCCTATAAAGAATCTCAAGCCATTTCAGATTTGAAAGTGTTGCTGAGCATTGTATCAGCTTCTGTTTCATCTTGGTAGGTAGGAGTCTGAGACCTTGATGGAGAAATTAAAACCTTTATGTTGTAAATGTGAAGAACTAGGCATCTCAGTGAGACTCTCAGCACTCAGCATAATGTGGTCAGCAAAGTATCATGTTGTTTGTAGGCTGGACGTCTAGCTTACAATATTTTCTTATTAAGCAAAGTTATACACCTAGAAAAACTGAACAAAACTCAACAGAAATTGTGAACAATTCCTCTACATTATTTTAAGTACGTGTCAAGCAAACCATCGGTGATGTAAAAGATCATTAAGACCAGTGTTGTGTAGGGGATGTTACATAGAAAAAAGACAGAGAGTTGGTATAAGTAGCTAATTCCTAAGAGAAGAAAAAAATTTTAATTGAGCAAGAGGAATAGAGCTGGGGCTGCATGATACCCCATAGTTTAAATTGCTTAATTCCTCAGTAATCTGGCCCTAAATCACATAACCATTCAGTCTGAGGAGGAGAGTCAGAATTACTTGAGAATTGAAAGTGAAATGTCTGCAGCTTACAGTGTTGTGACACCTTTCAGCTTCTGGTTATGAAGTAAATCACAAGATAAAATCTGGTCTTCCAACACTGGAATTTAGACAATTTCTATTCTAAATCTCAAATAACACTATCATATGATGCAAATGTTCTCTGGATGCACAGTTTTTGGGGTATTATTTTTGTGCGTAATCATCACCACTGCATTCAGAATAAGTTAGTTGATGTCTCTTGAAAACCAAACGAAAATTATGGTATTCTTTGAAGACTGAGAAATTGTAGGTTTCCTGCTGCAGGTTAAAGAGAAAAATATACCTGCTGAGTAGATTTAGCCAACATATCATTTAATCTAGATTGATGCAGAAAGCTAAATCCCTTTAGAACTTAATTACATCTTTGAATATCATAGTTTTGATATCTTGCCAAGCACATGAACCTTTAGAGAAATACTAGGAGACATTCAACTTTGTCTAAGTCATCACTCTTTTTTTCAGTGAGCTCTTGGATGGTAGTCCTCTAAAACACAATAGAGCTACATCGTTGAGCTGTACTTCTCACAACTATGGACAAGAGCAACTCTGAGAACACATGCTGAAGGTATTGTTTGGAAAAACAAACTCTTAACTTCCTTTCCCTCCGATTATATAGATGCACATTTGGAAAGAATCAAAAACCTTTAACTTGCCTAAATTTCTTTGCAGAAGGGAGACTCTTAGAGATGGACCTTTATCTTTGAGTAAAAGTAAAACAAGAAAAAAAAAAGACCAAACATTTTTTTCACTATACTTTCTGTCTGTATTGACTTTATTTTATTTGGGAACATAGCTAGAATGTCGTCTTGTAGCCTTGTAAGCACTTAGCTTGCTCAGACAAGAGAACTGTAAAACCTATTAGTATACAATGCTTAAAATTTGTCTAGTCTAAAGAAATGTCTATAGGAGAGAGAGAGTATAAACATATGGATCCTCTCTTAAGTTTACCTCCCTGAGCATTTTAATTATTAGAATGATTCTCAATATCTATGTTTCGCAAGTGCCTACTTCTTGGATAATGTTGTTAGTATCAGTTTCAATTCAGCCTGTGGAGAAGTGGCTATAGGGGAGTGAAGTTCAAGCAAGTAGCAACAGCTGCTTCAAACGGATACCGAAGGCTTTCTCATTCCTGATTAGAGATAAGGATAAAGTAATTCAAGAAACAAATCTGAGAAACTAATATTCAGCTTTTCATTTACACAGAACTAAGCTCTGAGGTCCTTAAAATGGTGGCTTACTCCTGCGGGACAGTAGATTCTATATCTACTGCATGTATAGTAGCACAGCAGATGCTCCATCACAAATGTTTCTTTACAGTTTCATCTTGTACAGAGTGTTTTGTGCTTATAGTTAGTTAGCAGAGTACACTTTCAAAGCTGAAGGAAACTTTTGCACAATGATTAAAGTACTTACCCATGAGTACAAGTCTTTGCTTAGAAAGTGCTCAGCATTTAAGCTAGTAGTTTTTTATATCTGATTTTACATCTGAAATAAATTATATTATTCCAAAGTATGTGACTTTTAACTCTATCCTATGACATTTTAGCCTGTTTGGAGTCTTCAAGATAGTCTGCTTCTACAGTTCAGTGTTCATACCCTTACCTGAATTGGTTTTCTGACTTTATTTTAAAACTCTCACTCAGCTCTGAATTTCTAGTTGTCAGGTCTAGAAGGTTGCTTTTCTTTATGATCTTTCTAATTTCCTTTGTACTTAGTTCTGTTTGCCCGTCAGATCACAGCTGCTTATAGAAGAGGTAAAGAGATGTGATGAACTTGCTGTGGCGAAGAATGAGAACAAAGAAGAAGAGAGAACCTTTCTTGCTCAGTTCAGTGACTTATTTAATAAGTCCGGTTTTTTTTTGCATAATAGTTTGGAAGAGAAAAGCATATTCATTTCATGCCTACAAAGATTAAAAAAAAAACAACCTTGTCCTTTTTTTACTGCTTAACAAGGCAGATATTTTTTCCTGAGTTGCGTAAGGGATCTTTTTTTCATAGCTTTTCACAAAGCTGAAGTTGAGCACCCAAAACATGCAGACTGAGTGTGGCTGTAGCTCTGAACTCTGTTTTGGTCTTGAACACTTACCCAATACACAACAATATTTCTTTGATGACTGTGTTAAAAATTGCCCTTAGTTTTAAGTATACCAATTATAATATACTTATACCTTCCAATTAAAGGTATTGAAATCTTTATAGAATTCTAGAAGTCACAGACATTTTAAAATTAGTTAAAAATCCACAGTAAGTATATGAAGCAAGTATGTCTTAAAAAATTCTACTGTGAGGTGTATAAAAACTCATTGACATGTTCCCTGGGCAATCCTGATACCTGCTTTGAGATTCAATAGCTGACTTTCAAAGATACAGATACTGGAATTGCTTTAATTAGTTTATTCCCCTCACATTTTAAAGGATATGTGTATATAAAGGATATAAAAGTTATGTGTATGCACAGATTTCTAGATTGGCAAGAAATTAGTTAACTCTGGAATCAGCTCTAATTATCCTGTGCCACTAATTGCAGGGAAAATCATAGAATAGTTTGGGTTGGAAGGGACCTTAAGTAAGTCTTAAGTATTAATTAATTAATTAATAGGATGAATTAGCCTGGATAGAGCACCTTTCCAATGTAAGCACACTGTCTCTGTTGACCCGGACAAGTAGATCCCTTTCACATACGGAACACCACTCTCACTGCTGAAAGTTGCTTCATGAATATTAGAAATAGCACTGCATGCTGTGCAGCTATTATAAGTAAAAAAATAATTGTAGATAACTCCCTAAATGTGGTCGCAACATCATGTAAAAATAAAATGCTTTAATTGAACTTACCCTGACTAGCAATGCTTTCTACAGCAGCCAGGTTCTTCCACCTTTGCCTTGTCACCGACTTAAATATTTTCCTGAAGTCTAGGTAGATGTCATTTCTTCTGCCGAGAAAGTCATCTCCCTTGGCACAGACATACATTGGAAACACATTTCAACTGTTGAGCTATGCCTCGTTACTTTTTGTCCCATTTTCCATGTAATTTATGTTTTCTAATGAAACTTTAATTCGTACTTTTTTCTAAATGTTTGCATTTAGAAAGTGAAGCTTAAGACGTACTATATCATATAGCTTAACAACTTTGTATCTCATTTCTGGATTCTGATTGGCAAGCCATGGTCAGTAAATTACTGAGGTGTACATGATCTCTTCCTTTGAAGCTCAAAGATCACCTAAGGACATGTTTCATCTTTTTATTACCTGACTTTATGAGCAAGACCAACACTACAATATTAACCACAAAAAATGCCACTTCATTGCTTTTAGATAAAGAACTTCTTGACACTGAGAGTTTCCTAAGAAGGCAAATTTAAAGCGATTACATTACTCCAAGCTCAGGTAAAATTAAAAAATTGATCATTAAGGCAAATTTGGTGGAACACATAGCTTATTCTTTTCCATTATTTAAGGTGATTATTTTCAATTTTCTTTCATTGAGAAAAAAGGAGGATTTTGCTCTTTCCCATTGCATTGTCCTTCCCATTTTTCACATAACCAAAGTAATCACAGGAAGAAGTAAAAGTTCATATACTCTTGTGACAAAATAAATAAAAAATTATTAATATCAAAATAGGCTAATGCAACTTCTTTAGAATTTTGTAATAAATATTTTTTAAAGACACACTAAAATTTATGAAGGCAAAGAGCTCAAATAGATTTTTTATAGCATCAAGTCTTATCAGTCAGTGAGAAACTTATTTTTATTAATAAGTTCCAGGTTTTATTAGAATATGACCATATAGAATGTTATTAGAAATCACCATCAAAATGTGACCGTTAAAAATTTCAATTCAAAGGAAAATTAAACAAAGCATATATAAATAAATATTTAAAATGTTCAAACATTTATCATGGTAATATTAATTATTCAATTAAAAATGAATTATCTTCTTGAATAGAAGTAGTTTGGAGCTAAGACTTTTTCTATGCATACAAATTGATACTAGGTACAAAGATCAAATAAAGAATAATGACTTTATCTGACTAGAATTGAATAGTTTGTAACTTTTCATAAAATTCTAGAGCCACTTAAGGTACAGAAAAACCTTTTCTGTTCAAAATAAGCTTACATTTAAGTATTTGCCACATCTTTTTAAACAGTAAACAGAACCATAAAGTGTTTGGGATCTTAATTTATAATGAAAAGGTGTGTTATCTTAACAAATTCTTAAATTATAATGATTTCTCAAAATAAGCTATTTCAAGCCTCTCAGGAAGTACAGAGCACTTTCTTATGTCTTTCTGGAAGTTCAGAATGTTCTTCCCTCTGCTTCATACTTCTGACATGTTACAGAGAGTGGGCAGTAGAAACAGCAACAGAACTGTCATGCCTGTGTGCTCTCCAGTGTTACCTTAAAGTTTTGTCACTTTATCACCCAGTCTACAGCCTGATGTGGGCACAAATGCTTCTGGGAGGGAGAGAGGTATAACTGGTTCTCAACTGGGCAGTGAGAGAGCTGGGAAATGCAATTTTAGACCAATGCTTTGTACTATATTTGACAACAAATGAGTTGCATAAACACAATTTGAATAGCGAATTACACTGATCATTTTCATAATAATTTTCTTCTTTATTTGATTTTCAAAGCACAGACTTTTAATTCCATTGCTGGCACTAAAGTTGAAAAAGAGGAAATAACACATCGATTTATTAAAGCAATATGCTTTAAAATTGAAAGAGACTGCTATGGATAGTATATAGTTATTGATACTTTGAGACCTATATTTGTTTATAAAATAACGACATTAAACCCCATCGATTCAGTTTCACAATTAAAACTAAAAAAAAAAAAAGAAAAAGGAAAATATATTTATTGTTCTGTTAAAGATAGAAAATATACAAATACCTCTGTATCTCTAAAATTTCATAATACTGTTACTTTGTACATCTGGTTGCAATATATATGACCATGTATTCACACACTTAATCTCCTAAAAATTGAGATTATTTCACATGAGTAGCTATATATGAAGATGATGAAGAGTTTCACAGTTGACATCACAATTTTTCACTCTGGGTCAATCAGCCCTTTTACAGAAGAAGAGAATAACCATCGTGTGTAGGAGAACTAGAGTTCAATTCAGTATGTGTAACATTGCACATGATAAATGCTCTGTAAGTCAATTGTCCCACATGCAGTGTAAGATTCTCTGATAGACACAGTAGGCTGAATATTTCATCCTTAATTCAACAGTATTCTGAACGTTCATGGTTTGTTACAGCCAGACAGTGCTTCACTGAAGCAAGAAGTTTCTCTACAATTCCCTGCTTGCAAGTAATAAATGACAGTGCTCAAGCTCTGTTTTGGATGCCATGTCCTCTTGTCTCATTCAGCTTCATGAAATGTTTTTCCATCCAAAATACATCTTTAACCAGTGTTTCTGACCCTTTAATCATCAAAGGAGTACTGAAATACAAGGAACAACTACATTACAACTGCTCCTTTAGGTAAAAGTAAAAATACTTTTCTATGAAAGTCCGGAAAATAGACTGCATTAATGATATTTGGGAAAAGTGTGGCAATGGAAAGAATGATGGGTTTGACAGAACAATAAACACAAGACAAAGAGTAATTAATATTGAAAATAACACCAAAAACAATTAAATTTTAGTAGAAAATACAAACTAACGTATCTTGGAGGAAACCTAAGGAAAATATACCTATCAAGGAACATGAAAATTGGTGTGGTTAAAAGTGACTGGTCTAACTTTTGACAACTGCTGAGCTGCTTTTCATGTACATATATTTGATATGCTTTCAATGAAATTAAAATAGAGTTTATCTCAAGAAATTAAATCTTTGTGGAATTCACTTAAATCTACATTTTTCAGCAAAACTTTTTGAAGGAAAAAAAAACACAGGAAGGGGATACACATCATAAAATTGATATTAGAAAAAAATGTTGGTTTATAAACTGATTTCCAAGGCTTAATTCTCATTAATGTCAATGAGAACATGCTATTAATTAGGTTTTTTTGGTTCAGTTTCGAGGTACCGTCTGTGAAGCTGGGCACTGCACTGAAACTGTTGTTTAAAATATGTTGAAACCTGTACACTATTTCATTAAGCAGGAAGTAAAGAAAATCCATTCTTTCTATACCTTCCCTCCCCCTTTTTTTCCATCGCTGAAAAGATGTAAAAGAAAAATTTACAAAAATCCCAAACATCTCCCCCCTCCAAAGTCCTCCCCAAAGCAATGGCTGAAATATTGACTGACTAGAATTTGTCCCACAGGCATATCCAGAGATGTTCTATGCCTCCTCGCACTTCATTTCTATTAGAATAGTTATGTACTGAGTCCTTTTCAGTCCAGTGCTTCTATTCTGTCCATCTCTCCATTTATTAACTCTTGTGAATAGAAAGATTTCTGACACTGTAATCCTTTAGAATGTGCTATCAGACTATGCTTCCAAAGATACTTACAGTGCTTTTATGGATTAGTTTTATTATTGTTATTATATAAGCAATGCAGAACCATAGAAGGATAATCCAACAAGTTCCAAACTGAGACATCAAGACTCATTATTTTGGGCACAATAATTTGCTGACAAAACATATGGCTCCTAGGCCCGGAACTAACACTTTTTAAAGGTGCTGAACCTTCTAGATTTAAGTAAGATGACTTCTATTGTCTTGTAGAAAATCTTATTCAAATCTATCTTAGTTAATACTGTATTGCACTGCATGGTAGATAAACCCTACAACTGGCACCCACTTCATGTGAAATTGCTATATTAGAATAAGCCATTATACACTCTATATTACGATTACAGTTGATATACAAACTTCTAATGGTTCTTTTTAGTTTTCAAAAAACAAAAGCTAAAAAACCAAAAAACTCAAGAGAAGTGTTAGAGAACTGAGTTGCAGAACTAAAAATAGAAAACAGAACTAAAAATCTCTAAAACATTCAAACAGGGGGTTAGAGTCTTTTCATTTAATTTATTAATTTACCCTGTAGTTCATATTTTCTTGTTCTAGTTAATTCATAAAATGTCACACTCAAGACTTGAATCCTCACCCTTCTTCACATGGAAAGAAAGCAAAGTCCATGGGAAAAAGAAACAGTGATAACCCAAAGTTTATGTCTCATGACAAATCCTTCAATTATGCATATGATTCAGTAGAGAAATTTCACTTCTTACTGAAATCCAACAATAAGAAAAAAACACAGCGTGGCTCATGTGACTACAGTTGAGCAGAGTCAATCACCCATCTGAAAGAAAAGCAAAATTTCTTCCACTTTTTATAACAATTTCATCATTATTTACTTTATGTATCTCTAGTTAGATTCTTTCTTTCTGAAAATTGGTAGATAAGCTGAGCACGCCCAGTTCCAAAGAGTTATATGATCAACATATCCTGAAAATCACTCTTTTATATTAGGCTGTTAAAGATGGATAAATATCACACCAGTGTCCATCATTCAGTCTTTACTTTATTAAAACGTCTATGTCTTTCAAGTAATCTTATTTCTCTGCAGTGCCAGATACACAAGGTATAGTCTGAAAGCTGCCTTTAACAAATCCATTCTGTAGTATGCAACACTGTTTTTATTTGTTATTATCCATAATTATTGTTATATGATTGTTGAGATAAATAAATTTGAACTAGTACTGCACAGGATATTTTGTATTCTTCTTTCCTTTAATTAGTTAATTGTGGTATTTAAAAAAAAAAATTAAAATCCATTCTAGATGTTCCTAATCAACTTCATGTGCATGGAAATGGTTTTCAGGAGAATTTGCTCCATTATCTTTCTGGAACTTAGATATAGCTGTCCAGCCTGTGTTTTTTTAAATCCTCTAATTTGCCTTTTGTTGAGTTTCATTTTTTCCAGTCATTTGAAACCTTCCCCGGACACCATGATCTTTTGGAGATGTTAAAGAACACCCTCACAATTACATCCTTCAGAACCCTGAGCATCCCTGGGGTACATCCCATGTGTTCTCATGGAAGCATATACATCTTATTAGCTCAAGTGCTCCTCAGCTTTTCCTTCCTCCGCTGTGGGTACTACTTCACTCCCATTAACTCTGCTAGTATACTTGGTCTTCTGGGAGGCTAGAGGGTAAACCTCATGAGGAAAAATAGATGTAAATAAAAATCAAGTAACTGATCCTTTTCTGTGTTCTTTGCCTGTAGATCCTCTGCCCCACTGAGCATGTGGACTCAAATTTTCCTCAGCTTTTTTTTTTTTCTGCTCATACACTTATAGCAGCCTTTCCTGTTGCCCTTTCACATTTCTCCCTAGTTTCATCTTTGTCTTTCCCAAATCAGTCCCTATTCCTACGGTCCTGCTTTGCAGCCTGTCCAAGTTTCTACCTTCTTTAATCTTGGAGGGGACTTGGCACGTGTGCAAATATATGCACAAACACATACAAGATGGCCAAGCAAACAGCACCTGTTAGTACAGAAACGTAAGTGTAAACACTGTGTGTGAATGAAATGTCTGAAAGGGTGGTTGCCAGAAAAAACAAATTGTACTGGTAATCAGATGGATTAAGCAGGGAATGACTAGGCAACATCCAAGAGACCGCTGGGAAAAAAAACCAAAGAACACGTAAACAAACAAGCAGTCAGAATTACACATAGAGTTGATGCAAGCACAGCTGCAACAGGAAGGGTGTGCACCCAGAGGAACCTGTACTCCCAGGGGAAGGGCAATGTGCTGGTGCTTACCTAGCCAGTTGAAAGGGGTGGAAATGTATGTATGCGACTATGCAAAGGAGTGTGTGTGTGTGTGTGTGTGATTAGAATTCATTTGGATCAGCTATATTTGCAGCATTGATATCTAATCGATATCTCAGAAGATATTTGCAGCATTGATTCTAAACTGTGATGATTAATAAATCAATAAATACCTCTATACTGTCAATAGAGGAATTTTTCTCTGCCACATACCTCAGGCATGCCAAGCATTCCTGCACACCCATGATGTCCCAGCGTGATGCTTCCTTGACTTCCACCTCAATAGAGTAGAACACTTTTTTTTACATTGTGAAGGATTTCCTTGAAACTGAAAAAACTCCCCTGGGCCTCTTTGCTCTCTTTGCCAAGCAGATCCCTGAACAAACTGAAATTGCTGTCTCTTGTTATGAAAATAAATTTACTGAATTATGAGAACAGTGAATTAAAATAGAATATCATTTTGCTATGAGAAGAAAAAGGAATTTGTTGTGCAGCATGCTGCTAAAGCACAGACTTAGAATACAAATTAGATTTGGCATCTGGGAACTCAATTAGAGCAAATAAAAGGACAACCTTTTATATTAAGTACCTCCAAATAAGTGTTTAATTTCTGCTTAGTAATGTAATGAGAGGTAAAAGAATACATATATAAAATTGAAGATTTAGCTGTTCTGTTATGGAGAAATAGATGGTGAGTGAGACAGGAACAAAGCCCAAGTGTTCATTTTTTAATCTGATTTGACTGTATCCCAAAGGGGAAGTTTTCAGAATACTAAAGAGCATTAATGACTAGTTTACTCACAGTAAAAGGAGAAGAAATATGGAAAAGAAAGTGACTAAATGTGAATGTTGTTTATTAAAGAATTTATATGATGGAAATAAGTGTTTTGTGATGCTGGACGCTATAATTAGAAAAAGGAACCTGGCAGTTGTAAATGAAAAGAGGAATACTCATTTCCAGCGCAAACACCATGGGAAAAAATGTTTCTGTCTTCCTTAATACTTTCACGGCATTTACCTGAAGACTAATATCAGAGTAATAAAAAAATATGAAGCCATTAATATTGTGTTAAATGTCATACTTCAGACTGTCTTTCTCAAAGGAGCCCATTTTAGGTCACCTTCCTGTTATGATGGACAGGATATTCTAAAGGATGTCTGAGCATGCTGACATTGGCATGTTTGATATCATGACACTTATATCATGTCTTCATCATGAAAGAAAATAGGATGTGAAAGAGTAGGTTATTAGAGTAGCACATCAGTTAATTATCAATAACAATATGTCACCTGTTGACCCATTATAAATTGAGAAGAGTGAGACTGCTTGCATTTACAGCTTTATCTTTTTGGTAACTCTCTGTGACAGTATCCTTGCACTAAGTCCTTATTTACTTGAGGAATTGGCACTGGTTTTGCTTGTTTAGTTGTCAAACCACTTTAAGGAGAAAAAAATCCTTTGTTAATGCTCTTATTTCCACTACAACGTCTTGTTTCAGTTTAGTTAAAGCTGATTCATGTGTAAAATCTTATTTTAAGTGAAACATGATTTTCTGTATATCTTTTTTCACTCATCAATTATATTTATTGATGAATCTCTGATAAATCCTTCCTAAGACTGTACGATTCTGTGAATAAAGAGGATTTCTCCAGTCCAGTCTGTTAGAGCTGACTTTGGCAGACTCTAAGGTAAAGGAAGCTCCTCCTTTCCATCCCAGTGGAAGTTGCTGGTTCTGTGTTCCCACTTCTATACATCGGTGAGGCTGAATGTCTATTCCCAACAGATTCAGACCTGCACACACATATATACAGCCAACAGCCACCCATATACATAAATGCAGACAGAGAGCAACTCCTTCACCAGTATCTGCACAAATATTGCCAAAACCATTTCTTTCACTCTAACTGATCAGGATCAAAAGCCACTACTGGAATATTGCCATGTTTTAACCCCAGCCAGCAGCTAAGCACTGCAGAAATGTTCTTTCCCCTTTCTCCCTTCTGCAGTGGAATGGGAGAAAGAATTAGAAGGGTAAAAAGTAAGACAAAATCCAGGTTGAGGTAAGGGCAATTTAATAAGAAAAGCAAAAGCAGAGCACACAAGCAAAGTAAAACAAGGAATTCATTCACTCTTTCCCATCAGCAGGCTGGTGTTCAGCCATCTACAGAAAAGCAGGGCACCATCATGCATCATGGTTATTTTGCAAGAAAAGCACCATAACTCCAAACTTTCCCCCCTTCCTTTTTCTTCCCCTTACTTTTATTGCTGAGCATGGTGTCATGTGGCATGGAATATCCCTTTGGTCAGTGGGGGTCAGCTGTCGCAGATGTATTCCCTCTCAACTTCTTGTGTACCTCCAGCCTATTTTCTGATGGGGTTATGTGAGAAGCAGAAAAGGCCTTGACTCTGAGTTGGGGCTGCTCAGCAATAACTAGAACATCCCTATATTATCAACACTTTTTCCAGCACAAATCCAAAACACAGTTTCATACTAGCTTTTATGGAGAATATGAATTCTATCCCAGCCAAAACCAGCACAAATGTACACATCTACACATGCAAAAAGGGACTTTCCCATATCTGTTTTTAAGAAAACAATGTATCCTGTAGCTGACCCAGGTCCTTAGTCTCCTCCAGATGTTGGTGCCTATACATATGATACCTTCAAATTCACAGCCTGCACCGGTGGTTGGCACTGCAGCCTCTGCTCCTGTGGGCAAGAGCAGCTTAGAGTTTGCTGGTGTCTTCACACACGTGTATGTGCATGGTCAGAACAGAAGTGCATCTTCACAGAAAGTAATTAAAAATAAGTCTTAATATAAGGCAGACTACAGTGATTGAGTTAACAGCTTAGCTAAACAAGAATACTTTCCAGCAGCTGACTTACACAGTTAGACTCCTTTGTTCCCTTTCTCTTTAGATTTTCATGCTCGTTCCCCTCTGATCCACCTTGACCCCTCCCTTTGGACCTTCCCTAAACGTTTTATGATGAGTCTCATGGAATCTCACAATTCCCTTTATACATCTCATAATGCTGTACAGTTCCAAAATTTTCTTCACCCTGTACCCCATAGTAAGTCATATGCCTCTCTAGGCAATAAACCTCATTAGTTTTCGTGGTGTGCTGGACAAAGATCCTCTTTCATTGAGTTACTTTGGTGACATTTACACCAAAGACTACGGTCTAATCATCGAATTTGAATGGTCTTAGAAGCACAGCCATTTGATGTGCTTCTTTCCACTGACTAGGTTCTTTGGATTATTCACCCATCATTTCTTGGTTTATTCTTGATGGTTCTTTATGTTGTATATGATTAGTCAAACAAACTGAACAAGACTAATAGAGTTTTTTTGTTTCATAATAGGAAAAACGTCCTAGAGAATTGAATTACACTAAATGTTAATGTACAGTCTATTTGAACCTCCATGAAGAATACCTAACCATAAGTGCCTCGAGCAGTACTACATACGTACTCAAGTAAATAGTCTTATTTTCAGGTGTGTTAACAGACAACATTTTCAGGCACTTGGATGCTCATGACTTTTGAAAATCAAATCACTTTGTCAAGGCCATAAGTTTATACGAACTCAGACTTGTTATTTTCACTGTTTAATAATTTAAGTACCACCAGAATAAATATAAAATCATTCATAAAAATATATCCAAGCAGCTCATTGTTATTCCCTATTGATTATTCTTCTAGTTTAAATATTAGCATTGACAAAGTAAGAAATGAAAGAAACTTATCAAATTCAAACAAAAAATCTGACCGGACTTAAACAGGGTTATAACTGCATATGCCTCCCGAGAATGTGATTCCGTGTGATTAAGATGCCAAATGGCCCTGCCAGGATGAACACAGAGTACAGCAGATATTTCAAGTGAAACTGCCTGGGGCTTGAAAACATGTCCAGAATTATTGCTTCCATTCCACCACTAGTCCTGTAAATTCTAGAAAACTAAAGAGGAAAACAGAAACCTCAGTTAAACATACATTTCGTTTTGTTAATAAGCATTAGTTGTAGTTTTATTCTAATTTGTTTTCTTCTTCTGTGAATAGATCAATATGCTCTCTTATTAAGGCATGTTAATTGGCTAATAATAATGACATTTCCATGTTTGGATTGTGTTCACTTTTCTTCTTATGATATCATTCTTACAAAATCTTTTATACAAGTTCCCACACAAAAAGCCCAAGACTGTGTCTATAACTCTTTTTATTTAAATAAATTAAGAAAATCAACTCTGATCACCTTCAAAATTGTCCACTTCTGAGCTGACACACAGCTGCATATGATGCAGCCAACGTTCAAAGTTCCACAGACTGTTTTCTGAAAGGCTATTGAGGATCTGTGTTGGTTTTGCTTATGAACCTTCTGCTCACAAAAAATGGGTTCCTTTGAGTGCTGACTTGATCTTCGGTATCTCTTCACCAAAGGACACTGTCAAATAATTGAAAAGTTTCCATTGCGTATTTCTTCAGTTTCACAAGGAACTTCATGTTAACTCACTGCTCACTCTCATACACTGTTTTCTGACTGAAGGTAGGAAAACATCTATATTGAAGATGCTTCCACTTGTACTGTGTGAAGCAATGTAGTTGAGCCTTGTATCACTGTGACAGGTTAGAATATGTTCTACAACGATCTCTGATTACTGAGCTATGAGGCTAGTCTCAGATTTTTTTTTCCGTCAGACCTCATAAATCATAACTCTAACATCAGCTAAAGTAAGTGTCCTTTGAGAAATAAGGACTTCTCTTTTTCCCCGTAATACTTAAAATAGTGGAACCGATTTTCAGATGACACAGAAAAGAGATGTAAATTTAACTGTTGTAGCTTTCTACAAAGATGATGTTCAGAAGAATCTGAGATAGTGAAAGAAATAAATCAAAGCTTTTTCAAGAACTACTTTTTAAGCTTTGATAAGAACGACTTCTTTTGAAAAAAATGAGTTTAAAATTTACTCTCAGACCTGTTGCCATGATGATCAAAATACATAACTTATTTAATACTTTATCAATGTTTGTTAAATTGTGAGTTTTCTTAGTGGATCTTGCTCTCTATTCAACTTAATGGCAGGTAACTCAACTTATTGTCCAGACTAGTAGGGGTTATATGTTTACTAGCTAAGTGAATTGTCCAATGTAATAATAATTGCTGCTGTATGCTTAAAAATAATATACAGTGAACAGGTTAAGAACACAAAGTCATAATTAGAAATAATAATAATAGAAATTATTATTATTTCTAATAAAAAAATATTTCTAATAAAATTATTTCTAATAAAAATTATTTCTAATAATAATAATATTATTATTAGAAATAATTTTTAGAAATAATTATTAGAAATAATATTATTATTAGAAATAATAATAATTTCTAATTATGCTTATATATAGGAAGCCTGCTTGTTACCACCTTACACATCTAAATGAACTGATTGAACATGCAGATATGATGACAAAAGTTAAAACATCTTTAGAGCTTTTACATACTAGGGAAAGGACAATTATCAGATGGATGGGTCAGTGTCAGTCAGTCAGTTTCCAACTAAAGTGTTTTGAAGTAACACAGACTTCCACAGCAGTTTTAATCAGCATTGTGTTCTGAAAATTCAAAGTCTCTGAGGCACAAAGATAGTTGGAAATATCTGATAGTGTCTCCTGCATCCTCCAGAAAGTATCCATTGTTACTTCTCAAGAAATACAGGTCTCGCTAAATCTACTTTTTAAAATATTTTATTTTATTTTATTTTATTTTATTTTATTTTAGTAGCCAGGCCACATGTAAGATTAAATTAATCCCATCAAGTGCATCTTTTGTCTCTTAAAGGACAAGCAGACTAAGACTGGAAATCATGAGGGAGGAAGGTATGCCTTATGCACAAGAAGACATCATTCTTCCTGTTATGAGGATGGATCTTGACTTGGCCATATCTCTGTCTATGTGTCTATGGTGTATGGCAATAGGTAAATGAACACCAATGGCTTTCCTAGGAATGCTCGTATGTTTCCTGCTACAAAGCTAGAGAAGATCAAAACCAGGCTGCCTGGATGGGTTAA
Organism: Cuculus canorus; assembly: GCF_017976375.1. Lineage (NCBI taxonomy): Eukaryota > Metazoa > Chordata > Aves > Cuculiformes > Cuculidae > Cuculus > Cuculus canorus. The sequence goes on from NC_071401.1 coordinate 55,326,915, forward strand.
ATGAACAAATAGATTAGGGTCTTGGTAGTACTTCCAGCTTCTGGCACGCCCAAGGCAAATAACAAGGAAAAAACTCATAGCTCATCTCTCTGAGGAAAATTATGAGTTAGAGAAGTATATGTGGTATATCAAGTTTAAGAGGAGATAGTATATCCTTCTGCACTTGTTTTGTATTTTAACATAAAATAGAGCTCATCCTGATCTTATCAAGTTTAGTGGAATTATGCTACATTTACAGTGATAATAGTGAGTCAGATCTACAGAAGCATGTACTCTGCTATCACTTTTTTCCTGGATGAGCAAGTTTCTTACTAGAAATGTGCAAAGCCAAATACAATAATATCTCAAAAATATACTATGAACATAACAATCCCTTTACAATATTTAATCACCACTGATATCCCTTTTAGAGAATACTTTTGTGTAAATAATTTCTAAACATTTATAAACTTGATAAAGACTGTTCAGCATAACACTTATAAAGCTTTTGTAAAATGTCCTAAGACCTTACAAGTCTTTATTTGTAATAAATATATATTTGCATAGTTAACTATTAGTAACTTAGACATATAAATAATGTTAAATGAACATTATCTCAGCAAATTTCAATAGATAGAATCTATTTTCTGACAACTTTCCTGAAGACTATTTCTAATCCTGTTGCTATGGAAACATTTTTTAACTGCCCAACATGTTCCAAGAAACATATAAAGCATCAGTTTTTCAGAGGAAATATCAAGAGTATACTATACATTATCACATCTTAATCCAGACTAATGTCACTAGAGTAATATATTTTGATAAGTTTCTGAAAGTATTTGTAAAAAAAAAGTTTTCGATATGTAAATGCGGAGAAATGTACCACAATGCTACACGAGAAGAAGCAGAAATTTTGACTTCACCTGTCTATAACAAATAAGGCAAACTTTGGGGAAGACCTTTGTGGCATAAGAAAAATTCTACTTTAAATTATTATAACTGTTTAGCTTTCTGTACTAAAGTTCATCACTGACAGTGTCTATATACATTGGTGTCCTGGATGGATTTAAGGATGAGGGATTTAAAAGGAAGACACTCAGAAATACTTACCGATTAATAACTTTCCTGATAACCTTGTCTAATAAAATTATATCAGTGATATAGCCCCTAAACTCATTAGCTTCTTATGTAAATGTTTTTACACCAGGAGCTGAGAAGTTTGGTTTGAAAAGTTTGTGTATTTGAATTTTGAAAAGTTCATTGGGATTTGAGAAGGCTACCATCTTAGTATTCTCCTATTTGGATATTTCAGAGTAATCATATTGCTCTGAAAATAAGATCACTTTTACAGTGAGATATCTGATGCTTATTCCACTTTGTAGATCAAATAAATTTCTTGTATCAAAAAAAAAGCTATGATACATGGCTTCAAATTTGACTCTTAACTCTTATTACTTGCGTTTTAATGTCTGTTTTATTTTCCTTCCACTGCCATTGATTTCTTTCAGCGTATAAACCAATCTTAGATATGGAGCTTAAGGGGACAGTTAACATGATCCAAGGACCCTCTTTCTGAGTTTGTTTGTTTTTTTTTACTTTTTCTGTCTTTCGGGTTTTTGCAACTATTTTAAAAATATTGATTAAAATATGCCACTACTGTCTACGTAAGTGGAATTCCTTTCAAACATTAAGGATCAAAATGGGTAATGAAACAATCTTGGAAATATTGATACAAAAAACATACCCAGAGGCAACCCGTGCATTTGACCCTCACAACCTGTATGATTGAGCAACTAACCATATATGTGATCTTAAAACATGATTTTTTCAGGTATTCATTTTTAGGATTTTCTTATGAGCCAGTAACAGCAGAACTGGAAGTAAAATCTGGCAGACAAGCAGTTTGGCTGAAGTGTACACACACAGATATGCTCTTGCTGGAACTCTGCAAATGGGGCTGCATGTATATATGCTTTGCTGCTGGTTTTCACTTCTAATCCATTTTGCCTATGGCAACAGTGAGGCTGATGCTCATAAATAAAAGTAGATGAAGATAAAATAGCACAGACTGAGAAACCCAGTTTAGTGTCACTAAAGATGGAACAATAGCCTTATGAACAACTATTTTCTATTCTAATAGTAGTATCATGTAAACAAAAACATGTATGCATCATATCATTACAGCACAAGGCATAACCTAATAAAATCAAGGAATGAACCATTGTCCCTGTCCCTCTCTTTAGAAAAGCTATTAAAACCTTTGAGACCTTTTGTAGAAATAACACAGACTGAATAATATGACTCAGATGATCCAGATGCAGCCTCTGAGCATTGTGAAAGAGCCATGTGCCCATATAATTCCAGCCAAAACAATTTCCTGCCTAACCAGTTTTAAAGGGTATTGAATGTAATTATAAATCAGAGATGTGGCAAGAGTTTAAAGTGTGTGGGGGTGCAATAGTGTGGAATGTCACTTTGTGCTGATCTTTCTCTCTGAGTCCCAAAGACAATCCCACAAATCATTCTGGTTTCTGCTTTATTAAGTTTTGGCTAATATATTCAGCTGAAAATACTTCCATGGTAGATACATACAACTGCATGTACATCATCACTGCTCTGTCTGAGTAAATGAAATACTCCATTTGTTTACAGGGAAATAAAATCCATTAGAATTAAAAGATCTGCACGTCTGAAATACTATGTTTAACTTTAATAGGAAAAGGAATAAGCAAGCACTTCGTCCTCCTCCTCTCATTATCAATTATTAACAAAAAACAAGGCCTTGTTATTGAAATAACTTCAATGAAAAAGAGAAAGACCAAGAAATATATGATAAGGAAGTATTATTTTACTAGAAAAGCACATGTTGTTTCTATGCTGTCCTTACATTTTCCCACCTCCTTTCTTGCCCATACTGAGATACTTTTATTTGAAAAATACTGGGTGTTTTAATATATCTTTTTTGAAGGAACACCATTAATTGCCTTGTTAAAATTCCCAAAACATTAGTTGGGTATCAATTTGTTCATTTATGATATTTAGAGTATTTGTCTTTTAAAAAATCATGTATTGTTTGTCAGAAAAATATCTCAGCATGCCCAGAAATTATTCTGGCTTCAGGCTAATAAGTTCAAAGAAATCTCTGTCTAATATTTTGGTTATTGCCTTCACTATCAGACCTAACTGTATTTTCTCCAGACTTAGAGAATTACCGGATGGAACTGGAAAATGACAAATTTGTTTCATGTCCACACTTAAGTCTTCCTGCAGATATTACAGGTTTTCATAAAAAAGGACATTGATGGTCTCATTGGAATAGTAAGTCTGTGTTTATGGAGATCAGACTAGGAACTATGGAGTCCTTTATGTATCATTGCACAGGGTCGAGTGCTTTGATATTGCCAAAGGTATTTACAGTTTCAGTCTGCCTTTTTCCTTCCGGCCCACACACCCTGAAACTTTAGTGACAATACTTAAGCCAGGTGTTCTTATCTTTGCTGCCTTTCACTGATGTATTTCGAAGCACTGTCATTCTCTTTCCCCTGAGAAAGCAAATTGTTTCTTTTTTTTGGACATGCAAATCATCCTGTTTTTTTTTGTGTTTCTTAACCCTGACGCTGTTTAGGTTTAGTTTGTAATCCTGTACTGAAGTCTTCCCCATCCTTGTTCTTCTGGTACCTCCTAGACTGTTGACTCCGTATCGTAAGATGGAAAATAAGTGCGTAACAGTCATTTTTATATCCAACAAGTAGTCTCCAAATAGCAAGCATTCACAAAGCTTAGCAGCCAGTACGCAGACCTTGCATCTGACTAAGCCAATTCAATCAGTTGCAACTGCATCATCAAAAAAAAACCATGGAAAAAACCAGTGTGGTTGTGGTTACTGACATGATCCTGAGACTCCCTGCAGCACTGGAGAGGACACCCAGGTTAGGACACTCAGCTGGGGACCTCCACTTCCTGGCTGTCTTTGGGAAAAGTTTTTGCTTTTCCTCTTACTCGCTCTGTTTCTTTCTGTCCCTGCTTCTTTCCCTAGGGTAACCTTGAAGGCAATGTTTGACATCAGCTTCAGATCCAAAGAGTAAAATTTTGTCCATGTCAGCCTGTTTTAACTTGTGTATGCAACATTATAAATACTTCCATATCATCTGCATCTTCAAGTAGTTTTTATTACAAATGTCCAATTCAGTAAGCTAAGTTGTTCGAGTGATGTAAAAATAATTTTGTCCAGAGTTTTCCACTGAAAAGATGTCTTTAGGATTAATAAGAAAAGAACATTTTTGTATCTCTTCGCAGTTAGTGGATAGGCACTCAGCGTAAAAGAACAGACAACAAAGATACGTGATGCTAGTTTATGAGTTTATATCTAAGCCTTCCAACAGGATCATACAACAACGAATTGTGCCTATATTAACTGTGGATCATTCTTCCATACAATACTTATTCCTAAATGCATAAATTTATCTGTGTTTGGAAATGCAGTAACTAAAATCATAGCTGACAGGTTTCATTTGGATTCCTAACAGATCTACAAAGAGTTACTGCTGAACTAACAACACTGTGCTATTTAACCATGTGATCCAAAGCATTTCTGAATAGAGTACAGAGCCATCTCTTCTGTGGGGGAAACCTCCTGCTTTTGATTTTTTTCCTTTTTGAACAAAGGCTTTGAAACTTGTCTTTCATGTTCTAACTTTTAGTGAACAATGATACCAATATTTTTATTTACATTATTAAAAGACACCAGTAAGATTAGAAACTTTTTATTGTCTTCTTTTCGAAATCATACTCATGCCAGAACTCGTCTCATGTTAGAATTCTCTGAAAATCCAAAACACATTCAAGAGAATAGGATGTGACTTCTTTGAGCTAAGGTTAGATTTATACATTTTATTTCTCAATTTTAGTCTTTATTATCCGCAAAGAAAACCCAAAACACCACACCGCTATGTCCAAAACCCTCAAAACAAACAAAGAACTCAGCAAAAAAAACAACAAAACCCCCAAAACCCTGAAAACCACAGATGCTCAGATTTGTTATTAAAAACAGTCATTGAGATTTGCAATGTGTGCAATTTAAATTGAATGTTCAAAAAGCTTGTGATGGGGCTTGTCACAGGATTATGATTTCCTAGTAAGAATAACGTATTTGCACCTAAGGTTTAGTGCTGAATTCATATATGCTGTGTTGTGGATCACTTCATACTTAAGTTTTTAGTTAGTCTACTGTGGTTACGTAGGCTCTCTTTATCATCTCTTTATCATATCAGGAATTTTCTGCATTTCATTGCTAGATTCCTACCTGTTCATTTTACTTCAACAAAGTCTCTAATCCCAGAGTAGGATCTGCTCTCTGACTAAATGTAAACATTTTCCTTCTCTCTAAATCAAATACTTTTATTAAATACATATTTCAGATACTGTAAAAAACATTTTTGTAACAAACTAAACATGTTTCTCTCACATTTCTATGGGGGAATAGAAGTTTATCAATTAAAAAAGAGATCTTCATACTAAAAAAACCCGAAAAAGTGAGACCAACAGGAAAGGGTAGAGATGTCTTCATGTCACAGTCATTTTCTATACAGCATAATGGTTCATTTGCATCAAAGCCTGTATTCTGAAGAAAGGTAAATTTATGGTTTTAAAAATATTATTGTAATTTTCTCTGAAAAGTGTTTCAAGAACTTGTTTTCCTAGCATGAATATATTCATAGATAAAATACTGGAGGTTTTTAGAGGCTGTTTGAGGATTAGAGGTTTATTTAAAAAAATATTTATTATTCCTGGATGAAAATGATGTCTACAGGTTGTAAAAAAAAAACCCAAAACCAGGGAATATGTCTGCATGATCATTTAGGAACCTTAATATCTGACTACTGGCTTATGAATAGATACTCTGGCTAGATAAAATGATGGATATCTTCACTTTAAAAAAGACATTTCATGGTTTTTTTGAATAGGCAAGATGTTAGTTTGGGTATATTATGCATGTTTCTTTCTGTTATACACCTCATAATCTTGCAAGAGGCTGTATAGCAAATCTGACAATGTTTTTCAACCTAGAAATGTCTTTATGATTTTTCTTCTCTTTTTTTTTTTTTTTTCTTTCATTGCAGGCATTTTTATCAGAAACACTGTGTAGAATCAAAAGAGGAAAGTGAATAAAACCTGTTATTTATTTAAGAAGCAAAAGCAGTTGCAAACATATAAAATTTACTTCAGCTACAAAACTGAAACCATGCGGAGTTGAAACAGGTGGCTGAGAAATGACGATGTTCCATCTCATGGAGCATTATTGTACAACTAAAACATTTATGCCTAAGACTGTTAGATTTTACAGTGTATTTCTGCACTTTACTTTCTTCATTGTTGTTCAGATATTATACCATAGGTACTTGGTCTGCAAAGAAGTAAGGCACTTAAATCCTTATTAATTGTCCCTGTAGGCAGCTGCATACAAAATGAAGATCAGATGTTAAATGGCAAACACCTCATTTTACTCAGCTTCTGTTATACTCAAAACACCTTCATTTTCACTATTAAGGCAGCTAAAGACTACCTAAACTCTGTTATGTATCCTGACTGAAGATAAGTGGCTTCCTAAAGTTATAAAATTAAGCCTTGAAGACAGAAGGACTTATAATTTAGTGTGTAACCTATTATATATAATTCCCACTCAAATGCCAGTTATACCTTTCATTCTCGGACATTTAATTCTCCCCCAGCATGAATGTAAGAGTAGCCTAGATAAGTAATTTGGGACTAGTGGCTTCTTGCAACTGGCAAGACTCCCAAAAATCAGGTATTGCTGTGCATTGTTTATTTTTAAATAAATATCCACTATATTTCCTGTGTTCTTTTATGGTTGTAGACCACAGTTGCTCACAGCTTGTAAACACCATATTTAAATCTCAGATACTTTTAATCTCTTCTTAATTATTGCAGGGTTTTAGTGGGTTTGCTTTTTATTTCAGCACTGAGATTGCTGTGATGAGTGTAATGGATAATCTGAGGTAAACCATTTTCCTGGTTTATACCTCATGCCTTCCACCTCTAAAAACGTGGAAATTAGATTTGACCTATTCTGTTAGAGGCTCTTCTGAAAGTGAAACCTCCAAACGGAAAGTGATTATTATTCCTACTGTAATATGCTTTAATGTATTTCTTATCTGCACAAATGTCTCATTCAGATTCTACGCAATGGTGTTGCATGGTGTGGTTGTATTTAAGCTGGTTTAGCGCTAGCAAACAAAAAGGAATCTGAAACCAAATTACATTGATTAGCTCATGTCCACACTGCTCAAGGCTAGCACTCCTTGTAAGTTTGTATCAGCGACAACCACTTGCAGGTAGTGATCTAACAATTAATTAGTGTAGAAAATGAGAAGACATTTGAGTTCCTAGTCCTTTTTCATTCATCAGTATAGATCTACACAGAGATCCCTAAAGTAGCTCCTTAAGTGGTATTTCTAAGCCCACTGCTTCAACCCCATCTACAGCTTGATGGTTACAATATTGTTTAAGCAAGAGTCTTCTAAAGAAGTATAACAAAAAAAGTATAATTTAAACAAAATGTCTCATAAATACGCAAAAAGAAGACAGCTCCATTACCACAATGCTTTGTGGTGTAACTTAGGTGTTCCATCAGGAATGGTTTTGTGGGCTGTGGAGGTTTTCCAGCACATATATCCTTGTATAAGTAGCTTAATTTAAGACTTAATTTTCTGTATGGTTTGAGCGATAGCGGCTTGCTTTGTACACAACTGCTAGTTGTTTAAGTTCCCTTCTAGAGGATCTCTCTGTGTGTCTATACTGTCCTGCAGGCTAGATATGATACAGATACCATGTTATACGGCTAAGTCTTGGTCAGTTAGCTCTAAGGGAATACCACCTAGACACAGCTTTCAGACTGTGTCCGTGGTTTTGCTCTGTGTAAACACACCGACTCATTCGGACCCAGCTCAGGCCGTACAGCATAGTTGCATCCTTAGGCATCTCATTCATTTTACTGAAGGAGTTCTAAGTGATCAGTGTGAGCTCTTACAAACAGATCAAATTCAGTTATCAAAGACACAAATCCGCATCTTAGCCAATTTCTATTGAAATAATGATTTTTAATTATACTCTGTCATCTAACATCTGCCTTTAAAGCATATCTGTTGCAATTATGCTGATCATCCTTATCAAGATGTATTTATATATGCAGAATATAGAGGTTTGGAGAAAACATATGAGCATCAAAAAAAAGGAAGAAATGAAGCAATCTTATGATAGCTTTCACATTAGAGTGGCAACACTTAGAGAGCTCACTAAAAAAGGAAGGAGAGTGTCAGAGAGTTTTGTGTTGAAGAATGAAAACAACTTTGGAAAAGGTCAGTCATAATTACAGAGCTGAATAAATGTCAGTATTTCTTTAAGGGACTGACTTGAATCCGAATCCCTTTTCCAAAACTAAAGAAAATACAAATGTTGATCTATACAAAGTGAAGCTTTGCCAAATTATGGTTTATTGGTAAGTTGTCATGGGCTTGTAAGAGGTACTTGATCCATTTTAACTCTGGTATTTGCATATCTTTAGACATTGCTATAATTTACTCAAATAAATGTATTCTAAAATTCTGTTGTATTTTGAAGTGAACATATGGATTTGTGTTTATCATGAAAGCTCTGTAGTTAAACCAGGAATACTTCATTATATCATTAATCTGATCTATCAGAAAAAAATGAAGGGTACTTAGATGAATTTATCATCTCATTACACTTGATCCTTTGAGTTATTTATATAATTTGAAGCAACATTTGCTGAAGAAAAATAAATGTCAAGCAATGGGTCAAATTATATATGCTTGTCCAAATACACTTTTCCCTTTTCCTTATGCAATGAAGGAAATGCTGGAGCAGCTTTCAGATACAGACAAGGTTTAAGATGCAAGTTTAAATATTTTTAGTAGCAAGCAAACTGAGACTTAATATTCTACTAAAATTAATATACTACAACAGAAAAATTGAAGTAAAGAAAATGAAAAATTCGGTATTTCACTTACAAATCCCTGTGGGTAACACTTAGGTGTTTTCAATGAAGAACCTTCCCAATGGACATTTCAGGAAGACCAAACAAGTGTTGTCAGGTGTGAGTGAATTTCATCATCCTCACATAAAGAAGCTGCTGGCAAAATTTAGGTTCTACACATGAGCATTCTATTGACTGTTGGCTCTACGGAGAAGAAAACCATCACCACCACCAACAAAACTCTCTATATATATATCATTCACCTTACAGTGTTTTCTTGACTGGTATCAGTGTATCAGATCAAATCCGAGTGTCCTTGGCTGTGTTCAGGGATAAGACTGTGATGTGAGCAGATTGAAATCTGTTTCTCTGCAACTTTGGGAAGTTGCACCCCCATATCTCGGCTGTGCTCCCAAGTATTTTGGTCTGTTTATTTTGGTCAAATCCAGAATAAATTTTGCTTTTTATTTTTGCCCTGGCAGCAACCTTGTCTGCCTCTGGATCATCGCACAGATAAATGAATCTCCATCTTTCAACCGTGCTGGTCGAAAGAAGGCCCGGACTTAAGTGAATAGCTTGTGGGTGTGGGGCATGACAGTTTTGCAGAGGTTATTGGGAGAAAAATCAATTTTGTAGAAAAAATAAGAACAATATTTCGACTTGAACTTTTAAATCTGTCTTGGACATCCTGTAGTAAAATGGAATAAGCCCAAATTCCTCAGCAAGAAAAAGTAAGGCATATCCTCTTTCTACTTTCAGTTTAAAGCCATGATTTCAAAGTACATATTGCTCAGCTAAAGCTGAAAAAGTTGTATACATTATCATATTCTTTCAAATAAATAAATATTATTAGAAACTGCCACACAAACTAAAAAGTCAAGTAGAGAAAAAATCCAAGCAATAAGTCTCATGATATTAAAGATAAAATTCTATTGCCTAAACATAGATACTCGGGGCCATTTGAGAAGTCTCTGGACATGCTGCCTACAACCTAGCTGCAGTCAGAGAAGGGGAAAGATGTCTTTCAGGTCCTGTGGCAGTTCCTTAATATCTTAGATGCACTGGAATACCTTAAGTGTTTCTAGATTGTACTAAATAATCTTTAACTTCTGTAATTGAGTCTAATGCTAGAAAAAGTTATCTCTTCTTTCTCTCCAGAGAACGAAAAAAATCTTTATATCTACTGTTTGGATGTTTAAGCTTTTATTATTATCCGTGCAGACTGGGTCAACTCTGGATAACTCTCTAGTTTCTGTTGACAGTATTGACGTAGATCTTAGTTCAGTTGTCTAAATGTAAACATCTAATGTTATCTTAGATGCTGTTAAGTATCCAGGCCTTTACTTTGCTGGGAGCTTTTCAGGTAAACTATATTTCAAATTAATTTAGCAGCATGTATGTGAACAACAGTTTTCTAGGTACTGTCTGAGCATAGGTACCTAATTACAATGCAGAGATCTCTATTTAGGGTTGTGTGCTCTTTTCTGAGATTACTCGTAGACCTTGAACCTAGCAAACATTTCCATTAATTTTCCTGTTGATGCTGAATCAGCTATCCTATGTCCAGCTTTCTGTCTTTCTAGAGAGGACTTCTTCACTGCATTAGTAGTGAAAATACAATGGCTCAAAAACATTTTAAGTATTGTCTATCTCAGGTTAATTACATCTGCTTCAATTTTTCTTTGAAATATTTTTAAAACAGAAACATAGTGTGGAACATTCTGGATAAACTGATGAATGGACCATAATAAATATCTTTTTTTTTTCCTTATTTTTTTCCCCTGTTGTGAAGGATGCATTACACACACATTCACATCCCACATTAACCAAGTTTGTCTCAGGCTCCACAGGAGGTGAAGTCCTGCCTGCAGTCAGGCCAACAACTCCCCTCAGAAACCTCCAAGGAACAAAGCAGTGCAATGAGCACTGATGAGGAGCCTCATGCACAGCTCTATTATGTGCAATTTGACTACGAGTCAATCACATATTCATCTCATAAATATGACAGCATAAGTGAGACTTCTTTAAGCTCTCCCTTCTATGCAACATGGCGGCATGGCGACGATCTCCTCTCATGCTGGGACACCTCTCATGGGTGCCCCTTGAAGCAATACTATCTTTTACCACTGACAGATCACTGTTGAGAACCATTTGAATCCTCCCTGGACAGCATCACCAGATAATTCTCCTCTTACAGAGATATTAGCTGTTTAGCTTAAATAAGTAACATAAAAGTAACCCTTAAATAAGTCTAGGTATTTAGGTAAAAAGGTATAATGGCTCAGAGGTTTCTTTGCTCATGTCAGCTTCTCTCTCTGGAATTGACCATGCTGCTGTATTCCTCTACTAAATTATTTATTTAATGAAAAATGATGCCTGAGATTCTGGTTAGTGAAACCTTAGATTTGTACTCCAGAGCAAACTCTCACCAGGTGACCAGATGAGAATGCAAGTGAATTGGGGACAAGCATCCTGAAACATTGAAATCTTTCTTAGCTAAGTGCCATAGGGAATCAGGTGTGCACATACAATCCTTTAGCTATAGGCACAAATAATTCTTCAGCTATAAACTAAAATAACCCCATTTTCTCTCACATATTTTCTTCAAACATTAAGTAATAGCATGGCCTTATCATTGAACTCTATTAAAGTCTCACTTTTACTTAAATATTATTTTTATCTAACTCACTCATGACACCTACTCAATCCTCCGTTCTTTTTGCTCATTTCACTTCTGAGTTCTACAAATATGCTAGAGAATATTTATTACTTAGTTCCCACTCCAAATATTTATTTTGCAAACTGGATATTCCCTAAAATGCTGACACTTAACAATGAAAAAATATGCAATTTTTTTGAGTTCTGTGGGATTACTTTAGTTTATTTCTGTTTTGGTTATTTCAGAAAAAGGAGGAAATTAAATTCCACCTTATAAGCTGAGATAACATGGTAAGATTTTATACTGTATAATTAAGTAGACAATGTTTTGAACAGGAATTTCATTCATTTGTTATATGAATAACATAAAATGGGTTCAAATGATAACAATGCATAAATTATTCAGAAAAAAAGAGTGTTTGATTAAAAAATTAATTATCATTTTGATCTGAAAATGTAGATATATTAATTTTTTATATATATATATATACACACACATATAAATATACAAGTGCAGGGACTAACTAGAAACGAAGCAACCCTACAATCTGTATGAAAACTAGTTACTAACATTTTTGTCTTCAAAGTGCTGTATAAAAAATATACCAACATCTTTTTTGAAAAGCATCTTTTGATGTACACATAAATAAATAAAAATATGTAGGTATACAGAATCATAGAATCATAGAATGGTTTGGGTTGGGAAGGACCTTAAAGATCATCTAATTCCAACCCCCTTGCCATGGACAGGGACATCTCCCACTAGATCAGGTTGCTCAAGGGCCCATCCAGCCTGGCCTTGAACACTTCCAGGGATGAAGCACCCACAAGTTCCCTGGGCAACTCCTTGCAGTGCCTCACCATCCTCATTGTGAAGTATTTCTTACTAATGTGTAATTTAAATCTTCCCCTTTCCAATTTAAAGCCGTTCCCCCTTGTCCTACCACTACATGCCCTTGTAAAAAGTTCCTCTCCAGCTTTCTTGTAGGTGCCCTACAGGTATTTAATATTTCTCTCTCACAGGAAGAGTGCTTAACTCCAACATCTTTTTTTGTATGTGTTCCAGTTAGTAAGTTGTTATAGGTTACTATGTGAGTGCAAAGAGAGGAACGAATAAAGGGAGTTGGTGGAAGAAAGGTCTCTATTTCACACACACAGAGAAAAAAAACCCCTCATTTCCTTATGCTGTTAAAGTGGGTTCAAGATAGTTCTAGCTTCTGCTAAACCCTTTTTTTCATATCTTTCAATCTCCTGAGGAGGTATATGGAGATCCTGGATATCAAATGAGAGGTACAGCCTCCATTACCCAGCAGGAGCTGGTTCCATGTCTCTGCTGCCATAGTTTCAATATCTTTCATTATAATCCATTTTAAGATTGACTTATTGTCTATATGCTGTGTAGGGTACTGTGTCTTTGGACAAGAGAAAATATAGGTTAGAACAGTTTCCACTTTTCAAATAAGCTATACTGACATATCTAAAAATATACTATGAGATTAAATTTATGAAGTTATTGTTATCAGATCCAATAGCTTCATAAAAAGGTTCTAAATGAAAATGTGATTAGGAGAGATAAGACCATATATTCAACTAAAACTTCCCTGATATCATTTACTTGCAATTCACAACTTACTATTGTGGTTCAGGAACACTTTGAAATTCTTTTAATGTCAACTCTGAAGAACATTATTTGCTAGGAACTCAAGTGGATAAATAAAAATGTTGTATGGTAGTCAAATCTCAGTGCAAAATAAAGGCTATTACAAACTGTTATCTTTGGTGTATTGGTGTTTCGAGTGAAGGTCAATGCTTGTTTTTATTCTTTTTGTTTTGTTCCTGTGGTGTATAGACCTGAAATTTTATTTTGAGTCTTATTTGGTTTATCTTTGCCTCCAGGACTAAAGAACTGTGACTAGATGGGAAAGAAACAACAGAATATTTCTTTTAAAATGTCCTAGACTTAAGGGTATTGTTAACTTGAACTTCAGACAAATAGTTTATGACTTTTTCTTGTTTCCTTTATATTCAGCTATATAAAACAGATGTTTTAAATGGAAAATCAAATCTAAAAATGTTCTGTCTTTTAAGAGTCTCCATAGATTCTACTAGGCATAATTTTGAATTTGAATTTTCTGTTACACGCTATCAATATGAGGCAAGATTTTGAAATTATTTGTGAATGGGATGTGATAAGGCATTAGATTTTCTCTTTAAATAAATGCCTAATTTTTTTTCCCATTCTTACTTTTTTTCCCCTTTCCTGTCCTTATGAAGTGAGAGAAATTTGTACTGTACTCTCCATGGAGTAGCCCTTTACCCAGCTTACTAAACTCTACTACAGAATCATTCAATTTAGAAAGTAAGTTTGTATTTGAATTCTTATTACTTTTATTCACAGGTTCATCCCAAAATGACTCTATTACCATCCTAGTCTAAACAGGAAGAAAAAAAAGAAAACTTTACAATGTTTCCAACAATAAAAGAAAACAAAGACAAAACCCAGGATCAGGCAAACCATCACTGAACTGAACCCTGGCTTATAAATATAGCATTTTGAATTGTATTTAGTAGATTCTTATGTGATTTTTATTGCCTGTATCGAAACACAATGGGGTAGCAAAGAAAATATCTTTTGACTAAACTGCCCAACCCTGTTTTCAGTTTAGTTAGAAAGGTTTTGCTAGCAAGGGGGCTACAGGAGCAGCTTCTGTGAGAGGATGCCAAGCTGTCACCACATACAACAGAGCCGGAGCCAGCTGACTCCAAGATGGACCCATGACTGGCTAATGATGAACTCATCAGCGATGGTAATATCATAGAATAGTTTGGGTTGGAAGGCACTTTGAAAGGCCATCTTCTCCAAATGGGTCGAGTGCCATTTTGGATCCATATGATTTACAGTGAAAGGATTCACTTTTAGGAAAAAATATTGAAGTACATTTTTTTTTTATTCCTGGGTAAAATGATGTAAATTTCATAGAATAAGGAAACAAATTATGAGCTTATAGATTCTAAACAGAAAAGGACAGCTATGCTTGATTGATTTTTAAGAAAATATTTACAGAAATTGAGGAGGGAAATATAATGATTAGAAAGCCGAAGAACACATATTGGAACATATGACTAATAAGAAGTGCATTATATATTTTGTTGTAAATTCTCAAATGAGTGTTGTACGCACGAACACATTAGTACAGAAACTCTCATTATATTTGGTTTGCTGAACCTAGTTACATAATGTGAGCATAATTTTTTACTGAATCTAGAAGAATTCAGCTGTGCATTAGCAAAGAAAGCCAAAGTTCAGTCCAAGCAGCAGTTCTCTGAAGACTGCTTCTGACTTACAGCTGCTACATTCCACTCTTCTCAAACTACTGATTTACTAACTGCAGCAAATTAGCTTTCATGCTAGCTTTAAGACGTTGATATTGGCAATTAATTTACAGCTGCTCTAGTATTGAAGGCATCTCAAATACCCCTAATTGTACAATGGTTTTTGGGTTTTTTTTCTATTTTGTGGAATAATGACACACATTTAATTGGAATTTAAGCCAGTTTCTTTGGAAAATCCCTTAAGGTGTTAATGTCCTGTGATATATATTGGTATAATATAAAATCTGCTTTAATTTAAAATCATAGTTAAAATAATCAAATACTTTAGTATGTTTCATCACTTTCATTATTTTTGCATTCTTCAAAAGACCTTATTAGAAATGTGATCAAAACCTGATGTTATTCTTTTTCTCTCATAGGATGAATCATTCCTGTCTAAGACAAGCATTCAGATACCAAACTGAATTGCACTCTGAAGGTGCTCTGCTTCTGTCCATTGGTCATAAAGGAAACTTCACCACCTTTGACCAGACAAGGAAGTTCAGATAAAAAATTTTGGGCACAGTAATCGTTTATCTACCCCATGAATGTCATCTGCAATTGTTGTTACTAAAATAGTTTCCTGGAGAAATTTTCCTTAGGCATACAAGGAGTTAAATTAGCTTAAAAGTTGTGGCCATTTACCTCCAGCTTGTCCTTTGTTTGAGACATCTAAGCTCAGTGTGCTTTGACCTTTCATGACTAGGCATCGACAAGATTAATTTCTTTAGTGTTATTTTAAGCTTTTCATCTCGGAACCAGGAATTTAAAAACAAATTACAACTACACAGAATCAATTACATTTGTAATTGGAGATATTTGAATATTATCTTTAAAAAGTCATTAGAAAAATGTGTAAAAAACAACTTTAATTGGAATATTTCTGAGATATTCTGGACCTAATCAAGCTACCATTGAAGCAAAAGCTAAAACTCCCACTGACTTCAATGGGATCAGGATTACATACACAGCAGGGGACAAGACTCTGTAACCCATAAGGTCCTTTTCATCTCTATGTTACTACAATAGGAACTGAAATCTGCAGGAAGCATGATAATGTCAGGGTTGTAAGCCTTGAGAAGTTTAAAAGCAAGGACTTCCATATGAAAGATATTCTTTTTGAGAAGTACAACTGATATAAAAGAAGCTGTGATTTTGAAATTTAGTTCCTATTTCCTGTAAACTTTATTGACTACACGATACAGATATATCTGATACACATTTGTGTTTTATAATTATCTTGGTTTAAGATTATGACGGCTGTTTGAAGCCTTTTCTTACTGTGAAAAAACACAGGATTTTAATTAGTTTTATTTCTAGTTTTGAGCTGATGTGCATGGGTGACAAAGCCAAATGTGAAACATGGAAATCATTGTAATGCCTTTACTGCAGGATAAGGACATTTATTCAGTGCAGAAAAACTGGAAATCAGCTTGAATGCCCTGTCAGTGTAATTGACTAAGTCAACCACCTCTTTTGCATTTTGTGTCCTTTTCTCACAAAAACAACAGCACTAGTCTGAATTCTGAGGATTGTTATTAGAATTAAAAAAAAAAAAAATCTTGTTCTTTAACATTCAAAGACCCTAAGAAGAAGCAACTGCATCAATATTTCACATTTGGTATCTTCATAAGTTACACAGCTTTGCGGTTGCCTATATGCCACTAGATTGAGAGCAAAAGATTAGTGATTATAGAGGCCAGGTTCAATTCTCAGAGCTGAATTTTAATATTGTGATTACTGGGTGATTCAGAAGAATGAAAATATGTATTTAGGTGTTCTACACAATTTAAAGAGCGATTAAGAGTAACTGATTCAGCACTCTTTTTCCTCTTTATAGGAAGCCAACATAACTCACACAGCCATTCAGCTTTCTGTATGCAAATGAATGATTATAGCTAGTAAGTAAAAAACACTGGTACCAGGACTTTAATTGGATTCCCTCAGCAGTCTCTGGTAATAAGCATCTGGCTTAATCATCTACACTCCCACTCTACCCCCATGCTAGCCATCTTCATCCACCTGAGATTCAGAAGACCTTATCTTTGTTGTAGAACAGATGTTGAACAGAAACAAAGCTTCTATACAGCAACCAGTTTATTAGATTATTTACCAATAATATGGAACACTTTGTTTTTTAGCTATGCTTAACTTGAGAGAAGACTAAGCTATAATTTCCTCCAAAAACAGAGTCAAATTGTCTCATTCTCCTTTTTCTATGACTGTCTTGAAAAGCTTCCTATGTGAGAAAACTGAAAAAAAAAAATAAAAAAAAATCTGGATGTATTAATTCTGTTACATAGGATGGTCAAACACTTCATCACAGTCATTCATTTTCAGTTTCCACCTGGCTCAATTTCTAATACTTTTGTTAGAGCTCCAGGGATACAGTCTTATAGCACACCTGAGCAGTATAGATATAAGCAAGAGATTACTCTACATTACAGTGTTCAAATTCAGCACAGAAGCGCACTTTGTGCACTGAATATCTTGTTTTCCCTCACCTTTTCATATGGAGTGAGTGGCCTTCGAGTGTCTGGATGGAACTACTTCAGGCTGAAGCTAAATTAAAAGATGTGGTCCAAGAGCACAGTGAATGTACTTAAATGCCAATGAGTATGCCATCCATAGACTAGAGCTAATCCAGAAAGTGACCAGAATGTGAATGGCATGGACGTTAGACTTTTAGCACTGTTCATTCCACAGGTAGATTCCTATTGCCTCTTCCTTTTCAAATCCAGAGATTAGCAATTATAATCCATGATGTCTACTTCTGTGATCATTTAGTAAGGGTTACTTTCAACATTTATGTATGGGCTTAGAGTGATCTGGAAGTTGTAAAATAGCAATAGATTTCAACAGAGTTAAGGACTTCCGTTGTACACTTCTGAGGCATGATGAATCTTATTCACATAAATCAATCATAGAATCATAGAATTGCTTGGGTTGAAAGGGACCTTTAAAGGTCATCCATTCCCCCTGGCCCCAGCAATAAGCAGGGTCATCTCCAACTACATACATTGCTCAGATCCGCATCCAACCAGCTCTTGAATGTATCCGGGAACGGGGCAACCACTACTTCTCTGGGTGACCTGTTACAAAAATTAAAAGGTTAAAAAAAACGTTAGTGTTACATAGCCCTAATTTTAAAAGAATTCTTCCTTATATCTTGTTTAAAGCTACCCTCTTTTAGTTTAAAATCATTACCCTTTGTCCTGTTGTAACAGGCCATGCTAAAAAGTTTGTTCTTACCATTCTTTTAAGCCTCTTTAAAGTACTGAATGACTGCAATAATGCCTCCCTGGAGCCTTCTCTTCTCAAACCCTTATAAATTTTCATTGCCAGATGAAAGCAAAAGTATATTTAGCCTTAAGATAATGACAATATCCATTGAATTTAGGTATCTTTGAATGTGAGTGACAAATGAGAATGAATATTTTATATTGCACTTGGAGAACAGATACTCAAGTTCTGGTTAAGTGCCAGTATAGGTGCTCTTAATTTTGTCCAACATTGGATTAAACTGTTAGACTGTGAACAAATCCCTTTACTGAAGGGAGACTTAGAACCTGGAGTTAATTTTGTTGACTTTTTTTTTTCTATGCCTAGCATTGGAAATTAAAATGATTATTTAGGTTCTGTTATATTTCAGGTTTTCAAAATCATCTATATTTTCACAAATGTGTTACACTGTAATTTCCCATAATTTCAGATGACAGTATTTACCGCTATACACTTTCTGTGGGAGTTTTTTTATCCTCAGAACACAGAAAAAAATCTCAATCACAGAAAATCTGGGATTATTTTTATTAGTGAATACTGAGCTCAAAATACACCTATATGAAGAATAATTATTTTAACAAAACACAGCAGCACCATCTATCATAAAATTAATGCTAAAAAGATATCATTTTTTTTGAGACATATTTTTTCAAGGCTGACTAGAAACTGTATAAATCTCATTCATATTTATCACTGCAGTATGGCTAAACTCTGTCTTTTAATAGCACATAGGTCTTAATTAGATTTTTGGGGAAATAAAGCAACATATCTTTTCTTTATAATTTTTTTGCAAGCATTAAAAAAATGTCATATCATGCCTACTATTTTCTAACTTTGGTAAGAAAAAAGATTCATTCATACAGCATCCTCTGCATCCATTTCTGTTTGTACTTTTTTAAAGCTATGAACTAATCTAATACTTTTTAACAGAAATGTCCTTATTGACCTATATGGAATTTGTCCCTAACATCCCTTAAATCTGCAATAATTATTAAAAAAATGAAGTATTTTTTTCCTGGTCTTTTGCTTTGCATTCATTGTAGAAGTTATAAAATAACTGAAACATGTCAGGCATCTGTATTTGATTCTTCACAATTACATCTGACCTAGCTTGGTTTCATGCAATTGGAGAGAAATACGTACTTTTAGGAACTCCAGATCTGCTCTGTTTTTGAAACGTAATGTATTTGCATAAACAAAGTTCATGAGAGACATCTAAGACTCCCTGAGCTTGACATACTCTCATGGGTCCTGCAACTATGAGAGAGGATTTGAGCAAAGAGTGCTCTTGTGAATAAGCAATTGGATCTCAAAAGGGTACCTCAATGAATTCCAATCTCCAGATAAATGAGTTGTGCTTTAAATGTATTATTAGCATTAGAGTAATCATGGACTTAAAGAAACTATTTTCTTTAAATGGCTTAAAAAAATGACAGCATTTGGTCTTCCTGTGAGTACTAAGGTGCAAATAGTGTTATATGCAATGTGGTTGTCTCAACAGGAGGCATGTGTTTGAGCTCTCATAATAGCTAAGATCTAGTCGACCACAGTTAATGTGGTCTAGGAAGTTTCTCAGTCGATTAGTTTGACTACGTTAGTATGAAGCTGAATCACCTCTTTAACATTTGTTTCACAAAAAAACCCAAGCAGTATATAATGTAATATAAATGAATGGGACTAGGATTAAGTTGCACAGATTTAGGCACTTTATACTATTTCCAATGGTAAGCAGAGCATCCCTTCTGTCTCTCAGCTCTTGTTCTAGGTGGTTTAAATCATGTCTAGAACTTTTTTCTTTTTTTTAGATATATCAGTCCCCCATGTTATCTTAGGGAAATCTTCTATGATGAGCAATTTAGTCATTCTCTTGATGTCTATTAAATTCATCCATCAAAAATGTTGAGTATTAGACAGTAAATTCCGTCATGAGATTAAATCTTTGTGCTGAAAATGTGTATTTATATTGCACCAACTTTATAACAATAACTACTACCTAAACACTTCCTTGCTGCCAGCAATTATCTGCAAACATGTTTTAAATCGGTTACTAGGTTTAAATAATTGATTGTCAAGTTGTTTCCTAATTATTGTGTGGATAATTAAGATTTTTTTTGGCTGACTAGTGAATTTCCACTTTTTTTTTAATAAAAATGAGTTTAATTTTTCTATTTGTGAAGAAATTAGTGATATGCAGTCTTCTATGAGACAGTTCAGTAAGTCTATGAAGTATTTATGTATTCTGTCTATATATATTTATACCAACATTTGAAAGTAAATTAAAGGAGAGTTTGCAGCCAGTCTGCCGAAAATGGAAAATGTGAGAAAATAAAATCAGAAAGGAAAATAAGGATAAAAAATGAGCAAAAGTGTAGGCTAGTGAACATTCTCACACAGGACAGCTTGATCTAAAAACTCCATTCATACATTTTTCCTTCAGTGGAGAAGTACAGACTTCTAACAGCTACAGTTTTAGTTACTTGTAAAAACGAGGCTGGATATAGCAATCAGTTCTATATGTTATAAATAACATAATACCTTTTCATAGCAAGAATTATGAAGTGAATTCAAAAAATATGCCAATCCCCCTAGAAAGAACCTGAACAATTGACTTCTATTTGAGACAAAGGATAATATATGTTAACATGAAATTTTTGGTAGAAATAGATATTACTGAAGTTCTAAATTCTGTGCAAGTACACCACTGAGCAGAGTTGTTTCCCTGATAAAATACTTTTTAAAAAATATAAAATTTCTCCAAAGTTAATTTCATTAATAAAGTTCTTCAGCTACACTATCTGTTCTACCCCACTACAGTGTTACTATGTGGTAATACTCTCCCACCAGTATAAAACTTTAAGTACTCTTTTTATGTTCGATATTTAATACCTTTTTTTAAACTCGTGCAGACATCATTTGCCTTCCTCCATTTTGTTGCCCAGCCTCTCCTGACTTTTCATACTGTTATTTCATCTATGCCTTACATATTATTGTGTTTTCTATATAGAAAAGATGAAAAAATTTGAGGAAGAAATGACAAAGTATTTCTTAACGAGCTAGTATAACTGAAGCAATGTATTTATTTTCATGAACACACACTTCTTTCTGCCTGAAAAAAGAGAGATGGTACTAATTTCTTTAGCTAAGATAATCAAATTTGTGGGTTGGGTTTGGTTTGGTTTGGTTTCTTCTTCAGGATTTCAATTGAGAATATTCATATACGATATATTCATAGATATGCCTATTGTTACTAATAATCAATGAAGTGTTGCTAAGCTTACTTTAATGTTGTAACACAGAAGTAAAATTCTACTAAGCAGAAGTTTAAAATTAGCTGTGTGCTGTCAGCTAACAAGTGAGAAAAATACACTATCTCCGGGGTCTGCTCTGTGCAGATCTATTATCCGAAGAGCATATTCTGATATATGTACCACAAACCTTTAAATATTGAGATTCATAAAGACATGCCTTATGTAGCTTAATCTTTCTGATCAGCCGAGGTGAGACTGAGAAAAGAGAAACAGTTAAGCAACTCAAAATATGAAGAAACTCAGAAAAAAATTAACAGAAAAAGCTTCACTGACAGTGACTGTTTTTTTCTCAAAATGTAGTTTCAAGTTGGTGATCTGAAATAATCGCACATACTCAGTGTCCTAAAACATCCATGGAAAACAGAACACACACAGTACATTAACTTTCAATTTTAAAATTTAATTGGTATTTTTAATTATGTAAATAACTTTTCTAGTGTAAAAATATTATACACACAAAATCACTATACCTATGCTAAGATCCTGATACAAACTCATCTGCTAAATAATGAAGCTTTCATGCTCAGACAACACAAAGTGTTTATGTGAAATACCAGAGACCAGTTTCTGCAAGTTTTTGTCGTTTGGTTTGGATTTTGTTTTGGTAGGTTTATTCCAAAATACAAGAAGCTGCAGCATAGCTTTCAAAATGACAAATTATACATTTTTGGTTAATAGTATTTCTCATAGATAAGGGATATACATTCCTTGGCTTGGCTCCAAATGCTTGGCTGATTCTGAGGAGCAGTGTTAGATGCACTGATGGGCAGAGAGGTAGCTATTCAGATAACTTGGATTCCAGTGTAAAAAACAGAGGTTTGTTCACATTGATGTGTGCTACTTCCTGGCTTGAGAAATTAGCATGGTCAGAATGCTCTGTTAATCTGTTAACTTGAATTCTGGAATAATAGCAGTGCTGCCATCAGGACAGGTTGAACACCAGTCCACCGCTTATATAATTAACATTATTATTCCTTGCACGAATTATTGCCTTAATTTTGTATCTTCATTAACTAGCTTATTCTCTAAATCTTCCACAAGCACACTGAAAGACACAGGACACTTACAGTCATAAAAGCCTGTTATTCAACTTTCATTTCCTACCCTTTTTCCAGCATTTACTCCACAGACTGTCTCCCTTATTATCACATACTGGATTAATTTCTCACAAGACCTTTGCTGAGGCACCATGTAAATTCTTTTTAAAAACGCCACTATGCTTTATTGACTAGATCAGCCTATTACCACTCTCAGAGAGCTGTAATAAATTTGTAAGACGTTTTCAAGTAGGATAGGAATTTCAGCTCTTGCATTATGTGATATATAAAGATAAATAAATAATGATTTTTAACCAAATTTCATTACTATATTTATTGTGAATTTTTGAAATAATCTTAACATTTTTCTCTTATTTTTAGAATGGATAAACACTGACTTTGGGAGATATTAATTTTGGACAATGTAATAATCCAATGGTTCATGTAAGGTGTAATACGTGAAGTAATAATAGCCTAGCAGTTTATTATTCTCTTAAATACCCACAACACTGGGTGGCATATCTGTTATATAGATTTAATATTGAACCCACAATTTTCACAGAGAAAATTATCATACAACATTTGGCTTTAAAAATGCAATGCAAAAAACCTTAGGTGAAGCTGAAAAGACAAAATTCTATGTTAAGAGGAATTATCCAAGAAAAGATGAAGTAGAAAGAAAAAAATCCCAAACATTACTAAACCACAAGCCATAGTAACAATGTTTTCAAATCTTTAATATAGTTCCTAATTCTGCTCGCATCCACATCTCGAATTCTCTTTTCTCCCTTATTCCCAAACAGAAAGAAGATAAGAAACATATACAGAGAAAAAAAAGCTAGCAAGCTCAAATTTATTAAAAAAAGAAAAAAACCAACACATTTTAGAAGATTAAAAAATTCACTGTGGTTTTGAAATTATACTTCTTAGAAGGAATACAATAGCATTCATAAAATCATGTAAAATGCAAACAATGTGAATTGGTGTGAACAGGACCTGTTATTTATTATTATTTCACAGAACGTGGCTGTATCAAATGAAACTTGTAGAAAGAAGCTTTAAAAAAGGGGAAAAGAATAAGGCTTTTTGAAAAAGGTTTAAAAAACCAAAAGGAGTTAAACTGAGTCATAAGCATGTTCAAAAAAAAACTCGGAGAGTGTTAAGTGAAAAAAATCTGTCAAGCTCTACTAAGGAGAATTACCATAAAATTTATTGTTTGGTTGTAGATTTGAAGATCAAAAGTGTATCTTTTGAAGGAAATCCAGGGGTTGTCTTGTAAACAGTTTTAAAAGATTAAATGGTAATTTTCAAAATGGAAAAGGATTGCTACTAGAACTTGGTAGGGCTTTGTGCTTATACAGCTAGAAGACTTCTGCTTTTTAGAGCTAAATGTGTTCCATGCATAGTCATAAAGGTAGTGATGTGAATCAGGAAAATGCTTGAATCATAAACCTCACAATTTTCCACAGTAAGTTACGACCTAATAAATCTTTACGGTAAGAAATATATTACAACAACAGGTTACTTGATTGCTTTTCTTAGACCCTCAGTAATGTTTAGAAATGTTTTTCTAAACAAAAGGTTTACACATTCTTGAAGAAATATGTTACATTATTTAGAAGAAAGCTTTGATCAAAAATCATCAGTCTGAGAAAATGAACTAATTAAAAGATGAGGATTCAACAGATTGCTCATAGGTATTTGTTTATCTCCACTGAAGTTCAAGGTTTCCATTCAAAACCACTCAGAAAAAGACTTAGTATCTCACATGATCTTGCTGTTCATGAAATAAAATAAATCAGCTTTAAACTGACTATCTTAACATTAGGTACATTTTCCTTATTTTTCTTAAGATCTTGTATGAAGAGCCCCAGGAACTAAAATTATTCTTATATTGACAGAGCAGATAACACAAACTGTTCAGACAGCATTGGTGATTCTGTGCTACGCTGGCAGCATATCTTGTCTTTAATACATTAAAGCATTCTGAAACTGAAATGATACGTAAAATTTCCAGTCCTTGACTATGCTTAGTAGAAACATCGAAGGCTACAGTCTGAAAGCTTTAAATATGTTTGTTTTGAGGTTCTACTCATAAAAACCAAGTAGCTTATTTTCAAAGTAAATTTTAGGCAAATAGTTTCTGAGCTGTCGTCAATGACTATGAGTAATCCCTACTAAATGTAATCTAAAACCAAGGAAAATATAGCCATATAATTACAATTCTATAGCCATAGAATTATAAAAAAAAGGGTTTTTTAAAGACATAAAGGCCATTTTGTTAACTTTTCACTCAGATAAGACCTGCTGTCAACATGAGATCGGTTGGCTGTGGTTTTGTCTGGCTGAGTGTCACAGATCCCCACAGATGCAGAGCCAGAGATGTTTAGGGCAATCTGTTCTGGAATTGCACTGCCTCATTAGCTACAATTATTTTTCTAATGCCTACCATGAGCATCTCAAGCTACAATTTGAGACCACTGACTTTTACTGTATCATCTGGCTTTTTTCATCTCTGTAACTTCCCTTGAAGTAATTGTAAGCTGCTGTGAAATTGCCCATTAGACTTCTCTTCACCAGACTAAGCAACCACAGCTCCCTCACCCTGTCTCAAGTAGGACAAATGATTTAAACTCTTGGCAATCTTGTAGCCCACTGATGGACCTCTCCCATATCTCAAAATTCTTCTTGAATTAGGGACCTAAAACTTCAATGCAGTATTCCAGAGGTGTCATCACCAGTGCTGAAGAGAGAGATAATAATTTCTTTCAGTCTGATGGCCCTGCTCCTCCTGTATGTAATACTTGCTTCCCTAACTTTTCTTCTTCTGCTGGCTGCTCTTCTCTCTCTCATACTATATGGTATAGTCAGAAGTTTGAGAATAGGCTCGGTCTGTGAAATCCAATGATAAAAGATGTTGAGTACTTCAATGTTTTCCTAATCTTTCTATGTCACTAGATTGTTTCCCAATCCTTCATTAGACCCAGTTCTTCCTTGAACAATTTTTAGCAGTTAGCATATCTAGAGAATCCTTCCTGGTACTTTTTATGACCATTGCTCATCTTTGCCCATCTTGCTTATGTACTTTTTCAGCCCCTTTTTTTCAGTTCCCCTCTGTCCCTGCTTCTACTTCGTATACTCTCTTCTCCCATCTGTCATATACTAGACAGGAAAAGTTGTAAGTGTTCAATAAGAAAGGTTGTTTGCTTATTTGTTTTTAATAGCATCTGAAATAATTAACTAATGTCGTTAATTGTACTGATAAAATGAGAACAATTTTAATATTTCTTTTATAAGTGCTTTCATGTTTAATGGTTCTATTATTTTTTTCTTTGGGTTTTTTTCAGTCTTACATTTGATGTTAGATTTTTTTTTCTCATCTTTTCCATCAAAGGTTTCTGACTTTCAGATTTAATGCCCTCATGGCATTTTTATATCCTATTTTGTACTAGGCCACCCCACTAATTTTTTCTCATACTGCTAATTTTTTTCCCATTAAGATATGGGACCTACTTTTCCATTTAGAACACAATTTTCCAAACCCTTAATGATATTAAAAAGTTAAATGAAATGGCAGAGCTATATAAATTAAAATATAAAACATAAAATGACTATTATGTATAGAAGTTATTTGATGAAAATCTACAGACTAAATCACAGGAAAAAATAAATGAAACTATTGTGATTCTTTTAGAGTAAAATAAATATTATATCTATATTTGGAAAAAGGCTTTATATGTGGCGTTAGTATTTGGACATCCAATCAGATATTACCTCAACTGCTACCAAAAAAAATGCAGCCAAAAAACAATTAATAGGAAGCAGGAAATTTCTATATCCTTTGTTCTAGCTATAAAGTCATATTATTTAGCTTTCAACTCTTTTCTTCAGAATTTAATAGACTTCCTGCTATGGTTATTCTTCTTCAGGTGGACTTGCATAACATATTTTGGAAAATCTTGTCTAGATGGAGATTCATGACAGTGGTGTCCCTCAACAGTCCATACTAGAACCAGTGCTGTTCAATATTTTCATTGATCGTATAGGCAGCAAGAGTGCACCCTCAACAATGCAGATGACACCAAGCCAAGTGGTGTAGCTGTCACACCAGAAGGATGGAACATCATCCAGATGGACCTGGGCAAGCTGGAGAAGTAGACCTGTGTGAACATCATGAGATTCAACAAGGTCAAATGCAAGGTCCTACACCTGGACCAGGGCAATGCGTGGTTTCAATACAAGATGGGGATATCATGATTGAGACCAGCCCTGGGAAGAAGGACTTGGGGGTGCTGATTGATAAGAAGCTAGACATGAGCCAGCAATGTGTGCTTGCAGCCCAGAAGGCCAATGATATCCTGGCCTGCATCAAACGAAACATGGCCAGCAAGTCAAGAGACCCCTCTGCTCCACTCTTGTGAGACCCCACCTGGAGTTCTGTGTCCAGTTATGGAATCCCCAACATAAGAAAGATATGGAACTGTTGAAACAGGTCCAGAGGAGGGCCATGAATACAATCAGAGGGCTGGAGCACTTCTTGTATGAGGACAGGCTGAGAGAGTTGGGGTTGTTCAGCCTGGAGAAAAGAAGGTTCCAGTACCTGAAGCAGGCCTATGAGGAAGCTTGAGAGGGACTTTTTACAGGGACATGTAAAGATAGGATGAGGGGAAATGGCTTTAAATTGGAAAGAGACAGATGTAGATTACATATTAGGAAGAAATTCTTCACAATGAGGGTGGCAAGGCACCGCAAGAAGTTGCCCAGGGAAGCTGCGGTTGCTCCCTCACTGGGAGTGTTGAAGGCCAGGCTGGATGGGTCCTTGAACAGCCTGATCTAGTGGGAGGTGTCCTTGTCCATGGCAAGCTTGTTGGAACTAGATGATCTTTAAAGTCCGTTCCAACCCAAACAATTGTATGATTCTATGATTTTTTTGTTTAAATTTAATTGTATTTTTTTGTCTAAATTAAAGACATAAAAAAAATCTAATCTGCTATGGTTTCCAGTCAAAACTTAAATATTTAAATAATTAAATAAAAGGAGATCACTCCAAATCAATGGGGCATATTTAATTGTAATTTTAGTGCTTTAATAAGTTTTAAAACTTCTATCAAGTTTTACTAACTCAGTGCTATTATTTCACATTTACATTGAGACAAGTGAGATCAGAATCTGATTTTATTGCCGCTGGACCAAAATAGTCCATTACAAAGGGTTTCTCCCACGTTACATGAAGAAAGTCAATAAAGTAAACACTTTATTAATCTATGTAGGATATGAAATGAAAGCAACACAATACTGATTTCTTGATAAAGTATACCAGGATTTTGCAAGTGTTAGTTTGGTTTTGAAGCTCTGTATTTGATACCTATCTTAAGGATGCTCTATTTTTCACAATATCTTTCATTTGCTATATTGAATCTTAGGATTGCAGTGAAGCTTGGCAGGTTTCTTCTATGTCACCAAGCCTAGCATCCAGCTGGGAAGCGAATTGTATCTTTTGCTGAAAGGTCAAAAATTATTAAAGAATCGCTGAATGTTTTTTGGGGTTTTTTGGGTTTGGGTTTGTTTTTTTTCTTATTTGTTTATGCTTTGAGATGAATGCAGTACATGAAACCATTTCTTTACACAAGTTATTATATTTTAACTTAACCAACAGGTCACAGTGAAGACAAAAGCATGTCTTTTGTAGAGAGTTTTCTTGGATTAAAGCAAATCTTAGATGATATAAAGCAAGGACTATACCTTTCTAACTAATACCATCCCCAGCCCTAATATAACATCTATAATAAGTTTCTGGAATGAGTAAACTATAGACTCAAATATATCTTGGGGACTTGGTAAACATATAGCTGTATTGAAATTCCCTTCTTTTAGTGAATGTTCCCCCTTTCTTCTTTTTTACTCCTTATTTTTGGGAAGGCTGGTCAGCTATAGTTAAACAAGTGGACTAATGAGATCTCAATGCAGTGATCAAAAGAGGTAGGTAGGACAAAAATAACATAGTACCTTTGTTTTACACATGGATTTTGGTGATGTACTTTTTGGTGCACAGGATACATCTCAAAAAGTGATGCAAATTCCCTTTAATCTGCAGTGTTCCGAGGCTACTCATTACTATTGGTACGTGTCCAATTTCTTTAGAGTAATATCCCTTTAATTCTTCTTCAGCATTTCTTTTCCAATTTTCTTCTCAAAAATATCAGAAAATCAATTTTTAAAATATATATATTTGCCAAGAATTAGAGCATGAAACAATTTTCCCAGTATCTGCAGCAGAATGATGTTCTGAGATATATTATAGAAATGATACAAACAATGACTAATGGTAATAGTCTTCTTATGCAGATAAATTATGCAAGACCATTGACAGGCTAAACCTAGGTGATCTTTTAAAACAATTTGAACTGTTACTAAATAAATAAATAAACAGAATTATTTGCTTATTTGGGTTGCAAATATTATTCTCACATGACAGGTTTTTATGCTTATTTTAGATAAGTTTAATTTCTTGTTTACAATTTATTGTTTTATTCTCTTATGCAGAAGTATAATAGTCATGCTGAAATTTAAGAGTTCTGCAGTTGATAAAAAGCAACCTTTCATAAACAAGCATGTTTTTGCACAAATTGCTGTGAATCTCCACTCTGAGTTCCTGATTTTAACTTTATCAGTGTTGTTAGTCACCCCAGGGGGATAAGTAGAACTATAGAGATTTAAATGTTCCACACATTCATCTGTATATTTCATATTTTTAAAAAAGTTAAGTGTGAAAATTAAGAAGCTGTGTAGCAGTTTAGAAAATACATTTTTCTTTACCAAGACCCCTAATAGTTACAGAGACCTTAGAAATTTGGTCATTTTTGCTTATGTTATAATCTACGAGCCAAACGCCTTCTTAGATAATATATAATATATCAGCAACTTCTTATACACTGGCAGCAAATACATTATTCAATTTTACTGTGCATGTCTATATATGAAACATTAAATTAAATGTTCTACGTTTGGCACTGGTACCTTTCATTTAACCTTAATAAAATCAAAAGGATCACTTCAAATGAATGACTCCGTAATGTTGCCAAAGAATTTTTTAATACAGTGGACAGGGATTTGCAGAATGTGAGGAAGTGATTGACAAAACCTGTTCTGATCTTGCAGTAATGAAGCTCCTATTATTTGCACAGACAAACATGACCCATTACTTTACCACAGGAAAAAAAAAGAAAATGTCTGCAGCAAATTACAGTTGAAAGTAGCTGAGAACAAATTAGATGATGTTATCTTTATTTCCCAATCTGAGTATGACATAAAACCAGTGGATTATCTGTCAGTTTCCAGACCATTTGACAGTCTCAGATAACAACTGGAAAAAACTAAAAATTTGGGGATTAGAACCTGCTTGACAATAAGCTAATCTATGCAGAAATTGCTTGTAAAGGAAACTGCGATGCTGATGTCTGCGTGCCATAAATAAAATTTTATACTGTTTAGAGATTTCTGCTAGCAACTGATTATTTCTTACTTATTTTGCATAATAATTTTAACAGGCTTGACTAAAACAGCTATTTCTGTCTAATGGAATGGTGTTCTATTTAGCCATTTTATTGTAGTAAAAATTTTATCAGGTATAGGAAGCATATAGTTGACATTCTTTTCAAATTACCCATCAATATTTTAGAAAACACTATCACAAGTTCTCTGAGCAAGGATGCTAGCTGCTAGGTTTTTTTTCTCACAGCTTTGACTCGGTGCTTTCATTTTTATACTTCCATCTCTAAGCCTGATGAGTCATACCTTATATCACCTCACACTTAGTTTAGCCATGAACATCACATAAATGATGCAATGAAATGTAACATGACACAAAGTTCTGCTATGAACTATTGTAAAATTGTAAGACATAAAACATTTAAGTAGTGACTGCAATAAACTAGGCATAAGAAAGCTCACAGGCATGAGAATCGAGATACCAGTGCAAGTAACAGTTTCCTCAACAAGATGTGAAAGACTTATCTGTTACTGTCAGTCCACATGCATGGAATACAGATATCTTTACCTGGTTATTTCATGTCAAACAATCTACAGAGCTCATATTGTAAAGCTGACCCATCTACAGAATCAACTCTATTAAGATATTTTTTTTTTCCTTAGGGCAGGTTAAAATTAAAAAGAAAGGGATAAATTTTCTAATATTCATGTGAGTTGAAAATGAATCTTGTCTGACTTTGGTGTAGAACTGTAATACAGTTTGCGTAGACGTCAAGATTTAGACTTGAATTTCCTACCTGGAGATCAGAGCTCTGGTTTTACCCATTTATTTTTTTTTCCTGTTGTCACATTTTAGCCCTAGCCTAGTTTGATTGGCAGCCAAAATGTGAGAAGTTGTGATCCCAATTTCTGTCCCTCTTCCACACCCAGAAAAAGAGGAAGGGAAATGAGAGAAAAAGACTTAAAGACTTGTGGGTAGGAAAATAAAACGAAAACCACTTTAATGAAACAACAACAACAATAATAATAACAATAAAAATATGGCCTTTCTGCATGCCAGTGCCGCATGTTATTACTTCTCGAGAGAAACATTTTCTGAAAAACACACAGTTACCTCTCAGAAAATGAAGTTACTTAGACAAGACCTAGCTGAAATTAAAAAAACTGATTCAACTTAGCTCAAACCAGCACTCTCATGGAAGATAAGAAATATGAAAACTTTTTTTATTCATGGTTTTGTACAGCTGAATATGTATAGTGGAACTGTGAGATGATGACAATTTCATTTTTGAATAACCTAAAAACTTCTATAGCAAAAAGCAAAACCTTCAAAATTCTTTCATGAAAGCTGTTCAGATATCTCTTTCTTTCTTTTCTTACTATTTCTGTCTGCATACTATAATTCGTCCCTATAATTTGCTGTAACCTAAAAGCACATGCACAGATGTATGATAACCTGATAAACCACAGTAAATTATGAAGCTCAATCTTGTATCTCTCTATTATTTCATAAAAGTAGAAAGGTGCCCCTTTGCATTTTTTGCATCCTATAGAGAGGATTTTCCATAGATGTTGGCATGTAGAATTGTTTAAACCAAACTATAGGAAAAGAAATTAAACTTTTTTTTCCAGAGCTGTGTTTGTCATGTGCAAAATCTGCTAAAGAAGCAAGAGTATTAATTAAATGAAAAGAAGGTAAGTTTGTTTCTAAAAAAAAATGGTGTCATACACAATAAATAGCTAAAACGCACCATGCTGAAAAAGTTTAAACAGTGTACAAGTAATACATATATCCATATCTGAAGCAATTTTTTCTCATACATTGTTTCTTCAAAGAAAGTTAAGAAACTTGTCAAAAGCTCTCCAAAGTTTGTGCGTTCTGTGAGCTTAACAGCAACATAATCGTCTGTGTTAACTTTAACAATAGTTGGTTCTTACAGCATGGATAAATAAAATATATGTAAAATATTTCGGGAAAATAAAGTATAGACACTTTTCTGTATGAAGATTTTATATGGAGTGTACAGTGCAAATGATAACATTCTACTTACGTGTCACTTTCAATATGTATCATGGAATTATATAAAAAAAATAGGTTAGAAGGGACCTCCATAACTCAGTTAGTCCAATCCATTGCTCAATGTAGGTCTGGTCAGATAAGGTTGTTCAGGGCCATGTACAGTCAAGTCTGCACATCTTCTAGGATGAAGAACCCACAGCCTCTCTGGGCAATCTATGCCAGAGTTTGACCATCCTTATGATTTAAAAAACAAAAAAATTGCTTATATTTTCCTTATATCTGAAAAGAATTTCCCACTTTCCACCAGTGTTTGTTAACTGTTGACCTATCACTGCGTAACTCTGAGAAGAGTGTGAGTCCATCTTCTCTGTGTTCTCTGATCAGGTAGTGGTAGACAGTAACGACATTTCCAGAAGCATTTCTTCTCTGGGCTGATCCCTCAACTTCTCATTGTAAAATATGCTCCAACCTTGACTGTCTTGATGGCCTCCACTTAACTTGGTCCAGCATGCAAAAATCCTTTTGTTACTGAGGAACCTCAAACTGGTTACAACACTCCAGATGTATGCATCGTGTCTGGCCATGCTCGCACAACAAGGCTGTGTCTCCAGCATTCCTCCCTCACCAGTAGGCTAGGGGTGGGCAAGATCTTGGGAGGACATATAGCCAAGATTGTTGGCAAAAACTGACCAAAGGAATATTACATAGCATATGATGTCTGCTCAGCATTAAAAGGTAAGAGAAAGGAGAAAGAGGAGGGGTAGAGACATTTGCTATTGCAATGTCTGTCTTCTGGAGCAACCATTACATATACTGAAGTCCTATTTCCCAGGAAGTGGCTGGACATTGCCAATGGGAAGTAGAGAATAAACCTTTTGGTTTATTTTGCTTCCACACAAAGCCGTTGCTGTTGATTTATTAAACTTTCTTTATCTTGACTCAGAGGTTTTTCCCATTTTATTTTCCAATCTGTCTTGTCCTGCTGAGAAGGGCAGTAATAGACCAGGTTAGTGGACACCTGGCATCCAGCCAGGATCAATCCACCACAGTGTACAGAAGACAGGGAAAGCATCATGATTCTGGTCCCACTGATGCTACTCTCACTGGTGCAGCCCAGGATGTATTTCATTACTGATGCAAGGAGTAATTGCTGACTCATGGTCAGCTTGTTGTCCACCAAGGCATATGAGTAGGGGGTTCACTAAACTGGAAAATACAGATTAGCAGCCCATGGGTTTTGTTTGAGTTAATAAAACTGTGGAGTCAGGTACATATATAAGTACAAAAATATCTGTGGAAGACACTTGTTTCATCAAGCAGGCTGTTTGCTTGGTTCAAATATTACAGGTTTTGTTTACAGCACGCAACTAAGTAGTTAATTAATGAGCAGATCATATTGCTATGCTCACTCTTAGTGCAATAGAAATAAGTCATTGTTTTAGATCCCCAGAAAATACCAACAACAACAGTAAACATTAAGTAAGTATTTACACTGCTGTTTGGAGATAGAACACAAGTGGAAGAAACTCAGCACAATATTGTTTATTTACATATAAGAGCAGTCTGTTGAGTGCAAAGTACTTATTTGAGTAGGGAATGCACTTTATTTAGCACATGATGTATTTTATTTTTTTATTTCTTCTTTTATTTGATTTCTTATCAAATTCTTCTCATTTTTCCCCTTTGCCACTATTACATTTAAAAAACAAACAAACAAACCAAAACAAAAACAAAACCAAAACAAACTCAAACAAACCTGTTTTGCTACTACAAAGTTTTGCTCATGAGTGATACAGCATGTACACAAATAATTAACTTGAAGTGTCTGCCAGCTATACATAGAGACTTAGACTTTAAAAGTACGTATTCCATGTGCTTTGCCTCATTTGATATTAAGTGTTTTACTGTATTTAACCATGTTTCACTACCACAAAAGGTATTAAAATAAGTTGCTATGTTAAAATAAAACAGTACTTAGGCCAAATATGGTAGTAATTTAGTGGCAGAGGTGATTAACCCTCAACAATTGAAAGAAAACAGGATTTAGAAAAAAAAAACCTGAAATCTCCCCTTTACTCTGCTCTGCTGACGTGGTTACTAATGTCTGTATAAATTCAATACTTTGTATCTGACAATGACTTGGGTTTTCCTGGCTTCTCATGGAAAACTATATTGTAAATTCCGTATTTTACCAGACTGACCTTCCGCAACCTGAGTAATTTATGACCATTTCTTCTTGTGTCTGTGCTGATAGTCATTCATTCTTTGTATTTTTATAGAAAAGAAAAAAAGTTTCCTAAGATTTGGTTTGTATGCTAAATATTTTGATTTGTCTTATTTGATAGTTTTTTCTTTCCCTGAATATTTATGAATTTGATAAATCTGAATAAATTTCTTAATGTTAGGTCACAAGAACTAAGCCCCATTTTATTGATGAGGACTATATTTAGAAGTTACTTGAAAAACGCCCCTGAATTCTTATTACCTGAATGATAAAATTATGCCCTCATACACTAGAGAATACCTTTTTTTTTTCTTTAAACATCTTCATTATGTATTCTCCTTGTGAAAAACTACTATTCCTCAGCTATTTTCAACTGAAGTTACTGTTGTCTGAGTCTACAGGTAAGTCTGAAACAGCTCAATGACCTGAACATACATTTAAAAATATGTTATGAAAGTACATGCTTTGGACAAAAAAGAAACTATAGACTCTTCAAACATTTACTTGCCTGGGGACTAATGAGAACAGCTCAAAAGATTGCTAGCAAACGTATCAACAGAAATTACAGTAAAATATGAGTACACCAACACACTTGCTTTGCATTTTCCCCATTGGATGGGCATTGACAACTCATCCTCCATGTAGTATTTTTGAAGATTATATTTTTACATAATTAGGATCACAATAATAAAACTACAAATAATAACAAACATCAAAACTAAATTAAGCAAAATATTTCTGATTAGACTGGTCTTCATTAGAAATTCTGAATACAAAGACATAATCCACTATGGGATTTGTGTATTACAAGGGGGAGGTAGACAAGGAATGGGAGTAGTAGTACTACTGGTGGTATTAAATATTTCTAAGTATTGGGGTTTTTTGCAGTAGAAGTAGAAACATTTTCAATTTATTAGAGAAATGGTAAGTGATAAAAAGGAGACTTTCATTAAAATTAGCAGATTTTTTTAGGACAAAAAACAACACGATATTTTTCATTTGGAGTTTGTTGTCTTAATGATTATTTTTAATATAATTATCTAAATTTACATATTTATCAGCACAATTTTATATTTGAAATCACAGAATCATAGAATCCCCAAGCTGGAAAAGACCTTTGAGATCATCAAGTCCAATTGTACCTGTCCACTAATTCATATCCTTAAGCACTTCGTCTACACATCTTTTAAGTATCTCCAGGGATGGTGAATCAACCACCTCCCTTGGTAGCCTGTTCCAATGCTTGATAACCCTTTCAGTGAAGAATTTTTTCCTAATGTCCAACCTGAACCTCCCCTTGTGCAGCCTGAGGCCATTCCCTCTCATCCTATTGATAAGGAAATTGGTAAGGTCTTCCCTCAGCTTCCTCTTCACTAGGCTAAATAACTCTAATTTACTGAGCCGCTCCTAGTAAGACTTGTTCTCCAGCCCCTTCACCAGCTTCGTTGCCTTTCTCTGGACACGTACAGGACCCCAATGTCTTTCTTATAGTGAGGGACTCAAAACTGAACACAGTATTCCAGGTTCTACCTTACCAGTGCTAAGTACAGGGGCAGAATCACTTCCCTGGCCCTGCTGGCCACGCTGTTTCTGATGCAGTCCAAGATGCTATTGGCTTTCTTGGCCACCTGAGCACACTGTGGGCTCATGTTCAGTTTCTGTCAGGCAGCTTTCAAGCCACTCTTCCCCAATCCTGTAGTGCTGCACGGGGTTGTTGTGTCCCAAGTGCTACTTGGCTTTGTTAAATCTTTGTGAAGGAAGCATCTGAGCTGATCAATGCAAAAATTATCACCTCCTCCTCATTATGACAATAAAGTGTGTCTCTATGAAGAAAAAAACCAGTGCTTAATAAGTAAAATTCCATGTGTGAACAATTGTGATGAAATGTCCTCTTAGACTGAAATAAATGAATGCAAAACATATAGAAAGATAGATGAAGCAAAGAAATTCATAACGTATTTTTGTTGTATCCGCCATGCAATTATTATGTGATTCACCGGAAGAAAATAAATAATACTCTAGTGCATAGAAGAAAATTCATATGCTGTGACAAAATTACCTCAGAAAGAACAAATTGCTAAAAATAAAGAATAGTATCTAATAACACTAGAACTACAAGTACATATTTTAGTAAAGGGCTTAATTCAAGGTCAAGACAAAAAAGTAATGTTTCAATAAGATGAGGTAAGATTATATAGTTTATAATGTGAATTTTCCAAAGTGAGATCTTCAGACATAATCTAGTTTAGTGACAGGAAAGGAAATATCACTGTTTTCAATGAAAGCAGTCACACAGAAGAAAGTTGGAAGGACTACATAACAGGAGCAGAAAATCTAAACTTTTTTTGGCCCTTGTTGAAATAATTCCGTCATTGATCAAATATAGAAGTAACATGCAGAAAACACGATGTAGAAAATGTCTAGGAAAAATCCACTGCCACTATTTGTAAGCAATAGCTGTCATGGATACCATCCCTCACTAATCTAAAGTTCGGCTAGACTAAATTGTGAAAGAAAGTGTGATATACCCAGGCCTGGTTCTCCAGTTACTCAGGCCAAAGATTCTTTAGAGCACAAGCATATTTTCCTTGCATTAAAATGTACTTAACATACACGTGAAGATACATTACTGCAGTTTGGAAATGGCCAGGGCATTAATCTAGACTCCAGCATTCAAAACAACTTCTGCTAACAAACATGAGATCAAATACCTATCCAGCAATCTTCTTTTCTAGCTTTCAGATTTTATATTAGCAAGACAGTCTGTAGAACAGATTGCCATCCAGAAAGGAGTTTTGCTACTGACTTATTCAGCTGTAGAACCTTGATTGACCAGCTTAAGTTGGATACTAAAGCAAATTTACTTCCAACATTTCTTAACGGTAATAAGAGCTGCATATGCTTTCTCATATCACAGTGCGTTCACTTCCTATTTAATAAGTACAGAACATGAATTTTACTAGCTGAAAGGATTTCTGATAAGTTATCAGGTGCAAATGTATATCTGCCTTCATCACCAGAAATCAGAACAGCTCTACTGAATGTTTCTCAATACTGACACAAAATCCGTAATTTTTCTACAGTGCTTTGTTTGGAAAGGAAAAGGCAAATGGTATATTATCCCTGTCATTTTTTGTATTGTAATAGAAAAAGGGAGTGAAAATAAAACAATCACAATAATGAATAGATTGATAAAAAAAAAGAAATCTAGAACTTTTCAATAAATAAAAAGAAGAAAAACAGAAAAAAAAAGACCATTACATTTCTGCTATTTGGCATCTTAATAGTCATAGTAGAAACCTTAGCTTGATGCAAAAAGGTGTAGTCTTCTAGTAAATCCGGTCAATAATATTATTGAATTTTCTGTAGTACAAGCACGTATATGAGCCCGATCTCCTCCATCTAATAGTATCCAAATTGTCTAATACCTAATGAAAGATGAAATCTAGAAAGAATTGCACATAGTAAAGCCAGTGAAGCATGTCAGTCTCTTGTAAGCAAATGCTTATGAATGCTTACTTCACATATGTGTTCTTGATGGCCAATTTTAGCTCAGGACAGAGGGAAAGGAAGATTACTGGAGATTGAAACTTAAAATCAGAAAGGAAATAATTTGCTATTGACTTTTGTCACTGTCTTCAACAGAGCCAAAATAGAAAGATCTGGGTAGAAAGGTGTGGGACACTGTGGGAAAGTTTTGGGGAAGTAGAAAGCAGCAGACAGTAAACTGTGGAAAAACTGAGCAAGAGCATGTTCAAAACCAGGCAACAATACAACTTGTTGCTCTCTTTTCATTTAAGTTTTGGGAATGTTTCTGCTTATGTATAGCACCATGACCACAGAGAAAAAAAAAAAAAAAGTTAATGTAGATGGAGTTGTTTCTTTTTATAATAATATTTGTTCCTTTATTTGTTCTTAGAATCATAGAATCAAGGAATCCTCATTAAATGAGGAAAAAAAAAAAAAGAAAAAGGAAAAAGAGAGAAGAAACAATAGGATTTCCTTGTTTCACAATGTGTCCACCTCTCAGGTACTCACTTTGGTGACACGTCATTGCTTGATTTTATACAAATTTCAGGAGGTAAATATGAATCTAGAGCATAGGTGGATGTTAGTCTCTTTTCCCAAGTAACGAGTGAAAGAACAAGTGGAAATGGCATAGGTTGCTCCTGGGAAAATTTAGACTGGATGTTAGTAAAAATTTCTTCACCAATAGGGTTATTAAACATTGGAACAGGCTGCCCAGGGAAGTGGTAAAATCACCATCTCTAGAGATGTTTAAAAGAAAGATAGACATGGTATTTAGGGACATGGTTTATTGGTGGATTTGGTAACATTAGGTCACCAGTTGGACTTGATGATCTTAAAGGTCTTTTCCAACCAAAATGATTATATGGTCCTATGATTCTGTCCTAGAAAGTTAAAATAACACATTCTCCTGGGGAAAAAAAAAAAAAAAAAAAAAAAAAAAGAGGATCCTGTAGTTGCAAATAATATATAAGAAATGGGATGTGATTGTTTTGGTGTTTTTTTTTTTTCCCTAATGAGGAAAAAACCCATCAATATTCTGATAAAATAACTGAAAAAATCCTGCTTTCATTGTAATCACAGTTACTCAAAAAGAAACAAACAGACCGACAAAAGCCAAAATGGACAGGGAAGGGAATTAGAGAGTGCAATGAGAAAGTGAGGAATCCTTGTATGCTGCCCTGGCAGTTTACAGCACGATGCAGGGAAGTGTCCCCGCAGGCACTGGTAGAATCTATGGAAAGGGGATGAATACAGCCTGCTTGCCAAGATAATTGTATAACACAAAGAGGGATAAATTAAGAAGTTACACATTTGATGCACCATCTGTGTCTGTTTTTGTTATTTTTTGCATATACATCTGTTTCTATTCAGCTATAGGGCAACACTCCATCATATTACGCAGACCAGAATAACACTGAAAGTTCAGTTTTGTTGACAAGAAGAAACTTCCTCAATATACGGTAAACCAGCAGAGTAATTTTTGATCAGTAACCTTTGAAAATCAAAACAGGAGATATGATCCAAATATATCCAAATTTTATGCTTGATGTTTATAACTCTGGATTAAGATCTCTAGATTCCAATTTGTAGTTCTAGTGTGAGTCAGATGTTACACTGGTAGCTGCTTATTTTCTTGTTCCAGCTGGAATGTAAATGAAAGAGAAAAAGATAATAAAAAACCTACAACACTACACTATGTACATACAGAAGTAAAACCAAAAACAAACCAGAAAGAATGATGAAGTTGGTGAAGTGTCTAGAGAAAAAGTCTTACGACAAGTGGCTGAGGGAAATAGAGCTCTTTAGTCTTGAGAAAGGAAGGTTGAGGAGAGGTGTTATTACTTTCTATAACTCCTGAAAGGAGGCTACAGTGGCGTGATTGTTGGTTTCTTTTCCCAGGCAACAAGTGTGCCCTAGTTTCGGCTGAGATAGGGTTAATTTTCTTCCTAGTAGCTGGTATAGTGCTGTGATTTGGATTTAGTATAGGAATGATGTTGATAAAACACAGACATTGCTAAGTAGTTCTTGCACTAGGTCACTGACTTTTCAGCTCCCTGTGCCCTGCCAGTGAGAAGGGAAGTGCACAAGAAGTTGGGAGGGAACACAGGCAGGACAGCTGACCCAAACCAGCCAAAAAGATATTCCGTACCATATGGAATCATAGAATCATGTGATGTCATGCTCAGCATACACAGTGGTTTGTCAGAGGGCAGTGATCGCTTACCAGGGAATGGGTGAGCATCAATCAGTGGATGGTAAGCAACTGCTATTCGTTTGCATTACTTGTCTTTCTTGGGTTTTATTCCTCTCTTTTTTGTATTTTCCATTTTATTACAAATTGTTATTGGTAGTAGTATTAACTTTATTTTATTTCAGTCACTAAACCATTCTTATCTCAAACCATGACCCTCCTCACATTTACCCTTCTGATTCTCTCCTCCATACCACTAGGGATGTAGCGCAGGTGGGCCAGGGGGGTGAGTGGCTGTGTGATGCTTTACCTATTGACTGGAGTTAAACCACAACAAAGTGATAGGATGAGAGGAAATTACCTCAAGCTGCACCTGGGGAGGTTTAGGTTGACTATTAGGAAAAATTTCTTCACTGAAAGGGTTATTAAGCATTAGAACAGGCTGCCCAGGGAAGTGGTACTGTCACTATCTCTAGAGGTGTTTAAATGACGTACAGACACAGTGCTTAGGGTCATGGTTTAGTGTGAACTTGGCAGTGTTGAGTTAATGGTTGAACTCAATGATCTTAAAGGTCTTTTCCAACACAAAGAACTCTATGTTTCTATATCTAATGGTACTGATGATCTTTTATAATTTTATTTCTGATGTTCTGGTCTAGTTGGAAAATGATCTTGAGAACTGTCCCTAGTGTCTTTCTCACCTGCTCCTCTTCTGAACTTGAAGCACAGCTTCATAAATTGAACTAGCCAACCAGTGCTTGATGTATTTACAGAGTGAGATAATACGGTAGTTCATCAGGCAAATTCAGAAGTGATTGATGTACCTGTTGCTCGTGTAATTTCCATGTTTTTTTTTTTTTTTCATTCAGGTAATTATATATCTGACTAATAATGCATTAAACTTCTCTAAATTTCTGGAGTTTTTTAGATGCATTCAACAGCTATAATATCACATTCAGATAAAGAAATAGAACCTATTTTAATATGTGAGCCTTGTAAATTTGGACAAATAGCTTCTGGTGTGGGGGAGGCTGGGAGGGAGGTGCACATTCTTTGCTGCAATCAGAGAATAAAATTTCATGTGGCCACTGTAAATTGTATATGTATACAATAGTTATGTATCTTCTGTACTGTAATTGTGGAAATCAAAATACAGAAACGTATGTGTCCTGTTTCCACAAATCAGAAAATAATTCAGGAGGGAAGGATAAACAAACCAACCTAACAAATTAAAGCTCTTTTTTCCTCATTTTTTTCAGCACTGTAATATATTTCATACTTTCT
This sequence comes from Cuculus canorus, assembly GCF_017976375.1. Taxonomy (NCBI): domain Eukaryota; kingdom Metazoa; phylum Chordata; class Aves; order Cuculiformes; family Cuculidae; genus Cuculus; species Cuculus canorus. Next base: position 55,368,302 of record NC_071401.1, read on the forward strand.
AGATGATCCTATCAAGTCAGTCCTACCTATTTTGTAGAACTCTTTCAAACACTGTTCTCAACCAGATTTTAGTATGTTCCTAAAAATATTTTATATATATATATATATATATTTTCACAAAAATCATATTCAAAATGGTGTCTAGAGGCAATGGTTAGTCAATAATTGAATACAAAAACATTTCCATACTCAGTAGTCTTATTTCATCACTCCATTTACTGCCTTACTGATTTGTGACTTCATTGATTTTAAATCAATCAAAACACCTAAAAATAGTTCAGAAAGACCATTTATCAAAATATTTATTTAGCTGAGAACCACAAAGAAAGGAGTTGTGACAAGGACTGCAGATGGTCAGTAGTATGGTACTTGGATTAGCCCACCTCTAGGGCTGATCCTAGAATGCCGTCAGATTCTAGGATGATTTTTTATTTTTTTTTAATGCTAGTTTTGGTTGACTCATTTCCTTCCACAGTAATGCCCACATCTAGCAGAGCTTTAGAGTGAGAGACAGACTTGTTTCTAAGATGCACGTTTTAGGCTTGAGAACATCTCTGAATAAAAACATACCATTGCATTTAAGCAAGACAAAGTACACTGTCCTTTGGACTTTCCAAATAAATTCCAGCACCTCCCTTGATCAATTCATTGCTAGCTATTTTTGCAATTATGATTTCTAGTACTAAATCTGAACCTTCCTTGCTGCATATTATGTTAATTATTTCTTGTCCATATCCTTGGAGGATATGGAAAACAATCTATCACTGTTTCATGTATTTGAATGTTGTCTTTTTCTCTCAATTATTTATTTCCTAGACTAAACAAATTTAAGTTTCTTCAGCTCTTTTTTACAGGTTACATTTATCAAATCTTCATGATCTTTGATGCTTTCTTCTCTCTGTGCTAAATCTATGAATTTATTTCATTTTATTGCCTCATTTATGATTTGCAATGTGTTTTCCCTTTTTTTCTCTCATCCTAAATATGTTTGTTTGTACTTTACAGAATTTTTACTTATTGATTTGGATTATTTCTTCAGTTTATCAAGATCATTTTCAATGGCAGTGTCTCCTCACATAATTACATTTTCCCAGGCAGGGACATTTTTATATTTTACTTCTTTGCCATTATTCAAATTCTTAATATTGAATTACTCCAATTAGTATGTCTCCCTAATTTTAATACAAATTATGAATGAAAACTGTTTGGATATGGGTTTGGTTTTTTTCGTTCAGTGTTACACCTAGATGAGAGTGAGATATGATGAAACATATTGTACAGTCTTTAATCTCATAAAACCGCATAAAGTGAACATCAGGTATAGGTTAGCTCCAAAGAATGACACAGAGAAAGGGAGCACAAAAAGGAGTAGCATTTAATTAAAAGCTGGTAAATACACAGCGTGCAGATGTTAGTGCTGACTCACTCCAGGCACAGTAAGCTCATCCTAAATGAGAGCAATATCTTCCAGAGTAGTGTACCACAGATAGAAAGGCAGCAAAGATAGAAAAACATATTCAAGATTCTTCTGTAAGCACTAAAAATTTATTGTTGACTGATAAAATATGTAAGATATTTCAGAATATTTTTTTAGACTGAATAATTGAGCAAGTTCTTAATTATGGATTACATATATTGGTATTCTTGCTAAGAGCTGAAATAGTGGAAATTCTTGGTGAAGCAAGTGAGTATAGCTATATTTCCAAGGAAAAGTGAGCAACGGGCAATCAAGTGCGAGGACCAGCAAGGAATAGCTAGAGGGAGTAACTAGCAAGTTGGGACATGCAAAGCAGCAAAGTGGCAAATAGAACAAGAAGTAGCAAAACATGGCTAGACAGGCAAGAAGCATGTGGTTAAGTGAGGAATGCATAGTGTGAGAGGCTGAAGGAAACCAGTCACATCAAACAGACAGCATCTACTCAAACTGGGCTTTGTTCTCCAAAAGTACTTATCTGAAGTTGTAAGATGAGTGTACTTCAAGGAAAGAGAAGGAAATTGGCTGGTCTAAACATTTATTTCACTGGAAGAAAGGGCTGTAAACTAGTTATACTCCCTGTATTTTGTTTAGAAACTCTATTTGGTATGTTAGCGTATTTCTCTAAATTATTGCTGTATTTTTTTTCTCCCTTTAATAACAGCATGATCTGTGATTCAAAAAAAATTTATATTCATGAGTGCTGAACATCAGCTCAGTCTGTATCAAGAAGTTTAATTCGGTTTCCCCCTATTTTTTTTGGTGAGAGTTGCTTTAACTTTGGGCCTAGCCCTTCTTTCTGACAGCCAAATCCTGGTAGAATTGCTATGTAATAATACAGAAATTGCTAGAAAGGAATTTCATGCAGGAAGAGAAACAATAGCCAATTTTGCTAATTTTATCTTACTGTTTATTTTACTTTACTTTCAGTGTACAGAAATATAGTTCCAGCTTAGGGAGGTATCATAGCTATTCCTTGGTTAAGCTGATTCCTGCGTGACATCTTCTACTGGAAGATGAACTATATAAGTAGCTGAAACTTTTCCAATTATAAAGAATCTTCTGTCAGCAAAGGTAACCAAGGGTGACTCTTTGATGTTGTGGCTGCATTAATATTGGTTTAGGAAAAAACGAATGAAGTAAGAGAAGAAGAGAGGAAAGATAGACTTAGACTGTCCCAGGCCAGTCAAGGATCTTCATTTTCTGGTTTAGATTTCTCCCTTTCTAAAGGGATTTAAGCTATAGGTATCATCACAGAGAAGTTTGTTAAAAATAAATTAAAAGGCATGAGGAAGAGTGGAAGGAAACTGGAGGTGGGGAGGATTCAATCTCTTTTGTTAACAGTGAGTGACTTGGACAGTTTTAGAAAAACATTGAAAAAGGCCTTGAACAAATCTCCCTTACTTCAAGGTAAGTGCTAATTCAGTCATAAGCTGAATAGCTTTTCCTAGGTTCTTTTTGTTATCTCAATAGTCATATAAATATTTTTCAGAAAGTGAATTTATTAAGAATCAGAGGAAACTTCAAAGTCACTTAGTATATGAGAAGCCATGACTGAACAAAGTATAGAGAAGATCTTAACTTGATTCTTTCAAGGATTAGATAATTAATTTAATGAAAAGTTACAGGAGGAAGGGCCAGTAAATTGTTACACCTTTTTATTGACACAGTCCTACTTTTAAACTCTGGGTGAGTTTATTAGTTGCCTCTTGTCTTGTCACTGGGCACACTGAATAGAGCATGGTTCTCTTCTCTTTGCACCCTCCCTTCAGGTATACACTTCTGTCTTTCCTAATCTTATTCCTTATGCACTCGTCTTCTGCCTAACATCATTTGACATTGAGCGCTTATAGCTCCTAGGCCCAAGAGGAACTTAAGTTATAAATGCTCAGGCAGCAACAATGAGAGTTGTGCACACTCTTTGCAACACATCTTAATGATCAAATCAGTCACTCATTAAGTGGAAGAACTGAATTCTCTCTCTTAATTGAAATCTATAACTTTCCTATCCTACAAAAGTTCCTTACTCAAAGATAAGAAGTTAATGAGTGAAAGAATACTTTTCAATGCACTTGTTAAAGGCACTGGGTAACCCGAAATAATATTCTGAAGCCGTAAAAGAAGGAAGATCAGGTCTTTATTGCTGGGAAATGATAATTAGATAACAAGAATTCTACTCTCTGGTCTTTTATATTTGGTTGTTGGTTTTCTGTTTGATTTTATTTGCTAGAGGTTTGTCTGTTTATTTCCTCCAGTGATAGTATTAGGCAAAACATAAAAATTTGTCCAATACATGATAAGGGAAGTAGCGATAACAGATCTGGTCAACAGCATGAATCGGTAAGGATATGTTGAGTGTGAAAATGTTTATTTTCATAGTTTTGATTTCTTAATTATTTTTATGTTCTAGTTTGTATCTCCCTTATCCAGATAACCTTAAAAGAGCAGACATACTCCTTCCACATACCCTGATGCTCTGCTGGTGAGCATCATGACTTACTACTGTCTCCTATTTTGATTTTATTGTAAAATTAAGTTAAGGAAGGTTAAGTTAAGGTTGTCAAGAGAAAACTTCGTAACTAGTCACAAATATGTAAATCTTTAGGTCAGTAGCAGAGATTTAGCTCCATTTTGCTCAGTGTCCCTACATTACTTTCCTAATTGAACCTACTAGTATGTCTGGGAGCCTATTTTTAGCATTTTGATCTGTCAAAATGGATCGATTCTCATAGATAATGTGAAATTTAGAATAACTCTTTGGTACATAGAAGAAGGATATTAATCTACAAATAATTTAACAGTTCATAAACAATAACATGAAAATTGTTTTGTTTCATTCCCCAGTGGCCCAGGATGCCACCAGCTCTACAAAGAGAACTTTATTACCAAATCTTCAGTTAGATTTTTCAGTACTGCATGCTATAAATCTGACTATCAAATACAGATGATAAACTATCAATTACAGGTCATAACTCATACGTCAGCGTTTCAAATCCTACAGAGATCTTTGCCATTATGTCATATACACATCAAACTTCTTGGCAACTTTTTGAGCTTAGCATATAAAGTCATAGCCTTAAGATCATGAGGAGATTTAATCTGTCATTTGTAATACTCATTGATTTTCTTGGAGGGCTAATATCCCTCAGTAGATTGAAAGATCTAAGTACAGAAAATTAGAAAGTCATATATATAATTAATCAGAGGTTAAACAGTTAAACTTACAACAGCATGACAATCTGTATGGACTGAAATATATATGTGCCTTCACTGTAATAAGGATTCAGGCTACTAGAGTCTGGTTGAATTCCACTATCATCAATAAAAATTTGGAAAAAGAATTGCAGTTGACCTATATCGAGAGAGCAGGAGATCAAGTACAAAACCAGGCATTTCAGTGAATACTGTAATATTATTCTTTGTAATGACATTTAAAGACCTATGACAGGCAGTTTACTGGCACTAATTTTCTAGGGGCAGAAGTAGAAACAGAAAAAATTACACAGAGGAAGAGAAAAACAGAAAAAGTAAAGAATTTTTTTTTCTACAATATGCTGTATTCTAATAGACTGCAATGATTTCTAGACAGGAGTCCTCCAGAAAGAATATGGTGATTATACTAAATATCAACCAAACAAAGAAAATTAATACTATTATCTTGATATCATTATGTTAATGCAGAGGTTTCTTAACCGCTGTTATCATTAGAATCATAGAATCATTAGGTTGGAAAAGACCTTAGAGATCAGCGACTCCAACTGTACCTGTCTACTACTGAATTATGTACTCTCATATACTCACCTTTTAAACACCTCCAGGGATGGTGACCCAATCACCTCCCTGGGCAGACTGTTCCAGTGCTTGATAACCTTTCTGTGAAGAATCTTTTCCTAATGTCCAAATGAGTAAAACTGTTTACAATAGTAGACCACTCCCCCCTCTCCCCTGATGAGCTAAAGCAGACAGGGGTTTGGGAGTGTTCGTTAGAGCTTGGCACTCTTTGCCTTGAAGACCTTGGAAGTTGATAACGAAGGAGCCAGCTAGCAGAAGTTTACTGATAAGTGGGCATTGGAATGCAGAAAGCTGGCTGCATTTGGTTCAGGAGTTTGAAAACAGCCAGAGGAGACTGAGTGTGTGCAAAGTTCAAGGAGAAAAAATTCACCCTGAGGAAGACCTCTTACTTCATTCCTAAGACTTCGGCCCACGACCACCAGGAGGCACCACACAGATGCAAGACTGGAGTGAACTTTCCAGAACTAATTATAATACTAAGCAGGGAAAGATTATGAATATGTAGTAGGCGCTTATAACTATGCATATCTTTACACTATAAGTAGCTGCTTGTTAAGTTATATTGTGTGCAAGCTAGGAGGAGAACCCCCTTGCACCTCAGCCCTGGAAATAAACATACCTGGTTTGTAACACCCCCCACCCAATAAATATCAAAGATTTCAGACCACTGAGAAAGACATTAAGCCAAAACCATTACAAATATGTGTGCTTTCTGATGGCAACATGGAATTTCTCTTGGCGAGTCTCTCTTTTACTTATAATTTGGTTGTAAGCGTAGAAAGCATATTTCATTGTGAAGACATGTCAAATACATAAATGCGTCTTGATATAAAATTCTATTTAATTTATTCATAATTAAATAGCAACAATTATCTCAAATGTTACTTTATATGCTGAACAGGGAAACGGTATCTAATCTTTAAACACTCTGAAACAAAAACTGACAGGTCCCTGGCCCTGTTCATCTCCCTCCCAAAAGTAACTCAAGAGGTTACTTTTTCTTTCATTGCTTTAATAATAAAAAAAAAAAGTAGGAAATAATATTTTCTTCCACCTCCATCAGTTTTAAGCACACTGATTCCTTTGTCTTGTTATGGGTATCCAGACTTTGTTATTACCAATACAAAATAACTAATTTCCTGCTTATATCTGCATATATACAGTGGAATTTTCTCCATTGTAACTGTGATATATTGTTTAGCCAATCATACAGAACAAAACTAGGAAGCAGTTTTAGTATAATGCATTTAGTGTGTTCAAAACAAACAAGATAAATAAAAATGTGATAGATCCAAACACAGAGAATGTCATAAGCTACTTGCAAACCACAATAGTAATTGTTAACAAGTTTGAATTGACATATGTTAATGTGGACTTTCCTACATTAATCTAGCAGCTAGACTAATTCATATTTTACCATTAGTCTCCCCAAAAGTATAATTTATCAAAATCCACATTATAAATAGTCTAACACCTTACTTTTAATGCAAGTCTACAGCAAAAGCAAATTTACTGACAGATATAGTAATGCACCACAGCAAAGCAGAGCAGGTAGAAATGCTAGTACTTTTCTGCAAACTTGCCTGAAATACTTCTCTAAGAGTAGAGCAGAGACAGGTAGTCTTTGATTGCCTCACAGCTGAAACTGTCCTCACAAGATCTAGAAGAAGTGAAGTTCTGTTCATTGTACATATTGAACTCCTCCTGCCACTCCTATTTCTTTTATTTCATGATAATGCCATTTTTCATTAAAAGAACTTACTGTATGTGGAAAGAGCAATTAAACTATGTTCTTACACCCTTTTCTTAGACCTTTCAGTGTTTCTTTACATTCTCTTCATTTATTTCTTTTCCTTGTAAGGCTGAAGCTGAAAAAAGAAAATCCTTATACTCTTATTTTTGGTGACCTAGGAACAAAGATGAACTTTGAGTCCTTGTTGAAGGTATTTTCTCTTTTGAAGCCACATGCTTCCTAAAGAATCTCAGGAAAGGATTTCTATCACTGAATTACTTTAAAAACTGGCACTAAAGGGGAGACAAGAATTTTGAATGTAGAAGACCAATCTATATAGAAGTTAAGAGTACAGATTTAGATAATATACAGGGATGACTAAACAGTAGAAATTCACAGAACCAGTTCTTTAGACTTGTCTCACCTGTTTCTGCACTTCCTTTTATCCTGTTGTCTAGAAGCTTCCTCAGAAAAAAAAGGAACACATGAAAAATACACACATAAACTATGAAATGGGCATTGTGTTTTTTTCTGTTTGTTTGTTGGCTTGCCTTGTTTTTCAAGTATTTATTGCTTTCTGGCTTGATTCTGGATGATGTTCCAAGTGCACAAAATATAAATATTCATTTATATTGGATCTTTTATTTTGACCATATGGAGAATGCTTTAAGCTATTGTAGTACCTGAAAAAACCCAGCTCATTTCATGTAGAAAATTAATATGATCACCACTTAGCAAAGAGTGTAATCAATCAGTGATGAGGACAGTCATGCAACCAAAAGTAATTGTTAAGTTAAATTATTCAAGGAATAACATGAAATACATTTAGCCACATCCAGTTCTTCCATCATGAAAATATTCACTAGCCATTAGTCTGACATCTCCGCAGAAATGAAAGATGTTATTATGCAATTTGAAAAATTAATTATGTGGACAGTTTTTCAGTATTTTTCTGTAAATAAGTGTAACTTTTAGATAACACATGAGAGAAGGGAAGGAAGGTGTACTGCATTTTTTCATAAGAATTAAGGATTTTTAACTGCAAATTTGGTAACTTCAAATACTGTTCTCCACATACTGGTAAAAAATTTATAAATATTTATGTTTATATCATATCCTTCATGCAATAAGTGATAGAAATAAAGAAAAGATTGCCCTTTCTAAGCACAGCTGACAATATTCTTTCAAAAACTACTGCATTTCTTTTATTCTGTTGAATACTATGATCTTGATGTAAAAAGATTCATGATATTATCTTAGTCTTGGTTGTCACATGTCACATGGCTAAGGATATGTTATTGTTGTGTTAGTCCTTTAAATTTGGAACAAGTCACAAATGACTGAAGAAAAGAAATTCCAAAACACAGATTCAGAGAGCATCACATTACTGAAATGATCCCTGATACCTCAGTGTCATTTCTATACTTCCAAGTGTCATTTCTCTTGTCACATCTCCCTCTAAGTTTCATTACCTACTGAACAGATTCTTGCATTCTCAAGTATTACTGTTCTAATTTGTGGTCCTACTTTGGTCAGGAAAATTCTATTCAATCAAATTACATGTTCCTGTATCAATAATACTTTGAGTTAACTTTCCTTCTCAAAACACTAGAAGAGAATGGTATGCCTTTCCCATTAACTACAATATTCCCCATTTTATTGTTGTGTTCAAGTTGGACACAAAATGTAACACAGTGAGTGTCAGCCTTCAGTTAATAAGGTTTATGAATATATCAAACTCTCCAGAAATATTAAAAAAAATAACCTGAGAATTGTGCAGATATGCAAATAATGTTACAAATAAACACCTGAGGGCTTCTAAGACACTGGTCCTTTTCAACTTCTTATCCCTTTTCCCACATTAATTCCTCCCAAGTCCCCTTTGATCCCTTCTTTCCCTGCCTCTGACTCTTCACTTAAACACTGCAAATAAGCAAACCTTCCGTCAGTCTTCAAGGTGATCTGGAGAGCCTGCCCTGCTGACTCAGGATGATGAATGTCCCCCCAGCCCACTGGGCTGAGGCTTTCCAGGGACAGGCCTGTGAGGGATAAAGCAAGAGTTCATATATCTGACTGGGTTATTGGGGTTCCCCCACCTGCCATTTCTCCGCTGTTGTCCTTCATATTGCTAGAAAGAAATCTTTAATCGTGTAACCTAGTAATCACCTGCATGTATAAACAATTGTTTTGCTTGATTGCTTTAACTAAGTTCGATCAAAAGCTGTCAGAAGCAGCAGTATCATTGGATTCTTGTTAGTTAAAAGATTACTAAAAGAATTTCCTATTTAAACTACGACTTGCCTTCTTTACATATCTCCTTTAGTTCTTTCCTTGCCAAGGAGACAATAATCTCTTTGACGAGAATCAAGCTGAACAACGGAATGCCTGTGCTTCCTTATGAGTTAGAGGAGCTGGGTATAGCACAGTATGATAGATGAGTATATTACAGATTTTAGAAATATCATTTCAACAGACAAAAATATGAATCTTTTTTAAATCTAAACAGGTGTTGTGAGCTTACCCAATTTTAATTGCAAAGGACCAATTGCAAGTGTCTGAAACAGAGTGCAGCATAACAGTATTTTCAACACTGAGAAAGAAATCCTTAAGAGACCTCTTTTATGAATACTGAAATACTGAAATACTTTAATGATGCTTTTCCAGGCCAATGATATTTAGCCCAAATTAATATTGTACTAAATCACCCAAGTAAGCACTAAGACAAAGCATACATACTGAGACATAGGCAAAGCCATATTCTCAGTTACTAGATGCTCACACTACATAAATCATTGTTGTTAAAATGAATAACACATATTCCTTTCTTCTGACATTCCATCACTTATGCCAGGTTTCTGATAACAGGCTATTTCCAAGCAGTGGCTCCCAGCTGTGTTGTTTCATTTCTATGCATGGGCTGAATACACGATGTCAGACTATGTGCAGGGGCCTATGTGATCTCCCTAGTTTAGCTTTTACCCTGCCAAGTCTTGTTTCTGACACTGGACAGGCACACTCTGTTTGTTTTTTTTTTTTTTCTCTTCTTCTATTCTGTGTCTGTACTTGATATATCTAATTATTGAAGAAATTAATAATTTTCACAGGAGAAAAAATTACAGAAAACATTACCATTCATGTAAAAGATCCTAAAGAAATAAAAAATCTACTATAAAATACGATATGCAGATATACCGAGTAACAATTGCAAAAAATTCTTACTACCAGTCAGTTTGCCAATCCAGGCAATACTCAAGTTTTCAGTTTTCCCAACCCTTGATATTGCTTTTTCTGTCATCTTCAATTATTCTTATGAGAGCTGATTTGTCATATTTGGTAGTTTAATTGCTCAACAAATCTGGCTGTATTTCACAATAAAATCTGATGTTCTAACTGGATGGAAGAAACAGACCTGTAACCATTCTCAACTTCTTAAACAAAAATTCAGGTCAGCCTTTAGCAACACTCAGATCAACAAAAATCCCAGTAACAAAGACCAGTTTTACAGTAAAAAGGAAAATAAACAGCTAAGTTATAACCAAAATCAATGATGGCGCTTAGCTGTATGAGGGAATTCACATTCATGAGTGCTAGAAACTGCTCACAGAATTATACCAGCATTACTGTCTAGTGGAAAATGAATAGACAGCTCAGAGGAACCACAGCTCTGATTCCTGCAAACAAGGAACTCTGCCCACAGCTCTGAGGAGTCAGTCTTATTTGTTTTCCTGGCCTGATATAGGCCATTTTTTTTGCATTGAAAACTATATCCACACTCCTTCTCAGCCTCCCAAACGTACCCTGTCCTGAGATTAATTTATGAAAAGTTTACTTTAGGTTTCCCTACACAAAGCTTATCTGACAGCAGGGTAGCTCCTTCAGGAGCTGAATAATATTATTGTCAAGGAAGTCAGAAAACTTTGTGAGGTTAAAAACTTAATGGGTAGAACGAGAATATTGCCCAGCATGAAATGGACACACTTCTTAAAAAGACAAGAAAAGCACCTAAAAATTTTCAGCATTTACAGCTAGGTTTCATCAGAATTAAAACTGGGAAAATTTCTAAAGTACAGAAAATTGAGGTATGTTGTGTAAAACATTAAAATTGAAAGATTTGAAACAAATCCCTTTTTGTTCCCATTGTGTCCGTCTGCTTAGGCTAATCTTTCTATCCTAAATTCAGTACTATTTAGTACTTTTTTCTGGTGCCTCCAAGAAAGCTTTTGAGTTTGCCCTCTTTGTCAACTTTGTCATCCGACCTTGTTCTTAGTGACTTTTCAGTCCCTGCCTGTCCAGAGGCCTCCCTTCCTCTTACATCAATTCCTTGCCTGTCCCACATTACATCCCACATTCCTGTAATTGAGCATATGCAGTTTCTTGTGAGGAAGAAGCAATCTATAGATTTTCTAATGGTTTCAGCAGATACAGCCCTAAAGGCAAAGTACACAGACTCCACCTACACAAAGGCTATTACTAAAATGTAACCTCTTACAAAATATGCATCAGCAGTGACAGTATTCAGTGTAGTCATAAGCAATTAAGACCAGGCAGTGTTCTTGGTTCAGAACTGTTCTTTTAACTAGAGCACTGAGGAAAAAAAGGACAAAACTTTAATCTTCTAAATACTGACGTTTGTTTTTTCAAAATGCCTCTGTGAAAGACACTTGGACATGCAAAACCAAAGTAGAATATCAAGACTCAGTTTAAATGTCTACTTAATTATGAGAAAAATATTTAGTTGTTGCGTATTTTTTCTTTCTTAATAACAGATTGTGCACAGATTACTTAACAGATTAAAATCTGTTCAAGCAAATCCAGTATCCAATGCCTTTCCTATTTGTGCAATTCTCTGAAAAATATTATTTTTTACTTTTATTATGGTTAAGACCTTAATGAGCTTTCAAAATCTTTGTTATATATTCCAAATATTGTAACACAGAAAATTTAATGTGAAATAGAAAATTCCAATCAGTTATACATTTAAGTAGCTAAATCTGTAACAAAGAAAATTGTTCAAAGGCTTATGTTATCAAGAATGATTTTGACATCTTTATAGAGTGATCTAACGAGTTGACCCCATCCAGCAATTAAGCACCCACACAGTGGCTGTCACTGTCATCCTCCCAAGCAAGATAGATGAGAGGAGAGCAAAAGCTGAAAACTTATGGATCAACATAGAGGCAGTTTAATAAGTAATGGAAAGAACAAAAAAAACGGTAATGCAAAAGCAATCATTCACCACCTCTCACAAGTAGACTGATGTTCAGCCAGTCTCCAAACAAGGGCCACCTTGAAAGACATTGTGACAGCTTTTTACTCTATCACCAGTTTTTATTGCTGAGCATTAGCAATAGACTGTCCCTTCTGCCAACTTCAGAACAGCTCTTCCAGCTATGTTCCCTCCTAATTTCTTCCCCATCTCCAGTCTACTGGAGCAGGTCGAATTGGGGGGGGAAAGAAAGAAAGAAAGAAAGAAAGAAAGAAAGAAAGAAAGAAAGAAAGAAAGAAAGAAAGAAAAAGAAAGAAAGAAAGAAAGAAAGAAAGAAAGAAAGAAAGAAAGAAAGAAAAAAGATAAAGGCAGAAAAACAGAAAAAGAGTGAATTGTAGTCTTTGAAAGGAATTTTTAACAACAGGCAAACCCCTGGTGTATTATCTTCACTGTTTTAGCCAGCAACCAAAGCCATAGTATCATATGGGCTACTATGAAGAAAGTTAAGTCCTTTCTGGCCAGACCCAGTACAAGTGACTTCCCAATCAAAAGATCATCTAGTTCTGGACATAAATCCATTGTTTCTCAAGTATATTTTTTACTACTACAACCAAAAATGATTTAATAAAAGAAGATAATGACATATACCTATTTTATGTCATATAGCTAGAATGAATTATCTTGATTGAACTGCAGGAAGTACTATGTACAATATCTTCCATAATACAACAGGGAAAAACATCAGCTCCTAATTGAATGAGAAAGTATATTACATTCTCCAAATTCTGCCAGTTCTTTTATCAGCAACAGAGTATGGCACACATTGTGCCCATGATTTGCACAAAGGGTAGGGAGGTAATGATATACGGGCTAGAGGAAGATTCTCAGATGCTTAGCTAGTGTCATGAGCATTTTAATGCCAGTGATTACACTTACTGAGGCAGATGAAATACGCAGGATATGTTAGAATTCAGACGTTATGTCACATTGAAACTGCAGATTCCATACAAATTGAAAAAAATCTCAGTGGCCTGTTAGACATTTATTTCTTGTCCTTCTTTGATATAAAAACAAAATGAAGTCCCTAGTCCATAACTCTGTATGACAGCTATATCAGCTTATTCTCAGAACTACAATTTTCAGCCTTTAGCTTTCAGCATTGTGTCATTCAGTTCTTGTTACTATAACTGCTAATAGAGTCATGAGATTCTTGGGGGACAGTACTCCTCAGTGTTACTAAGACAGGAAAATATCCTCATGGGTTCTTAGACTATAGGTAAGAGCATGTTTGAAAGAATATTTGTAGAAGCAGTACTGACAAATAACAGATAGTCCAGATTGATCTGATGTTTGACAAGAACAGAAAGACTTAACTTCTCCGAGAAGATCAATATGACTGACTAAGAAGACTAAAAATGCAAGCTACAGTCAGCTAAAGTCAACAATTGCAGTGAATACCACACCTCTCAGAAATAAGAGTAATCTACTCAGTAATCTGTTTAGCTTCTGAGATTGCAGGAAGCTGGAAAAAAACAAACTAAGCAACAGAAAAAAAACACAACCCTGTATACAAAACCTTTATCTGTTCCTTCTGCATGTAAGAACTCAGTATGCTTCAGTCAGGTGAGAAAAAAACTTTTGGTGCTTTGCTTTAACTGCTGATTTTGTTTTATATCTGATTTTATTATCATCATAGAGGATGAACTGTCTCTTCAGAAAGAACATAATTAGTGGTGTTTTTTCTGAAACCAGGCATTCTTTTTCCTGTTAACTTTTCTTCTAACATTCACAGGGATTTTATTTAAAAAGGGTTTAGTATTGGTTTTATAATTGACATTGAATTTCTACTGTTAAAATATTTTGAACTTGAATAATACACAGTGAGAAAATTCTACTTTTTAATATCTTATAAGCGTTATATAATGTTTAGATCTCATAAACATTACATAATGTTTAGATCTTATAAATGTTGTATTGTAACAAATCACAAATACTTTTCCAGTACTAAAATTATGGAATATTGCCATGTATTAAGATAAATAAATCCAAATAAAACTGAAGTAGGATTTTTTATTTGACACTTAAATTAGGAAGAAGGAAAAAAAAAAAAAACCACAGGTGATTAAGAAAGAAATTGCGCACTAACAAGGAAAAAGAAACAAAAATCCAAGTGGAAAACCAAAGAATATAACCGAAACCAACAGCCTTCCTTCATGGCCATTTCCTCACCTACTTTTGGAAAGGCAAGGCAAGGCAAGGCAACTGTCCCCCAAAATAATGACAGCAACAAATAAAACAAACCAAAAACTCCAAAATCAAGATATTAAAATGTAGTCACTCACCTCTTTCTACATGTAGATTAATGCCCAGAGAATTTCTAAGCAACAGCTGCTTTGGAAAGACTATCTCTCCCAATTTATTTGTAAACATGGTAGTCTACTTTATGGAATACTCTTTTCGTCACTTTGGACCAGTTTTCATGACTGTCCACTCCCAGCTTCTTGTCCACCTTCTCATTATTGCCCACTGCTTGGACAGAATGAGAAGCGGAGAACACCTTGATGCTGTGTAAGTACTGTTCAGTATTAACCAAAATATGAATGTGTTGTCATTACATTTTCCATTACAAATCTAAAACACAGCTCCTTACAGGCTACTGGGAAGAAAATTAACACTACCCCAGCCTGACTTAATAAAGGGATAAAGGGAACTTTCATTTATTTACAAGAATGTAGGGAGAGATATTCTGAGCTGACTATCCAAATATCTCTGTCATCAGTTCATGTTATTAAGTCATTTTTTCTGATATTGCCTGATAAGCATAAAGTTCAGGGAGACTTACAAATTCATTTGGGGATTGCAGAATGTCTGACATGCTCTAAGGAGAGAAGATATATCACCCGTTCAGAGTTTCTTATCCTAGAGGCAACTTGTTTATGTCATCTTTCTTTCTATAGCACTGAGTATAAGTATAGCAATAAAAGCTGCATTTCAATATGCAGTTTCACTGTACAGATGAATAAAGAGAGTTATATATGTGGTTATATATATATTATGTATAGGTTAATTATATGTATGTATACAGAATTTAAATTGTTGGAACTTGAAGGATTGTTTCATTTAATACTAGATAAAGCCATTGTTGTGTTTGTTTATTTCAGGACATATTCAATGAGCTTTTCTGGGTGATGATTGATCCGTATGCTTTCTTTTCGGACATGATTGTCAAATGGCTATCTTTATTAGTAATCATCTCTCAGTCATAGGACAATGTCACTCTCAGAATCTCAAAATATAATCAGTGTTATATTTTTTTATTTATCAAAGTATTCCTTTAGATCTGCACAGCAAATTAAATTAAAGGAGCCCTTAAGCACCGTCTTATCCTAATCTTATGTGAAAAAATATGTCATGAACTTTTACTTCTAATATTAGTACTGAAATCTAGTAGGTTTACATATCATTTTTAAAGCTCAAAGGCTCATAGTGTAATACAGGAAGACATATATCAGTGTAAATCATAGAATCATAGAATACCTCAAGTTAGAAAGAGTTCATGAGTATCATTGAGTCCAAATCCCTGTTCCTCGCAGAACTACCTAAAACTAAACTATATGACTGAGAGCATAGTGAAGATGATCCTCAAAATCTGACAGGCTTGATGTCATTGTTCCCTGAGAAGCCTGACTGACCACCCTCTGGGTCAAGAACTTTTTACTAGTCCATACTGAACTTCACCCAACTCAGCTTCATTTCATTTCCTCATGCCGAGTCACTGGTCACCAGAGGAAGGAGATCAACACTTCTTCCTCTGCTGTCCTGTTTGAGTACATTGTGGACCATGATGAAGTCACACCTCAGCCTTCACTTCTCCAAGCTAAACAAAGACAGTGACTTTGTCTGATTCTCACAAGAATTGATCTTCAGACCTTTCACCATCTTGTGGACACACTCTAATAATTTGATGTACTTCTCATATTGAGGCACCCAAAACTGCACTCAGTACTCAAGGTGGGGCCACACCAGTGCAGTGCAGAATAGGACAATCTCCTCCCTTTAACAGCTAGCTATGCTTGTGCTTGATGCACCCAAGCACGTTTGGCCCTTTTGGGCCATCAACCCAGACTCCCAGATCTCTTTTTATGGGACTATGCTTCAGCCTTTCATCCCTCAGTTTGTACATATAACAGGATTACCCCATTGTAGGTGGAGAGTCCAGCAGTTGCTCTAGTTAAATTTCATACATCTGGTGATTGCTCAGCTCTCTAGTGTATCCAGGTCTCCCTATAAGGCCCCTCTACCTTAAAGGCAGTCCACAGCTCCTCCTAGTTCAGTGTTGTCAGCAAACTTACTTAATGTGCATTCAACTCCTCCATCCAGATGAGTTATAAAAGCGTTCACGAACACTGGCCCTAAAATTGAACTCTGGGGAAGCTCATGAGTCACTGGTTGCCAGACTCATGTGAGCCTATTTACCATAACTCTTTGTGCTTGACTCATCAGCCAACTGCTCACCCAATGCATTATGTCTAGCTGTGTGCTGGACATTATGTCCAGAAGGATACTGTAAGAAACAGTATCAAAAGGTTTGCTAAAGTCCAAATCCATCACATTTACTGGTTTCTCTTGGGAACTAGTTGGATGACCTTGTCAGAAAAGGAAATTAGGTTGGTTAAGCAGGACTTTCCCTTTGTGAATCTGTGCTGACTATGACCAATAACCCATTGTTTCTCAAATCTGTGTAGACTGAAGTCAGAAAAGCATTTATTGATGGATTAATTATTAATCAATAGGAAATATTTCAAAATCTCCAAACTAGTTGCATTACTTACCTAACAGATTACACAGTCATAAATTCATTTCCATTTCATTTCTAAGTGTATTGCAAGGCTAATTCAGAACACATGTATTAACAAAGCACAACCCCGTGAATAGTAAATAAATAAAAAGAACAAGGAAACATATCTTACGTATTTATTAGCATTTGTTTTATTATATTTACATTATGGGCTTGTTTAAAAAAAATGTATATAAAATAGCTGCAAGGGATTAGGCTTTTCAATTCAAAATAGTAACTAAATAGTCAGATAAGAATATTCAGTGCTTTACTGATGCTATGAAGCTGGATCTGGAGAAAAAAACATGATGATTTAGGATAATCTGAATTGATTAAAAAGATTTTAACCTTTAGTTCTTAAATTGTTTTTCATGATCCTGCTGAGATAACTCAGGTAATACAGTGGTATTATGCTCACTAAGGGAAAGCAGAGCAATAATGAGAATTAGTGACTTTTGCTGAAATATTTGCAAGATGATCTGGGTGAATTAAAATAATAGCCTTTTTTTCCCTCATAAAAACTATTAGAGGTTCAAGTGAAAAGAAAACAGAGATATAGCATATATAAGATTCATGAATATATAAAAATATATACTCATTATAATAATGTCATATTTCTTAAAAGGTGTTAAATGCATTCACATTTTTTAAATAATTCTATTTCAAATGTAAATATATACTAGATACTGTAAATCTAGGGACTGACCCTGCAATTATTTATATACATATGTATACAATTATCCAAGTATTATATCATAAATTACTTAACTTTTTAAAAAAAATCTGCAGGGTGTATTTTAAAATTTGTTGCTACTAAATAATAGTTAAATATGTGAATCCTAAAATCATGAGGAAAGCATACACTAGCATTACGCCCATGCAGATTTAAAATGGGTAGGAGTCTAGCTCATCAGTTATAAAGATTTCCTCCCACTCTTTCCACTACTTTAAGAGCTAAGACTTTTTTTCCAAATAATCATCATTGAGTGAAGAATGCAGATTTTACAGAATGTAAATGGAATTAAGACTCTCTGATAAAAAAAAAAAATAGCTGCTTTAAATGGTAAACTGTTTAGAACACAACACTTTATATCATTGGGTTTTGCAAGATTTTCCTGCTTTCAGAGTCAATCTCACAGTAAGAAACCCCAGATTGTTGGGTTTTGGTTGCAGTGTTGCAAATGAGTTGCAGTGTTCCAAAAGATGACATGCTGTATAACTTATATCAACATTTAATTATATACTGTGGCCTTAGATTTTTCAGAATATGTCCATTGCGTCAACTGGAAATAAAACGGTATGGCACTGAGTAAACTGTGTCTGTGATCTCTGTGTGGAGACAGGACTATAACATCACAAAGAAAACTAGGAGAAGGTGGAATACATTGTATGACAGGAATGCTCTAATGAATGGATACTGGCACTTTAGACAGAATAGGCTTGGAATAAGATAAAGTGAGTTGTTCTTTATATAGAGAAGCAGTTCAAATACGTGTAATCTTCCTGCAGAAAGATCAACAAGAAAGAGCCTGTGAGTCAGGATCAGACATGAGGGTAACACTGTGATAGAAGTTTGTTACAGAGCATCCAGTCAGGGTTAAGAAATAGATAAAGTCCTAAGAAAATGAAGGGAGTCTCCAAACAACAGGTTCGATCTCTTACAGGGACACTCCAAACTCTCTGACATCTGGAGTTTTAACACAATATTACATAAGCAATCTGTGAAGTTTCGGAGGGTATTTGGGAGAACTTCTTAGTATAAATGCTGGATGGGCCTATGAGACAAAACCCGCTTCTGGATCTACAACTGATGGACAACAAAGAACTAGTTGGAGATGTGATAAGCGTTGGTAGCCTTGGCATAGCAGCTATGAAATAGTGAAGTTCTATATCCCAAGTGCAGTGAGGAAGGCAAATAGGATATCATAGTAACCCTGGATATCAGGAAAGTAGACTTGGCTGCTTCAGGAAACCGTCAAATAGTATCCTTTGAGAGAGTGCTCTGAATGACAGAGGAACTCTAGACATCTTGCAGGTCTAGGTATATCTTCTCAGCACAAGAACTGTCCATCCCAATACTCTGGAAAAATGAGTAACTATATAAAGAGACTGACCTGATTAAACAGGAATTTCGTGACTGATCTCCAATGCAAAAACATGTACACAGAAGGTGGAGATAGGACACGAAAGAGGAATACAGAAACTTTGCCAAGGTATGCAAAAATGATGTTAGAAAAATCAAAGCTCACCTAGAATGGAAGCTTACAAGAGATGTCAAGAGCAACAAAGAAAAACTTCTGTTGCTATGTTAGCAGTGAAATTCAAGGAAAATGTTGGCCTACTGCTGGATTGCAATGTTATGAGTATGTCTGAGTATATGAAAGGGTATCTAAAATTATATTAAAGTGTACATAAAACTATAAATGTCATCACAATGGTCCACATTTTGCTTAAACTCAGTTCCTACAAATTCTGACCTACAAATAATACTGAATTCTGCTGAAAGGGGTGGCTGTTTCAGTGATAGAAAACATACGTAAGGTTGAGTTACTTGATACCTTCTTTGCTTTTGTCTTTACCAAGAAGATCAGGGTCTCTGTGCAGAGAGACAACATTGAAGGAATTCAGTAGAAGCTATTAGCAGAAAAGAATTGACTCTGGGTTCACTTGAGAAATCTTGAATCACAGAAGTCCTTGACTCCAGACAGGCAGCATTCAAGTGTTCTGAGAGAGATATTGCTGTCATTGTGAAGACTACAGTATTATAACTCAAATGTTTCAGTTATGGAGATGGGAGAAATTCTATTATATCATGAAAAAGATACCTGTTGCACCAGTCTTCAAAGGCTGATCTGGGAAATAAAGATGATCATCCAGTCTCACTGGAAGACCTAGAATGGAAGAATGTTTAGTGGGTTGCAATGTGACTTTTCTCATTGTTTTATATACATTCTAGTGGGGGTGGCATTACAGTGTTTACAGAATACAGAACATGTGCCATAAATCTCTTTTTATATTTATCTGTTTTCTTAAGCAGGAACATACTCATCTGTGTTCATAAAGTTGAAGGAAGTAAATAAAACTGAGAAAGTACTCGTATTTTTTTAGAAAGTGTATATTTCTGAGTCATGCAAACTCTTTCTGTTTCATATAAGATTAAAGGAACAAGCAACTCTGCTTGTTAGTCAAAAAAACTGTTTAACCAACACAATCCCATTGTTACAACGCACCACAGCCAAGGACATCAGCCCATCTGTAGGGATGGGCTGAGTTCAGCCTGTGGGAAGTAGTCAGGATTAGGCCTGGGGAAGGGAACCAGGTTCGGACACAGCCCTTGAATGGCTGGGTAGGGCCATGAGGATGGGGACAGACTGAAGGCCAAACAGGATATTAACCCAGTAGAGGAGACAGGCACTTCACTGGAGCACTGGTGTGGTTGTAAAGGAGTCAGGCCAGGTCCAGGAACCTCACAGTGGGAATACACTGGCAGACAACCTGTCTGTGGTGATGGTCAAGGTAAGGAAACATGTTGAGCAAATTCAAGACCTTAAGAGAACCAGAGAAGAAGACAACTGTAATGACAAAACACCTAAAAATAGTCCCAAAGAGACTGCAGAATTTGGGCAATGGTTGTGCACTATCTGCATTGATGACCACTTCCTGGCAAAGACAGTGGGATGGTGGAGATTGATGGTAGGGCTCCAGTACCTCTTGCTCAGTGGAAATTGTCGATGTTGACTGGAAAACCCAGAGGATCACCCCAGAGTGTGAGCATAGAGCTGAGGCAAACAGATACATGCAGTAAGGATTTTTGGTTTTGTATTATCATGAAAGAGGTTTTTTTCTATATTGATTTAAACTATTAGTGTTATTGTAACTGACTATTAGTCACTCCTTGGTGCATTTCAATTTAATAACTAAGATTTTAATTAGGCAAACAGTAATTCCCTAGCTCTACATATAAGATGGCTTCTGTTTTCTCTATGTCTAGTTCTGAGTGCAAAAGTACAGGTAATAAATAAAACTTACTATTTATCGTCAATGAGAAAAAAAAAAGGAAACCAACATATTGATATGTTAAAGCAGCATCCTAACTGTTCCCAAATAAATCAATCAATTAAATACATGAAGGAAAAATACTAGAAAGGTTATAAAATCTCTTTCAGAAACAAGACTTTAGAGAATCAGTTCTAATTCTTGTAGTCACCCAAGAATAAACCTACGGTATCAAAAGGTGTAGCAGATCTCTAGAAAACAAAATCTTTGACTTGGGCATGCATAGAGTTTGTCATAACCTCTTAGAAAATACTTAACCCCTTTGAAATTTTCCTTTCTCAGTGATACTGTATTTTAAGTAAAGAATCTAATTTACATTACAGTATTTACACTGGAAATGTATGTCAAGTTTTTCCATATAAATGTTGTAATTTAGCAGTTGTAATATAATCTCCATAAATGGTATAGCACAGAGTGGAAAAGAGTTCTGCAATGGTTATAATTGTAAACAATCAATTTTTATGTTCAAAGACCTACAGAAGGAAATTACCATACAAAGATGACATTGGATGTTGTAAACAACCATCTGCTTTATAAATGTGCAAAGAGAAAACTATAATGGAGAATGATTTGAAGATAAAAGTGTGAGTCTTCAATACGGTATGTTGGTTTTCTCTACATTGCAAAAAAAATCACACACAGCAAAATAATTAAAGTACAATGCATATTTGACTTTGAATTCTAATGGAGAATGAGCATCACATTTTTTACAGGAATCTGATTACATGCCATATTGAATGGTTATTTGATATACCACGAGATGTTACGTGCATTATGCATTATAGGGCTTGGCAATGAAGAAGGTGGCACGTACAATTTATGCCTGTACATATCTTTTTTGGTAATGAAGAAAAAAAAACATGTCATTTTTTTGCTGTTCCAAACAAGCAGTCCCTGATAACACCTAAAAAAATTTACTGTGAATCCAGCTTAAAGTATTTTTTTTTTTTTTGGCTGGGATGTGTGCAATATCGGGTTTGGTTTTGTTTCATTTTCTTGGCATTACCTCTTGTCTAACTTCTCTCACCTGCAAATTTCTAGTTTATCATTGTTAACTTTTTCTCATTTAGAATTGCTAAACTTCTGATAGTGTGAACGTAGTAGATAAAACCTCCAATGTTATAAACCAACCATGTTATAACATCCCCTGTCAAAACAAATTTAGTTTTAAATCGTCCTGACACAAAAATATTTTTGTAACATATGTTATTTTTTTGTTTATTGCTGGCTTTATAAAGTGTGTCAATATAGATTGATCTGTTGAGTTGTGTTAGCTACTTTGCAGAATACTTGCATTTAATCTGTGTTGCTACTGAATGGATAGATGTATCTATAGTTAGGAAACTGGAGGTCACTGTGGTACAGTTGCGTTAAAGACTGAAAATCAGACAATTTTCAAACTTTAAAACAACTATTTATTAGGCTGTAATTCACTAACAATACATATTGCCAGTGGGTACATTTTAATCACTATTAAACTTTGCCAATACGTATGCAAACATATGTAAACATATGAAACATAAACTAAATTTACTGCAGCTACGAGCATAAAACACCACAGAACTGATGATGGTTTAGTTAGCACTGATGACTATGGTCCTTGATGGTTCTTAGTCATGGAGGTTAATGTCATCAGGATTGAGAGCTTGGAAACAAGGGGGTGAAGAAATAAAGGGGGCTTATCTTCTCTTTTTCTCTCTTTCCCTATTGCCTTCCCTTCCCCTCAGCCCTTCCATTCCCCTTGACCTTTCCCCTTTCCTCCTTCCTTCTTGCTTTCTTTCCTTCTTTCTCCATCATTCCTCTCTCCTTGATGTTTTATTCTTCACTGACTATTACCCAAAACAGAAAGAGTTAGTTTTACATTCACTCATTTGCTCTTTGCATCCTATTTTTGGGAATCAAAACTTGTTCTGATTTTGCTTATTTTGCAAGAGTATTATGTTTTCATTAGACACTCTCTGAGACTACTCTGAAAGACAATTTTGAATTTATCAGACACCTTTAGTCCTTGTTCAGATCTTACAAATGTTAGTTTTTACATTTGTTCTCTTGCACCTTTATGCTCATGCTGGAGTTTTCTTTCTCTTTGATGTGAAGAACATGTTGTTAATTCTTCTTTCTTCCTTGCTTTCTGGTCTGGTTGGATTAACTTTTAAGTGTTCTTTTCATTTGTTCCCAGTTACTTAGTCTAATTGTGAAGATAACTGCAAGTACAATATTCTATTATATTATTTAATGAACTCATGTGACCTTAGAGAGGTTTTATAATATTTTTCCAAGTGCAGCTTTAATTAAAAACTACAAATGTTATGACCTAAGTCTTCAGATCATCATAGTTAAAAAAAAGCACTAGTACTGCTTTGCTAAAAAACATGTGTAGAAACAGCTGTTATCTAGGTAGTTGATTAACATTTATTTTAGGAAACAAATCACAGTGTAAACTCATCTCCTTGAAGAGACTAGATGATCTGTACAGGAAACAGATCCTACAAATGCTTTGCCAGGGGAAAAAAGATAGTGCAGAAAAATGTAACATAACCAATGTAATAGAGACAATAGAAAGTACTGTGCAATAGAAAGGATTAATGTATAGTAGGCACAAATCTCTAGTAAGCAATGATCTAAACCGTTTTGTCTAAGCCCTGATAGCTAGTGATTCTTGTCAAAAGAAGAAAATGTCTTTACTTTATAAAGAGTTTAAAATGCATTTGTCAGGCTAATTAATTCTATTTGTTGGCTCAACTTCCATTTTAATTACAAAAACCCCCATATACTCATACTTCTATCATCACAGAAAAATAAGTTTTCCAGAAATAACTGGAACTTAAGTTCACTTTCCAGTAATAACTTATAACTGCTATTTTTAATGGTAGTTCCTCAAATGACTTGCTCAAGAACATTCATGAAAGGATGGGAAGAAATGTTGGTTTTCCTATGTTTCATTTCAGTAAGATTGATTTCAGAGATCTAAAGAAAGACAGGTTGTTTCATTGACTGTAAAACAATGTGTGTCTCCTGACATTTACTCGTTATTTTCTTCAAGATTGAAGGAGGTAAAATGCAAAAATAGATTTCCATTTTTTTCATGGTAAAGCCAAAATCACCAATAGTGTATTTTCAAAGGACTGTGAATCGTCATACTACCAATCAGTTCAGCAGACTAGTAAACTTCGAAGGGAAAAACAAGATTTTTCCAGACTTTGAGGACTCACATTCATATAAGTATAAAGCTATATCTCTGGGCAGCCTCAAGCTGCTCCGGGGTAGGTTCAGATTGGACATTATGAAAAATTTCTTCACCGAAAGTGTTATCAGGCACTAGCACAGGCTGCCCAGGGAGGTGATTGATTCACCATCCCGGGAGGTATTTAAAAGATGTGTAGATGAAGTGCTTAGGGGTATGATTTGTTAGTGGACAGGTGTAGTTGGACTTGATGACCTCAAAGGTCTTTTCCAACCTAGTGATTCTATGTTTCTATGATTCTATGAATCTGTGATTCATATTCATCAATTAATGCAAGTGAGTTGAGTTACAATATTAGCTTAGTGTGTTCCGTTATTCATCTGCAAAGGTGAAGTAAATAAATATATTTTAAAGCTCACTTACGAGCCTCTCTATGAAGGTTTACTTTTGAGAGAGAAAAAACAACTGCAGGAGGGAGAATAAAACACTGTCAAAATTATATTGGTTTTCTTACTGTTTCAATACATGAGTGTTTCATTAATATTTATAAGTAACTAATATTTATAAGTAACTAATGCATGATTTCAAACTTTTCACTGAATTTTTTTCTCAAGTTCTATTCCCTAAATAGAGGTTAAATGTCAAACCTGCAAGACAAACTCTCAAACCTGAGAAAGGATTTCAATTCTTCAAGGAAATATTTTTATGAGGTTTTTTTTGCTTAAAAAAACAAGCAAATAAAATCAATAGTTCTCTTTCAGTGGTTAAAGTTGATATGTACATACGGTTTTTGAATGAGAGAAAAGTTGTTTAGTTTTTTTATTCAGATTTAGAAACTAATTTCACAGGGCATTTTGAAAGACTTTTTAGCCCATTTGTGCACATATTTTTCTATTGTTCTTTCCATATGATATAATGATCTCATCTGCTTTTTTTCCTACTTTTAGACAAATGAAATTTATAATAGCTACTTAAATAGCTATTTTAATAGCTACTTAAACTACTGAGCTATTCTGTGATCAAAGCTCAGTTTTCATTACCAGAAAGCAATTGTATGAACATTTATTTATAATTAAAATTTTGGTAATAAGAACATCTTTTCTAAATAGAAGAACTTATTTTTATCATCTAAATATAACTGAGAGCTAAATAATCAGGTCTGAATCTGGAAAACAGACTTATCTTTAGTTAAATGCTTAATATAGCCTTCTTTTATTGTTTTTTTATTGTGATTTTTATTCATTGGCTTTTCTCTGTTTTATAGATCTTATCTGACAGGTTATATAAAAAATGTAGCTCGAACTGAGAGAAAAAATACTATATGTACAGTATTACTGATGATCAAATATCACTTCAATCAAATATCAATCAAATTTCACAGTCAATAGAGATCATAAGAACAATTGTAAGGAATAAAGCTAAATGACAATCAGGAGAAAAAAATTTGATTCCAGAGTAATGGCATGAAGATTGCCTGTTGTTATTTGGAAGTTTTGCACACTCCTTGATAACCCCATTGTATTTTATACAAAAGGAGAAGAGCAGAGACTTTTCACACTTTTGTGACTGCTCCTTATGAAAGAGTGAGGTTGTTCTCAGGTTGAGCTCTCTGATGGATGGGTTACTGCAGTGCGAGGAATTTAAATTTCTGCATTTTTCCTCAGCAGTCTATAACTCTATAACACCGTGCGAGGCAGGAAAATGAAAAGTCATGAAAATTTACTAGCCCAGGAATAAAATCTGTCCATTGTTCTTCCTTTATGGAAGCAGAGGGTAATTTAAGGAAACAAAGCATTTGCAAAAAAACCTCAAATCTTACCTAAACGCAGTTTGTTATATATTTGATCACCTACATTACAAAAGTCTTGCCTTCTTGATTACAAGAACTTTTTCCATTCTTCCTACACTTATCAAAATGACCGTGTTATCTGAGATGAAGGTACTTAATTATTCTTCAGGTTTCTTCCTAGATGAGAGTCTTACACTAAAATAAACATATATGCATAACACATACACATGAACAATTCATTACAAATCTAAATGCGTCAGTTGATTGTAAACACACAGAGATATATTTTACATATTTTTGTTACATGAAATAATGCCATGCAAGGAGAAAAATATGTTTTGTATCATTATGGAGATTTAATTGGCCAGAATAAAATAACAAAATTAAGAAATAAAAAGGACAAGCAGCAAGAAAAGAAAAAAAAAGTTGGTGAGGATGCTAGTCAGGGGCTTATCATACATAATTTTAACTCTTCTGCTAGCCCTAGCCTGTCTATTCCCGTTTGGTAAGATTTTTGGGGCTGGACTCAAAATTAATTTTTGGTCACCTCTTTTAGAAAAGGCCTTAGTTTAGGCAGTCTGGACTTAACATAAAACAACATTTTGGTGCATTGAGTGCAATTTGGATGAAACAAGTACTTAAAGTCAAGACATCAATATTGAAAAGTCCTGTCCTAAAGTGTTTGGGCACATGAATCTGTATCTGTATATAAATGCTGAACAGGCACTAGCTTGTAATCCAATGCCAAGGACGTTTGAATAGTTTTTGTATGTATTGCATAGAGCTTATCCCTTTATAATGTGTTTGCCTTGGAAAAAGGTAATTCACGTGATAAAGAACACAAACAGGGAATAAACTGACAGATAAATAGGATAGACAATCTGAGGTCTAGTGCATGAGTTTGAGAGAAAAACCTGAGTTTTGTAGTGAAAATGCCTTGGGCACCTGCAGTTAGTTTAATTTTATGTAAATTCAATTGCCTGGAATTCACATTTCTAGGAAAAAAAATTTCTTGATTCCTCTTCAGTTCATGGAAGGACAAAGAGTTTCCATAAAACAGATAATTCTATCCTGAAACAAGAATTATAGTTAATCTAAAAGAGCTTTTCTCATTCTATTTGAGGGAAGATTCAGATTTCCACACTGCAGAACCCTAAAACAAAATTTCTGAACATATCTCTATTTGAATTAAATTTATTTATGTATCTTTTGAGTTAAATTTGTATTTTTTTTACAAAGGAGATTTAGTTGTTGATTCATTGCCTGAATAAGAGTATTTAAAAGAAGGATTTGATTAAAAAAGTCAGACTGCTTAAGTATTTTGGAGGCAAGAATGAAATCAAAATAAAATATACAATGGGGCATTAACAGTCTAGTCTCACTGTATCTGAAGTAAAGTCTTGAATAACAAATTTCAGGTTAGTAGTGGTGTGTATCTGTAGCTATGACTTATGGAATTAGTCTAGGAGTGATAATAGCATTCAAAACTGTGCAATGTTTTTCATTAGTAGGCTTAAGCTGAAAACAATGTGGTGGTGCTCAGAGATTCTGTTTCTCAAATGAGATGTAAGTAAAGGCATGCCGAATAACTTGTTTGCACAGTACTGATTTCTAGACAAGAGCAGCTACGTCATCTTACACATACTTTGTTTTGGATTTGTTTGTTTGTTTGTTTGTTTTTAAAAACATGATATTTGAAGCATGTAAACTACATTACAACAGAATGAAAAACTGCTTACTTTCCAGGTCATTTTGACCTGTAGAGAAAAAGCTTAGATGTGATTAGCTATATAACTTTAAAATTATGATAAAATGGTCTCCAGATCTAAGCTAGTCATCCTTGAATCTTTTTATAACAAACTGAGAGGAAAAAGGTCTTCAAGATCATGATTTATCTCATCTTGAGATATATATCTAAGAGCAGGTCAGATCACTTATGCCCTACAAATATTTATTTCTTTCCACTGAATGTATAGAAAGAATAAGTAACATATACACAACTGATAAATAGCTTCCTTCCTAAGCCCTGAATTGATTTCTTTTCATTTGGATCCAGAAGAAACTGGTACTTCTTTTATCACTCTCTTCTGGACTTTCTGATTTTCTTTTAAAGTATAGAGCCACAAAAATTTAAATATAGCTACCTGATCTAAGACAAATATTCTACTTCTCTATTTGCCTTCCTTTCTAATATTACCATTTTGAAAACATTGTTTTTATAACTTATGAATGCTCTCTTTGGGCAAGGAAAGATAGGTATCACTGCAAGGGTCGATGGTTTAATTTACAGGTTATTTAGCAAGCTAATCCTATGCAAAAAAAAAAAAAAAAAAGAGATGTTTCTCTTTCGCCGAGAGGCACAACTTTTAAGGCTTGATAAAAATTATTACTTCTATGACAATCCTTTCCAATTTCTTCCCAGCACAGAGACTGAAAAATGCGTGTGGATTCACACTTAAAATGGAATATTTAGTGAACCTAATCAAACTGGATGTACAGAAATCCATGGACCCTTATAAGAAGCACTTACGAGTGCTAATGAAGTTGGCTGATGTCATTGCAAGGCCACTCTTAATAATCATTGGTTGATCACAGTGACTGGGAGAAGTACCTGAGGACCGGAGGAAAGCAAATGCCACTCCCACCTTCAAGAAGGTGAAGAAAAAGGACCCAGAATAATACAGATTGGTCAGTCTCACCTCAGTCCCTGGAAAACTGATGGAGCACAATTCTGGAAACCACTAGTCTACACATGAAAAGAAAATCATCTGTAGTAGTTAGTATGTATTCACCAGGGGAAGTCATACCTGACCAACATGATATACTTTTATGGCGAAATAACTGTCTTGGCACATGAAAGGAGAAGAGTGGATATTGTCTAGCTAGACATCAGTAAGGCTTTTGACACTGGCTCCATAATATTCTCATAGACAAGGTGTTGATATGTGGGCTGGATGAGCAGACAGTGAGACAAAGTAAAATATGGCTGAATGGCCAGTCAATACTGGGTACAATCTTGTTCTACCTCTTCATTTGCAGTCTGGATGATGGAGCAGACTGCACCTCCATCAAGTTCTCTAGTTTATCAACTCTTATGTCTGCTCTCAGGTAACTTGGAAGACTCAAATGTACATTCCATAAATTATTTTGATGAGTTGAGAGCTGCTGCATTGACCAATTCTACTGGTTTCCATTGAAAACTCTTGGTAAAACATAATAGCATAACAAAGCAACGGAATAGGAATTCACAGTTTAGCTTCATAAATCAGTAAAAATCCTGTAAAATAACACAAAGGTCTTACGTCAACTTGTAGCAAACATACATAAGAAATTACCTCAATATTGTGTTTTTCAAATATTGTAGCAATTTTAGTTTCCCAAGGCCCACAAAACTTAATGAAAAAAAAGAAGGAAAAATAAAAATATGCAAAACAATACAGAGGTTTGTAACTCTCAACTACATAATTTCAATAGAAATAATGTATTTTTCTCCAAATCGAGTAGATGTGACATTTAATTCCTTGACAAGAGCAAAAATCTGACTTCCTCCTGATTTTTGATATTCAGTGGGAAAAGGTATACTAGCTGTTTGCCAAAGTCACCAGATGACAACATTGCATATAATGGACAAGTGTGTGATTGTTTAACTACTCATTTTTAAATAGACATCTTAACTAGCTATTTTCAAACTGAAATATATTTTAAGACGTGTAATTGTCTCTGTTGGCCAGACAGTTGCCTTGAATCAAAGCTGGTAGCTTATCCCGTAAATGGACACATTGACATATCTAGCTCAATCCTAATTTTTCCTCCAGATTTAAAGAGGTAAGTATCATGAAAAATCGCTGTACAGATGGAATTGAGCTAATGAATCAATACAATTATGAATCCAATAAATAAGATTCAAGAAGCAAGTAAAATAGGTTCCAATGATTATTTTTTTTCAGAACACAGCTGCAAGCATCTTCAATTTAAACAATGACATCCGAGTAGAGATTAATTTGGAATTTACCATAACGGTTTGATGAAGTCGGGCAGACTAGTCCTGACAGCTGTTTTACCTTATTCTGATGCAAAGTTTCTGGAATTCAATTTAAAGGGAAAAGGCTTTGTCATTATACTGTAACTTGTGAGACTAGGACATGATGAAAAGGGCAGGCTTGTCCTTGGCTTGTTTGTTTATTCATTTTTCCCCATACACAATAGTGTCATAATATTTTTTCTTTAAAGTTAAATACCAAACTCAAATATCAGTATTTGTTACTGAAAATTACATGAACTTTTCTTTTGAAAGATCTTTCTTTAGAAGCTTACTTTAATCATTTTTTTTTCAGCAGATACTGCTTCACCATATGGCAGCAGGCTTTTAACTAATAAGTTGGCACTTAGAGAAGAAAGGGAAGAATATTTTTTATGGTTAACTTTAAATCACAGGTGCAGTTCCAGATAAAAGGAGTGTGTTCAAGTGCCAGAAAAGCACAGCACATTTAATTAAATTACTTGCCATCTCAATGAAACAAACAAAAACTGATTATTCAGTTTTGACACATTTTAAACTGTTATTTTCCCTCACGTCCATGAAATTGCTTTAGTATCAAAGTGATGAAAGCTTATTAGACTTCACTAAAAACATCCAGGAAGTGCTTTATTATGATACATCAGGGTTTGCGTATCTCAGGGAATGGCATTTCATTGAAATATTTTGATGAAACTGTTTTTGAAAAGCTTGTTTGTATGGAAGTAAACAATTGTTTGCTTCAGTTGGTAATTCTGCTTATGTCAGGGAAGTAGAAACGCTAGAATTACCTTGTGGATGTGTATTACTTCTAAATGCCCCCTCAATGTGTGAAGGTCAGGATGGAAAAGATGGTCAGGCTAATATGACGAGACTACTAGCCAATTTAATTTTCAGAAGTACTCACCTGAAGCCCTGTATTAATCCTTAGAATTGGTCATATATCTAAGTTTTCAAACCAAATGACAAGCTAGACAAGTTAATTAGAACATCCTCTGGGGGTTACTTTGGATGCAAGTGAATGAATAATATAAAAAACTTCTGAATATACAAAGGTGGATAAGGTTTAAAAAAATAGAGCAACTTTGTTGAAATAAAAGACGAGATTCTATACCGCTAAATTAATGTGTCTAGATACAGTGTCTGGGTTTTGTAAAAAAAAAAAATCAGCTGTATTCATCTGCTAGAACACTCAAAGAGAAATAAATCCACAGTTCTTTGGGTTCTCGTCATAGTGATCTCATGTCACTTGAAGTTCACTGAGGTAAACCACCGGGTTGTAAACTGATGATCAAGAAAGACAGTAATCTCCATTAGAATCTGTATCAGACTCTTCAGCCTCAGGAGAGTGCTTCAGATACCTACCCAGAAGACTTATTTTTAAGAGGTTATGTTTAACCCCTATTCAATATGACCAATGGAAGATAGAGATCTAAGTAGTCTTACAGTTGGTTATTTCTAGATTTAAAAAAAAAAAAAAAACAGTAATGCTTTTCAGCGGTAGCAATATTGATATGCTGCAGTTAAACATTATTTTGGAAAACAGCAGGTCAATGTTAGAACTACAAGTCTGAGTGATAACTAGTGTATTACTTCATCACTTAACTATGACTTTTGTCTTCACAACATGATATATTAATCATCTTCTCTTTGTGGAGATGACATCTAATGGAAATGTTCACTGCCTGCTCCTTCAATTACTACCTCACCCACAAAAACATTTCTGTGGCACATGATAGCACATATAGAACAATTCCATTGAAGATTTATTTCTCTCCTCTCCTACAAATTACCACCAGAAAACTTCAGGTTTTTTTATTTGAAATAGTGGACTGTTTTACAGTTATTGTTTCATTCTATTACTATCAAAGCAAGTGAAGTTTAGCAGCTTTCATGTTTCACAGAAACAAATAAAATGTTTATAAAGACAAATGTAGATACATAAACAGCAGCATTGTCTCTGAGCTGTAATACCTGTGTTAGGATGTCTATTGCCATAAGTTAGGTCTTTCCAGATGGAAACAATATTGTTGAGCTCAATTACGGTGAGGAAGGGAATGAGGTACTTAGTGCCTTCTTTGCCTCAGTCTTTAATAGCAAAGAAAGTTGTTCCCCTGTGTACAAACCCAGGAGTCAGAGGAGCAGAATGAGGCTCCCATGATCCAAGAGAAGGTGGTTAGAGACTTGCTTGCCCAGCTAGACACCCACAAGTCTATGGGGCTGGATGGGATCCACCCAAGAGTATTAAAAGACCTGGCAGATGTCCTCTCCAAACCCCTTTCCATCATCTTCCAGTGGTCCTGGCTGACTGGGGAAGTTCCACTAGACTGGAGGCTGGCTGATGTTGTGCCCATCTACAAGAAGGGTTGCAAGGAGGATCCAGGGAACTACAGACCTGTCAGTCTGACCTCAGTGCTGGGGAAAGAAATGGAACAGGTGATCTTAAGTGCTATCATGAAGCACATGCAAGAGAACCGGGTGATCAGGCCCAGTCAACATGGGTTCACGAAAGGCAGATCTTGCCAAACTAACCTGATGGCCTTCTATGACAAAGTGACTCGACTTTTTGAGAAAACCCATGAATAACTGTTCAACTTAAAGTCTGTTGTCTATGTAAGTTCATCAGACATTGCTTCTTACAAGACCAAGCCTATTGAGGAGGGTGAATGTGAATTTACAAAAATACTGTTAATCTACATTCATTTTGATCTTTCAAGCTAATAAAAAAATGGTTTCAGAAGATGATTTGGAACAATGTTTAAGGCAATGGAAGGGATGCAAGATTACCTCACTCTGACTTTTTTTATGTTAGCGCTAGTAATTGTTATTTTAATCAGTACTTTACAGTGTTCATAGGGATTATCAGAAACACTTGCACAGGTGCATTACATCATCTAATATAGATATAGATCAGCAGTTTAGTAGATAATAGAAGCTTATTTAGGATATTCTCATAAAAAAATGAGGGATTTTTTGTTTGGTTCTAAATCCTTAAATGTTGTCATTAAGTATTCATTTTCAAGGTAAATATGTAGCTTAAAATAATGAAGTGCAATACTAATATCTTTTTCTTTGTCTTTAAATACTTCTGAAAAAGAAATCGTTAGCTTCACATCCAGGTGCCAAAACGGTATCTGAATAGTAATCAATACTAAAAGCTTTCGAGTTCCTTTATTTTTAAGTATATTCTAATTACATGAGAAAAACAAGTAGTTGTTTGCTTCTGTATTGATTGATCTGCCTGTATTTCAGAAACCAAAATATTTAAAAGCATAAATACTTTTAATATACCTTGAATCTCATTTAAAATAATATCTGAGAGTGATCTTACTTTTTGACTCTTCAGCTTGGAATCAGTAGGATTTAACTGCATACTTAAATATTTTTTTGTGTTTCTAAAAGTCATATAGTCAAATTATTTTATTTCCATTTAAAAAAAAAAAAGATGACCCATGAGAAAAAGTCCTTGAAATATTTTCAGTCTTTTTTACGGACTTTTCTGGTTATATGCAGTCTATTAATTTCACAACCTTAATTATTGTGGAAAATGTTTCTAAATAAATTATGAGAGAAAAATGTCTGACAAATGTCAGGCTACTTTGTCATTGGTGACTTCAGTTTACATTTTGCCTGCTAGCTTTACCATTGTGATAGTTTAGTTGATTAAAGTGTGTGCTTGTTTGTTTTTTTTGTCCCCAGCAGCAGCAGAAAAAGATTAAACTAGTAATACAGGTGCCCTACTTAAAACATTAAAATTAGTACTGAAGATATAAATACATGTGATCTAAGAAATTTAAGAATAAAGTTTGCTAAATGGGAGAAAAGTCAGTTACATGTTTATGTTTTCATGAAGAGAGATTTCATACTGTTTTAATGTCACCTCCACACACTTCTCTAATGGGGAATATGGTGTGACTTCATCTCATGTAAAAGGCAGAGCTGCAATAGTATGTGCACACCAGCTGTTGATTTTCCTGACAGCTTGCACGAAGCCTACAACGTTGATGCTCTTTTTTTTTTCCTTTCCCAATACGGTCAATTTTCTAAGATAGAAACATTTTAACAGCTGACACAAAGAAAACCAAATTTTACTATATATTTCAGAATGTTTCTTTTCAATGCACCCTTTTTATTAGAAAATGATTTAATTTGTGTTGTATATTTAAATAAACTTAATAAATATCCTGATTAATTTACATTTCAAAGAAGTTCATCATGCTATCAGTACAATGCAAATGACCAAGATAAACATTTTGGGATTATATAAAATTAAATTGCATTGTATATTTTGCTTATAAAGAAAACCTCAGACTACACATACAGACAAAAAAAGTCTGTCTTCCTAAGACAATTGTAAATAGTGGACATGTCATATGAATCTTCTGGAAAAAAGGTGACCATATGTGAAATAATAATAATAATAATAATAATAATAGTAACAATAAACAATAGTAATAATGAAATTAACATTGTACTTACTTAGTTTCTTTACATGGTATGCTAAATTAGAGATGATCTTAACAGAAAAGATTGTACCTGTGTACTCTCAAGCTTAGCAGGTTAGGAACTGTACCTACTATGTGTTTGCTGTATGTGATTTGCCAGATGACATTCTGGCAGTGTGATTATCTGCATGCATTGCATTAATCTGTTCTAGCACTCAAAATTGGGCGGTCCTATCTCAATGCTAGTCTCTGATCAATACCATGATATGTACAGGCATTGTTCAGGAGGATGTTTATTTGGCATGATCCAAAACTGTTAACTTGGCAAGATTTGAACACTTTTGCTATATAAATAGCCAAACTCCAGTGGCAGGGAATATTCCATTGCAATATTTATTTTAGAAGGATGCCCTATTACACATTAAAAAAAAATTAACTTAAAATAACACTGTGTTTTTTGAGTAAAATCAGCATATCTAATTCTCTTCAATTCTCTGTTGAAGATATCAACACTTAGTCTTTCCTTCTAGTCAACAACAAAAAATAGGCAATGAGTCTTATTTTAATGTTTACTTTAAAATTAAAGATTAAATGTGCCTAAAAATACCTATTTGTATTTGTATAAAAATACCTCTTCTGACTCTAAAAAAAGACTAGATATTGAGTTATAAAGTGTGTACATTACAAAATTTTAGACTAATTCCTCTCTAGACTTTAAAAAATCAAAGACTAATGAAAAAAACCAAACTCCAAAACAGACATCCCCTTTCTCTACCATTCTGTGTTAAATACACATTTTTTTTTCTTTTAAATCCTGTTTTTAGCTGTCCTAAAATGAAGATATTTATTTTCATTTGTCAGGAATTTTGATAAACGTATTGACATTTCTTCAATGTGTCTATTTTGGCACAATCTCACCCTGTATCATGATATAAATATGTAGTATATTGTATACCATAATACTTACTTAGGTTCCAATGCTTAAATACACATTCATTTGGAAGATTCGGTTTCTCAGAGATTTTTCCTTTGATGATTTTGGTGCCCTAAGATTATGGAATTATGACATCTTTTCCAAGAAAACTTTCCTTTGTATTTCCAAAACCATAAAACCCCATACTTGGTTGCCTTGGGTGTAATGTCTTTTTAGCTGAATTTATTTACAATATCTGAAGGAATAGGTAATGATTTCTTCAGGCTCTAAGTTAATATTTAAAATTTATTCTGGCTACTAAAACATATTGTTCGTGTTATATGGAAAGGTTCATCTAATTGAGAAGACAGACCTAAAACAAGTATTTTCAAATCTAAGCAGTTCCAAAGACTTTAGTTAAAACAAAAATAATCTGAAAAGCTTTAAACATTACACTGAGACATTGTAGACTTGAGATTAAAATGTTATTAAACTTAATTAAAAACTGAATAGAGAAGTTTAGAAAAATATTTGTATTCGCAATAAGTTTGTTGTTTGGAAAAGGTAACAAAAAGAAAAGAATGTTATCTTTGATTTATTCATTGACTAAAATTTAGGCCTATTTATTTCACCTTTTCCCTGGGTACAATCTTACAGGAAGTTAGTAAACCTACTGTGTTGTTTAGTGTTGAACTAGTAAAGTATCTGCTTATGAGTTGAATGAAAACTACGAAAAGAGAAGAAAAAATCACCTCTTCTGCCTGTACGGTTTGGATATGTATTGTAAGAACAACGGAAACTGACATATACATATACAAGGGAGTACAAAGACATTAATTTTTGGCAGGTGGTATTGTGAAGCAGAGGTAGAACTGTTATTTATAGCATGAAAAAATGTCTTGAAATATATATGCAGGCTTTCCTTGGAAAATAGAAAAAGATGACATAAACCATTTTTTTCTGCAAAGAAAAGTATAAACTTATGAACTCCAAATTAAGTGGGGAAAGGAGATTTTACATGTATGACAACCTCCAGTTTGAAAGTCAATTTGAGAATCTGCATTGGCATATGAACTTTTCCTGTGAGAAGCAGAAATATTTAGGCAACAAAAATAACCTTGGAAGAGGCAGTACTTATAGAAATAGTATTACACAGAACTGGATTTAGAGGAATTATGACTTTGGGTCTATACATGCACACGGTGAGAACTAATAAAGAATCTTTGTCTGAGATTTTTTGTTTCTAGTTTCTTGAAGAAAACTTAGCCTATTGACATTCAGAGTGTGAAGAAACAAAATGAAAAAAATCATAAAGCATGAGTCACATTTGCATTTGACTTAATATCAGATTCTGAATAAGTATATAGGATTATGATGCAAAACATGTAAAATATATTTGGGTGGTTTAATATGCATTATCTATCATTTTACATGAAATACAATTAAAAGGTATAAAAATATATAAAAATTGGGGGTATGTTAAAAAAGTTTGATACTGTTTTCACATAAACATAACATGTTTTAGACGAACAATTCTTGTCATTCTTTAAGACAGACTAGTACATAAAAACTTGCCACTGTTACTTTGTGATGGAATGGAATTTCAATAGAATTTGTTGCCTTCACAGCTGATTCATGCATGCTTTTGGATATCAATCATGCATATTTACGCACTTGCATTCCTTTTCTGGTAGATTTTCATTTTTTTTCCTCCAAATGACTTTGACCATGTGACCATCTGTCAAGTTATGAAGTTGAGAAAGATATCTTTGATAAAAATATATGTTTACTACCTGTTAAATAAAAGTAGAAAAAATAGATTATATTGAAAAATAATAGTGACCTGTTAGGATGTTCTATGGCTTAATTTTATTTTCTGGGAAATTTTATTTTTTTTCTTTTTTTTGTTGGGTAGGATTTTTATCTGTGTCTTGGAACACAAATAATCTGAAGAAACAATACCTTCAATGTTATGTCCATTCTATATTTCACTAGCTGAATATTAATTATTAATTCTTCAGAGATGATATACGAGTGTCAGCTTGAGTAAAGAACATAAAAATGAACATTTTCAGGTCTACCTCCTTGTCTATAACCTATAATTAGCTTTCCAGATACAACATAAACAAAACTTAACATTTGATTTTAATGTTAGATATCTGTGCTTCATTTATGTACATACTAACAACTGATCTATAAAGCAAACTTCTAAAATTCCCTCAACCCAAGAACATTTAGACCATTGTAGACCATTGTATCAATGTTGTCATATATAGCAGCTGCAAGAAATGGATGTGGAAAAGCTAGCACAGCTTTAGGAAGGACTATTTCTCCCCGACCAATCTAGTTACCTTCTAAAATGGAGTGACTACATCGGTGGAGAAGGGAAGAGCTATGGATGCCATCTATCTAGGAGCTCTGAAACATGGTTATACACGACATCCTTCTCTCTGCCTGGGAGACACATGGATTTGATGGATGGACTGCTTGGTGGGTGGCAAATTGGTTAGATGGTCACAACCAGAGAGTAATGGTCAGCACCTCAATGTCCCAATGAAGATCAGTGACAAGTGGTGTCCCTCAGGGGCCTGTATCGGGACCAGCACTCTTCAATTTCTTCTTCGGTTACATGGACAGTGGAATTGATTGCACCTTCAGCAACTTTGCAGGCAAAACTAAATTGAGTGCTGGGACTGACTGACATGCCTGAGGGACAAGATGGCATACAGAGGGATCTGGACAAGCTTGAGAAGCGGGCCTGTGTGAACTTCATGAGTGGTTCACATACCCCAGGTGACCATTGCAGCTGGGTCAGGACAATCCCTGCTATTGATACTGGGACTCTTAAGCAACCTGATGTAGTTGCAGATGTCTCCCTGCTCATTGCACAGAGGTTGGACTATGTGACTTTGAAGTGTCCCTTCCAACCCAAGTTATTCTATGAGCCTATGATTCTAATTACATGATACAGATATGTAAGGAACTGAGAGAATTTGTAGCTAAAACCAAATGGTAAATACTACTGTCAATGCAACTGTGTTCCTTAATCAGCTATATGATCTGAACTGGTGACTTCTAGAGATAAAAGGAATTTTCTTTAGGAGATAATTTCAGTAACACATTCATACTTCTATATTAGTGCTACAGTAATATATAATATTAGTAAATATTATATTTACTCCTGTATATATATAACAAATACAATATATTGCAAATGTATTTATATATTACAAATACACACATTAGCTATTGCTATAAAAAGGAATGGAATTCTATGGGGAGTGAAATACTTGCACTTATAGAAGAATCACCTGGTACTGTCATTCATGGAGCAATATGGTGATCCCCTCCATCATATGCTTTCTTCTTAGAATCACCATTCCAAGAGTTATTGGCATGGTCATTTAAGAACTAAGAAAACAGACTAGTGGTCTGAATAACAATTTGATTTGAACTGAAACAATGTTACAAAAAAAGTTCTATGAACCTGAAACACTGCTTTCTCTGTTTTCCTCAGTTCTGATTAACCACTTAGCAAAATAAGACCAGGTAGACATGGTTATAAAAATAATTTCAAGATTAGCTACTTTTTCTTCACTCTCTTACCGTAGGATGCAAGATGTATCAGGCTTAACTTCTAGGCTTGGCTTTCAGTTTTCCCCTGGAGCCCTGTATTTATGGAAATTAAGATCAAGCCCAGAAATCTGTTCTGACAACTTAGATGGGGACAATTCTGTGTGGCAGAAAGTACTGATGTGCAGAGTTTGCTTTTTTGTGTTAGGAGGTTGTACTTAGGTCTGAATTTAAAGAAATCAGGATGAAAACTGGATTCAAACAGGGCCTGAGAGGAAAACATAACCTAAATCTTTTTTTTTCTTTAAAAAATCTCTGTAGGATGAGCTTCAAAATTGTCTACAGTCTTCTGGGACAGAAATCAGCGCAGAGTTCAGTGTTCATAAACCTGTCCTCAAGCATCCTATTAGCATGGAAGTGAATACTTACTATATATAGCTAAAAATTTTTACTTGGTGCTATAGGAACTCATTCCAGTGGGGATTGGAGGGTAGAGTAGGGGGTGGGGGCAGCTGGCTTTTGAGAAAACCAGGGAATCTGATCTTGATGCACAGCATAACTGTGTATGCATCTGAATGCATCTGAAGTCATCCAAACTGCCTGTAATGGTAATATCTGTGGACGCATTTTGGCTACTGAAATATTAATGCCTATTAGGTGAAAATGCATTCAATAAATCACATTTAAGAACTGTTTAGGTAAGGCAAAATAAAAAGGTAATAACTATTTTTTATTACAGAAGGGGAAAAAGATCTGTTTAATAGTTAAATGATTGGATAAGTTCTGTTGGGTTTAGCTACTGTAGAAGTAGGGATACCTATTACAAGTGGAAAATGTAGATTATAGCCTGGAGAAATCTAACATTTCAAGTAAATCTAATGTCCACTTTACCATTCAGTAGGCATTCAGCTGACTGCAAAGAATGATTCCTAAGCTGAAATTCATGAAGAAAAACTGTATATTCCCCAGATATTAGGTATACTAAAGATACAGATAGTTATAGCTTGGATGCATAGACCCACATCGAAATACATAAAACAGAAATAAGAGAATAAAAAATAGTAGTCAAAGTTTCAAATGAAAAAGTAATGTTTGTGCTGAATTAATTGAATTATACTGATAAATACGGGTATTTTTTCAGCAAAACCCTTCTTATTCATTTATAGACATACAGGTTGACCAGAGTTATAAACTCAACATCTGGCACTTGATGCTGGTATTCAAGCCTACATTTCTGTGGAAATGAACGGAAGTGACAGTTCTGCAGATGTTGATGTGAATATTACAGCTGAATGAATATCCTTACTTCAAGTTGCTAGCAGTTACACAGTGATTTTAGAAGTATTTTTTTCCAAAGAAAATTAAGAAAAGACACTATATTTAAATACATTCAAATAGACTGATGTAGTAATTCAAGGGGTATCAAGATATTTTCCTGCTTGTGAGTCTTCTTTTTATATGCCACTTTCAAAGTTTCGTATGTTGTTTGAAAATGTGTTCCAGCATGTCTACATTTACCAAAAAAAATCTATGATGCATCCTTAAGTTTCTTAAATGCTGAGTGACTTTAATTTGTTCAGGTAAGTTGTATAAAAGGTGCCACAAGAATACTGGTACTCCTGATGAATTGTGCTGAAAGTCCAATAAGTTATATTAAACACTACAAGATTCTAGCCTCTGTTGGTTAAATATTGTTTGTATTGCTGCATGACACTGCACTGTAACATGCATTTTTGTGACTTTTTCATGTTTCTGAACCTCACAGAATGAAGTCCAGCTGATCTTAAGGGAAAAAAAGGGACACTCCCCCAATCCACAAATCTAAAATATCACAGAATTCTAAAATATCGTATTCATGGGCAGTACTATATCAAGGGAAGGAGAAAATATGAAGTAAAACGGGCTTTCCTCGAGAGGCATGTTTCTATATAGGTCACCATAAACTAACTCTCTACTATCTATCTATCTGTCTGTTATTTTTACCATGCCTTCCTGAGATCTTTCTGCTGCCTAGTATGGAATCACAAATACCACACACTACAGTGATTTATTTTCATTAGTGTTAACAAATGAATCAGAA
Organism: Cuculus canorus; assembly: GCF_017976375.1. Classification (NCBI taxonomy): domain Eukaryota; kingdom Metazoa; phylum Chordata; class Aves; order Cuculiformes; family Cuculidae; genus Cuculus; species Cuculus canorus. The sequence goes on from NC_071401.1 coordinate 55,409,398, forward strand.
CACGTGACATCAGAAAAAGCTGTAACTTTTTGCTATCATATCGTTTTGCAATCGTATATCATTGCTTCCCGATCCTGCAAAACCCCATCATTCCATTTTCCAGTCTCATACCATAAAAAGATTACCTAGTTAATACGTATGAAGGATGGTATACATCAATGTGATGTATATGTCCCTTACACATTTTGGTCATCATCCAAATAAAATGTTTAAGACTTTATGCAATTAGATGAGAGCTGTGGTATGGTCTGAACAGAAACCAATTTGAATAGTCTGGGAGAACTCCAGAAGGCAGCATAGCACATATTGGCTTGAAAAGGCTGTTGTAGGGTTGAATGCTTTTAAACGCAGTACAGATAATGGCACTTCCAAGGTTTCCACAAGAACATGTTGCTTGTTCTGTTAGGAGTATTTCAGAGGCGTCAAGATCTGTTCACTGACATGCTATTTTTTTCTATTAATTTTATTTTTTATGATTCTATTATTTATTTATTTATAGTATTTTTACTTTTATAATTTAAAACTATATTACTATTTATTATTTTGTTAGAGCTCTTGTGCACTAAGAAAAATGTCAAGCCCAGGCTGTCACAAATGTTGACCTTGCTGCGTGCGTTAGTACAGAGGTACTTCAGTTAGGCTGTTAAATGTATCACCTTTTTAGAGGAACACACACTAATTCCTTTAAGGCATTTTACAATTGCTTTCCTGTAAAGGTTCCCAATAGATCAATTGCCTCTGGCTCTTCTCTGTTACTCAAAAGTCCATCCCCTCCCTTTGATAAATCTAGTTTAAAGCTCTCCTTATAGATCTGGCCAGCTTTTACCTGATCCTCATTTTGAATTTGCCTCTGAAGTCCTTTCTTTCAAACGAGGTATTTTTCATTTTTCTCCACAAGCACACTAAACAAAGAAATATTTTTATTTATTTCATAAGATGCCTCACAGGTTAGAGAACTCGTTACAAACTGAGATCTGCCAAATCTTTTCTCATCTTAAACCTCCCCCCTGCTAGCACTATACTTTAAATACTAGTCTGCAGACCATTCGAAGTAAAATGAGGATGAATGAAAACTCAGTATCTCCTGTTGAAGGAATTGTACTTTACACGTATTCCAAAGATGAAATAAAATCCATAGAAAAGAAAGTGAGAGTGAGACTCTTCTGCCTTTTGTTCAGGATATTGACTTGGATGAAGAAGTCTGTCTTCCTAGACTACTATTAAAAAAAAATCCAGTAGTTTGTTCTACCAGTTTTGCTTGTTTATTTGTTTGATTTGCTTGATAGATATTGAGTAAAATACACATACTCACTCCAAAGATTTTCTTTCCTTTTAGTGAGTGCCTGAAGCTCTAAAAATGTGAGATAGGACAGGTAGAACATTCAAGGAAAATATTTCCCCTTAATTTCTTATCCTATCTGATGCTTGGCATGCAAGCTATATGTACATAGAGGTTTGTGTTCCCTCAAGCAGAACTGCAACTAATTTCTTTGCTCGTTTAAATGCATCTGATTTTATCTGAAATGGTCAATCACCAGTTGCAGGTGAGGGATATGACTAACAGCTGAAAGTGCATATGAGCAACTTTCTGATCTGACTCCTAGGGGGCATTTTCTAGAGAAGAGTTCTAAAGTACACCCTTTATAATCAGAAAATAATAATAGTACAGTCAGTCTTGTGGTCTGTTTGTGCGTGAGATCTCTTTAATTCCATCACTTTAGTTTTCCCATGTTGACCAGTGTGTTTTGTGTGCATGCAGGGAGTTAGACCTCACGTGTGGCATCAATATTGAACAACTACAAACAGCTTCGAATTCCTCTTGTGCAAATGACATTATCTATATAATGTTTAAATTTTTAAGCAGAATTATTTAAATAATGTGCATATTTTTAAAATGTAGCAAATTAGATTGGCTAGTGATCAAAAGTTAATATTTTTTCACAACACTTTGATGCTGCCATTTTTCTTCAGCGTGCTTCATGTAAATTTATACATGGCTGAGACCTATTAAATATGTTATGCATTTTTGCTGCCTTTAGAATGTCTTCTTCCTTCTTTAACAGTCCTTTTTTTCCTGAGAAAAAGGCTTCCTTCTATGAGTAGATAAGGGTGAGTAATCATGCCATAGGCAGAAGCAAGCCTTTGGTTCCTAGAGGCAGAGTGCTGGATGAGATTTGTTTCATGTCTATGTCTGGTTATTTTATAGACAGGGTAAAATAGAGTGTGAATTCAAATCTGTTCCTTATCGTGACTTCTAATGTATAAGTGCCTAATTAATGCTAAAAAAACGCGCTTTCTCTTCAACATCATAAAATGTGCTCATCTAGCTCTAAAATTGTGATCTTAGCTTTTTTTTCCAGTTCAAATTTTCTGTTGACGTCATTGGTGACTTGATAAAATAGAATATTATTGACCTTGCAGATCTGCAATATGCATGAGATAAAAGCTGCTATTTGACATGAACCTCTGATGAAATCATCTCCCATTGAACACACTAAGACAGGACTACTCGTGTCCTTTGCCCATCAGATCAATCTGTGTGAATCCATGTATACACTGTTAAGTGTTTAGTCTCTATTTATTTTTAAGGTTTATATTCATTTCACCATTTTAGAAATACTGGCTGAAGTCTTTAAATTGAATACATGGAGATTATACCACAGTTGTTTCTCTCGGAAATTTCCTTTTCAGTTATCTTTTAGTGTTTCGTAGGATACCAAGGTTGCTGAAGCTTGTGTCTTTTTAAATTGCAAGACATCCAAACTCTCTCACTTTAGTCTGTGTAAGACTAATTAAAATAATTTATATATATATAAAAATGTATATATACATATAAAAATTTATATATATATATATATATTTTTTTTTTTTTTCCCACAGCTGCTATCTACACTGACTTTTCATTTATTTAACACAATTTATTTCTCCCAGTCCTGGAGACTTCTAACAATGTTTGAGTCATGATTCAGACTAACAAAAGTGGTGGTTTACTGTCTAGTAATTACTGCCTCTGCTGCCATTCACTCCAGTGACCAAAAGAATCTTCAGAATAAATTCATCTTCCATATCATATCCCAAAATAATAATATATATCCAGACTTCATCAAAAGACAGGGATTTTGTGGTAGAAATCTTTCATTTTTTAATTGAAATTAAATTGAAAGTTTATTTTTCTAGAAATATATTTGGTAGATTATATGATAAAAAAAGTTTTTCTCTATACTCATAAAGGAACACAGAGAGACCATTGCAGACGCAGAGCCCCAGAAATACTCTGCCTAGCTATTCCCAAGTCCATCACAGGTGCCACCAGCTTGTAAAAGGCACATCTTTACAAGCCCAGAGAAGAAAAAGGAGGCTCAATGGCAAATGGAAACCCAAACTGAGGACTGGAGAAAGGGGCGTCCTGTCTGGGCACCTCCAGGGCTGTTGCAGGAGATCCTCAGCCCCAGTGTCCAAGTGTGAAAGCCATCAGAAAAAGTCAAGGGGAAAGGATGTCCAGACATTTCAGACAAATGAGGATTACTGACTAAGGGTGTGGGACCCATTCTAAGACTCAGGGGAAGAGCATTTTTGGATTGCACATGTCTTATTATGGGATGTTTAGGGGAGGAACCAAAGGCAGGAAAAGGGAGGAGATTAGAAGATTTGCAGAAAAAAATACATATAAGGACATATGAGGACATACAAGGACATATAAGGACAAAGGAATAAATGTTCATGTGCAAGCAGGAGCTGATTAGCATGCTTGTTTGACTATGCCCTGTGCTTGATCAGGGCCATCTATCCTGGCTTCATGTTAAATTCCTTTCTAACTCATCCCTGGGTGAAGGCAGTCTGCCTTGTTTTCAGGGTTAGGGTGTTGGTTGGACCATGGATCAGAGGCAGTTTAGCCTTTTTGAACTCCACAGTCAGCTATTTTCTGGCAAGTGGCTCTCATTCATGTACATGTGTGTAGGGAGCCTGTGTTGCCAGCAACCACAGTGAGTGCAAGTGTGTGAGTGCGTGTGTGATCACAAGTGAAGATCAAGCTGAACTAGCTAGCGAGCAGGCAAAGTGATCTGGGAGTATGAAAGTCACTAAGGGTCAGCTCTGAATGTCAAAGCACCCATGTGTCCTTAAGGATGAGAACACGGCAGGGATCACTATGGGACTGGGGGTGTGCTGGTCAGCTTGGAGGAGTGGCGGAGAAAAAGTGCGCGTGAGTGAGAGGATCTGTATTGATCTGGAGTGGGACTGTGGTTTTGGAGGCTTCTATATTGAGATGTCAGCAACTAGGCAGACTGAGTGCCTGAGCCCAGTTGCTGGAGGGGTCCACCTTATACCTGTGCACATGTATACATGCATATGTATAAATATATATTCTCACCAGTAGACTATCATGCTGCTCAACAAAAAGGGAGCAGGATGAGACTGTTGGTGCTCTCTGTGTTCATGTGAGTACTCTGAAAGGCTGTCTGATCTGAGTCATCTGCCCATGTGTGTAAATACATACATATCAGGGGTGTCTGTGTGTGCACTCAGTGTTTGTGCCCGCTGGCAATTTTCAAACTTGCTGCAGATTGGACCTTGGGATATGGAGCTGCAGCAGCCTCATCTTTCTTAGGTTGTTGAATCCTGAATGATTTATTTTCCTCTAACAACAGCAAGCATTCAAATTTAGATTTCAAAGTATTATTTTAACTTCTTGTCATTTTCAGTGCTGTGTTTTATTTTTCTATATTTCCTCATCTGTAGGAAATTTTTCATCTGTCTCAACACTGACATTTTATTATCTTATTCGAGACATTAAGGATTGTTGCAATTTAAACATTTCATCTTCCATCTTGATAGAATCGCTGCCTGCTGGCTATTTAAAATTTTTTAATACATAAACTAAAAGAAATAAAATATGAAAGCACTTTATTATTCTTTGAGAGTAACAAATAGCAAAAGTGCAGAATAATAAGAAATATTGCAGTTTTATGAAATAGTGTCTAAATTGCATTAAAGTAAAAATAATTGCAAAATAAAATTTAAAATATAAAAGGTAAAAAAACCCCAAAGAGTTTTTTCATAAAACAGCATTAATTGCATTTATCATCGTAATTCTACTTTATTCCTTGCCACTATTTTAATCCATAAGGATTATGTTACTACCATTTTATAATATTTTAAGAGCATTTTAATGTAAACAAACGTATTTAGAAAATTAATCTCAGTGCAGTTTTTCAGGTCTAATTCTGCATTTGTATGAAAAGTCTTATTCACATAGATTCAATATATTTACATTACACAATATGAAAGAGAGGAACTTTTCAGTTTTCTACTAAAGGAGCAAACAAGAAAGACTAAATTTCTTTAAGGAAACACTTTGCTAGAGTAATAATGAAAAGTATACAGCCAATTTTTAAAATGAAACTATCCTACAAGAAGTGAAACCACAGCCTGTCTGAAGTCAAGTAACATGAAAAATTTGTATACAGAATCTAAATCCTGTGCCTTCACAGTTTATCAGACCAAGATTTCAAACTATTCCACAAAACATGCAGGGATAAAAAAAAGCTAAACTCCAAATGAAAGGCTTCTCTTTTCCCACAGAATGCTGGTTGTAGACATGTTTTTCAATCTTATCAGTGTTAATAGACTTATGGCATTATATTTGCAAAATATATTTCCACATGTTTTTACAACTTGTAAAGCATTCCCCTTACAGTTCTAGTAAGTGATTTTATTATGTAAAACAGAATAATGCCACTTATTTTTGAAACATAATAACTGCAGGTTGGTTTTGCTTGGTACGGTAGTTCTTAATACACTTCAGTTTTGCTTTCACCGCTCATCTCAATGTGCTTGGAAGTGTCAGTGTTATTTTTATAGAATTTGATTGCAACATTGATGTTAGACCTTTCAATAAATTATGGAGTCTTAAGGCATCTTAAAAAGCATTACAGAACTGTAATTTAGCAACCAATTTACTCTAATAATTTCCCACTTCCGCATCATGTAAGCACCTTGTAGAACCATCCTTTAGGACTTAAAGATATTGTTACCTTATATTATCTTATATGGGAAAGGAAACACAAAGAATTCTAAAAGTGAAGGCCAAAAGTGAACAATCTGTATGTTCTTATATCTGCTGTGAAATGGTCGGGATTCACAAAGAAAGATGCAGTTAAAAAAACAAGAGCTTTTTCATTGTCTACCATATTCTTATACCTAAAATTTAGTTTAGTAAATAATAAAGGATTTCAGAATTTAAAAAAAAAGAAAGTAACATTCTGCTTTAATTGTGTCTTTGAATTTTTTTTATATAATCTTAGAAACCTCATACTGGAAAAGAAATTTTTCCAAACAGCTAAACAATATGTTAAATAATGAATTAATTTTGCAATTATCTTAAGAAGGTCGACCGCTGCTGAACAATGTTTCTAAAACACAGAAGGTCTAAAAAGCTTTCAACAATGAGATGTATCAAAGACTCCATCATATTATCATGACAAATAAGCATGGATTTACATTAAAATTATTTCAGTTTAGGTTTGTGTGTAAGTGCAATCATTCATCTGTTACATACATTTCACAGCAAAGCATTAAAACAGCTGTTTTTTTCCTATTCCTAAGAAAACATGTTCTATAGGTAATTTATTTGCCATTAAAACTATTCACATAAATATCTATCTGCATGAGCACAATCTTCCTGAAAAGAAAGGAAACAAGCAGATTTTCAATGGCAATATCTAGAGTAATGGAAAAAGATAATTACTAAATTATAACATGTAATAACCTTGAGAAATTGGCAGCTTAAAGGATAGCAACTCTATTCATGAAAATTTCATTTCTTGAACTAGAGTCATTTAGAGAATGTATTCCATTAAAAATAAATGTGTTTTACTTTCAGGTGTCATCCTTTAGGAAACAGAGAGCAATACCATGAATATTTATTTATTGCTGAATTCCAAAGATCCTAAGGGAGAGTACTTTCACACATACATATTTATTAATGGCTTGAAATTATTGCAAAGTGATGAAAGTGGGAAGAATCACCTAGTTATTTTTTTTATAAGAAGAAACTAAATAATAAGTGTAGAATTCAACTCCAGATTTTTTTTCTAATTTAAATGTCTAACTGAATGAGTAGTGAAATCTAGCTGCTTAAATTTTGATGTCTTAGTACAATTTGAAATGCTTAGGTGATTCATGCTTGAATTCCACCTACTGCAACAGGAGGGCATAATTATTTTAAAGGTACTTTATTTTCTAGCACAGAGATCCCCTATACTCTAGGGTATCTTATAAAGCACCAGAACATGAAAATTAAGGCAAATAATTGAGTTGAATATGAAATGAAGAGCTAGTCTTGTGACTATATCGGGTGTTTTAGGAGTTTAGGCACTTTATTCATAAATAAGAGCACCATATATAGTAACATGGCAAATATAAAACAGTCTGAGTTTGAATTAACATTAATGTTACAACAACTCAGACGTATAATATTTGATGGAGGAAAGAATAGTAAAACTAAAACCGAAAAAAGTTATGGATTGAGGAAAAGACAGTTTAATAGGTAAAGCAAAAGCTGTAGATGCGCAAACAGAGCAAACCAAGGAATTAATTCACTGCTTCCCCTTGGCAGGCAGATATTCAGCCGTATCCAGGGAGTCATCTGTCCCAGGTGTGTCCCTTTCCAGCTTCTTGTGCACCCCTAGCCGATTTACTGGTGGGGCTGCATGGGAAGCAGAGAAAGTGTTGATAATGTGTAAGAACTGCTCCACAACAGCTGAAATCAGTGTGCTACCAACACTATTTGGGAAAAAAATCCAAACCATAGGACTATGAGAAGAAAAGTAACTCTGTCCCAGCCAAAAGTAGTCATGTACGGGTTTTGTTGGTTTTTTTTTTCCCCCTTTTTGCCTTTTCCTCTTAGTTGTTCTAATATTGTACCTCTTTTTAAGGAAAAAACTTCCATGAAGTCAAATGTGATAGGTATTGTTCTAGTCTGAAAACCTCTTGTACTGGAAAAAAAACAATTCTGTAAAAGCAAACATGAATCCAGTCTGATTTATTTATATGGACAATATTCATGGTTTCTCTGTAGTAAATTACTTTTTTCAAGTAAAACTTTGCATAATGATGGATGGAAAAATATATTGGAAACATCTGTTTCTTAACTTTTTTCCTAAAGGGATTTTTTTTAATCTTGCACATAAAAGCAGCAATAGCCTCAGTTACTGAAAAACTGCATCAGTTCTCACCAGATGCATATTTTGAGCTGTCTTAAGTAATGAAAATAGCAATGATCAGTATTATTTTATGTAAGATCTTGAATTTAAAAATAGTTATTTTAAGTTAACATAGCATTTTTCAAGGTTGAATTGGTGCTTTTTGTTTGTTTTCATTTCCATTTGTGTTAAAAAAAAGTAAGAAAGTTCAAATATTGCTCATCTTCTTAAAAAGCTTTTGAATTATTTGTCAAAAAATGGAAAAAAATCATTTGACTACATATTCATATACACTACAGTTGACCAAATCATCATTGGTCACCTCTCATGACTAGTGGAGGTAAATAGAAACTGTTGGTATGAATTTCCCTAAGAATGTGTGGTAGCAGGACAGGGGCAGAAAATAAGATGAAAAACTGGATTTAGATAAAGGCAGGTTACTGAAGAGAAGGAATGGTTGCTTGCAGAAACAGAGGGAAAAAAACAATAGTTATTCTCTACTTCATGTAAGTAGAGAATATCGAGCCCCTTCCTGAGACAGTCTTAGCACACAATAGTGTTCTTCCTTCCCACAGCTTTTACTGTTGGGCACAATGCCACATGGTAGGTGTGGTGTATCCTATTGGTGAGTCTGGTCAGCTACCTTGACCATGTCCTCTCCTAACTTCTCTTCTACCCTCAGCTTAGCAATGAGTTTGGAGAGAGTCTTGATGCTGTGGGAACACTGCTCAGTAGTAGCCTAAGCATTAGTGTGTTATCAGCACCATTCTAGTCACAAATACAAAGAACAACATTATGAGGGCTGCTGTGGAGTAAGTTAACCATAGTTTAGAAAATTTTAATCAGTATTAAAGAGAATTTTAAAATTCTTTACAAGAAAGACAGTAATTGCATTCCTATGATCCCGTTTGTGTTCAGTTCTTCTCACTACTTGGGTGTTACATGAAAGATAACCACAATCATACTTCCTTCTGTTGCTCTGTAAACAGTTACGTTCTCTGTAAAATAAATTTTAAAACAATTATATTTACTTTTAAATGTGTAAATTAAAACAGAAAGAAATACCTCTCCACGGTTCTCGATGCAGGGCTTGAGAAGCATAATTTGCAACTTGTCCTTTTCCTCAGTACTTTCTAATTTATGTCTTCATGCAGCCATACATTAATTTCCTGACTGGCCACTGAAGTGTTCAGCATATTGACTGCTCTGAACTGCCACTTGGGAAGGCAGAATCCAACAATGTCATTTTATATTCTTAGCCCATATCTTTCTGTCTGTCTTTATTTTCAACCTCACGGTGGAAGCAGCTTAATTACACTAAATTCTTGAAGTTTCGCTTAACTAAGCATATTCAGCCCATAATACATCAGGATATGCTATCTTTACCATCAAGATGTGCCCCATATCATTTCACATCAATCCTATTTGGGCATAAAATTATCAGGAAATGTAAAAGGAACAGTATTCGGTCCCATTTGTGTATTCTGCACAGTAATTTACATTTTACTTAATAATATTTCAAATAGAAGTGTATTTTAACATGTTCGTTCCTGCTTTTTTAACAAAACTACGAACTCTAAAGATTATTAATTTTCCCCCTATGAAGAACCTAAGTTTAATTTTTAATCTATTAATGTATGCTTTGTTGAAGACTGTCTGTCACTAATGTGTTGTTGCACATTGAAAAAAAACACCTTAGAAATCTAAATTCTTAAAATAAAAAAAAAGCCATTTCCCAGGTTAAGTACAGTATTTTCTACAAGAGTAATTAGAAAAATGTAAAAGCTAATAGACTATTATTAGGGCATCCTTTATTACAGTGAGGAGAAGTAATAAAATGACTTCATTTAGGCTTCTATAATCTCTGTACATCTGTCCATCTTATCAAGCGGAAAGGGAAGAGAAGATCCAATTAAAATGTAGGAATGGTAGATATACAATAGATTTATTCTTATACATCTTCTTCTCTGGTGGCAAAAGTCATGAATGTGTGCTTAAACACTGCCATTCTAACCCCACAGTTATGCACTTCCATGCCTTGAAGGTTAAAACCATATTTCACTTCTGACCATTTATAGCTAATATTGGGTAATATGTCAGGTGATAATCAGAGAGTTAACAACAGATGAGAAATAGTCAGGGGGTTCATTTAGTAAAGCTACCTCAGAGGATGAAAGAATACAAAAACTGTATTCAACTTTTGAATTTCTGGCTATGCAAAGATATGTTATGCTATATTTAAAGGCAATGATTCAAGGCAAAGAGAAATCTCACCTACTTTAAATGTGTTTTTAAAAATGTCTAATGCAGAACCAAGAAACTTAAAATATTTAGAAAGATAATGTCCTGTTCTGATGGATCTTTTTAAATGGAAACACAAAGGTACATTTGTTGAGCCTTGTTCCACTGCTGCTTGATTGTCTGTGGTAACGTTGACAAACTATGTAACTATTGACAAACAGCAGGTCGAGGAGGGCACCCTTCCTTGTTGGTTCACTAACCAGTTGTGTGAGGAAGTGGTCTTCCATGCACTCCAGGAACCTCCTAGACTGCTTGCTTTCTGCTGTATTGTACTCCCAGCAGATATCCGGAAGAATGAAGTCACCCACAAGGACAAGAGGTAGTGACCTAGAGACTATCCCCAGCTGTTTATAGAAGAGTTCATCAGCTGCTTCTTCTTGTGGTCTGTAACTGACTCCCATCACAATATCTGCCTTCTTGTGGGCTCCTCTGATTTTAACCCATGGGCACTCAGTCCTTTCCTCACCATAATTGAGCTCAAGGGTATCAAAGCACTCCTTAACATTGAGGGCTACCCCATCTCCTTTTCTACCCTTCCTGTCAGCCTAAAGAGTTTATACCCCCCCATAACTGAACTCCAGTTATATGAGTCATCCCACCATGTTTCTGTGATGGCAATGACATCGTAGTCACCTTGCCCTACAACAGCTTCCAACTCCTCCTTCTTATTGCCCATGCTGCGTGCATTGGTGTAAATGCACTTCAGCTGGGCTGACGAGCCTTCGGCCCTCATAAAGGGAATAGAGTTCATTCCCAATTGACTGGTCCTTGGAATAACTAACTCCACAGTGCCAGTTTCATTCTTGCTGTCCCCAGCTGTACTCACCCCCACTTACTCAATGGTGGCATACTGGTGGTCCTCTCCAGAACACCATATCTCAGTTGCTGGATTCCCACTTCCAGGCTCATTCCCAACTAGCCTGGTCTCCTCCCCCTCTCCTTCACATCTAGTTTAAAGCTTTATTTAAGAGCCTAACTAGATTTTTAGAAAGTACTTTAGTCCCCCTAGGAGACAAGCGTGTCCCATCCCTAGTAAGAAGGCCTGGGGCTGTGTGGGTCACTCCATGATCAAAGAATCCAAAGCCTCCCTCCTCACACCAGGCTCAGAGCCAGGTATCAATCAGCTGTTTGCCCTTGACCTCTTGTTCCTTATTCCTTAGTGTTGGGATGGAACTAAACACCACTTGTGCTCCAGAGCCCTCCATCATTCTCCCTAGAGCCCTGAAGTCTCTCTTGATGGCTTTCATCTTTCTGTGCTGTAATGCTGCTCATTGCCTTTTTGAAATACTAGCAGGGGGTAATAATCTGTCTCCTAATAATCAGGAGGGCTAAAGCCCAACTAGAGCTCAGATTGGCCAAATCGGTGAAAGATAACAAAAAATCTTTCTATAAATACATTAATAACGAAAGGAGGACCAGGAAGGATATTCAGTCCTTATTGAATGCAAAAGGAAGAATAGTGACAAGGGATAAGGACAAGGCTGAGGTACTTAATGCCTTCTTTGCCTCAGTCTTTAGTAGTAAGGAAAGTTATTCCCTGTGTGTACATATCCTGGAGTTAGAAGAGCAGAACAAAGCCCTTATGTTCCAAGAGATGGTGGTTAGAGACTTGCTTGCCCAATCAGACACTCACAAGTCTATGAACCCAGAGGGGATCCATCCAAGAGTATTGAGGAAGCTGGTGGACATGCTTGCCAAATCGCTTTCCATCATCTTCCAGCAGTCCTGGCTGACTGGGGAAGTTCCACTGGACTGGAGGCTGGCTGATGTTGTACCCATCTACAAGAAGGGTTGGAGTGAGGACCCAGGAAACTACAGGCCTGTCAGTCTGACACCAGTGCCAGGGAAAGTCATGGAACAGGTGATCTTGAGTACTATCATAAGGCACATGCAAGAGAACTGGGTGATCAGGAACAGTCACGAAATGCAGGTCTTGCCAGACTAACCTGATTGCCTTCTATGACAAAGTGACTCGACTATTGGATGGAGGAAAGGCTGTGGATGTAGTCTTCTTGGACTTCAGTAAAGCCTTTGACACGGTTTCTCACAGCATTCTGCTTAGGAAACTGTCAGCCTCTGGCTGGACAGGCGCACACTCTCCTGGGTGAAAAACTGATTGGACAGCCGGGCTGAAAGAGTGGTGTTAAGTGGAGATAATTCCAGCTGGAGGCCAGTTACAAGTGGTGTCCCCCAGGGCTCAGTGCTGGGTCCAGTTCTGTTCAACATCTTTATCAATGACCTGGATGAGGGAATCAAATGCACTCTACGTAAATTTGTGGACAACACTAAGCTGGGTGGAAATGTCAATCTGCTGGAGGGTAGGGAGGTTCTTCAAAGGGATCTGAACAGGCTGGACTGCTGGGCTGAGACTAATGGCATGAGGTTTGACAAGGCTAAGTGCCAGGTCCTGCACTTGGGGCACAACAACCCTGTGCAGTGCTACAGACTAGGAAACGTCTGGCTAGAAAGCTGCCTAGAGGAGAAGGACCTGGGGTTGTTGGTTGACAGCCGACTGAACATGAGCCAGCAGTGTGCCCAGGTAGCCAAGAAGGCCAGTGGCATCTTGGCTTGTATCAGAAATGGCGTGACCAGCAGGTCCAAGGAAGTTATTCTCCCCCTGTACTTGGCACTGGTGAGACCACACCTTAAATACTGTGTTCAGTTCTGGGCCCCTCGCTACAAGAAGGATGTTGAGGCTCTGGAGTGTGTTCAGAGAAGAGCAATGAAGCTGGTGAGGGGGCTGGAGAACAAGTCTTACAAAGGGCAGCTGAGGGAACTGGGGTTGTTTATCCTTGAGAAGAGGAGGCTGAAGGGAGACCTTGTTGCTCTTTACAACTACCTGAAAGGAGATGTAGAGAGGAAGGAGCAGGCCTCTTCTCCCAAGTGACAGGGGACAGGACAAGACGGAATGTCCTCAAGCTCCACCAGGGGAGGTTCAGGCTGGACATCAGAAAAAAAGAAAAATCACAGAAAGGGTCATTGGGCACTGGCAGAGGCTGCCCAGGGAGGTGGGTGAGTCAACATTCCTGCAGATATTTAAAAAACAGGTGGATGAGAAGCTCAGGGGCATGGTTTAGTGGTTGATAGGAATGGTCAGTCTCAATGATCCTGGAGATCTTTTCCAAGCAAATGATTCTGTGATTCTGTGATTCTGTGATTCTGTGAAATTATTCTACTGTTTTGACTTTGCAGTAAAAAATACTTAGCATATCACTGACAGAAGGAAAGAGAGGAAATAGAACTACAAGAAACAGAAAATTATGCCTTTGCAAGGATTATGGAGACATCTTAGAGACAAAGAGAGACGTATATATTTTTTATGTTTGATCACTTGAAGATTCTATGAGTGGACACTGAATGTCTGACACTGTGACTGACTGGACCTTCACAATTAAGTATGTGATTGATTGTTACAGGAGGTCCCAGAGGAAACACTGAATGGTTCTGGACTCCTCTCCTACTGCCCCCTCCCCCTCATCTGTTATATAACAAGTCATGTATGCTTGTTTTCAACTTTTTCCCTCCCACTGAAGCTTCTCTCTTCTTTTCTGTTGATGGAATACTGAAAAAAAAATTAGAAGCAATAAAGCAAAGTTATGACTGATAGTGTAGCAAACAAAAAGGATAGGTCCATGGAGTACATGGTCAGAAAGTTAGAGCAAACCATTCCCCATAAGACACAAAAATACTGTCCGATGATGTTAGCGATATTCCAATATAGGGAGAGGGAAAAACCCACAAACAAACAAAAAAACAATAAAAAATCCAAACAACAACAACAACAAAAACCAAGCAAAGCACAAGCAAAGTGAAATAACTGAAAAGCCATATAGACAATTAATAAGACTTTATTGTAGTTTATGATTTTAAGCCTAGCTAATGAAGCCGAAAAGGATCCACTCACCTAGTCTAGTTTACCATTACTACATACTGCTTTGTTACTCCAGCAATAAGTTAAGCCATAATTTACTATAGGCTAGTACACTATATTTTGTTCTTTCAAATGGTGCAGTAGTAAATACCATTATGACTGTAACGGCAAAAAAAAAAAATACTAATGAACTGAAAAGAAAACTTTCATGAAGAAAACTTACTGTCTGATGTGGTAGGATAAAATAACTTTTTGATCTCTTATAAAAAATTACATGTAGATGAATGCTTGTGTAGATTTTTTCCAGAAAAGTAATTAATCTTTTTTTATAAATTTGTTCTTAATTTCAAGTATTCTTAATCACTTTTTTTCTTTTACTGAACTTAATTATGTTAGCAGAACTTCTGCATGTGTGTGTCAGAAAATCATCAGAAATATATTCAGGAAATATATCTTCTTTTGTTCTGATATGTTTCTCTACTTTTAATCTTTTTATTGAACTGTATGTCTTAAACAATTATTTGGAACCTACAAACTTTATATGGGAGTTAGTTTGACATTTATTGTTTAAAATAACTACTTTAAGTACATTTAAGTACATTATTTGTTCAACATAAGAGTGTTGAACTACTCACCTCTTGAAATATGTATGAAGAATAATTTTTTTCCTACAGTGAAAAAACATGGCTAGGGATAAAAAAAAAACAACCTAGTTTTTAGCATAAACATTTTATCATGCATGATTTTGCTTTACAAAATAAAGTAAAAGTTGAAGATATTCTTAATGGTTAAGAGATTAAGAGGAAATCTTTCAAGGGAGGAAGAAAAATATCTCTTTTTATTGGTCTGTGAATATTACAAAGTGCCCAAGGCACAGGCCAAGATTTCAGTTTATATTCCAGACCTATATCTTTCTGTTCAAAGACAGAACTGAGTCCTTGATTGCGGTGGCAGTTAAATTAGTGTTCACTGACAAGATTAATCAGAGAAAACGTACAAGGGCACAAGGTGTCCTTTTATAGGCTGAAGTCCACCCAGCTCATATCTTGTTTCAGATACCGACCAACTGCGAGCACCCCAGGTGCCTTGCCTTGTCATGTCTTGCCTTACCACCCTGCCTCACCTCATCCTGCTAGTTTCAGCTCATTTGAAATTATGTAGGAGATAAGTAGGCAGCAGAGGGCATAAAATGCGGATGTCATGGTAATTATTGGATCCAAATGAAATATATAAGCCAGGGGTCACCATTCTTCTCCCAGATAATAAGCAGTAGGATGAGGGGAAGTCACCTCAAGTTGCACTGTGGGAGATTCAGATAGGATATTAGAAAAAATTTCTTTACTGAAATATCAATGAAACATTGGAATGGGCTGTCCAGGGAAGTGGCAGAGTCACCACCACTGGTGGTGTTCAAAAAATGTGTAATGCGTCGCTTTGGGACATGGTTTAGTAGGCATGTTTGTATTACATTGATGATTGGACTTCAGCATTTTAAAGGTCTTTTCTAACCTTAATGATTCCTTGATTTTATGATATTCAGAAAGGCAGAATAGGTGCTGCAGGGAATGCCTAGAATAACAGAAAGATAAGAGACACAGTATGAAATATAGAAAAGTGTTGAAATGATGGTGGAAATGCAGAAGAGGGCATGTGGAAGGTGAATAGCAACAAAGACTTTAGCCCAGGTCTGTGTTATCAAACATTGTGATAAAGAAGAGAAAAGTTGAATGCAGAAGCAATAGGAGCTGAAAGGTGAGAGAAGAAAGGTAACCTGAAAGGATAAATTGAGTGAGTGGAAAGAAAAGAGAGAGTGAACAAAAGAGAGAGAAGAGAAAAGAGGAAAAAAAAAAAGCAGAAGAGGGAAAATAGAAAGCAGACAAGGTGTGGCAACATTAGACTATTGTAAGTTTCCTCTCTGTAAACATATACAAATATGTATATTCAAATGTATATGTCCAAACACCAGTACAGGCTTCCTAGGGAGGTGGTTGATGCCCCAAACCTGTCAATATTTACAAGGCATTCAGACAATGCCCTTAACAACATGCTTTAATTTTGTCAGCCCTAAATTGTTCAGGCAGTTGGACTGAATGATCATTGTAGGTCACTTTCAGCTGAAATAGTCTATCCTATTCCACTCTATAAACAGAGAGTGGAAGAATTCTACAACAAAACTTTTCTATCTATGTTTTCTATCTTAGGTACAGTTTGTTTTCACCATCAATCTGACGATGTAGCACACTGATATAATATATCATCACAATGACAGCACTATGATGATATAATACACTAATAAATCATCAGAAAAAGTGTGATAATAACTGTCACTCTGGTGATACATTAGCCTGGTCCATCATAAAAGAAAGAGGTATTCCAAACAAATGTATTATAACTATCACTACTTTTTGTTGCCTTTGCTTATTTATTCATCCCCTCTGCAGAAGATGATATCAAAGAACAATGTTTTTTTTCAAATTACATTAAATAAAAAACAATAAAATCATGTTTAATAAAGGAATATTTAGGTATTTACAATAAATATTTACAATAAATAAAGACGTGGGAGCTCAACCATTAACTACAAAACTTCATAAAAAATAAAACATCGCAATATCTCATTAAAACAAACCTAAAACTATCACTAATTTATTCACATTGCTTGTTAACAGCGAGAGTCTTGTGGATGAGAGGTGGTTGGAGGCTGTCTTGGCCACAGCTACCACAAAATAGTCAAGTTTGTCATCTATAGTAATAGGAGGAAAACTGACAGCAAGACGTCAGCCCTGGATATGAGGAAAGTAGACTTCAGGTTACTCAGGGAACTTGGGTCCATCAGTGCTGGTCACTTTTTAAGTATCATCTCCTATAAGCACAGGACCAGGCAATTCCAAAATGCTGGAGATCAAGCAAGTGAGACAGATGACCATCCTGGCTGAGCGGGGATCCTCTACTGGAACTGAGAAATAAAGGGAAGGTTTATGGCCAGCAGAAACAAGGACAGGCATCATGGGAGGACTACAGGGATGCTGTCCATCACTGCAGGGCAGAAATTTCTGTGGCCAAAGCCCAATTAGAGTTGAAGCTGGTCAGTACTGTGAAGGGTAATAAAAAGGGCTTTTAAAAATATGTTAATAGCAAAGGCAGGCCAGAAATAACATTGTCCCGTTATTGATGAAAATGGACACCTCATAAACAGGAATATAGACAAAGCAGAGATATTTAATGCTTTTCATGCATCTGTCCTCAACACCAGTGATGGGCTCAGGCACCCCTAGACCCCTGGGCTAGAGGACCAAGATTGTGCAAAAGATAAACTCCCAATCAACCCCGAACTTTTACAGGATTTGCCGCTCCGAGTGGATCCCTATAAGTCAATCCGGCCTGGTGAGATTCATCTGAGGATACTTAAAGAGCTGGCTGACGTCATAGCTAGACCTTTCTCAATGATTTGTCAATGCTCTTGGGAATCTGGAAAGGTAACTCTTGGCTGGAAGCTGGCAAATATTGTCCCTATCTTCAAGAAGGGCAGCAGGGGTGACCCCAGTTACTACAGGCTTTTTAGTCTCACCTCAGTGCCTGGCAGGTTTATGGAGAAGATTATTCTGGGAGCTACTGAAGAACTCCTAACAGACAACACAGTCATTGGTCCCAGCCAGCACAGGTTCACAAGAGGAAGGTCCTACCTGACAAAATTTCTTTCTGACAAGGTTACCCACCTAGCTGACCAAGGGAAAACAGTTGATGTAACCTGTCTGGATTTCAGTAAGGCCTTGTGTCTGGATTTCAGTGAGGCCTTTGATACTTTCTCTCACAGTATCCTCCTAAACAAAGGTCTAGCATCCAGCTGGACAAACACACAATGCAGTGGGTGAACAGTTGGTGGATGGGTAGGGCTCAAAGGATTGCAGTGAATGGGGCTACATAGAGCTGGTGACTAGTCACTAGCAGAGTTCCACAGGGGTCCATCTTAGGGACTCTTTAATATCTCCATAAATGACCTGGATGCAAGACTTAAAGGTTTACTAACCAAGTTTGCTGATGACTTGAAATTGCAGGGAGCTGTTGACACTCTTGAGGGCAAAGAGGCCCTGCAGAGGGATCTAGACAAATTGGAGAGCTGGGCAATTGCCAATTGTATGAAGTTTAACAAGGGCAAGTGACAGATTTTACACCTGGGATACAGTAATCCTAGGTATACATACAGATTAGGGAGAGACAGGTCAGAAAGCAGCCCTATGGGAAGAGATCTTGGGGTTCTGGTTGACAGTGAGTTGAATGTGAGCCAACAGTATACCCTGGCAGCCAAGAGGACCTAACGTTGTTGGGTGCATCAAGCACAGCATTGCTAGCTGGTCGAGGGAGGTAATTGTCCTGCTGTACTCCACACTGGTGCAGCCTCACCTTGAGTATTATGTGCATTTTTGGTGCCAGAGTATAAGAAGAATATCGAGCTACTGGAGAGTGTCCAGAGGAGGGTCACAAAGTTGGTGAAGGATTTAGAGTGGAAGTTGTATGAAGAGCAGCTAAAGTCACTTGATCGGTTCAGCCTGGAAGAGACTGGAGAGAGACTTTCAGGTACAATTACACAGCCACTAGCTAGGTGGATTGCAACCTGAGCCCATGGGTACGCAGAGCAGGCAGCAGTAGTTTGAACTGGCTGTGGGGACTGACAGCAGTTCATCATTCTTCCTCTACCCTCTCCAAAGACATACTGCCTGCCAGCTGGACCTTCCACAGACCCTGACTTTACCAGCTAAAGTTCTGTAGTGTTCAATTCATATACATTGTGGATATGTTAGCTGTGAGATGATACTTTATATAGTGTCCTATTAAACTGCATTGAAATAAGCTTAGTTTAAGAAGATAAAAATCACACAGAAATGTAGTTTTTATTCTGCTGACTAGTAGTTCTATCTTTCTTAAAATGTTCTGGTAAGTTTTTATGCTGACTTGAATATTTCTACTTAGTATTTTTCATATTCAGCATTCTTTAAGATCTTAAAGCATGAATTGAATACATTTTAGCAAGCATGAATCTGTCACTCTGCTGGCAATTAATTAATAGCCAGACAGAAACCTTGGAGCACTACATATTTAGTTTATTGATTTAGTTTATTGATAGTTTATTAATTGCATGTTACATCTCACTATGCAGACTTCCAGTTGTTATACATAGAAAATACATTAACTGCTGACAAGTCTGCTTCTTATATTAAAGAAAATGTCTAGAAAGAAAGGAGCATTAAAATTTGGATGATTAGCGACCAGAGCAAAGAAGATTTGAGAAAAAAAAAGTGAAAGTATTAATTGTCAAAAGAATCTGGTGTAACGTCACATATCACTTTATTTCAATACATTTCAAATATCAACATCAACATGACCTTGTTTAATGTAGGAGCTAAAATAGGTTTTTGTTCACTTTACCTATGCCTCCTAATTTAAAATTGAGTAATACAATATAAAGAAGATAGTAATATTTATAGACTCAGCAGAGATACTAATTTTATTACAGATAATTTTATCCATATCTCGACCCAGGTGGATACTCAGTTATCCGCAGGTGATACTCATCTGTCTTTCCCTCTCTCTATGAAGGTTAATGGATTCATTACCTTTCCTGTTGCTAACATCTCTTTCTACTCCAAGTTTGCTAATCATCTTTTTGCCAAATTATTTAACTGATTAAAGTAACTAAGTTAAACCCAAATAAATTGTATACTTAACTTGATGTTTACAGCTTTTGAAGAAAGGCTTGTGTGTCCTCCTCCCACAAAGTGTGTATGTCTTGCCAGTAACCTCACAATTCTTGAGTTACAGAAACCATCGTAACTGTAAGATACTGGTGCATGCCAAAGGAAAATATAAGTGAAAAAGTGGTAAATTCACAAGGAAGATAACAAGACAAAACCAAATAATAAACAAACAGAAAAAAATCTTCTATTTTAGCTGAGATTCAATTTACACCCTTGAGGCAAATCTAAAATATTATATGAGAGAGGACAAATAGTACTGAGTGTAGCTGGCAAGATGTTCTCAATGGAGAGCTGCAAAGGTGGCTTCTGTGAGGAGAGGCCATGACCTGTCCTGTGCTGGACAGTCAGTTGCAGCTGGTCCAACCAACCAACCACAGGCCACAGACAAGCCTCTCAGCCAACATTCGTAGAATCACAGAATGTTTTGTGTTGGAAAGGATATTTTCAAGTCATCTAGTCCAACCCTCTTGCAGGAGCAAGAGCATCTTTAACTAGATCGGGTAGCTAAGACCCACATCAAACCTGACCTTGAATGTTTCTAGGGATGAGGCACCCACTACCTCACTGGGCAACTTGTTCCACTGTTTCACAACCCTCATCGTAAAAAAATTCTTCCTTATATCCAGTCTAGATCTTCCCTTCTTTAGTTTAAAAATATTACTTCTCACACTATTGCTACACTCCCTGATAAAGAGCTCATCTTTCCATCTTTCTTATAGGTCCCCTTTAAGTACTGGAAGGATGTTATAAGGTCTCCTAAGCAGTGGTTTCAAACAAAATAAACTTGAGCTTCATGTAAACTATGAACAAAAAAATTAATTGGACATACACTTCTCACAGAGTTATTAAGTAGAAACAGACAAGATTCTGACTTCATGATGTAAACTATTTAATTGGAAAATAATAGTGTTCAGAGACGTACTTCCTTTTATTAACACAGTTATATCATGGCCAAAAACTTGAAGATTAATCAACATAGCTCTATCAACATCTAGAGAATTGTCATTATTTACGTTAGCTTAGAATATTTAATTTATGTGCAGTGAAGTGAAAGATGGACTTGAATGCTGCTGTTTAAAAAAAAAAAAAAAAGATGAATAATGCATGACAGGTCTATGGGTAGGCAGTCCTCTGACATACAGAGATTACCTGGCCTGCTGAAGTCCTCCCACAAGGGCAGCTTAACTCTCCCTCATTGACCACATTGACTATGGGATTCCCTGCATGGTCACCAAGGTCTCAAGACACTCTTCTGGGGAAGCACAATCATCTGCCTCTCCTGTAAATTCTGCTGCAGTTTCAATAGGGAACTGAGGTCTCCAGTGTGGGACTGTGATGTCCAGTCTTATCCAAAGATGACAGATATTGCACAGTATACATGATGTCTTACTTATTATATCACCTTCAAGGAAGTAAAAAGCTTTTATCCTTTCCTGTGAAAGGATATAAATACAGTGTTCATATTTGTTGTTCTAGTCACCAGACTAAAGAAATACACCTCAACCCTCCAGATTAAGCTTGCTTCTCTCTTCATCCAGGAATGCAATGGTGATAAATCAAAACAAGACAAATGTCTTACTCACACGGCAGAATGGAAAGGAGCTTCAGAATCCCTCCTCATTGTACTATCAGAGTCCATTGTAAACAGAATTCCCTCTTTCCAGTTGGAAAACTGGTGTTATAACGTTTATAAAATCGAGGTACTATCTTCAAATGCAGAAATTCTTAGTGGTGTGCAAAACTGATCTGTAACATTTTGAAAATACTTATAAAGTAAAATATTATTTTTAGACAATTTTAAGTAGTTCAGTCCAGCGTACTTAGTTTTCATATTTTCTGATGAAGTTAATATTTGGGTGTCTCCTTTGGTCTTTCTTTTGTACACAAAATTATTTTTGAATGATAATCAGAATTATTATTTTTCATTATTATTTTTTCCAAAACTTTGTTTCTTATTAAGAAACATGTTTCAAGAGGATATCTATGAACTTAACTAAAATTATTAGAGATTTGCTCCTAACCTAAGAGAACTTGCAAAACAAATGTATATCAATTCCTACAAACAAGCTGTAAAAACAGATGTTTTTTTATTTTATTTTCTGTTCATCACCTGAGTTTCTTAGCAACTCCACTGTGACATTTATGGTAATAAAAATTGCCCAGGCTTTACAAAATATTTATAAGGTGGCTCCTGGTGGGGTTTTTCTGGTATTATAAAGTGCTTTAATTTCTAAGTTGATCAATATGATGAACAATTTTCCAGCAGTTTACACTGCTGAAACAGCATACAGAGGTAATTTATAAAACCAGAAAAAGAAAAGCAGAGGAAAACTTACGTAATACAACAAACTTTCTTTCTTTTCCATTCAGCTGTTTATTTCTAAACATAAATTTTGACCTGTCCTTTTATTTTAGAACATGTTGCAGTGTTTGTGTTGTTAAGCACAACACACGAATAAAGAGCACAAATGTGTGTGTGAGTGTACACAAATTAGAATTGTAGCAATATCATGAACAACTGAGAGTTCATCAAACTTTCACTAGATATAAGTAGCTAGATGCCTGACAATTTATTTTTCTTACTAACATTTCCTAGTTTCTCCAATTAATATTGAAGAAATCAGCTAGTGATAAACCCAACGTCTTGTTTCTGCAGTACTGAGTATACTAATTTATACCACGGATTATTTCCAACATGCTTTGCCATTACTCTTACAGTCAATTTTACAGACATTTTGAAACTCTACAATTTGCAGTGCATTTCACAATATCTGCATAAGACTTGAAATGCCTACCACAGATGACTTCATACGGTAACTGGGTAAGGATTTCTATGATCAAAAGTTTTTCCATATGGTCAAATATAGTTCTTCTCGCATGTCTATGAGTCAGTTCAAACATATGGTTATGGAAGTATGTAACATAGTATGAATACATATGACGTGGTATGAATAATTACACAACCAGAAATACTGTCATCATGCCACATAGGGAGGTTTTTTTTTGATTGTTCAAACAAACAAGACAGTCCACAGAAGTATTATATATATTAAAGAATGCTTTATTACACTACTGTGACAAAAGCAGAAAAAAATACGGCCACTGCCTAATAGATACATTTGTACTGGTTTTGTGCATTGGTATAATGAAATATGTAAATATTTCTGTTCAACATTTTTCCTCCTCCTCTTCTTTTCTGCAGCTTAGAGCAAATTATCTAAGTATAAAGGGTTTTGGGGGCATGCTTGGGGGTGTGTTTTTTTTTATAGTGTAGAACTATACTTTATCACTATAGTTCTCAAACAATTTAAATATTTATAGAATTGATATTAGCTGTTCTTTGTTTGCTCAGACATGCTTTTGATTCTTCATGAAATTAATGTCCAACAATGCTTAAATCTCTAAAAACTGGGAGATGGGGAATGAAAGAAGCAGAGGCGTAAATTACAAAACTGTCAAACACACCTCAATCTCCTCAGATCTCTAAAATTTAATTTCACCTCCCTCAACTTTACTTTACCTGTAAAGATATTTTAAGGATGTAGGGTTTTTTTTAATATAAATAGAAAGCAGTGAAATGCATGCAGTGAAACCTAGTGATATGACTTCAGGTATACTGTGACTCAAAACTTTAATAGGGGAGAACAAAATAATTTTGATTGAAAAGGTTTAAGACCAAGTTGCTCAAGCTGTCTAGGTATCTATTCAAATAATCAATGCAACATAATTTAGTCTAATAGCTACATCTGCTTAGATGAGCTATGATATGTTGAATTAGTCTAAAATGAATTAATATTAATTTCTCCAAAGCAGCTGAGCTGAGCTATTAAGCACCTAGACCCAGAAAACTGTTTTAATATGATCAGCATAAATTCATGTGTTACATTTATATTTATTGGAATGAAACAGATATCTCCAAAGAACCACGCACAGAGGTTTTCCCCTCATGTTGGCATATCCAATTTTTTTTTGTTTTGTTTTAACGAAAATGGCTGTATAAAGACTCCATAGACCTCTAAGAGGAATGTGATTGCCAATACAGCTTTTTGAGAAAGAAGCTGATTACGGCCAGGCAACATGAATTCCATGTAGAAATATTCAAAATTATTCTGATTTTAAGGAATTACAATCTATAGGGTGTTTTGAAGTTGAAGTATTTTACTTTCATAATAAAGCTGGATCACAGTAATTAGAAAACAGCTACAAAGAGGATAGAGGAGCTACATGGAGAACACAAAAGGCAACAGGTTCAAATTGTACCAGGAGGGGTTCCATCTCAATATAAGAGAAGAATTTTATACAGTAAGAACAATCAATCACTGGAACAACTTCCTCAGGAGTGTAGTAGAGTCCCCATCACTGGAGGTTTTCAAGATGCAGTTGGACAGAGTGCTAGATGATTTCATCTAGGCACAAAAAATTGGACCAGATGATGTTTTGAGGTCTCTTCCAACTTGGACTTTTCTGAGACTTTATGATTCTATGTTTCACTAAGGAAAAATAAAGGTAAAATCCTTTTAGGTATAGAATGAAGGAGCTTAAACTGAGAAGAAGGAGGGTCTTAGGTTATAGGTACATTTCAGGTTTGGCAATAAATTCTACATTTAATGTGTAAATGAAAAAAAAAAAAATGGGTGAACGTTACTGGCAGCAAGAAACTCCAGGTTGTCCCCTGCTTCTAGAAACTCCCTCTCTCTCCAATCAGCTCAGGTAGCTACAACTTTATATTTCTGACTCTCTTAGTTTAATTACAGTTAATCATTCTCATTTGATTTCATAAAGAGGAAGTTTACTTCAACATTAGATTCTTAACTGTTACTGTGGGCAGTGTTTCTCAGTTCAAGACATGTGACTTAGACCAACAAGAAAGATTTTTTTAAAATGACATACATAGATAACTTCATTTTGATCTGGCTTAGGTACAATAAAAGTTTTACAATATCTCAAAATTGAGATATTGTAGTATAGACTTACAAGGAATTGCCAGAAGTGCCAACTATCTTTTTTCAGTATCAGTTTTACATACCTATCGGGCAACCACTAATTCACCAGGAGCTAAGGTGTAAGAAGGATGTGGTCCTTGCTATGGAATAGCAAGGTTTTCCAAGAGGAGATTTGATTTTTTCTCATAAGGTGAGGGTTTGGATTGGGGTATTTTCTATACTTATTTTTTTTCTCAGTAGCCTTTAAGACTGTCATTCTGGTTTAGAGAGAGTATCATGTATCTCAAATATCCATTTACCAAGAACAGAAAAAGCAACTTTATGGCAGCTCCATGCATCATTAGTCAGCTTTGTGGCTTATCATAACAATTGTTTTTTCCATCATGGGCCAATAGACACAGATTTAAAACCTATAAATCCCTGATAGCTATATGATTTGAAATTAATTAATGCAAAAAGGAGAAACCAGAATGTTTTAAAGCTTTTTCTGCTATGCTTTTTTTTTTTTTTTACTGAAATTTTTGTTTTGGAAAAGATGGAACAACAAGCACATACATGTTAATTATGAAGTTATTCACATTAGGAAGTTTTTTGAGATTCAGCATGGGTTTTCTGATCAGCAAATTATAAAGCAAAGTAGAAATATCAAAAAATCTGAAACCTGCTCATTTCAATATAGAATAAATTATTTTGTACAAGTCTATTTTGCAAAAGTTTCAATAGTTTTGTTCTGCAGTCCGGAGTAAAAACATACTTCAAAATGTCAAATTTTGCAGGAAAACTTCTGATACTTACCCTACAAGTTGCCCCAAACCAACAGAAATTACTATAAAGAGTGGAAGGGAATCAAATATCATTTTTTTAAAATTAAGTATTTTTTCTTTTTGTACTTTTGAGGAATCTGATGGCACTAAATTATTTTTTATACCTTATAAATCAAGATACTAACACATGTTACAAAATATTAGTGTAAATCCCCTTGGTTCCAAGTTCTGCAAATTAAAATCTATGGAAATCTTAAGTCAGAAATAAAGAAAATTAAAAATGTCTCTGATTTGCAAATTGTGTATAGTTTGGCTTTGTTCATTAACAACTGTGTGTACCATTGAAAATAAATAACTATTTCATCATATTCATTTTCTCACTCTGGAACTATCTTCCAACTGTGATGCTGGTAAATAACGCATTCCACTGAATGGCAAATAGATGACTGTGAAGACATAGCCTTTGTTTTAAAGGGATGTTGTATTAGACCTAATGACAACAACAAATAATTTCAGCCTTTTAACAAGCTGAAAAATGTGTACTGTATCTAATACACGTAAACTCCATTTAAGATGCTGCTTTGGTATAAATATTTAAGGATGCTTTCCATAAAGTGCAAGAGCACTCAGTCCCCAGATGTAAGAAATCAGGCAGGCAAGGGAAGAGGCTAGGGTGGCCGAGTCAAGACCTGCTGGTCAAACTGAAGAGCAAGAGGAAACTGCACAGGCAGTACAAGCAGGGACAAGGAAGAATGAAGAGTGTAGAGACACTGCCCGGTTGTGTAGTGATGGGGTCAGGAAGGCCAAGGCACACCTTAAGCATGTTGGTTTAGCTTTATTTTGAAGAAAAAAAAAGTATTAAAAAAAATCTTGTAAATAGATAGTCTTCAACTTCCTGAGAAAATCTGATTTTATATTTTTACTGCAGCAGGTAACCAATAGTTGAAAAACTTAATTGCATTAAGATACTATCAGTACATTAATTCATATGATGATTTAGAAGTCTATTGCGTATTAAAAAGTACTGATTCATGGAGAATGGAAACAAAATCACAACATAAAATATAAGAGCTGTCTAACTAAAGCCTTATATCTCCTACAAAAGCCTCTGCAGAATATAATGAGCTGAAGATGGAAAAAAAATGTACAATTGGACAAGTAAATATTAACAGTCAACAATGTTTTTACTTAAACTTTATTTGAAGTTATATTATTTTGCTGTAAAATCTAAGGTTTATTTTGAAATATATCATACGGTTTTAATCTCCATTAATTTAAGTAAGCTTTGAGTGTTTTCAGTTATTCAATTACACTGAGAAAATCCTTAGTTAATAAAAGTTTAATACAATTTAAGCTTCTCAAGACCACTAAATCTCAAATTCATAACGCTATCGAACGCACATGTCACTGAAACAGATTCAGAATTTAATCTTTAGGCATTCTGCAATTATAATTAATGCAAATCTCTGTAGGAGTAAAAGATAATTCAGAATCAGGTACAGAATACTCTCGGTGAGAATGACCAAACTTTATCTTCATTTAGCACCTTTAATACTCTTAAAATATTGCAAAAAGCTAAGTTATAATTATATAAATTCTGGGTATTTGTTTCTAATGATTACTGTTAGTGAATGTTCATAACTTTGCTACTATATAGATATGTTAGACATGTTAAATGCGTTCTTTTGGATTAAAGTCAGTGAATGTTTGATATCCTTGGCACTAAACATTCCTTCTCTAACTGAGTTAATTTTAAGCATTATTTCTTTCAATGTAATCTGTATCTAAACATACCCTTTCTAACATCAGTAACTGACCAAATATCTTTCATTAAAAGTACTTATGCAGGTTTAATAATCTAAAAGGAATTTAAAAACAATATAAGGCTTTTGTTGATTTGAACATTAAAAGTCAACATATTTTTGATAATGTGAGAGTTGAATTAAGCTGATTTAATTTTAATGGAAAGAATAACCTTCTTTCCTATATCTTGAAGAATGTTGTTGTATGCAACCATAAAAACACCGAGAATGCCATTTGAAGCATTTTTTACAGTACTAATTCATCTCAGTGGAATTACACAAAGTTTAGGATTCATAGGAAGAATTTTTTAACATAAGCTCAAATTTATAAAATGTATTGTTATTCCTTTCATTTTATATATAAGTTGTATTTAATGATACTCACTGCATGGCATCAATTGACAGCTTCATTGCTTCTGATCAAAGTTGAAAGGAATGAAACAGTTAATTAATTTTGTTATTAATAATTCTCAAATATATAAATATGTATTTCTCATATAAATAAGTTAAAATCACTTAAATTCTGAGATATTGAACTATGTTACTTTAAAATACGTTGTTTTCTGTATACATATGTACAGCAACATTTCATTTGGAACCATTGAAAAGTTCAATTATCAACTGATAATTAAGCCCGATGAGATTTACAATCTCATCCAATCCCTTGAGTAACTTGATCAGCTAGACTGAACACCAGTGATGGGGTGAAGCTATCCCACATAAATCACTTCACAGAAGGTGTGATACTATTCATTGCATTTGTGAGTATGCCTAGGCCAAACATTTTCCTCCAACTTCGTCTTTTCCCTGCTGGTTTGTTTCAGCCATATCTTTGTTCAGCATTCGGTGTAATGCCATTCTCAAGCACTTAGCTTGCCTATACCTTGTCTATATTCTATATGTACAGCTAAGATATACAATTCAGGATGAAGATTTAGTTCTGGAGTGGAGCTTGCTTAGATTCTAAATGTAGCAGTGCTTTTCTTTTAATTTAGCCTTAATAGACAACCCTATGAACTTATTATTACAATAATTATATATTATTATATATGGCATTATATTATACTTTTATAACTTAATAATACAATTGTATAGTTTTAATTATGATCTAATACAATATTATAGTATAGTACAACAAAATCTTAAAAATGTTATTACAGTCCGGAGAGTGTGAATTGATGAAGTGAGTATACAGCAGAGCACTACATCTTATATTAACTTTCTCTGTTATTGAGAGGTGGATACGTGTGAACATCACCAAGTTCAACAAGGCCGAGTGCAAGGTCCTGCATCTGTATTGGGGTAATCCAAAGCACAGTCACAGGCTGGGCAAAGAATGGATCGATCGAGAGTAGCCCTGAAGAGAAGGACTTAGGGTGTTGGTGGATGAGAAGATCATCATGAGTTGGCAATGTGCACTTGCAACCTAGAAAGCCAACTTTGCCCTTCACTGACCTCACCTGGAGTACAGTGAATTTTAACATAGTTCAGTTGAATCTCTATTAAATTTATAGCTTAAAGATTCTGTAGAAGTTTTTCTTCTTTCAGACTGATGAAGTGGCTGTCAACAACATAACTGTACTTGTTTCTGTAGCAGTATGCTCATTAACAGAGTTGTAAACAAGATTATGCTTACCTCGCAATACACTTGCATCTTGCAGTAGACAACAAAAAATGGACAGTTAATGTTAACTAAGTATTTATTATTTTTATTGTATTGTGATTCAATCTCACCACAGATACTCATCACTTTTTTTTTGTCTTTTTTAAAAGATTTTTTTACATGCATTTAACAGGTTGCCTAGACTGCAGGGGTATCTTTAAAAAACTCTCTCAAGGCACAGAAGAATCAGGTATTTACTGCTTTTCTGTATCTTCCAGCAGATCTTTTCTAATTCCTGCTAGCCACTGGAAAACACTTTTTCTGTCCTAAGGGCCTGCACTACTACCTCTAAAATTACGGTATGCAGATTCTGCAGAAATACTGTGACAGCTTTCAGATACTCTGGAGCCTTATGCTGGCATCTTAGCAACCAGGTGGGATGGACTAGTAGGACAGTGGAAGGACAATATCATTTTGGGATAAATATGTTATGAAATTTGACACTAACTTGGAAACAACATTTAACAAAACCCAAGGCATGACAAGTGGAAATTCACTTATATACAGCATTCCAAATTGAACAGAACAATGATAAGTATTTACAAAAGGATGGAAACCAGAAAAAAAAAAGCCACAATAATTGCTTTGCTTATGCTAAGAAGAAATCCAAAGTTGCTCTGTTCCTCTCATTGAATTTAGTCCTCTTGAGAAAGACGTAGTTTTGGTGCAACCAGTCAAAGACTCAGTGATGATTCACCTGTCTAAAACTAGTTTTCTACAGCATAGGTGAGAGGTCTAAGCTTGACACTTTAAGTGATCTTCATCATCATGTAACAGAAATGGGCACTTTAAAAGTCTTATTGTAAAACAGAAGCCTAAAAGATGCAGAATAACTCTGTCCTTGTAATGTTTTTCTTTCTTGTTTTCATTGACTACAAAGGCATCCTAGAGGAACTGATTCAGATGCATGCATCCATAAAGTAAATTTTTCTGATAAATTAATTCCACACAACAAATCTACATACCCTGTGTCTCGTATTTACTTCACTGATCTGTTTTCAGTTGAAAAGGGGTTTCTCTTATGCAATCTCTTCTGGAGTTTTCCAGGAATACAATTTATATAAATTTATTACCTAAATCCTAAGCAACTCTAAATACCTCAGAAGTTAGTTTTCATCTGCCTCACTATGGAGCAACCTTACAGAACAAAGCAAATCATAGAACAGCCCAGATTGGAAGCCCAATTGCATCTTGAAAATCTCTAGAAATGGGGACTTTACCACATCCCCAGGTAGGTTGTTCCAGTGATTGATGTTGTTCTGAATGAAAAAAATCTTTCTTGTATCAAAATAGAACCTTTCCTGGTGCAATATGTTCCTGATGCCCTTTTTATTGTCCATGTGGCTCCTTGGAAGACAGACCCTCCATCCTTTTTGTATCTGTTCTTTACACACCGAAACACTGTGATTATGTTCCCCCTAGATTTCTCTTCTCCAAGAAGAAAAAGTATTCAATCTTTTCTTATAGGGCAGGTTCTCCAGCCGTTTGACCACCTTTGTGGCTCTGCTTTCACAGTCTCTCTCCAGTCTGTCTGCATCTCTCTCGAATTGTGGGGACAAGAACTGGACACAGTGCTTCAGGTGCACTCTAACAAATAGTGAGTAGAACGGAGTGATCACATCTGTATATCTAATAGTAATGCCCCTGCAGATGCAGCCCAGTATCTGATTTGCCTTTGTTGCTGCAAAAGCACATTGCTGTTTTGTGTTAACCATGCTATTGACCAGGACTACCATGTTCTTTTTAGCAAGGCTGCTTCCTTGCCACAAGGATCCTAACCTGTACTGGAGTTTTTGTTTATTCAATCCTAGGTGCAGGGACTTGACTTGTTAAACTTCATGCAGTTATTGCTAAATCATTCTTCTAGCCCATCCAAGTCTCTCCGTAAGATGGTTCTCCCTTCAAACATGTCCACCTTATTACCCAGCTTAGTGTTACCAGCAGAGCTGGTGAGGGTGCTTTCAATCTCCTCATCCAAATAATTTATGAAGATGTTGGATAGTGTGGAGCCCAATATCTCTGTCTCTGGAGGATCCCATTTGTGTCAAACTGTCAGTCTGAGTAAAATCCATTGATCACTGCCTGCTGAGTGCCACTTGCTAGAAAATTCTCTCTCATCTCTCAGACCACCTATTCAGTCAGTATCTTGCCGGTTTGTCCAGCAGAAGTCTGTGGGCAATGATTTAGAATGCTTTGTTGAAATTCAGGTAAAAAACATGCACTATTCTTCCCAGCTCAAAAGAAAATATTATTATTTTTTTTAAGATGTTGATCTCATTACTCCAGCATAATTTGCCCTTTGATAAGTCATGCTGGCTTTTCCCAACAACCTGCTTCATTTGGTTTGTAATAATTTCTAGGGGTTGAAGTAAGAGGGGCTTGTTATTTCCTGGGTCATGTTTCAGGTCTATCTTTTAGTCTGGTGAGACATTTGCCCTCTTCAAGTCATCAGAGATATCCCCTGATCTTCACCAATTTTCAAAGACTATAGACAGTTGCCTTGGGACTACATCAACCATTTATCTTAGCACCTTGTGGTGGATTCCATACAAGTCCATAGATTTATGTGAGTTGAACTCTTGCAAAAGGCCATAGACCAGGCCTTCCTCCATTACTGGTAGATGCACACATGCGTTGTTGTAGCTACTTGATTCCGTGTCCATAAAGAAAGAGGCAAAGAAGTTATTGCAAATCTCTGTCTCATCAGTATTAGTAACTAGTTTCCGTGCCCTATTTGACAGCGGACGTACATCTTCCCAGTGCATATCTGATGAACTTTCTTCTTAGCCAGTTTTAGTTCTAGACGAGCCTTAGCCTTCCTGATTGAAATTCAGTGTACTCAGCACACTCTGTCATGTCTCCCTGGGACTTTAGGTTAAGAAACACTAGAATACTTCATAGTTTGATACAGCCCTTGGACTATTACTCAATACTGCTCTTCCATGTGGATAGAAATGAAGCTAAAACACATAGACCAAGGACAATCAAAAGAGACTTCAGGGCCTTAGGAATATTGATGAGGGAATCTGGAGCACAGTTTATTTTTTCCTTTTTCCTTCCAGTTGCGGGCAGCAGCACTGGAAGAAGCAGACAGACTCAGTCTATTAATACATGGTTCCATGGCTGTTGTCACCACATAGTTTCCGGGTTTTCAGTAATGGGATGGCCTATATGGTATTAGGGTTGTTGGCCTCAGGTGGGACTCACCTTTCTCAAAGCAGGAAAAGAAAAAAAAAAAAAAAAAGCCAAAGAAAGCCTAACCATCCTGACGAACGTGACAGGCAAACTGGTAACAAAAGACAAATGTTGAGACTCAACTGAGTCTTCTCTCACAGCCTCTTTACACACCTCTTGAATGGATGGATTATGAGGTAGGGACTGCAAGAGCAAAGTCCTTCTGACTGTATGAAAAGGTCAGGTTCAAGACCACCCAGGGAAACAACTTATGTAAGTCTAGGGGACCTGATGAGATGCATCCCAGAGTCCTGAAGGAATTGGCTGATATGGTTGCCAAGTCACTCTCCATCATATTTGAAAAGTCATGACAGTCAGATGAAGACCCTGGTAACTGGAAAAAGGGAAACATTACACCCATTTTTAAAAAGGATAAAAAGGAGGACCCTGGGACTACCGATCTGCCAGTCTCACCTCTGTGCCTGGGAAGATCAAGGAACAGAACCCCCTAGAAGCTGTGCTAAAGCACATGGAGCACAGGGAGGTCATTTGAGACAGTCAGTATGGCTACACCATGTTCTGCCTGACCAGCCTAGTGGCCTTCTAGGATGGAATGGCTACATCAATGGAAAAGAGAAGAGCTACGGATGTTCTCTATCTGGACATCTGGAAGGCCTTTGACACACTCCCCCACAACATCCTTCTCTCTAAATTGCAGAGAGATGGATTTGATGGGTTGACTCCTCAGTGGATGACGAATTGGTTGGATGGTAACAAACAGAAGGTAGTAGTTAACGATTCAATATCCAGATGGAGATTGGTGGTAAGTGGTGTACCTCAGGGGTCCAAATTTGGACCAGCACTATTTTATATCTTCATCAATGACATGGAGAATGGGATTGAGTGCATGCTTAGCAAGCCTGCGGACAAAACTAAGCTGAGTGATGTGGTTGACATGCCTGAGGGATGGATTACCATCCAGAAGGACCTGGACAAGTGAGAGAATTGGGGCCATGTAAACATCAACAAGGCAATGTGCTAGGTCCTTCACCTGGGTCAGGGTAATCCTTGCTTTCAATATAGACTGGGACATGAAGGGATTGAAAGCAGCCCTGCCAAGAAGGACTTGAGCATACTGGTGGATCAAAATCAGGGCATGGTCCAGCAATGTGCACTTGCAGCCCAAAAAGCCAACCGTATCCTGGGCTGCACCAAAAGAAACGTGGCCAGAAGGTTCAGGGAGGTGAATCTGCCCCTCTACTCTGGTGAGATCTCCACATGGAGTACTGAGTCCATCTCTGGGTTCCTCAGCAGAAGAAAGACATGGACTTGTTGGAGCAAGTCCAGAGGAAGGATGCAAAAGTGATCAGAGGGATAGAACTCTTCTATGAAGACAGGCTGAAATAGTTGGGGTTGATCAGCCTGGAGAAGAGAAGGCTCTAGTGA
Organism: Cuculus canorus; assembly: GCF_017976375.1. NCBI lineage: Eukaryota > Metazoa > Chordata > Aves > Cuculiformes > Cuculidae > Cuculus > Cuculus canorus. Next base: position 55,443,316 of record NC_071401.1, read on the forward strand.
CACCTTATTGAAGACTTTCAGTATTTAAAGTGGGCTTACAAGAATGATGGGCACAAATTTTTTATCAGGGCCTCTTATGATAGGACAAGGGCTAATAGTTTTAAACTAGAAGAGGGTAGATTCAGACTAGATATAAGGAAACAATTTTTGACAGTGAGGATGGTGAAACACTGGAACAGGTAGAGCGATGGCCAAAGACCTACCCCTGGAAACATTCAAGATCACGTTCTACATGGCTCTGAGAAACCTGATCTAGTAACAAGGGTCCCTACTCATCACAGGGATTTGAACTAGATGCACTTGAAAGGCATTGGTAGTTATTTTGTCAAGTGAATTTTCTCAGTTTATGAGCAGTAAATCCAGAAATATGCTCTTCCTAGTTGGCACGTCTAGCATCTGCAGCAGGAAGCAGTCTTTAATGGATTGCAGGAACTCGATGGATGAGTTGTGAACTACTGTGATGTTTTCCCAACAAATCAGAGAATCATAATATCATAGAATATTTAGGGTTGGAAGAGACCATAAAGATCATCTAGTTCCACCCCCCCTGCTATGGGCAGGGACATCTCACTAAAGCAGGCTGCCCAAGGCCCCATTCAACCTGCCCTTGAACACCTCCGGGGATGGGGCATCCACATTCTCTCTGGGCCACCTGTTCCAGTGTTTGGGTAATGAAATTCACCCATGAGGACCAGGTTTTATTGGCCCGAGACTTCCTTGAGCAGCCAAATTGAGGTTTCATTGGCTTCACCATTGTGACTGGAAGGTCAGTAACTGTTACTTAACATATGATTCCCCTTTGGTGATGATCTCTCTAATCTTGATCCAAAAACATTCAACAGAACTTTGTGGTCTCCATAGTTGACCTCCATAAACTCAAAACTCTTTTATGTAATGCACAACTCCATCTACACTTCTTCTTTTTCTGAAACAGTTTGAAGCTATCCCTTGTGGTCTTCCAGTCATGTGAATTTTCCCATGACATTCTGGTCTTTCCCTATGACATCATAACTCTCAGACTGAGCACAGAGTTCTATTTTCTTCTGTGTGTTGCCCAGATTACCTGCATTGTTATACATGCACTTCAGGTGGCTGAACTTAGGTTTCCTGTTTTTCTAAATCGTTGAGGAGCATTCCTCACTGCTCTGGTAAGTGTGCTTACCCAGTCAGTTGCTTTCAAATGCACAGGTGTCACAACTTTGAATACCATCCCCCAATTTAGCTTAAGCCACAATTGACTAAGTCAGCCAATTTGCTAGTGGAGATTCTCTTGCTTTTTCCAGATAGGTGGACACCATCTCTTTCCAGTAGGCTTCATCAAAGAATGTCCTGTGACTGCAGAAAACAAAGCTCTGGCATTAGCTTGGGCTGTGAAGATATGTATTGATTTTCATGAGCGATCGACTTCTGCCTGCGCTCTTGTTTCTGACTGGCAATATATACATTTAGCTGATTAGTTTCCCTGGGTTAAAAAGAAAACACAAAACCCCCCTGAACTTGTTAACATAGCTATATTTTTTTAAATACCAGTCATTCCCTCTGCATCGTTGTGTGCTATTTTCTAGTTATTACCTTCTTTAAACTTGTACTACTAAAATTAAACATAGCACTTCACAGTATATTACAGATGCATACTCACTGGTTCTTTATACTAGGGCTTTAATATTATTCTGTCTCAAATGAGAACAACTTGTTATCTGAGGTCACATTAGTCTTCCCCTTTGTGAAAAATCTCACATATGCAGGTTTCTGCTTCAGTGATATTTGCAGCTACTAAGCTCCTAGCTGATAGCAAAAATTATTTAGTCCCTAAATTCATGATCTTGCATTTTCTACAATTATACTTTTCCCATTTGCTTCAGACCACTATTCATGCAGAGTTAAATAGCTCATTTTGGGTAGCATTTCAGTCCTCTTCTGTTTGAGCAATATCTCAAAAAATTTGTATTATCATGACATTTTGTTAGCAAGTTCTGGTTTGTTTTCAGCATAATAAATTAAAAAATTAACAGCTGGAGGAGAAGTCTACTATCAGCATCTCCAACATGTTTCCCATTGCATAAAAATCAATTGTCATCTTTTCCAACTCTACTTCTAGTAGAATTTCATAATTCATAATATGTAGACTGTAACTTGTATAACTGTAGGCTTTATTTTCTCTAAATACATCTAGTTAATAACACTTTATTTCTGAAGTACAAGAAAAAGTCATGAAGAAAATAGTGTTCTTTCTTTTCTTGGGGTCTCCTAGTAGCCATCAACTGTGGCTTCCATGTTTGAGTGAAAAAAAACCACACAGACAGAATGTAGCAGAAATGAAAGTAATTTAACATTTTCATTGATCATGTATACAGCAACAGTACCATCAAGATTTTAGAAATATTTAACTCATACGAGGAGTTAGAAGGAGATAAAATGAGTTCTTGCTGCTAGTTTAAACTAATCAAGAAAGCACTACAAAGAAACCCACAGAAATTACCTGAGAAAATTCCTAAGGGACTGACATGGGGAATAAATCTGCAAGAATATAGCACCACTAATGTTATTAACCAGAACAGCAAGTAATAAAAGAAAAGATAATAATAGATGTTGACACCGCACACCATGAGCAATGAATCAATTTACCTTGATACTGATCATTTAGAAAGGACATTCATCTGATCACATGGTTAAATACTACCATTATCTGCATACAAAAGTGGGAGGGCATAACTCTTTTTTTTTCTTTTTTTTTATGTTAAAATCATTTTGTCCTCCTTCCTTCCTTCCTTCCTTCCTTCCTTCCTTCCTTCCTTCCTTCCTTCCTTCCTTCCTTCCTTCCTTCCTTCCTTCCTTCCTTCCTTCCTTCCTTCTTTCCTCCCTCCCTCCCTTCCTTCCTCCCTCCCTTCCTCTTCCTTTTCTTTTTACAGAATCAGTGACTGGCACTTCCAGAGGTCATCTTGGTCAACCCACATGCTCAAAGCAGGGTTACCTACAGCCACTTGCTCAGTACCACATCCAAATGACTTTTGAAGATCTCCAGGGATACAGAAGCTACAGTCTCCCTGGGCAAGCTATGCCTGTGTTACGTCACGCTCGCATTAAAAAAAGTGTTTCCTGATATTCGGATGGAACCTCCTGGTTTCAGTTTGTGCCCACTGCTTCTGTCTTTCTCTTCTTCCTTCTTTGTCTCTGCACACTTCCTTTCACACAGTCTTTCTCTTTCTTGCTTATATGGACTTTCTGAATTATTTTCTTTAAGCTTTTCTTTTGTTTTTTTAGAATACTTTCACTTTCTTTTGTTAATTATTAAAGCTTTTGTTTGTTTTTGACAACCTTCTTGAAAAATACATCCCTCCATGACAGAAAGATTCTGAAGAATAAGAGCATTATGTCAGAAAATGTTTAGTTCATGTGCTGTGATATCCAAAATATTTTACGCAAAATTGCAATATCACAACTTCCCCTGAAATGTAACTTGGACCATTCTTGTGCATTTTGCAACACTCTCCTGGATGGGAGAAGAGTTTTATTTGTGTTCAAGAAACCAAACTTCGTGGCTACAGAGCTAGTACTGTCAGCCTAAAGGTATTATTTAAAAGCTAGATGCTGGCCCAGTCAACTCCTCTACGTGTGCTATAAAACAAGGAAAATAAAATACTGCCTGTAACAGGCTTTAGGCTGAAAATCCTAATAAAACCATAGTCCAGATCTCAGGTACTTTATTTCCAGGGAATTCAGTGGAAAATTTATACGGAAAATGTGTTCATCCTCGTTCTAGAAAAGCAGAAGTCCTGTGCTATGATTTCTCCCCCATACATATTTGGGGCAGTGTAACAAAAACTCAGAGAGAATGAATAGTTCTTCTTGAGTCCAATGTTACTAGTCAATAATACACAAGGCCTTCATGATCTATTTGATTTAAATATATTTCAGAATATTAAGATTTCTTGTCGAACACACATTTACTCTTTTTATTAAAAATGCTACACTATTATACATCTTTTTAATTGTTTTGACGGATGAGTGAATATTGTTAATTTTTACAGTCATCATTTTTATTTAATGATCATTACTACTTACATTATTTAACCAAGCTTTAATTGTTTTACATTGTTAGTAAGCATCAGAGGATAACCTATATTTCCTGTTATTTTTTTCTTTCTTGTAATAGACTGTTAACATTTTTAGGCCTACATATATGTTTAAATACTTTCTATTCTGTTTTTAAAGGAAATTACTAAGAGAACTCCAGTAGACTCCCTGACTACACATATCGTTCTATTTTCCCTCTGAATCAACCTTCCTTGACTAAATCAGTAACACTTGCTTGCCCTTCCTGCATTACTCAGTCTTGAAAGAATATTTGGACTTAATACTTGTTTGTCTTTATAATATTCATCCTGAGACCATGTTTTTGAAAGGGAGCTATCATGTTACATTATTTTTAGATTATAATTTCTTTTTTAAATTAATCATAGGGATAATAATATTTTACCAGTAGAGGGAGATAGAATACTAGCAAAATATTTTTCTTTTCATGATTTATTACATGCAGGAGAAGGACTTTTTATTAGAATTTCTTTGTGTTAGGTGACTACAGCTAGAAAATATTTTCAGTGCTGAAAAAAACATAAGCCTCTAAACAGCAATGCTAACGCAATATTTGTAGCCCAAAATATAATATTTCTTAAACACTAACTGAAATTGCTCATAACAACAAAAATTTCATCAGATCTACTGGGATCAAGATGGGATCCTCTGACAATAATTTCCTGCATTCATTAAATTAACAGATAGTGCATATACAAACCATGTGAAGTAGTCCACATGATTGTTTCAGAACATGAGCTTGGAAAAAATATTATTCCGGTAAAATCATACCAGTCTTATTTCTTCTGCACTTAGAAAATCACATTAGACTATTTGTAGATTTTATAGTCTGAGCAGAAGATCTACCTTTCAATAAAGTCAGATAGGCATGAAAGATAACCACCAAGCTCACATGCTGCCAAAACTCCAGATGAGCTGGCTTGCTCCCAAAGGTTTTTATTTAACCCTGTCAATTAGGGAGTGAAACTGTTTATTGACTCCTAATTTAAAATACATTTTTAATCTAACATTTTGTAGATCATAACATTTCTTTTCCTGTCTCTCCTTGTCTGTCTTTATTTTAACTTGTTAATTTGTAATATCTCTGCAACATCTCTGCAAAATCTTTGCTTCAGACTCTGTTCTGAAATAAATGACATCACAGAATTTCAGGAACATTAAGAGCACAAATTACATCCCTAATTATTGCTGTAAAAATATAAACCAGCAACATATTCTTTAAGCAGATATTAGATTACGCTCACTACTCTGTTCTAGTACAATCTTACCATCTAAAGTACTAGAAGGGCTATGTAAAAATTCTCATGTGACAGTATTTTAAAGATTTATATTGTGTACTCCATGGACTGCCATATGGATTTCAAATGAACTCCTTATGAAAACACAGTAGAATTGGCACCAGTATTTATTCTCTCTCTTCTCTCCTTTCTTGCTCTCTCCCTAAAATAATATATGTTATTTAAATGGTATCAGAAAGACAAAGACTTACTCAAATTTTATTTCCAATTTTTGAATGAGAACTTCTTTGAAGATTAGCATATCGATAACAGCAGTGTTACCAATACTATTCTTTCTATGTTACTATTTATGAAAAAAACAACTTCCCAAAGCAGAGAAAGATAATGTAGCATCTTCACTAGCTTACACATATCAGTATGCAACATATAACTTCTTTGTTCTTTATGTCATCCTATCATTGTCCAGGCTAAATGCTATCAGGCATTTAAACTAATATATTTCTAAATCCTGTATATATGACTTCATTTTTTTTAATGGGAATTCTGCAGTTATCTCTGCAGAATCCTTATAGTATGATAGTAAAACCACCCATATGGTGGTTTACAGATTAAAAGAAACTATTCACCTCTGTGAGCTTTCGACTTCAAAGGTGTCATGCTTTATCTGACAAACTTTTCTCTATAAGCCAGTAGCAGATACAAATTTTAGTCTTACAGTCTATGCTTCCTAAAATAGAGAAACTTTCTTTGGGTATCTGTTTTCACTTTTAAAACAACTTGGAATTTCAAAAACAGCAGAACTGATAGATCTTTCAATAATTTGGCACATTACTCTGTCTAGCCTTCTCTGTTAGTACCGCAGGGAGAAGTAGATGATAAAATAAAAAAATGATGTACAATGTCTTAAGGGATTCAGTTATTTAAAAAAGATATTAGATAACAATAACAAAAAATATTTCTGACAGTGCAGTTTTTCATGTAGGCTATTCTTATTTTGGTATGAATATAGCAGTTTTAATCATCATTTTGAGTACATTTGTGTAAATAGGTTTTGTAGCTTGGAGGCAAAACTAAAACATTGCCTAAATTATTCCTGCTACCAAGGGCGTTCACAATAAGATAAATTATATAATCAGAGATATACATTAGAAAAGCCCATTAACTAACTAAAACGAGACATTTTATAATTATGCTATATAAAATAAATTAGCATATATTTGATTTGTTTGTACTGTTTATCTATCACTGACAAACCGATTACACAAAAATACTGTTCACTTAGCAGCTGATTTGATTAAAACTGCAAATACTGCATCTAAGTATTGCTGAAGAGTAACCTTTGTTGCCTAGTAACACCACATAAAATCCAAGTGGTGATGCAGAAAGCTAGAATCCTGCTGACTATTAACCACTGAATTTGCTATGCTTGTGAACATTTTGCTTAGTTTGGTTTAGTATCTTTTACTAGTTTTAATATTTTCTCATAAAATTTGCCATCAGCATTACCACAATAATTTTTATATTATTCTGTATATTTTGTTATTAGATCTTGTATAACAGAGTGCAGCACACTTTTATTAATGCATGAAAAGCAGCATTCTGGTACATAATAAACATGGAAAGTGAAGACTTTTATCGTTCTATATAGAACATGGAATATAGAGGTTTTTTTATCAAACGCAAAGATTCTTATTAGACGGTGATAAGTGCAAGGGTTGTGCTTCTAGCACCATGATTTTATTCACAGTCTGATGAACATCTGGCACTGAAAATGTAATATATTGAAAATTGGTGGTCCAGTGTTTATCAGAAGCTTCCCAAGATATAAAGGTTAAGATCTTACAAGGGATTTCAAAACTAGGATTTGGAAGGAATCAGGAATATTTGCATGGTGGCTTTAAAAATAGATCCCTCACTCATTATCTTCTGTATTTCTTGCTAACTTGTATAACTTGCTAATCTGTATTAGGTTTTCAGCATTCCTATTAGAGATGTGAGGGGCTTTGATTTTTCATCTGAAGAAGCAGAAAACACAATGTCTTTCAGATATTGGAAATTAATATGCAATAGAAGCCTGACTTCAGGTGAATAACATATTGTCATTTAGTTGCTCTAAACTTGGACTTTCTCCTTTGGAATAAATAGTTATGATAATGTGAAAGAACATAGAATTAAATTAAGATAGTACAGTCATACACTGATACATGGTGTTTGTTGTGATTTTAATTATAAATACCTGTTTTCCATAGTTACTAACTTAGTCATAAAACTTTGCTTATTGCTAAACAGTACTGCACAGACTGCTGTAGTTTTGTTTGAACAAATGCCATCCATAAGAACCAGTACTATTGTTTGTTAATAAAATGTTCACTAAACATAATTTGTCTGTGACTCAGTACTATACATATAAAGATTTCTTAATATTTTTGCCATATTGAACAGGGAAAACAGGATAGCTACTGGGACTGTTGATATACAATGATAATATGCAAATTGAAAACACAACATCTAAAAGCAAAATGTGTTTATGACAGAAAAGCAGGATAATTTCCTTTAGAGAACTTTGGAGAGCCAGTAGATAAAATGCATCACATTGTGTATGAATAAGTAGGAAAAGTGATTGACAAATACTGATATTTACAAAGAGGACAAAAATTGATCTCTATTACTCTGAACTTTTTTGTACTGAAATGATGTATGTTTTTAGAAAAAATATTTAAGTAAAAATTATGAAAGCCTTAATTATTAAATAAACGTGATGTAGGCTTGCACAGAAACATACAGTGTCAGATGACAATAGCTGTTTACTTGTATCACAGAAAATACTAGATTAGAACAGTCATAATAGAAATTTATTGAGGATTCGGAGGAGTCTCAATTTTGATCTTGGCTCAAAAGTTTAAAAGAGGTAATGAAATTAAATGATATCACAAAGTTGGCAGTCATTTTGAATAGAGGAGAGCAGTAAAATATTATACATAAATGAATGAATAGACTTAGGGAGTGAAGTAATAGGATGAGGGAGAATTTATGAGAACAAAGTGAAAGTCCATACATTTAGAGACTCAAAATAAGAATTTGTAGTGTAGTCCTGGATCTAGAAACAAGACGGAATTTTCTCAGCTGGAAATGAGTGAAAAATAACAGGTATTTATATATTTACAATGTTTATAAGGATAGTAATAAATCAGTACTGGGGTAAGGCTCTGAAAAAGCAGCTATAGTCCCCAAATTTGTAAGCGAGACACTTCAAGCTAAAGAGTAGACTTAGTGATTTTTTGCAAGACATCAGTGAGACTTCATTTAGAGTCAGTGTGTAGATTTAGTTACCCAAGGATCACAGCTACTATATAGAATTTCAAAATAAAAAAAAAATTTAAAAAATATATTTGTACTTTGAAAAAGAAAATAGCAGAATGGGACTCACATAGAGAACGAAGATTTGTTTGTGGCTATCCTCCTAAGTAAAATAGAATAGGGGAAAAGCTCCAGCAGCTGATCACAGACTATTCACACTGCTTAGTTCCTTGACTAGTTTGGATTAGTTCAATTGACTTTTTCTAACATAAAGCCTCATCATTGTTGGCAAGATAATTCTTTCCTGTGACTTCTGTTAAAGTCATTATGGACAACATAGAGGAATTTGACCTGTCCTAATTTTGTCAAAAAATCTGTTTGAAGGCTTTGCACCACAACACTAATGATATTTATCCTCAGTTTTATACCATTAAAAAAGATTATCTGTGTAGTATACTATATACTATATACAAACACTAGAGTATAGCCTCAGTATATGCACGGTTCCAAATATACTGCAAATTGAAAGCAATTATTTAATAACGACAAAAGTGAAGTTCTGTTGAAGCAACCCAAAATAAACAGTGAACCTAAGAAAATACAAATACTTTTTAGACAAAACACAATGATTTTATGAAAGCCATTTTATGACATGATTGTGTGCAATAGATAGAGAAAAGGCTAAACAATAAAGGGAATTGTTCTCAGTTTTTTATTCATAAAGTGAAACCATTCATGATTGAATAACAAGTTTATAGATTGTCACAAAGATTTGTGTGGTTCTGATTTTAGAGTACCACTAAACACTTTTCTTTTGTTAATTTATACAAGTACTGTCTGAATGTAGGTAAGTATAAGAACTTCTATACTGTGTTAAATGAAGAATCCATCTGTGTAGTATCTCTTTGTAAGAGAAGCTACACAAACAGCTCAATGACATAATATGTAAATACAATGATTTCCTTAATTCATCCCCGATCCCTGAGTTATTATTATTTACAGCTCAGTTACCCTTAATGGATTTACTTATGTACCTAGTTACCCCATCTGGATTCCATGTCTTGTTAAACCCTGACTAGATATAAACTTTAAGCAATTTCACAGTGAGTCTTTGACGCTGAGTTATGTGTGTTTACTGACTTTTCTGTGAAGAATCACCATTTAGTACTTCACGCAGATGTTAATGGTCTTGTTTGGTGTTCCCTATTTCGTATAATTGAATGACATGTTGACCTTCCTGTTGTCTCTTTGCCAGGCTTAAAATTGTAGATTTCCTTCCTATCACACTCAATTATCTCTTTCCAAGTAGGGGAAATTTACCATTCATTTCTCCTATGAAAACTGTTTTACAACATTTTTCATCTTCCTTAATGGCCATATTCAAGATGTGTTTGAAACAGAAACTTACACTGGAACAGGATTATATTTTTTATTTCTTTCTAATAGTTTCCAACATATGGTTTGATTTTTTGACCACTGTTGACTTGGTGGCAGTTTTTCTTTCTACGGGGACTCACCTCTGAGGTAATAGCCTGTGCATGTATACATTATACGTTTGCTATTTTACCCATCATGTTATACTTGTCTACACCGAGATTCATTCTCCATGCTGCTGCACAGTTTCCTGATGCTATAAACTCTGTCTTTGCACAGTTCTGTACAGTCTGGCTGTACGTCCTCACTATGTAGAATAACTCCAAAATATCAACAAATTTTCTGCACGTGCTGCTCACGTCTGGTTCATTGTCAGTCTGACCTCAGTGCCAGGGAAAGTCATGGAACAGGTGATCTTGAGTGCTACCATGAAGCACATGCAAGAGAACTGGGTGATCAGGCCCAGTCAACACGGGTTCATGAAAGGCAGATCTTGCCAAACTAACCTGATCGCCTTCTATGACAAAGTGACTCGACTACTGGATGAGGGAAAGGCTGCGGATGTAGTCTTCTTGGACTTCAGTAAAACCTTTGACTCAGTTTCTCACAGCATTCTGCTTCAGAAACTGTCAGCCTCTGGACTGGACAGGCGCACACTCTCCTGGGTGGAAAACTGGTTGGATGGCCGGACCCAGAGAGTGGAGGTAAATGGAGTTAACTCCAGCTGGAGGCCAGTTACAAGTGGAGTTCCCAAGGACTCGGTACTGTGTCCATCCCTGTTCAATGTCTTTATCAATGACCTGGATGAAGGCATTGAGTGCACCCTTAGCAAGTCTGCAGATGACACTAAGCTGGGTGGAAGCGTGGAACTGCTGGAGGGTAGGGAGGCTCTGCAAAGGGAACTGAACAGGCTGGACTGCTGGGCTGAGACCAATGGGATGAGGTTTAACAAGGCCAAATGCCAGGTCCTGTGCTTGGGGCACAACAACCCTGTGCAGTGCAACAGACTGGGTGGCAAAGAAGGTCAATGGCATCTTGGCTTGTATCAGAAACAGCGTGACCAGCAGGTCCAGGGAGGTTATTCTCCCTCTGTACTTAGCACTGGTGAGACCATACCTTGAATACTGTGTTCTGTTCTGGGCCCCTCACCACAAGAATGATGTTGAGGCTCTGGAGTGTGTCCAGAGAAGAGCAACGAAGCTGGTGAGGGGGCTGGAGAACAAATCTTGTGAGGAGTGAGGTTGTTTAGCCTGGAGAAGAGGAGGCTGAGGGGAGACCTTATTGCTCTCTACAACTCCCTGAAAGGATTTTGTGAAGAGGAGGGAGCTGGCCTCTTCTCCCAAGTCATAGGGGAGAGGACAAGAGGGAATGGCCTGAAACACCACCAGGGGAGTTTCAGGCTGGGCATCAGGAAAAAAATTTTCATGGAAAGGGTCACTGGGCACTGGCAGAGGCTGCCCAGGGAGGTGGTTGAATCACCTTCCCTGGAGGTGTCTAAGGGACGAGTGGATGAGGTGTTGAGGGTCATGTTTTAGGGATTGTTAGGAATGGTTGGACTCGATGACCCAGTGGGTCCCTTCCAACCTAGTGATTCTATAATTCTATGATTTATGAATGTGTTTGGCACCACTAATCTCAGCACAGATTACTAGTGAAGTGTACTGACCTCTAGTGACCATTTATTTTCACCCTGTTTCCTCAATTCTATCAATTTCTTTATCCATTCAAGGTCATTCCTTAATATTATTTGGCTTTTTAATTTCTTTACAAGTCCTGAATGAAAGGATGTGTCAAGAGCCTTGTGGAACTCTACCAAGACTAACAGAATCATCTTTATCCATGTGCTTGTAGACCCTTTCAGACTATATAAACAAGTTTATAAGACAAAACTTCCTAAAAATAAAATAATTTACTCATTCCAACTGCATAATATTTATGAAGTTATTAACTAATTCAGACCTTCACAGTGTTTTCTGATGGCCTGATCAACAGGCCTAAAATAAAATAGGTGACCCATGGATGATTCATGTTGCATTGCTATGTGTACTGTTTAATCTGTAACTTCTCACATTGCTGTTGTCCGTAGAATTGTGCTGTGCTACTCTTAATACTTAGAGTGTGAGACAATGCATCATAGTTGCATTATCAGAAGAACTGGGCTGGGCCACCTTAATTGTTGCTTACACAGGACTAGAAAAAGAGCAACAATCCTTGGGCTATCAACACTCTGGCTACCCAATCAGCACAAGTGTCAACATTGTGTGAAAGGATAAGAACTATGCAGGAATGCTGCACCTCAAAATCCCCCTTAGTTCCAAGATAGGAGATATCTGGCTGTTTCCTTTATCTCCCTTCTTGAGCTCTGGCCAGGATCTAGGAGGAGTGCCAACAGGCTGACTGAGACCAGAGATTCCACATTTTTAGAATTATAAATATTGTTTCTTCAGCAATATAAAAGCTGGACCCTCTTGCAGTGACTTTGGAGATCCCACCTACAAGAGGATGCACTGTGTATGATCTCCCAGTTGCTGGGACAAGCTCTTCAAATGCTTGCTGCAACAGGAGCTCCCCAGCAACTGTGTATCTGGATGGTGGTAATAGGGCAATTGATGATGTATCTTTCTTAATTACTGTACTTATTGTCTTGTAGTAATGATTAGATGCATTGTTTTTAAAGCTGTTAGTGTTAACTTGTTAATCACCACTAATCTTTTGTTACATTTTTGTTTCAATAAGTTAAGTAAAATTTAGTTTCACATAGTATTCAAGAGTTTGGACCTTTTATGTTTATTGCACTCTGTGGTTTGCACTCTTTTAACTTCTAAAGAACTGCCATGACATTTGCCAACTTCCACCTTCAGCTGTCCAGTAATTTTCACAGGATGCCAGTATTAGGCTAATACAGTCTTAAGTTGCCATAGAGCTCTTTGATTAACACGATTGGTTACGGTTAATTTTATGTTTGTTCCACAGAAACTTCATAGAATCATAGAATAGTTAGAGTTGGAAGGGACCTTAAACACCACCTAGTTCCAACTCCCCTGCCATGGGCAGGGACATCCCACTAAATCACTCAGCCCAAGGTGCCTGGCCTTGAACACCTCCAGGGATGGGGCATCCACAAGCTCCCTGGGCAACTTGTTCCAGTGTCTCACCACTCTCATAGTGAAGAGATTCTTCCTAACGTCTGGTCTAAATCTGCCCCTCTCCAGTTTATACCCATTCCCTCATAAGCCTTTATGAATAGGCCCTCTCCAGCTTCCCTGTAGGCTCCCTTCCTGTACTGGAAGGTCTCTGTAAGATCTCCTCTGAGCCTTCTCTTCTCCAGGCTGAATAAGCCCAACTCTCTCAGACCGTCCTCATATGCGAGGCGCTCCAGCCCTCTGATCATCCTTATAGCCCTCCTCTGGACCCGTTCCAACAGCTCCATATCCTTCTTATTTTGAGGATTCCAGAATTTGACACAATACTCCAGGTAAGGTCTCACAAGAGAGGAATAGAGGTACAGAATACAGCACACATTGCTGGCTCATGTAAAGCTTCTCATCGACCAGCATCCCCAAGTCCTTCTCTGCAGGGCTGCTCTCAATCACATCAGCCCCCATTGTGTACTGAAAACAGGGATTGTCCCGACCTGGGTGCAAGACCTTACACTTGGCTTTGTTGAATCTCATGAGGTTCTCGTAGGCCCACTTCTCCAGCCTGTCCAGGTACATCTGCATGACATCTCATCCTTCTGGTGTGGCAACTATACCACTCAGCTTGGTGTCATCTGCAAACTTGCTGAGGTTGCACTCAATCTCACTGTCAATATCATTGATAAAGATATTGAACAGCAACAGTCCCAGTACGGACCCTTGACGGACACCACTTGTCACAGATCTCCATCTGAACTTTGAGCCATTGACGACTACTCTTTGAATACGACCATCCAACCAGTTTCATATCCATCTTATTGTCCACCCATTAAATCCATATCTCTCCAATTTAGAGAGAAGGATGTTGTGGGGGATCGTGCCAAAGCCTTTACATGAGTCTAAATAGATCATATCCGTCGGTTTATGCATGTACACTGCTGTGGTTACCCCATCACAGAAAGCCACTAAGCTGGTCATACAGGACTTGCCCCTGGCAAAGCCATGCTGGCTGCCATTAATCACCTCCCTTTCCTCCATGTGCTTTAGCGTTTCTTCTAGGAGGATCTGTTCCATGATCTTCCCAGGCACAGAGGTGAGACTGACAGGTTGGTAGTTCTCAGGGTCATCTTTTCTACCCTTTTTAAAAACATTACCCTTCTTCCAGTCACCAGAGACTTGTCCTGATTGCCATGACTTTTCAAATGTCATGGAGAGTGGCTTGGCAACCACATCTGCCAATTCCCTCAGGACTCTGGGATGCATCTCATCAGGTCCCATGGACTTATATATGTTCAGGTTCCTCTAGAACTTCCCTATGTAATGACTTTATCTGATGAGTCGTCTGCAGATAAGCATTAGTGTGTGGGGAATAAAGTTTCTTTCACAGTATAAAACTAACGTGAAGAAATTTTTTTAAGATTCTCTGCAATGTCCTTATGTTCCCTGAGCACTCTATTATGTATTATAATCTGGCTCTATAGACTCTCTGGGAGCTTTTTTTTTCACTTTTGTGTTTGAAGAAAACTTCAGTACTGCATTTTATCCTTTTTGATATCTGTTCTGCAAATTATTTGTAGACTTCATTATGGTTCCACATTTAATCTGCTATAATGTTTTTTTCTGTTTTCTTAAACTGAACATGCTATCTGCTTTATTTGAAGAGTCGCTTCTTTTTTCTCCTAAGAAATTACCATAAAAACACTTACAGCTTCAGAGCCATCAGAAAACTTTTACCATTGCAAAAGGGTTCTGTTTGTATTCTGAAGAAGGAAAACATACACATTTTAAAGTGGAATAAAAATGAAAATGCACTTAGCATAATCCATTTTCATTTGACAGGTTACCTTTATGTTCTGAAGAGGACTTCATTATTACCCTTCAAAAATTATAAAGATTTGATAATTAAGAAGACAGGTACCTTAGAACTTTGGGCAGACATCTACATCTGACATTTATGAACCTATATATATACTAGTTTACTACACTGTGATGGGAGTTGTTATTACTATCAAAGTAACAGACTTGGATGCTAACCTGAGAGGATAAATTTATTTAGGATATTAAAAAATTTAGTTTTCCACATTTTTATTAAACCAGAATGCAAAGAGACTAAATAAAAGCCTTTCCCTCTAACTGTCAGATGAAAGAGCTCAACATTTCTGGATTCAAGATTTTTCAAACTGGAACCTTATTGTTTTCTCTGTTAAATTGGAGGACTTTATTATTGTTATTAATGGTGGGGTTTTTTCTGATTTTCCATGACATATTGGAATGTCCTTAAGTAAATTGTCTTAATTGCAGCCACAGTGTAACTGTGGTAATTGCTGGACCTGTACACAGCGCAATGGGAAAATACACTGTAGGTACAAAATGAGACAAAGAAAAATAAACATTCTGAAACTGTACCATTGCTAATTCTCATGCTCATATTTTATTTTTTCTGTATTTATTTTTGTTGTGTAAACTCATTTAATCTAGTTTCACCTCAGCATAGTTAATTATCCGAAACTATATACCAAGTCATCATTTTTCTTTTAGAAAAGTGCATTACCAGGGCTGCATAACGTGCACAGTACATCTGTATTTCTGAGTAACAAGGTCTGTAACATTTTTCTGTAATCCATTACGAGTACATTGTAATACCACTTAATAACATAACACGTTTTAAGCGTCTTCCAGCTGGCATGGTCAACTACTGCTAACTCCCAAGTTTCCATGTAATATTAATATGATGATCGTTCTCTGTTGCAGAGATAACAGGAGTGCATAGCAGTGGAGCTAATCATTAGTCCAGTATCTGTGATGTTCTTATAAAGATTTGTCACAATGACATATATAAGGAAGGTCTGATTCTCATTTAAAATGACACCTCTCTCCTCTTCTAAAAGTTGAACCTTATTAAACACAAACCAGAGGATTCTGAGGAGTAATAGCTGAAAGCAAAATCAGGCCAATATGATGTAAGAATATGGGGAAAATATAATGTTTCCTTTTTTTTCTGGAAGTCATAGCAGTGATTTACGTGTGTACATGGGCATATATCTATTGTCTTTCTTCCCAGACAGTCATTACAAACTTGTGTCAAGTATAAGAAGACATTCATAAAATGAATAGATTAGAAGAACCTCTAAGTCAACTAGAAAGACAAGAGAATTTTTCGAACTGACATGTGTGTAAAGATTTGAAAGAAATATTAATGATGGATCATATGAAATCTCCAATGCCAGTATAACAAAGAAAATCAAGAATTTTATTAGTGGAAATATTAACATGTTCCTGTCCTGTCTTAAAAGATGAGTAGTTTAAAAGTATCTGAACTGTAAATATTTTGATAAAAATCAGTTTGTGCAGATTCGGTTTCTTATGAAAGTATAACATAAAAAAAAATACCGGGAAAAAATATTTCACTAAGTGTATTACATTTTTGATTAATGGAAACATCCTTGATATCATTACCATTTTCATTATAAAAGTTAGTATTTTTCTTTTATTATTATTTTTTTTTTCTGTAGCTCTAAATGGAGCATTCTGGATCAACAGAAAATACTATTTGACCATAAGATTGGCAAAAACTACACTTAGTCCTAAGGCACCTCTGCTAAAGATAACATGTTATTCCAGGGCTTCATATTTATTTTGAGAAAACAAAATTAAAATGACATTTATAAAACACAAACTCTCAAATAAGAAATCTGAGGTAATATTTCCGGTGGAAAATTTTCATGCAACATAAATTTATTTCTAAGGTCTTCCCAGTTCCAGCTACATAGATCTCTGTGTCTTTATTGATCAAACGAATTCTCTTTATAATTCAAGGAGATACATATTGTTCTCAAAACAAAGTTCTTCTAATCATTTTAGAGATATATGTTATGATGAGATGAATCGTGTTCTAGAAGTGCCCATTTTTATTATCAGAATAAAACCTCTAGCTGGCAAGCTCAGATGTAGATGTCTGCATCATAAAAATTTAAAGGTAGATGAGATAAATCCGACTGTATTTGACTTATCTTAGTGGAAAAGGATATGGATTGCTACATAATTCTTACTAAGCACCTCATGTGTTGTGGAAGGAAATTACATTAGAAAGTGAATTAGAAACAGTGGAGTTAAAGGTAACATTTTGCTGTTTATGATGACTGCAAATGTTACATCTATTTAATCTATTCTACAGAACCATTTTTCAAGGTAAGCAAGTGTTAAGATTCTGCCTCAGGAAACCTAAGGAGGAAGAGAAGTCCATTTATTCTTGCTCCATTTAATTAAAAGTGCCCTGAGCCTGTTCTTTGACAGAAGTCACATTGTGACTGGTACCAATGTAGCTAAACATGCCGACATACACAGCATCCATAGGTGCATCAAGACTGCAGTCTGATAAAGGTCCCTGGCTCATGCTAACTCCTGAGCAGTACCCAGGAATTGCACGGAAAATTGTTAGCAGGAATGGACAAAAATAAAGCAAAGGTCTGCTCTATAATTTGACTTAGACGAAGTCCCAGAGTAAAGGAAAATCTCCCAGCACTCTTTGTACTCTTAGGCACAGATATTACTTTAGATCCCATGAATGCCTCTAATCCACATTTATAAAACTGAAATAATGAATGTATCATACCTTTTTTGTGCTATAGCATCTGCTTGCTTGCATTTAGCTTATAAATATAGTGGGAAAAGAGAGCGCTTCAGGGGTAAGTCTTCTTCACTCACTTGCCACCACTTATAAGAAATAAGACCATATATTTTTATATTCACAATCCCAATCACTTCAGACTATAGCAAAGAATATACTTTTGGGGACAAGGAGACAGGACAGATTTTGGTTTGTCTCCTTCTGATAAGAGTTTCCAGTGACCACTGCATAAAAGTAGTGTGTCCTGTTTTCAGATGGTATGCAGTCAGTTTTCTTCTCAGTAATAAGTCCATTTTGGATGTAGTGTGAGAATATCTTGGTAACACGTATACACATATTATTTTAGTTACAACTAGGTAATGTTTTTTGCTTAGCAGAGATAGTGAATTGTCTTCCCAGGAACTGCTCTTTTCCTAGAATTTAGTGTGGGAAAAAGGTGAAAAAATACACTGATGTTTTTAATTTTTACTAGGAAATCAAGGACTGTTTTTCCAATTTCCCATGTTTACAAATAAGAAGGTGTATAAATCTGGGAGGGAGGAAGGGAGGCAGGATAGCAGACCCTAACTGTCCAAAAGATGTATTCCGTACTATCAACATCATGCTTTGTTTATGAGCCTGAAGTTTGCTAGGGACGGCCCCCTGCTCCCAGTGCTCCTGCTCTCGGTGTCCAGTTTCCAGTGTTATAAGTTTTGTTTCTGTGTTTAGCAATATCTTTTGCCACCAGTGACATCTGCTTCTGTGGAAATGTTGTGCTCACTGTGTTCATCATCTGGTGTTCACTGCTTGGAGCATACTTTCCACTATCATTGCTTTGGCTGGGTTGAGTATTTTTTTATAGTGTGTTTTGTTTTTTGTTTTTTGTTTTGTTTTTTTTTTAATCATCATAATTATAACTATGACTATTATTCTTCTTCACTTTTTTAATTCTATTAAAATTGTTTTTATCTCAACCCACATGCTTTCTTTTCCTTTTCTGATTCTCCTTCCTAGGTGGAAAGGGATGATAAAGTGGCTTCATACTGTTTAACTGCTGGCTAAGGGCTCAACTGAGACAAAGAGAAAAAGAATACAGGTGAAAAAGGAGGTTGAAATTAAAATAAATTAAATTAAAATTAAAATAAATTAAATTAAAATAAGTATTCGGGAAACATACACTATTCTGGTGAAGCGGCAGGGATATGGTTAGGTTCAGAATTTTTTTGCAGACACTTTTATAATACCAAACACTTGATATTTTTTGAAAGGAGAAGATTGTTGGCCAAAAAGAATAAGGAGGAGTTATTGTAGAATGTTAAAAAATATCAGATTTAATGTATGTTTACTTAATATGCTATATCAAATTAAAGTTGCTTAGGATAACCACTTATGCTTCCTAAAATATTATGTAATATTCAAGATTAATTTTTCTCTATTCGTAACTAAATTCTATAGAATATCCATTGGTAATTAATTTTGTATTCCAGGAATACAAAGTTTCTTACCACATTTTTGCATTTAGGAAGCTATGATTTTTTTTACTGGAGTAGTTTTTGGTGCATTTTCTTTCTCATTGTTCAATGTCAAAATTCAACAGACATACAGAAACATACAGAGAGTTTTAGATTAAGGAATACAGCTTAAGTTTTGTCAAACTAGATATAAATATGAAATGTTCAGTATTTTTTTAATCTACTTTAAATTAACTTTGATTAAACTGATGGTTGAACTTTTCTTTTTTAATATCTATTGCCTATTCTTCAGCTGTTATTAAAAATATTCTTTAAGATTTTATACTGGTATAATTTAGCTATACAGATTTATAGGAATATTTGAACTGCTCTCAGGTTTGTTAGGTTTTTCTTTCAAATAAAAGTGGCTTGTAGTAGTTACTGAATGTCAGGGGAATTTGAGCTGAGTTGCTTTTTACAACTTGGTTGTAGTATTTTCCAATAATTCCTTTTTAACAACATTTACTTATTTAGGGAAAGTTTTAATGAAAGTTATAGTTTGTATCACTTAAATAACTTCAAAATCTATTTTCTGAGTAGTATGCTGCAGCATATTTCTACCTGATTTACAGTCTTTCCATTATTTGATCATATTCTACATTTATTTTCTCAGCTACTTGTTTTTTGGTTTTTTTTTTTGTTTTTTATTTCTTTGTTTTGATTCTTTTTTCCAGGTACTATTTGCAGTACACATAAAAGTCCTTTATACAAATGAAATAAATGCCTGATATATATATCACCCCTGAAGAGCATCATTGATACTGAGTACCATAGGTTAAGCAAAATGAGTACAATTGTTAGTTTACTATTTGACACTTCTTAGTGCAAAATTTGTAAAGAAAAAGTGCATACTTAATTTGAATTGTAAGATATTTTCCTGATTTTATACAAATTACATGTGATTGCTAGCTAGGTTACCCACAAATGTTCTAGATCAAAACTTTCAGTGTCTTTGACTTGAAATGTGACATATATATATTTCCTTTTATTATTCCTTATTTTTGTATTTTTTAGAAACATATTTATCAGCTGATGCTGTAGGATCATGTTTCAACTAATTTCAAGGGGAATCTGAATTAACATTGTTACTAAACAGTTCTTTATGTAGTAGGTTTTTCTTTGCGTTTACAGACGTTTGGTGACACTATTGGGTGAGGGGGAACTAAATGTTAACAGTCATTTCTGATAAACATCTCTGAGAAGAGAGAGAATCTTGTACTGCTCGCTTGGTTACAGAAAAAAAATCATCCAAAATCTGAAGTGCTGATTTTTGACCACTTGAATAAATAAAATTGGTCAGTATTTTAGTAAGTAAATAAAAATAAATAGTGTTTTCCTTAGATTCTCCTCTGTTGTTCAGGAATAAAATTCCCTGTTTAGTGGAAAATAAAGTACAGTTCCTCAGATCAGTAGCATGTCATTTTTGGAATTATATGTAATGTCTGCAGTCTGACTCACATATACAGATCAGCAGAAAAAAAGATTATTATCTTTTTTTTTTTAATGAAGCAGAATTCCCAAGGTGATTTGTAGTTTACAATTTCCTATGTATTTTACTACGTGTTAATGATAAAATATGTGTTTGGGTAGAATAATAGATAAAAGTAGAACTGAATACAGTTTTGTTACAAAATTTACTTGCAATATCTTGCCCTATTAATGTCCTTAAAGTGCCCCAGCCTCCTTGTATAAGTTCATCTGACTTCTCTCAGCAATACAGTCCATATGTCTCTTAATATCAACAAATTAACAGGAAGGGTTATACCAAATAGTCTGGCAAACTATTCTCTATATTTGAGGGAACAATTTACCCCTATGAATTGCAGTAGAAGGCAATTTTGTCTGATTACACTGAGCGTATTGAAATGTTAACTTTTCCCTCCTGGGTAACAACACCAGATTTATAATTGTTGATAGTACAGAATTTAAAATGTCCCTTCATCTGGGAATTAGAAGACCCAAATTCTGTCTTAAATACATGACCCTTATTTGTTACAGTTGAAATATCCTTCCTATGTTCGTACAAATGTCTTTATGCTACCATGAAAGAAAAACTTCATTTATTTGAAAAGAGTTTCCAAGTTTCAGTTTTCATCTATTTCACTTCATAATCCACACGCTCTATTAATCTGGTATAGAAATAAAAATGTATCCATTTGCACCAACTTATTTTTTTGTCATTTTTTAAACTGATAATCCACTGAAGACACCATATATGAAGATACACAGTCCCTCCTAAGCATACATGTCTTCACCCACACAGTCCTGGATGACAAAGTATGAGGTACTAGTTTTAGGCTAATGAAGTAACCTCCCCTAAGAAAAAAAAAAACAACATGCAACTTACATTGGTTTTCTCCTAATAATATCTCAACTCTACTGTCTTCTTCACAAAAAGTCAATGAGAAAGAGAAAACAAAGTATGACAGCATGCAAGATATTTCCTGCTCCAGTACAGTACTTTGATTTATTGAGCAAATCAGCATTTTCTTTACATGGTGCTCACGATAAAACTGTTCATCGGTATGCTCTGAAGAGTGGGATTTCAGCTGACCAAATTTTAGTGAAATCATTATTCATCAAATAACTCTTTCTAATTTTACTGCATAAACTGATCCATTAAATTTATAGCAGTTGATATGTAACGGCAAAAAAATAACTAAAAACCCCGTAAGATTCACAAAGTTGATTTATCGTGCTCATCACTTCATGTAATAATGTGCTTATGTCATATAATAATGAAGCAAAAAGTACAGTGGCCCACTGAAAGTTAATGATCTCTTAGTAATTAACTCAGCCTCAAAGTTCATTTTATTAACTATTTTCAAGAATAAAAGAAACTGAACCTTTTAATATTTCTGATTATTTTCTCTCTATATAATTTCTAAATGTAGTTTAGCATATGATTCTTATTAAAATTAAATTGCTTATTTTTCTTCTAGCTTGCTATTTAAAGCAAAAAAACCCCTCAAAACCTCCTGTTAAGTGAAGAGATGCTTGGAACAACTTTAAGGTGTATCAACCTTATGAAACAATAGCATAATTTGAAGAATTTACAGAGACGACCATGCCCTCACTAATCCACCCTCTAATGATCTAGTAAGGCTAGATTTTGTTCTTCTTACTGCATTCAAAAATGTAGTCTTCGTCATTCCTCTACTGCATTCTCCTACTGATAAAATCTCTAGGAGTTAATACACTGCAGTATATCAGTTTTTATATATCTTTCAAACAAATCTATTGGTCTTCTCTTTATTGAAGGGAAACAGGAGGTAAAATCTTACCATGCCTCTAGCTTAATATGCAAAAATACCAAAAGAATATCTGGAACACTCATTTGATGTTTTGGGACCAGAAAAATAGTAGTTTAATGTTCAGAGAAGGCTGTTGCTCAAATTATGCTCCTATTTTAATGTATGTGGTATATTTTTTTATTTATCCATATACATAAAAGAAACATCACTCTATTCTTTGTTCCTTACACTGGAGACATTATGCTTTCAAATGTCAACAAGCGTAATCTTTGTGCAACCACACTTTCATGGGCTTCCATTTAGTAACACAAAGATTCGAAAGAAGATCAGTGAAACTATTGTAACTCATAGGATGAATGGAAGAGTTGCTGTCTGCACTCTAATTGGACCTTTCTTGGTGCTTAGGTAATTTTTCCGTGTGGCCTTTATTTTTTTTCTGCGTTATTATTACCAGTAATATTTTTAGTGATCTCACACTTATCTCTAACACAAGGATTGATGAGGATAACAAATGAAAGGATGTTATGATATCACTCTTAAATGCACATATGTACTATTTTTGGTTAAATTGCATATGTAAAATGGAAATATTTCTCTCTTAGTTATAAGTATCACAAGTTAAAAATTATCATAAAATTTCTTTAAAAAATAAAGAATAAGAACAAGAAAAACTCACAAACTGGAAAAATCTCTATGGCAGGCATATAACCTCACCCTTCCCAGACCTCCCTTTCCCACCCCCTCCACACACACACAAAACAAATTTGATTTCCCCCACCTCTGTTCACTTTTTATCTTCCTCAATGATGTTTTAGAAGACAATAGGGAAAATGTGCTAAGCCTTCCTTGAGGCCAGTAGATGATCAATGCATATAAAATCTACCCTTCTATTAATTGCTGCCTATGCTAATTCATCAGATAATTCAGGTACGGTTTTATATATAAGACTGAAAAGGCAAGAAGAGTTACAATACACAGTGTAAGCAGACAACTTTCAGCTGCCTCAAAGATGCTAAAGATGTGAAAAAGGAAGGGTGACTTCCTGGATGTTCTATGCTTCTTGTAGGAGTATGAATTAAAATGTCTGCCAATGCACTTTTATTTCACATTATTTATTGACTTAAATTCCCAGTGGCTTAAAATGGTATTGCACACACAGTCCGGTCCTCCCTGTATGTCAGGTTGAAATGAGAGCATAACCGGCAATTTCCTGTACTTATACCTCTCTATGCAATGGGGGAAGGTATTTTTGAAGAATGTGTTTATGTGCCTCTGTGTGGAAATGACAGGAATATTGATCAAAGGTTACTAAAGATTAAAAACAGTGACATGCCCAAGTGCTTAATTCCAAAGATGCTGGAAGAAGTCATAAAGATCCTTCAGCATGTCTTGGACTCTCTACTGATATTAATAATATGCGTGAAAGAGTGAGAGTTTGAGGTTTTGCCAGTTGGTACTACATAAAATTTTAAGGGAGAACTATTGTTAGAAAAGGAGATAAAGTTATAAGGGCATACACGGGAAATATCTGAGAATCTTGAAGACACTTTAGTTATTGATCTTTTCAAAGTAAACGGGTTTCTTGCAGTATTAGCATCCTAGTATTTCCTAAAGCAATTCATAATTTACATCATCGTATGTAACTGTCCACTGCAGTAGCGGTTGTTCAGGTATTTTACGGATGATAACTATGAAATAAGACATTAGCTCCCCCTTTTTTTTTTTTTTTTTTTTTCATATTTGACAGTATGAGCTACAGTATGTGCAGTACTTACCTTTTTATAGCACAAAAGATGTGGAGGGATGCTTGGTCTGGCCAAACTTTACAGAACTCCATCAAAGGTTTCCTGCCAATATCAATAGGTATTGCAGCAAAGCCTGTGTAAATGGCTCTGGCTGCTCTCCTGCTTTGCTCCACAAAGAAGGTCTGTTCAGGGAATCAGCTACAGTAAGCCAAATTTTGTACTTAAGTAGAAGATGGTACACCTCCTATAAGATGAGACGATAAGAAAGCTGTAGTGGTTTGAATAGAGACTGATCTTACCTAGTAATAGCAGGACAAAGAGCTAAAGAAATAGGATGACCACAAAGTGATCTTTCATCACTCACTTGCTGGCAATCATTGTTTTTGGTCTTTTTAACAATGAATTTAATCCCCTTTTCAACACATTTTCTTAGTATGGTATGCATAAAAAAGAACTTTTGTTTCCATATTCTACCTGCTAATTTTGTGATTCTGAGCAAACAAACAAAAAACCTAAAAAGATTTCTCAATTCACCTTCTCTAGTCATACACATTTATACAGTTCTTTGCCAAGCTGAGGAAACTGAAACTATTTATTCTCTTTCTGTGAAAACTGCTACATATCCCTGGTTTTCTCACATTTCTCTTTGTTCCTTCACTATAATAGTTCCTTATATTCCTTCCTAGACCTAGAAAAGGGGCAGCTGGAAATCTGCCTGCCTAGACTGGTCTGGAATAATAAAAATGTTCATTTCCATTTCTTTATTTACAATAACATCATCAGATCTAACATATTATTATTTTTTTTGAGATATGATGACTAATACCTCAGTCTGTTTTTAAAATATAGATGAAATATCAAATGACATAGATGAATATAGATGACTTATCAAATACTCTTGTAAATTTTCTCTTTAAAAAATACCTCCCTAAGATTTCCTACTGTACCACATGCCTTTTCATAAACGTGGAATGTTGAGCTGATTTTTCAGATAATTATCCATAATGAATTTAAGATCTGTTTCTTTCCTCGGTAATGGGAAATTTATATATTATGTTTTGGGTTGTTTTATTTTTCCTTTCAACAACTAACCTACATTTCTTTCGGTCAGTCGTGCCAAGTGTCTTACTACTAGAAGATTCTTGTGGATTTTTGCAAATTTTCATGCTTTGAAAAAACTTTCTTATCATCAGCAAACAGTCACTGCTTTGTCCACTGTTGTTTTCAAGTAATTTTTGGACATATTGAAGTATATTAGTCTGTATTCCAAAGAGTAAGCTAATCAGTTTGTTCTTACCTTTAGTTTGTCATCTTTTTACACTCACAAATCTAAAAGGAGATATTTCCTTTTATCTGACTTTCTTTAATTATATCTATATCTACACAAAAACTATGTAGTTCTCATTTTACTAGTAACTCTTGCCTTATCTTCATACAAATCTATACAAGTGAGGTTTCTGTATTTAAACAGAATAATGGATTTAATTACTAGCCACTTACTGTGTGAACTGAAAAATTTCCCACTAACAATTTATTGGGCAGTTATATTATTATTAACATTTTTTTCCACATAACTGTAGAATATCAGTGCATATGTATGGAAATTGACCTAGGCACACATGGATACATCCCTTTAACATTATAACTTGCTTTCTTGTACAAATAGAAGGTAATTCTGCAGATCTACTTTAAATCTGCAATCTTATATAAATAGAATATAATCAAGGCTGATGTACCCTTCTCATGTGTCTATGTGGCAGGGTGTGTGTGGGATTAGTGGTGAGTGTATATGTGTGTAAATAAAAACAGCCTGCGTTCTCAACTAGTGAAGGGAGAATTCATTAAAGAATTAGTATGACAAAAAGCAGATGTACACCAAGGCTGTCTTTATAACCTACAGGAATAAATTGACATGTCTAGGTGTCAAGAACTGTGTATCAAACCACAGATGAATTGTTCCTTTTTTTTTTTGCCTTAAACACTGTTTTCAGGTGATGTCTTGAGATTAAGTGGTTGAAACTAGTTCGGAAGAACCAAAACAAGGCTGCAGGTTTTCGCATCTGCTAAAACATTCTTCGCTCAAGTGTGTGAAAAGAGGTCAAACACCAATCACTGCAGTGTAGGAAAAGGGTTGGGGTGTTGGCACTCCTGAGACAACTGTGTATACCCCCCTGAAACAACGCAATACAGAGCTCTTCCTAAAGGAATGCACAGTGGGTATAAATGGGCGGGATCAGCCAGCATCAATTGCATAAAGGCGGAGATCTCTCTATTTTCAGTGGACAGTCTCATTTTTCTTGGGTATTTATAAATGTATACATCTTTGCCCTTGTCACAAATCAACAGTTATTTTAAACCAATAGACAACTGAATATTTGCAAACTGTCTTAGAATTAACAAATTAGTTGAAGTTATCCATATAGCTTTGTTATCACTAAAGTGATTCACTTCCTGGAAACTCATTTTAATGAACCACATCTCCCTTCCACTTGCAGGATGGGTGGGAACCAAGACATAACACTAGGATGTGATTCGTGTTATCACAGAGTCGGTATTTGTATTTAACCAAAATATCAGATCAACAAGATTTTGTTTCTCTCCATTGTCTAGAAGGTATAAAATGAAGATCCTATACTCAAACTCAGACGTGAAAGTTGATGTTTCTCATGTCCGAAATTGTATGTGGTAAATTCTACTTTGAGAAACTGTACTGAACTGAATGAATACTAATATGTTGTTGAGCATTTTAAATGTGATACATCAATTAGGCAATTAACTACAGATCTAACAAACAACATTCGAAAATGTTTGCCAGCATATTAATCTGATTATACTTTTTTTCCTAGAAAAGGTTTTTATATTAAAGATGTGCATATTTTTTAAAAAATTAATATCATTGTAACAAAGGCAGGTGAGATCTATTTTATTGCTTAAAAATAATTTTAAAAAGATGTAACAATGAATATTTAAAGGCATATTTCTCCTCTTGGATGACACTATGAATTATTCTGTTAGAAAATCTTTCCATGCAGTATGGAATGATTATACGCTTTTACTTTTTTGTTGCTTTATAAAAGACCAGAGATTGGAAAAAAAATAACTTTTTTAAAATTAGGTTAAATGTTAAATATGCTAAAAACATACCTATTCATCAATACTTCTGTCAAAGAACTGAAGTTAAATCTCTCTTCCTCACATATCAATATAGCCAGAGATCTGTATTTCATCCTGTTTATAGAAGATATACAACTGTGTAAGTGGAACTAAACCAAATATTTCTTGTGATAACATAAATGGAAAGAAGAAAAGCATTTCTAGAGGCATAAAACAATTCCTGAATGCTTTATAAGCATGTCGTTTTACTCTTTTCAGAAGCTCTTTCACTCCCTGTGACAATGTCATTGCAATTACACTGGTGCTAAGAAGGCAGAGTGGTGAGGGATGTAGTCTTTTTCCTCCAAAGCCACACACAGCGCATGATCTCAGGAAAAAGTGGCAGAACACTGCCTTGCTTGTAATGTAAATTAGACAGGTAAGGTCCAAAAAGCATGACATTCTCCACGAGAGAATTCCTTGAGTGTTCTGTACATGACATACTTGCACATTATTTTACATGCAGATGCAAACTATTTTCTAAAGAAAATGTAGATATAAATAAAAGGAAAATGTAATGAAACCGCTTTCAGTGAAGTTAATGATTAGATGAATCTAAGTGTAGAAAATGGTTGGGCTTAGGGGTGGGGCTTTTTTGAATTATTTTTTCAGTATTTGTTTTCTGTCATTTGTTTAGTTTTGTTAGAGACTGAAGCAATCCTATTTGCTTTCAGCAGTTGAGAATAAGAAAAAACCAAACATCTACAAGAGATCCTTAGACCTGAAATTACTGAGTTTGCTGGTATAGTTGAAATGGTATACTTAGAAGCTGATTCTTAGTATTTAAGTGAATAAATCAAAGACAACGTTCTTGTTGAGAACATTTTGTAAACTTCTGCAGGGTGAAGGTATCTTACTCTCCAATGTGTTATTCTCTGTTGAATTATTTGAGCAACTTTTCTGTCTTTGCTGATGAACGTATTGCCTATGACACACAAAAAAAAGCAGAAATTAGTATTGAAAAACTGCACAGATGGGGACTGCACAACACCACTGGGCAACCTACTCTGCTGCTTAATTATCCTCTGAGTGAAATTTTTATTTTTTTTTATCCAGCAAGCACCTTCTTGTTTCAATTTAGAACCCTGTTTCTTGTCCTCCTGCCATGTGTAGCAATAGAGACCCTGGATCTGTCTTCTCACTAAACTGCCAACAGGCTCTGAAAAGGGCTGCTTTTAGGTCTCCCACAGTTGGCTCTCCAGCAGGCTGAAAAAGATCCAGGCACTCAGCCTCTCTGCAAAGATCAAATGCTCCAACTATGAGCAACCTGTTGGACTTGGTCCTGTCTTTCCTTACTCGGGGGAGCCAGGACTGCATGCATTATTTGTGATCTAGTACAATGAGTGACAAAAATATCCATGTTCCTCAATCTCCTGGCTATACAGAATTGATTGGAATGAGCTGTGATGCTGAAAATATTTGAAAATTAAGACAACTATTCATGTCAACAAGTCAAGAAAATCTACTTAAAATGATTGTTCCTTGAGTTCTTAAAACAATGCAGATTATTTAACAATATTTTTTGCATTACATTAATAGAGCATGAGGTTTCACTCCTGTTTTTAGTTTATTTCCTTATGACAGCTTTGTTATTGAGCAAGCTTCTAGTTCAATATCTAGTTTCAACAATAATATAAACTCTGTGAGAATAAATGTGTCCAAGTACTCTCCTAATTGCCAGCCTCTGTTGCCAGTAAAATCACTTAATGTCCTTAAATTTTTTGCAGCTACAGCAATGCTACACCAGCAAGCTATCTTTATTTTTTAAAGTATTTTTAGACAGAATTATATGCACATGTGCATGTATGGACATTTGTGGGTACCGGTGCATGTACCTGTACAAGCATCGTCTAATATTTGCAGTGCTTTTGACAGAAGCACAAACTAAGCCTTAAATGTCATTAGTAATCAATTAGTACACATAACTGATAACATTCTTCAAAAGTTTAATGGCAGTGAAATTTCATAATAGAAATAACAATTTGATAACTGTACTTAAGATGCATTGTGACCTCCTACAGGCACGGACCATTGAGCCTGCCTGGAAAAGCCATCATAAGTAAATTGCAATTAGTATAATAATTACAGCATATTGGCATTAATAAGAACTTTAATTCAAGATAAAATGTAGTCAGTACTGAAAAGGAATACTACAAGGATAGAAAAATAATGATAGAATTACATATAAAATTAACTATTGAATTTCTGTTCACAAAATATATGTGTAGGTGAATATATGTTTTATATAGATTCTTGTCATTCGCAAAGTCTGCGTTGTACTCTTTTCCATTCAGTGAACTCCAAGATGCTGCTGTACCTGTGGTGGGTAGTTGGCATTTGGCATTTTTGATATCAGACTAATGGCCAATTTCTCACCAAGCTTCTCACTCACAGAGTTTAATAGAGGTTTACAGCGTATAAAAGTTATTATCTGCTGCTCCTTCCTCCTCACATATTTTTCACCCTGATCCAGTACAGACTTTTTGCAGACACAGCTTTCTTCAGAAAACATATACCTTCTCCAGTGTGGGGTCATCCATGGTCTGCAGTGTGAGTATCCACTCTGGTACCATGGAATACTTCTTTTTCCTCCTTCTCCGACTTTGACATTCCCTTTACTTTTTCTCTGTTATTTACCTCCTCCTCTGCTTGTCCTGTGTTATCTTTTGCCTTTTTTAAACATGCTTTCTCATTGACACAAGGCTGCCAGTCTCTGCTGCATCCTGTGGTGGATCTGTTGAAGCCAGCTGGAAGTAGCAACATCCAGCATGGAACACCACCTGACCTATTCTCACAGCAGGTACTCCTGCACCCTCTTATTCCCACTACCAAAAACATCCTACCTATATCCCGTACAGTACTACTGTTCAAACATAATATTTTAATGGAAAAAAAAAAATCTGATAATTTGGGTGATGCTTCTTATTTCATTCACTGATGTCTTGAAAAGTATGGTTAAGCATTCTTTCATGTTCTGCTTTCTCCCTTGTACTCCTTTTACTGTATTTTTCACATAGACTAACAAAGTATTAAAGACAGAATTCTAAAAATGGTATTGTAGCAGATGCCTCCAAATAAGTGAAGAAATGTTGGAACAAAAATGCTTGTTTAATTCAGAAAGAAAGCCTATAGCAGACAGCAGGTTCTCATTCTGTACTGCTAAGTGTGTACTTATGCAAAGATATTGGTTAGGATGGTCTTGTGACTATCTTAAGTGGTCACCAGAACTAATTATAGTTGAAAATAAGATCAGCCCTACGATTTTTTGCTACGTAGCTTCCTTGATACCTGCCAGAGCAGTCTCATTGCTGTGACATAGAAAATGTGTCAAGTAGACATGAAGGAAAACTTCATCCTTTCCCTTAATTTTTGATGGTTTCTATGCAAAATCTCTGACCCTTGAGTGTTTGACTTACAGAGTTTCCTGTGTCAGTCTTAAAAGAACAGATACCTTTTTTAGCAGGCAGGTCTGAAGTAACCGTTACATTCTACAATGGGATTTTTTTAAGCACACCCCTTTTCCCCTGAATATTTTTAGCTATTAAGATTTTTGACTTCAGAAAATCATTATTGATTTCCATACTTTGCTTTGACTTAAGTTGGACTGCTCTTGTATTTCAATTCTCAACTTATATTAAAGTACACTGCTTTCCATTTTACTCTTATAAGCTGTATGACAGAAATCACTCAGTCCAAATGCTTTAAGCCAAAATCCTGATTAAAGTGATTTACGATTTATTAATGACAGGTTACTAACTGACAGTAGGTGAACTGTAAATTCAGGATCAATATCAGTAATAAAACATACAAAGCGTGATAGTAGTTCTTCATAATGTTACTAAACACTTGGGTACTGTGCAGGCTGCTCTCAGTGATCCATGGGGAGGCTGTGCTTCCAAGACTGGCAAGTGTTTGTGTGCCCTGGGGTCATTGCCAGCAGGGTCAGACCTCTATGATGATTCCTCTTCAGGTTCTCTGTTGCCCATACTAAAAAAGTTCATGTTTCTCTGAATGTTTCTTATCAGGCTGATTCCTCCTTTGCTTCAAAAGTTCTTTTGTTATTCCCCAGTTATTGTTGAATACAGCTGACGATCATCATTAGTTTATGTGTGATGCTTGTCTTCCTCATTAACAAGATGAGTTTTGGATAAATAATGTAGCAACAGTTTTGTTTATTCAGTAGAGACACACAAACACACCATACAGACATACAGACATCAAAACATATTTTTTTCCAGATGGATAGATAAACCTCCTTCC
Organism: Cuculus canorus; assembly: GCF_017976375.1. NCBI lineage: Eukaryota > Metazoa > Chordata > Aves > Cuculiformes > Cuculidae > Cuculus > Cuculus canorus. The sequence goes on from NC_071401.1 coordinate 55,474,983, forward strand.
AGGGAGGTTATTCTCCCTCTGTACTCGGCACTGGTGAGACCGCACCTTGAATACTGTGTTCAGTTCTGGGCCCCTCACCACAAGAAGGATGTTGAGGCTCTGGAGTGTGTCCAGAGAAGAGCAACAAAGCTGGTGACGGGGCTGGAGAACAAGTCTTATGAGGAGCAGCTGAGAGAGCTGGGGTTGTTTAGCCTGGAGAAGAGGAGGCTGAGGGGGGATCTTATTGCTCTCTACAACTCCCTGAAAGGAGGTCGTGGAGAGGAGTGAGCTGGCCTCTTCTCCCACGTGACTGAGAACAGGACAAGGGGGAGTGGCCTCAAGCTCTGCCAGGGGAGGTTCAGGTTGGATATCAGAAAAAAATTCTTCACAGTAAGAGTCATCGGGCACTGGAACAGGCTGCCCAGGGAGGTGGTTGAGTCACCTTCTCTGGAGGTGTTTAAGGAACAGGTTGATGAAGTGCTTAGGGTCATGGTTTAAGGGAGTGTTAGGAATGGTTGGACTCGATGATCCAGTGGGTCCTTTCCAACCTTGTGATTCTATGTGTTTATGATCATGTATTTAGAAAGTATCCAATGAATACACAGATTTAGAGCCGTGACAGTCAAAACAAGTTACAAAAGATTTTTTTTTTTTGCTTAGATTTTTCTTGTAACTGTAAACTGTAGGTAAGAGTGACTGATATTTTGAAATCCTATCAAATAATACTGAACTTTTTAGAATAAAAGCCCAGAAAATTCACATTTCAATTTTGGAATATTCATACACAAACACACACACACACACACAGACGTGCAATTTTGATAGTTCTTGAAAGGAATGTGCACTGATTCAAGATTATATTAGTGTAGCAACAAGATGCATTAATTGCTCTTTAATCAAAGTTTTTTTTCTATTGGACAGTCTTCTGAAGTAAAATCTGGGTATTCATTTTAAGTGCTGGAACGTATAAACTTCTAAAAAAGGATTTCTTCTCTGAAGAAAAAATTCCAGGCAGAGACTTACAGAAAGAAGTATAGCAACTAACTGAAGTGCTCAACACATATTTTCAGAAAATTGCCAAAGGCAAGGTTTAAATGAACAGCAGATTGGTGTTGTTTAAGTTCAATGGACACAGCATGTCACTTTGAGACACTCTCTTATCCTGTTAGTGGATTGATCAGAAGAGAGCTCTGTTCCTGGTTCTGCCGTACAGGATAAATGACCTTCTCTGCCTTGTCAACCTGTCAACATGGCTTGACCTCTAATATAGAACTAACTTTTGCTCTGAGTAACTTTGAAGATATTGATTCCCCAAAGGAGATTTAGATGTTACACGGTTGCTGGGAATGATTCTGAAAAAACACTGTCACATTGTTGAGACTCAGAAGTATTTTCTGACCCCTTAACGGGCAAATAAAAGGTGTGAAAAACATAAAAGCTTTTCTTCCAGTCTATTCAGTGGGCTGACGTTCCAGATATTAGATGATAAAAAAAGCATCCTTAAATTTTGATCGCTGACTCAACACCTCCTACCCAGGAAAAACAATGCACCACTGAAATATGGATGTCAGAGGACTTAGAAAAACCTGATACAGAACAAGGTAGCCTGAACTTAACTACTAAATAGAGTTCCTATTCCTTTTAAATTTTCCCATGTCTATGGGCTCTCTTTTATAGCTTCAGATACATCCTTTCAAACTTACACAACACCTAATTAGGCTTTTTTTTTTCTTAAGCACTAATTCTACACTACTGCTGATTTTACCTGTGCAACAGCATGAGCAAACATACTGTTACAATAAATATTTTAAAATATCTATTAAAATTTGACTTTTTTTAAGGAATTAAACTTTGTAGAGAAAAAAACTTAGCTTTCCCAAATTTTTCTCACTTAATATTGTTGGAGAAAATCAACAAAATGAAAAAATTCTGTATGTTTTCACACTTTTAAGATTAAAATTCGCAGCTATGAATGATAATTTAAATTTTAAATGATAACAGAAAATGAATGATGTGGATATGATGCTTAATTCTGACATTAAAATATTTTTAAGATGTGAATTCCAACACTGAAAAAATACCTCAATATGAAGGACAACAATAAATTTCAAAATTCATAAAATGGCAAAGGGTCTGAGACATTTTAAACAGAAAAGAGAGTCAGGAATAATCCCTAGTACTCATTCCTACTTAGTAATAATTCTTGGGATGCACTCCTACTTACATTGGAGTCTACTATAGTTTTAGATATTGGTAAAAGAAAAAAGATTTTGTTCCTACCACAAGAACTTGGTTACTAATTTTCATCTACATCACTTTTCCTATTTTGAGAAATGTAGTCAGATAGGAAATGGCCTGGAGGAGTCTGAAGCTTGCATAAGAATGAGTTCTGAGGCTGTCAAGAAGAGGTGGAATATTGCTCACCCACCAGGGTGAATGGCACACAGCAGTGGTCAGTGGAGTAAACATGCATTAACAGATCAGCTTCCTGAAGGAAAAGGAACATCTTCATCATTTCTTTTTATTTTTTTTTTTATTTTTTTTTAGGCTGGAGAAGCTACGAAGCCAGAAGACAGCATGGAGAATGTTATATCCTTCGCCGTTCTTATTTCAAATTAACTTCTGTAACAATGATATCCATGATGGAACAAACTAAACGATCAACTCAATTATTTCCAAAAATAGTATATCCCTTTTCACCTAAAATGAGGTTGGGAATCATTAGAAAGTACTATACATAAAGATAAGTCTTTATGGATATAAAGACAGAACTCTGTCAAAGACAGAAGAAACTGAACTTAAATTGCATTTACCACACTCTCTGCATCTTTTCTCCACACAGAGTTATCTTCATTTCCTTGTGGAGTTATCCTTGCCCTGCACTATTGGTAACTGAGTGTTTCACAGTATTCATGTATTTATATTAACAGCAGACATATAAGAGAAGGTGTAGATATTCGCCTATTAAAACCAGGAACTCTTTGCTTTATATAACTTTAAGGTCTGTCTGTATTACCGTAGTGTAATTCAAGTGTTCGAAATGCTACACTCTTGAAATTCATTACACCTGGTGGTATTTAATATTTTTTTAAATAAAATTTGTGGGCATCAAGTTCAACTCCTAAAAAGTAACAAGGGCTTAGCAGCTACTCTAGAAACAGTTTTTAGCAGGCAGTTTTTAATTTAATGTCATTGTACAACAAAACCACTCAGATTTCCGGAAAATAACACAATTACTTTTTCTTTTTCTTTTTCTTTTTCCTTTTTCTTTTTCTTTTTCTTTTTCTTTTTCTTTTTCTTTTTCTTTTTCTTTTTCTTTTTCTTTTCCTTTTCCTTTTCCTTTTCCTTTTCCTTTTTCTTTTTCTTTTCCTTTTCCTTTTCCTTTTTCTTTTTCTTTTTCTTTTTCTCTTTTTCTTCTACTTCTACTTTTAATTTTAAGACAGGTTATGCAGTGCACAAGCTACAGTCCAGTTCTGCATCGCTGGGGCAAGGGATGTAAGACATGGACATAGTGAAGACAGTCTAGTGAAAGGCTACTAAGACGATGATGGGGATGGAGTGTATCTCCTGTGAGGAAAGGCCAAGGGAGCTGAAACTGTTCAGCCAGGAGATGAGAAAGCTTCAAGGGGATCTTTTTGCTGTATACAAGTACCTGAAGTGAGGGCACAAAGAACAGGGTTTTTTTCAGTGGTGCCCAGAAGCAGGATAAGAAGCAATAGGCACAAACTGAAGCACAGGAGGTGCTATCTAAACGTTAGGAAGTATTTTTTCATTGTAAGGGGGTGACTGAATACTGTCATGGGTTGTAGACTGTCCCTCCTTGAAGCTGTCTGGGCATAGTGCTGAGCAACTGGTTCTAGGCAGCCTTGCTTAAGCAGGGGGCTTGCACACAGCAACCTTGAGGTCCCCTGCAATATCAACCATTCTGTGAATTACCCATTTTTTTAAAGTTTCTTAACTTCCAGATTTTCTATAAAGCACTGCAAAAAAAAGAAAAAATTGGGCAAATGTTTTTACACTCAAAAAACTGAAAAGCATTGTGTTATTTCAAACAAAATTCTACTACTAATAAAAATAATTATAAACCTTGAGTTAGCTTTACTTTGTCTTTTTTTTAACATTTTCATTTTAAAACAAGATGGTGTAAAATTAACAGAAATGAAAGCTTCACTGTTGTAAACTGAAAAATTATACAATTATTTACCCACTTCTGTCTCTCAGCATCTTAGAGATGGAGATTCACAGTAAGGATTTTGTAGAATTACACAATTTACATGAGTTTATGGAATCTTAACATCATATGGAATTGGCTATTTTAAGAAATCGAATCACCATTTTGCCATTTAATTATGCTTCTCATTCTCCTTTAGAAATATTAAAAGTTGTAGTTAATACCAAATGTCTATGACATTTGACAAAAAATATTTAATATTTACTGTGTAAGACCATGACAAATATCCTAATGCAAAAAAAAAATCCATAAAATGTATAGATAATGAAGAAATTTTAAAATGTGTTCTCTAGTTATTAGCATTTGATGACATTCCAGTAGTAATTATATTATAAAACAGTGAGGAACTTAGAAGAAAGATTTGAATGACTGACAGCCAATGAAGATGATATGACATTTTAGTGAAGTGTCATTAAATGCCAGACATAAGTTTGTGATAAAACATACCTTTTGCCTTTTAAATAAAAAAGGAGCTGAAGATTTTCCCGTCGTTGTATTTGGGCAACTGAAAACAAATGGAAGAGTCATCACTAAATAATGCTTGCTGCCCTGGAATGGATAAACCAAATATTACCTGAAATAGTCATTAACCACTGAGTTCACCATCAATCAGTGATAACTGCACACTGAGTGTAAGGAAATAAGTGGCACATAATTAGCTTTTTCAAGTAAAACTAATTAGAAGAAGAATAACCACTAAGTAATACATATGAGAGTGTGGTGAATAAAAAAAGGAGGCCAGATAATTGTACAATGGTAATTAAATGAAGTGGTAAATGATAGATACTGCATGTTAACATTTTGTACTTCCTTGCTTAATTTTGGTTTCATTTGTTTATAAAATTCACTTTTCATATATTGGCTCCGAATTAACCCCTTGGCAAAAAAGTAATTTCCTACTGAATGCACATGCAAATTTTTTGTAATTTTTTATTTTAAGACCTTGGGGTCTTTTATGTGCATCTTGATTCTGGCATTTTTAGACTTCTAAGAAGAGAGGGAAATAATAATATCTAGAAAATATGGATCAATTCCTTAAAGATAACCATCCAATAGTCTTCACTGGGGCTTCTGAGGTGCATAAATGCTTGAAAATAATGGGGTAATTACTGCTTATCTTTATCACACAGTTTGTACAAGTGCATATCTCACACACAGAGAATAAAGGACAATTTTGTAGTTATTCTGAAAAATATTGTCAAGCTCTTCTTATTAATTGAAATTGTATGCTTTTGAAAATATATATTTTGCATTGTATATACTATAGAGGTAGTGAGGATGGGTTTTATTCCTGTTCCTTTTTAAGGCACCTGCAATATCAACTTTGTACACTTGCATCTAGGGTAGTCATTCAGAAAGTCCCTGGAAGCCCAGGTTCTCAGACACTCAGCAGGCAGAGGTGTTTTTTCCCTCCTGATAATAGATGGACTACTGTGCAGTAAAATGAAGAACTGAGAGTTATGATGGGGATAAGGGAGAGTAATAAAGAAGGAACCTACTGAAAAATAGGGTGCTCTGTGAGGGGAGATTTGTGGGTAAATGAGATCCTGAGGACTTGCTTTCATTTGAACTGCAGATCAAGCTCCATCTCCTTTTATTTCTTCCCAGCAACCCCTGCATTTGCCCTCTTTGCTTCAGTGAATTCTAATTTTACAAGAAATAGCTTTTTCCCTTGGCTACGCTGCAGAACATAGTTACCTCTTTTGAAAGATTCTAGTTGATGCAACTCTCCAAAACATGAAACTATATGTAAAAAATACAGTCTGAGGAGTGTCAAGATCAGTCTTTTTTCATTCATTCATTTTACTGCCCAAGTTCATTCTTTGAAAATAAAGATATCAAAGTAGAGGCTGCAAACTGATACCATTTTTTAGTTTACCTCATACAACTCGGTATTTTAAAGATGAAGAAAGTTTTACTTGTACAAACCTAGGAAATTAATTCTTCAAAAGGTGTAACAGATTTGTGTTGCCTCTTTACATCTGAGTAGAGTCAATCTTACATGATGTTTTGGACATTGCTTAGCATTTACATAACATCTTACTTAGGCAGCATCAGAGCACTTAAGTACACTAAAGTGAAGTTATGCCAGTTGGCCTAAAGGGTCTCAAAAAAATCTAGTTGATACGAAGATGATGAAAATTGTTATTTCAGATTCAGGTATTAAGAGGCTTAATATTTTAGCAGATCATTCATAGCACACTGGGATTTTTTAAAAAATACTTTTCTCTACAAATGTGTTCCGAAAACAGAAAGTATTTTCTCTAAAAGTATTTGTATATGTACATGTATATGAACATGTACATGTATATATTATAGACATGTATATGTATATATGGATACAAAGACATATTAATATATATATGGAATGCTTCTAAAAACTTCTTGTCAGTCAACTATTAATAAGAAGTTATATTCCTCTGAAAAAACCTTTTCTGTGTTTATTTAAATTTTAAGTGCAATAATTAATGGAAACTTCTCTTCCTAAGATTTGTTTTGCTACATGAGGATGTTTATTCCTTTCCTTTCCTTTCCTTTCCTTTCCTTTCCTTTCCTTTCCTTTCCTTTCCTTTCCTTTCCTTTCCTTTCCTTTCCTTTCCTTTCCTTTCCTTTCCTTTCCTTTCCTTTCCTTTCCTTTCCTTTCCTTTCCTTTTCCCTTTCCTTTCCTTTTCCCTTCCCTTCCCTTCCCTTCCCTTCCCTTCCCTTCCCTTCCCTTCCCTTCCCTTCCCTTCCCTTCCCTTCCCTTCCCTTCCCTTCCCTTCCCTTCCCTTCCCTTCCCTTCCCTTCCCTTCCCTTCCCTTCCCTTCCCTTCCCTTCCCTTCCCTTCCCTTCCCTTCCCTTCCCTTCCCTTCCCTTCCCTTCCCTTCCCGTCCCTTCCCTTCCCTTCCCTTCCCTTCCCTTCCCTTCCCTTCCCTTCCCTTCCCTTCCCTTCCCTTCCCTTCCCTTCCCTTTCCCCTTCCCTTCCCCTTCCCCTTTCCCTTCCCCTTGCTCTTCCCCATTTTCCTTCCCCTTCCCCTTCCCCTTCCCCTTCCCCTTCCCCATTTTCCTTCCCCTTCCCCTTCCCCATTTTCCTTCCCCTTTTACATATATATTAACAAAATCCTTCCAAGCTCTGCAAATATGAGGGTTTATTACTGTTAAGGAAGTGCCCATAGAAATAGTCAACGTACTCTCACTGTGTGTGAGTTCACAGAATCACAGAATGGTTGAGATTAGAAGGGAACTGTGGAGAACATCCAGTTTGACCCTTTTGCTCAAGCAGGGCCACCTCAGGCCACTTGTGCTGCACTGTATCCCAAGTATGGAGATTACATATCATATCTGGGCAACCTGTCCCATGCTCAGTCACCCCCACAGTAAGAAAAGTATTTCTTAATGTTGAGATTGCACCTCCTTTTTTCCCTCTTTGGCTCATTGTCTCAGGATTTTTTTCCCTCTGGCCAACACTGGAAAGAAACGGGCTGCATCTTTTTTGCAGAACTTCTTCAAGCTCAGTGTATTCAAAGTTTTTTTCAATAAAAGAAGGTTAGACAGAGACAGCAGAGAATATAATTTCATGTGCATTCTGACACTCATAATTCAACTAAAATGAGAAAAAAGTAATAACACAAGTTTGCTATTTCTAAAAAAAATTCTTTAATTGCTTCAATAAAGGTGGGAGCTTTTGACTTTTATAATTTTGATTAAAGAAGCAGAAAGCATACAGATTGATAATACTAGGGGGTGGAGAGGAAATTGTACTAACCTTTTCCATGAATATATCATTAAAATTTTGCCATGGCAAAATAGTACTTTCAGATGATCAGATAATAATCGAAATTTCCCTTTAGCAGATCTGTTAAAATAACCTTAGCATTTTTTAGTGAAATGAAATCTTATAAAAAGAACAGTTAGTAATAGAATTGTTGAATCTTTTATTTCAATGCCTCAGTTCGATATTTCTTAGCAGATATCACTGATGCCATAAAGATTTTTTATTTATCCAAAATTTCAATAGACGTAGGCAGTGTAAGAGTGACTTTCACATAGATATTTGCACGTCACACATATTTCCTCAAATCAAAACCAGGTACAAGATAAATGCATACTAAACAAGAATTTCAAATAGAAATTTTCTTTTAAATAAAATGTATATCCAATAAATATTCAGTCCTTCTTTTTATGAGTCATTATACCATATTTCTGAGATTTGTCCTTAGCAATTCACAATTCCTAGTTTATACATACAAAATACACATATTTACGTGTTTAGATTTCAGAGAGATAGAGAATTGAGAATGTTAATATTCTTAGGCACCCTCAAGTAATAGAATCTGTTTCTGGCAGATTATTGAGTTTGTTAACTACCTGAAAAAAATCCTTTGAAAGCGTTTATTGCCTATGAAAATCTGATAATTTTAGAGCAAGCAGTAAGGTTATTATTTTTTCTATAGACGTACTTTGCAAAGAAAAAAAGTTATACCGATGTTTTGAAAAAAACACCAAAATTATAGAAACTCAAGTTACAGTTCACCATGTGATCCAAGAGATGGCAGTGAAATGGTCACTAAAGGCTGCAATATTCTGTATTAATCCACAGAAAAGGAGTTTGGTGCCAGATTAGGTATGATTAAAAAACATACAGGTTATGAAATAAACCGTACTGTTCATATCCTGACATATACTACATAAAGTTAAACTGGTCACTCCCACCCTCTCCGAAAAAACAGAATTTGCAATTGTTACAATTGCATACAATGGCATAACTTTGATATGATCTGCCTAAACTTATGTTTATCTCTGAAATAAGATGTTGATTTAAGTTTCAAAGATTTAAAATGTATATATCTTAAGACCTAAATCACTGTCAATAGTACATTTTTATATGGCAAATATGTAAATGCATGAATACATATGGCATTCTGGTATTTCAGTAACTGAGAAGAAGAACTAATACTTTCATAGTGCCTGAATACTTCCATTGGACTCCTTTTGTCAGGTGGTTGTGAAATAAGAAAGACAAATTTTTTGCTCTCTTCATTGTTCATCACATAATGACAACAGTTACACAGAATCAAATGCTATTTACATGATTATTCATCTAGTATTTTAGATTAAATCAACAAAAAATCAGTTTCTCTTTTTGAATTGTTAAAGAAGGATATAGGCTATATGTGTTCTGCTCACATATAGGAAGGGAAGGGAAGGGAAGGGAAGGGAAGGGAAGGGAAGGGAAGGGAAGGGAAGGGAAGGGAAGGGAAGGGAAGGGAAGGGAAGGGAAGGGAAGGGAAGGGAAGGGAAGGGAAGGGAAGGGAAGGGAAGGGAAGGGAAGGGAAGGGAAGGGAAGGGAAGGGAAGGGAAGGGAAGGGAAGGGAAGGGAAGGGAAGGGAAGGGAAGGGAAGGGAAGGGAAGGGAAGGGAAGGGAAGGGAAGGGAAGGGAAGGGAAGAAGACTCTGAGGTTACCTTATTGTAGCCTTTCAATACATTTTTATAAGTAACTCTGATTTACCTTAAGACAGACTTTGATTTGATTATGAAAGGCTGGTGTAGCTATGACACATTTTCATGTTAACACTTTATGGATTTAACAAGTTAGATGGCTTTTCCCACATATCTTTTCCGTGTTAGCACAACAGACCTGTAGATGACCCATTTTTTCCCCCTTCTCACACGCAGCTTATATGCAAGCATCTCATTAAGGCTGCTCTAAACTGTCCTATTTTCTTCTTAGCATTTATTCTCTTGTAGTAGTCGATATTGTTCTCAAATACGTCATCCTGCCTACTTAATTGCTTCAGACAGTCTCTCCTCATTATCTTCTCAGCCTTAAAATCCAAGAGCAGTGACTGTTAAGTGTTCAAAAAACTGTTCTTTCCATTTACCCTACAAAGATAGTGCAACCATAAATTATAGCTGAAAGGCAAAGTCTTGCTCAGGAAAGAGACAAATTAGGGTGAAAACAAGTATCAACAGTGAAGTAAATGCCAGTTAAACTTATAAAAGTTTATATAAATCCCTGAGAATGTTTTAGTTCCAAATGAAACATAAGAATCTTGTGTTCACCATTTTGCTTTTTCTTATCTTTTTGTATCTCTCCAGACCAGTGGTTATTTTACTCCTGAAATCACTTAAAAAACGTTTGCTTTTTTAATTGCAACTCATGTTCTTTGCCAAGTTTACATATCTCACTTCTTTTTTTTTTTTTAATTTACAGGAAAATTGCCTTCTGTTTGGACTCAGGCCTTGATCAGATGAATATGATAAGCACTCAAAAGGGAAGAAAATATGTTGATTTTGTGTTTTGAATTGTGTGTGGGTTTTTTAATCTTTTTTATCTTTAGTTGCAAGTTGCATAAATTAGAATACACAGGAGTTAGAAATGAACATTTTTTCATTTTTTTTTAATATTCTAAATTATGCTGTTTAATATCAATGTATTTACTGAGTATTTCATTTTAACAGGTCACTTAACTTTAACAGTTACAACACACTTTTTTCTTAGAGGTTTCTTGGTTATAGGAGGTGTCTTTCATGATCTTCGTAAGCATTCACTCCATGGTGTCTCAGCTACAAGAGACTTGATGGGGAACATCTGTGCATTTAAGTGCTCCCTCAAACAGTGCATTTTATTCTTCAGGCTCTCTCTCCCACACCTCCTCCTTTTCTCCCTGTGGATGTCCTAGCGTACTATGAAAAACTAGGTTCCTTTAACTGTTTGAATGGAAGTAGCTATTGACATCTATACTTATTTGAACTCAATTCCATTGGACAGTGATATCTGTCTTAAATCCATCAGACTGTATTCCTTACAGAAATTAAATCCGGAGGTGTGAAGTTAATGACTAAAAAATCCTACAAATTTAAATCACTCCTAATATATTCAACTCAAAATGCTGATGAATAATTAATTCTCTCCAAAATAAAGCCTCGCCCACTCGCAATAGCATTTCTTTGTAGTAAGACAAGTTTAGATAAATCTACACTTGTTTTGGCTGGCCAGAACCAGTTTAGAATTCTTTATGCTTCTGAACATCCTTAGATACTTTTATGTCATACTCATGTTATGCAACACATATTCATGGCTTCATCCTATAACATATCATGGTGGTATACTACGAAATACCTGTAGTTCTATTCCAGAGAGTCAGCCATCAGGTTTTGAACAGTTTAGCTTTGAGCAATGGGGATGTGAGACATACATACATCTTTGCCTGTGAACTAGCAAGTAACATTGGAGATTCATCCAAGATAACTAAATTCTATTTGTTTTTTTTTGTTTGTGGTTTTTTTTTTTTTTTTTTTGTATATAGTTCTATTTCTGCACCAGATAACCTCACAGAGTGATTTACATCATCTCCGAGCCTTTGCAAAGGCCATATGTCTTCTGAATCTAAATGTCTCCTAAGGCTTCTGGACTGATCTTTCTGTCTCATGTATATGCAAAACTGTCCAGGGGAGATATCAACACGGTAGCTTCAACATCACAAACCAGGGTACATCCTGTATATTATACCATAAAAAAGGAAGAGGTTGGTGGGAATGTGTCGTGGTTTAACTGTAGCCAGCAACTAAGCACCACACAGCTGCTCACTCACTACTCTCCCCCACCCCAATGAGTTTGGGAAGAGAATCAGAAAAATAAAAATGAAACAACTGGTGGGTTCAGATAAAAGCAATGTAATAAATGAATTAAAGGAAATTATTATTATTATTATTAATAATATTATTGGAATGAAAAAGAAAAAAAAAACACAAAAAAACCAAACAAGAGAGAAGTAAACCCCAAAGAAGACAAATGAGACAATTTTTCACCATCAACCAACTGTTGTCTGGCCTACCCCAGAGCAGCAGAAAAAGCTCGGCCAACTCCCACAGTTTGTTTGCTGAGCACCACATCGTGTGGTGTGGAACATTCCTTTGGAAAGTTTGGGTCAGCTGTCTTTGCTGTGCTGCCTCTCAGCTTTCTGTGCATTTCCAGCCTCTTCATCGAGAGGGCATAACAAGCTGAAAAGTCCTTGACTTATTATAAGCATTGCTTAGCAACAGCTAAAGCATCAGTGCGTGATCAACATTGCTTCCAGTATAAATCTAAAACATAGCCCCATACTAGCTACTATGAAGAAAACTAATTCTATTCCAGCCAAAATCAGCACATAATGGAAGAAAATACTGTAGTATAAAATAATTCTCATGGATGTGCTTTTCTTCTGCATAGCTTCAAAGAAAAGTATAGATTTTTACTGTTACTTTAGACTTGTGGTATAGTTTTGCAATTTTTCTTTGGATAATGGAGGAAAATGGAAAATTCTGGAAAAAAAACAAATGACAGGGAGTAATTAATCTTGTCTAATTCTGTTTTTTGCATGTTCTAAATCTTCTACATTCCTTCTATAACAGAAAGAAATAAATACTTGCACAGAAATGCTCAGTTCAATCTAAAAAAATATTTAAGACAGAAAGGATGAATTAACTGTAAGAGGCAATAAATTTTCATTAAATACAGAGTGAATTCTAGTGATCACCTTACACTACATGACTGATTTCTGAAATATAACATCTGAAACATGTAAAATGAATCCCATTAAAGGTTAGTTTTAGATGCCTAGACGCCTAAGTAGTTAAGGGAGAGAGATTTACTTTCAAAGCTGATTGATTCTATCCAAGGTAGTCATATAAGAAAAGGCAAATCAATCGCTTCCTGGAGATCTATGTCTTTAGAGTATATATGTACTTATACAACTTGTTTACATTAGGAACATAACTCGTTTGAATGCTTAAGGACAAGGTGAACACTTCTACCTAATCTGCCTTGCTTTTGGCAGCTAAACATAGGTGAGTAGAATCACCCTACAGGCTTCAATAAAAGGAGACAAAACAAAACTGTTTACAACACAAACTATACAGACAGAGAAAGTGACTTTCCATAATATTATTATCACTTGTTCAGGTTTTATCATTCAGATTTTTTTTTTCCATAAGGCAATTATTTATTATTATCATCATCATCATTATTCTTAATTCAGATATTTTATTTCTGGTTACATAAGAAACAATAGTTAGATAAGAGCTCCAAGGAAATGCAGCCTAAGTAAATAGAACAGTATTTAAGTATTTTCTTACAGATGTGTAGCAATCATAGCCCTTTTAAACAGGAAAGTGATTTCAACTAAAGACATTGAAATGAATAACAGTGAAATTCATGCATACATTTAAGATTTTACTCAATGCTATAAATTTCTTTCAAATAGTTAAAGAAAATGCAACTATATTTAAAATTTCTTGCAAAGATGACTTCTGCAACATATTAAAAAGTTCCCATGCCCTAGCAAGATTTATAATTCACAGTTTAGATTGAACTTACAAATGTAGTACATTCATTAAGTATTCATTGATTACATATGAAGACAAATATAGACTCTCGTTATATTTGTAATGGGTTGTTTTTTCACACAGGCATGAATTCTCTACAGCTTCGTATTTTGTGTAGTAATTTACTGCTATGCTGTTAAGACAAAAATGTTTCCAAAGGAACATTCCACTTTCTCCAACACCCATGGCAGTATATTAAACTTACACTTCATGAACTAAGCTAGATTTTCTCTTGCATATTCAATGCATATCTATTGACCTCAACAGGTCAATCTGAAGAGATCTACACATTAGCATTTCAAATAACTTTGATCTGTGCTACACCATTAAAATACAAGTATTACATGCAAGCTGGGATACAAAGAGGTCTTCTGCTTCAGACTTTTCAGAACTGGTACTGATATTTTGTACAGGTACCATTTGGACCTGATTCTGCATTTCTTCTGTTATAAGAAATGTATGATTGTTCCAACAGCTTCAGAGGTATTTCAATATAAGCTATATTAAAAAATAATAAATCTGTCATGTTCATTTTTATAATGTAAAATGTGGGCAAAATCACTGAGACTAAACTTCAGAAATTTTTTATTTGTCTTTTAACAAACAAGTGTCTAAGGCTGAAGTGTGTAAATGTGATTAATCTGGTAAAAGTCTTAATTTCTCAAACTAGAATTCACAAAAGTAATTTCTATACATTCATGTACTGAAAGTGAAATATATTTATCCATTGTGAATGCCTGTAAAACATAATCACCTCACCATTTGAAGGCATTTGTTTCCGAGGTATAAGCGCGGCCATTGAAATAGCTCCTTTATGATTCATTTCTATTGTAATATGCCCATTTCTTATCTCAGTTGGTTATGATAAGTAAAGGACATGCTTTTATTAGATATTTTCCCATAAATCCTCTTATGTTTCTTATAGTTACCCTCAGCATATTCAAAAGACGATTAATATAAAGACTTATTTTTTGTCTGCTATTAAATGGTTTGGTTAAAAAACATCTTTAATAGCACATTCAGATTACAGTGGCTGATCTTGGAGAAGTATATTTCTGTTATGTCTAAATTATAATTATATCCACCTGCTGCCACAAAAATTGCAGTCTTTACCCTGATAACATTTATCTAGTACTGTTAACATTGGTGTTGATGCTTTATAAGCATGCTTCAGAGTTAAACACTATGTTTAGCAGCATCGCTACTTCTTCAAGCTAGGATTTACTAGTTCATTATCCTCGATGATCTCAATTACAGTAATAGCACAAAGGAGGGAAGATAGAGGAATCTGGAAGCTAAAACATAAATCACAGAGAGTTTTCTATAAATCAATAGTCATATATGCTCCTTATGACAAGTGAATTATAATATAGGTTATGTAGTGCAAAGGAAATGCACTTAAAGTATCTTTTAAATAATCAAACAGGTTTGTTTTTTTTTTTTAACATTATCTTCCTAATTATCTTGTGTTTCACAAAAAAAGTAGATGCGAGAAAAACAGGGCTAACAATTGAAATGTAATGTATCACATCAACACAACTGTAGTACTTCAGTCCTCAAAGGCAATGCAATATACTATCAATTTTTGGCATGTCTGTTATCTTTTGTCTCAACACATAGAATAAAAATTCGAAGAAATAAGAGTGGATATTTGCCATTCATTATACTATATTCCCATTACATTATTGACAGAGACCAAGGAGAATGGAGCAGAAAAAATATAAGAGAGAAAAATTAATATCTGCAAACTAAGACTTCACCGAATTAGAAGTATTTGTAGAGTGAGGTCTCTGTCCAGCAAACACCAATCTGAATCTTTATAGAGTGTAATGTACTACATATAAAGGATAATAAAACCACTTTCAAATGAAAACAAAATTTTCAGACATAAGGCTTTTATAAAACTGTATTTGAAATTAAGTATATGTGAAACAAAGGAGAAGCATTTCTTTTTAATTCTGTAAATTAAGTAAATTAAGAAACAAAAAATCATTAAATAATCTTGTGCTCTAAAACTAGATCTTAGCCATGACCAAAAAGAGAGCTGTTCCACATCACCGCTATTAAACAAATTTGTCAAGTGGTAATAAAATAGTTATTTTTCTCGTCTAGTTACCAGACACAGTTATGGATCATAAGTTGAGAAAATAAAGCAGGACTGAGGGACATCTGGTGCAGGTCACTACTATTGTCCCCTACTCTCTCTAAGACAAGCAATTGCCCTTTGTGCTGCAGGGCAGGGCAGGAATACCCTGAGGCCCCTGAAGGCACTGGCCCTCACTACAACAGCTATCATTTTGAGCTTGCCGGAGACCAGGGACACAAGGAAGGATGTTTACCACCAGAAAAGAGGGCTTGGCATTAATCACTTTTCTTGTGTAAAAAAATGTAAGGTATCAAAGAGACATTTCAGTACCAACTTGAACTGTTTTAGAATGATTGAAATTGGATTAGTTGTATTTCAATTAAGTTGCTGAGATTTTTAATTCTGTTAGTAATAAATATTTGACTTCACGTGTATATTATGTTCCCTTATGCACATAACCAGATTTTAAATTAAACACTGTTTGTCATTTTTCTTTTGAGGGCTGGAGAGGAATTCAAATATACAGCAGGTGAGTGTTACACGAGCGAAGAAAAGTCTAGTCACTAGCTACATATCACCTACTATTCCCCCTTTGGACAATGAGACTAGTGAATAAAGAATTTGAATTGACCATCCGAGCTATGCAGATATGTTTTTGATTAGAATAAATGATGGTTTAAGTCCAGTTAGAAGCTTGTTGACTTCACAGTATGTAGACTGGAAGCATTATCAACATTACCTTCTAGTCACCTAAACTGACAGCTGTCATAGTTTGTATAAAAATGAGTTCATGTCAAAGCCTAGGCACGGACAACTGCCTACTTCCTTAAACATGGACATGTCCTATTTATGAGACAAGATCAAAATATGGGCTGAAATATTAAGTGGTACTTAGACAATTCTGTGTGTGCGTGTGTGTATGTTCACCAGAGTGTTTTCCTGAAAGGTTTTCCTGAAAAGGATGACAAAAATGATGTAAAATGAGCAGAAATGACTAATGACAGAAACCCACTGAAGACTCTAGTCTTGGGTTTTTTATCAGTTTACTTGGTGTCATTCCGTCCAGGGAAACAAAAAACAGCCCTAAAGTTCTCACCCATCCATTGGCTGCTTGAAAGAATGACATCAAGTCAGAGAGGCAAATCCAAAACTGATATGTAATTTGTAACCTATGCTGGTGCTTGTACAGCTGAGGAATACAGCCAATTACTATCATACTAAAACTCCAGTCAGAATTTTAAATTGGTGGACTTTTAAGAGTTACCTTGAACGCAAATATAGCAGGAATAATGATTTTTATGAGGAAAAATTTAACTTTTAAGATTAGCTAAGTGTTTATATAACTGGTCCTTGCATAATATTCAGATAGCTGTCAACGCTATTGATAAATGTGCTCTGCTCCACTGAGACCATACATGAGTTATTATAGAATAGATATTACAGTCAGTAGTATACTGGCTACTGCAGTAATTATCTGGATTAATAAAGGTTTAACAAGTGTGTATTTTGATTACATTTGAAAGTGTATGTTAGAGAAATTATTCGAAAATATTATGTTCTTAATCTCAAAAAGCTTGAAAAAGGAAATCTTGCTATTATAGTGCAAAAGGTAAGAGAGGTAAGAGTTTGTACAATCAGAACAATATAACCTAATTCAATGTCATGTCATGCCTTTATTTTTTCATTAATAAAAGATTAATTTACAAGTGGAAATTTCAGTTCCTAGTTTTGTCAACAAACACGTGGCATTGTGACAACAGCCTTACATGAATAAGGAGTTCATCGCAAGTGCTGCAGTATAACTGTAAGTCCAACTCGCGTATCTTAGACAATCTACAGAACCTCAAGTGTCACTAGATGTGTATGTTTACAGGACTAAATCTCACCCAGTGTCTGTGTTTTCCCATGAGCAGAAAAAACTAATAACTAATAAAACAAAATTTTGTCCTTAAGCATTGGAGTAGGTAGGAATTCTTTGAAGAGTTGATCTAATTTTAGCCAGTGTAGGAGAAAAAAATTGTTAATTAGCATAAAACTCTTTGAGTGTGAAACTGAAGCAGCTAAGGAATTTACTAGTATGGGGTGGTAGCAGAAGCACAAGGTGGGATTCGGATACAGAGTGTAGGCATATGCATTTAAATAAATAATATGCATTTAAAGTAAAATCATAGAATTATAGGTTGGAAGGATTCTGTGACAGAGCACCACCAAAAAGAGCTGTCTGTGTCTTCTTTGCACCCTCCCTTCAGGTACGTATATGCATTGAGATTCCCCCCTAAGCCTTCTCTTTTGTAGGCTGAACAGCCCCATCTCTCTTAGCCTTTTAATATATGAGATTGTCCTCTCCTCCCAGAACTTTCTGGCCCTTCACCAGAGTCTCTCCAGCAAGTCAACGTCTGTTGTACTGCACAGTTTGGCATCTGATGCCTGTTGTTCATAGTCCACCTGTCTGACACTCATAGTCTGCCTGTGTGGCACTCATAGTCCACCTGTCTGACAGATTCTCACGAGGCTGCAGTTTTTTGAGTGATTGACAGGTTGTTTAAACTCAAGGTAGTCCTCTGTTCTTATAAGTAAAGAACTACCTTATTCTAGAACGTTAGCCAATGTCTATATGCTAACACTGTTGGCAGCCAGGCTCAGATCATGCTAACTGAGACATGGTGGATGTAAGTAGAAACGTCTAGTAGGGACTTAGGATACCTAATTCACATGGAACATAGATACTCATTTCTCAAGAATTTACATGCATTTAATTACCTAAGTTTAAGTACCTGTAATCAGGAGCTGCGTTCAACGTCCACAGATGGCATTTGCCATGTGGGGAATAAGGCTTTTAAAATCAAAGGCCTGCCAATATATATAACCCTTTCTGTGCTCAGTTATAGGATAGGCCCCAATACATATTGGAAGGGAGCAATCTAACACTTCAGAGTCATAGCTCACGGAGAAAGGATACTTCCATACACAGTACTAGTCAGCCACATGACACAGGGAGGTTGTAGTCAAGAGTGATGCAAGTCGTAGAATCACAGAAGCATAGAATAGTTAGGGTTGGAAGGGACCTTAAAGATCATCTAGTTCTAACCCCTCTGCCATGGGCAGGGGCATCCCACTAAATCAGGCTGCCCAAGGCCCCATCAGGCTGCCCAAGGCCCCAGAGTCATATGGCTCTATGTGGGAATAGGAGTACAGACAAAGCATAGAGGAGAGGCAATATGTTCCCTTCCTGTCAGGTGTCAGTCAGTACTAAGGGAAGAGATGTCTTCCGTAATGAGTTACTGCTAAAATAATCCCAAGAGTCATTATTCTTAGAATAAATTTGGTCTAATTGAAACAGTTACTCAAACCTTGTTTTTCCTTCTGTATGTTTGAGACGTTTTCTTATGTGCTGTCATGTAGAAGTGTGCCAATTGCATACAATTTAAAGTCTCTATCTGACTCAATACTGAACTATTGTATAACCTCTGTGCCTGTCTTTTGTATAGGGGCAAAATCTACCTCATATCTTTAAAGAATTATTAATGCTGATGATGCAATGGGAATTAATTTCATATCAAGACTTTTGGTGGAAACACTAATATCATATAAAGAAGGATTTTTACGTTGTAAAAATGACCCTTAACGCTGATACATTGTCCACACTGGTTTATTATCAGAAACAAACCAAGCTGCCTCCAGTAACAGAGCAATCAGTTATTGCTTTCTTATTCAGAACGGAGCCATGTTCTGCAATCTATTCTTTGTTTTTGCTGTTGTGCTTGAAGAGAGAATTATATACTTGAAGATGATGTAGTATGTGCTCTACTTCTTTCAAAGACTGATAATTTAACAACTCCATAGACTTCACTTACAAATTATCCATATACACTTATACACTTTAAATATGCATGTATTAAGATATCTTACATAATACATTATCATAAAATAAGAATAGTACATAGGACCAAACCTGCTTAGCTCTTTAATTTAATCTTACATTCAGATGCTTCTTTACGATTGATTTTGTGATAGAGGAAGAGATATTTTCTTTTTAGAGGCACACATTAATTCTTATGCTCAGCACATAGATATAACCTACTTCAAATCTACCTTGGAGATAAACTTTATCACTTCCTTTCACCATTCGTTCAATAATAACTTATACTAAGCTTCAGAAGTAGTAACTTCTGTAAAAAGTAAATTTCTGCAGATTGATTTCTATAGAGATTAAGTTAATATACTTGTGCAGAAATTAAAATTGCACAAGCTATGCAACACAGGGAAGAAAACAATGGCAAATTAAACATTATATTGGCATACAATTGTAACTCGGAGATTAAGCTTAATCTCGCCAAACTCATGTCCATTCAAAAGTACTTACAGAGAAATAATTTCCTCCATGGCTAGCCGAAATTGTGAGTTATACATAAACTATTGTGGTCACATATTGTTTTCTGAAGCAACTTTAGATGATGCTGAAGTTCCTTAATGAGAGGGAGAAAGGAGAATATCGTGACAAAAATATCTACTTCTTTAAGCTTGGGGTTGGTTGCTTCGCCTCATAGTGGAATTCTTTCTGCAAGTACCTAGACAGATATCCTGTGTGTGAGGCAGTAGGAACGAGTCTTTATTTTTACCTTTGAAAACTAGCCGGAAGCTTTTTGTTAGTGGACAACAGGGAAAAATCTCCTGGAAGTACAAGCACAGGATGACATCGGGGCCCCCAGAATAGAAGCAGAAATCAGAGTTGGTTGGTTACTGGTCAGTTAAGGAAAGTAACCATGAGATCTCAGCAGAATCAGTAACAAGGAGAACAGAGCACATGAATCCAACATACACAAAATGTCCAGTATGTAGAAAATATATATAAAAAGTAACAAACTTGTTCTCTGCAAGAATGGGAATAAAAGATCAGAGAGGAACTGATTCAATATTGTTTCCCTGGCTATGAATATCCCACTAAATCAGAACTACTACTTGCCAACAGCAGGTCCTTTCTTCTTTCCAGTAGACAAAGAATTCTGCCTTTTGATTCTCCATTCATCACATTGTCCTCCTGCAACTAAGCATCACATGTGATGTGCTATCTCTTACTATATAATTGGATTAAATAAGTTAGTCTTTTAAAGAACTCCGTGTGTTTTCTCTTTGAAGCTTCCCACATGCAGTACTGAATCACTGTAAATCCAAGTATAGCAACTTTGTGTTTTAAAAGGCCTTTGCACTGCATGACTGCATGTTCTCTGAATATGAGTATATCTTAGATTATCCAAGGATAAATAGTACTTCAGAAAGTCACATATATATGCTAAATATATATTTCTGTGTGACCTGTAGCATAATTCTTCTATAATTGCATTTTATCTCCTATAGAAGATAAAGGGTACAGGTTGAAGTTGATATTTGATCTTCAAGGACCAAACAGTCGAGTCCTCAGTGAAAGCAAATTGATCAGTCTTCATAGACTGATTAAGATTTTTGAAACTACTAGACAAATTCTATGAATTCCTATATAACACTAAGCTATATGGAATTAGTAGTCCACAAATCTTCATTGAGGTCCTGTCTATACTAAATAAAGCAAAGGATTTTATCTTTTCATAAACAACAAAAATAATCTATGAACACAGAGGTGAATCTTCGGCATAGTGTGAATTTGTGAATCTCTGTTAATCATAGAATCATAGGATCACCAGGTTGGAAAAGACCTCTTGGGTCATCGAGTCCAACCATTCCTATCAACCACTAAACCATGCCCCTGAGCATCTCGTCTAGTCGTCTTTTCAATACCTCCAGGGATGGTGACTCAGCCACCTCTTTGGGCAGCCTCTACCACTGCCCGACGACCCATTCTGTGAAATATTTTTTTCTGATGTCCAGCCTGAAACTCCCCTGGAGGAGCTTGAGGGGTTTGGAAAGGACATCTGTCAGTTGCTTTAATACTCTTGGGTGGATCCCATCCAGCCCCATAGACTTGTGGGTGTCTACCTGGGCAAGCAAGTCTCTAACTGTCTCCTCTTGAATCATGGGAACCTCATTCTGCTCCTCTAACTCCTGGGTTTGTACAGAGGGGGAAGAACGTTCGTTACTATTAAAGACTGAGGCAAAGAAGTCATTAAGTACCTCAGCCTTGTCCCCATCCCTTGTCACTGTTGCTCCCTCTGCATCCAATAGGGACTGAATATTCTCCCTAGTCCTCCTTTTCTTGTTAATGTATTTGTAGAAAGATTTTTTATTATCTTTCACAGACTTAGCAAATTTGATTTCTAGTTGGGCCTTAGCCCTTCTGATTTTTTCCCTGCACGATCTCACTTCCTTCCTGTAGTCCACCCAAGATGTTTGTCCCTTCTTCCAAAGCTCATAAACTTTCCTCTTCTTTTTGATGTCTCTCAAGATCTCCCTACTCAAACAAGCTGTTTTTTTTCCCCCACCGGCTCCTTTTCCGGAACATGGGGATGGCTTGCTCCTGAGCTGCTAGGATTTCATTATTTTTTTTTTTTTGATAGCAGTCAAGATTACCTGTTCCATCACTTTCGCTGGCACTGAGGTCAGAGGTTACATGAGGTTAATGTATATGGGCCAAATACTTAGTTTTTAGCTTGTTCTAGTATTAAAACATATCCTTTTTTTACAGATTGAATCACATTTCCTTCTCATTGACTTAGATGAAAGTTAAATATATATTGTAGTTATATCATTAGTCATATTTGAGGTAGATAACATTAATTTCATTAAGTTTAATTGGGAAACCTGACAATTATTCTTGTTTTGAATGCTAAAACTGACACCCTTAAAACTCTAGATTTTAGTTTTAGCATTAGAAAAGTGGAACATTAGAGTGAAACAAATCATGTTGATTAACATTGATGAAAAGATCAAATACGGATCTGGTTCTAAGGAAGACTTAGTTTATGTTCTTTTTCCTCATCCTTTAACACTTGCAGAGCATTATAAGATAACACTAGTTTTGGCCAAGTTTCAGCTAACGTCTATTCATTGAAGATAAGCCTATCTAAAGATCTACAGCAAAGCGAACATTCATGGCTACTCCAGGCATGTTTTTCTGTGTGTATGTCAAATAGATTAAATAAGAAATAGAATGTATTTGAGATGGCTTATGAAGAATGATAACATCAGCCAACTCCTAAACACTCTTTCTTTAAAACAAGTTGTAAACACGCCAGATATAATTGCCAAAATAATTCAGGTGTTAAATTTTTAAGTAGTCCTTATAAAAGTCCAAATTGTTTCATTTCCTCAGGGAGGAAAATATGCTAAGTTCCATAAAATTCTGACTCTAGATGGAATGAGGTACATTGGTGGATACTGTATGGTAAAGCAGCAAGCACAATGCATGAACTTTTAATCCATAAATTTATCACTGTGTTGGAAATGGTAACAACCATGAAGGAATATAACATAACTGATATTTATTGACTAAATAGAATTTATATATTTCTGCTAGCCAACCAAGAGGTTTTAATTTCACATATATATTAAAAATAACAATAAAAACCCAGGAAGATAGTTATTTCTAAAATGTAACATAATGTACATAATTTTAGCATATTTACATTAATACAAATATTACTCTTTATACCAGAGGAATAATTAGGAAGCCAGAATCTTGGACATTTTGGTAGCTTTGTTTAGAATGGTTTATAATATTTATAATGTTTGGGGCGGGGGGGGGGCAAGGGGGAGATGTTCAGAGTCTTCTCTTCCTCTTTCTAGAACTTTTCTATTTTTTCTTAATTAGAAATCTATATTCTCCATTGAGAATCATACTGAGATTTGTCTCCCTAAATGATAAAATATTTCTATTTCATCATAATTTATTTAGTTAATAGTTATTAGCAATAGTTTACACAATAGCAGTTCATAAGTCTACAGAATTATGAGGTATTTAACTTAATTTTAAGAAAAGATCCAAGACATTTAGCATACAATGTTGAAAAAGATCACTATTATTTAGAGTGAATGAATGCCTTTACTAGTAATCAGATTCTGATTATTGATATCTTTGCTTGGATTTGATCTACCTATGTACCCAGAGGTCCAGTCAAAGTTTTCAGCCCGTTGTATTGCTTGCTATACAAACGTACTGTAATGGATTATTGCTATCTCAAAGAGCATGTTTCATGGTGAGTATTGACAAATACATGTTACGATACTCCTGTTTCAAAAATACAAAAGTAAAGTCTAACATTAAATATAATTTTTTAGATGTTAACTTGAGAAACTGATGGCATTATCCATAACACACTGCACAGTGCCTCCCTTATTAACCAAACAATCTGGGAACTATTGAGAAATCTCTTATAGCAAGGCCCACTAGTTGAAATAAATGTTCCTGTCATATTACCATCATGCTGTCTGGTATTACGTAAAAGATTACTTTCAAATAATCCCTGTGTTACAGGCATACATTTAGTAAGCTATGTCCATTATAAAGTCTTATTATATGTTTAAGAGTTCTCAAAAAACTTAAAAAATATATAATTAAAATATATTTTTTGTGATTTTTTTCTGGCAGAAATAATTTACTGGTTGCAAAACGTTCCAGAGTAAAATGGTCTTCTCTGAAAACTGACATGAATATCTAGAGGTGAAAATTCCCAGAGGTGAAAGTAAATGCCAGTTGATTACTTAAAATGCAAGAACCCAAACACTGCTTCAACTTCATGTCATGTCGAGAAATATGCTTCTTGTTGCAACTCATTTGTTGCAGGGTAAAACATCTTAGTTTATGCAATTTAAACAAAATCAAGACTGAAATGATGAAGGCAGGCAACCCTCACAATGTAACTCTTATCCCTAAAGTATACAGTATCTCCACGGCCAGTATAAGACCACAGATTTTGTAGTGAGTTTGCAAGGCATCAGCACAGATGTCTGCTATCTAAAGAAAAGCAAATGGGAGATGAACAAAACTGATTTTTTTGTGTAACAAAGAGAACCAAGAAAAAGCATTGAACTGACATAAACTACACCACATGTAAAAAATTTGTCTGTAACATGGAGTTGTGGATCAATAAGGAAAGTGTAAAACATTAGGAGACACAAAAATGGCCCCAAGCAGATCCTAGAGAGAGGGAAAAAGAAACTATCAATATTTGCATTGCATTCCTCCTGGCAAAGGGCTGCACACTCTGACAACCGTCTATAACATACCCTCATGACAACTGCTCTAGAGCCACTGAGTTAGGACTCAGAGAAATAAAGGAGAGTTGAGAATACCAACCTGAACAAGGGATAAAATTTAGCAAGTGTGTATATAAAACAATTGTAATAGTTCTACTGTAATTAAGACTCCTTTTTCTATTATTTTCCATAAATCTTTCTCTCTCCTGCTTTCATTTTCTGTCCTCCCACATCCTCACATCTGATAATTTGATCTGGACTCTTTTATGATTTATGACAGCTATAAATTTGAAAATAATAATAATAATAAAACCACCAATAATAATTTCTTGCTTTTATATGAAGGAATATTTCCTCTTCATCTGTAAATAGGGTACTGAGAGTAGCATAAGCAAATCTGAAATGTTCTCACAGACACGCTCACATGCTCACCCTTCCCTAGCCACAGGAATTTCCTCCTACAGGAGACACAACTGTCCCAGTTTTGTGTGCCTCCTGCTGTTTCTGGTCCTGTGCCAATGCACCAACCATTGACAAGGTGCCCCTGAAGATGTCCCTGCACCCCAGTGTGGGGGTGTCTGTGTGCTGTCCCTACACTGCCAGCCCACTTTTGGGTGCAGAATGCTCCCAGCATCCCGTGGGGAAGCCACACTGCCCAGCCTGGGCAGGGATCAGGGTATCCTGGCATTTGCTATGAAAGCAGAATTTTTCCTTATATTATACAAGTTTCAGTAGATTTTTTCCATTTCTGAAGGGGAATTTCTATTGAAAACAAGACAAAGGGAAACAGTTCTGCACAGAATAAAAAAAAAAATAAAACAAAAACCAAAACCAAGAGTGCTAGATTTTGATCCCTAAGCTAAGAACTGGAAATGAATTACTTGAAGTACATTCTTGACTTGAACTCAGATTTTTAAGAAAAATTGCCCATTACCGACTTCAGTACATGAATCGTCAGGCCATTCTCTCACTAAGTATCAGGCAACAGGAGGCAGATGGTGTTCAACTTAGTTTAGAAAAATAAATAATTTGTGTAAAAAAAAAGGACTTTTTCTTTATTTCTAGGTTCTGTAGCACCAATGATTCAGATCTTTAAGCAGTTACCAGAAACTAGAGCTGAAGAAAAAGAAGTTAAAAGAAAAACCAACTTAATTAATTTAGTTCTTTTCTTTTTTGGCATATGGTCTACAAATGTAAATTATGTCTTGAGATATAGGAGACTGGATTGGGTTAGAAAGGCTAATACACAAGGGCATGAAATAGTTATTTGAATTTTAAATTTCTTTTCAGTTCTTTAAGAACTCATTTGTGAAAATAATGTCTAGTCTGTGACTAGTCACTTGATGTATTTAATGTTAATGGTTTGCTGTTGAGAATATTTAAATGGTCACCTTTTACATAATATTGGCTTTGCTCTCTGATTACAGCCTTTAATCTTTAGAAATAAAAAAAAGAAAACAATAAATGGGTGCTTGGGACTTGAAAGTGTTGGACTGGGGAGCAATACCTATGAAAAAGACACAGATTGTGGGAGATAATCCTCTAAGAGGAAGTTCAGATGATTTAATAACCTTTAATAACTCTCTCTTCTCCTATTACAACTGAAAATATATTATGTATGTCTTCCTAGATTATTCCCAGATTAAATGTAGCTATGTTCCTTCCTGATGGAAAAAGAATGAATGAATGAGATAATTTCTTGAATGTTTTATGCACTGTATTTTTTTAATTTTCCATTTCTAAGGAGCAACTGACTTTCCTGTCACACTGGTGTTAAGTTTAGATTAAACAAAATAGACCAACAAGGTTACACATTAAAAAATCATTATAAAATATGAACATCAACGGTAAAATCTTTATATTACCTTACCAGTATTAGGATATCAGCCTTTTATGTCTCGTGGGCAGGAATGACATGGGCACACAGATGCTTTTTCACTTTTCACACTGACTTCCTCCATAAACAGAAGGTTTCTATAAAATGAGAAGCTATAGTCACACAGACATATACATATACACAGAATAATAAAATCATGGGAGTCCAAGGTTTGTGACTAATGCTCCAGATTAAGTCTTAGAAAACTAGGATGTAACTTAGAATCATAGAATCACCAGGTTGGAAAGGACCCACTGGATCATCGAGTCCAACTTCTGACTTTGGCATAGATTTCATATCAAATACATAACCCTCAGGGTCTGTTTTTGCAGGACGTGTAGTTGTAATACAAATACAATTGTTACCATTTTTCATCCTCTGAAAACACAGCGTCAGGTTAAATACCTGACCTCTCCAAGTGCTTAAACATGGACTTCTCAAAATCAGAAAGGTAGTAGAAAATTGTAGAAAAAAACCTTTATCCTAAGACACTCTTTTCACAGCAAAGAAGGAAAGGAGAAGGAAAACAGAAAAGATAGGAGGATAAAAGAGAGAAATAGTTACAAGAGAAATAGGAAAGATGAGAGATAGTCACCACCCTAGGAATTCCACATGTAACAGCACGTGTTTCTTTGTCCTATGGGTCCAGAAGATGGTGGACACACGATAAGACAAAAAAACGGAGAGAGTGTTGCAGGCTTTTGTGGTGATTTTTAAACTCTCTGTCCCTGCCCCTCACTGGATCAGGTGGGGGAAGGACAGGTAACAGGCTCAGGCATTTCTCTCCTCCCTAGACAAGTCCAGACATTCTCTCCAGCACTTCCAGCCTTGCCACTGGGGCTGGGGGCAATCACCTGCTTTAAGCCATTCAACCCATGAAACTCCTTTCCTACAGGTTTTAGACCATTGGCTTGGGATATATGCATATTGCTAATTCACTGTTCTGAACATTTGCTTTGAATTAGACATTCTTTTCAATAGTGTCTCTCAATGCAAGGCCTCTTTTTCATAATGTAATTGCCCAGGTTTTAGTTTTCTATTCTGTTGTAAATGTTTCTGACCTTGCTGCTTCCAGTTTTTCCAAGAAAATCAATAGCATTTCACATTTGCATTTGAGAAAACAGTTTCACCTTGGATTAAAATAGAAGTTAAATGAGGAAAGGGAGAAAATGTAAGAATAACTGTAAAAGTCATTACAGGAAATATTTATTAAAAAAATTGACAATTGTAGAAATAAAATCTGCCACCTTTAGTTTTGAGTTATTCTGCACACCTCTGGCTAACCTACTGAACTTGCAATGTGCAGGGGTGTGGTGGGTTTACCCCTGCCAACAGCCAAACTGCTCACTCACTTGCTGCTCCCTGAAGAAGCATGAGGGACAATATAAGAGAGAAAACTTGTTAATCAAATTAAAGACAGGGAAATTACTGTCATAGGCAAAACAGACTCAATCTGTAGAATTTGACTTAATTGAAAATATTTAAAAACTGATTTGGGTACTGCCAAACAGACAAGACAAACATTTAAAAGCCCTGGGAAAACCCTTTTCCTCCCTCCTTCTAAGGCTCAGCTTCACTCTACACACCCTACCCCCCAGCGTCTGGGTGCTCCATTCACTTTGTTATCCCTTCAGGTTACTTTCAGACCCTTTGGTGAGGCAACAGGTGTCAGAGGATATTAAGGCTAGGGCATAGCAGTTTATTTCCACTACTCCTTGTTTCTTACTCTTTCCTTCTGCTAATCCTTCCTACTCAATTATTGTGTTTTCTCCAGCATTGGTTGTCCGTGAGCTACAGTCCTTTCAGGAGTGTTACCAGTTTTGTCATGGATCACCCTTTATTACTCTTGTCCATGTTGTTCCTTTGTCTCGGTGTTTACTGTCCCTTCTTAAACACGTTTCCCCAGAGGTGCCACTGTCTTGTCTCAGGGGTTCGTTGGAGTTAGTTGGAATCAGCTCTGTCTGGCACAAGGCAGCCCTCGTCTGTCCTCACAGAGTCTGCCCCTTCAGCGCCCCACCCTGCCTAAAGAATTAAAAGACAGGGAATTTCTGTAGAAGTTTTGTTGCACTTTGTTGTCATTGGAGTTGTGTAGCATGCAAAATCACTGTGGTCTACCTAGATATTCATTTATGAATCACCATGAAATCCATATATAATGCAAATGAAGTTTGTCCAAATACTGGCGACAAAAGTCTGCACACATCTTTTCAAGCAGGCAGAACTCTTGGAAATAATAATTAATGCACACTCTGAAAAATAATTGGCATCTAAAGCTATATTTTAAATGCTTCCATAAATGTCCCAGCTAAGGATAATTAGTTTCCATCAATACAAACACTGCTAAATTATTTCATAGTGGAAGTATTTCTGTGGCTTAAAAGCCTGACAGTATTGGCTGCTTTAACTAATCTGACATTGAGTCCAAGGCTTACAAAGTCAACATAACACTTAGGACATTATGTTTACTTAGCCACATTGTTTGAATGACTTGCTTCAGAAGAAGCTAAGTCAGTCAAGTTTTATTAGACAATTTCAACAAAACATACAGAAATATCTTTAAGTACTGCATGCAACTTTAAATGTCAAGAGTACAAACAAACACTTCCATAGACTCTGTGTTCACCTGAGGAAGTTTTTGAACAATTCCTTCATAGCATTTTGTTATAAACAATGTCCTTGTGTGCTGTCAAAAAAAAATTGATGGTGACTTTTTTAACCTATGCGAAACTATCTTCTGGCCTTTAGATTGCTGAAATGTTTTTTCTTTCATTCAGTGACTAGTGTACTTTACACATGAGCTTTCTTTACATGAGTTATTATACTTGATATTGAAACACTGTGTCTTCATTGTGTCATTAATATAGTATAAAGAGACTGAGTTGTCCTTGATTTTCTTGATGCATAGCTGTTTTATGGTAAAATGAGTAAACCTACTTCTAGACTCTTTTCCACTTCAAAACAAAATAAATATTGTTATAGACAGACATACTTTTATTATTGGTTTTTGTATTTATTGTTTATATCTTGAGAGTTAACATTCTTTTAAAACTATAAGACAAAAAATGGATTAAAATAATGGAATTAATATGCAAGAGCTAAAGCAGTGTACTGAGAATTTTCATCACAGCTTTTGTTTGATATGTGTGTTCCTTGTAAAGCATGACAAATAAAAAGGATTTAATCCAGTCAGTGGCCTTACCTATTATAAATTTGATACCAAAACACTATGAACTTAAATCAAGAATAAAAAATGTCACAAAATACTAAGGAAAACTGCGAAAGGTAATGACAACACCTCAGTCAAGGAAAGCATTTCAGCGGATGGAGATAGACTGTTGATGGAAATCTAAATACAGCTGCTACTACTACCACTACTATTAATAAGCAATGAATTAAGAAAACATTTTTTTAGGCACTTTAATGTAGGCAATTTGGTCTTTTGGATGTCATGTTTTTGTCAGAGTAAAGGAAAATAGGGGAATCTCTTCAGATTTTTTACAATTTGGCCAATGTGCCAGGATCACACTGACAGCATCACTGGAATAAATCCCACATAGAATGGGGGCCAACTTTGGGTCCATTACAATTTGGCCAGCCTGCCAGGATCACACTGAAAGTGTCACTGGGATAAATCCCTTATATTTCTTACATTGATTATTAACGTTTCTGAAAACTTGCATTTGTATGCAAAAAAAGATTATTATACAGATTTGTGACAGGATAAGAATTCAAGATTAGCTGTCAATAAGATATTATCATGGTTTAGCTCTGGTCCAGCCAATTTTGGCAGATAAAACCAAGCAGTTGCCTCCTAATTCCCTTCCTCAACGCTGCCAGGGAAAGGGGAAAGGGAAAAGGAGAGCAAAAACACTTGTAGGTTGGAAACTAAAACTACAGTTTTGATGAACTACTACTACTACTACCACCAACAGTAGTAGTAGTAGTAGTAGTAATAATAATAATAATAATATAGTGATAATGAAGAAATTAATAGAAAGTAATAATATATATAAAAATATATGAGATTGCATCTCCATCCCACCCTTCAATGACTATACATCACCACAAATACAGTAGAGCAGACACAAGGGAATGTGTCTGTAGCTCGGAGGAAGCTGAGCTCAGAAACTGGATTCAGAAACACACGGAGATGGGACCAGGAGCCAACAGACAGACAAAGTCCTCACTGGCTGTTGGCCATCACAGAAGAAGAGAGTGAAACCCTCCTGATCTCTCACTTTTATGTCAAGTATGATGGATAAGGGAGGGAATACTCTGTTGGTCAGTTTTGGGGTCACTTGTCCTGTCTATCCCTCCCTGCAGGTTTGCCTTTTTTTTTGCCAGTTCAAGGATGGCCATGATTACTATAGGAATAAGTATAAGCAATTGCCTCTCTGCATACCAGTGCCTTGTGTTATCTCTTCTATAGAGAACACTGCCAAAAAATCCCATCCAGTTAACTTTCAGAAAATGAAGTTACTTAGCTGATACTTTGCTGATGTCAGAAAACTGATTCTACTTTAGCTCAAACCACACTGACTGTGAAAACGGGTCTGAAGATATATGCAGTCAAACTCCAAGCACTGATAAGCACTAGAAGCTAACATGATGTTAGTAGATAAGCATGCATAACACAGCTCTTACCTAATAGGTGTCCCTATGTGGGGGAAGACATGGTCCACACTGTTGAGCAATCCTAGATGTTCTTGTGAAGGTCTTCCCTAAACTTCCCTTTTGTGTATCATTTTTATAAGGTTTCTTTGCTTTTAGATGGGACTTAAATGACTTTAGTTGTACATTCTTTTATTCTTGATTGTTGTAACAATCTCTTGCGTTGCATTTAAAGGTATAGTCAATAACATTTAGAATACATGTCCAATTGGGAGTGGACGTCCCTCAGAGGTGGGTAGCCTTTGGGACAGAAGTGTGTTTTGGTATTATAATGACATTATAATGAGCAAAGTTCAGCTAAAGGATTTGATTTCACTATAGTTGCTGAAAGAGCAGTTGTGAACCATCTTTCTTGATAGCAGTTAATCAGCTATCTTTGCAGTTCCATGCCTCTCCTCCCTCCCATAAAAAAGGATTAGGGTTCCCATACAGTCTTTTTTCTTTTTTCCACATTTCTAAATCAATAAAGAGGAGTAAAGTAGACCCACTCTCCCTACTGTTGAAGACATTTCCTTTATATAAAATATCTAAAAAATGTTGAAGGAAAAAAACACTAGTTAGGTTTTTCTGTTTCCCGAGTAATTTATTTTATTATTTGATATAAGTGTCCAATTAATATTTAGAGGAAAGGAAAGAAGGGTAAAAATAAAAGTGATAATCTGCTTTTACCAATTAACTTGTTCTCTGCTATATAGAATATTAAGATATACAGTATAAACAAGAATTCAGATCCCTTTTTTGTGGTGAAAGTATTCAGCCTGGGCCTCTTGCATCCTATTTATGGTAAACTCGAAATCCTGCGTTCTTACTCCAAAGAAAGTACTTCATCTTTCACTTTCTTTTGAAAGAATTAGATTTGTGTTCATCACCCACAGGAGCTTCCTCTTCTGCTAGTATAATATACCACATTACAAAAGATATATAGTTTTATTTTACCTCTTCTATCATTCACACAACAGAGGTGTGTCATCTATAGAGGCTCTTTATGCTGAAAAAGAAACTGCAGAACAATTTCAGTGATATCTTTATTGCATCTGTATGCAATGAAGAAAGCCTCAGCACTGGACATACCAGGCTTCCACAGATTAATAGCAAATATTCCATGAACCACCTGTCATCTGACAAATGCTCCACAAAAACATCAGTTCTTGGGAAAAAAATTAGGAAAATAGTATTGAATACTCTAATCATAGAATCATAGAATGGTTTGGATTGGAATGGATCTTAAATATCATCTAGTTCCAACCCGCCTGTCATGAGCAGGGACAATTCCCACTGGATCAGGCTGCTCAAGATCCCATCCAACCTGGCCTTGAACACTTCCAGGCATAGGGCATCCACAAAGTCCCTGGGCAACCTGTGCCAGTGCCTCACTATGCTCATCACGAAGAATTTCTTCCCCATGTCCAATCTAAGTCTTCCCCCATTCCAATTTAAAGCCATTCCCCCTCATCTATCACTACATGCCCTTGTAAAAAGTCCCTCCCCAGTTTTCTTGTAGACCCCCTTCACATACTAGAAGGCCACTATAAGGTCTCCTCAAAGCCTTCTCTCCTCCAGGCTGAAAAAACCCAACTCTCTCAGACTGTTCTTATAGCAGAGGTGCTCCAGTCCTATGATCATATTCATGGTCCTCCTCTGAATCTGTTCATGCAGTTCCATATCCTTCTTATGCTGGGGATTCAGAACTGGACACACTATTCCAGGTGGGGTCTCACAAGAGCAGAGGAGAGGGCATAATCTCTCCCTCAACCTGCTGGCCACACTTTCTTTTTGATGCAGCCCAGGATACGGTTGGCTTTCTGGGATGCAAGCACACACTGACGACTCATGTCAAGCTTCTCATCATCCAGCATTGTCAAGTCCTTCCCTGCAGGGCTGATCTCAATCACATAATCCCCATCCTGTGTTGAAGTAACGGATTGTCCCAACCCAGTTGTAGGACTTTGCACTTGGCCTTGTTGAACCTCCTGAGGTTCTCAGAGACCACTTCTCCAGCTTGTCCAGGTCCCTCTGGATGACATCTTGTCCTTCTGGTGTGGTAACTGCACCACTCAGCTTGGTGTCATCTGCAAACCTGCTGAGGGTGCACTTAATCTTGCTGTCTCTATCATTGATGAAAATATTAAACAGCACTGATCCCAGTATGGACCCCTGAGGGACACCACTTGTCATGGGTCTCCACCTGGACATTGAGCCATTGATTGCTACTCTCTTAATATCACCATCCAACCAGTTTCTTATCCACTGAAAAGTCCACCTATCAAATCCATATCTCTCCAATTCTGAGAGAAGAATATTGTGGGGGACCATGTCAAAGGCTTTACAGAAGTCCAGATGGATTACATCTGTTGGTTTTCCTATGTCCACTGCTGTGATTACCCCATCATAGAAAGCCACTAGGTTGGTCAGACAGGACTTACCCTTGGTGAAGCCATGCTGGCTGTCATTAATCACCTCCCCATCCTCCATTTGCTTTAGCATGTCTTCTAGGAGGATCTATTCCATGATCCTTCGAGGCACAGAGATGAGGTTGACTGGCCAGTAGTTCCCAGGGTAGTTTTTCTATGCTTTTTTAAAAATGAGCACAATGTTACTCTTCTTTGAGTCACCAGGGACTTCTCACTGCCATGACTTTTGAAATATCATGGAGAGTGCCTTGGCAACCACATCAGTCAATTCCCTCAGGACTCTGGGATGTGTTTCATCAGGTCCCATAGACTTATATATGTTCAGGTTCCTCAGCTGATCTTCCCCTACAGTGGGAGGGCCTATACTCCCCTGGTCTCCATCTTGCTGTTCATTGACCCT
Organism: Cuculus canorus; assembly: GCF_017976375.1. Classification (NCBI taxonomy): domain Eukaryota; kingdom Metazoa; phylum Chordata; class Aves; order Cuculiformes; family Cuculidae; genus Cuculus; species Cuculus canorus. Next base: position 55,509,111 of record NC_071401.1, read on the forward strand.
AGGAGTGCTGAGGACAGCAGTTATAAATGAAGACTGTGGCAAAATAGTTGATGAGTACCTCAGCCTTCTCGTATGTTGACATGAGGTCACCATTTTCATCCATCTGTACGCGTACACTTTCTTTAACTTTCCTTTTCTAGTTGAAATAGCTGTAGAAGCTCTTCTTCTTTGTCTTCACTTCCCTTGCCAAGTTCAGCTCCAGCTGTGCCTTGCCCTTCCTGACCCCATCCCTACAAAACTGGGCAGTGTCCCTATACTTTTCCTAGTTTTCCTTTCCCTGCTTGCACCCTCTGTGCAGTTCCCTCTGTAGTTTGACCAGCATGTCTCAACCCAGCCACACTGGTCTTTTCCCTTTCCTGCCTGATTTCCTACATCTGGGACTGCACTTTATGGAAAACATGCTTGAATATTTGACAGCTCTATTCTTCTCTTTTGTCCCGGAGGACCATGTCCCAGGGGGTCCTACCGACTAACTACTCGAAGAGCAGGAAGTCTGCTTTCCTGAAATTTAAATTTTTTACTATATTCCTTGCTTGTCCCATATTCCTCAGGACCTTGAACTCCATCAATGAGTGATTGCTGCAGCCCAGGCTGCCTTCAGTCTTGATGTCACTGATGAGCTCATCAGGTCTAATATTACACCCCCTCGGGTAAAGGTGTCTATTACCTGAGTTAAGAAATTATCTGCAATGGACTCTAGGAGACTCCTGGATTGCCTACAGCTTGCGTGCTACTTTACCAGCATATGGCAGAGTGGTTGAAGTCCCCCAAGAATTTGTGAGCATGAAGCCTCTTGTAGCTGGAGGAAGAAGGCTTCATCAGTAGGCTCTACTTGATCAAGTGTCTTGTAGTATATACCAAACACAAGGTTCCTTTTTTTTTGCCTCAGTATTTTATTCTGATCCCTAAGTTTCAGACCTGTTAGTGGCTATTCTTCTGGGACACAACTTCACACACTCTCTGACTATTTCCTGATATAGAGGGCAATGCCTCCACCCTCCTTCCCAGTCTGTCCCTTCCAAACAGCATGTAGCCATCGATAGCCGTATTCCAGTTATGGGATTCGTCCCACCATGTTTCAGTAACAGCAATCAGGTCGTAGCTTTCTTACAGCATGGTAGCTTCCAACTCCTTGTGTTTGTTGCCTAAGCCCCTCATCTCCACAAGTCTTGAACCATGCTGCAGCATCCCCAGCTTGTCCTGGGACAACAGGCTGAGGGCCCATACCAGCACCTCATCCCTCCAACCATTGTGTGTCCTCCTGCAGCTTGTCATAGGCAAGCCTGATATTATCTCCCTCCCCCTTCACATCTAGTTTAAAGCCTTGTCAATGAATCCTGCAAGCTTCTGAGCAAAGACTCTCCTTCCCCTTGGAGAAAGTTGACTCCCATTTGATGCCTGCAAGCCTGGCGCCATGTAGGCCATCCCATTGTCAAAACCCTGAAGCTATTACAGTGACACCAGCCACGGAGCCATGTATTAATAGACTAGGCCCATCTGTTCCTTCCAGTGTCACTGCCTGCAAAGGGAAGGAGGGAGGAAAATATTAGCTGACCCCAGATTCCCTCACTAGCCATCCCAAGGCCCTGAAGTTTTTTTTGATCAATCTTTGGGCAACGTACTGCAGCTCCCATGCGGGAGAGTAATAACTGGTAGTAGTCTGAGGGCTGTAGCAGATTGGGGAATTTCCTAGTGATATCCCTAACCCAGGCTCCTAGGATGCAGCAGACTTCCCTGTGAGTGGGGTCTGTTCAACATAGAATCATAGAGTCACTAGGTTGGAAGGGACCCACTGGGTCGTTGAGTCCAACCATTCCATAATGGACCATCTGTTCCCCTCAGCAGGAAATCTCCTATAACTTCTCTTCCTTGTGGTGGTTGCAGTAATATGGAGGGGAGGTGTCATTCTGGTCTTGTCACCTCCTCTGGCATAGATAGATTGGCACCCACATTGTCCACCAATTCATCCTCCTCAGCTAGAGCCTTGTACCTACTGTAGAGAGGCACCTGGAGAGGCGTGGGCAAGTAGGGGGTTCGCTACTTGCTTCCACTCACTACTTCCCTTTAAATCCCTGCCTACATGCTAATGGGGAAGGATACCAAATCCTTTCCATCAGTGTCTTTTTCCAGTGGCTGTCTCTGTTCATGCTTCAGAAAGCTCAGGGTGTGGTTCCACCAGTCTATCGCTTGCTCAGAGATAGACTCTGATGCTCCCTAGCCTCTCTACTTCCTCTGGCAGCTCTGCCACCAGGCTGAGGAGATCTTCCACCTGCTCACATCTTACAGAACTTTTTCCCCTGCTGCCCTGTGTTTCCAGTGCAAGCTGGTGGCACTCTCTGCATCCAGAGACCTGGACAGCTGTGTGTTTTCCTGGTAGCTCAGTCCAGGCTGACCCATCCCTTCCATCAGGTGCAGAGGATGCAGCCTCCTGCTAGGTGAATATCATGGCTGAGGTTCTTGATCTTAGTAACTGTGTTGTTTATGTCTAATCACAACACTTTAAGGCTCAGACTCTATTGACAGTCTGACATTGTTGGCCAATATATTTTAATGCAAAGATTAAGACTATGCAGAATGAAATTATATGGACTCCAAACCAGTGATGTATCTCTCTCTATTCTCCATCCTCACTTGTGTTATTGTTATTTAGCTAGATGGAATGTAAGAAAAGGATATAAAGGAATTGAAAGGAGCAATTGTAAAGCTGTTGTAAATAACACCTGAGATTTTGGGGACAACTTTAATTCCAAAACGATGACTGTATCCAAAAAGTGGTTCTACTTATTTTTGTGCAATATAGACTAGACACAAGAGATGAGAATATGGCAGGTGCAAGTAGCTAAACAGTTTTGACTATAAGCCATTTGAATTAAGTTTATGGACTTAAGTCTATGGACTTAATTCATAGGTGGTGAAAATGCAAAGTCCATCTGGTTAAAAGTTTTCCTACAAATAAATAAAAAAAACCTTAAGCAAATTAACAAAGAATATTCCATATTCCTGCTTGCAAGAGGGGAAAACCGAGCCCTACAGTAGGCCACTGTCACACCCCGAGGGAGACAGAGTAGGACCCAGAACTGTGTTTAAACATTTAGTTTATTACCTATAATGTTACAATTCTAAGTCAAGAATATTAAGCTTAAGTCTAACCAATATTAGCATCCTATAAGGATTTGTGAGGGACCATACAACCTGTACAGAGTTCAGTGATAGTCTTTAGATGTTTCCCTGAAAAAGTTGCTGCCGGTGAAGTTTCTGCAAACACTCTGGTGTTCAGTGTTCATAGATTGTTGACGTTGGTGGGGTATCTCAGACCAGCTGAGGGGGAGCTCCGATTAAGGCTTGCTCCTCTCATTCTCTTATAACATCTCGGGTGCGAATTGGCCCATCTCCTTTACTTTGGTCAGTGGCGCCTGATGGTATGGGACACAGTGGATTGCTTAATCCCCACCAACCATGTAGGAATCCAGAAAATCCAGGGCCATAGATAAGGATGTTTCCATCATAAAAACTCAGTCTAAATCACCCAAGTACAACATATGTAGATTTCTTTTCACAAATCTTATTAATACTTCTGTTTTGAGGATCACCTCTGAGTCTTTGTTCTGAAATCTGTGGTGTAAATCTGATAAGGGAGGGGATGACCAGGCGCCAGTTTAGTCATCCTGATAGACAAACGAGTTGCAGAGACGTAATGGCGCATTCTCCCTGACTCATCCCTGCTGCACTGGTGGGCTTTGATATGGTCGCTGATGTAGACTGGCCACCAGACCTCCGTCTAGCCCCTCTCCACGCCGTGACTCAGAAAGACAGCAGCAGTCTTCAGCATCTTCAAGAGGGGGAGGGATATGTCAGCCATCTGTTAGAATTTATGTAAACTCTTGGAGATCACTGTGAGGCTAATAGAAGAAACAAAGCAAGCATAGCAATCAAAACCAAGACAAAGAATTCTGGCATCATTATGTCCTTTTTTCCCTGTGATTTCCAATATTGACAGAGCATTTTTATTCTGCCCACTGCATGAAGGACAAGTATAGTCTCCAGGGTTTTTTTCGTCTGTAGTTTGTAGACTAGATTGTATTGTTTATAGTCTTTCAGTCTGTTCTAATCCATTCTGATTAATATATTGTCTCAGTTTATTTCACTCCTTCTGGAGTATGATATATGAGTAGCAGTCCAGCTACTCCTAGGATAAAGCAAAATACTTTGGCAATAACAATAACACTTTGTGGCCAAAATTAAGGTCATCAAGGACTTTACGCCACAGTAACCTGAGGAGAATTTCCTTCCCATTATGAACAAGCCAAGCTACTGACCATTATTTGGGGCATTGTCAGAGATGTTACTCAGGCAGCAGATAACTTCTGGAAATTTACTGCTTATATTAAAGTGCTTGCAAGACAATTAATGACTTAATAGTATATATGATGGCCTAGTGTCATATTCTTGAAGAAGACGCAAACTCAAAAATTCCATTGTATGACTAGATTTTGTATGTAGGTCTTAGTTTGCAAAACTTTAGTATTTAATTCTAATCTACATGCTTTTATAAATCTCAGCTCTTATGACTCCTAAGGTTCTTTCAATATCAAAACCCATTTTTCTCCTGACCTACTGTGAGTAACGATTTCCAGATTTAGTTGTATTTACGTAAGAATTCTAAAGGTTATTGTCTTGGAGACAATCACATGAACACCATTAAGTAATAAAAGAATTTCTGAAACAGGATATCAATTAATGCAGTCATAAGAATTAACTGGACAATCATAGTCTTGATTTGTTTGTCTAAAAAAAAAATGTGGTGGAACCAACAGAATCATATTCCTGCTTTTTCCAATATCCTACTAAAACCATTATCCTTTTCTTATTATATATGTCAAATATTTCTTATTTGACAGTTTTTGCTGTCAAAACTAAAAGACTATCTCACTCTGTAGGTGCAAACACCATCTCTCTGTTACTCTCCACACCTTAGTTCCCACTTCTCCAACCTGCTTAAATTTCATAGCAAATTTCCTCCTTCTCTCCCTCCCTTTCATCTCAATCAACTACTTTCTACTCCTAATCCTTCTCCATTTTCAGCAGCAAATACAGTTTTCCTTTTCCCACATGCGAACATCTCCATCGTTCCATATTCTTAAGCTTCACTTTTGACCCTAACATATTTCCATTTCTTGCCCTATTTCTTCTGCTATAAGCAGCCACAAATTTGTATAGTAGTCCTAATTTACATCTCAATTTCTCGCTTTGAACACCTTTTTATGTTCTGTTTTTACCCTCTGCGCACAGTTTTAAATAGATGCCTTTCAAAGCAAGCAGTTGTGATATTTTTTCCATGCTATGTTTAAATGAGTCTTTTTACTTCAGCGTTGTCTGTCATTGAAGGTTTTATCTTCTCACTGGGTTTTTATAGAGGTAGAAGAATTTAAATTATTTCCTGTAAATACACTGTCTATTGGTAGAGCTGCTCTAAACATTGTTCTAGCACGACATACTGTTTGTTTTTAGAACTCAGGTTGCTGAAGGTTATTTTTTTAGTGATTTCTATCATGTTTACGTAGCAGTGAAACACGTTTAGAAATAATAAATTTTCTTTGAATGCCAAAACTTTGACATAAGTGATACATTTAGAAAATAAAATTTGTCATTAACATTGTAGACCATTTTCTTAACGTACAGCATTTATTATAAGATTCAAATGCAATTGTTAGTATACTAATTACAGAAACCATTTTCTGCTCTGCCTTAGTATACTTCTTTGCATATTTCATTCCTTTGACGATTCAATGAACTACATACAATCAAATTTGTCATGTGGTCTGATATTCCACACTCCCCTGAGCACTAAATTAGAATTTATTAAATGTCAAACCAATAATTTAAAATTTTCACTGAATGTTTAAGTAGCCTATTTTTCCTCACTTAATCCCCTAACATTTTAGAAAGATTTAAGTATAAATAAGTTATTGGCTTACAAGAATAAAACACAGAATCTCACTTTTATAAAGCTTTTTTAAATTGGAATGTAGACTCTGTAAATCAAGAAAATCCCACAAATATTCTGTATTTTCTGACCTAAATACATAAATTTTCTTCTCATTTTTAATGTAATTTCCTTTTTCCTTTTTGTTTACTTTTTTCCTGCCTCTATTGAATGTATTGCAATATGTAGAATTCTTCTCACGCAGTTAGCATTCAGGGCAGACATGATTTGATTGCTAGTTGTTTAGAAGTGTTATGGGGAAGCTGGCTAGCACAGTCAGAAATGCTTACTGGTAGAGGTTTTCACTAGAAGAGAAAAGGTGATGTAGCATCAGCTAGTTATGACACTAACAGCTTTACACTTGACTGCATAGAGACTGTCATACTAGGAAGGGCAGAAAGTGTACATAACACACGGAACATCTCTAGTTCTTTGGTAGCTCTCCCAGTATTTCTACCTTACCCTCCACTACCTTTGTGTCTTCAAAGGTTCTGCTTTAGCACAGCTCTTTATCCACTGATGAAATAAAGTTTCTATGACTCAGTAAGATTAGAGAACCCCACCTACCTGTCCTAAGAAATGATATACCGTGATACTTAAGAATACAATATATGTGCATTGAAAAAAAGTGTTGATACTTTTGTTAGTTTGGTCTTTGTGACGTTTACTGTGAAAGGTCCTTAATTTTTCCTTTGAATTATATTAGAAAGAAGAACTAAATTTGATCATGCTCGATATTATGCTCAGTTGAAATATTTGCAACAATAACAGTTGAAGTAATACTTGTAGTAATGTATCTCATTCAGTAAGTAAGTTCAGCAGAAAGGATAAGAAGTTTGCATAACTCAAAATTATTTGGGAGCTTGCTAGTTGCTCATTCCTTTAGCAGTCAGATTTTGAAGTGTAGAAGGAATATTTGTTTATTCTTTCCTTCCTTCTCTAAAACCTGACAAATCCATACAAACCAAATATTTTTATAAGCGATATTATAAGAAGTATCTGCAAAATATATTGCAAATAGCAAACCTGGCTTATAGGACTGGATGGCATTTTTATACTCACTAAGTCTTAGTTTTACTAGACATACAATCTTTCTAACATATAAAAGTCTACACGGGTTTCTGAGAATATATATCAACACTAAGTAGCTGTAACACTTTATTGTGCCATAAATGTAGAAGCAGTACTATTGCATTTGATGAGAGTTATTCACTTTTGTGTGGCAATGACTACACAGGTATGAAATAACAGCGAGCAGAGTTGATGTGCAACAAAATATACTAAACTTGATTTATTCTGCCAAAGTGAAAAACGGATGCCTAAGGGCTTTTTTTCCTCATTTTGCTTATATTAGGTAGGTCCATACTACCGAGGTTCAATAACATATGTGCGTGGCCTCATGTCATGTTGAATGTACCACATCAGGTACCTTGTGGTGACAGGAAGTAAAGGTGATAATAAGTTTTGGCATAAGTTTTTGGGGGGGGGTATTTGTTTGATCTAACACCATTGAGAGGATCTAGGGCTTCTGTAGTACTTGTGTGCACTTTGTCCAAGTATCATAGAAGCATAGAATCACAGCATCACCAGGTTGGAAAAGACCTCTTGGATCATCGAGTCCAACCATTTCTATCTGTCCTTAAACCACGTCCCTGAGCACCTCATCTACCTGTCTGTTAAATACCTCCAGGGATAGTGACTCAACAGGGATTGTTCCAGTGTCCCGTGACTCCTTCTGGTTGGAAGGGACCTCAAAGCCCATCCAGTTCCCACCCCCCGCCATGGGCAGGGACACTTCCCACTGGATCAGAAGATCCAATCCCCATCCAACCTGGATGAAGTATGCAATATACTTGATATTAATATCCACTCAACATTTTAGCATCCTCAGTCTGCACAGTGAGCTTTATATCCATATCATACTGCTTCAGACTGAACAAACTTTGCTGCCATGTAAGTATGAATTGGGAGCACCAAAGATATCAACACAAAAGTCAGCCATGCTGCACAGACTGTCTCCAAAGGGGATCCTGGAACTAAATTATCTCTATGACCTCTATTTGAGCCCAAAGTCATACAATTTTTGCCATTGAAAAGTGGATATGGATACTAGGGAGTAACAGAAGTTTTTAGTTAACTGTGGAAAAAGTTGGTTTAATTGGTTTAATTTTCTTCGTATCTTTCTAATGTTAGTTTATCATGTCCCTTCGTATTCCAGCACAAGACATTTTAGTCCTGGTATTTCTCATGTTCATTTGTGATTCTTAGATATTTTAAATTGTTTTGATACACTTCTATTCTGCTCTGACTTTTTTAGTGTACTCTCTCTCAGTTATGTGACACATGGCTTTAATGAAACTCCAAAACCCTTGTATCAAATTTCTATCATTATGAAAATGGACTAATGTAATTCCAAATTATTCTTTCTTATTTCTTAATCCTAATATCAATTCAAAATTCTATGCTTAGGATCATCTTCCTTGTAATTATTTTGGTCAACAAAGCAATGGCCTCTCATCTCCTATCTCACTGGATTCAATCCTTATGGTTTTAGCATTGAGGTTATTTGTCATAGCTTTGTTCTATCGGAATTATCATTTTTCTGTCCACATAAATTTGTTCTGCCTTTAAACTGGGCTTTCCACAACACTTCTTTTATCCTTTCTTAAATTTCAAATCTAATTTTTGTCCCTAATTCCCTCTCTTATACTGTGTACATGAATAAATTGTCTTCATATCTAGTGAAAATAATCACTTCTGTTAACAGGACCATAAACCTGTAACCAATAGATACATGGTCTGCTGACTATACTTGATCTGATTTACCTAACATACACAATAAAAGCTTTCACTCTAACAATAGTAAATGTAGTACACCTGGAAACAGCAATGTACATAGTATTTTTTATGTAGCAGTTTTGTGCTACTATCTATATAACCAGTTAATCAGGCAATTGCAAATAAAACTTATTCATCTGTCAGTGTAATTAATGGTAAAACAGCTGTTTCAAATTTCTTTGGTATAGAGCAAGAAATGACTCAGAAATACCTGCTCTGTAGAATCTCCATTATTGGTGATGTTCAAAAGCTGTTTGGATGTGGTCCAGGGAAACTGGCTGGGGGTAGATTTGCTTCAGCAGGAGGGTTGGCCCATTTGGCCCATCTCTTTTTACTAATTATAAGAGGATGAAAGTAGATAAAAGATGTAAAGTTTAGATGGCTGAGTGTAAAGCAGACAAATCATACCTTCTTCACTTTGCCATGTCAGTGCTGTGTGATTCTGAACAGGAGGAAAGGTATACACAAAACCCAGCTGCCCTCCTCATTGTCTTCATGACTGTGAGAACTATTCTGCTTCCAGTGACACTGAGGAAATATTTGCCAGACAGCATCAGTATCATCTGCTAATGGAAAATCGGTTTAAAATTATGTCCTCATCCTGTTGGGAAGTCAGAACTTCCAACACTGTCTTCACGTTAGAACAAATCTGCATAATGCGACAATAATTGACAGTTCTTCAAGAAGCATGAGGTAAATGTGATTATTAATATTATCTACAAAGACAATGAATAAAATAGTCTAGATAAGATGAACATTTTAAAGTTTTAAACCAGAGAGAATGCACAAAGATTAAGAGCATTTTTAATTCTCACTGTTTCAATCTGCGTGATGTCCATTTAAATTAATGAAATATTTGAAGCTTTAGAGTGTTTGTCTGTTTTTAATTAGGTCAACAGTTTCAGATAGAATCTAACAAAAATGTAGCTGGTTTAATATGACTCACTGTGATTTCAACTGGTGGCAATTTAATAATCAGTAATTTACACTATGTACTAATAAACAATGTAAAATGTCATTGTAGTAGCAGGCCAAATTTCATCTACTTTTCCTGCGTGACATGTAACATGGATGTCATTAAGGTTACCTTCAGTTATTTGGCAGTCAGAGCTATTTATATTTTCCATTTTTACTGCTGTCTTTTTTTTTGTACATAAAACACTTTTACTTGCCTTAAAACATCTTTTACTGTCTAATTTGATCATCAGGACAGTGCATTAAAAAACCTCAAAAGGAGATTTAACCTAACTACTGTGCAAGTTTCCCCCACAAATTAAAATATATAGGCTGACTAAGACATAGTCAGACTTGGGTACAGACAGCTCCCTAATTTTGCAATTAAACAGATGTTATCAAAAAAATTGTTAAAAATGAGAATGTTGACAAAGGAGGAATCTTCAGCGGTAAACAAATTGAAAGACTGATAGCTGTCTAATTAGAGAATTAGGTATGAGGAATGGCATTAGATTTGAACCAGAGGGGTGATCTAATTTATCACATAACACTGCTTAAAGAAACTACTGCCTTCAATTTTCTGAACTTTGCAAGGAACATTTTTATGTCTGGTTAGAGAGCCAAATAAATTAAATCATATAATCACAAAAACATGTAAGTTGGAAGAGACATCCAGGGGTCATCTTGTTCAATCTCCTGCTTAGAGCAGAGCCAGCCCAGAGGTCCATGTCCAGTCAGGTCTGAATATCTCCAAGGATGCTGAATCCAAAACCTCTCTGGGAGTGTTTGATCACCCTCATGTATACATATAAAAAAATTTATTTCAAAACTGGATTTCCTGTATTACTTGTGTATGTTACCTTTTGCCTTTTATTCTGCACCTCCAAAAATGGTCTGACTTCCATCTTCTTTACAACTTCCTAGGTAGTGGCAGAGAGCAATAAAGTCTCTTTCTCATTCAATAAATAACTTTCTCATTCCCAGGCTGAACAACTCCAGTTCTCTTAGCCTCTCTTCCTTGTATTATGTGCTCAAACTCCTGCCCAGCTTCACAGCCTTCTAGCGAAGTCTTTCCAGCTTGTCCACGTCTCTTCTATACTGAGAAGCCTAGCACTGAAAAAAAGTATAGGCCATACCCCATGTAGAAAAAAATAATAATAATTTTGAACAGTGAAATATGGTATTATAAAATTTACAATAAATAAAACAAAAAGGAAGCAAAACTGGAATTCAACAATTTTGAAGATTTTAAATTAATAAATGTATTTTTGTATTCATTGCTAGTTATGTTGCACATAATTGCTTTGTAAGGTCCTGATCTGGAATATCTAATGAAGTAGTTTTAAAAAATAATCTATATTTCATTATATAGAAAGAGATATTCGGAATCAGCAGAGAAATCTGATACTATTTAAGACCATCTTTTCACTGGAAATATCTTTGAAAAAAACTCTGATAATGAACATGCAGTAGATTTCATTTTACAGAACCTCACCATTCTGAAATTTTTATCATTATATAATTTTTCTGAAAGTAGCGGTGCAAACACCTAATTACAGAAGGGTGACTATGAGAAAATAAATAACTGTACCCTAGTTTCTTCTTAGATTTGTATGTATTTTGATGATCACAAAGTCCTTATTTAGAGAGCAAAGAAAGATTGTTATCATATACCAGACCATCGGTATTTTTCAAAATACAGTGTGAAAGCTAATATTTGCAGTATTGGTCAAGTAGAAGTGAAGATTTTAAAAGAGGCAATTTATTTTAAAGACCTTCTTCAAAATAATGACTCAAATATCTAATTTAGATTCCAATGGGGAAAAAATTCATTGTTCTGAGGTATTTGCCAGACACCTCCATATCATCACTGCAGAGACAAAGATGGTTCTGAAGATCCACAGCTCACTTGCATTGAATAATGCACTTCTCATTAGTCTGCTCTCTTTTGGTTTCCCCACATCACACACAGTTCAAAAGAAAGACTGAGAATAATGTAAACTATTTGATGAGTGTTTTACGTCAAGGAGTCTGCTACATGTGCACCAGTTCCATGGAGAAATGCTGTAACTGTTAGATTCCTGTACAATTTATTGCGCACAGACTTTTTGTGCACTTCCAATGATGTCACTATTTGTTAATGCTGAGAACAGCATTTGTAATTCAGAATTTTTTATGGAGAACCTAACTTCTTCTTAATCTTGATGGCAACAATGATGTAGACAGCTGGTAGATGATCATTCTGATCTCAGGACGAGTGCTTCTGAGCATTTCTGAGCTTCAGTTTATACACTAACAGAATTTCAGGCTTGGAAGTGATGATCCTAATAGATTAAGGAATCTGTAAAGGCTATTCAGCAACACAGACATACAGGGGTTCTTGCAGTCAAGTTGTTGGTGGGTTTTTTTTGCTGGTCCTTAATTATGGTAGGATTTAGGAGGATTGAATCTTTTATAAAGAATTTTACATTTTATAAGATTGAAAGTTCAGATTTGTTAAGGCTTTTATGTTATTAAATTTTACTGATCTCAGGTTAGGTTAATGCACCGTGTATATTCTTATTTGCACCTTGAATGCTACTCTAGCCTATATATTAACTGGTGGTGCCTATTAGCTCTTGAGCCTTGTAGTCTTGCTGTGGATTTCAGTAAAACTCACTTTCATGTATCGTCACCACTGTGTCTTCTTTCACAATGACTCTAATCTCCTTTTTGTTAAAAAGAGGAAAGAGGATGTAACAGGAAAAAAAAAGTTAATTTAACGGAAATAGAGATATATAAAGTACTATTATTTCAGTCTATGATATTACTCCATATTCTGAAACACGGTCAATATTAAGGAAGAGAAAAAAAAAAAACAGGCCAGCTATTTAACTTAAAAGCAACCAGGCTATTCAGTCCTCAAGTTATATACATACATTGCAAGTGTCTATGATTTTGTTAATGTGTAGAAGTATAGGTGGTTTTATCATAATATATATATATATATATATATATATGCAGGTATTTATGTGTATGCGTATGCATGAGAAATACCAAGTTGAATTTCCTTGGTGAACAAAAACTAGTCCTGCTAATGAATAAAGGGAGGAACAGGGGGAATATATTAAGAAGGTGGAGAACATGGGAAGATAGTTATTGAAGTCTGAAAATATGACATGAAATGTTTAATTTTTCACTAGAAGAACCTTTAAAGACATACAAGGTGTTTAATTTAGCCTCTAAAGGGAATTTTTCAGATTATATGGGAGACACTATACAGAAGTGCATCACTTTCCTTTGTATACTACAGGAATAATAATAATGACATTAAAAGCTCTACTATCTCAGTTCATCAGGTTTTAAATCTCACAGGGGCAAGCTGACAGCATAAATGGGGGAAAGGAAAAGTTAAAAAAGAGAAGTTCACAAAATGTATTAAGTATTTAAAAGAGGAAATACAAGGCTGATTTTAAAATGCTGTGGCACAGAGAAGGCCATTTTAAAACTTATTCCTTCTTTCAGTATTATCTTGGAGTGGTATTTTATTTATAGACTTTTCATCTGTGTATGTGATATATTTTGTTGGTAAGGCTCCCTCAGTGCCTCTGTCAGACTTTGTTGCTGTATCTGATTTCACACATAGAAGTAACAGAGCATCTGGGATACAAAGAGAGAAACACAGAGCTCCTTGGACAGCGGGATGCCTACCCTCAAGAAATGTGTCATTTACTATGTGACTGGTAAAGTAACGTGTCACTCAGTGAATCCTTGACTTGTATAAAATTGCTGTTATGTAAAACTGATTTGTATGGTTGGTTGTGATTTAATATTTCACAGTAAAAGCAACAATTTTTAATCAAAGAATTCACACTTCTATAAAGATATGTAATAATTTTCAGAAGAAGGCATCTATTTGTGATTTGGCTGTACTAGGCTTCTTTTACACGTAAACTCAACTCCTAAACTTTTTTTTTTTTTTTAAACTACTGGCATGTATTGTTGGAGAAACACCTTAATTTCAACAGAAAAGTAAAAGATCACTGAAAATGTGTTGCTTACCTCTAGTCCACATTCTTTACGATGAGGTCAGGGTTTCAGCCATACAGGCTTCTTTCTGAAGTCCATGTCAATAACATCTTACTTCTCATTTGAAAAATGTCAAGAGCTAGTGTAAAAAGAGACAATCCATCTTGGGGCTTTATGTTAGCTGAAACACAACATCTAGAAATAAGAACAATAAGAACTGGTTTCAAAAACTATATGATGATAGGTTCTAGCCATACTAGTTATTGTAAATTTTTAGTCAAGAAAAAAGATCTACTTTTAGAAAAGAAATTAACACATTCTCAGCTTTAATCACATGTTTATGTTCTAACATGCCCAAATACACTCCATTGCAATTTTCCTGTTGATGGATTCATGTTTATTATTTATTAAGAGAAACTGAGTTGCCAGGTTGGTTAGTTTTATACTGTGTTTACTTCCTCTGTCATGTGGTGTTTCGACATCAAAATTAGATCACGTTTTGGGGTCTATTTGGGAATTAAGTTTGAGCCACTACCTTTTAGGTTTCTCGTTCCATCAGAAAATTTAGCTACTTAAAAAAAAAAAAAATGTAGGATTCTGAAGATCGGCGAGCAACAGACCATGTGTTCTATGTTTGGTTTATAACTAATCATATTTAGGGACGAAAAGAATGAAGCATATGCCTTTATTACTCAATCTATTAACAAGTAAGAATAATAATTCATTATTAAATAGCATGGTTGATGATCCTTCACTCATCAGAGAAATTTCCTCAGTGCTGTCCAATATTTAGATTAAGAAAAACGATTTTAGAATACGTGCCTTATTATCAATGAAAAAGGCGAGATAATTGCTATGTTACTAGGAAGCTAGGGATGATAAAAGCCATTTCAATTGATGATTGCAAGATTATTTAAGTACTCTTGAAATAACACTACTAATAATATTTTAAAGTATTAAAGTATAAAATATTAAAAAAAATTAAAATATTTTTAAGCTCATCTTTGCCTCCTAGCAGATTATTCATTAAGCCATGTACCATCCATTGCAGTTTAAGGTTGTCTGCAAGACAAAAAATATGATTGTCTTATATTAATAATTTGAAAACATGTCAGTGAAATTATGCAATATTTAGTAATGTAAACTGTATTATTAATGATCTTTATTCAACTCAATAACTCCTTGCACCACATGTAGAACTTCAATATTTAAACATGAAAAAAAAGTCCAGATAAAGAAAGTTTCCCAAAGGTACAAAAATGTTTTATTTATATAAACATAAAATTAAACTAAAGGTGGATGAGGCACTTTGTGGCTATTATGAATAGTCTTATAAAATAATAAACAGGATAAAAACCTTATGGAGTTTGTGTGCTATTTAAAAAAAAAAAAAAAGAAGGAAAATGTTCTTCATTGGAAAGAAAACTCTGTTTTGTTCAAAGTTCTGTTTCTTTTCTCTCTATTTAAGTTTCCCTTGCCATAGCTCCAATATATTAGGTGGAAGTTGGGCACTTAAAGACAGAATTAGATTCCAGGAAATCTCTATGAAAATGAGAAACCTTTGTTTGACTTTGAAGTCCTCTGGGATCAAGACTCATCCTTCTATGCCTGTGCAGAACTTCAGTGTTTTGAATATTTCAAATCCTTTTTTTCTCCTTAATTATACTGAGCTCCAGCTATCCAACGTTCAGTTGATGTCCTAGTATACACACACACACTAAGTAAGAATTATGGGTAATCATAGTTCTAGATTCTTGCTTTTAAAACAGTGGCTGGTGACTCCTGCTCTTTTTTATGAAATAGTTTCATGGACTGAAGGTTCACTTATAGAATGAGAGGCCTGTGAGAGTCCAAATTTGCATGACACTATTCCATAATCATCAGCCTGTGAATTTTTCTGGCATTATGTCACTCTTCATTTCTGTCATAGCTATGAAATATTTAGGAAGAAATTCAAAATAACTTATGCCAAAAAAAGATCACAGAGAAAAGGTCCTGTCTCTGTAATGCAGGAATTAAACCTATGAGCAGCACTGAACAGTTCTTAAGTTTCAGTCATTACTTCCAAGACACTCAATAGCTATTGATTTATTTTCTATGTCTATAATTAGTATAGTGCAAAATACAATTAATTTCCTTATATATTCCTATAGTTTTCACTGCCTCAACACCTCCAGCTCCACATCTACTAGTTCTGTCCAGAATATCACTAAGCATTTTCTGAGGCTCAGAATGTTGATAGCATCTTTCACAGCTAAGATGATTTAATTAAGGCAGATAAATACAAATCTGAGTCAAAGATGTTCAAAGATAAGTTTTCTGATTACGCCATTGCCTATCCTGAGAGATTTCAAAAAAGTGTATTTGAAGGGGGTTTCCTTTTTTGAAGAAACAAATATTGGAAGATTGTAAACATTACTCACCTGCTAAAAGTCTTGATTCTAGAAATTAAATTACTCTAGTAATACAATTTATTTAAGAAGTACTGTTCTAAAAAAGTCCATGGAATCCTTACGCTGCACATTTTTCAAATTCAAGAAAAGACATTATCTGAGCTAAGAAAAGACACACAAAGATATTGTGTACACCTACATTATTAAATCTGTGAAATCAAGGCAGAAGCTGTAAGCATTTAGGTACCTTCAAGTTAATTGTAAGCATGCTAATTGTAAACTTTAGAAAATAATTTGTTACATTTATTCAGTCATTATCATCTTTTTTTTTAAGCTGAAGAGAAGATGCAAGAAGTTGTGGAAATTCGTTGGGCTCAAAAGTCCTCAAGGTTCTGTAATCTTGTAATAAAAGTATTGCTAATGATGTTGCTGAAAAAATATTTAATGAGTATAATATTAGCTATAATTCAGTTTTTCTGCATGAAATCCTACTAGAACTTTATTTAATTAAATATCATCTGGAAAAAAACTCCAAACCAAAACCAAACCTAAATATACGCAGCTAAATTTTAGAGACAGTAATGGGAGTTTTGATGTTAATTCCAAAGAGATTGGGATGTTTCCATAATATAATACTGACTTCCCATTTAATTAAAATTTAATGTTAAGTTGCTGCATTTTTCACTGAATTTGGCATGCTGATATAGAACTCCTGACAACATAAGCAATGAATGTACTTTATATAACAAAACTAAAACATCCTTAGTGTGTGCTATCCTATACTGAAATGGGATTGTTTCAAATAATCAGACTGTGGGGAAGCTGAACCATTTGGCTCATCCCGTATCTGATTGAGCATTACTCTGTGCTTTCTGCTCAAATTCTTACTGTGAGCCAAATGGTTGCTGTGTGAGATCCAAGCACAAACATTTTCTCTCAGGACACTTCAGTTTCTGATGTAGCACACAGGACTTGTTCCCTTCTTCCTTACAGGCACACTGATCCCAGAAAAGAGCTGGAAGGGGAGCTCTTCCAGGTCTGGTGATGGTGGGTAGTGATGAAGCCAAAGGAGAGGCCTGAAGCACATGCAAATCATATATGTATAAATCAGGATATAATTATTATTAGTTTGCCTTGAAATGAAGTGTAGGCGTGATAAAGTAGTATAGTTAACAACAGTATTTATCTCCTTTGTAACACTGTGATGGCAGGAATAAAAATGATGAAGTGGTTGAAACCAGTTCAAAAGGACCAAAACAAGGTCAGTGGTTTTTGCACCTGCTAAAATGTTCTTGGATCAAGAGCGCAAAAAGAGGTCAAGCACCAGTCACTACAGTTTAGGGAAGGGCTCGGGGAGGGCTCAGCAATCCTGATACCAGCTGCCCATGACCCCTGAAAGGAGCATGTGATAGCTTGTGTAACACAGAGATCCATCTAAAGAAATGCCTACTGGATGTAAATGGGTGTGATTAGCCAACATCAGGGGGGAAGTCTCCCAGTTTTCAATGGACATTCCCGCTTTTCTTAAGGATATCAGCATTACCTTTCATTACAGTATCCCTGGAAATGTGAAACCATATTTTTCCTTTAATTCTCTGTTTCCTCTTTTTAATCTGCCTCTCTTCTTCCCTGTCCTTCTCTCTCTCCATTTCCATTTCTGGAGAGGCATGGTATTTCTTTATATGGTTTATATATGTATGCATCTTTGCCTTCACCATGAATCAATAGTTGTTTTAGTCTAATATACAATTGAATATTTACAAACTGCCTTAGAGTTAATAAATTAGTTCAAATTAGCCATATATTGTTCTTATTAGTTTAATTCACTTCCCAGAACTCCATTGTAATGAACCATGTCCCACTTCCACTTCCAGGGTTGGGTGAGGGGGATAGAACAGGACATGACACTGCTGCATTTTGCGTATGCCAAATAATTTACAAGCAGTAAAATCTCCACTTAAGTTCTCCACTCCCCCAGAAATGGAAAGAAGTGGAAGGGGAAGGGGAAGGGGAAGAGGTGGAGAGAGATACAACTAAAGGGGAAAGCACGTGTAATTTTAAGAGTGCATTGATACATCCTCTTTTTCTAGTTCTTCAATAATCAATTTGTAGACCAATTCAGGTCAGGAGGGACCTTTAAGGCTCATCTACACCAGTTTCCCCTGCAATGACCTTGAATGTTTCTGGGCATAGGGCAGGGTTGTGGCGTTCTTCCTTTGGACTATCTTAGCTCCTGATTGAAACCAATACTGCTTTATTTAAAAGTGCTATATTAAAAAATGTTTTATTTAAAGTTAGTGTATTTAATCTTATCACATTTTATAGACCTGAAAGTCCTTGTCATTTCTATCTCACTGACTCTAAAGAAGCAAAAAATTGTTTAAATCCATTGGCAGAGATCAGAAAATAGAACTGTATGTGGATCAAACACCTGCAAATACTAGCTATTAAAGCTGCAACCAATTAATTTGACTAATATTTCTCTTCCATTCCCTATAGTTTCTTTGTAGCTGATAGTTTTGTCTTATATCTCTGAAGATTTATTCATTTTCTTGTGAGAGATTTCTGCTGTACCAACTCTGAATAGCGTAGATTCCAAAAATAATATTTGATAAATAATCATCAGTCTTTTCTAGTGTGATGTCTGATCCCTATAGTATAAGGGATTCATATTTGTATTAGGGTTTTATACTGATTTCTAAAATGACAGTCTGATATTTGTCACTATTCACAGAAAATCAAAACCAAAGGTGCTACAGCTTGGGTTCCAAGAAAAGGCAGGAATATTTGTGCTTATGTTGGTGTTTTGCCTGAAAAATGTACGAGTGAATTTATCAAAAGCTATGTCCTCGCCAAATGCTAAGATATAATTGAGAAAGAGTGCTTAGAGAACATAATTTGCCAGTTTCTTTCTGGTTGTTTTAATGGCAGAGAAAGGTGCTAGCCATAAATAGAAAGCTAACATCCAGCAACAATTTTACAGAGTCCCATGTGTGCTTGTGAAAGATCTGCCCTGAAGTTTTCCCTTACAATTACCATTCAGCTATAAAAAATAATTTCAGGTGGCAGCCTTACGACTGCTGAATGCTATCAGAAGAACATCAGTTGGATCCAGATTTCTGGTGCCAGTTCAGAATTACCTCACTGCTACTGCCTAGCTGTGAACCTCTAGCAGAACTGGCTGTTTGCCTACTTGCAGTCCCAATGAGGAATTTGTGTTCATAAATCTGAATGCTAGCTCTCACAGCTTGCTGGTATTAGTGCTTTCACCCTGCTTTCAGTCAGAAATTTCATAGTCATACTGAGTTCGTCTGAAAGTAAAATCTTGTGTTTCTGAATTTCTGCATACTTGTTGGACAGTTAAGTTTTTCTCCTTGATGATGTGTCCAATTGTTAAGGTTCAGCAATCTTTTTTAAATACTGCCTCCAAACTGACTGCATTACCAAAACAGGCCATGGCTGGAGAATGCCTATAGCATTTAAAAATGAATAATTATCATGGAATTTGGGAAAACATAAAACAAGAGGACTATCAAGACAGAACTTTAAGTCTATGCTGACTTCCACTTGTAATTAGTGGGGAGAGACAGACACCTTTAGGTCATGAATCACCTCAGACTAAGGGTACCTACAATACCTCTCATGACTCGCATCCTTAAATTTTCTATTTCTTTTCGCTGACTTTAAATGGATGTGGATACAGTCTTCTACACTGCAGGTGTAATGAATCCCATCAGTGCAACTACAAGTCCTTCCCAGGATTCTGCTGAGTGATCACCTGGTCTCTCCAACAGCAGATTTAACAAGTCTCTGGAAGCTAGCTAGTGGAGATTGCTACAAAGCCATCACAGTCGCAGCCCATTTATACAAATTAGACAATAGTAATTTTAAAACATTGACACACTCAAATCTAATTTATAAAGAAATGAGAACATTTGTTTGTCTCCTAATTTGTACTTTTTTATGATCATTAGCTTTATTTAATTAAATTAACTATGAAAAAGACATAAACTAATCCGGTTATTGCTTGCTAAACAGTGTTTTCAGTGGGAGATCAATTTGCACTTTATTTAGTGTTGACAAAAACAATTCTGCTAATAAAATTCTGGTTTGACTTGGTATCAAAAGTTGTCCAAGTACCTGAATATAAATTGTCCTCTGCCTTCATTTTATTTAATGTTCTGTTCTGACAGATTTATTAAAATATTCTCTATTTAGTGTCTTCTGGGTAATTGTCCATACTCAAGACCGTGACACCAAAATCTTATTTTTCTCTAAAAAAGTGGGTTTAACAGCTCAAAAGCAAATTTGGTAAGGTATTTTATACAGTCAGACAATATTTAAAACAAAAGAATGGTATGAAATTTTACAAATCTCTTCTTTTAAATGCAAAACAAATGACATTTCATAGTATTGATTTGCCCCAGGAAAATACATGCAAGAGCAAACTGTTATTCTTCATTCCCTTAAATCTGTAAACCTGCTACAGAAGAAAGATATTTTGAAAACTTACACAGATGCAAATTGAATTCTGATCTACTGACTTTCTGTAGGACAGAACAGTAATTTTTGAACAGTAATTTATTTTAATATATTGATTATTCTAGCAATTAGGTTACTGTATCTATCTGACACTGCAATAACTAATTACAGAGTAAACACAGACAATAGAAATAGAACAGGAAATGAGACTTTTTAGGGTGTTAGCATGACAGGAAAAAGTATGAAAAATAAAAATTTACATCAAATATCAGAACTGCCTGCAGTATCATTCGTTATAAGACTAGCTACCTCTGTCTCACTTTTCTTTAGCATTCAATTACCTACCCGTAACAGCCATGAGTGATGACACTACCGAGGCTTCTGCTTTTCTGTTCTCCTAGTTGATACTTACTATGCAATTTGTAAGGAAGTATTGAAATGCAGGATAAGGTCTTAAATCAGCTTACAAAGAGAATAAGAAAAGATAGATGCACTTAAACAGCTATCGGGTATTACTCTGCATGCATGCTGTGAAGTCCACTGTGTGTCTCTGAGGCCTCAGAAGATTATTCTCTGCTTAGGAACCTAAGGATTCACTAGTGCAAAAGAGCTTTTCCTCCGTTTCTTTTAGGCTTTTCTCTTCTGATTTTTCTCCCTTTTTTTGGCTTGCTGAAGTTTCAGGCTATCCAAGAAATGACCACTTCTCCTTAACCCTATCAGAAAATTTAGCAAACTTTGATAAATCTGTCAGCAACACATATCCTCATCCTGAGATATCCTCATCCTAAGAGATAACCTGTCACTCAAGGGAACCCCTTCTTCTTTAGCTTTAGTCTGTGTTGCCCCTGTGTACACAGTATATAAAAATGCCTGTGAAGATATCTCAGTGGTGCAAAGTTTGTTTATTTTCTCACAGAAGCTTCTCTCTTGAAATATAATTATAGGATTTTTTTTTTCCCTAAAGCTAGAATATTTTTAATGTTAGGATACTTTTAATATTTCCATCTCTATAAATGTAGTTTATTTGTGCTGCATTTTTTTCCACTGCTGTCCAATGCAATGTTTGAATTCCTCTCTCTGCAGTGAGGAAGCATATTTCCTTATGTTATTTGTACAAAGAGAAATAAAAGATGGTTACTAGAGTGCCATAGTTAATATTATTGAATTTGATTATTAATACAGAAAAAATTATACTGCACATTGTTTCATTCTCTAATAAAAACATCCTGAACTATCACAGTTTCCATGCTTATTTTGTTTTTTGACCACAAAATATTTCTCGGTTCACGTCTTCTGATTTCCTCCCATCATTATATTTTGAATGGCATCACTGAATACTCTATGCTGTCTTTTTAATCTCCTTCCAGAAAGATAGAAGTGTCGGTCTTAGATATTCTGACATATATTCACCTAAGTATTCAGTACATGCACAGTATAAGTGCCATGTTGATATTCATTAACCTCACAAATTACAGATTGAGTTGGTATTGAGTAGACATTTGCTATTTTTTTTTTTGCCTTTGACATCCTTAGTTTAAAGGAGGAAAATGAACAACAGATGTTAAAGACATCATATTAGCAAAAGCACAAGTAATTATACCCTTATTTACATTCTCTTTCTTTAATATTATCATCTTAATCCCTTCGCATTGCTTATACATAGTGTTCTTCCACATTAATATTAACAACACTGTTAGGATAATTTCTATGCATAATTAAATATAAAATCAATTAGCTTAGATATTTTGCCTAAATGCTTGCCAAGTATTTCAAAAGTTGTTTCTTTACAAACAGATGTTCTTGTTACATTGTGGCGAGGAAAGCACAACACTTTAACTTGATATTTTTATTTATATTATCTTAATATTTATTTTCAGTTTCCCCTTACAACAGGAAAACAATAACCTTTCTTTTTAATAGGGGAAGATGCTAGATATAGTGATAAAATTCAGCCAATTTTACAAGGTGTTCATGTATCACTCAGGTCTATGTTTTTTCTCCTTATTTTCTTGGAAAAAGAAACCCTTCCTCACCTCCACAATGGTCAGTATATGAAGATAATTTCAGCTATGTACAAAAGAGTTCTCTTTCTTTTATCTACTATCAATGTATTTGCTAGTTTAGCAGTTTTCTCTTTCACACAAGGATTTTCCTATCCAAGATATTTGAAAGACTATCTTAATGATCTAGAACAATTAAAACATGTTTTAGACATGCTGCCTGGACACATTTCACTTTATACAAAAGATAATATCTGCAGAAGAATAAATGAAAGCAGGAAAGAAAAGAAAGGCTACTGAGCTCAGCCAAATAAGCTTATTCATTTTTTCTAGCTCTATTCCAATGACACCAAAGAAACTGGAAGCTTTCTTAAATGAGCTGTCCTTCGTGCAATCCTGTAACACTAGGTTTAATCTTCTCTGAAGTTAGTGTTCTGAAGACAACTGTTTAGTTTTGCCTATACAGTGAAATTTGGAGAACATAAAAGAGAAAGAATGAATAGTCTAAGAAAGCTTCTAGCATGCTTTTTGTAATATTTTTTTTCCTACGTGTTACTAATGTTTAATTGCTTTCATGGCAAGATATAGTCTTGGTTTTGGTCAGGCTGAGAAATGTGTATCAGGTATACAATTAAGCAACTGTTGATAGATCACTTTGTTTGATGTATAGACATAGAGAGGGATGCATTGGTTTTCAATGATTGTGGACTGAGTTGTACATCACCTTAGAGAACTATCAAAGCTCAAGCTCTAATTGAAAATACTGTTTTTCATACAAGCAGACATGGCAAAATATTAATGGTAAACTGGTTACAGTTCTTTCTTTGTACTGATCCAAGGAAATACCTGAACAATCAGAAGTAATTCCTGCAGTCAGGCACAGTTTGTTTTATAATTATTTTAAATAAAACTGTAAGTTGTATGCAACTTTATTGTGGAAGTTTAAGATGAGTTAAACTTTGTCAATAATATTACCTCGATGTATACGAAGAAGGAACAAGGAATGGAGGTATCCATGTCTAGTCTGCCAAGATGCTATTAATAGACTCTCCTCATAGCCACATCCTAGATGATACCAAGGAGATTAAAGAGGAGACAAAGGGATATGTAGACATAAAAGCACACGGTCTCTGACTTTGAGATGAGAAAATTCTTGGGAAAGTTTTCTTGCCCTGGTACTAAAGTCTGTCCTGGTATGTCCTATTAAACTCGCCTAGTATCCAAAACAGATTACTTTTAAAGCTTTTATAAGAAATAATCCCTGGTCAGTGCTAACTCCCTCCCTGTCATGTCTGAAAAGTGCATGGGAGATGACTTATTGTTTCAATGCAATTCCGTGCCTGGGATGGGTACAATACTCTTGTTCCATAAACAAGATGTGTAAACAAGAGTATGGCAGTGTCCAGGAATAATGCATTGCTGTTAATAGTATAGACACAATGAAAGATGGTGAAATCAATAGAAAAGCTAAAGCTAATATAGCCACTCAGAAAAATCTGTGCTCGCTAGCAAATATTGCCATATTAAGCCAGAAAATCCTGGTCTTTTTCAGTAGTATCTCACTGAAGCTAGACTATACTTCAAAAAAATTAAAATACCCAATTAGTCAAAATCATTCACAAGGTTTAATTAGAATGTCTGAGGAATTTGATCTGGCTGGTTTGGAGTAAGTAGTAACAACATCTTTATTTCTTTTTAAATTGTTTTCTTTCTTTTTATTTCCAGAAAATTTCCTGTGTTTATCAGAGGTTATCTTTTAATTTTTTTCTTGCTAGGAATAAAATGAGTACCTGCTTCCTCTCCATCATTTTCAGCAGTCTGTTTAATGCTGAGACACATCTTTATATTCTCTCTGTTCACAACTTGGAGAAAAGTATACCATTCTGCTAAAAGCAATAATTCAAAGGCAAAGGTTTGATGTTTAAGATCTTACCATATCATTGCATAGATATTTAACAGGAACAGCAAATTATTCATTTCTACCCAGAAAGCTAACCCTTAGCTAGATTGGTTTTGACCTCTTGTGGCATTGTTCCCATCTCCTGTGGGTGTCCTGGCAAGACCTTCTGAAATTTCTTTGTAGATGTGGGATGATCATGCAGGAATTGAAATGGTGAGGCAAGGCATATTTCTCACATGTTTTAATGAGTTTTGCTTTCTTCCTCAAGCCCGCTGGCTGAGCAAGCTTTAGATAATGTATGGGAGCCAAAGCCAAGAAGTACTCACCTCAAGACAGAAACAGCTGCAGCTCAAAACAGACGTATCTTAAGGGTTTACAGGGCTTCAAAAGGCTCTAAAGACAATTTCCAACTAGTAAATATGAAGAACAAAAGTGGTAATAAGGGACATATTATACATACTGCACAGTTCTCCCTCCTCTCTCAGTGGCATTTCAAGCAAGTAAAATTGAAAGACTTTCTCATTTGGCCTAGCAGAGCTCTGGCTAGGTGTGAAGCAGAGCTGCAGTTTATTCTCAGTTCCTCTGTCCTGAGCCAACAGTTGTGGATGCAGTATGAAAACCAATAGACTGAATGAAAAGACTGGGTTTAATTACATCTAATAGTAACAGGTGTGGGAAGGATTTAAGAAAAAACTATAGGAAGTTTGCCAAAGGGCACTGGGTGCTGAAAGAGGACATGTTTTGTACTTTTCAAATATAAAGCTTTGTTTCTGCTGCTGAGTGTAAAAAAAATTCTTTAACTTGACATACAAAAGTTGCTGTTAAAGTTAATGCTACAAAGTCAATCCATTTTTAACAGAGCTTGGGAACTATCTGACCCACTGAAGGGCTAAACAGAGAAAAAAGATTTATGTGCTACATTAGAGTAAGATATAATTCTGTAAGACTTATACACGGTCATTAAAATCTAGCTCTGGATAGGCACAAACCTAACAGCATGAAGATATGTCACCTCACTTTACTGTGGTAAACAGACATATTCTGCCGAGCCCTTAAAGGTAACTGAGAAATAAAAGAGTATCTTGGAGTACCAGCATATGTCCGTGGAAGCAGAGTGAACAGTAGTAAAAGCTACTCACACTTTAAATGCCTAAATATTCTCCACCCTAAACTGTGGGCTGCTTGCTTCCCCAACTCTTCACTGAAAATGATAGTTGTAGAGAGCAATAAGGTCTCCCCTCAGCCTCCTCTTCTCCAGGCTAAACAACCCCAGCTCTCTCAGCCACTCCTCATAAGACTTGTTCTCCAGACCCCTCACAAGCTTCGTTGCTTTTCTCTGGACACGCTCCAGAGCCTCAACATCTTTCTTGTGGTGAGGGGCCCAGAAATTAACACAGTATTCAAGGTGCGGTCTCACCAGTGCTGAGTACAGGGGGAGAATAACCTCCCTGGATCTGCTGCCCACGCCATTTCTGGTACAAGCCAAGATGCAATTGGCCTTCTTGGCCACCTGGGCACACTGCTGGCTCATGTTCAGTTGGCTGTCAACCAACACCCCCAGGTTCTTCTCCTCTAGGCAGCTTTCTAGCCAGACTTCTCCTAGTCTGTAGCACTGCACAGGGTTGTTGTGCCCCAGGTGTAGGACCTGGCATTTGGCCACTTGTGACTGGCCTCCAGCTGGAGTTAACTCCATTTACCACCACTCTCTGGGCCTGGCCATCCAACCAGTTTTCAACCCAGGATAGTGTGCACCTGTCCAGGCCAGAGGCAGTTTCTGAAGTAGAATGCTGTGAGAAACTGTGTCAAAGGCTTTACTGAAGTCCAAGAAGACTACATCCACAGCCTTTCCCTCATCCAGTAGTCAAGTCACTTTGCCATAGAAGACAATCAGGTTAGTTTGGCAGAATCTGCCTTTTGTGAACCCATGTTGACTGGGCCTGATCACCTGATTCTCTTGCATGTGCTTCATGATAGCACTCAAGATTACCTGTTCCATGACTTTCCCCAGCACTGAGGTCAGACTGACAGGTCTGTAGTTCCATGGATCCTCCCTGCAAAACTTCTTGTAGATGGGCACAACATCAGCCAGCCTCCAGTCTAGTGGAACTTCCCCAGTCAGCCAGGACTGCTGGAAGATGATGGAAAGGGGTTTGGAAAGGACATCTGCCAGCTCCTTCAATACTCTTGGGTGGATCCCATCTGGCCCCATAGACTTGTGGGTGTCTAGCTGGGCAAGCAAGTCTTTAACCACTTCCTTTTGGATCATGGCAGCCTCATTCTGCTCCTCTAACTCCTGGGTTTGTACACAGGAGGAACAACTTCCCTTACTATTAAAGACTGAGGCAAAGAAGGCATTAAGTACCTCAGCCTTGTCCTCATCCTTTGTCACTGTTGTTCCTTCTGCATCTAAAAGGGACTGAATATTCTCCCTCGTCCTCCTTTTCTTGTTAATGTATTTGTAGAAAGATTTTTTATTATCTTTCACAGACTTACCCAGTTTGATTTCTAGTTGGGCCTTGGCCCTCCTGATTTTTAACCTGCACGATCTCACTTCCTCCCTGTAGTCCACCCAAGACGCCTGTTCCTTCCTCCAAATCTCATAGACATTCTTCTTCTTTTTGATGTCTCTCAAGATCTCCCTACTCAACCAAGCTGGCTTTTCCCCCTGCCAGCTCCTTTTCCGGAACACAGGGATGGCTTGCTCCTGAGCTGCTAGGATTTAATTTTTGAAGAGCGCCCAGCCCTCGTGGGCTCCCTTGCCCTGAAGGACAGTCTCCCATGGGACTTTGCCAACCAATCTTCTGAACGGTCCAAAGTCTGCCCTCTGGAAGTTTAATGTGACTGGTTTTTGCACTACATAACATGATAATTGGGACTAAAACAACCCTCGTCTGTCTTATCCTCACATATTTTACAACAAATTTTACTTTATTTACTTTTAAATGGGAGTGGCACTGTAAAAGTATATTTTCAGTGCTCGATCTAGAAAATACTTAACTAGTTCATTTCTAATGCTAAAATAGTATCTGCTAAATAATAATTTTAAAAGAAGAGATGGACAAATAGAACAACAGGATAATTTTGAAATTCGCTTTTCTTGACATTTGTTTTTTGCTTAAAACATTCTTGACCTTTTTGTCTGTTTGAAAATCTAAGTCTAAAGATTTTATATTATTTCTTGTGCACAGCTGGAGTTACTATTGAGAGTTAAGCACACACACTGAGAAGGAAAAAAAAACAGTTCAATCAAAGTTCTCTGTAGTTCCCACATACCCCACATTCTTGTTTCTTCCAGAATAAAATGTGACACATTGGGGTTTATTGCAATAGTAACTGGAGTTTTCAGTCAGGCATTGTAGAATTTGCCATATCTTAATTTTGAGCAGAAAATTAAGTTACTAAATGGAACAGTAATAGTATAAAAAAATATTTCTTTATTTTTCTTTTCATAACAACATTTGAAACTGTCAAAGCATTAACTGGAAGTTCTCTGTAGCACCCATTGTTTTTCCAAGCACCACTCACAACTTATGTTTTATCTATTCACTTTTGGCAGTCACACAGAACTCATCAGTCAGATGAAGACTTTGAGATGACAAGTTTCTTTTCATTTTGATCCATAGGCTGCTGTATTTCAACTATATCAGTATTCACTATTATGGCTCAATAATGTAGTTCAAGAACAGCTATTAGTTTTGACAAATTAAGATTTGTTTCTGACTACTGAACTGTTACCAGGATAAGCTTAAACCAGGTACACATGATTACACAAATTTAAATTGAAATTTAACCCTGTACATCATCCTTTCTTCAAAGTTGATGATTCATTCATTCACCTTTATTCTGTATTGCGTAAGTAGATGGATTACTTGGAACTATATCTTTTGTTGTTGTAATGCAGTTGCCTGTGTAGTTGAGGAATTACAATCAAGGAAAGACAGAAAAAAAATACTGATATGAATGCAACTCATTATCCTGTTGAGAACTTGTTTTGACATATTAGTCAACATCAATCATCAATGTTACAATGGCGTTGATTACAATTACAGTTGCAAATTACAGGTTGGATGATGCCTTGAGCAGCCTGACACTGAGAGGTGTCTCTGCCTATGGCAGGCCCACTGGGTCACCTAAGCAATGTCCTAACATTAAAGATTTACTCTAAAAAGCTTTTTAAGACAACAACAACAAGTTTAGGACTTTGGGAAATTGTGCCATTTATCAAGTCTCTAAGTAGCATTGTGTGAATCCTGTTGTACTGGAAAGAAAGGTTTGTTTCTTCTTCATCTCCTTCTGTTTTGGTTTGGTTTTAATCTCTGCCGTAGTTACAGTTCCTTAAAATATAAATTACTCATGCTTTACAATGATGCATTGTTGGGCTGTGCCTAAAGCAAGCAGCAGTCTTGCATCCCCAGTCACTCAGGGCAAGGGATTAAGCACACTGTGAAATCATGGAAAGGTGGGGGGGGGGGGAAGGGTAATTCTGTGCACTGTGTGGAGCTCAAACATGTAATTTTTACTTTACAATACATATTTTTATTCCAAACAAAGAATCATAGAA
Organism: Cuculus canorus; assembly: GCF_017976375.1. Classification (NCBI taxonomy): domain Eukaryota; kingdom Metazoa; phylum Chordata; class Aves; order Cuculiformes; family Cuculidae; genus Cuculus; species Cuculus canorus. Next base: position 55,538,230 of record NC_071401.1, read on the forward strand.
TCATAGAATCATAGAATGAGTTAGTTGGAAGGGACCTTAAAGATTATCAATTCCAAACCCCCTGCCATGGGGGGTTGCACCTCGAGTACTGTGTTGCACCTCCAGTAATGTGTTCTGTTCAGGGCCCCTCGTTCCAAGAAGGATATTGAGGCTCTGGAGTGTGTCCAGAGAAGAGCAAAGAAGTGGTGAGGGGGCTGGAGAATGAGTCTTATGAGGAGCGGCTGAGAGAGCTGGGGATGTTTAGCCTGGAGAAGAGGAGGCTGAGGGGAGACCTCATTGCTCTCTACAACTACCTGAAAGGAGGTCATGGAGAGGAGGGAGCTGGCCTCTTCTCCCAAATGACAGGAGACAGGACAAGGGGGAATAGCCTCAAACTGTGCCAGGGGAGGTTCAGGCTGGATATCAGAAAACAATTTTTCACAGAAAGGGTCATTGGGCACTGGAACAGGCTGCCCAGGGAGGTGGTTGAGTCACCATCCCTGGAGGTATTTAAAAGATGGGTGGATGAGATACTAAGGTGCATGGTTTAGTGGTTGATAGGAATGGTTAGACTCGATGATCCGGGAGTTCTTTTCCAACCTAGTAATTCTGTGATTCTATGACACTTCACACTAGATCAGGCTGCTCAAGGCCTCATCCAAGCTGACCTGGAGCACTTTCAGGGATAGGGCAGCCATAACTTCCCTGGGCAACCTGTTCCAGTGCCTCACCACCCACATCATGAAGAATTTCCTCCTTATGTCTAGTCTAAGTATTCTCCTCTCCAATTTATAGCCATTCCTCTTAGTCATGATTCACTACATGCCTTTGTAAAAATTCTCTCCCTAGCTTTCCTGCAGGTCCCCTTCAGCTACTGGAAGGTATCTATAAGGTCTCCACAGAGCCTCCTCTTCTCCAGGCTGAAGAACCACAACTCTCTCAGCCTGTCCTCATAGGGAGGTCCTCCAGCCCTCTGCTCATCTTTGTAGCCCTCCTCTGGACCTGTTCCAAAGCTCCATATACTTCTTCTGTTAAGGTTTCCAGAACTGGACACAGTACTCCAGGTGGGGTGTTACAGGAGCAGAATAGAGGGGCAGAATCATCTCCATCAA